>NC_134330.1:3350000-4550000 GCF_964195595.1 Calonectris borealis | reverse complement strand
CACTTAGGTGGTGCACAAAGTAAATGTCTGCTGCCCTGGTTGCTCCCAGGACGGGTTTTTGCCTAGAGAGGCAGTTTTCAAGCCAGTTAATTGCCACCTTGTGAAGCAGAAGGGTAGGTGGCTGTCTCTGCCTTTCCCTGCGGGCACGTCCCTGCCGGCTGCGTGGGGCCAGTGGCTCTTGAGGTGGAAAGATGGTGACGTGGTAGGTTGGGGAGAGCCTCCTCGGTTGGGAAGAGCCGTCTCGCAGGGGGATGGTGAGCATGGGAGGAGCAGGCAGAGGGATGGGGAGGGAGGGATGGATGGATGGAGAGAGGTGTGAGGACCGGGCTGGAGCGGGGAGCGGTGCCTCGCCTGGAAAGTCACTTTGCTGTAGACAGCCTGGCTTTGAATCATAGGAAGGCTCCAAATTTTACTCCATTTTAAAAATGAAACGCTCTGTGAGCCCTGCATGTTTTATGTTGCTTTTTGGCTCGGGCTGGCCGAGCGGCAGCCCTGCGTTGGGTCACATCCAGCGTCCTGTTTTTGATGTTTGTCTCCATGAGGATTTGCTGCAGTCTTCACAGCTGAAAAAGTGGAGCCGTCTGCATAAAACCCTGTAACTCTCTAGGTTAAGAGGCCATCAAATACCACCTCTGTCTGTGGCCACCCCTCTAATTATTAAAATAATAACCCCAGGCAGAGCTTTTGGTCCTGCCGGCGGCTCAGGGTCTGGGCCCCATTCAGACAACTGCATAAGAAAGAGACGGTCCTTACCCTACAGTTGGTTATCTAAGGAAACATCCCCCTTGCGCTGCGGGGAAGAGCGTGGGTGCCTCGTGAGCCAAACCAGGCTGGCAGAGATGCCTCCCGCCTTGTGTGCACAGAGGTTTGGGATCTGGAAGGGGAAGGCAAGTGGAGACCTCCTCCAGGCTGTGCCCTACGTGAGGTGATGCACTTTGCGTGGCTGTGAGCTTGCAGAGCTCTTCCCTGCCCGTGGCTGGTCCTTAGTTTTGTCCTTGTGGCTGCTTCTGCCCGGTGGCCTGACGGGAGCCCTGGCCGTGCTCGACTTCCCCGCGGCTGCTGCAGTTGCCCATCTCTTCTCCGCAGCACTGGAGGTCTGTGCACGCAACCATGAAGGTGTGCTGCTGGCCTTCATGCCGAGATTTACGCAAATGCATTTACTCCGGCCAGGCTTGTGCAGCTGGTATGTGTTAGGCTGCTCAGAGGAGAGAGGACCAAAGCAAATGGGCAGAAGTTTGTCGCTTGGATTCAGTCGCTGTCCCAAACTGACTGACTGGTTTGGGTCAGCAGGTTAAACCAGAGTTAAAACATGCTGAACCTTGGGGACAGGTTACAGGGATGCCCATGGCCCTGATGTCAGTGCAGCGAGTTCATACGCCTCCTTTCTGACTTCGTGATGCTGCCTTTTCTTCTGGGGGCTTGAAGCTGGAGATGCGATTTACATGTGGCATGTGGCTGGGGGAGAATAAGTCGTATAAAAGCCGGTTACCTGCCATCGCTGGCTGAGTGCATCTCCGGCTGCTTCCTCCCCTCGGCTGTCAGGAGCCGGACCGAGGATTATCCAGAGCAAATCCTGTTACCCAGCTGCTTCTGGCAGAGATCTGCTGGGCACAGGGATGAACCCCTCCTCGCCCCAGCGCTCCCGGCAGCAAAGGAGTCGCAGGACAGGGGTGCCCCACGGGACATAAATCATGTCGCTGTTTGTAGATGACATCACGGGTGAAGATCAGGGATTTTTAGGGTTTCTTTGCCAGAAAGTGGCGGTGTTGATTGCCAGGCTTAGTAGTGAAGAATTTGAAGTTGTGATTCATCCCTCAATCCACGCCTTAAGTATGTGTTGGTAAAGCTAGGAAAATCTGTGTATGTATAAAGTGTTCCCTCTTAGGCAGCTGAGAAACCCTTAGGTGCAGCAATTATTATTTTACTTAATTGGGATTGAAATACCAAATGCTCAGAACGTGCCAGCTCGTGTCTGTTGTGGGGAAAACTCAATTGCTCAATAGAAATGTCTTTTCATCCTGCCACACTGAAGAGAAAACAAGATCAAATCTATTGAAAAGAAAAATTCCTGACATTTTTTTTGTCATCTGCTCAAACAGTTGTTTAGGCCCGTGGAGGAGGCTCTGCACGGGCGGTTTTTGGTGAGGACATATATTTGAGAGGCAGCTGCTGAGAAGGAAAGTGGTTCTTTGGTGATGCTCAGACTTCTGGAATTTAGTTTGATCTTCTAGTTTTTAATTACTCCAGCAATTAGCGCAGTTACAGATGATGCCTTGCCTTTGCTGTTCTGTAGGGCCTTCTTGCTTGACATTTGCTGGCCCTGAGGATAAACTAACCTGCCGGCACTGAAAAGGCATCGGTATGTGTGTGTGAGTCATCACCCGTGTGGATGTTTGCTCCGAACCTCTGCAGCCGGTGAGATGGTGCCTGGCTCCGAGCAGCTCGTGCACGGGATGGTGCTTTGCCCGTGCTGCCTGTGTCCACCTACAGCCGCTTAGCGTTGTACAAATGAGGGGCAAAGGCAAGCTGTGCCTGCTGTTTTCCTCCACTTGTTAAATAATTATAAACAGCCTCGCAGTAGTTGAAGACCGGACAGAGCCCACCGGTGACGCTGGGGTGTTGGTGCAGCGGGCTCATCGCCAGAGGGATGCTGAGAACATGAACCCTGTAAACAAGAAATGAAACTCATTCTGTAGTTGAGCAAATTAGACACTGTGCCACAGAGGTAGAGAGGAAAAACCCTGCCTCAAGTGAGCTTGGGTAGCCACTTTTCTCGCAATTTTGTTTTGTTTTTCTCTGCCATTACTAGCAGCATTTGCTTCGTTCAGAGCTTCAAGCTATACCAACCAGTGTGTACTTCCCGTGGAGGGTACGTCACGCTGACACAGAGCTGCCAGACACCTTCTGATTTCAAAGTTGGGAACTGCCATTTACTCACACGTTTCCAGTGTTTCTTGTTTCTGCTGGTGAAAGCACTACCGACAGAGAAATGGATATTGATGTGAGCAGCGCCTGCTGCAGCGCAGAGCCTGTTGTTCAGCTCATCGGGTGAATGAACAGTCTCACTCCAGCTTCCCTGTTAAGAGCCGCTGAAGAACACCGCAGGGTTTTTCCCCCCTTGCTTAACTAAATGTTACTAAAGAAAATAACTTTAATCAAGTCCAGACCTTTTTGCAGGAATCGCTCTGCTCTTCTCCCCCCGCCCCGTGCTCTCCTTCCGCTCACAGCGAGCAGAGGGCACCGTGCCGGCTCGGCCAGCGCTCGCCCATTGTGTTGGAAGAGCCTTGTTCGCTTGGTGGGGTTCAAAGATCCCGCAGCGGCCATTGGAAGAAAAGAGCAAAATCCCAGTGGTCTGGCTGCCGTCCCTCCCCTCTCCTGCCTGTCGCAGCCCATCCGAGCCCGATTTCTGCTCAGGTATGAGCTCTTTTCCGTTCTGTTTATGCTCCACTTACCAAAAGAGGTTGGAGCCAGATGATTTTTCTGCAGAGTATATAATTTCATTGGAGAGAAGCGGGAGTTTGTAAAACAATCCATGGGATTAGTAGCACCTCGGCTCCTGCAGGATGTCCCCACCCCCTTTTCGAGTCTTTTTTTCTGTTCTTTGAAAGCTGAAATTTCCATTGCTGTTGATGCCCTGCCAGGCACTCTAGCAGGGTTACTTTCCCTTGGATGCAGTTCAAGAAACCATCGTTCTTTTTCTCTATCGTTTGTCATCAAAGGGCGGGGAGCGCCTTCCCTGCACTGCCCTGCTGCCTCCAGCACTGGCAGGAGCGGACGGCTGTGGCTGCTCTTCAGACCCGCCACGCTAGAAGTGTGAATTAGAAAAGATTTTGGTGGCAGGGAAGTTGAAACATTCGTGTCCTCAAGAAAATATACTCCAATGTTTGAAAAAACCCAAACCAAAATCTGTTCAGCGTGCCGGCAGAGGTCTTGGTTAAAGCCCTCCTCCACCAAAGCAGCAGCAAACTGAAGGTGAAAGGCTCATCTTTGTGATCTGCTTTAGGTTTGTACGTTTAGGCAGGAGTGGCCTAAGGACTTCTGAGAGACTCATAGCGTGACATTTTTATTTTAGTAAAGGTTGCTGAAGTCAGAGGTTTTAGGTAACAAAATCTCGGGGCAAGAGCAGCTTCAGAATTGGGGTGGTTTGGGGTCTGCCCAGGCTGGAGCCCGCGGCAGGTCCTGCCTTTGCTGGCCGTTGTGCTCTGCCGGGTACGGAAACACTGGATGCAGTTACCGCGGGGGGCTAGGTGGGAGAGGAGACCCACCCTCCTGCTTCCCGCAGCCGTGCCCTCTGCTCGGGCGCAGGCTGCTGCCTCTGGCACTGGGGGTGTGTGCCAGTTGTATCTTAGGGTGCAGGCTAAGCATTTCGTGTAATCATAGTGTGTAGATTAAAAAAATAGTTTGTTAGAACTAAAAAAAAAAAGAGAGAAATATGTTTAGGAAGGACAAGAAAGCCCAAGCATAGGTTTCTGCTGCTTGTAGGAGGAGCTGGCTACAGGACAGACTGTTTTCTGATTGCTCCTCCACGCAATGTCAGTGTGAGATCTTTAATCTTGGCGATGTGGATCATTTAAGTAGACTGTGTTGGGTGAACTGGTGTGTCTGCTTCCTATATGTCCACCTGATTTACCTCACCTCTCCTTGTCCTCTGCCTTGCCTTGTCATAATGAAACTACAACAGGTTTTCGGGTTGTTGGGGGGAAGACCCGTTTTCCTAGAGAGAATATAGAGGTTCACTGGATTTTCAGAGAAAATGTATGAGCTTTACTGACAGGAGAACCAGCCGAGCAAGTTAGCGGTGGATTTGAGATGTTAGCTTTGTGGCTTTTGTCTACCAGAGCCCGAGCAGTATTTGATGTGCAGACATGTTTTCAGACATTTCTCATAGAGAAGGTGTTGGCAGGTCTGTTGTTAACACCCTTGCCTTTAGGCCAAACTATTGAAAATTCAAGTTCAGCTTGAATCTCATTTCAATGGCTTGGAAGGCTGCAATCTGATGGGCTGAAAAATCTCGTCCAACTCCAGCCCTTATTAGGAGCTTAATCTGAAGCGCAGCCAAAGCCAAATAAGGGGGAGGGCAAAAAAAAAGGCAGTAAAATGGAACAAGAAATGTGCATCCAATTTACAGTATTCCTCTGCAACCTTAATTCAGCCCCCTGTATGCATTACGATGCAGTTTCTAATTACGGGATCACGTATGGTTTTTTTCCATGGCACCCTTGCCCTCGCTGCTCGGGGAGGGCAGTCGAGACGGCCCAGTGAAGGATGGGGTTGCGTGTGTAGGACCTCTGCCCTGCACGGTGCAGGATTTGGAGGGAAGGGAGTGAGGCAAGTCATGGAAAAATAGCAAGGGTAAAGCGATGGTTAAGGAGACGGGATTCCTGCTCTGCTTCTGCCGCAGGGCTCGTGTATGGCGCCAGGTAAATTGCTTTTCATGCACAACGAGGGACTTGATTTCCTGGGTCCCCAGGCTGAGGCTTGAGTTGCAGAAGTGCCGAGTGCCTGCTGCAGATGATCTCATGGGAAGTTGTATGGCAAGCATTTAAAATGCCGCTCGGTGCTATTTATTTTTTAAAAAGGGAGCTGTAGGCTGATTCTGGAACGGGATGCCCAGAGCTTCTCTGTACCTCTTTTCTTTGGCTATAAACTGGAGGTGTTGTGAACGTAGTTCTCTAGGATTTTATGAAAATAAATTCACAATCGTTTGAGAAGGATCCCAGTCTGCAGTGGCAAGACGCCTTCATTTTTGCCTTGGAGCAGCACATGAAAAGTGTGAAGTGAAGAGGGCTGAGTGCCGCGCATGAACAACCAGTCGAAAACCAAAGCTGAATAATTCCTCGCTTGTTGAGCATCTTCTATTCTCGGTGCTAACTGCGTCAGGACTGTATGCACGCGTGGTATGTGGCCATGCCATAAAGACCCTACGCAAGTGGACCAGATTAAAGCTACAGAGAAAACTAATTTCCAGCACATCCTAGCTTTTCAGGGCTTGGCAACTGTAATATTTTCTTAATGCAGCCCTTCAGATGTAATATGGTATAAATTACAGGACTGGGCGAGTAAGGGTTTGTATGCAGAGGGCACATGCATCACTCTGTAGCAAACCTTACAGGGAGGAGATCGAACGACTTGATCCTGAAGGTGGTGATTTGTTTGCATTTCTGACCTGTAGCAGAAAGTGGGAGGTTTTTGGATCATCCAGGAAGGACCTTGTCCAGCAGTTAAGGCTGCTAACGCCAGAAGTCTGCTTTTGGCTTATCTGAACGTGGGTTTCGTTTAATCTTTAGGTTGGACCACTGTTGTGTGTTGGAGCCTCACTTGCAAAATAGCTCCTGTGTCCATCGAAGAAAGAGGTTGAGGAAGTTATTTTTTTCTGTGGTTTTATGGAACTATACCATCGTCTGTCTCTAAGGAAGATGTGACGCACGATGGCTTTGCAACTATGTGGCTTGATGGAGAGGCGCATAGCTGCGGATGCTGTCACAGGGATGCTCCAGCAAGAGGTTTGCGAAGTCAAGAGGCAGCTAGCATCCCTCTCCCTTCTCCAATATCCTTTGGACTTTGTTCCAGCTTATCTCCTTCCCTTCAAAATGTGGATTGGGAGCTGCAAAGCTCTTTGCAGGAAGAGCAGCATGTTTCGTACCAGCCTGGCAAGAAGAGCCCCATCAGCCGTGCCGTCGGGAGGAAGGGCTGCGCTCAGCCCTGCTCCTCCAGGGCTCTGCAAGGTTTCGAACACAGCTCGCTTAAATCAGCAGATGTTGTCAGGCATGCACAGGCAAAACCTTGGTCTAATTCACTAATTATAAAAATTCCTGGCAGAAGCTCTGTGTGAGTCAGCTACAAAAAAATTACTTAGGAAAAAAATAAGTTTATGGTGTAAGGCTGACTTTAGCACACAAGAGGAAGGGAAGCCGGGGCTTTCTGTAAATCCAGTTGGTCATCCAGCTTTAACCCACCGCGTCCTTGTCTGGAGCGAGCGGCGAGAGGAAGAGCGGAGCGGTGAAAGCCCAAGGGCTCGTCCCGCTCCGCCCGCAGCCCTCTGAAGCTGGTGGTGTGGCAGGGGGTGGATGGAGAGTTTCCTTTCCACCGCCACAGGAGAGCCGGTGCCCAGTCCGGGAGCTGGCGTGGCTCTGGCTTGTGAATCAGGAGAGGGCAGCCCCTTCCCCGCCAGCCCTGAGGGTGGGAGGAGGCTGCTGCTGCCTGCTCGGGGTGCGTGTTTGCCTTTCACCTCGCTGCACACATGACCGGCACGGGGAACCGAGGAAACCTCGGATCCGGACAGGTCTTGAATTATCTGCAAAGGGTGTTTGCAGCGCTGTCTCCTAGGGAAGCTGCCTTTTTTTTTCTTTTTCTTTATAAACGTTGGATTTTATTTTATTTTTGTTATAAAACCTACATAACTAATTTCCCTTGGAATCTTTTGCAGGCGTCTGCTCTGAGTGTGTTTTGGCCTCACTGCCCAGTGCTGGTTTTGAATCCCAGTCCCAGTGGTGGGAAGTTTTTAGAATTAATGCCAGTTGTATTTTTTTAATAGAATCGCAGTATCCGCCTGTGGGTTTTAAACAAATATCCTTGGCTTTATGTTTTGCCTGAAAGTAGCCAGTATCCAAGGGTGTGTAGTCAACAACAGCGATTTGGCAAGGATGCAGCATTTCCCCTTTGTCAAAAATGACTTTGTATTTCTTTTTGTAACCTAGCGTGCACCTTCCCGACCCCGGTGCTGTACCTCGCTGTTCTGATTCACTGCGGCAGGCAGGACACATGCCTTTGTTTGGGGCTGTGGCACGGGCTCCCAAGGGAGGTGCGTGGAAGCCCCATGAGTGAGTAATTTAAAATTACACCTGGGGAATATGGAGCAGGAAACAATCCTGCCTGGTGCCTCTGGGAATGGATGCGTCTTTAAAGGGTTGACTTTTCAGCAAAATGTATTTGCTTGCACTTAGCATGCACTTGCGCTGAATTTTCTGCCTCCACTGGCTCCCTTTTCCCTTTTGTACCTGGTTTTAAGATGTGGCTCCTGAAGCAGAAGATAATTTTTCAGGATGTAGCACTGTCCTTTTGATCCCGACCTTCCCTTTATTTCCTTTCCAGGATGTCTTTTGTAACACAACCTCGCTGTGCTTCCTCTGCTGCCGCTCTCTCTCGCCAACCTGCCGGCGCAGGTTTCTGGCAGGAAGGTGAGCGCTTCTGTGCACCGCTGTGCCGTGCCCCACGAACGCTGGCATCCCTCCCTTCAACAAAACACCGAGGGCAGCCTCTCCAAATTGCCCTGTCTTGACCAGGAGCGGCTGGGATCCAGAAGGGCTGTTTTGCCAGGAAAAAAAAGCTTTGCTGGGGTGGCGGCATGCTGTGTTCAGCCCCTCCCAGCCACACGTGTGTGTTACAGTGACTCTGTTCTTTAGGTGCTTCTCAGCATTTCCAACATGAAAACTAGTTTCGGCAGCACTAAGTCGTCTGCAAAGTTGCTGTTGTTTGGGTTTGGTTTTTTTTTTTAATGCACCGTTCTTCAAGGAGCTTTTAGGAACACGCAACTCCCCGGTGTCTCCAGTGCGGCAGTGAGGACTGTAGTGCTCGTCAGCTGTACTTTTTGTAGTCCTTTTCCCTTTGGTCAGCAGTTTTTATAGTTCTTTTCCCTCTGATGTTGATCACTGTCAGCAAAGAAGTTTGAAGCTGGTCTGATATGTAATAGCCGATAGATAATATAAAGTATTAGTAAAGAAATGAAAAGCGAGCAGAAGACCGTGCGGTGGTGGTACCAGCAGGAACACCCAGGGATAGCAGTTGATTGTAGCGTTGAGGAAGGTCAGTATAAACATGCCTTTCACCTGGGATGGGAGAGGGAGGCAGAAGTCCTGAAAACGGGTTTGTATCTGCATGAAGCTTCCGTCTATATCCCAGAAGAGGCTTTTATTTATTCCTTGGAATCCGGACTTTGGAAAGTACGTGTTGGCCATGCAAACTCTCAGCTTTGCCATAAATCTGTGTTTTGGCAGTGCTTGTCCAAGCGCCATATTATCCAGATAGGAATAGATAGGGGATTAAAGCAGAATCCTTTGCTATTTATGGACTCCCTTGGAGAATACGTTGTGATATTCTTCTGAATTGACTAAAAGGTAACCACAACAACCCGATGCTAAATCTTCCCTGTGGCCTTCCTTTAGACCTGCAGAGGGGGAAGAGGGGATGCGGTGAGGTATTTCAGCTTGCAGATCTGAAATAGCGTTGTTTGGGCTTTAACGATCTGCCACCTGCTGATTCCCTGGGATTCAGAACAGAATCTGGGACATGTGCTTATTTTTTTCACAAATGGGCTGGGTTTGGAGCTTTAAATCTCTCCTTTCGTAAGCAAGTGCAGACTTGGAAAGTATTAATTATTTTGCACTATCTGTAGCAGCATCTTTCTGTAGAAGTTGCTGAGTCTTTCCCTCCCGCTTCGTAACTGTTTACGAACTCAGGTCCTGTGTATCTGGGTGTCCCTGTTGGCACAGGAGTGGAGGAGCGGGCTGGGTGCCAGCATGCCAGATGGAAGCGTTCAGCGGAGCTGCTGGCTCAGACCGTCCTGATGCCCTTCAGCGAACTGAGCAGCAAGAACTTGCCCGAGAAGGGCTCTTCTCCTCTTTTTGAAATTGTCAGTAATCCAGAGTGCCACATGTGTGTGCACAGGGTTTAACCTTTCAGTCTCCAGCTCTGCCCAGTGGAGAGAGGAGGTCCTCAACCCTCCTGGAGAAAACACAGAAGACCCAGTCCAGCTGTGTTTGAGTTTTATGCTGCTGTCTATTGGGGCACTTTAGAAGGGTCTGTGCAGGTGGACGTCTTCCCTCGGCTGCGTCCTGGCAAGCAGTACCACTGAGGACCAGGCACCTGGACCCTCAGACACCCCTTCATTTGCCTTGCAAAACCACGTGTGTAGTTTATCATGTGTACAGTAAATGCCATGAACTTCATAAATTGAAGACAAGCAAAGTTTTTGTGTAGGGGTGCAGCTTTACAGACCAGCTGGCTCTGGGAATTTCCTGGGTTTGGGTGTTTATTCCAGCTGCCCAGCCCCAAGCAGCCCCTGGGGCGTGCGTCTGCAAGGGGGCCAGGGCGTGCTCCTTGCCCGTTCTGTGGTGGGGGAGAGCAACGCAAAGACTGTGAAATGCCGGTTTCTCTTACAAAACTCATTCGCTTTTTATTCAGGAGCAGCAAGTTTGTTTTTGGAGGGGGGAGCACACCTTGCTTCCCGCATCCCCTTCGTGCGGGGCTTAACGCAGCCCATTTTTGTATGTGCTCGCTGAGAAACAGCAAAAATCAGGAGCAAGCGGGTGGCCAATGCTTTGTGTCTCCTTTACGTGCCTGTTTAATTGGATAATATGCCTGGCCTTGCCTTTTTGTTTACCTTAGGGTTTGTTATGACAAAGAAGATAGATTTTTCCTGGCTCTTGCACGCACAGTACATAAACCAACACGACGCAGTGCACGGTCAGCGCGTGAAGCCTGCCGCGACCTGGGAACTCGGGCTGTTCTTCAGTGCGCCCCGTTGACATCAACTTATTGCTCGGTGTCTGCATTGCACCTCTGTGACCGGGAAGCATGTCTCTTGTCATGCTTGTAGCCACTTGTTCCTGCTCGCCAGCACACAGGGGCTTGTTTCAGATTGCTTTTCTAGAAATAGGGGCAGTTGTGAGAAGAGATACCTTTGAGGTATCTCTATCTTCACCTCTGGACCTGGTGAATTCTTGGAAACCATGGGGAGGGAGTCTGTCTGCATCTTCAGCTGTTTTTGCTCTCCCCTTTTAGTACAAACAAATTGCCCCCTAATCTTGGGGTGATCTTTGTACAGATTTTTCCTCGAGTCCTGGATTTCTGAGCCCTTATTTCCCACCTAGGGAATTTTTTTTTTTCCCCTGTGCATCCTAATTCCTGGGTGATTTCTGTAATTTATCAATGCTAGCTTGTCAGCAGAGAGTTGGAATGAAAGGCTTTGTAGTGTGCTGCTTAGCTGGCTGTATAAACATGAAAGTACCAGGTTTTAACTAGCTTGCTCACATGGTTTTCCTCTGCAAAGCTTTAGCCAAAACACTCCACTAGATAAAAGGGATGCTGAGAAAGTCCAGGTCCGGCAGAGATTGTCTGAGAAGGGGTATAACATTGATCTTTGGTTTAGTTTTACTTTTATTTCTTGTAACTTCTCAGTAAGAGCAGGGAATGAGGATAAATTGTTTTCATCTCTTGGTGGTCAAAGATTAAGATGGATGAGGCAGTGGGCTGTCTGGAAGAAGCTGTTAAGTAAGAGCCCGGCTGTGTCCCCCCTCTCTTGCATCTTGGATGAAGATGGCTTCCTGCTTCCCAGGCGCCCTTCCCCACGCTCCTCCTTAAATATCTGAGCTGGTGAGTGATTGCCTTGAGTTTTCTGTGCTCTTTGAACTAGAATAAATGAGAAGGGTTCTGGGGATGAGGCTTCTCATCGGTCATTTGCCTTTCACCTCTGAGGACAGGGGTTTGCATCAGGTGTGGCATTAAATGCACAGGGTTTGGTGCCCCTTGGGTCACGTCCTGCTAAGCCTGCCCGAGCTGCTGGGTGTTTGCTGTAACTGGCGCAGATCCGAAAAACCAAGAGTTTTAGATCTGAGCATCATCCCGTAGAGTTTAAGAGTAAAGAAAGGAGGAAGGAGGCTTTGGGTAAGAGGCAGCGCGGTGTTTGGGTTCAGCCTCTGGGATTTCAGGGTCTTCATTTGCCATTCTTTGTGCAGGTTTTCACAGAACAGGAATATATCTCATCCGCATCCCACATTCAATTCTGCAGGGAGAAGTTTCCAGGGAACTTTGGACAATATTCTTCCCGTTTTGGCAGGGCACAGGAGGGGTGTATCGCTGGGAAGTGGGATTTTTGGGCTGGCATCTGTGGAAGCAAAGGCATTGCGCTCGTGGGGGGGGGGTACCGCAGCATCATCGCGCTTTAGGTATGTAGTGAATTCTGTTTGTACAAGTGGAGTCAGTTCATTACCAAAAGTGCCTGTGGGGTTGAAAATACAAGACCTTTGGATGGGGGAAATGGTTGTGTCGGAACCCCAATATTTTGCCCTGTTCATGAGAAAAAAGCTGTGTTTGAGGTAGGGTGGAAGGTGTTGCTGTTTGGCACCCATGCACGGTGTAATTAGGACTCACTTTACATGGCAGATGTGAAGCTGCTGTGCTGGGGCAGAGCATGAGTGGGGCTGACTCTGCTCGGGGGCAGCCCTGCCTTGGCAAGTCCTCCCTCTCCTGCCTCTCTGGTCAGCCTCTCGTGGATGATTGAGAGGCTCCTGGCACCCGCCGCCTTTCGCCACACTCTCTTAATTTTGTCTTTTTGTTAATGAATGTCTCAAGAAGATGCTGGCTGGATCTGGGTGCAGGCGGGGATTGTCGGTCCCTTGTGTTCTGCTTTGCACGCTCAGACACCGATGGGGAAGGAGCGTCGGAGAAATGCTCAGCCTTGCACCCGACGAACGGGGCTCCCTGGGGTGCTGCAATAGCTGGACTTGAGTTCTGAAGCACCGAGAGAATTCCCTACAGAAACACATCACTGCTATTTGCCGCCGCTGCTGGCATAGCCCCTCGTTGGCATCCTTCATAGGGTCACTAAAAGGGGACCAAAGCTTGAAGAGGCCTTTTTACTCTCTCGAGTCAAAAGCTTCAGGGTGGGGAGGAGCTGGTGGGTGCAGGCAGGTCGGGCAGGATGCTGGGCACCGGCCCTCCGGTGCGTGGCGTGGCGGCTGCCTTCCTGCTTTTCCTGCCCTTTGATGTGTGCGGGGTTTGTAATGAGCATCTGCCCTCTAAGAGAAAACAGATTTGAGTTATAAAGTTGAAAAAAGAGGGAGCAATTTTGCTTAATCATTCTCACACAGATCCACAGGCGTTTCTGTAAGAGCGAGCGGCATCTGGTTCAAGGGCAGCCTTGGCTGCTTTGAGCTCTCCTGCAGCTTCTGCAGTCTCAGGCAGAGATTGATGTTCCAGATGCTGTTCCCAGCAATCAGATCAATGACATGCTTATGCAGACTTTTCATTTTTTCAAAGAAAAAAAAGTAGATTGTACTTTTTAAGATCATCTGAAGTATCAAGGATCTGTGAGCCTTCCCTCCCCCCCCCCCCCCCCCCCCGAGTAGGGCACTGCGAATTATTTCTGTATTTATGAACACCACTCAGAAAGCAGAAGGAAGTGAGCTGCCAGTCTTGGTACCTTGGTGTTCACCCATTCCCTCCCTCCAGCTTCTAGTCACTGCAAGAAATACAGGGTTTTTTTATTCCAAACACAAAGCATTCATTTCAAGGAGAAAGGACTTAAATGCAGTAATGCCCCTGTGCCCTGCAAGCTGCACAGGCTGTCCTGGTGTGGACTTTCTGGGCGTCTCCAAACTTGTTTGCGTATGTGGGAAAATGACTGAGCAACAGGGAGAGTGCTGGAAAGCTTTGGGGATTTGATTTAAATCTGATGAAAATGCAAGGCCGCTGCCTGGTCGGCTTGTCAGCCGCCGGCACCCGTTGAGGCAGCTGCGAAAACGGCTGCTGTGAGTTTGCCACTGTGGTTTGCCAAAACCAGGCTTGTTATTTACCCATTTCCATCTATAGGGGCATCAATGCTGCCCGTCTCTGAAAGCCTTGTGGTGGCCGGTGTCTTGTTTTGGAGGTGGAGAGGCCCTGGCAGAGACCGATGTCGCTTGCCAAAGTCCCTGGATTTGGCAGGAGCTCTCCCTGTGTCGCCACAGCGAGTCCCGTGGGAATGAGAGTCCTTAACCACTGCACCAGCTCCCTTATCTGCTGCCTTGGCTGATGAGCTTTAATTACTGAGGTCACAGCTGCTGTGTTTTCCTTGGGATGCCACGGCTATGTTTGGCTACTGGCATACCCTTCGGCTGTCCTGGAATGAGAGTTTCTGATGGTGATCCGTAAAAGCCGCTCGCCAAGAGAAGCAACAGCATCTTGTCCATCTCAGGAAGAGTTTAGCTGGCTGCTGGGGTGGACCCTGAAGCCCACGCTTGGCTTTCAGCGGTGTGAGCATGCAGCGTCCGAGCAAACCTGCGGTCTTGGCCAGGGTAGATGTCGCAGGTTAATTTTTGCCCATTCAGGGTCTGAATCGCTGCATGAGATAAAGAAAAAAAATCCACAAAGCAAACTGGAATTAAGCTGCAGGTTTTGTTCTCATTAGTGTAAAATCATAAAATCTGGTGTTTCTGATATCTCTAAGGAGAATTAACTCCTGGAGAATGTAACCAGAGGATACTTAGAAGGCAAATTGTTTGCATACTTTCTTTAAAATTTGCATGAGTGTAGTAAAAGGTCATCGTAACTGCAGAGTCTCCTCCTCAGATCCTCGCCTGCCGGTGGCTGATTGCAAGAGCCTGTTGCTAAGTGTTCCTGGAAACGGAATAAAGATGAAGCAAGATAATTGAACAAGGAGGGAGAGAGGGGGGGAAAAGCTTGGAGCTTGCAGCCGAACCGCAGGGCTGCCAGACGAGATGAGTATGCTGGAGTTTGAGTCGGTGGCTGCATTTAATCAGTTCTGACCCAGGGGTGGGGAAGGGGTGGCCGAGCCTGAAACTTCATGGCAGATCCTTGGAAAAAGCCGCTTGGACGCAAGCGGATGATTTGCTTGCATTTCCCGTAGCTCATCCAACTCCAAACACGTTGCTTCCTAGCATTGAGGCTGGAGCGGGGATGGGAGGGCAGACCGTGCTCCCACAGCACTCTGTGCTCTTTTCCTGGATAAAATCTCTGTTCCTGCAGCGTGCATTTTGTTAGCCTGGGATCTTTTTCTGGATGAACAGGATAAAACAAGAACGCAAACAAACAAATCCAGATCTTGACTAAGGCAGAGAGCCTTCAACTCCAGATGACTTGAGGGCTATTTTCTGCCCGTCTCGGGTCAGGCTGCCCTTTGAGGAAACAGCTGATGGTTGTTTCATGTGTTGCAAAATTGAATAACCCCCTGGTGCAGCTCCTTTCTGTTGCTGAAAAGATGAGGAAGCAAAACTTCCTCCTTAGTGTTGGTCTTTCTCTAGTTGAAGCTCTTTTAAAAACACCAGACTTTCTCCATCTCCATGGATCGATTTTCTGGAAACAGTTTTGATAACTGTTTCTGGAGTGATTTTTATCATCCCAGAGCATTTTACAAACTCTGAATATAGTAACAGCTGAAATGCAGCCACATCTGAGGAAGGTCACTGCCAGCGCACAGCAGTCTTCGGCGTTTTATAAAAGAACACATGCTTGGCTCTTCCTTTTGCACAGAATCTCCCTTATTCCCACCAAAAGATAAGGTAGCACTCCCGCCATCCAGCCCTCTGCGTCACCTCCTGGTTCGCCGTCGACTCGAAGCCCCCGTGGCAGAGCAGGTGCCGGGCATCCTCGCCTCGCTGAAGCCTGCGATTTCCGAGCCTCCCCCTCCAGCTGGGGCTGGCTGTCAGCAGAGGGAATTAATACGCCGCATCTTATCTGACATTTTGAACGCCCCTGTGGGATTCGCGTTGTCATCGGTTCCTGGCAGCAGCGTCTCGTTTCGTGGCCGCTGCCTTCGTGCCGTGCTCGGGGCGGCGGGAGGGACGCCATGCCCGAGGCTCGCTCGCATCAGGGGTCGGTCCTGCCTTCCCGGTGCCGTATTTCATCCCTGTGCTGACTCACGGGCTCTCGCCCCTTTGAGAAATGATATATTTTGTGACTTCCGTCAGTCAAGTCAGGATGTAGCTGGAGCTTTTGACCTTGCTACTGATTTATCACCATCCCTGTTCATCTTTTTAATTGGCTCGGCAGTTGCAAGACACGCTGCTCAAGCCTGAAAATAAAGAAGAGGGAGCCCCAGCCTGCTGGCTCATTCCTCCCCGGCGATGGCTCTGGAGCCAGGGGCCTCTTGCGTCTCAGTGCTGGGTTTCGCGGGATGGATCGGGTTCCCTCGCTTGCCCTGCACCTGGCCCACCATGTGTGTGTGTCGTAAACCCCACATCCCCTCGGCCCCGTCTGCCTGGCCCCCTCCGGGCTTGCCTGGCACTGGTTATCCCTCCCCATCCCAGCAGCTGGAAATGGCTTTTGGAAGCGCCTCCCTGCTCTGCCTCCACACCCGGCCCAAACCACGTCTCTGCTCCTTCCACCAGTCCTCCCGATTTCCCTGTCCCTCTGCCTTCTCCTCGCAGCTGATACCACCAGCTCTGCTGGAGCACAGCTCGATGGGGAAGCCCCTCTGCAAAGGAGCAGCTGGGTGGGGAAATGGCTTCTCCTGCCTGCTGGCTTGTGCTGCAGTTGAGAGGTTAGTGCATCTGAGCTGTGGTCAGCTTTGTTCTGCTCCGGTTTTCAGTGTGTGCAGGTGATTATTGCAAATGCGGGACTCGCAGTGGCGTTTCTCCTGTGTAGACATCAGTAGCTTGGTGACGGGCAGGTTTATGTTCCCAGCCTGCAGCTTTTCTGCAGAGGGGGTGAGTGTTGGTCTGGGGAGCAGGAGGAAGAGAAGTGCTCGGCAGGAGAGCGTTTTCCAGGCAGCCTGACCCCTTACATCCGTCCTGCCTGTGTCACGAGTCAGTCTGATGGTGTTCCCCGCAGGGCACCCAGCGCAGGCCACCGCGGCTCTGGGGCTCAGCTGTGCTTGTGAAGTGTGTTAAGAGGACCCAGAGGCCCCGAGAGCGCGTCATCACCGGTGGTTTAGCCCAGAGCAGTTTTGACGGTGGGATGGTTGCGCAGTGTGGACTTTTTTTATGGCTCCAGAGGAGAAGTGCCCTACGAGTGCCTGCCTGCACTGGATGGAGCAGCATGTGGGACCCCCTTCCACCCCAAGAGTTGAGGAGGAGCAGGGTAACTCCGAGCTCTCACTGGCGGGGATTGCCTTTCCCAGCCGGAGCTTGGGATCACCTGGGTCTGGTTGTGACCTGAGTGCGGTTATGGAGTGAACCCCTCAAGCTGTGCCGCCCTTCTGAGCTGCGGAGCAGAGCCCGTTGCCTGTCTTGCATGCAAAGCCCAGAGCTGCCCCAGCAGCGTGGGCTGCGAGCAGGCGCCGCGGCTGTGGTTATTGCCTTCCTAGCTGTGCAGCTGCGTAACCTTTGCATGAAAATCCTCCTTGAGTTGCAAACCAGGAGCGCTGCCAGACTGAGATTCAACGCTGTCAGCTCTGAGACACCGAGGTGGATACGGCTGCGGGGAGGGCCAGACCCAACGTCTCCCGAGATCACTGGAGCAACTGGAGGAAAGTAGTTGCTTTTAAATCATCTGAGTGTTTGCAGTGATGCAAGTCCTGTGTTCAGTGGAGGTTTTTGTAATGAAGTGTCAGCAGTGATGCTATGGATGAGCAATTGCGTTTCAAAAGACGCTGTGTAATGAGCAGGTTTCCCATCCAGTGGGTGCATCAGCAGCGGTGGGCACAAGAAGGTGTTTGCAGATGTCGTGGAGGTTTACAAGGGTCTCCCACGTTGCCAGTCTGGGGGATGTCCTGGTGCTGGTGTGTCCCGGGGAGGTCACTGCCTGCAAAGCTCCCGGCACTTGCCAATGCATCCTGAAGCCCTCGCTCCCCTGGGTGCGTTACAGTGCTAACAAATACTCTATTGTTTTCCATCTTTTTTTGGTCTGATTGTGTAAGGTTCCCTTTCGGATTAACCGCTGAAAACAAAACAGAAACCACACTAATACCTCATTGTGTGCATTAAGTAAAAAAAAAAAAATCCCAATTTCCCTGCAAATTTAAAAGGCTTTTGTGTTTGGTGGGAACTCTGTCTAACCTCGGGGCTTTTCAGAAGTGTTTGTTTCTTAATGATCTGGGATTGCAAGGCGTTTGACCTCGAGATTACTACCAGCGCTCGATGCCGACTGCCTTCGAGTGAACGGTAGCGGCAAAAGCAAAGGCGGCGGGTAGGAAACCCAGGCTGTAATGTGCGGCAGTTCTGGCAGCCGTCCCGCTTCCAGTGACAGATGAGACTGGGGACCAAGAGAGACCCTGAACTTCAATTCAATGTCCCAGACTGCCACCCCACCCCTCGCCTTTCCTATAAACAGATGGAAAAATATCCCTTCCCCATAGAGAGAGAGAAATTATTATTTTTTCTTATTACCTTTGTGTTTACATAGCTGTTTCTTACTCAGTGCTAGTCATTTGGGAGCGTAATTTATAGGGGCCATGTATGATACACTTTTACGTGTGTCTCAAAGTTTTCCCACAAACACTTTAACTCCCTCCTTCCTCACTGCTTTTTATGTGTTTGTCTTGCTGTCTTACTTACCTACCAGGAAAGCGTGAAAAAATGCCCGTGAAAACAGGTAACAGAAGGTGGGTTCAAGGTGCTGGCCAACCCCCTGGGTTCTGCACCCATTTTTGTGCAAGCCTTGTGCCCCCGTTCTCCTGGGGTAAAGGGGGAGGGCTTGGCCCAAAGCAGAACTGCAGGAGAAAAATTGTTTAGGAAATATCTTGAGATGCTCACATGCAAGCCTCCTTTTAAGAGGTAAAGTAAGGCATGCACTTGAGGAAAAAAAAACATTTCTTGGAAATGCACGGAGGTGTATTTCCTAGTCCTGGGTACGATGCTGCATCCTTAAATTCTGCATTGTCTTCGGGCTGTTGAAGAGCATTTGAGGAACACCTGGAAAAAAAGAGCTTTATAAAAGACATCCTTGGAGTGTTGATAGACCAGCCTGTCTGTAGCATCCTCCCTGCATGATTTGCCGCCTGCGTTGTTATCTGTATGTTTAGACAAATGCTACTTTGCCCTGATCCTGGGATCAAATCAAGCTGCCAGGCCAGCGCCGCTTTGAAACTTGCACATATAAAACAACTAGGCCACCTCCGGTGTCGGCTCTGGGCCCTGGGGCTTTGCTCTCCATAGATCATGTTAACCGCTCTTCAGTTCTGCTCAAATTAAATGTTTTCCTATCAGATGTGGGCTGCGGAGGATCCAGCCTGTCAGCCTGCATGTGCGTCAGGAGGAGAGGAGGCAGCTTGTGCTCCGAGCCGGGCGCGCGCGCCAGCCATATGCTGCTTTGCCCTCAAATAAAATGCTCAGCTCGCAGTCGGTTGGACGACTTAGCCGGGGAA
The DNA here is from genome assembly GCF_964195595.1 of Calonectris borealis. Classification (NCBI taxonomy): domain Eukaryota; kingdom Metazoa; phylum Chordata; class Aves; order Procellariiformes; family Procellariidae; genus Calonectris; species Calonectris borealis. The sequence goes on along the minus strand of NC_134330.1, from coordinate 4,530,982 downwards.
ATTGCAAAGAGCAACGGTGCCGGCGCGGGGCGACCAGGGCGATAAGAGGAAGAAAACAGGAGGAAGCGAGGGGGCCGGGTCGTGAGGTTGGGCTGGCCCGGGTCCCTCACCCCGGTGCTTTGGCTGCGGAGCTCCTCGGGGGAACAAAGAGCAGCCCTCCGCTGGTGGCCGCTTTGCCAGAAAACCCCATGGAGAGGATTTCCTTCCACTTCGGCTCCAAAGCTTTTGCCGTTGTTTCGTGGGTGGGAAGAACAAAAGCCCAGGGTTGCAAGCTGGCTCCTGCCAGGGTCTCCCCTGCCTCGCCACCGGCTGCGGGGCGATGCCGGCGGCTGCAAGCCAGAGCATGCTGTGCCGGTCTCCCACCATGGAGCCGCAGCAAGGAGACGATGGAGGTGACAAGCAGGACTTTTGATTTGATTTGTTTATTTTTTGCTCGCACTGAGTCATATTGCTGGAACGTGACTGGCGGGGGGAGCATCCGCAGCAGGCGCTGCCAGACCCAAGTGCTGGGGGAAACTGGTCCTAAGGTTGATTTTAACTGGGCTTTCTCCCACCATAGGCAGCGTGGGGCAGAGAGGAGCGATAACACAGTAGCCCGGCTGCCCACCGGTCCGTGTGTGCCAGCAGCCCCGGTGCCCTGTGCTGTCAGTCTCAGCCATTCACATCAATCTTGTTTATTGCAATTCCAAATCCTCCCTCCTCAGCTCATTAATGTTCTCAGAGCAGACATCTCTCTCACCATTGTATTTTGTAATTAGATTTTGATTTGCTTTCAGGGAGAAACAGCAGCACAATAGACGTTAATTTATCCCAAGCCTCGCTCGGTCTCCTCTGTGTCGCAAGGTCAGACCTTGGCGTGCACCATCTGCCCTCGACGCCTCCCCCACTATTCGGCTGTGTGTCGTTCCCCCACTGCATCCCCTTTCGTTTAAGGGGGTTCCCTTATGTGTGAAGGGAAAGGAGCGGCGAGGGAGGGCTGGAAGAGGAGCCTTTGCTCGAGCTGAGCTTGAATCGCAGGGACAGGCGTGACCTGGATTTAAATCGACAGGGCGAGGGAGCAGCCTGTTCTGCAGCCCCGTGCCTGCTGTCTGCAGAGCCTGGGTGGCCCCTGGTGCTTGTAAACCCTTTAAGGCACGATGTAAAAGCCGCAATTTAACATGGCGAATGAGTGAGGACAGAGAGGTCCCACGCAGCGCCGGACTGTGGGAGCGAAGTGGCTGTCTCGCCAGCCCGGAGCCGGTCTGCACAGCGGAGCTGGAGGCAGAGCTGGGAAATGGGCTCTACCAGTCCCTGTGGCCCTGGACGCTTTACCACCCAACGCTGCTTGAGAGTTCCTCAGACAGACTTCATGTTTCAGCCTATCTCTGGAACAAGAGACCGGCAAGAGCCAAGCTCGTGTCTATAATGGAAACCCGGCTGCGCTCCCGCATGGGCACTCATGGGGCTGCTGGAAACCGGGGTCTTTCCAACGCCTCACCAGAGGAATTGCCCAGACCCTGGGGATCTTGCCTCCAAGGGTGGATTTTTAGACGAAAAGTGGCTTTGCATTTCATTTAGCAGAAAGTAGCAGCCATCCACATTGGGAACGTGTTTATTATTGCTGAGGGATCTGCTTTTGAGTTTTTAAACCCGCTTTGTCTGGCTGTGGCTGGTCAGGGTGGAAGCGTGGGCTGCAAGATGAGCAGAGGCAGTGTCTGCACTGCGGCTGGCACGGGCAGGTGCCTCTGAAACCTCCGCGTCTCCCGGGTGGAGGCAGCTCCGTATCCTATGGAGGATGGAGGTGTGAGAACTTTTATCGTCCAGGTTTACGTAATAGCAGAGAAATGCAGCCCCCAACAAGGGTGGGAGGACCACTTTCTCACCAGCCAGGGCTTATTTCACTGCAAGCAGTTGTGCTTTATCTTTGCCAGCGTTAACCGCTGCAGCTCAGGATTTATGTTAGTAAGTGAATGCAACTAAGGTCTGATAAATCAATCAGCACAACCAAAAATAGCGGCCGGCAGCCGTTGGAGGTAGGGGATCCCTTCCCCACCAGTACCCGCAGAGCAGGAGAGGATTTCATCCGCCCCGGCCAGGTGCCAGCCCTGCGCAGAAGAAGCCGTGGGCTGCTGGGGAGACCTCTCGTCTGACACCTTTATCTGGAAAAATTACTGCGGCTGCCTGCAAACTTCTCTCCAATGTGCCTCTTGGCCAGGCATTTCCCAGTCACCAGGGTGGGGGAAATAACCGAGCCAGCCACCAGTGCGGAGAGCGGCTTTGTGACCGATGCTGCGTGCTGCTGCATGGCCTGACATCTTGGGATCGCCTCAGACCTCAAATAATAAGCAATCGTCTTAAAGCCTCTCGTGGCCGGTCATGGATGGAGTCGCAGAGGGAGCCCAGGCTGCGGTTTCCAGGTCCTCCAGGACAGAGTGGTGATGCTTTGCGTAGGGATAAGGTTACCGGAGGAATCTGGTGACTCTGGTTTTTCCACTGGACTGCTGTACTTAACCACCTGCACAGGAGCCAGAGAGGTTTCTGTGAAGCTGATCAGCCTGTACGACGTCTTGCGAGGGGGTGTATTTCCTCGCTCCTTCTCCAGCGGGCGTCCTGGGGTGAGTATTGAGTTTAGCAGGCGTGCAGCCTGAACCAGGAGCGAAGGGCGCTCCAAGAGGATCAGCTGCTTTTGGGCTGAATAGTCCGTAGATTATTTCCACATCTGTGTTAGCTTTGGCTTGATCCCACAGATTTGCAGCAGCTGTTGGGAAGCGGAGCAGAGATCCCCTTTTTAAATGGATGATCAAATCCTCAGAGTGTGGAGTATGTTATTTCTATGTCATCCTCTTCACGGCAGGAAAAACAGCTTTTAAAAGTTGCTGAGGCAGCACTCTGCCCTGCTGCCTGAGCTATCATCCTGCGGTTTCAGAGCAAGTCATAATTTGCTTTCCACATCCCACGCCCAGCCCGACACAGGATCCTTTGCGAGGTGCGGGTTGGGCAGGTACTTGTACAAGTGATGCCTTTTGTCTCCTGGGCTCCCCTTCCTGCCTGGACCACAACCAGCGGGCGTACGCCGAGCGGGACCGAGGAGGAGCTCGTCTCCTTTCCAGAGCCTGTGCGTGTGGAAACCCTCGGCATTTAACCCTGAGAAAAACTATACGGTGCAATAGTTTGCCACAAGACAGTTAGATCATCCGGGTGATCAGAGGCTTTAGGTGGAGATCGGATATCTGCTGGAAACTGCAGTTCAGCTGCGAAACAGTGGTGTGGTGTGGGAATCCCATAGTGAGCTATCTTATCCAAAAAGCCCAGCTAAAATGAGCCAGGCCTATTTCCTATAAAGGTTCTGCTCTTTCAGGTCAGACCTGCAGTAAAAGGAGCCATCAGGCTTCCTTCAGAAGTGTCTGACAGGCTTTGGAAAGCCAAGCCTGGCTGAAGGGGGCCGGGGCGGTGGGAATGGTGGTAGACCCCGGCACTTGTCCTGCAGTGTATGAGTTTCTCGTTCCCCATCAGCTTTCCCAGTGCACAGGGGAATCAAACCAAACTGCTCCCACTTTACACAGCCCATTTGTGTACTTTCCGATACAGACAGTGAAATTAATATGGTTAGTGCGTCGAGACCGCTAATTTGCAATTCCAGCCTTTTATAACGGGCTGAAAATGGCAACCCAGTTCCAGTCTTCTTACATGCAATTGTCATGTTTGTTCATCCGTGTCGTGTGATGGGTTTCAGTGATAACCCAGGCAGCAAATATGTTGCACATAGTAAGCTCTGCTCAGCGTGTATGAAGTTCTGAACGTTTGGCATGACCTGGGATGGCTGGGTGGTGGTGTCTGGGAGCTGCATGATGCATGCAGCTTTTGCAAAGATGCCAGGTAAAACCTGGCAGTTCTGGTTGCTTTTTCGCCAAAGGTGTGCCTGAGTGTGACGTGAAGTTCATTGGGTTCCAGTCTCAGAGCCTGGTGATGGACACACTCCCCCAGCGTTGATCTTCTTTGATGCTTTTTGACCCTTTCGACACACACCTAGCTTCAGGCTTGCTTGAGGCATTCTCACGGGGACCCTCAATGATGAGTTAGAAGGGGCAACCCTCCATTTCATGGGGCAGAGTGTCTGGATTGCAGATTACCTCTTCCACAGATGTCTGGGCAGCCAAGTCTCTGCAAAGGCAGTTTGGGCCCAGTGGGGCCTGGTGGCATACACGTCCTGAGAAGACGCAGGGCTCGTTGGTGAGAGCTGCCAGGTCTGCTGGACCCTGTAGACTGCCTGGAGCCAGCCGTGCTCCCGTGCTTCCAGCGAGAGCGGGTTTGGTTTGGTCTTACCCCCTTATCTGGGCGTCCCAGCCCGGTCCCGCTGAGCACAGTGAGTGGATGCAGCCTCTTGGCTCTGAAGCGCAGACCCTGCCGCTTCCCCAGCCAAGCAAAACTGCCAGGACCCGCCGTAGTGCCCCGAGGGGAGCGCTGCCCATATACAAAGGGCTTGGCAAAACGAAGTGTAGTGTAAGCAACTATTTAACGAGAACGATCCAATTGCTAGTTGTAATTTCCTCATTGTTTGCAACACTCTTTTAAATGCCTGTGATCCTTATAAAGAGCTTTTCCCCAGTCTTTAAACTTCACAGAAGTGGGTTTTACCTTCTGTGGTTTGAACGCGCTCATTGTGAGGGGGCTGGTTTGCATTTAGTATGATTTTTTTTTTCTTTTTCATGCCCAAGGCCATTTGGTTTGTGAATCAGCATTATGAATGAGTCTGCTTGTCCCAAGAAATATGTCTGTTGGAAATCGAAGGTGGGCAGGACACAAAGCGAGGCCTTTCTCTGGGTCCTGGTGGATGGAGGTTAATAAAGTCTTCCTAGATGAGTGTTAACGCTTTCCTTCAGACCCAAGAGGGGTTTGCTAACACCCCATTGCAAGCAGGCTGGCTCATGTCCCTCATTCAGGTGTATCTTTTGTAAAAAGGCATTGGAAGGAATATTTAATAAAAATATTAAAACCTGGATGTGCCATTAATACTTGGATGTGGATGTGGCTTTCTCCCTCAGCTAGATCTCTGGTGAGCGAACCGAGGGATTTGGTTTGCTCTGCCTGAATGTTACATCCCTTTCCTGCCCTCGTTTCCCTGGTCCCCAGATCATTCCCATCTCGGGAAATGGGATTGCCTCTATTCGGAAATCGGGGACGGTGACCCTCAGAGTTGTGGCCTCTTTCTCTGGGAAAGCATCTGGGTCCGGTTTCCATGTGAGATACTGATGGAAGCAGCAGCATGTTGTGTGAGGGTTTCTCCGGCTCTCATGCTCGAACACGCGCTGGCGCTGGGTGGGATTCTCGGTCCCCTCCTGCCTTTCTCCAGTTGCTGGGTTTTATTCTCCAAACCCAAGCAAGTTGTAAACACCCGGAGCCTGAGGGGCTTTGCGGAGCAGAGCTTAGGGGAAGGTGGTGATTCATTTCCTTCCCCTCTGGCTCTCGGCTATGGTTTGGCTTTTGTTTAGCAGTTTGATAATTCAGCGCTGGGCTGTTTAGGTTGAAATGCTTGGAGAAATGTAAGTAAACGTGGTGATGGCAGCAGCTCCTCCATGCATGGCGGGGAGACCGGCTCCTCTGGCCGCAGCCAGCCCACACCTGCAGGCTGGGCCGTGCCAGCAGCTGTCGTCGTCTCGTTCCTCCCCATCCCGGCGAGCTTCTGTACGTGGGTTAAGCTCCAAATTATCCTGTGCCAGAAGCATATGCTGAGAAATGTCAACTCAAGACCGTGTGACACCCAGAGCACTCAGTCACCGGTGTTGTACGGAGCTGAGCTCACTGCAAAATGTAATGACCAGCAGACAGCAACATCTAGACCAGGCCGCCCAAAACGTGGCCATCGCAGCCTGCACGGCTTCTGTCCGTAGCCGGCGGGGACCGCTGTGAGGCTGGCAGCGCGGGATAGATGAGCTGGGCTACGCGGCCCCCAGGCTGATGTCAAACCTGTTAATCAGCTCCCGGGAACAAATCCGGGAAGCCCCAGTTGCAGAAGAATTGTGTTTCTGTGTTGGCCTTGTTTTCTGCGTGGCTGTGTCTTGGCAGGGGTTGCTGGTTTGTTTAATGAACATTGAAATGGGAGGGGAGGAAGCAGCCAGGGAATTACTACAAATTGCTTCAGAGCAGTGGCATTAAAAGTATTTGTGCTTACTGTGTCTTCTATACAAAGACCTCAAAGTATGGTAAATATTATCCCCATTTTACTTGCAAAGAGGGAAATGCATTAGGAGGAGAAGCTTTACCTGCGCTCACGGGCAAGCCCGCAACAGGCGTAAGACAAACACTGGTCTCACCCGCGGTACCGAGGGGATGGGGTTGACAGGCCCTGTCTCTGCGGGCACTGGAGGTCCAGGTTTGCCCAGCAGCTCTGGAGAGATGCCTTCACATGCCTTCATACGTGTTGCTGAAGCACCAACTCTGTTTCTGTGCTTAGCTCTGACCTCTGGTCTGAAAGATGCTAATGCCGCCAAATCTTCCTCTTCACGCTGCCAAGTTTACCTTTCTCCTCTCCCCTCCCGATCTCTTTTACAGCTGAAGCTGTGGAACAAGTACAGAGTCTCCAACATTCCTTCCCTGATATTTATCGATGCCTCCACCGGGAAGGTGGTTTGCAGGAATGGCCTCCTGGTAATCCGAGATGACCCAGAAGGTAAGACCTGGAGTCCCGTGTGCCATAGAAACAGGGGCACACGGCTGCCTTTTCATTTCAGTTCATTTTTAATTGCCTTGGGGTGGGGGGAGGAAGGAAACAAACAACTATTGTCATACTTAATTAATCAAGGCACTGTATTATTTTCAGCATAAAATTTTCTGCATCATTCCTGCCAGATCTTGTGTTTTGGTTTTGCTTGTTGAAAAGAACAAAGATTTTCCCTCCAGGATTTTTGTCTGAAGTGCTAATGAGGAAAAAGTTAGACTAACTGAAGCATTAAGTTTGGATTTTTCCCTGATGGAGGCACATGGACAGACAGACCGAGGGCCCAGACTTGCCATACCTTGGGAGCAGAATCCTTCCAAAATACTGAGTGGACTTTATCGCTGACATCACACTCTGTTAGGATAACAAATTCCCCATTATTTACAAATGCAACAGAAAAATGCTACCGTTCTCCATTTCTGAGGTTTACTGTACTGGGGGTTGATGTTAAATCCATCTTCTTCCAATTTGCAAAAACCAAAATGAGCAAAACATGTGCCCTTACTCGCAGACTCTGCAGACCCATCGTTCAACTGCTAGGCTGTCCGTGCACACCTATTACCGACCCATCGTTTCTTCATGCAGTAGATACTGGGCGCGGTGACTTGAGTCTTTAATGCAGGTGGCAGGAACTGTGCAGCGAGTACACGTTGTGACCTGAGCCATCTGTGACGTTTCCTCCTCTCTGGCTGAATACATGGATTGATTGCTCTGGGAGCTGGCAGCAAATGATTCAGAGCATGTGGTTTGTGTGTACGCACACATGCTTGCTTTGGGGTGCAGAGGGTTAGTCTAAGTTTAGTTTATATGTAGGTTTTTTTATATATATATAAAAACCATCTTTTACATCTCTATAGATAAGGTTTTATAAATAAATAAATATATGTGTATATATATACAAATATATGGTTAGTATCAGTATAAGGCAAATAGCCTGACTGCATTCCTGAGCACCTCGCCCTCTGTTGTTAAAACAAACGCTGTTGATAAGGAAAAGATGCCTCATCAGGCACAAAACCCGAGCAGGCTTTGTCAAGCCGAAGGTGCTGCCACTCGACTCAGCGAGGGTGCAGCCTACCTGTGAGAAAGAGGTGGCCCTGGCTCCGGTGCAGAGCTTGGCTTCCCTGGCTCCCCCGTATCTTTGCAGAAGGTGGGGTGGTTTTTTGGGCGGAACTTTTTGAAACTGTAAATGCTGCATGTACATCTTGCTGTTTTGTGTCTTCTTTCCACCCTCATCCCGACCCCTCTCCAGGTCTGGAGTTCCCCTGGGGGCCAAAACCCTTCAGTGAAGTTGTGGCTGGGCCTCTGCTAAGGAACAACGGCCAGACGCTAGACAGCAATGCCCTGGAGGGCTCGCACGTTGGGGTCTATTTCTCTGCGCACTGGGTGAGTAGTAGGCGCTTTGCAGAGCAATTAGAGCGAGCTTGGGGGGTGATCTGGGGATTCCTCTGCAGCTCTTGCTGCAGAGCTCTGTGGGAGAGTAAAGACCTCTGGCTGGTCGGTGTAGAAGCAGTTAGGATGCTCCGGTCATTCTGGAAGAAGCTGCAGCATTGCAGTGGTTTGTCATCCTCAGCTGGCCCTTCAGAAGGAGAAGAGTGGTCAGATTTTGAAAATGGAAGAGGTTTTGTTGGCAACTTGTGGGCCATAAGCCGCTGCTGCCCAGCACTCCAGCAAAGATGAGGTCACACCTGTCTTTTCATGGTCACTAAGTCATCTGGACCTGCTGGGTGTGGGTCTGGCCCTGTGGAGGAGATGATGTCCTTATGCATGTGTTGTGTTTTGCAGTGCCCACCATGCCGAAGCCTCACAAGGGTCCTGGTGGAGTCCTACCGGAAAATCAAGGAGGCGGGCCAGAAGTTTGAGATACTCTTCGTTAGTGCAGACAGGTAAGGAAGCGCTAACACCCTGTGCAGGCAGAGCTGGCTGCCCCCAAGCTGGGAAGCTATGAGCATTGCTGGTTTGATTTCAGGAGGAAATTTGATTTGGGGTAGAGCAGGTTGGCTCTGGTATCAGAAAGGCTGCCTGAGTCCTTTGCCTTCTGCCCAGCGGCGAAGTGCAAAGGGGAGTTAGCGAGGGCAGCGGTGGGCTGAGAGCAGGCTCCGTCCGAGGAGCAGCTCTGTATTTCGCTTTGTGGCTCGTGGGTCTGAGGTGAAGGATGCTCGAGCTGCTGCTGTCACCATGGGTTGACATTCAGATGCCTCGGAGAGTTTGAAATATTTTATTGGGAAAAAATGCACCGCAGAGCCCTTCTTGAGGACCTGGGGGCTTTACATTTGGTCTAGCTCTCTAGGGTTGTGTCTGCCAGCAGCCCTTACCGGTGGACTTTGGTGGAAGGGATAAAGGGCTTTGCAGGCCAGGTTTTTCATGAGAAGAGGAAAGAGCCTGGCAGATGAAGGGGCTGTACTCTGGATCCCATGCCCTGTTCCCCTTGCACAGGTCAGAGGACTCCTTCAAACAGTATTTCAGCGAGATGCCCTGGGTAGCTGTGCCGTACGCCGATGAGGCCAGACGGTCGCGCCTGAATCGACTCTATGGGATACAAGGTAGGAAAGGCCGCAATGGTGCACAGCTCTCCTTTCTGCTCCTTTTGTTGAATATATGTAATGTCTCCTCTTGTTTAACTGAAACAAGAAAACAGCAAAGCAAAGCACAGTGCCCCGGGCAGAGCCGCTTCATGTTTCTGCTCTCCACAAACTCACATTCCTACCACCTGCCAGGCAGGCTGTTAGTTGAAACAGGACTTCCATAAACAACCTAATTCTTCCTGGAAACTTGGAAGCTGTTTTTGGCTTGGATGTTTTTTGCCTAATTACTGATTTATTTATTTTGCTTTTTCTTGAAGGTTTAAATTTCATTTTCTTGCTGTTTTATGTAATGCAAAGGCAGGCCATCATTCTCTGCAGAGGCTGAGGAAGATGGCATCTGGTTTATGTTAGTGACATGAATTACAGACGAGTGCGTGTTTGATGTAAACCATGGCTTTGCTTTTACTGTACATGCCAGTGCCAGAATTCCAGCAGCCCCGGCTGCTCGGAGGGGCAGGGGAGAGGCTCTGTCTGTCTGGGTGGCTTCAAAGAGTCACGAAGACAATAAAAGCTCGCAGCAGCCCTCCTGGGGACTGGCACCTTGTTCCTGCAGGGGACAAACTGCAGCACAGAGATGTGCAAGATGACTAGCTTGCAAGGAGTCTTCTCTATGTCCATATAGTTTCTCCCTGGGGTTAAAGGGTCTTGCTGCAACGTTTCTTATCCATTTCCATGCGGCATCGGTGAGGTGGGCACAGGCTGGCAGAGGGTTAATGCAATCTGCAGGGGAGGAGAGGAGCGTTGCCAGAGGTGGCCAAGGGCCTGGGGAGAGTGGCAAGAGAAATAATCCATCCTTGGGGTCCTCTCCGAACACCCCCTCTGGCGTGAGCTCAGGTGCTGTCGCTGAGCTCTGTTCCCTGACCTTAAACCAAGAATAACCATTCGCCTGCTTTAAATAGCCATCAGTTTGCTGCTTAATTACCTTCCCGTGAGGCAAGAGCTTTCCAAATTCATCCATCTTTTCCCCGGCCCGCTCACAAACCTCTCCAGTGCTGATTTCGGCTGAGCACTGCAGGACTGCTGCCAGTTTCACTGGGACTTTCTGTAAATAAGGTGTCCAGACGTGGATACTTGAGCACCAGGCATGCTGTAGCCAGGGAAACAGTGACAACAGCTTTCCCTCTAACTCTAGCCGCTGGCTCCTTAAATGTCTCTCTTCATTGTGTGCTGACCTGAAAATGTAAATATTTGCTGTTCCCCTGCACCCTGACCCCCTTCTTCTGCCAGGGAAGCTCCCATATTACCCCTGCATTTCAGCTGCTCTCCCGGGGATGCTGACCTTGGGATTTGGGCATGTTTGAGTGCAAACCCTTCTGCTTATCTATCCTGGTTTTCCTGTAAAGTGGGAACCTCTCCACAAGGATGAACTGCGATCCCACAAAGCGGCGTTGAAATGCGGAGGCAGGCCAATTTGCACCCTGCACGGGAAGCGTCGCCATCCCACCTCCCGTCCCACCCGGGTGCTGCACAGGCTTTGCAAGGCTGGGCTGGGCTCGTGTTTCCCCACCGCGGTCCAGGGTGGACGCCGGGGCACCGGGAGACGAGGGAGAGGGCTGGAGGTGAACCCTCAGGCCGCTCCCCAGGGGCTGTGGATGGTTGTTGTGGATGGTCGCTCCCCTGCACAGGCAGCGATTTGGGATCCTCCCCGATGATTTTGGGGCTGCTTCGCCTGAGCGCAGCGGACACCTGGCTGTTTGCAGTCAGGCTTTCACAGCAGGCTGCTGCACCGGCTGTAGAGAAAGCTTTCTGCAAACAGAGCTAGATATCATGGGCTCAGCTCATCGCCACCGGTGGTTATTCCACCTAAACAAAAAATTGGATCAATGCAATCTGATCTGCCTTTCCCCAAATGCGTGCTGCCGAGCATCTTTGAAGCCCTCTGTAACTGCATCTCTGGGTGCTCCCTTCGGAGCCGCAGCTATGCACCAGCGTGTAGCCCGTTCAGTGTCCAGGTTACCATCCTGCGGTGCCTTGGTTGTGAGCGCAGCGTGCGTGCGGGGTGGTTTTTCCGCTGGTTTTTGTAAGGCCGGGAGCTGAAACAACAGAAGCAGCTTGTCTTCCCCAACTGCTTTAAGTTCCTGAGAGGTGGAAAGTAGCAAGAGAGTCAAATCTCTTGTTGTTTTAGTCCTGTGTTGGCCCCTACAGCATTCAAAAACTCAGTGTAAAATGTAAGTTGAGTTATTGGCCTTTATTTGGGTTACTTGAATGCCTCTATTCATAACCCATGCGCAGTCAGTGGGCTGTACTGTACCCACCTATATTAAATTGCTTCTGGGTGCAGCACTATCTTGAGAGAGAGTCATGTCTTGTGTCGTGGCTGCTTCGAAATAATTCTCCGTTGTGCGTGCTGCTCCCAGTCTGCGTGGTCCTGCCTTAGGTGAAATCCCCTGATGTTAGCTCTCCTTCCGATGGGATGGGGAGCAGAGACAAATGTTACGCTCGGGTGGGAATTGCCCCTTTTTGCTGCATATCTTAGGAGAGCTTTTGGGTTCCTGAATATTCCCTGTGGACTCCATGGTGGCAATTTGGGATTTGCAGTCCCTTGGGGGAACTTCCAAAAACTCTTATTTCCCCCTTCCCCATGCTTTAGCCCAGACACCCGCAAGTCACTCTCGCAGCCCGGCTGGTGGCAGCAGCCTGGAAGTCACTGTTACGGGAGGTTTCTCCTACCAGGTTTCTGGAGCTTTCTTTTGAAAAGATGAAAAAACAGCAATAAAACCCGCCACCCATCCTGCGGTTGGCGTATTCTGAGTGTTTGCTTCACGTCGATTTTGATTACTCACCCAACAGACTTAATGCAGATTAGATTTCCATGTCGGATATGGGTTTTAATATATAAATAAGTAAATGTATTGCCAGGTTCGGTATCAAATCATTTGGCCTCTGTCTTTTCGTAAAATGCTAGCCCCGTGGGAAACGAATCCATTTTGTAATGCATAAAATCAAACTGAGCCCATCTATGCTAATTCTATCCCAGCTTATACAATATTCATCGCAGAGTGTCTGATCTGTGATTCTTCTTGATAAGTAAATTCTGGTGTTATGACTCATGGTAATTACCAAAGCCCCCAAAAGGCACAAAAATAGCAAATAGTGGCTGGGATGAGCAGGGACGGGGGAGATCGGTGGGGGAAGTATTGGGGTTAGCGGGTGTGAATAGGGTTAAGGACGGTCCTGCTGGTCTGCGTCCCATGCAGTAACAAGGTTCGCCTGGGAAGACAAGGCTGATCCTACGGGATGCCGCCGTGAGCCCAGTCAGGCCGTGCCCTGACCCTGGGGACCCAGCCAGGGGTGCACGGGAAGGAGCTGAGGCAGCGACGCTCGGGACCGGGGGGCAGCCGGGGCAGCCGGGTCGTGGCAGCCTCAGCCTTCACCAGGCAGGTCCGGGAAGGAAACCAGAGCCTCGTGGTGGTGAGAAACCCCTGATGCCAGGTGAAAGGTGCAGGATTGACCCGAGCATGTCACGCACCTGCTAACAGACTGAAAACCCAGCCCCAAGTTTTCTGATGCGTTACTTACATTTCCCAAACGTGCTAAACCCAGGACGAATTCTCTTAAAGACTCTTTGTTTTCTGACTCAGTTTTGTATTTGCAGTTGGAGGTTTTAGTGGCTGGGTGCTTTGGTGTGTGGGGGTCCGCATACGCAAATCGGGTAAAGCCTGAATGCTTTGAATAGTGGATGAAGTCCCTGGTAGCTGTGGGATCACACTCACAACGATCTGTGTCTAAATTGGGCCCTTAATTTTCCCAGATCAGCAAAGTTCATTTGAAATCCCTGCCTTGGTATGTGGCGTTGTTCAGGCTGACTGGCGGCAGGGGTACCGAGCTGAACCCACGTTTCTCGTCTGTCCCTCATGTATAATGCAGGTCTGGAGAGGATGGAAAAGCAGGCTTTTGGGACAGGGTTGGGAATCATAAATAGATAAAGATCTGAATCGTGTGGATGCTGATCACCGTGTGCTTCTCCTGGCTTCAGGAGTAGTTTGTGCCTTGCAGGGTAGGGCCAGAGTGAGATTTCCCAATTCCTTCCAGTCTATTTAACCCATCCCTGCCCTAGAGCTATTTTGAATACCAGCAGGTAATGAATAAGCCTTTTTGTGATACAAAATGGTTTTCTTGGCATACCTTTAGGATTTGCAAGCCCAGCCATCGGGCTCGTTCCTGCGCTGCTGCTCTTGCACCAGCCAGGAGCATGCAGCCCTGGCGCACGGGCAGGAATGTGAGCGGCGCTGCGGGGCTGGAATGAGGGGAATGCGGCCGCTCGCCCAGACCTGCAGGCAGGCGTGAGACAGACAGACGGCCGTGTATTTCCTAGAGAAACGCCTAGAATTCAGAGAGCTTGTGAGTAACCCACTGTTGTACAAAGATGAGAGCGCAGTGCCAGGAGTCAGGCAGGGGCAAGCACGCTGGGTCTCCCCTGCTCGGAGAATGGCTCTGCCGGGTATTTCTAACAAATGAGCTTTAAAATGAACCTTTGGGTGAGGGCAGGAGGATTTGAGTTGCCTCGGTTTGCCTGTTGTGATTCAGAGGATGTTGCTGGGTGAAGGAGGAGATGCTGGATAGCGAGTGGATTGAAGCCCAGGTGGTGAGAAGCAGACAGCAGCACCTGGCACTAACAGTGGTCACTTGATCCGTCTCTTGGGTCCTGATCCCAAATTCTCCTCTCTTCCTTCCTTATGGGATGTTTCTTTGTCTCCTTGATGAGAGAGGAATGGTGTGCTTTCCAGATGAAGTCACCAACATGAGCCGCTCCTGTTGACTGTCCCGTGACCGTTCTGTGGCCAGAAAACCTCATCGGTGCTTTATCAGATGGGACGGTCACCAGCTGGTGTCCACCCTGCCTCACTGCCGGCCCGGCTGGGTGGAATTTGGGGTAAATCTCTGCTGCAAGCACATTTGCCTCCCTCTTGCAAGGGCAGCGGCCAAGCAAGGTGGATGCCAAGTTCGTTTGCAAGTGTTGGTGCGGCTTAGCCGTGTGACAAAGTCTGCTGGCGTTAGTGTGTATGATCCCACTCCATCTCCACTTGCAGAGGCATGCGCTTTCTTTTGGGTATTCCCGAGGGCCTCCATGTCCCCGAGCACTAAATCACCATCATTGGTGCTGGTCCGGGGGCCTTTACTCCACCGGTGGTGTCAGGTGCCTGCCTTGCCGGGCTTGGGTGGCGCGAAACAGCGTCCAAACCAGGTAATAATGTCCGTGACTCGTTAGACGCATCCCTGTGCTCCGGAAATGGCTGGGCAGTTAGTGCCGAGGAGGGGCGTGGGAGCTTATGGAGGAGTTCATGGCTGCAAAATATATGGCGTTCCTTCTGGGAAGGAACACACCCTGCTTCCTGGCTGCCATTGTCTGCAGTCCGCCCTGCAAAAAGGTTTGCGTGTGTTCCTGTGAACCGGGGACTGGGCTCTTCCAGCAGCAGCCACGTCTCAGCACCGGGGCGATGGTGCCTGCGGGGCAGCACTGCTCCGCCTCGCGCGCAGGAGGCACGTCTGCCTGGCCCTTTGCAAGGGGGTCCCTGCGCGGTATGGTGGGGTTTGCATCCGGGAGCATCAGCGTCAGGCAGCGGTGACCCCTGCCTGCACTCGGGCAGGGAGAGGCAGGCAATGCCAGAGCCCGTCTCCCAGCTTCCTGCTCTGGCTGCCGAATTACGGCGCTCTGCTGGGACGGAAACGGGATCCAGGGATCCCGATTCCCACACCGTGCGTGAGCTGTGGAGAGGCAGCGTGCTCGCTGGGCTCCTGCCAGAGCCGGAGGCGATAGAAAAAGGCCTTTTTCCCCACGCCCGGCCTCAAGCCAGTTCACGCTTTGGCTGATCCCCCCTGTTTTTCTTCTGTCACAGGCATCCCGACTCTCATCGTCCTGGACTCCAAGGGAGACGTGATCACGCGGCAGGGGCGGGTGGAGGTGCTGAACGACATCGAATGCCGCGAGTTCCCCTGGCATCCCAAGCCCGTGCTGGAGCTGACGGACTCCAACGCCGTGCAGCTGAATGAGGGCCCCTGCCTCGTTCTCTTTGTAGGTATGGAGCATCGCTGCTTTGAAAGCAGAGCCTGTGCTCGGGAAGGGGGCCGGGCTACCTGCCAGCTCCGCTGGAGCTGGCCACGGGGCTGAGAACCTGCCTCCAGTGGTGGCAGCATCCATGGGAAGGGACATCAGCCCGTTTCCATCACAAGGAGCAGAGCTATGGGGTCTGGAGAGACCATGGGGAGACAGAGGTCCCCGTGGAGTCCCCTCGAGGGATTCAAGGGCGCTAACAGACCTGGAGCCTTGTCCGTACCAGAGAAACAGGCTGCTGCAGCTCGCAGGGGTTTTCTAGAGCCTGCCTGTGCCTGCGGGTCTCCGCAGCTCCAGCGCAGCCACCCCAGGGATGCGATGGAGTAGCGATTTGCAGTGGAGAGGATTTGTCGTATCAAAGACGGTTCAGTGGCAGCTGTGGAGAGGAATGCTGATTAGGTGTTGGGGAGTACGAGAAGTACACTGTCATGGCCGGTGGTGGTGGAGACAGGAAAGGCCTTTCTGGAGCAGGGACTTCAGGCACACGTCACATTCCAGAGGAGGCAGAGGAAGCATCTCTGGGAGGGATTGGAGCTCTGTGCTGGAAACCACAGCTCAGGGCTTGAACCCCTGAGCTGAACAGGGCTGTGAGAGTCAGAGGAGCCTCTTGCAAGTTCTGCTGGTCCTTGGGTATTCCCCTCCGTGAGGCGCTGGTTGCAGGACAGGGCAGGCTTTTCCTCAAAGCTCCTGTCCCTCTTCCACTGCTAATCCACATGTGAAGCTCCACCGCGGTCAGAAACAGCCCTAGAGCTCATCCAGAGCACAGTTGACTCCTTCCTCATCGCCTCCCTGCCAGCAACGGACAGTTAAATCAGGTGAGGGCCGTGGCTGGGATGAGCCGCGCTGCAGGGCGGGGGGCGGCAGGAGGGTGCGCACAGCATCCCGGGGAATGAGCCAAGGGGTCCTGGGCTCTCGGCGGGGAGGCTCGACCGCCCTTCTCAGAGTGCGTCTGTCCCTCGAGTGCTCTGTGGAGCGGCGGTGGAGGTTTTGCTGAAGAGCCCCCCTTGCTCCCAGCCTGCAGGGGTTGTGCAGGGGGCCTGGCCTAGGGCAGGGCTCGTGTCCTGCTTCCTCGCATGCCCTTTGTGAGCAGCACACCCTTCTCTGCAGCGCTGATAACATGGCTCCCGCTCTTTCCCTTCTTTCCTTTCAGATTTCCTTTTGACCCTGATTATTTATTCAGCAGAGCCCAGCAGGGGATGTGAGCACAGAGCCAAAAATACTCTTCTTGCATGGGGAGGACCGGCTGGCCACGCCAAGCGTGATTGATTGGGGCCGGCGCTGCAGGCCTCTGGAAAGAGTTATTTTTATCTTGCTCTGAGCAAAGTTTTTCTGTCACCTTGCTGCAAACAGCTCATTGGGAGAGCGCTATCCGGCGGGCGGCTGGGGCTCTCGCTCAGTGCTTGAGGGGGTGCGTGGCCTCAGCGAAATCTTCCAGTGATGTGCTGGGGTGGAGAAGAAGCTGGTGCTGCGCCGAGGCAGGCACCGGGGCCGGGGGCTCCTGGCCAGCCCACGTCCTGCTGGGAGACCCCCCCAGCAGACTGGTGCCTGCGCTGCGCAGGCAGCAGCACGCCCAGGAGAAGGCAGGCTTAGCCAGAGCCAGTTGTGAGTAAATCCCGACCGTTCTACATCCGTCCCCGGAGGGGTTAGGGCTAGGTTAGCCAGAGTCTGCAGGGCTGCCTGGAGTGCCGCCAGCAGCGGTTGTTTGTAGAAAAATCAATCCCTGCAGACACCCCACAACTCTACGTATTTATCACTGTCATGCACGCAGGACAGACCCTGAAATCCAGTGTGCAGTGTCTCTGGCATCTCCTGCTTTGCTTGGAGAAGCCAGAGAGGACAGGGATGCGTGGAGCAAGGGCAGAGAGCGCTTCGGGCATGGGCATCGCCTGTCCCAGCCGGGGGCTGGACCGGTCGTGTCGGGTGGTTACATTGGGGACCACGAGAGCTGCACGCGACCGGGAGACCAGGGCCTTCTCTTCTGCCTTCTTACGATTTTTTTTTAACGCTAAAAGTTGTCCCCGAATTGAGATCGTTTCATCTCAATGCTGCTCAAGGACGCAGTCTTTCCTCTTTTCAACTCCGTATTTGAACTTCAGTGGTGGCTGGCGTTTGATTGATGTTGCCATCTCTTTCTACTCTACCTCTGTTAAATCAAAGCTGCCTTCACAGCGCTGCTGCCACCAAGACTCGAGCCGAAAAGCTGCCGAGCAGCCCTCCCGAGGCGGAGGGGTGGTGGGTGGCGGGCAGGGGTGGCAGGCAGCCTCAGATCAGCGCATTCGTTTGGTCTTCAAAACATCCTGACACTTCTCAAACTGCAAAGCGGCTTTTTTGCGCCTGTTTGTCCCTGAGCTTCAGCAGCGACACCAGGGAGTGAGCGATGAAGTATTTGGGGAGCAGGAGCTGCTCTTCTGTTACATGTTTCCCTGTCTCACATGAAAAGCCCATTTCAGCTGCTCCCTAATTGCTACAGAGCCGCGTGGCTTTGAAGTTCGTGCTGCGCATCCAGGCTCTGGTTTCCTGCGTGGTGGTGCTGTGGGATAGAGCTGCCGGCGCCCGGCCGGTTTGCATCTGTTTGATCCTAACCTCCTTTTTGCCTTGCCTCTTCTGTTTTGTCTCCCCACCTCTGTGCCCTGCAGATTCAGAGGATGACGGGGAGTCAGAGGCAGCGAAACAACTGATTCAGCCCATAGCTGAAAAAATCATCGCCAAGTACAAAGCCAAAGAGGAGGAGGCACCGTTGCTCTTCTTCGTGGCGGGCGAGGTAAGCAGGAGGAGAGCACAGGGCTGCATCCTGCTGTGTCTTCGTACGAGGACTGAGCTGGGTTGGGTACCACTGTTGCCACTTTTCAGGTGGGTAAACTGAGGCACGGAGCTACTGCAGCTAGTCAGGAACTGCGGAGCAAAGTCAGACCCAAGTCCTGGCTCAGTCCCCTACACTCATTACTTCTGGCAAAAGGGTCCCAGCTGCGTGTGCTCAGAGGTGGAAAAGCCTGATGGCGGGTGAGGGAGCTGCTGGGGACGGGCAGGAAGGGGCTGGGGGAGGTGGGAAGGAGCCGCCAGCTGCCCCCTTGAATCCTGAGGCTGCGTGGGCAGGCAAGCTGGCTGGGCAGGGGGAGAGGAGCAGGGGTTTGGGTTTCAGCCCGGCCCAGCCGGTGCTGCCCTCCCCACCTTTCTTCCCACCCCGGCAGGAGGGCAGGGACTGGTGCTCCAGCGTCTTTCCTAAGGGGTGCATGCGGGAGGTAGCCCCGATCCTGCGGACTGGGGCTGTTTCTGTGCCGTGCAAGTGATGCCGGACAAAACCACCCCAGGAGCGGGCAGGGGCTGCTCGGGGAGCAGCGGGGCGGCATGGAACTGTGCTCCCGCTGCTGGCTGCAGCAGGAGCGTCCCAGCTCCATCTGCCCGGCCCTGGGGCGCAGCTGGGCATGTCACTGCAGCGCTCACCCGTCCCCCTGTGAAAGGAGGGCTGTTTCCTGAGCTGGCCACCCTGCTGGTGGCTGGGATGGGACTGGGGGCATGTGCAGGCTGCGGTGCTCAGAGCCAGGGATCTGCTGGAGGAAAAGGGAAATGGGGAAACAGGGCTTCTGGCCTTTGCCCTGCTGCAGGCTTTAGACGAGGAAGGTTTTGTGCAAGGGTCGAAAAAGCTCCCAGCCCCCCCCCAGGCCTGCGGTTCACCTCCGTAGGCGCTGCCTGGGCAGATGGCAGCTGCTGCGCGGCCGTGCGCCTGCTCCGTCCCTCCACGCTCACGTCACAGCCGCAGTGTGCTGCAAGCGGGGCCCCCCGGAGCCGCCCTGTGCACAAAAGGGTCCCCACTGCCGCACCCTGGCCCCCCCTTCCAGGCAAGCCCCCACCGCCGCCTCCCACAGCCCCGTCGGCCCCCTCTGGGCAGGCGCTCCCACTCCCGCCGCCGTAACGGGTCTCCGAGCATCCCAGCTCAGCCCCGCACCCCTGAATAAGCCCCTTGTTGGAAAGGCTATTTTGGGAGGGTCCAGGACCTGCCCCCCTCCCCCAGAGCCTGTGAAGCATTTTCCTCCCGCTTGCTGGCTGTAGCTGAAACATTGCCGCTATTCATCTGGCTCCCGACGTCCCTGCGGCGGCCGGGCCGAAGAATGGGGAGCGTCCGGCACGTCCCATTCATCCGTCACCTCAATAGCTGGGAGCGCTGGCCCCAGGTCTCCGCCGGCCCCCATGCACAAAGCAGCTCGGCCACGGCCGGAGCAGGCACCTCCCATTCCTCTGCCGGCGCCGTCTGGGTCAGTTTTGCATTGATTAAAAAGGTTTTCGGTCTCTTTGCGGCGATGGGATAAAGGACGAGGCATACCCGACACCTGGGCTCCGAGCGGGCCTGGGAGGTGGGAAGGGTGGAGGGCGGCCGAGCGTCCCAGCCCCGAGGCGGCGGGCCCAGCCCCACTCGCCCGTCCCCGCCACGTGGTCCGGCTGCGCCAGAAACCCCTGCAATGGAAGGGGAGGCGCGACAGGAGTTACCCTGCCAGCCGCCGCCGCACGCTGCAGAGCCACCGGCCGCTAGCCGGATTGATTGATTTCTATTGCTGCCCTTGGAAAGGGGATCGGAGGAATGGCCCGTTTCGGATGCCGCGTGTTGCGGGCTTGGCCGGGAGCGGGAGATGAATCGCCCCAGAGCTGGCTTTTGCATTGCACAGCCTTGGCAGAGATAAATTCGTTCTTCCCCTTTGCCCAGAGCTGTGCTGTGCCTGGCCGAAGGGGAGGCAGCCCGCTGCCCCGGGGAGCAGCTCGCTGCTAGGGAGCCCTGCGGCTTTTGCACTTGGAGCTGCCGGTGGGGTTTTGGCGTTGGCTCAAAGCACGGGCCTTCGTCCCGTTCCCATTTTCTGGTTTGCTCCAGTTCCCTTCGGCGTCTGCCCCGATGAGCGGCGAGGCCGCGGCTGTGCTGGCAGAGGGCTGGCGAGTCCCCACATTCAGCACTTGTCCCCAGCTCCTGAGCTGCGGATGCCGAAACCGCTCCTGCCCCAGAGGCTGCGGGGTGGCCTGGGGCAGGGGGTCGGTCTGGGGGTGCTGGGAGCTGTGTCCTGCATGGGAAGGGTTGGAGGAGTGCATGGTCCCATCCCAGCCTGGGATAAATCAGCCCGGTTTGGTTTTGATGCAAACCACGGGCAGAGCAGGCAGCAAGGCGGGTGCTGCCTGCTGCGCTCGTGGTTCTGCAATGCTGGTGCATGGCCCAAACCCTTGGGAGATACTTGTGGGCTAGAGCACGGTGTGGAAGCAGCAAACTGCTCCTCGTGTCCTGGCTCTGCTGACGACTCCTCTCTCCCTCTCGTTTTGGCCCCCAGGACGACATGACCGACTCCCTGCGGGATTACACCAACCTGCCCGAGGCTGCGCCCCTGCTCACCATCCTGGACATGTCGGCCCGGGCCAAGTACGTGATGGATGTGGAGGAGATCACGCCCGAGATCGTGGAAGCCTTTGTCAGCGACTTTCTAGCAGACAAGCTAAAACCCGAGCCCATCTAAGGGGGCTTCTGTGCCAACAGACATTATTTAAAACTAGGTCTCTCTTCCGCCGCTCATGGATTCTCCAGCGTGTCCTCACGCCCGACCCAGTATCCAACCTTCTTGTGGTGCCTTGTTTTACGCAGTGAATCCTTCTCCTAAGCAAACTCCTTGAGATGCACTTTCAGCAGGGAGTCGTTGGCGTTTGGAGACTTCGCTTGTGCTTCATGGTGATATATTCTCTAATAACCAGGCCAGAACTGTTACCGTATCGTTATTTTATACACGGCACTAGCTAGCAGGCAAATCTTTTTGCATGGTGTTCTTCCCAACGTATGCATCAGGCAGTGGATGGGGTTCTTGGGGCTCTTTTCTTCTCCTTCTCCCCCTTCTTTCCTTTCCTACCACCCGTGCTGACTAAGTGACTTTAAGGAAGCAATAAGGAAACGGTCCCCTTTGCCCCTCGCCTGTCCTTTCCCACGCGAGTGCCCTGACGAGGCCGAGACAAAGTCTTAACTGCTGACAACCTCTGAAAGACCACGGTGCAGCCGAGCTCTTCCTCCTGGGGCTGAGACCCGTCCGGGTGGGTTTCCCACCTCCCACCCCAAGCACCGACAGCCTTAGGCGGCGCTGGCTGTGCATGTCGGGGGGTCACCTGCCTGCGGGCGGTGGATGTTCCCTCCCTCCCTCTCTGAGCCAGGAGGAGGACCACCACCGGGCTGCCCTCACTTCTCTCATCTCTCCCTTGTGCTCTCCCCGTCCCCTCTCGTCCCTTCTCTCTGGTATGAATTGTCCTCTCCCTTCTATGTTAGTTGATTGAGCTGTTTTTCGTAGGTGTGTCCCAAACCCAACATTAATGGTGCTGTTCTTTAAAAAATAACCAAAAAAAACCAAACAGAAAAAAAATCCCTCCCTAACCCAAGCAGCACAGCCGAGCCCTTGAAAAGTGACATTGTAAAAACTGTACATGGTGATTGGAACTTTGTAATAAAACTGTTATAATAACGTCGTCCCCGGAGGTGCCAATTGCTGCGTCCCGCCGTCGGGGAGAGGGCGCCCACCTGGGACCTGCGCGGCCGGAGGAGCCCCCTACCAGACCCCAAGGGGTAGGTGTCAGTGCCAGCAGCTCCCAGCGCTGCGGCGGCTGTGCGGGGATCGCGTGTTCCCCCCCGTGGCTATCGCTGCACCTCACTCGGGGATGGTGGGGGGAGCACGGCCTCGCTGCGCCCACCCACCCCATGGGCTCTGCTCACAGCCCCCCCAGCCGAGGGTCCCCCCCGGCGCTTGCCGGACACAGCAGCGGCTGCGATGGTTTCCGCCAGCGTTCCTGGGAGGGTGGTGTCCCGGAGGCGCGCACGGTGCGTGCTGAATAGCGGGTGTTGTGCAAGCCACCGCTTTTCCCTTTCAGCTCGTTAGTCAGCGATGGCAGGATTACGGCCTCTCCCCTTTTATCGCTGCTGCAGTAACCCACCCTGGCAGGAGCTGGGAAAAGCCGCCAGCTCAGCAAGGCAGGAACCGTATAAATCCACCCTGTGTTTTGCACGTTTCAGAGGCTCTCGTGTTCGGCGGTGATTAACGGACTTGTGAGCTGCTGGAGGAGCGGCAGCGTTGCCCACCGAGCCGGGGAGGGCAGGAGCAGCTGGAGGGGGCTGCGTGTGGCTGGGCCAGGGGCAGGAGCTGGCCCAAGCCGAGTGTGATGGCAACAGCACAGCAGTGTTGGGAGCCGCGGCTTGCTGCGCCTCCCCCGGCGCTGGGCTTCAAGCAACCCACCCTAAATTAACCCTAAATTAACTCATATCCCCTTTACTGGAGGTTTTTGAGGAAATAGCCTTTTCAGCGAGTTACCCACCGCAGGGTTAAGGGCTCCTGCAGTCAGCTCTGCGGGGCTGCACTCAAGCTGCGTGGAAGCGGCTGAGCCGCAGCCTTGCCTCCAGCCCCCACTGCCACCCAGCGCGCACGCTGCCTGCGCTCAGCGGGTGCCTGCTGGTTTGGGGGCAATCGCGATGGGTTTGTGGTTTGGAAGACCGCGGGGTCTGTAGCATTTGGTCACGCAGCAGTGGCTGATGTTTTTAGAAAGGGAGAACCCGTATTCCCCTCCAGACGTTGTGGTTCGGGCTCCTAGCGAGGCAGTGAGCTCTGCACTGCCACAGCCGCTCTGGTAGCTGTTCGGTAGGAACTGGAGTGAAGCAGCGATTTTCTCCTTGAGAACTGAGTCGCTTGGGGTCAATTTGATGAGACTGGGGCTGGAACTGGGCTCTGGAGATGGAATTGCTCAGCTGGAATGGTTTCGGGCTCGAGGCAACGCCGCTGTCTGACAGCGCGCTGCACACCCCGCCCGGGCAGCCCTGCGCACCGCTCGGATACCAGGACTGGGGCATGGAAGAGGCTGAATCTCCGGGTGTTTCTCGAGCAGACAATATAGATGATTTCAGCGTGGTAACGGGAAGCCGGAGCCGGCAGAGCGGGCTGGCAGTAAGTAGCTGGTTGTGCGACTCGCAGCCAGCGCTGTCGCAGGAGCCGTCCACCAACACACAGCTGCCAGCGATGCAGAGAGCATTGTGCAGCCTGGGCAGGAGCCGCCAGCACGACCAGGGCTGTGTGGCACATCCCAGATCCATGGAGGTGGGTTGCTGCGAGCCGGCTTGTTGCCCTTGGAGAGGCATGGACAGCCCCCAGGGTCTCCTTGCCCGGGGCCCAGCACCCGTTCCCCTCCGAGGGATGGCCACAGCGAGCGGCAGTGCCCACAGCTCCTTTCCCACCCTTCGCCTCCCTCATTCATAATTCATCCGCGCCGAGGCCCAGCTGCCGGAGCGAGCGGTGCCCAGGCGGCTGCGCGGGGACAGACACTGCCACCTCCCGGCAGCGGCGCGGTCACGAGTGCCGGAGCTCCGACATCCCACGCCGCAGCCAGCCCACGGGCCAGCCTGGCGTGCAGCAGGCACCCGCGGCAGGGTTGGTGTGCTGCTCTCATCGCTTGTAAGAGCACAGGGTTTGGGTAAGCACAGGCAGGACCTATTAAGGTGGCCGCTATTTGGCCTTTCTGACCCCAAAATCACTAGCAGCAGCCAGGCCGCCCAGCCCGGGGTTGCAAGGGGAAGGACACACATTGTCAGCAGCATCCTGGCCGGGCTGGCACAAACGCTGCCATGGCAGCTGCACCCTGACCCCGCAGGGAGGGATCCAAGCCCCCCCAGATCTGCCGGGTGGGCCCAGAGGGGCCCTGCCCGGGGCTGCCAATAGGAGGGAGTGAGAAAAGCCGGGCAGCGGGGAGCTGGCTGCCCGCAAGACGAGGACCCCCACCCATCACCATGCAGCCAGCGCGCCCGCGGGTTCACCCGGGAGTCACCCACTCATCCAGACACAGCTCCAACACTGCCAGAGCTGTTCAGTACCCATTTACTGCAAACAAACAGCCCAAGCTGCCGTTTTATTAACTCTACAGCATGCCAAAGGGAAGAGATGCTTCTTCAGCAGCCAAACCTCAGCAGTTTAGCCCACTACAGGGAACGTCTGCCTTTCGTCTTCCTGCTTGTGCCTCAGCAGCAACTGTCTCTTCCCCTCAAACAGCACAACGCCAGCAGCGATGGCGGAGTTCAAGCTGTCCACGCCTGGCACCACGGGAATGACCAGTCTCTTCCCCCCGGTGCTGGCCGCGAGGTGAAGCGCGTCTGGACTCAGACCGTAGGTCTCTCCGCCGATCACCACTGCCACTGGAGTCTCTGTCCAGTTCTCGTAGTAATACTGCGCGGCCAGCTCTGGGACACAGACACCCGCCGCTCCCTCCTCATCCCTGCGCTCAGGAGCAGCCTTGGGTTTGGATTTCACAGGAGCTTTCGGGGTGCCAGGAGCAGAGCCAGCCCCGCCGGCTCCCCTGGACACGGACGTGGTCTCAGCCTGAGCGTCCGGGTCTTTGTTGTCAGCCACGCAGACCTGGACGCCAGCGGGAAGGTGGCTGGGAACAGATTCCCAGTCCAGGTTGGCGACGATAGGCAGACGGAAGTGAGCTCCCATGCCTGCACGGAGCACCTTCGGCTCCCACGGATCCACACAGCCTGAGACGGAAGGGAGGAAAACAGCGACACTGCAGCGGCTCCCACAAAGACGGATTCAGCAGCCGCTGCTTCCCACAGCAAATCACGTCTGGGCCGGGCACTGCTTACAAACTCTTGGGAACAACATCTTCACGCACCTCTTATTCCTTGCCCTACCCCCAAATTACTCAAACTAAACTTTTTTCCCCAGGGAAAGGCTCTTACCTGTGGTGAGCAGCACTTTCTCACAGCCTGCTCCTGCTGCAGATCTCAGAATAGTCCCCAGGTTTCCCGGATCTCGGATATTGTCGCAGATGAGGAGCAGCGGCAAGGAGCTGGTTAGCTGAGCGGCAGGGTAAGACATCTTGGCGTGGTTGGGCTTGGAAAAGATCCCTGAGGAGACAAAGTGCTGACAGGCTTCTGACTGACACACCCCAAGGAGAGGGCTGTCTCACATGTAGTTGGCCCAAATTTCACTAAAGAGGTGCTGGAGAAAGCATTAGGAAAAGCACTGCTCAAGAGAAGTCTGAGAAGAGTTTGTCACTTGACAAGGAGAACTATTTCCCAGCTGGAGCCATGTGCTATTAAAAATGAGCGTTATCACCTTCAGTGTACTCTGGGAGCCACCTTCACAGTTATCACAGTAGGCCAAATCAAAGGGAATTCTCTCAAATTTTGCCACTCTTGACACACTGCCAGAATGTCTAGGGGAAGGTTATGAAGAGAGAGTCATTATCCACTTATTAAGTGTGAAATAAGTTTTCCTTTGAGCAGTGTTATGACTGTTTCTAAGGCAACTTACCTATAAGCCCCTGAGGAGTTACGAGGTCAGACCAGCTCTTAATGTCTTCAAATTTCACCTTAACTAAGTTGGCTCGTTTTAGCTCCGCCTCAGGCAGCTCCTTCAGGTGCCCCACAGTGCTGAAGAAGAGAGTCTGCAGCACAGCTCCTGCCTGCAGGGCGTCCTTGATCAGCCTGTGACCCTCCAGCAGAACCTTCCCGTGATGATCCCGAAACTTCTTCGACTTGGCGATAGTCACCACTTTTCTGCGGAGAAGTTAATCGGAGAAAACGGCTGTGACGCTGACAACACCTTCTTGTCTGGCGTTCGCCAGCCACTGAGAACTTCACTCGGGAGTCCCCCGGGTGTCTTTGGACCGGCTGTAGCTGCCATTGCGGCATCAGTCCCTACCCAGAACCCCTCAGGTGTCGGAATTTGCCTCAAATTCTGCAGCTGCCACACGGGGCAGCTCGGGGCGGTTCCGCTGGGGGCTCAGAGCGGGGCAGCCCCAAGGCGCGCCCCGAGCCCGGCCGGGCCCGCCCGCCCCGCGGTGGGGCCCAGCTCCCTCCCGCAGCGGCGATGCCCGCGGGCCGCGCCTCACCCCAGCCTCCTGTCACCGGGCGCCGCCTTCTCGTACCACAGCCCCGGCCCGGCCGAGCTCCGCTCCACGGCTGGCGGCGGCGGGGGGGGCTCCCGGGGGCTCTGCTGCGCCTCGGCCGCCGCGGCCCGCTCCTTCTGCGGCGGCAGCACCCGCACGGGGCTCCGCCGCAGCGCCCGCACCCCGCGCCGCCCCGCCGCCGCCTCGCCCGGCCCGCCGGGCCGCAGCAACGAACGGCCCAGGCCCGGCGCCAGCCTCCTCAGCGCCGCCATCTTTCGCCGTCACCGCCGCGCGACGGGCGCGCTGCGTGACGTCATCGCTCCGCCATGGGGGCTCGGCGCGCGCTGCACTTCGTCTTCAAAGTGGGCGACCGCGGCCGCAGCGCGCGCTTCTACCGCGAGCTGCTGGGCATGAGCGTGAGCGGAGGGGCGGGGCGCGGCGCGTGCGGCGGGCCCTGAGGGGAGGGCGGGAGGGTGGCGGGGCTGTCGCCCACCTCAGCCGCGGAGGCCCCGGCGCTCCCCCGGCTGCGGGAGAACCGGGGCTTCTCCGCCCTCCGTGCCCGCTGGGCCGCTCCCCGGCGCGGCCCCCGGCAGCCGTGAGGGCCCTCGCCCCCTGCCCCGGGAGCGCCACCGCCGCGTTAAGCCGGGTAGGGACGGGTGAGGTGAGAGGGGAAGGCGTTTCCTCTGTGCTGACCCTTTTCTCGCCGAATTCATCAGGTGCTGAGGCACGAGGAGTTCGAGGAGGGCTGCAAAGCCAGCTGCAACGGGTGAGTGCCCCTGCGCCCTCCCCGCCCTTTCGTTCTCATAAAGCACCTGCCAGTCATGACCGGCCACGTATTGTTCTTTTATAGGCAAAATAGCGGTTGGGTTGTTGGCCTTTTTTTTAAAGGGCTTGCCTTGGAATCAATAGTTCCCCTTTTTGTGTAGGTATGATGTTTACATTGGAACACAAGTATTGCTGTGTTACACCTATAGACCAATACTGAACTTTATAAAATTATTTCTAAACTTTCCTGGAATTACATTCAATTACATTGGTTTTTTACAGGCACAGGGCTATCGAGGGTCTTGAGTTAAAAATCCCTCCTGGTAGCCCCAAAGGCTTTTGTCTTTCTTCACGAATGAAGGAAATCTTACAATTGTGCCTAGCCGCTTACTTTTCCTACTTCACAATAAGGAAGTGCTCATATAATTCCAGCTAATGAGCAGCTTGTGCTCTTAAAATGTGAGCTGTTAAGAAGGAGGTAGAGTTGCTTTTGTCGCACGGTCATGAATGACAGCCTGAGGTCAAAACTATTGACCAGGGGGATGCCTGTCTGCCGTGTGCTGAGCTGCAATGAGAGTTCTTCACAGGTGTCGGCTCCTGCGTGGTGGGAGGTCACTGGATTACCTGTGCCATTTCCTTACTCTAGAGATGCAATTCTTCCTTGAAACGCTAAGACTTGCAGTTCTCGATGTTTATTTCTAATACTCATGACAATTAAATATGGATGTTCCAGCCCTTATGATGGAAAATGGAGCAAAACGATGGTGGGCTATGGGCCAGAAGACAATCACTTTGTCGCAGAATTGACTTACAATTATGGTATTGGAGAATATCGCCTGGGCAATGACTTTCTGGTAAGTACCACGCTTAGCAGCAAAATCTTTCTTCTTAAGATAAGCTTTTTTGGTTTTATGATTGGGAGTCTGTTTGGTATATAGGTTGTACCACTTGCTTTTTTATGCTGTTGTAGTTGTCTACAGGTTGGAAGGGCAGAAACTAGAGCAGCTTTGTGCTCACTTAGGATCCAGGAAACGCTTCCTTGAGCTCCACTTTTTATCTGCTGTGTGTGTAGGACAGCTGGTATTTGCTGCCAGGTCCAACGTGGAATGTTTAGCTAAGAAGGATCTTGCTGTAGGAAAACACTCTTTTATTTGTTATTACTTATTTCTTTGTTATTTACTAGCTGACAGCCAATGAAGATCTCATGTTTCATCTATGAATACATGTAATCGTGTTTTCTCATTGTTTCCCCCGAGCTAGTATTCTTACCCCAGTTTGCGGAATGTCAGGGAGCAGCCGGCTGGAGCCACAGAAGTCTACCTGGTAGAACAGTTAGGAACTCGGTTTTCCTTTGCTGTACAATGTGTTGAATCGGAGTTTTAAATTCCTTTTGCTTTTCATTTCCCTTTGGTGTGAAAGAAGTGTGGGTTATTGCATTCCAAATATGTGGGATGCGCAGTAAGACTAAGCTTATTTTATAGGAGCACGATACCTGGTTCTCGGGAGATCATACGGTCCGCCTGTTACAGAAAGTAACCTCGTTTGTTTCTGGTCATTTGCAGAGGCAGACTATTGAAGGGTAGGACTTACACACCATCCACCCTGTGAATTTTGTGTGTGTCTGTTCTCTTCTCACTAGGGCATGACACTTGTGTCCAGCCAGGCTGTGAGCAACGCGAAGAAGATGGGGTGGCCCCTCAGAGAAGTCACAACTGGTATCTTTGAAGCTGAAGCCCCAGGGGGGTACAAGTTCTACTTGGAAGACAAGGAACAGCTCAAGCAAGGTGAAACTTACCCACTGGCTCTTACTGGTGTTCAAAACAGATTTACGAGTGGGATATTAGAGTGGGCTGTGCATTTGTCTCGATGGCATTTTATGAAACAGAGCATGGTTTTGTTACTTCTTTGTTACTTTACTTCTCAAGAATGTACAACTGAGTTTAAAACTACAATATATTTGTAACTAATTTCAAAGTATTGCAATCTTATAGATCCTGTGCTAAAGGTAACCTTGGGTGTCTCCGATCTGCAGAAGTCTGTTAACTACTGGTCTGATTTGCTTGGGATGAAAATATATGAGAAGGATGAGGAAAAACAAAGGGCTTTGCTAGGCTATGCGGATAACCAGGTTAGTCCTTAGAAAACTTTCCAGTTCTGATCGTTAAGACTTGCGTCTCGTTATAGAAACATCTCATTTTTGTGAGAACAAAATCTTAAAGGGAAAAAAACCTCTTAATTAAAGCAACTGTGCACTTAATTCTGTGCATTTAAATTGAAGCTTGCATACACTTAACCGTATTTTTTTTTAAAAAAAGTTGTGGTTTGCTCTGGTAATTCTGGCTTGTTGGGAAATATGTATATGGGCAATTTTGAAATCATCCGCATCAGTGAAAAGCTGGAGCAAATGTAGCAGTGAGAACAGCGTCCTTGCAAGTCAGCCTTTCTTTTTTCCTCTTTCAGTGTAAGCTGGAGTTGAAGACTGTTGGAGGAGCGGTGGATCACGGGACAGCGTTTGGGCGGATTGCCTTCTCCTGTGCAAAGGAAGAGGTAATGATCACATTTCCCATACCCTTTTCATTACCCACAGCTGACTAGTGGGAGGTTAATTTCTAGTATTAGCAAAATATCTCAGATGTGAACAAAATAATACTGAGCAGATGCTTTGTTTATATTTCTCGCAGTGGGAATGTAATGGAGTTGTGGGTAAGGGGGAACTGTAAATGAGAGCAACCTGAATGCATCTGATCTTCATCTGACTAGGGTTGATTTTTGTTTGTTTTTTGTTTTAAGTTGCCAAACATTGAAGCACTGATGAAAAAGGAAAATCAGAAAATTTTAACACCTTTGGTTAGCTTGGACACACCTGGCAAAGCCACAGTGCAAGTGATTATTTTGGCTGATCCTGTGAGTAATATTGGAAATAGTGATTCAATTCGATTTAAATTTCTCTCTGCCATTTATTTGACTTACCTGCTCTTAAACTTGGTTTAGGATGGCCATGAAATCTGTTTTGTGGGAGATGAAGCATTTAGAGATCTGTCCAAGGTGGACCCTAACGGTGACAAATTGTTAGACGATGTAAGTAATGCTGTCTGCACATTCGTTTTCTTCAGGATTGTAGATACCTGTAGAATCCAATTCTTGTTCCATGTGGAGTTTTTCTGAGAAGCAAATTGTACAGTCTTGCTAAGGAAAACAAATCAGTTTTTAAAGTTCACTTAGTGTCCTGGCTAGAGTTTTCCAGCCTCGCTCTCGGGGCAGCCGGGTGGTGCTGTGTCTTGCTGGAGACGTCAACAACGCTTTGGTGTAAGTTACTACAGGAAATTACTTTTGAGCTGCAGTAACATCAGCGCAGCTGGACATCCTCCCGAGGCAGAGGGGCTCTGGTACAGAGCGTGGGCTGTGTGGGAAGGCTGTGTCTGAACTATCCTATTTTGCTCTTGTATTACCAGATCATCTATTTATTTGCTGCAGCAGAGAACATTGGTTTTCGGTGTCTGTTTTCCTTACTAGCATGTAAAAAACAATTTATCCATCAGACTAGCTTTCCTCCAAATTAGAAGGTGTCCTTGTGATCAATCCGGATTTGTGGGAGAGGCTGGTGAGTGTGAGCAGCCGGGCGCTGGCGACTCGGCTGCTGTTCTGAACACGTGAACGCTTTTCTTTGTGCAGGCCATGGTGGCGGACAACAGCGACAAATGGTTTGCTGCGCAGAAAATGAAGAAGGCTGCAGCTTAGCTGGAGAAGAGACTGGGCTGCCTGTTCGTGCCTTGGTTTTCATCTGAGCAAAATGCCAATCCTATGTAACGTGTTGCATTACCCCTTCCAGTAAGAGGGTGCCGCAATGTCCCATGCTGGTTGGTTTGTTTGATTTTAAGCTTGTGTTTCTTACTGCTACTCTCTGCTTTTAAGCAAATAGCATGTTCTCCTTCAAAAAAATTAGGTTGTGCAGTAAGGAGCAGATTGAGCTTGTGGCTTCGAAAAGAGGGGCTATCGGTTAAGAGGAAAAACTCATTTCTCTGTTGTTGTTATACTTGACAAAGAAGTTGTTAGATTCATTAGAATATCCAATTCTCTAACTAATTTTCTTTAGCTGTCCTGGATTTGCAGCTTAGAGAAGAGGTAGCTGTGGCTGAGAGTGTCGCAGGTACCTTGCTTCCCTGGCAGTGTCGGGCTGAAGGGAAGGGCTGTGTACAGAGAACTGGAGCAGTTCAGCTATCGTAGTGCATGCCTGTTTATTGGGAACAGAGAAATTATCTTGCTAAAGCCGTGAATATTCTAGTCTGGAACAAACCCTATTTTCATTCCAAGATGTTGCCCCAGCTTTTGAGGTGAAATGTTCACTTGAGAAGCCCACGGTGCGTTTCTCGCTGGGGTCACGTTATTGATGTGGCGGTTTCCGCCTCGTACCAAGGAGCCTTCCACATTCCAGGCGGGAACCGGGGCCGTGCTTCAGGGCGCGTAGCAGCGCTGCGCTGCCTGCTGAGGTGCCGGGAGGCAACTTGAAATAAGTATATCATGGGTTTGCAATTAGCTTTTGATAAGAAATTGCCTTTGGAAGTAACAGTTCAGGGTTTATTCCGTTGGAATGAAGTCACTCTGCTTTTGCCGGTGGAATAAGGGCTGGGAATAGAGGGGGTAATTACCAGCATTGTCCACGGCAGGCACGCTGCCTGGTTTGTAATCTTTCTTGGTGAACACCTTAAATAAGTTTCACAGAGAAAAGCAGGCAAAATCAGCGGCGTTAGCAGTCACCGAGGCACGTCAGCACTTGTAGTGATTATTCTGAGTTCAAACAGGAAAAATTCCTCACTGATTTTGTTGCTTGAGCTTTTTGATTCAAATTCAGTGATGATTTTCAATCGTGTACCGACCGAGTTAAAAATGTCACGCGTAAGCTGCACCCCTGGCACTGGCGCTGCTGCTTGCCAGTGTCGCCCTTGAACGAATAAAAGTGATGCGGGAGGACGGTCTGAGTGCGTTTCTTCCACCCGCCCGGCACGGCGCTGCACCGAAGGTTCCTCTTCCTTTTAATTGAGTTCTCGATTTTCGTGCACGTAATTAATCGCGGGAAGGGCCGGTGGGCAGGCGGCGCCACCGCCGGGCCGCCAGGGGGCGCTGCGGGGCTGCCCGCATGACGTCAGAGCGCGCCGTTCGGCCAGGCCGCCGCCATGGAGCCCGGTGGGTGCGGGGCCGGGGGGCGCGGGGCCGGGGGCGCGGGGGGGCGGTCGGGGCCGGGCCGGGCCGAGGTAACGGTGTCTCCGCGCAGGGCCCTGGGGCGTGTGCGAGGAGACGGCCATCCTGCACGGCGGGTTCCTGCTGGCCGCCCGGCTGACCCAGCCGCGGCCGCTGCGGGAGCTGCGCAAAGCCGACTGGCCACGCGTGGGACCCCCCATCACCGACGCCCTGGGGGAGATCGGGGCCCGCTGCCCCTCGCCGCTGCAGCACAGCCTCTGGAAGAAGGAGGCTGTGGCCATCGTCTGGGCTAAAGTCCTGCTGCCGGGCCCACCGGCCGCCTCGCTGGACCAGGAATGGAAGGAGGACGGCTTCTTCTCCGTGGGCAGGATGATCCCCGACGTTAACCGCACCGTCCTCTTCGAGCTGGTCAAGGCCCTCGGTGCGCCCCGGCTCTTCGTGCAGCTGCTGCTGGCGCTGCCCCAGGATGTGCGCCGGCGCGAGCTGGAGCACTTGGTGGAGTACATCGCCAGTGAGACGTCCCCGTCGGACATCAGGTTCTTCTTGGACGTGTGGTGGGAGGTGATGAAACACAAGGAGGGACAGGAAGACGCAACAGTCTCTGCGTTCAGCGCTCTCATACATCAGCATGGGTGCGAGTCCTGTCTGGATGATGGTCTCCAGCCTCCAAAGAGGTTCAAGGGTGACCCTGGCTCTCTGAATGACCCCCCTGCTGCCACCCTGCTCGTGGTATTGATAGAGGGGTTAAAGCAAACCTACAGGAGCGTCGCCCTGCCCCGCATGAGGTGCTATGCCTTGGCCAACCTGGTGGAGCTGCTGTCCGTGTTCTCCGAGCTAGAGCCAGAGGGCAGCCCTCTCCCTGTCGCAGAGTACCTGGACAAGGTCAGCTCTGTGGTCAGCCTCTGGACCAGCGACACTGAAAGCCAGTTCCACCACAGGGGGCTGGACGAGAAGGTGAAGGAAGCGGAGAGAAGCGTGAGCCTCTTGTCCATGGCCAAGCTCTCTCGTGAGGAGCTCTTTGTTGGCTTGGACTTTACCTGCACCTTATTGCGTGCCTGGGGAGAGGAGCTGCAGGGCACCCTGAACAGCTCTGAGGAGCTCTGCTATGAGAGCTGCCGGCTCCTGGACACTCTTACCACCTTTGGGAAGAACCTGGTTTGCTTCTTAGAGACTAGAGACCTGGGTGAGGATGAGACACGCGTAGTGTTAGAGCTGACACAGATCACCAAGGACTTTCTCAAGGAGGTCAGTGCCAGCCTGAAGAGCAAGGATCTGGACACCAGCCTTGTATCTTCTGTTGCTATGACAATCATTGAGCAAAAGCTGGACCAGCACGTGGAGATGTGTTCTGTTTTTGCATCTGAAAAGACCTGGGCCTTTTCGAAGGACTGGGTTCACTGCCTTGTGGAAAACAAAGCTCTCTTCCAGAAACCAGAGCTAATTTTGAAATTGCTGGAGACGCTAGTGAACTTTGCCATGTTCCGCCAAGACAAGGAGGCCCGAGAGCTTCAGATGCAAGTGACCAAAGCCATCGTGGAGTGTTACACTGAGCTTTCGTTAACCGACAAAAACAAAGTGATCTCAGGCGTCCTGGCGTCCTGGGGCGGACCAGGTCTGTCCCTGAACTTGCAGGTTGTTATGGAGGGGTTCCAGGAGGATCTGAATGTGACTTTCAACCAGATCACAAAGAGCGTGTCTGATGAAGGCCTGACCCGGGCCGTGGCTTCTGTGGCCAGGCTCATGCTGCTGTACCCTGAGGCCACAGTGAAGCAGGTTTGTAATCTTGCTGTAGTCAACCTAGGAGCGCACCAGTTCCTCGGGCAAATTCTCTGCTCCTTCCCAGCACTGAGCCTCCTGGAGTCCCACGATGATCCCGGCAGGCCACGCAGCCTGGTGGTGAGGTGTCTGGAGGAGGCAGTATGGGGGAGGCTTTCCACAGCAAGGGAAGAGGAACAGTTCCTTGAGTTCCTGGCCTTTCTTATGCAGCCAAGCTCAGCCACCCCGCTTGTCTCCCCTGCAGAGGTAACCAAAGCCTTTGTCCTTCCCTATTTGAAGTCAGACTCGGCTCAAATTGAACTGAGCCTCCAGATCCTCAGTAAGGTTTTGGGGATACAGTCCTGTTCAGAAGAGCACTGGATCAAGTCCTGTCACCCATTCCCTCTTCTTCTCAGCCTCTGCAAGCTTCTAGATGGTTACACGAACTACTGGCATCACCCTAGGGACCAGCTCTTCCCCTCACTGGAGACCAAAGACCTGATACTGAACATCCTCTGCCAGCTCTGTGAGGTGGTAAGACCAGAAGCCGCCCCCTCCCCTGAGCTGTGGGTCCAGTCGCTGGCTTGGCTTCACAGGAGGGTGGCGTCACTGGACTGGACCATCGGTCTCCGGCTGAAGAAGCTTTACGGAGACCACTTCAAGAACGAGGTCCCGGCGACGCTGTTTGAGATCTGCACGCTTCCTGAGGACGAGTGGACGTCCCAGCCTTTGCCAGCTTATGGACCGGGCAGCGGGCTCCTGGCATGGATGGAGTGCTGCTGCGTGTCCACAGCGCTCAGGGAGACGATGCTGACGCTCCTCACAGTCAACGTGGACAACCCTGAAGAAGTGAATCTCTTCAGCAAAGGATTCCTGGTTGCCCTCATTCAGGTCCTCCCTTGGTGCAGCCACAGCGAATGGAAGAGGCTCATGCAGGTGGTCGAAAACCTGCTGCAGAGGCAAGTCTTGCACGTGCCGTACACGCTGGAGTACGTGCAGTACATGCCCCTGCTCAACCTCCGGCCGTTTGCCTGCTACCTCCAGTTCTCCGTGCTCTTCCTGAGGGGCTTCCAGCTCCTCTGCAGCTCCAGCTGTTCCACCTGGCTGCCGGCGGAGGCTTGGCTCCACGTGGTCCAGCTGTACTGCGGCAGCCTCACGGACCTGCTGGGCTCCGTCAAGAGCGCCGCAGGGCCCCCCTCGCGCCCCGCCGAGGACAGGACCCCCACGCAGGAGGTGTCCTTCATCTGCATCCAGATGTTCTGCCACCTGCTGCACGTCGCCGCCATGCTGCCGGGCGAGGGGTGCAGCGAGCCGCTGGTGGTGGTGGCATTGGAGATCCTCTCGCAGTACGAGACGTTCAGCAGCGCCGATACGTCCCCCAGCAACACGCTGCGGAGAGCCAACGAGAGGCACTTCCTGGAGTCCATCACGGACAACGTCGGTGACAAGGCGCTGCGCAGCACCCTCCTGCAGAAGCTCAGCAAGCTGGGAGCCCGCTCGGCCGGGGAGCCGGCCTGAGTAGCTGGAGAGGGCGACAGAGGAGAGCTCTGACCCTGCCTGAGGGGACCCCTTACGTGGAAAGTTGTAAGATCTGTAATAAACCCTATCTATTTTTCTGTTTTGAACTTATTTCTCCCTTGCTGTGTTTTCTTCCGACCTGTCTAAGCAGCGAAGGGGCCGAGTGAAGATGGGTAGGAACAACCACTCTCTCATTTTCCAGCGGGAATAGCTGTGGACACAGCTGTTCCTGAGCCAAGCTGCCGGTCCCGTGGCTCCAGCCTTGCCTGCTGGCAGTCTGGATTTATACAGAGAGCCCGGCAGCCTCCGGCATCAGGGAAATCGTTTCCCTCTGGCTCCCCTGCCGCCAGCCTCTCCTAGTGGGTGGATTGCTGGGTTCACCATGTGCTGCCGGAGGCCGGGAAGCAAGTCGGGTGAGTCCAGGATGGGCAGGAATCTTTGGAAATATGCGTGCGTTGCTCCTGCCCGGAGGTGGGGGTGCAGCAGTATGTTAACACCCCCCACCCAGAAATGAACGGTACGTGGGAGAGACATCCAGCGGTGTGACTCAGAAAGGAAATCTTTATTGGTGTTCTGATAGTAAATAGGGCAGTGGTAGTGCAAACTGAGATGCCTCATTGGCTTTTTTTTTTTGTCCTTACATAAGGCACATTATTTGCAATGAAAACAGCGAGATACAAACATCTGTAACAGGTTGCAAGCGGTTTATAACATCAGCTGGTCTCGATCGTTAATGTAACAGTAGTGTTTCTGCAATAACCGACCGCGTGTTGGAAGAGGCCCTTTAGTTTACTCTTTCCAAAATACAGCTGTGGCTGGGGCAAGATCCAACACCCGAAAGAACCAGGTCTCCCAGAGCTCAGCCGTTGTTTGTAGACAGAATGAAAGGCACAGAGCGGCCGCAGGCTGCCGAGGCCACGCCGGCGCAGTACCTGCCCTGCAGCAGGGGACCCCCAGGCGAGCGCAGGAGGCTGCAGGGAGGAGGTGGCTGCGCTGGCTGCAGGGAAGGAACTGCACTGCTGTCTGACTTGCGCGCACCCGCAAGGCTTGTGAATCCCAGCGTGCAGGGCGGGCCGGGAAGCCTGTACCCGTTTTGCTGTCACTGAAGGTAGAAATGGGCTGAACTGGTGAAGGACACAGCTCAGCGCCCTGCTCTGGGGTTGCTGGTTCCTCCTGCACGGACTCAGTTCCCTCCCTGGCAGACCTCGCCTCGCGGGGGAGTGGGATGGGGCAGGAGGGAGGGACCGTGCGACTGGAGCTCAGGCTGTACCGGTACCCACGGGGTGCTGCCGGGGCTGCTGGTGTCGGCCGGAGGGAGAGCAGGGCAGGGTGTGCCAGGCGGGCTTTCAACTACCCGCTGCGGGGATGCGGGGCAGATAAAAGCAACTGCAGTTAGGGGAGGGGGTTGAAAGTTGCATCTCCCAACGAAGGGCTCTGCGGAGTGCCCAGAGACAGAGACTTAGCAGTCCCCTGTCCCCATCCTGCCCTTCAGCCGCGGGCGCTGTGCCCTGCCAGCATTGCCCTGAGGCAGCGTAACGGTTCCTCTACCCTGGTGTGAGCTTCTCTCCCCTCCAGCCTGCTGGGGACACCGGAGCCACCCTCCCCTGGGACTGTCAGCCACAGACACCAGACAGTTGTCATGAAAAGCACCTTTGGGTTAAGTGGAGTCTTAAATGAGTTTGAGCCCGGCAGCAGTGGGAGGTAAGAGGCTGAACGCGGCTGTAGTGTAGAGGCGAAGTCGGTAAAGGTCAGGAACAGGCTGTGCAGAACCGTGCCGCAGCCCCGGGGCCTGGCTCTGCTCTCAGCTGGAGGCTGTAAACCAGAGCTGGAGGAGCGAGCCCGGGCTGCGGCAGGTCCGGCACGCGGCTCCCCCAGTCCCTGATGCTGCTGCCTGGGGCTGGGCACGCTCCAGCATCGCCTCCGCTGCTGCCTCCGGGCTGCAGGCTCCTTCACGCCTCGCCAGGCTCAGTGCCGGTGTCTGGTGTCAGCCCTGAAGGACGCGGGGGGGTTGTAACAAACCCCTCTCCTGTAACCGTTAGTTTGGTGCCGCAGCGTTGAATCCCAGAAGGAATGTCGTGCTTATGGGCCGACCTCCTCCCGGCTGGCTCCTGCCCCGGCTCCCACGGGTGGGAGGACACAAGGCACTGGAGCGGCGTGGGAAGAAAGCCTTCCTAGCCCAGGCTGCCGCTGCCGGGCACGGCGGTGGAGGCGGCGAGGCTGCTTCCAGCTAAAACAGCCCGGCGGTATCGCTGCTTCCGCCGCTCTGCTTCCGCGATGGTCCCCGCAGCGCTGGCATTGAAGGTGGAAGAGCTGGGGGGGGGGGATGACCCTTTTCCAGCCCCCACGCTGGGCTGCCGCTGCCGGCCGTTATCTGCTTTTGTCGGCGGGCGAGCTGCCGTAGAGTCGGGCGGCTTTGCGGCAGATGAGCCTGAACCAGTAGAGCTGGGGGGCGATGAGGGAGGCGTTGGCTATGTTGCAGTGCAGGGGGATGCGGAAAGGCACCATGTAAACGGGGATTCCCACCTGCCTGGCGTAGGCCGCGTACATGAAGGGGAAGAGGAGAATACGGCAGAGGAAGAAGGTCACCAGGATGAGGATCCCGTTCACCTTGTGCAGGAGTGTGTCCTGCATTTTGAGCTGGGGAAGGAAAGAAGGCGAACGTGGGGTGAGCGCTGGGTGAGCAGCACCCCCTCGCTCCTGGGCACTGCCTGTGCGGGGAGCGGGGAGCCGAGCACCCAGCGGGCATGGGTGGGGGGAGCGTTTTGGAGGGAGCAGGAAAGCGGAGCGGGGAGGGATGGGGCAGGAGGGAGCGTGGTGCGGGGGGGAGGTACAGACAGGAGGGGGCAGCACCAGGACCCAGCACAGCCCCCAGTTTGGGGCTGCTTACTGGGGAAAGGGATGGGAACCTAACAGGAGGCGGGGAGGAGGGCAGCACTGTGGGGGAGCTGGGGGTTACAGCTGTGGGGCTGCCCCGCTCCGAGACCCCCCGCCCAGCTGCTGCATGAACAGGGGCTGATGGAGACGGGCAGCCTGGGGCGGGGAAAGGGTACGAGCTGCTGTGGGGTTCCCAGAGCCAAATCCTGTCCCTCCTCACCTACCTGCATGAGGATTTTGCCCAGCGATACGAAAGGCGTGCTCAGCTCTGCTGTGAAGATGCAGCCCACGAAGAAGTCCCCCAGCTCTCCCCTGAAGTGCTGCAAATAAAGCCAGCAGTGAGCACGGGGCCCTCCCGGAGAGGAGGCCGGAGCTAACACCGAGCATCTCCAGGGGGTCACGGGCTCCTGACCGGCAGAAATACTTTGCCAGACACAGCCTCGATTGCAAGCCCTTGCAGCCACGTGGGGCTGGGTGTCAGAGCGGCCGTGCCCAGCCCTTACCTGGGTGACAGGGGTGAGCACGACGAGGATGAAGAGGTGGTGGGTCACCATCAGCCGCTCCTGCAGGAGGAAGCTCCGCACGCTGGCCAGCGAGTGCTTCTTCTCCGCGACTCCCCTGTCCCGGCTCTTGTGCCAGTGGCAGAGGTACATGACGTAAATGTCGTAGGTCATGTAGGGAACGAGGACCCAGATGTACTCTACGGCCAGCCAGTGCCTAGGGGAGGAGCAGCACACACAGAGGCATCGCAATGGCTCTGAGCACCTCGCGATGCTCGAAAAGGTGGAAGAGAGCCTTTAGGTCTGAAATGGAAGCAGCGGATTTTGAAGCTGATGGTAAGCTGAGAAGTGTCGAAATTTAACTTGATTTGGCTCAGCAGGGAAAAGGTACCTGGTACGCGTGGAGGACGCCTCCTCGGCGCTGCCCCCGCTTCGCGCTTGGCCGTGCCAGGCACCGAGCTCGGCCCAGCCAAGCACAAACACGGCGCTAACGGGAGGATCTTGATTAGCCCTGCAGCCGGGTGTTTGCCGTGCGGGCCGGGGGCACAGCACCGCTCCGGCTCCAGCACTAATCTGACACCTTTGCAGCAGGTAATCTTCTCCCCTAAGCCCTGGGACACCCAGAGCTGATGCTTGGTAGGAGAAAAGCTCCAAGACTGTGTTCTTTCTGCCTGCCGCACCGCTTCGGCTGGCTGCCTAATCTGGGGAGCGTTTGGAAAGCACCCGGAGACCTCAGAGTTAGCTAGAGATGCCTGGCCTGGACCTCGGAGAGTGAAGTGCAAAATATCTAATATAGGCAATAAACCCCCGCGAGACGTTTGTCTGTTGGGAAATAATTGCAGGCAGCTGCCTGTTCCCTGGTTGCACAATCCGGGCAGCGGCAAGCCCTGCTCTGCAGGGAGACCGGACTCCTTAAAACGTCCTGAGTGAAATCACACTGATAAAAAAGAAAAACCACCCTACACTGCTGCTTAAAGAAGTGTAGCTTGGGGCCCAAATAAATCTGCTCGTGCTCTCCTGCCATCTCAAGAAAAATGTCGTTGCCTGCGTTCTTATTTCGGGTAGAAAGACGTAAGTGATATAAAGCAGGGAGGGGAAGTGACCAGCTATTGTGTTTGCAAAACTTGCCCAGGGCTTTGGAGGGCAATTGTAGTGCCAGCAATATAATGATTGTCTGCCTGTGTAAATAAATTGGCAAATTTTACTGCAACCTTTGTGATGCTTCCTGGCTCTCTGTCTTGCTGTCATTCTCCGAGACTTCCCCGCTGAGCGCTGGGCTGTATTTCCTCCAGATTCAAAGAAAATCTAGGTCTCTGACCACAAAGTGTTTGCACGGAGCTGCTGGCGTTGAGAACACCCGGGCAAGCACACAGCTCCGGGGAGAAGGAGGGCTGCCGGCAGCGCCTTCCGTCTGTGTGGGTCTGGGATTTACCATCTGACCTATCTATACAGCAGGTACTTTATTTTAGAGCAAAAAGTGTTGACTCATGAGGCTGCCTGGGTTAAGCAGGACTGAGCAATTTGGATAGATCTCACTAGAGCAAGGTAGGACATTTCACATCTGTGTACTAAAGGCAAGTCTGCAATGACCGAGAGGGCAGCCCTCCCTCCCTAAAATCCAGTGGGATGGTCAAATTCCAGCTCAGCATAATTATATTCTTCCCTCCTACAATTTTCTCTGCTATTCTGGATAATAGCTCTGTTTTTAAGCCTTCTGACCCAGATTGCGCTATCACTCCTGCTGAGAGCCACACCTGGGGCAGTTTATCTCGGAGCATTGAGGACAAGGCAATGTGATTTTCCTTCAGAGCAAACTTTGTACGGATTTTCTCATTTCTGGACTCCTTCAGCATCCATTTGACATGGAAAAGGTGATGCACCTCTAAAATCCGTTCTCACTAGGTCTGCTTGACTCGTTAGCAATTTCAGATTCCAGCAAGGAAACTCCCTACCCCTTTAGAAGTGACGATGTCTTTATTTTTTGCTCATCTATGGGCCCATGTTACAGCCCATCCCCAGGAGGAGACCCTCCGTGCTGGCAGAGCCGCCCCAGGTCTGAGCGCACCGAACAAGCCAGTGCCTTTCAGAGGGTGTATGGCCAGCACGTTGCCCAAGCCTTCACCCGAAGCGGAGGAAAGAGGAACATGAAACTGGTTTTCCTCTCCCCTTTGTACATGCCAGCCTTTGGCATAAAATGCTCCAGCTGCGAGCTGGCCGGGCACAGCCTCCGCATTGACAGCAGGACTCTCGGACGGGATTACCTGTCGTACACCACATCCTCGCAGTTAAGGACAACCGTGATCCCCGACACCGTTGCCATCGTGGCTTGGACCATTGACACCAACCTGAAACCGAGAGAGAGGAAACGGGTCACCCCAAATGTCGCCGAAGAAGGGCCGAGGAGCAGGGGTGGTGGCCTCGGCGCGGTTGCACCAGGAGAGCTGTTAGCACCTCGACGCCTTCTCCGAGCACACCCCAAAAGCCTTGTCATGGCCAGGAGCTCGCCCCGCGCCTGGGGTGGCTGTGCCAGGCGCTGCCATGGCGGGGGGGTGTTTCCAGGTCTCGTCCCTTCCCCCGCCGTGGATCAGCGGCAGAGCTGCACCGGAGCATCCCCGCTCCGCCGCCGGGTACCTGCCACTGCGGGGGGGACCGGGCAGGAGGGGGCTGCGCCTGCCGCCGGGCCCGGCTCCCCTCGCGGGGGCTGGGCTCGGGACTGCCGGGGGTCCGGCCCCCGGAGCGCCGCGGGCCGGGGCACCCCCCGGGTGCAGGCTCCCAGCTGCCGCGGCTCAGTGCTCTTGGCCCGTCCGGATCGCTCCGGCTCCCGCTCCCGCTCCCGGGTCCCGGCCCGCCGCGATGGGTACCGGTGGCGGTCGCCTCCCGCCGATCCCGCCCGTACCTGCCGCTGAGGAGGATGCGGTCCTTGAGGCTCCATCCCGGGCCGGCCCAGCGCAGCAACCGGATGCAGAGGGCGAAGAGCCCCGGGAAGAAGGCGGAGGCGAGGGCCAGCGTCCGCCACATGGGGACGACCGCCGCCGCGCTGCCTCCCGCCGCCGCTTGTCAACAGCAGGCCGGGCGGCGGGAGGGTCCGGCCCGGCACGGGTCGGGTCGGCTCGGCTCGGCCCGGCTCGGCTCGGCTCGGCTCGGCTCGGCCCGGCTCGGCCCGGCTCGGCTTGGCACGGACCGGCCCCGCCGCTCCCGCCGCCGCCGGGACGCGCCCCGCACCGCCGGGCGGCAGGCCCCGCCCCCGCCCGGTAGAAACCCCGCCCACCCGAGAGACCTCGCCCCCGTCGAGCCCCGCCCCCGTCCAGGCCCCGCCCCTAGGGCCGGTGCGGTGGAGGGGGTGTGTCCTCTCGCATCCCGGCGGGCCGCGCGGCCCGGAAGCGGCGGGCCGCCATGGAGGAGGACGAGCCGGAGCTGGCGGCCGGGCTGGAGGCGGCGCTGGAGCTGGCGCCCGCCGTGCAGGCCGCCATCGAGCAGGTGCGCCGGGGCGGCCTGCTCTGGGGCCGGGCGGGGGCCGGCTGGGCCCTGGGGCGGGGCAAGGCCAGGCCAGGCCGCTCCGGTGAGGGGCCGGGTGTGGGCGCGGCCCGGTGCCCGCTCTGTGAGGGCCCCGGGGGGCTCTGCCGGGCGCGGGGCCGGCGGTGTCCCCCAGCGAGCTCCGGGCCTTCTGCTGCTGGGCCCCGGAAAGCCCCAGGCTGGCCGTGCTGGGAGGAGGATGCGGCCCGGCTGCCTGGCGTGGGGGGAGAGGCCCTTGGCCCCCGGGGCGGGCTCTCTGCCGGTACCCTGGGGCTGCGCTGGCCGCCGGCTCGGGGCCCCGGTCACGTTGGTGCTGGGCGGTTGTCACCTTCCTCGGCAGTGCGAGGGCTGGTCCTGCGGCTGGCCGCAGCTGAGCGTATCTCATCTGATCGCTTCCCCATCACTGACGAACGCGGGGCATTGACTGTGGTGCGGCGGGGCACGCCTGTTCTCCGTCTTCTAATTGAACACTTGTTGCTTGGCACGTAAAGCATCTTAGTGGAGTCAAATGGCCTGCGACTCCCTTGAAGTCAGGATAATCTAAATGGCTTGACTTTTGTGATCTATATTGTGTTCTAGAGCAAGTCCTCCAGTGTTCCCTGAAATCCTTTGTGGTGCTTGGAGCCCGGCAAAAGTCCATGAGAAGTCAGGGTAAAATCATGTGTCCGTTGGAGTCTGACTGAGCTTGCACTGACTTCAGCCAGACTTCCGTCTGAAGAGCTCTTTCTTGTAGTGGAAATCTGTAGGCAGCAAGAGGAGCTGTCTCTCAAAGCATCGCTCAGATAAGTGTTCTCACTTCTTGAGTGCTGAGGCTTGTGGGTCACTTTTGGTGGCTCCCCTCAAAGAACTAGAGCAGACCTGTGGTGGCTGGCACAGCATCTCAAGTGAGCCCAGCACCAGAAGGTGAGGAAGGTAGCACAGCTTCTCCGTGGGTGCTGTGCCATCTTTGGAATATTATTGCTCCAAAGAAAGAGACACCCCATATACTCTATCTTTG
Source organism: Calonectris borealis (assembly GCF_964195595.1). Taxonomy (NCBI): domain Eukaryota; kingdom Metazoa; phylum Chordata; class Aves; order Procellariiformes; family Procellariidae; genus Calonectris; species Calonectris borealis. The sequence goes on along the minus strand of NC_134330.1, from coordinate 4,487,658 downwards.
CATCGGGTTGGCATACTGGCAGTAAACCGTTGGGTAACTTTTGCTGAAACCTTGAGAATTGCTGAATTAAATACCAGTGTCTAAAGGAAACCTGGAACTTGTCCAGAAGAAGAATCCTCTGCACTGTATAGAGCCTCTGGTTTGAAAGCCAGAGAAGCCTGATTTTTAACATTGTAACAACCACCAAAGTAAGTTACCTAATGACATTTTCATCAAGCACAAAATGTCTCTTCGAGGTAAAACTTGGGTTTTAGAGACAGTCTTGACTTGAGGTTTCGAGCAGTGGAGAATCCACCATATCTCTGGCTGAGTTATTTTAACAGGTAATAAGGCTGTAGGCAGATACTCGCATCCGGAGCAAGGGGAGATGTTGAGGATGACGCTGCCTCCTGCCTTTCGTCACTTCCTCACTGGCATTTACCAACCCAATAATCCTGTTTGTTCCCGTGAGTGTTCCTTAATCAGCTTTGGGCAAAACCTGCCAGGTTCTGGTTAAATGAGCAGAACTGGCTCAGCTGACTTCTGCCTGAAGCGGGGTGGGGAGCACATGCAGACTGTTGCTCCACCAAATGTGGGGTAGTCGTTTCTGGTTACTGCGTTGTGACAAAGACCTAGGAGTAGCAACTTCTTTAGCTGATACAGCTGCCTGCAGCATTGATCTCTATCTGCAGTTTGAGAGTGGAGTTGCTGAGTGGCCTTTATCTTCCATCCCGCCCCTTGCTTCAGCTGCTCTTAATTCTTGTGGAGATTTGGGATTAATTCAATGTGCAGGAGTCGTGAGCCCAGAGCAGGACAGGCTGGTTGTGATGCTGCAATTGTGCTCTTGCGATGGGCTAATGTCAGAGCATCTTCCTCACTCAGGCACGACCTCACCCATGTTTAACTGCTGCTTGCTTCTCCTTGGCCACAGGAGTAGCTTTGGGAAAGCTGCTGAAGAGGCCTATTTCAGGGAGAAGTTGCTCTTGTTTAAATGATCTCAAAAAACCACTGCTTTTACGCTGCAAAAATGTGTAAAACAGTGTAAACGCTGCATGTGCCCAGGTAACGCAGGTTTCCGTGAAGGCTTTCAGTGACCAGGGTGACGTGTGGAGGTGATGCTGCAGGGTGAGCCGGGTGGGGTTTTGACCATGGGGCGCAGAACTGGTGGCTGTATAAATATGGAATGAATATGGTAGCAGAGAAGGGAACGCATATTTTAGTTTGTGGGGACAAAAAGCAAAGCCTGGCAGCTGCGTTTGCGTCATGTGAGCTACTTCTGAGGAGAGACAAGATCTGTTTGCACCACAGCTGCTCTTTTCCCTTTCCCGTGGGTAGGAAGAATCATTCAGCAGATTCTGTTTCTCTCCCTCTTTTTTCATGTGAAAGTGGCAAACCCAAGTCTCCAGAGAGCTTGTACAACCATTTCTTAATTCATCATGTTTCCTATTATGCGGCTGTGAAAAGCAAATCCTCTGTCTCTCACCACAGGGCCTTGCAAAGCCCAGGCAAAGATAAGGGCAATGCCTCGGCGGGGGGTTCATTTCCAAACAACAGCAGAAGCATCAGAATGGGTTGAGATGCATAATTAATGGCTTGTGTGGCTTGGGAATTCCTTGCACGTGATTGATTGTGCTGGGGCTGTACGTGGAGGCTTGCATGTATATTATCTGTATTTATCCAGGCTGATATCCACAGGAATTTTAGTAGGTCAGAGACCTCCAGGGCACGTAGCTGCTTTACTCCTGGGAAGAGGCCTGACCGCTTTCTGAGCGTGCTTGTTGGAACAACGCTGTGAAACACAATTGGAAGTGGGTGCTGAAGTAATTAAAAGTAGTAGGTACTGTGTAAATTAAATATTGTTGATTGTATTTGGTTTTCTCCCTCTCTTCAGGTATTTCCCAGCCAAGATCCACTGGACAGAGCAGATTTCAACGCTGTGGAGTATATTAATACTCTCTTTCCCACTGAGCAAGTAAGTAGTGCTTGTGGTACGGCCCTCTCAGTGCGAGGGGTAACCTGATAGTAAGTGACTGAAGGCGTGTTTGAACCTGTACCCAAGCCGCTTCTTTTAAACAGTAGCACAGGTAGTAAGACTATAACAATAATCACTTCTTAAATTCGCATCTCACGAGGTTCACTGTCATTATGTAGTTTCTTTCCACCCAAAGTGCTTGCTGCAGTAAAATTCCTGTTTTGATCTGTAGAAATAAATTTGTTTTCTATATAGAGGTTTCTCGTGCAGTAGATTTCATAACTTGCTGTCTATTAATCTTTGGTAAATCCTCAGGGGTTTCAGCCAAATAAGGCAGGTGGTGCCTGTGAAATGTCACTAGAGAGTCATCCATGTTCGAAACCTATTGGGTTTTTTGAGATGTAAAGAACGAGATTGCCGTGGGCTCGTATCTGTACTTTGTCTTCCCCAAATCAGCCCCAGGGACAGTTTTGGACTAAGCTATTGCAAAAAGGAGGTGTTTCTGCAGCTGCAGATTGGCTTGCGAGGCAGCTCCAACATTTACTGTGTTTAAGATCCTCTGCAGCACTGGCTTTTTTTGGCTTTCAGCTGTTTCTAGTTAGTTTGCTAGTGGTGCTGGCTTGGCTTTTTTCCCTTTGCCAGCAGCGGAGAGCTATTTCCCCTGCAGTAACCCCACTACAGCTCCGGCAGCAGCCAGGCCTCCTCCACCCCGTGTGCTGCTGGGTGTCTGGGCTCTGCAGGAGGGTCTCTGCCCAGGAAAGACGAAGGCTCTGTCCCCATTGCCCACTGGAGGTCACTGTCACCACGGCGTTTCGGGAGCAGTTCTGCAGACAAGGCAGGGATCGGGGCACCCTGCTTGCTCAGGGCTGGGTGGGAAGCGGGGAGCCTCTGGGACCTGCGGGGCTGCACCCTGGCCTGCCCTGTCTTTTGCTGCTCTTCATTATGTGACCTGAGGAGCAGCTAAGCTGCCGTGTGTCTTAGTTCCTCCATCTGTAAAACAGTGTCATTGCTCTCCTCTTTGTCAAGTGCCACACATGAGGAAGTGTTAGGTGTCCCAGCTGGTGTGTGTTGCAGTAAAAGGTTCCCCATTTCACTTTTCTTTGTTTTTTCATGTTGTAGTCTTTGGCAAACATCGATGAAGTTGTGAACAAAATCAGATTGAAAATAAGGTAAGTGTTTCTCCATTTCATCGCATCTCAGGTGGCAAGTAGTCTGGTTGTCACCAAGGCTTCATAAATATAGCCTTTGCGCTGTAGCTGATAGGAATTAATTTGCTTAAAAGGCATGAATAGAGTCAGTCTCAAGTCCAATAGCGGGACAGAGACAAAAATGACTCCCTGTAATTATAATTCTTTTTTATACTTTGCCCCTATTGTATAATACGTGCCTTTCAGGTTATTTTAGCTGATGGGTTGCAAAGTAGAGCTTTGAAAAAACAATGAACTAAGAATCAACAAGTACCAAATTTAGTACAGTCTGAAGGCTGAGAGAACAAACTACCCAGAAGATTTGGTTGCTGAAAATTTATTCTGTTTGAGTTCAAAATCGCAATTGTAAAACCTCTCATTTTGTATTTTTTTTTAATGTCATTATCGGTACTAAAAGTACAAAATAAATGTAAGTGTGCAGGAAATACTTAAATTTTCTGTGCAGTCTGGCATTACCAACCTGAAATGATTGAGAGAGCACTTTAATGTGTGGAAAGTGGAAATGAAAAATGGACAAGGGAAAACTGACAATATTGCTTAAGGGAAGAGAAATGCAAGAAGCCCTGATTAAATTAGGAAATGGATTTTCATTTTTGCAACAGAAGTTTTAAATTATGTAAGATAGTGATGTCCTACAGAGAGAGAGAGGGGGGGAAAAAGTGAGTTTAGCCTTGGTAGCACCAGCTTTTTTATTTTAAATCTGTTCTGTAGCTCTCAAGGTTCCCACAATTGTTTCGGTCAGGCATGTAGAGAATGAGTTTGACATTATAGATTCTTTTCTCCAGGAGGTTGGATGACAACATTCGAACTGTAGTGAGAGGACAGACCAACGTGGGACAGGATGGCAGGCAGGTACGTGCATCTCATCTCCGGTAATGCCGAGGTAATGCCGCTCTCATTATTAGGGAGCTGTCTCTTCCACTAATGATTTTGCGAGCTGCTCACTGAACAGCTGTTCTAGCCTGCTTTCTGATCACCCTCCAAAGAGAAGTGAATGAGAAATTGATTTAAAAATCAAAAGCAAAACCAGGAGGCTTGCGGTTGTGCCACTCTTAATCCTGTTCATTTTATCATTAGCTTCAATGGGTACAAGCACATTTGCTACTGGGGAAGGATCAATAAAAGGATATTTGGCCTTTTAACTAGGTTGTTTGCTGAGGTATCCTGAGTTGCTATTGACTAAACCTGATGACTGACTGCCAGTTCACCTTGCGTGTCTTACTCAGCTATCAGGTTTTCGCTTGTCTTTTGCTTGAGAGGTGTGTTTGCTCAGAGCACGGTATTGAAGAGCACAGCCATGGCTGCAGTGTTTGTGAACACTGAGCTCGGTCCACGTGTTATCTGATTTTGAGGTATCACCCAGTGCTGCTGTGTTTCCTGTGTCTGTTCTGTTTCAGACCAGGAACATTAATGCCTTGAATCGTCAGTCATGCTGCTTTCCTAGTGTCAACACTGACTTGTCTTTTTAATACCAGATTTAAGACTAGTTTGCTGGGATGGGGTAGTCATTCCCTCACCAGCATGACTGGCTGTATTTTCCACTTCTTGCTGCAGTAGCCTTTGGTCTATTATTTCTAATCCTACCTCTGCCACAGAGTCCGTGGCCTTGAGTGAATTATTTAACTTATCTATGCCTTTGTAATGCTTTCAGAAAAATGCGAGATGCTTACCTCTCCTAGCAGAACTAGTTTAATGCTTGCATGGGTGCCTGAGTACTGCTATTAAACTGGGGATGTGCTTGGGACGTGGCGTACCTGGGAGTGGTGCTGCCTGTAATCGCTGCGCAGGGATGAAACGAGAAATCGAGTGGGGAGGCAATTACAGAAACCGAGGAGGGAGTGGAAACTAGTGCAGTACTTGGAGAGCTTGGGTATGGTTGGAAAGCTGGTGCTGTTGTAGCCTTTTGGGCCCATTCGAAGTAACGTTCAGAGAAGACCACAAAAAAGTGGGATCGAGAAGAGCTGTGGATAAGAATTGCCCCGAGTGCCTTGGGACTTGCAGGTCCAAAGGATGAACGTGGTGAGAGCTGAACAAAAGCAGTGCCGCGGTCAGCTGTGCTTGCAAGACAACAAAAGAGTCTCTGTGCTAAGGAGCTTCGGCAAGCTTTGTTTAGAGCTTTGCCTTATGTCTGTGCTTTCTCACTCTTTAATTCCTTTGAAGTTCTCCAAAGCATGTACAGACGGACTTGGACAGTATCCTGCTTGAAGTACTGGGGAGGCAGATCTGTCCGTGCAGCCCTTCATTTAGTTTGGTTGTAAAGGAACCAGTTAAACTCCTGTCCAAGTAAAAACCTTCAAACATGCATGTGTATGTGGCGTGTCTGTGCAGGGCATCTTTCAAGTGGCCTGGAGCTGCAGTTAATCACAAATATTCCTGTATTTAGCTGTGAATTTTCCCATTTTCCCTCACTTCGCTGCTTTGCAAGCTAGAAGCAGACTTTAAGACACCTGCCAGAGCTTGCAGTTGCCTGGACTGCATGGGCTAAGGCCAGACAGTCTCCCAGAAGCGTAACAGTTGTTTCTTACTTTAAGAGATCCTAACAAATACTGAAACCATTCAATTTTTGAAAGCGTTAGTTTTCTGGTAAGAAAAATTGTCTGAATCTGAAATGCTGTGAGCTTTTTCTTTCTGCGTTTCTAATCCAAGTCCTCTATTTCACACTTGTATGTGCATTTCATTCTGCTGGAACCAGGCTGTTAGAGTGGCAGGACTTGGCTAGATCTTGACGTTTAAAGCAGTAAAGGAACGTCAGCAACTCAGGCCTTGCATGTTACCTGGTCGGAGGGACCCGCAGCGGAAGAGGTCATCTTACGGTGCTGGGGAATGCTTGAATTGCATTTCAGTTTGAATTTTATATTTGGCTCCCCAGAACCAGACAGAGGAAACCTAGAAGAAACATTTGCTGTTCTGTCACGCCTTGCACTACTTTCTCCGAGTAGTTCATCTTGTGTGCTAGCTGGGGGAGCGAGGCAGCCTTTTTCACATGACCACCCTGTTGATACCTGATTGTGGGGGAGAAAACCTTGCTTTTCATTTTCAGCTGCCTGTTCCTGTGCTGAAAAGTGCCTTTGTTTTACCAGCATGTTCTTAGTGGAAGGAAGGACACTTAGAAATGTTAGCTTCTTATAGAGCAAGAGGCCTGGCTTCTCCCACTTGGAGAGGAAGGGTTTCATTTTCCAGTGTATGGTAAGAAATTCTTTTGAAACGACTGAAAGCAAGGTGCCTTTAAGACAAGTCAGTGCTCTGCTAGGAAGGGAGTCAGTGCTACTAAAGGGGCTTTTTTCCTTATTTAGCTTTTCTGATAGTAGTTTGGTCCCACAATAAAATTAGTTTCTTTCTTCTACTGATCTCCTATTCTTATTAAATTTGTAGGAAATTTGTATCCTCAAGACCAATATTTTGCTGCAAAACTTGATTGAAGCGTACACATGCATAGATAGTGTCATCCTGTGAAGCCCAGGCTGAAGATCGTTACTGCGTTTTATCATATTAACCACAATTGCAAACCACCCTTGATTAATAAAGAAACAGTTGGCAACCAGCTTTTGCAATAGGTTTGAAACAAAGCTTAAAACCAGCCGCAGCGAAAAGTTTAATCTTCGAATACCTTTTCCCATTTATAACTCTTTCTTACCACATGAGATGTCTCTAGCCTGTAGTATGCAGTACTTGTAGCAGACTAGCTTTTGAAAAAGCCGTTCTTGTCTTTTTGACATATTTCCATCCCTTAACACACTGAGAAGAATGATGCAATCCATCGTGTGCTTGAAAGCACGTGCGTGTAAATAAAAATGCATATGGACTCTGATGTTCCAGCTGCTTGAATTTCAGTGGGAGCTCAGGATCTTGTGTATTTATTGCAAGATTGGATCTGGAAGGTGTTTTGCAAAAGCCTCTTGTCTTCAGTCGCATTCTCTCCTAACAACTCACGATGCAAACTGTAATCAGCATTTGCCAGAATTGCCTGACTGCATGGTATCAGAGCTAGAGGAGCCGTTCTTGTCTGGAGGGTAAATAATAGTTTTCATAAACATCCTTTTGATCTCTGACTTTCTTCCAAAGGAAACATAAACCTCAGATGCAGTGGTAGAATTAAAAAAAGTTCTTGTTTAAGTCAAAGCAAGAGGAGGGGTTTCCCTGCTGAGCCCCTACTCTGTCGTCTGTGTTAGCCGTGCCCTGCCTGCCTCGGCTTTGCGTGGGGAGGCAGAGCCGCACACACGAGCGGTTGCCATCCCCGCTGCCCTTGCAGGTGAGGGAGCACCGTGTGCCGTGGGTGCAGAAGCTGATTCAGGAAGCTCGTCTTTGGCTTTTCCATCTCCCGTCAACATTAACTGCCAAACGCAGGGTTGGGAATCTCGTGTAGGCTGTTGGTTCAAGTGCTGCCCAAATGACTGGGACCTGGGACCTGCCATCAACCTATCTAATCTCTGTTTTTTGGTAGCGTTTTTGGAGACCAGTGATACCAGGCAGGTTCCTAGAAGACGAACGAAGGGTATTTAGCCTTTAACAGCTTGCTTTCTCTTTGGGGAAGGGGTCATTTACCAACTGAGCCCAGCAAAGCAGCTTTCCCTCCTGTGGAGGAGCAGTGCTTTACTGAGCCTTGTTGAGAGCTGCACCTTTGCAGCTGTCCAGGAGAGGGGAGCCCAGCCTTGTTTTTGAGACCAGGGTAACATTTTACTGATCACTGCTGGTGAGGGAGTGCTGCCAGCGGAGACGTGTCTGAATAGTGCTGCATGTTATTCTCCCAGATAGAGCAATCTAAATCCCAGTCAGACCCAGTGGGGAATATGCGGTATGCAGCTATGGGAATGTGCTCTCCGTGCTCCTTAAGGAAGAGGAGACCTTAGGGATGGCAAATTCAAAATCCTAATTGCAGATCCAGCCACTGTACTCCCTGTGATCGAGTCTCCTGTCCTGTCTGGCTGGTAATGTGGCAGTGGTAACGGTGGGGATAACACTTCTGTGCTCCACCTGGGTGCCGAGATGATTGAGCAGGTCTTCGAGGTGAATTGTAGGTATGAGAAGGAAGTAAGAGTAGCTTTTTATAGTCCGTCTTTAACTTTTAAACTGTTTCCCAAATAGTCTTGATCACATACACATGTTCATATAAAATAGTATTTAGGTGTCTGAAAAAGCAGATTCTAAATCTAAAAATAAAGTCGATCAAATAGATGTGGCCCCAAAAGAGTTATTTAAGCAGCTCTAAAGACAGGAATGCTCCCTTCTCCACAAAGCATAACGTTTCCCAGTTCAAAGCATCTGCCTTTTTGAAATTTTGCCCTAGAATTTCCTCCAAATGCAAAAGCCTTAAAATAGTCTGGCTCATTTGGCTTCCCCTTCCTGGTGCGATATTTCAGTAAAATCTGTAGACAATACCATGAACTTCAGAAATTATCTCACTAATGATCCTTTTATGGGAGGAAACAACAGTCGTGGGTGGAACATTCCTCTGCAGGGCGTAACAAAATTTTCCTTGGGAGTCCCAGACTTGGGCTATTTCGGATGCCTTGGGAGAGGCTGGGAATGCAGGAGCTGCTGTGGTTCAGTTGTAACAATATGCGGTTCAAGCTGCGCCTGCAGTTTCTGGGGAGCCAGCGCTATCCGATTTTTCCTCTGTAAGGTTTTTCTCAGAGCTGCTGCTGAACTGGAGTCTGGGCTGACCTTGCTAAGAGCTGCAGTCCAGTTGTGGCATAATTTCCTCTCTGCCCTAGGGTGTAGTATAAAAAGTTCCCATAGATTTTTCCACCGAGCGTTTAACACACTCCGACCGTTTTTATTTGTCACTCTTTAGTTGTGTTTATTGCTAAACCTTCTGCATGGACTGGCTGTAATTTTTTTGACAGTTGCTGACATGCCTTTACTGGTTGTTTGGCTGAAGCTGCTTCACCTATCAGGCTTTTGTCCTTGTAATAAAGTAGCCTCTGCGTTTGCAGTCTAGTTTAACCTTTGACAGTATCTGTGCAACCAGGACGTGGGTGCCCGGGGCAGTAAAGGTGAGGCAGCTTTGTACAAAATCTATTTCCGAAGGAATCAAGAATTCCAGAGGAATTCCAAGGTTTATGGCTTTATAGTTTGAGTCTAAAAAATATGTTTGTTTCTGTTATCTCTGGTCCATCTTTCCCTTCCTGCCCTGTGCACACACATGCATAAGGTAAATGACTGCAATTGAATGATAAGTACTGTGCTTTAAAGAAAAGATCGGTTTATCGCTTAGTATCTCCTACTGTATTAGGGTCTGGCTCAATTAGTGCTAGAACAAAGTTAAGTATTAACGAGAAGAGAAAAGGGATGTTTTCTGGGCTGGGAAAAGCCTTGCATGTTTCTCATGGCTGAAGATACTGGTTGATAACTTGGATTGCTTTGGTTGGCTCCTGCTTCTTTGCTCCGTGAGAACAGTAATGTATTTTTTTTCATAACTACAGCAGTGCAAGAAAAGAGATGGCAGCTGCTGTGGTTAAAGAATACAAATATATTCTTGCTGCCCAGCCTGAACCCAGCACAGCAGTAGACAGCTCAATTAGCCGTCCCATCCTTCGGTAACCAGTGCTGTCCTTTCTCGTTGCATGTAAAAATAAACGTCTCAACTCTGCAGCTGTGGGGAGGCTCGGACTGCCTGCCCTGCCCTGTGTGTGTGCCGCAGTCTCTGGCAGTGTTTAAGCCTGTGGAAGGAGGAGGATGTGTCTGGCGTAGAAAAATGCCCACAGGTTATTGGGTTTGACAAGCTCATAGATGGCAGTATGTGAAATACTTTTTTTTTTTTCTTTCTTCTTTAAATAGAGATCAGGAAACACTTTGCAGAATCAATATAGGGAGGAAGAAAGAGATGAAGATGGACAGTGAGCAGAAGAGAGTGATGCAGGTGCTGCGTGTGGCAGAGAGCTGTGGGTGTATGGTACTCCCCTGCTGATGGGGTCATCCCGGCTACTCGAGTGCCCGTTTAGCTAGCGGTGTCCTGAGCTGCAGGGCAGCTGGCGGATGGTGTTGCTGGAGTCAGCGGCTTGTCCTCTCCTCAGCTTTGCCAGTGCTGGGTACAGGCAGTGTCAGCCTGGCAGGCAGGGAGGTGATTTTGTGCACTGTTTGCATAAACATGCTTAATGAGCAGCACTGTTGCTTCAGCCTCTCTTCTTACCTCCCCCTGTTTGTGTGGAGGTGGCTTTTTTGACTGCAGGTTGTGTTTCATGCTAAACTAAGGTAGTCAGTGCTTTCGGATCTCCTACCGTAGGCACTTTGATTTCATTTTTTAATTAATTTATTTAAATATATGCTCACTTCCAGACATCAGATTGTGCGCTGCTTGCTTGGCCACAGTGCCCAGGTTCGGCTCGCATGGTTGGTGTTGATGTGCCTCTGCCGCTGGGACAGCATTGACGGCCTCTGCCTGAGTCTTAAAAGCAGGCGAGGAAAATCACCATAAGCTCTTAATAACAATTAAGCCTAAGTCTATAAAATATTTGGGGGCTTTTTTGTGTCACAATCCCTGATGTTGTAGGCACCATCTTTCAATTCTATTCATTCTCTCCTGCATGGCTAAGCTTTATCTCCTGTTTTTTTGATGAATGGGTCATTATTCTGAAATATTAACGGACTAGTGTTAGATTTCAATACGCTTTAAGATGGTGAATAGATGAGGGTTAAATATTGTGTCTTAAGCTGTGTAGTTTTATATATTTTAAAAAAAAAAAGGTCATGCCACAGATTCTGTAAGACTCCAGTTGAGTGATTAAAGTCCCATAATACTCTTTTGTAACCAATGAATAATAAACAGAAGTTGAGCTGCCAGAATAAATCAAAAGTGAGTTTCATTTAGAGTCTTTTCCCTAGTGAATTACGACAGTTGGACAATGTCCTTCCCATCTAAGAGACACAGTGAGCTTTTTCTAGCCTAGAACATGTTTATTGAAAAGGGTTTCAGGTGAATGGCATGCCAAGAAGAAATAGTGCTGTTTATTATCCTTCTGGCTACTGCCCATGAAAACTGGCATCTGCAGCTGCATGAAGAGGTCAGGCATAACTTTTGCCATCTGCTGCAAAGCCGGGTTCAAGGCAGAAGCAAGTCCGAGCTTGACCTTGCCTTCTGCTTTTGTATGGAAAGGCGGTGGTCGCACCCTGTCGCTGTCCTGCAGCCTGAGGCTGGAAACCAGGTGGTGTTTTGTGCTGGCAAAAGGCACGCTTTCTTGCTGGTGGCGTTGAAGGCAGTGCAAGTTGCAAAATAAGACCGGGCTGTTCCACAGCCAGTGCTGTTTGGTTTTGATGCCAACAAAGCGAGAGCCCAGCCTGAAAATAGACAGGCTGGAGATTTTGTCTTCCTGTGGATCTCATTTTTTTTCCTTTCTTTCTCTTTTTTTTTTGTTGTTGTCTCACATTTTTGGTGTGTAGTAACGTTTATTCCAGCTGTGTTGCTTCCGTGCTTATGGCAGGTGAACTGTCGGCATTTCCACTTAGAAATCCCTACTTGGAGGGTTCATGGTATGATTGTCCATTCCTCTCACCTGTATTTTGCCTCTAAGGTCTCAACCTGAATGTGAATTCGTCTTGCAAAATCTGATGCAACTTGAGTGGTTGCTAAACTTGCCCCCACTTAAGTCAAGCATGGCTCTGATATTGCAAATAGGACCGAAACGCTGCCTGCGGTATGCAAACTCATCAGCAGACAAATCGACTGGAATTCCTCAGTCATGTACAGACCTCCTGCGCAAATTTAACGTGCAGTGCTCCCGATCAAACAAAACCAGGCGGCTCGGTGCTGGAGCGGAGGGTGAGCGAAGGAGCGGGTGTGCGTCGCTGCCTGCCGCAGCCGAGGGCAGTCAGTTATTCGGCGCTGGAGGAGGGGTCCTGCAAGCCGAGGTGTGTCGTGGGCACAGGGAGGTGCAGTAAACAGCTGCAATCAGGGTGTAAACAGAAATGATGTGAAGGGCAGAGACTCACAGCTTTGCTAATCTGAAATAAAGAAGAATGATAAGGGAAATAATAAGTGTCTGCACGGGGGAGTTTTTCCTACGTGATAATAGTGTTTAACGTGTTGAGCAGGGCTGGGCGTGGGGGAAGGCTGTGGCCGTTCACCTGCCAACGTAGAGCCGTGTGACGGAGCTGTAGTAACCCACCATGAAGTCTGAACGTGATGAAGCTAAAGGCTTTGCTAGAGGGTTGTGCAACTCACACAATTAATGTTTAAATGGCCACGCCACTCTGCTGCAAATTAGATGCGTGACTGTAAAACTTGTGTAAAATTACTCACCGGAGCAAGACCACTAAAACCACCGTCACTTACAGCACATCACCACCTTTCTTCATGGTGCAGGCACCGGTGTGCAGGGCTGGGCAATGCAATGAAAAATGACAGCTCGGAAGGGTGTTGGACTGGCACAGGAATGCAGATGGGAGTTAAGCTGCAAGGTTTCAACCAGCGAACCTGGAAATCGCCTCTCGCTTCACCCTCTGTGTCTGTCAGTGTTTGTGCAGCTATTACGTGGGGTTTGATTTCTCAGCATGATTTGGGAGGTTAAATGAAGGGGCAATAGTAGCAATTTTAAACGTGGTGCAGTGTTCAACGTAATCTGCTTTGTTGATTTAAAGTGTCCTGTGCAAGCCTTAGTGGTTAGGACTGGAGCTGATGACAGAATACTCTATTCTGTAGTGACAATGGTAGTAGTTATGTAGTATTTGATGAATTCCTAGGGTAGAAATCTGCTAAAATCAAAACCAAGTGTGATGAGCCCTTCAGGTTTGTCTGCTCAGGGAAATTAGCTGGCACAACTGCGATGCAATGTTGCCCTGCTCTGACAGACCAGCCCTCTCTGCTTCAGCTGCAGTGGTTTATCCCTAGCTGTAAAACTTGAGAGTCTTCTCTAAAATGAAATCAGACTGAGAATCAAAGTATATTTCCACCCTTTCTCAATCTGGAGGGACTCATTTGTGTGAGGGTTTTAGTGGCAGAAATTGTTAGGCTGCTCACAGCGTGCAAGGGTTTATTTGAAATCTCTGCAGCTGAGACTTCTTGGAGAATTGGGGATGGGAACTTATTTTTAGTCATGGTCTAGATTTTCATTGATCTGGGTTGTAAGTGTGGCAGCAAATGAAAAAACGCTCTGTATTCAAGAGTGGGGACTGATCCAGGAGCATTAAATTCTCAGCATCCTGACCACAGCCCAATTTGTAACATTAAAAATACATTTGGATGCTGTGAATTTGGCAGATGTGTCAAGTGTCTATAAAATACTTAGTAGAGGGCAGCTTTCTGACGTGAGTAATAACATCCAATTGAAATATATATTGGCTAGAATCAAATAAAACTAGCACGTTTCTAGCACAACACCACTGAGCATATGGAAACTATCGAGGTATTTTAACATTACTGGGGACAGAATAGTGTTAATTTAGTTAGTCCCCAAGCTCAGGGTTTCCAGTTAAGCGACATTTTGTAGTAACACCCGGGCCTCTCTTAATTGCTGTTTGCATATTCCTAGTACTTCAGTATTTGCTTGCACAAGATTCCTGATAGGATGAATAAAGAGGTATTTAGAAATCAACACACCCACTAATGAGACACGGCTGTCTGATGGGAGCGATGTGACAGGTCCGTACCCAGGCTGGGAGGGGAAGAGGAGGCTCTGTCCTTCTGCAGCGGCTGTGGGGATTCGGAGAGACTGACTGTAATTCACTGAGTTGCTTTTTTGGCTTGAGTATTGTTGCTAGTGCCGGTTTTGCGTGTGTTAATCTGGTACTGTAAATCGCTGGAACATAACCTTTTAAGGGATGCATCACTTCAAAATCTAATGAATTAGATGTGGTCTTGCCCCACTTCTCACTTGGGTTATTTTCTTTCCTCCTTTTGCTGCTTGGAAGACCTCACGTAAAAAGGTGACACAAGTGATGATGTGCAGGCTGATCTTAGAAGTTGCTTGGGATAATGCCAAGTAAAGCTATTTTTTAGGCAGTCTCTTTCTCAGTGATTCATGGTTTAACTCTGCTCCCTGTTGTTTCATGCTGGTTTGTTTGGACTCTCTTCTGTTGCATCTCAAGGTGAAGAAGGTTGCAGAGCTGATTCACGTGCTATGTTTTTCCCTCCAGCTTTGGAGAATTTGATGAAAAGCCATGTAGCTCACTGTCCGCCCACCTTACCTGGGGTCTGGCTGCACGCTTCGGAGTTGGGTCTTCCAAATCCCACGTGTGGCTTCTCAGTCTTCTGCATTTCATCTCTGCTGTTAACACAGGAGCAGGGGAGCTTCCACTGCATAAATACAGGCTGGCTGAGAAACGGGGATGGCTAAAAATACATCATGGTCTTAAACTGGAAGATCCCCCTGTGTGTTCCCTGCCAAGAACTGCGTCTTGGGTCCCTGCTTCTGCGGGCGCTGGGGCTGTACCTCCCCCGGTGCCACGCGTGGAGCTGGGCAGTGCCCCGCAGAGGCACCCTCCATCGCCTGCTTCCCTCTGGCAGCCGGGACGTGCTCCTGAACCCGTGCCAGGGCAGAGGATCAGATACGCTACGCTGGAGGAGGAAGAAAGCGATACGTAGCCGAAGCCCGTCTTGTATTGAGCGCTCTGTCTAGAGTCTCTCGCTGTGTTGCTGGTCCTGCCCTCTTTGCTAAATTTACTGTTGTCAGAGCAGCTGGGGTACCCCGGGGACAAACATTATGGAAAAAGCCTCTAAGTAGCTGCGGCTGCCGCTCAGACGCTGCTGACCGATGGCTCTGCCTCTCTCGGGCAGCCGAGCCCTATCCGTGCCGTATTTCTCAGCTGGTGCCTGACATTCAGGGACCTCAGAAGTTGCATAAAGTTTAATAAATAATGCTGATGGGTTAATTGTAGCTTGCAGGCTCAGTTGTTGATTGGAGTCATATGGTGTTTTTCCAGTACATCGCAACCTTAATTTCAACATCCTTGTTTCATATAACCGCAACAGATTATGTATCCAGTCTCTTTATTTGTTTGTGGTCCTCTGCCCCTGAAATGAACTGCTGTTTTAATAAAGGAAACACAATAACTTAACTTTTGTATGCCCTTTGGGGGTGCCTACATTTACGTGTTTCCCAGTTGCGCTGATGAGGAAACCAATAAATTAGTAATGCAAGGTGAACCCTGCGTCAAGCCACAGATGTAAGATTACTGGATGTCGTTCATCACGTAAACCAGTTATGCTGGAATAAGAGTGATTCCTATTCTCTTGGTAGTGTTTTGGTTTTAGAATTTCTGTCCAAAATAAACCTGCTATTAATAAAATAACAAAAGCAGTAAGAAAATGCTTTTAAAATTCATGATTCACTGTCTTAATGGGCGCAGAGTGTGAAGGGAAATGCGTTCCCTCTAATATACAGCGTAGCCTTTAACATGGCTGCGGTTTCCCCTCTCCTCTTTTACAGGTGAAAGAAGAATCGTTACATACATTAATAAACTTCTATATTACACCTTGAACAATTAGATCTACTTTTATGCCCTAGATGTCAGTTTCTTATCCCTCAATAATGAACACCATTTATGAAATATGAGGGGTTTTCTTAAAATCGATGTATTTCATTGGTTTTGCTCTTTGCTTTACTCTGTCTTTACAGTGACCAGGAAGGTGGTGTTTTTCCATTATTAGTTTTATTTATTTCCTTCCTCCACATGCAATATTTTACTTTCAGATGCTGCAGTTGGAATGTTACAGCCAAAAAGGTTTCATGGGTTTCTTTAAGAACCGTCAGAAAGTTTAATTGTAGGCTTTGTGCAAGAAGTAACACCTTTAGTTCGGTTCTGAGCTTCCCAACAGATCTACCTGACAGTGCCCTCCTGACTTAAAAACATAGGTTTTCACGCAGTGTTAGTGTCAGCAAATCTTACATGTGTTCGAGGAAGCATTTTCATCTCTAAATGTAAATTATATTAGAAACCAAGCATGTTGATGAATTAGTGTGTCCTGGCTCAAATAAGGAATATGCAGTCCTTTTTTGGGAGGATAGCTAAAGATTTATGTCTTAATGACTAAGCAAATATTTGGAAGCAAGTTTTAAGAAATGAAACGAGTGTTTGTAAGCAGTTCTGGTTTGCTCAAGTCTGTTAAGTTTGCTGTTGAGTTCTCTGTGTGTGCTTTCTTCTTTTTTAACAGTTATGGAAGCATATCCCCTTCTCTGAGAGATGCGATACAGAACTTGAACAGAGGGCAGCTGCTGTTCGGTCTCTCCCCCACATCCCAGCCATGTTATTTTTCACAGCGGTGGGAGACCACAGTTCTTTAATTCATCAGATGGGGACAGAGCACATGTTGTCTCGTTTGTGTTTTTCCAGAGCCTGTAAGGAGGTAAAAGCTACAAGTGTCAGGACCAGGTGATGACACCAGTTCACCTTGTTTTTTGCAGTTTTAAGTGTACTTTGGTCGGTGTTCCAGGGGCAGTTTTTGGGTGGGGAGTTTGCCCACTGCTGCATGTGCTGGTTTCCACCGAGCGTAGAGCAGTGAGCAGCAGGAACGTGTTCTTCAGGTGTAAACCAGTTTTCTGTAAATAGTCTCTGCTGGTTATTTTCACCGTATTATTAAATAGCACTGTGACCTGTTAGAGAAGTAGATGAGCAACAGTGAGCAAAAGAGAAACTGGTGTTACGTGGGCAGCCAGAAGTCCTCTTTGGGGCCTCGTTTGGGCCATTATCTGAGGATAAATTATGGCCAATAACTTTAGAAAAGGTCTCTATGTTCAAATAGATGATATTCTGTCTCATGAAGAAAACAGGTAAGACAGTTTTCCCTTCGTGGATAGCGATTTTAAAGTAAAACCTGTAAGACCTGAGATGGAAATCCTCACTCACGGTATTGTTTACTCTGAACTTGGTTGCTGAAGGCTGTCGAGAACAAATGGCTTTGAGCTGCGTATTGATGCTTAAAATAGCAACTGAGATGCTCTCTTCCTTGGAGAGCAGGTTAGAGATGCCACCCCCAAGTGCAAGGATTGCGGTGGATGGTTGGAAGTCTTAGAGTTCGCCTTGGCAATCATGCTAAGGAGAGCTGCTGTGGCTATTGTCTGAGCCTGCATCTGAAAAATTAGCCCTAGGAGAGGGGAATGGGATCAGAGATGTGTCTAAGAAGCGTACGGCTAGTTGGGAATTTGGGGTGGTCCTGCTGCGTGTCTGCATTGCTCTGTTGTGCTGCATGGTGTGTAGGACCTTCCCAGGCTCCTTACAGCTGATCATAGAATCATAGAATGGTTTGGGTTGGAAGGGACCTTAAAGATCATCTAGTTCCAACCCCCCTGCCGTGGGCAGGGACACCTTCCACTAGACCAGGTTGCTCAAAGCCCCAACCTGGCCTTGACCACTTCCAGGGATGGGGCATCTACAACTTCTCTGGGCAACCTGTTCCAGTGCCTCACCACCCTGATAGTGAAGAATTTCTTCCTTACATCTAATCTAAAGCTACCGTCTTTCAGTTTAAAGCTGTTACCCCTTGTCCTATCACTACACGCCCTTGTCAAAAGTCCCTCTCCAGTTTTCTTGTAGGCCCCCTTCAGGTGCTGGAAGGCTGCTATAAGGTCTCCCCGGAGCCTTCTCTTCTCCAGGCTGAACATCCCCAACTCTTTCAACCTGTTTTCATAGGAGAGGTGCTCCACCCCTCTGATCATCTTTGTGGCCCTCATCTAGACTTCCTCCAACAGGTCCATGTCCTTCTTATGTTGGGGGCCCCAGAGCTGAACACAGTACTCCAGGTGGGGTCTCATGAGAGCAGAGTAGAGGGGGAGAATCACCTCCCTCGACCTGCTGGGCACGCTTCTTTTGATGCAGCCCAGGACACAGTTGGCTTTCTGGGCTGCAAGTGCACCTTGCTGGGTCATGTTGAGCTTCTCATCAACCAACACCCCCAAGTCCTTCTCCTCAGGGCTGCTCTCAATCCATTCTCTGTCCAGCCTGTATTTGTGCTTGGGATTGACCCAACCCATGTGCAGGACCTTGCGCTTGGGCTTGTTCAACTTCATAAGGTTCGCACGGGCCCCCCTCTCAAGCCTGTCAGGGTCCCTCTGGATGGCATCCCTTCCCTCCAGTGTCGACCGCACCACTCAGCTTGGTGTCGTCGGCAAACTTGCTGAGGGTGCGCTCAATCCCACTGTCCATGTCGCCGACAGAGATGTTAAACAGCACCGATTCCAATACCGATCCCTGAGGAATGCCACTCGTCACTGGTCTCCACTTGGACATTGATCCATTGACCGCAACTCCTGGAGTGCTACCATCCAGCCAATTCCTTATCCACCGAGCAGTCCTTCTGTCAAATCCATGTCTCTCCAACTTAGAGACAAGGATGTCGTGTGGGACAGTGTCAAATGCTTTGCACAAGTCCAGGTAGATGACGTCAGTTGCTCTTCCCTTATCCACCAATGCTGTAACCCCGTCGTAGGAGGCTACCAAATTTGTCAGGCATGATTTGCCCTTAGTGAAGCCACGTTGGCTGTCACCAATCACCTCCTTATTTTCCATGTGCCTTCACATAGTTCCCAGGAGGATCTGCTCCATGATCTTGCTGGGCACAGAGGTCTAGTTCCCTGGGTCTTCCTTTTTTCCCTTTTTAAAGGGATCCTCCGTACTTCGCCTCCCAGTGGTTCTGCACGCATGAGATCCTAAGTTTGTTTGAGATGATCCAAAGATTGAGTAAGTTTTGTGAGATTGCCTTGGCTTTGGATATGAAGGAGGATAACATCTCTTTTCGGAGAATCTTTTTGTTGGCTGGCTAAATCCTCATCTCTTCTTCTGGAGAATTCAGCAGCTCTGACGTGCAGGGAAATTAGCATTTAACATTAGTGCTGAAGCAAAGGGAAACATAGCAGTTGGCATCTGTGAAGAATTTCAGGTTGACTTTTTTTTTTCATAGACCTATCCAAATCTCAGAATATGCAGGACAGTTGCTGCTTGCTTAATAGCCCACTTGAGTAATGTGCCGCAGCCGTGGTCTGGGACTGAGTACAGAGGCTATAGTTAAATATGTTGAAAGGAGCATTCTTTAGTTCTTCGGTTTGCACTTAATCCACATGCCTTTAAATGGAAGAGAAGAGAAAACTTTATTCTGAAAGGTGGCTAGGCTGGAGCCAAATGAGAAGGTAGGTGGTGGTCTTCATTTCTGCTATGGTTGTCCCTGCAGCACACGTGTGTGTTCATTTCCCTTAGCGAACATGCTATATGATAGCTGTGTGACACTAATAGATAAAGTGTTAACTTTCACATGATTCAGAAGATATTTCAGAGGAAAGGTTTTTTTTTCCCCCTCTGGAAAATGAATTATAAAACGTTTCCAACTTTTATACTTTTATTATAATGCAGCTATGTTCCAGCAAAAGCTCCTGGCAGATAGTTTGCTCATACATTTCCAAATGAAGATGTGTTAAATTTATTTGCTGAAGGACCTTGTAGCTTGTGCTGTAACCTTGGTCATGGGATTGGATATAAAAACAGAGGGATAGAAGCCCACTTTACAGCGGGAAACAAAGTGGAGCTGGAGCTGGAAATGTTATCAGACTGGGAAGGCGAAACGTGTTGAATTACATCAGAAGTCAGATTCTGGACATGTGATTTTGGACATGTGGCTTCACTCATTGAATCCACGTGTAGTTCACACTGGTTGTGTGAGGTCAGGATGCACCATGGTTGTATAAAGGGGACCAGATGCCCCAAGAAGCTTGCAGTAAAATAGCACAAAAATCCAGGCGAGGTCCGTTTCCCGTGCTCGACCCTCTTTACCTGCTAAACCTGTGCCTTCTCTCCTGTGCCTGAAGAGCCGTTCCTCCTCAGGTGGGTGGGAGGCTGAGCTGCCCACCCCGAAGGAGTCAGCAAAATATGCATCGTGTTTTCTAACAGGATAATATCCTGCTAATTCAGTGAGGGGTTTAGGCAAGCACTCAGTGTTCTATCTGTAATGTTGCGTAGTTTTTATTTAGAATTAACGATGAGCATAGAGGTTTTGTGGAGGTTTCATTTTCCTGTCCTAAATACGTATTGATCAGGAGTAAGTTCTACATATTTTTCCACATTTAGTGCATCGAAATTTATTGCAGTAACATTAAAGCTATTCATAGTTCTTATTACAGAGGCGCTTTCATGGAATATCTCAATCAGATTTTGCTAGAGCACTATTATAAAATGGGAACTGAAACCCTGATCCACTCAGGTTAAATATCCCAACGTGGTACATTGACTTTTGATGTGCTGACGATATTTTCTTTGTAAGAAAACAGCTCCCCTCCACTGCCCCAGCCCAGGGGCTGTAGGGAGCAGCTGTGTATTTCTTAGAAGGTGAAAACTGAATGCAGGTTTTCTTTCCACTCTGACCTTGTTTTTTTTCCAGGCCCTGGAAGAAGCCCAGAAAGCCATTCAACAGCTCTTTGGTAAAATTAAGGACATTAAAGACAAGGCTGAAAAGTCTGAACAAATGGTGAGCAGCAGTTTCTTTCTAGCCTTTGAAAGGGAGAGGGACACAGACTTTTGCTTCCAGTTCTCGTTAAGAAGGGAACATTTTTGTCTTTGGTCCTGCTGGCTGGTTGGTAATTTGCTGTCAAGCATGTGTTGAACCTGTACCCTTGTCCTGGTGTTAACACGGCTGTAGAGCCAACGTGCTTGTAGTCCCGAAGGGAGGAGAGAGCCCTTCTTACCTCCTTAAGATTTTGTTGCTGTGTCTTGATATTTAACCAGACTCTTGTTTTTTTTCATTCACTAGGTTAAAGAAATCACACGGGATATCAAGCAGCTGGATCATGCCAAGCGTCATCTGACCACCTCCATCACCACCCTCAATCACCTGCACATGCTGGCGGGGGGGGTGGATTCACTGGAGTAAGTATGTGAATTTTTAGTGGTACTTTGACGCCACTGCTGGGTTCTTAAGTCTGGTGCAGTGCTCTGAATAGGTCTGTAACAGCTGCTTGTTTTTCTGGAGGGAAGTTTGCTTAATAGGTTGCAGTCTTGATTTTTGCTGGCAGATCCTTTCTGTGCGGCTCTGAGTGACCTGCAGCCTATGTTGCTCTATTTAAGGGTTTGCAGCATCGATTGCTTGAATTGCGGTGTTGATCCTTGGTGATAAGGAATGAGTCTGACTTCATTAAAGAGTAGGACAGTCTGTGCAGTTAGGTATCCTCGTTAGGGATGTGCTCTTCAGGGATTTGGGGGGATTTTTATCAGTCTCATGTCTTAAACTGGGATGAGATCCCTGTTTCGGAAAAGTCTACTCTAGTTCTGAGAATGAGTTCAAAGAAGCCTTACAGCTTGTACTGTATATGAAGTGGGGTGAGATGTTTCTAATAATCCTCTGTGGGTTTTTTAATGTGCTTGAGGAATACACAGGCTAGGGAAATCCAGTTTTTTACATATTGCATCTGTGAAGTTGCAAGTCCCAGGCACAGCCTGTTCTTGGATTGTAGCAAATTCTGCACGAACACTGGGTTATTAAGTGTTCAGAATTAAATTTTACTTAGGCTGCTGTGTTCATTGGAGTGATCCTAAAGGATGAAATAAAAGTAAATAAACTTGATTTTTTTTCTGTCCATTCCCTGTAGAAGTTATTAACAGAAAAGTCAAGGCTAATAGCTTTTCAGCATAATGATTCTCCTCCCTGTGAAGCTTTAACTCACACTTTGTGTGTGATGACAAATGGCTTAACTCAGGTCATTGTAGAGAAATAACGTTTACTGTCTCCGGACCGATACTGGGAAGCGGATGCATTCAGTAGTTTACGTGTTCTTTGCCCAGTGTTGCTTTTGACATTTATGTTTTTTTAAGTATTGTTAGATGTGTGCCAGATTGGTTTATTTTAGCATCAGTTAAGTGAAATTTTAATGCTGCATTGGAATGTTAATGAAGAGTTGTGTATTTTAGAAAAATAAATGTCGATAGGGACCCGCATGACCCAGTGGGGATGAGGTAACCTGTGAAATTACCACCCAGGATTTTCATCGAACCTGCCTTTGTAAATCTTTAATTTCCTCTACAGGGCTATGACCAGGAGGAGACAATATGGGGAAGTTGCCAACCTTCTCCAAGGTGTAGTGAATGTGTTAGAGCACTTCAACAAATACATGGGGATTCCTCAGATTCGACAGCTTTCTGAAAGGTAAAATGATCAAACCCTGAGCACTTGCATGCCTGCTGGGAAGGAAGGTTAGAAAATGCGTTAGGCAGAATCAGTTTCTCAAGGATGTAAAGGCTGGACATGGTCCTTTGAGCTTCTTTCCAGCCAAAACAAATGGGTTAAAATTGAACACAGTTTGCTCAAATCTTGAGCAGCCTATTCTGTCAAATAACAATGATCAGTACGGATGTAATTCATGAATGATCTGCGCTTCTCATTGACGGGCTTTTAATTTGCCTTACCTGGAGTAATCTGTGGAAGTGCAAATTGTTTTATGTGATCTTCCTGTGCAGGTGTTTGTGGTGAACCCTGAGGTGATGCTTCCTCCTGCTTTCTTAATCTCAGTGATAAAGTTCAGCAGCCTAGCATGAAGCAGAAATACATGCATTAGCATAGTGGTGCTTGGGGCCCCTTTCTGCCTTACTGCTGTCAAATTGCTGTTCAAACTGCACAGTTGCCCAAGGGTTTAAGCAGGCAGGATTTCTTTTTGTGCATTTGCCAAACTCAGTTATTCTGAGCACCTTGAGTTTCTTCTGCCAAAACCTGCTCCCATTGCCCAGTTCTGCTAAGATTTGAGGCTTACAGCAAATCTTCCCAAAATTGCATGCAGAACACCTGACTGCTCTAAACATTTATGCCGAGCCCGTATAGTCTTGATTTTCTAACGTGGAGTTACACCTTTTGGTGCAGCTCCAACAGCAAGTGCCCACCATTCTCAGCAGTAGCAGCTGAAGGCTCGGTGGTGACTAAGCCACCAGATCTCCTAGGGTCCTGGCTTCATGTGGGACGTGACAGCTGGGTGTCGAGGGAACAAGGCCCTCTCTGTTCTAGGGGCCATTGCTGTCCCTGGCCAAAACCTACTCTTCCTGCTTTACAGCAGGCTTTATTTCTCTTACATCACACACATGGTGTTTGCTTAACAGCCTGCTAAGCCAACACAGAGCACAGCTCAGAGGTGAAAACGTTAGGGATGAACCTTTGTAATGATACACCCATACCTGATAGCATTTCTTTTCAGTGTGAAAATTGCAGATCTATCACCACCATCCTCTTGATGCCTGAGATGACTTTGCTCATTACAGAGGTACTTGAAGGAACCTTCCAGGCACAGTAATTAATTTTTTTGGTGACTCCCTTTGCTATTCAGCAGCTGGCTGCCTGTGCTGTTTAGTGATGGAAACAGTATTTGAATGATTTGTTTGTAATATTTTTATGTAAATCTGTTGGACTTTCTTTACGGTATAGATACCTCTTCCAGAAAACCCAGATGGAATCCATGAGACAGAGCAAAAGAAAAATCCACCCTAAATCCAGAGAGAGAGATGGGGCCTTGTTTTAACAAAGCATTTGACCATAAGCATTTGCTTAAATGAAGATGAACATCAAGGAAATATAAACATATGTCACTGCTTTTCTGAATTTAGGCTGTTGTCTATTCCAACCTCATGCTCAGAAAGATAGCTGGCTTCATTTTCTTCCGTAGTCTTAATGCCCTTGGGCAGAAACCTGCTGTCATTGGCCATTTTAAGGCCAAATATAATTTAAGCCTTGGTCCAGAATGGTTTTCCCTTTCTGATGGATGATTATTTAATACTTTTGTAGTTGCTGATAATTATAGAAAACAATTCATGCTGCTGCTAAAAGGCACAGTGGTTTCGAGTCATGCCAGAGAGACTGGCAAGGACACGGAGGAAAACTTCTTTTGTTTTATTCTCCCTTCAAGATAAGGATCTGAAAAGCTCAAGAAAGTCTGTTCCTCCTATTTTTAGAATTGCCTCGGCAGGGTTTTCCTTCCAGTGTTTACACAGGGAGAGTTGCACCATCTGGTAGCAATAGAAGCGGCTGCTTGTGGGGCGAAGGGAGAGCTGCACCCAGGGTGTTGCTGGGATCTCTTTACTGCTTTGACATCCAGGCAGCAAATTACTGCAGGGAGGTCTACGGCACAGTAATATCTGATTTGGAGTTTGACTACACGTGTACGTAGTAGGGCCCAATTTGGAGTTGAGTTTTCTCTCTCTTTGCTTGGAAATACTTTCGTGATTCACGAAACATCAAAGGAAGTTTGCCTGGCTTCTTGCAGTGCTGTTTTTAGACTGTGAAATTGCTGGAGTTTGATATCTCACAAATTTGGTTTAATGGTACAAGTGAAGCCTCTTGGACGTTTGTGAAGGCAAGAAATGCTTTAGTAGATGTTGGCACAGACCTGTGACAATAGCTGAAGTCTATAATATACAATAAGTCTATTATATACACTGCTAAACGAGCAGATTCTGTTGCTTTCTTTAATAAAGAGCCTCTCTTTCTTGGTGTGAACAGAGTGAAGCCAAAAATGAACGGGAAACCATGGGAGGGAAAAGTGCCTGCTTGGTGTTGTTGGACGTGCTCTTTGTCATGGGGTGTTCAATTTAGGTTCCTGCTCCTAGATGCTGTGAAAACTAATGATGTGTTTTTAATGTTGCTTTCCACCTGTTCTGTCCCTTTGAAAATAACCAAACAAAATCCCACTGTAAGTATTCATTGGAAACCTGGACTGAACTCTCAATTAGTTGGCTTGTGCTGGTCCTGTTGAGTATTGATGCAAAACTGTCACAACTCATCCAAATGTAAATATTTTCCTAATCGTGTTCCTAAAACAACTTCTTATATGGTGCATTGGAAGTTGTTTGTTGTAGTAAAGAGGAATATTTTGTTATCACTCAATCCTCTTCTGTTTTCTGTCTGAGGAGGGAGCGTACAATTAGCGGTCACAAACCCACCCATGAAAGTGGTCGAGAATGCCTAGCAGATAGTGGAAAAAAGCCTGGAAAGTATTTAGGAGAAAGATGATTATAAGTTTGCCACAGAAAAACAGGCTAGCTCAGCCTCTTTTTATCTCAGCAAGCTGCCAGGCGTAGTTTAAGATTTCTGGTAGCTTTGGCTAAAGGAATTGCGGTTTCTAGTAATTTAATGTCATTTGAAACATAACAGTGGGTTTTCTTGTTTTTATTCTTCTAAAGGCAGGGGAAACAGAGAACAAAAGCCACTAATAATAAAACGAAAGTCAGAGAAACAAAAATCACTAATACTCGGGTAACCACAGGTTTTGGCACTTGCGGGCAGCCCCAGGAAAAGGCAGTTCCCTGCTGCGGCGAGCCAGGACGGCTGCTGCGATACCCCAGCGTGCTGCCGGGGGGAAGCGAGTCAGGGAAAGATATCCTTATCAAACCGACCTGAGAAGACATCCTAAATCTGTTACCAGCTGAGAGTGCCTGGGGTTGCTGAGCCTTAGTGGGTAATTCACTTTCTGCACGTGGTTAAACACACACACTTCCGCACATGCAGAAACGGTCCTTCAGCGGGGAACGTGCCTGGAGCCAGCCATAGGGTCAAGGCTTTTACTGCTGCAGTTTTCATTGCGTGAAGATTATTCTGAATTATTGAAAGGCTCACAGCTTTCCATGGGGAGCAATAATCTCTGGTGGCTAAAGCAAGTGCCTTCCTGTGTTCTCTGCCTAAAGCAATCACTCTGTAAAGAGATGGCATAAAGGTTTTCATAAAGGTGCATGCTGGTGGGAAAAGATAATTCTGTGTGTCTGTGTCTGTGTGCTTACGTGAAGAGTGATAGTTACTGGGGGGGCAGCGAGGCCCCCTGTCATTGCTCACACATACCGAAACCTTTGCTACTTTGATGTCTTTGCCCTATCCCTATCTTAAAAAGTATGAAGAAGAAAAAAAAAAAGGCTAAAACTCATTTTCCCTGTTTGCTTTTGAGAGATTTTTAAGCAGGACAGATTTTTTTAAAAAATATATTTTTAACATCCCAGTTCGGGAAGGCGCTCCTGCAAGTTTCTTAATTTAAGGATATGAGAATCCCCGTTAAGACTATCCTTAAGTACTATTCTGAATCAGAGCCTAAAACAGCAAAGCCCGTGGACAGGGCTTTTGACTGCTTGACAGTGCCTCTTTTAAATTTATTGAGTCTTTAGGAATCTGGCTGCTGCTCTTTTCAGTGCCTCCTCTGTGCTTGCACTGCAGCTGTTTTGAGATGGGAAGGTCCCTGTAGCTGGTCGTAAGGAAAGAAGTGCCACAGCTAATACTTCCAGTTGTTTACACAAACTAACTCCTTTCTGTGACTCCTAATACTAAAGACTTCTTGTTTCCTGATTATTTAAAAGATGCAAATTTTCAGTCTATGTTTAGTGTCTTTTTTCTTCTTTTTTTTGTTTTCTTAAGGATCAGAGGGTTTGGTTCTGTGATTCTTTCTCACATGAATTACTAGTGCTTACTTGTGCAATTTAAGCAGGATTATACCTGTAGTTGTGGCTGCTGCTCTGAGTTCCTCCTTATTGCTTAAATTTCCCACTCCTATTTCATCATAGTAGTGAATCCCTTTTGTTTCACAGTTATGAAGGTGTTAACAGGGGATCTATTATACCTGGAAGGGTAGAGGAGTTTCTAAACATTCCTGTGAAGCAGAGAGCTTAAGTGAGAATTAAGTTTGACATTGCAGGCAGGAAGCTTTTCCAGCAAAATCCCTATAAATAAATCCTGGATAAGGCAGGTCATACATACAGTTAAATCACAGATATAAAGTTATATTTCAACCGTCACTTTTAAAGGACTAGAATTTTCTGCATTTGGCACCATTAAAGAATCCAGCCTATTCTCCAGCATTGTCAGGTCATCTTGTAGTGTTTCGCTACTAATGGACCTCAAATGGGAAGATTAAAGAAACAGATCATTCCTTGATAAGGTTGAGGAGTCTTAAACAAAAGAAAAATCCAAATTCTTCTCCCCACAGTCTGAACAAACATTTTCACAAAAGTAAATGTAGCCCCCTTTTCTAACGTATCAATCTCAGTGGAAAAATCCACTGCTTTGAATGATCATTTTAGACCTTAAAACACTTCCAGTATAATAAAAAGTGATGGAAGAATTCAAGGGCTGCAGAGGGATATAAGTGCCTAACTGTTTGCTTTGGCTCTTTCTAGTATGTGTAGGCATTTCCATTTCCCTAGAAGTATCAATTAAGCCGTATTGACGTTTATTTCTGGAAATTGGAAGCTTTATTCTCTCAGCTAAATAAAGAGCAAGATTGTGGTTTGTTCAAAACTTTTTCACCCATTTCATACCTTTGCTCTTTTATGCTTCTTAAGACACGGAGGATTTATAGGCTAAAACCACAGCCAACAGTATTCACATGGACGCATTTAAAAGTAGGTCAGCGCACCTGGAACTGTGAAAGGTCCACGATGAAGACTGAGACGTTGTGAAGCTTTTTACGTGTTAGAAACATACTTTGGTTGAAATGTGATCAACATACATGAATGTAATGCCAATGTGATCAATCTATCTTTAAAGGAGTCCTGCTGATTTCTCAGCTGATTAACTGGCCTTTATTAAAATACTAAATTGCAGCAGGGCAAGAGCATCTAGGACGTGTTCTGCTACAGCTCAGGGATCAATGCTGTAGAGCTGGAGTTGTCATCCCAGTATCCTTCGGGGAGCAGATGCTCTCCCAGTTCTGACATACAGGCCTTAATGTGGATGTTTTTCCTGAGCATGCTTTTATGTCCCTTAAAAACCTTCGTGTAGCTGTTAGCGTTTCAGTCCACTCTGTAGTAATGTTTGCAGACAGCAAAACAAAGAAGTTATTGTATCCCCAACAAAGCCCTTGCTTCCTCTGTCCTCGTCAGGGTGAAGGCAGCGCAGAACGAATTGGGACAGCAGATCCTGGCTGACTTCGAGGAAGCCTTTCCTTCTCAAGGTACAAAGGTAAAGTTCTCACTTCCCCTCTTCCTCCCATTGAAAAGTGTTGCATAATTGTCATCGGTTTTTATCTCATTTTACTTCTAGATTTGATCTCTCTCTGTTTCAGGAGTTGTTTTAGAAGGCAAACGCGTCTCCCGAGCTGTAGGGTGCTAGGTACATTTCTCACTGTTTCTGTCGAGTGAATGTGGGAGAGGAGTGACACCCTTCCTCTGTCACGTTGCGCACACCTATTGCAGTGAGGTCTGCAAGGCAGAGGAACGCCCCAGGCAATTCACGTGTGGCCCTGTAGACCAGAGTGCAGATCCCTCGGCATCTCACCCAGGTTACTGGTTATTTGCTGGACACAGAAGGTTCATGTTGTGTTTAGGGAAAGCCAAGCACAGGTTGTCTGCTGACATGCTGCCTCCCAGTTTGTCTCTGGTTTACTCAGACGCCCAGATACAAATCTGGGCTAGGGCTAAGGCACCAACTGTGCTTCCCCAAAATTATGCATCCGCATGTTTGCAAACAGTATGGGGGGGTAGGTGTCACTTTGAATTTATTTTAAAGAAAACACTAGTTTTGTCTTCCAGAATACCAGCTCTGCTGGTGTCTTCATAAAACGAGCAAGTACAGAAATGAGAAAACTATTTGGAACAGATCCTTGATGAAGGGCAAATCTCTGTCCATGTGATGTAGCTTCAAAAGAGTATACTTTTTTTTTAAATGCTGCTAAATTTTCTGTCTCCTCCACTAACATCATGGAATACCAATACAGACCAGCAGATGCTACTTTAAGTGTTGCAAGTTGATCATCTCTAGACTGCTTTTTTCCCCCCGTTAATTTGGCCTTCAGTTTCGCAGAAAAGGGTCCATTAATTCCCCCATTAATTTGGCCTTGCAGTTTCGCTTGTCCCACTTGTCAGCCACTTCTCTTAGCTGTTTCTCAGAATATCTAGGATGATGCAAGGCTTTGCAGAATGATGGGACAACGGTTATTTCTGTAGGGAGCGTCCTGGCTGTTGAGCTACAGAACAACTTTACGGCCAGTGAAATGGAAGGAGCTCAATTTTCATTCACCAGAAGAAAGATGCCTAAGTGATAATAAAGAGTAGCAGCAGAAGCACCAAAAAGAGAAGAATAATGGGAAAGAGTAAAACCAAGATAACCTGGATACATTACAATTTACAATCACCCATTCAGCTATTTAACCTTAAATAATTTGTTCCTATTTATTTTGATAGAGGCCTGGTGGACCCAGCAATGTCCTACGTGATGCATGTCTAGTCGCCAATGTCCTGGATCCCAGAATCAAACAGGAAATCATCAAGAAATTTATTAAACAACACCTCTCAGAGTATCTGGTCCTTTTCCAGGAAAACCAAGATGTAAGGGAAGCTTAGCAAACTAATTTGGATTTCACATTTTGCTCTGCTGGTGTTCACAAAGTTCACGTTTCCACAGGTTCCTGTGGTGAAGTGTTTTTAACCCGAGGGCTCGGAAGCAGTGACTTGCGGGTGTGATATGGCCTGGCTGATGAGTTGGGAGTCAGCGTCATCCCTGCCAGGATGACTTCCTCCCACCTTAGACCTCAGTTTCATGTATCAGCACTGGAAATGTTTTCCCCTCGTATAGTGAATAAATAAATTCAAGTTAGATATACTTTTTGCGGTTGAAAATTTAAACTCTGAAAATTGCAAACCCCAAAACTTTGAAAAACAACACCTCCTCCCAAACAAACAAAAAAACCTCCAAAATGCCTAAAAAGTGGGGGGAGGGATTTCCAGGAAGTGGATTAATCTTTGTAGCTAATTTTTAAACTTCCTGTCCTAATGCTAACAACTTTTTAAAAATTTACCATAATCATTTTGGATTTGATAAAAAAAAACAAACCAAAACCAACTTTGGATCAAAATGTATTTTAACAATTTTGAAATTTTGACAGTTTGTGACAAAGAGGAGAAAAAGGCTAAAATGCTTCATTTTAAATAGCATTTTTCCATCAAAGTTTTTTTGATTAATCTTTCTACTTTTTGACCAGAAAGCACTAATACTGGGGGGAGAAAATCCCATCCTGCTCATGTTGTAAGAATTCTTTTAGAAGTTTGTGGGTCCACAGTCCCCGGAGTGTGAAAACCAGCTGAACGTGAGAATCCAGGAATTCCTGCATTCTCATCCCACTGTTGACTTTGACCTCTCTATCTGCGAAACAAAGAGGGTGGGATCAAATGCCTTATTATTGGATTGAGTTTTCAACAGTACCTACATGATTTAGGAGTACTGTTATCCTCATTTTCAACAGAACTTGCTCTCTTAATTCGCACAAGATAGGGTTTTCGGTCTGGCATGTGTTTAAGCACTTTGAAGAATGACTGTTAGCATTCAAAGTATTATTAATAGTGGTCAAGTTAGCTTTGATCGATAGCCCAAGCTCCTCTGCGAAACTGCGGCAGCACAGTTAAGCAATCAGGCTGAATATTAGCAGCTGCTGCTGTTAAAGATGTTGTTCTCCATCTTATTCAGGTGGCCTGGCTGGATAAGATTGACAGGCGCTATGCTTGGATAAAGCGTCAGCTGGTGGACTACGAGGAGAAGTACGGGCGCATGTTTCCCCAGGAGTGGTGCATGACGGAGCGCATCGCTGTGGAGTTCTGCCACGTCACGAGGTGAGCGTCTGGGGAGCTCACGATGCTTCCCGGCAGAGTCACCTTCCTTAAAACAAAAGGTTGGCTTGTCTTTCACCAAATTGATTGTATATCCATAGGACTTTAAAGGCAGTCTTCAAATATCTGTGTAGAATTGTCCATGATTAAAAGCAAGTGAAGAGTGAAAAGCCTGAGAAGTATCACTAAAACTGGGTGTACTGTTGAGAGAGTGAGATGATGTGGAAATCAATTTTCAGCGTAAGAGAGGTAGAAGTCAGTAATGTTAGAGACCAAGTGAAAAAATGTGAGCTGACTATAGTGTGACTGCCCTGGACCATGCTCTTTGCCAGCCAGGAATGGGGGACCAGAGGAAGGTGCCAGCTTGGGCCCCAGTAGCATCACTGACTTTGTTCTGGGACCCCAGTCAGAGACACTGCGCTTCCCAAGGGTTGATACTGGAGGTTTTCCTGGCTGCAGTGGTGCGCTGGGTGTGAGGAGATGGGGTCCCGTTACCCACAAAGCTCTAAACGTCTGTGGTTATGTTTGAAATGTGATCCATAAAGTGGTTTTGTGTTAGAGAGCATCTTAGGAATTAGCCCGAATTTTGTGATCAAAGTGTCTCTAGGGAATAGACTGAATTACAATCTTAGGTTTCAGTTCTTTCTCTTTATAGAAAACCACATTTGTTTTTTCTGTTTCCCCCCCCTCTCTCTTTCAGGACAGAGCTTGCTAAGATAATGCGCACAAGAGCAAAAGAGATTGAGGTGAAATTGCTTTTGTTTGCAATTCAGAGGACAACCAACTTTGAAGGACTTCTGGCTAAACGCTTCTCAGGTTGCACTCTAGCTGATGGAACAGTGGTAAGGAGATTTCTAAAGA
This sequence comes from Calonectris borealis, assembly GCF_964195595.1. Lineage (NCBI taxonomy): Eukaryota > Metazoa > Chordata > Aves > Procellariiformes > Procellariidae > Calonectris > Calonectris borealis. Next base: position 4,456,176 of record NC_134330.1, on the reverse strand, counting down.
GCAACCCTTTAGTCCACAGCTTTTTTGGGAGAAAAAAGCTCCCTCTCACACATAGCTATGGCAATGGGAGACTGTGAAAAGTGTCACCTGCAGCCTCCTCTTGCGCTGGCAGGTTAGAGTGGTTAGTGTGACTGTGCTTCGTGGGTTGTAATTGGGAAGGTGATTCTTGATCTTGCAGAGTGTGTAGAGAGGATGGCACAGGGCTCACAAGAAGGACAGTACACTGACTGTGTACTGTTTTGGTTCTCCGGGGCCCTGTGCTGTTTGCAACTGAAGCCACATTGCTGTGGAGAACCACAAAGTAATTATGGCATGGTGACTGCATTATAATATTTGTTCTCTGCATGTCAATGACACATTATAACTAAAAGTCCCCTCTTCCCTTCATTCCTAGTTACCACAAGTTCACCGCATGGTACCATCTTTCAATCCCACATTGTCTGCTGGGTTAGTCTTCCTTGCAGGGGCATTGGTAGCTTCTACTCTGCAGTGTCTCATTTGGTAGACTGTAACGGCAGTGCCAAGAGAAACAGCTCAGTGAATATCTTTGGGGTCATCTCTGTGCTTTTTCTGCCTGAAATCTCAGCCAAGAGCTCTGCCAGCCAAATGCCCGGGGAGCACAGAGTCCACGTGTGGCTCAGAAGCCACTGGTCTGAGGTTGGCTTCTCTGTCCGGCTGGTGTCTTGAAGCCTACTTGGATGTGATAATCCAGCCTACGAGGCAAACCTGCTGGACCTGTTTGTAATTTGCTGTGGATCAGTAGGTGCCGCTAATTAAAAAGGGAAGTCCTGTAAGGTTTTCCTCTTGGCTGAATTTAGATCTCTCAAGAATATGGCTTTATTTTTCTGACAAATTTCGTACGAAATTTGCAGCTTTAATTAAATTGGCTTCACTGGGTTGTTATCCCTTTGGAGAACATAGGCTCAGAAGCTGTTATAACTGAGAAAAACAGAAGGGGAGGGTGTGGCTTGAAATAAAAGAAAATCCTCTCTGTCCGCCTTTCTGATGTGCCTAGAGGCTGTGACACTCTGGCTGTCATCATCTGACCTGCTTTATACACAAAAAGAAGGCCATAATTATAAATGGCTATCTAGTGAGTGCAGAGCGGGGACAAGCAGTCTGCAGTAATGCAGGATTTACTGCGGCGGCAGAGTTTTGGGACCTGCTGTCATGGGTCCTCCCACTGGAGAGCACCTGCTTTGGAGTGCGTGGTTTGAGAGAGTGGAAATTTGACCCTGGTCAAAACGCCCCTTTCAGGGACGATTCGGGCTATAAGAGGGTGCTGAAGATGAAGTGTGCTGGGGGTGCGGTGGAGAGGGAACAAGACTCAAGCCCTGTGGTAGGAGGGAGTGAGCTCGAACCATGATGGAGAGGCACCGCCTGGCACTCTGCAGTCACCTCTGTGCTGGGAGAAGACAAACTGCTGTACAGTGCTTTGTAGGGCTTAGTAAAGCAAAACATGGGTGCAGCTGTGTGCCAGAGGGAACAAAACAGACCGTTCTCTAAGGAGCTTCCTTTTTTTTTTAACAGAAGAAGCCAGAGGTGCCTCCGCCCTCCACCAACCCGTTTCTGGAGGATGAAAGTGGGACAGAGACAGATGAGATTGTGATCGAGAAAAGTGACACAGACAAAGTAAGTCTTTGAAGTTCTCCAGTTGTCAGTGAGGCAATCGCTGTGTCAAAATCTCTGGTGGTGCCTAAGCTTTTCCCATCACATTGATTTGAAAGGTTTGTTTTCACAGCAATTAATTTAGCACAGTTTTGATCCTCTGTGCAGCATACAGGCTCCCAGTACGACCGAGGTTTGCTCTGGCTCACTTCACTGAAACCAAAGCAATCTTTATTTCAGTTAATAGTCTGGAGACAATCCTGCCATGTGAGAGTGAGTTGGATTCTGTTCTAGCCCATACAGCAACAGCTCAAATATAACTACAGGATTTCTGTCAAAGAAAGATGAACTAGCATAGCTGGGTTTTCAGATCCCAGAAGAAGCTCCCACTACAAACCGTTGCAATTCGTATTTTGCCGTGTCAGCCAAGCAAACTAAGTCTGGAGTCACCAGGCAACTCATTGAACTTTCAAGTCTCAGTTTTAGATTTTCACTCCAGATATGTTACTTCTGGGATTTTTATCTGTATAGTGCTTTTCATCCGTTACCTCTGCAAAGCAGGCAACACCTAACCACTTGTAAAAGCACTGGGTTTCCAAAGCCCTCTGCAGACATTAAAGGAGTGAATAGTAAATGCAATTGTTTTAATTGGCACCAATATCAAAGCCTGTAAGCCCCATATTTTTCACTCACCAGATGGACGTTTTCTAAGTGTTCAATTGTGAGTTGCTTGAGGCAGGTACCCTCTCTCTGTTCGGTGAGTTTACAGCCCTGTAAACGGGCCATTTACATCCTGATGGATGGCCAGGGCCCTAGGACCTCCTCAGATCCGTGCCCCTGGGGAGATTGGGGGGTGGTAGCTCTCCACCAGCACAGTTTGCTGCACTACATCCCCTCCAGGTTTTCACATGAGCAGGGCAGCCCTCTGCCTTCCACCCGCAGCAGAAGTCCTGAAACAGAATGATTAAGCAAAGTTTTGCTCTTTCCATTACAGCTTGGACAGTTGGTTTTGGCTGGACTTGATCAGTGATCTGGAAGACAGAGATTGGGAACTTGGGGAGACACGTGCGTGGTGTATTTTTTGTGAAGAGCTTGCTTTCCGCTGTTTGTAATGGCTGGGAGAAGGTTGGCTCTGGTGTGCAGTATTGGGATGAGAGGACGTACTTGGAGAAGTCAATGGTGCTAGAAGGCAGGTGAAGAGATAATTGCAATAATTAGGCTGCTTAGGGCTGGTTTTATTGAATGCACTGCTCTGGCCAGAAGCAGTTCAGGTGCTTCTGGGAAGGGAACTGCTCTGCTCCCTGTAGATGGGGAGGCTGCTACGAAGCCATCCATCGAGCTATCCCTTGAAATGCTGTTTGTGGCGAGGTTGCCCTCTCTTTCTGGGTACGCCCCGTGTTAATGCTCACAACGCAGGACTCTGCTGCAAGGGTGGCTGCCCTGCAGGCGCCTGTCTGCCAAACGGGAGCCCCAGAGGCTCCAATATTTCAGTTTCAAAGCGCCAAGAGCTGGTGGTTAGTGCTGGAGTTCATGGCGGAGGCCTCATCTTCTGCTGTCGCTAGCTGAAGAAGAGAAGAGGCAAGAAGAGTTGAAGATGAAGAGTTTTGAGTGGTAGAGCTCTTCCAAGACACCAGTCCTGAGAATTCAAGACACTTGGGAGTGTAAGAGGGAGCGCAAGAGTTTGGGGGGGGAAATCCATGTTAAAAAAGAACCTCTTTTAGTGATCCTAGCAGTTCGATTTAATCTGTTTACTTTGGATAGTAATGAAAGGAAACTGGGCCAGCTGCAGACCTCCTTACTGTGACAACAGTAACCTTTTATTATTTCCATCAAACTCAAGGAGGAAATAGCTTAAACATCTGCAGCTTTTGGACAGGATTGCACACTCAGAAATACAGCTTCACTGCTACTGTTAAAAGATTTAGTATTCTCTCCACCAGACATGCTGGGAGCAGCATGATGCAAAGACACCCGCGCACACACAGAAAACCAGTCCTGCATTAGGAGTTGGCTCTTCCAGCCTGGTAAAGAGTAAACATCATGAATCTGCAACCTTCTGTTGGCGCTGCCATCCTGGAGACTTGGCGACGGGAAGGTTTCTGTAATTACCACCTATTGTTTTCTCCCGGCTCCGATGAGCGTGTGCATCCGGCAGAAATGGGCAGGCACTGGCAAAGGGGCTGGGTGGAGAATGCTGGGTAGTGGCTCTCTCCCAAAGCTGTAAAAACTTACATTCTCCAGTCATGCTCTTAGTGAGAAGGTTAATGAAGCCAGTCTCATAGAGGTGGTCTGGTCTCCCTAAAACCGTTTGCTCACTTTAGGTTTGCAGCCCTATGTTAGTACTCATTGTGTCTTTGAGTCTTAATTATTTCTGAGAAATGCTTGCCTTGTCACTCTCTGCTATTTCTGCGAATGACTTCGTGCCACCTCCTCTGTCATTTAGGAGAGTATGTCGTTTAGGCTCTCTTGTTTTGCTTTTCTTATGCTAAAAAAAAATTTCAGCTGGAAAAATTCATATCTTCATTGGCTGGGAGCTGATCCTGGCTTTTTGCAGAGAGAGGCAAGAATTCCATTCCAGAGTCACTGCAGCCCTCTTTGCAGGCAGTGAAAAATTGTCAGCTTGCCGGGAAGCAACAAGAAAAATTGTCTATTCGTAAAAAAAAAAAAAAATTAAAATCTAGCTGTAGGGCAAAGGTGAGCTTAAAGGCCCTGCGCAGCCCGGTACTTAAACATGCACAAATTTAAGCATAAGAGTAGTCCCAGTGGCTTCAGTGAGATGTGCTTGGCCACTGCGTAGAGTGCAGTACTGAACTAAAATGAGAATAAACCTGATGACTCCCAAATGGCATATGTGCTTGACGCTCTAAATGTGATTTTAAAATAGAAGTCTTTGCATACCCAGAAACATGTTTCACAGTGTAATGTTGCCTGTATAATTCCAGCTCCTCCAGTAATTACGTTCTGTTTATCTAAATAAAATTCATCCAGATGAAGTCTGTAACTTTGAGTTATTATTCTTAATGTTCTAAAACGTAGGGATTTTTCAGTGTTGCTTCCAAATAACTGCTGCACTAGTCTCCTCTGAAATGAATGTTACTGTTCGAAGAGTTCGAAGAGTTCAGCAAGGTTTTATTTACAAACTGTGTTAAGATTCTTCTACTGAAATCTGTTTGCATGGGGCAGCCTTCTCGTTAAGGATAAGAATATTTTAGAAGTGCAAAGATAATTCCTTGGAATACTAACAGCTCTGGAAGAGCAAGGGAAGACTTGGACACACTGAGGCTGTATATACTGCTCATTACATGCCTTTGATTATTTGTCAGCAAATTTGGGTGTTGTAATATTTCTAAAGACTTATATCCTTCTGTGCTGTTGCATTACTATTTCTTCTAGGTCTTACAGGGCAGGTTTGAAACCAACACTCTAAACGTTTTCTTACAGCCAAAGAAGCCAAAGGTCCCTGACAATCCTTTTCATGGCATTGTTTCCAAGTGCTTTGAGCCTCACCTTTATGTGTACATCGAGTCCCAGGACAAGTGAGTAACCAGCATGCTCTTTCGGGTCTGTTTGCTTTTGAATGTGAATTACAGGTGGATTGTACTAGCTTCTGTACTCAAGCTGCAGAAAATTAATTTCTTGAAAGTCTGATTTCATCAGGAGCGGTACTCATGGTTCAAGAAAGTTAGAATGAGTGGGACCTTTGCTTGGGCAAAAATGAGCGTTCAGAGGGCTGTGGATGTTGGTTTCATCTGTAATTGCAAAGGAATGATGCCCACCGCCTTTCTGCGGAAGAGGCTTAGTGTTTCTGAAATTGCTTCTGTTGCCTCTGCAATTCCCACTGCAGACATACGCCTTTCTTTCGTCTCATGTCTTCCACAAATAGTAGGTTTGCTTTTTCTGTAAAATACACATGTGGCTTCGTGGCAGAGGAGTTTCACGATTTGCTTTATAGAAATAAGTTATTTGAGATCCTTAGATGAAAGCTGCTGTAGATGAGCTGGCTGTAAGATAACATTATCATTGCTCACAGATTGGGGCTTTGTCAGAGGCTTTAATCCCCAGAACCCTTCTTCATCTTCCTCTTTGACTTGCAGCAGAATAACTTCAATGAAAGGAGCTTTCAGCGTAGAGCTCTGAGAAGTTTTTAGAGCTCTCACCACACTTTCTTGTGCACCTTGATTCACACCAGGGTTTAAATAACATCTCTGTAGCAACTGCAGTGCCAACTGGGAGAGGAGATAGTTGAAAAAGGTTTAATACAGTCTTTTGGTGCAGGTTAGTGGCTGGAAAGGAGAAAGAGGTGCCTGCCTCATGTAACTCATCTATCTACGTCCTTCTGTCTTCCAAGGACTTACACATGAGAGAGCGCGTAACTCAAGGCTCGTAGTGTCCTGATTTTGTCCAAACTCCAAGATAGCCATCTTGAAAAAGGTTTCCCATGTCCTATCAACCTTTTATGCTTTAAATAAATAAATAAATAAAACCTTGCACAATGGTCTGTCATGCTGGGTTTAGGTTCCGCTTTGCAGTATAACAAAGGGAAACAGATATTTCCCTCCCCTACCCTCAGCCAACTGAACACTAACTTGTTTGAATATTTCTTCCCTTCTCACTGGGGGCCATTTTAATCCCCGTTTTGGTAATTCTACCCCACTGCACTCCTAGCCCTTTCAGTTGCTTTTTTTTTTCCTTTTTCTTTACAATCCTGAGATGTTTTATATTAGCTTTATAGCCAGAGGCTGCAAGGAGTTCAAAGAAAAACTGCCACAGTATTCCCCACGCTGCCCCTGTCTGCCAAAAATTGCTTTCCTTATGATTTTCTCTCTTCTTCCCCCTTTGATTGAACTTTGGAGGAATCTGTTGCTGATGTCTGAAAATGAGGAGTTGCTTAGATAATTAATTGTATGTTTGGGCTCTGAATAGTGAGAGTAGTGTGACAGTTTTGTTCATCATTGCCTATGGCAGAAAGCAGCCTGGACCTTTTCTCCTGAAAAATTGTTTCCATACCCATTTAAAGAAGCACAGTGCCAAAATCTGTAGCAATTTAAGAGGAGACACCTGAAAGAAAGACTTTAAAGATGCTGCTCTCCACCCTTATTAGCTGCAGTGTAAATATCAGATTTCTTAACAGCGAAGCAGATTTCATTTCTGCCCCTTTGGGATGTGGTCTTCAGTTCTTCTTTGTGGTCTGCCGGAGCAGCGGGAGGTACACGTGTGCGCTAAGCCATTCTGATGGAGTAAAGGAAGAGCTCTGTCAGGTCTGCAGTGGGGAGAGTGTGCAGAGCCATGGTTAAGTGTGCTAAAATGCACGTGTGCGTTCCGATTGTTCGGCACTTTTTCTCTGTGGTGTGTGTTTGCGGCCTCATGAGCAAAGGGGCTTCCAGAATACCCAGTCCATGGAAACTATCCTGCAAGCGGTCCAGGTGTCTCAATGCCATTGCCCTTCCCCAGTGCCCAACGGATACCAACTGAACAGACTGACTAAGCCCCGCGTTCTTCTCTCACGCTGCTGAGGAGTTGCCTAGTTCCTCTCGTGATTGCCAGAGGTGCAGAAAAAACACTGAATAGGCTGAGTGAAAGAAAAAGGAAGAGAAGTAGAGGAATGAAAAGATTTAGGAACCAAAATAAAATTTTCTTTATAAGATTTCACTTCATGTTTTCTCTTGGTTTGATTTGGAGAGTTCTTGCTCCCAATAAATACGCTACTCTTAGGAAATACCACATCTGCGGTACCAGAGAATTCACTTTGAGCTTTTTTGCGAAGTCTATATAGAGAAAATGTTCATTTTCTGTAGCTCTCCTGCCCTCTTCATGTTTCATCTCCCAGTAGCTTTTTCTGCCAAATTCTTTGTGCTCTCATTGTACCACACAAAGTTTGTTAGCCTTCATACTGTATTCGGGCCAACTGAGACTAATGTGAAAGTTTGATTGACATGAACTGAGGTGTGCATTAATAATATATTAGTTCCCTTAGTGCACAAGGTCCTGATGTTTTGCTTGTATCAATCCCATGCTGAAATAAGAGCGGTCCTCACGGCCTGCCTTTGACGGGCAGTTTGTCCAGGTTAGGATCAGAACAAGCACGAAGCTCTAGCACTGCTCTCCCAGCTATTTTGGGCAGCTGCATTTGCTCGTGCATCCTGGTGGACAAGACCTTGGGGGACCGGGAAAATGTTGATACGTTTCACTTTGCCTTGGAGGAGAGGAGAACATGTGGAGTAAGCATAAAGAAACAAAAGCCATTGACATTCCTCACTGCGTCTTGAGACTGAGAGAATGAAAAAAAAAAAAAAGAATGCTAAGAAAGCTCCGCTTTGCCCAGATGGAGCAAAGCGCAGATGCAGAGGTGGAAATGCAGCTGTTTAAATTAGCGGGACTTTTGACAAGGAGCAAGCCACGTCCGCTTTACTTGAGGACCTGAAGGAATGCTGCACCCGTGGCACATGAGCCCTCCTGCAGCAGCCATCTGTTTGGCTCTCCTACAGCTGCGGGGGGAGGTACATTTTGCTCCACTGTGGTCGAATACAATCAATGCTTCGGTTCAGCGTTCGATTGCTCGTGCCAGCGTAGAGATTTATCACATCAGTTGAGCAGCTTGATGTTTTTACAGTTCTTGTAACAAAGCCGAGGAACTGTGTGTGTATGTGGAATCCGAGCTCTGTAAAGTACTCAAAGCAGCAAGCAATAAGCATGAAAAAAGGGGCTACTTGTCTTTGCAGTAGCCTATGAGCCTAGCGTAAGCCAAAGAACCTTGCTTGATGATTTAAACCGCTGATATTGCCAACACGTTTCTGTAGATTAGTTTGGCCCAGCGGATCATCCCTGGTAGGAGCTCATCCGTTTCGGTGCAGCAGTCTGTAAGTTTATCAGGGAAGAGCCAGGTCACCTTTTCCACTGGTGCGGCGTTTTGAATTCTTTGGTAAACTGGAATCAGAGAGGTTTTTCTCTTTCACAAGACAAAAAGAAAGAAAGGACAGAAACTGGGGAAAAGTTTTTGTCGTTGGCGGGTTTTTTCCCCCCTTTCGTTGGCAGAGGTAAGTGAGAACGTGCTAAAGAGTGGCAGCCGCTGTGCCGTCGGTGCTGGCGGTAAGGCCGTACCCATCCCGGGAGACCCTAATGCAGCCCCTTTCCATGAACGCTCGTGTTGTGCTGGGCGCCCTGAGAGCTGGCCTAAGACTAGGAGAACATTTCAAGTTGAAACTCTTTGACGGGCTTTTAAAGAAGTTTTCGTTTCTAAGGATAGCATTGCAATTCTGTCCAAGAAGTCTGTTGCTGAAAAATAATGATATTAACTACAAAGTAATGCTTTTTTTTTTTTTTTTAAATGATAGTTCAGTTTCTTGTGGGAGTTACGGTTCAGGTTCTTTCTTCTCCCATTCTCCTTCTGAGGATTTGGCTTTCTACTTAGGTACCTGGATCATGGCACAGCACAGCCGTTACCCCCTCAGCGGTGAGAGGGAAGGGGAGAGCTGGGGCAAGTGGAGCCGAGACCGTAGTGGAAACAGGAATATAAAATACAGGAACTTCACAACTCCTTTTGGTCAGCGGCGTGCCACTCTGTCATCTGAAATGTCTATATATTCCTTAAAAGCCAAACTTCCTTGTGGAAGGGTGCGTGTATTTGTGCGTCTGGGGGAGGAGGTTTATTGCTGTAATTGAGTTCATCTGGCAAAGGTTGCTCCTCTTAGCTGAGCGCCGGTCAGGAGGGCTGGTCTTTGTTCCTGACACGGATGTGCTGTCTCTGGAGGAGTAGGACCAGAGGAACTCCCCAAGATCAGAAGACATCTTTGGTCCTCTGCCATGCTAAAAAGCCTTTTCTTCGTGATGAAACAGTGGAGTGAAGGTTATTGTTGCCTAAAGACCAAAATATTTGAGTAAGGACCAGGTTATAATGAATCACTGGAGACAATAGGAGGGCTTTTTGTGCTTTTAAGAAGAGTTTAAGTAGGAAGTGCACTTTGCGCTCACGCGAAATAAAACTTCTTTAAAGGATGTGTGAAGTTGTGCAAAACCAGGTGGTATCCAAATGGGACCAAGAAATGGCAAACGGCACACCATTTTTAGCACATCCCTTTAAAAGCCGTATTCCCCGAGGTCTGCTCCAGAGGCTGCTGATATGGGAAGCCCGACTGTTACTTTTGCCGGTGCCAGGAATGAAACTTGAGCATATGCTTTATGCACTTGCATCAAATGTGCTGAACGCAGTCCTGGCAGACCTGCGAGCTTTTATGTGTGACTGGAGAACAGATTGAAGCTGCCACTAAAACTCTTGAGTACAAAAGGTCGTTACTCATCGGTCCTGTCCGTGTTATTGTGCGAGCTTTGTGCTGAGAGGGTGGAGATAAGAAAGGGCTGGAATACCCAGCTGCTAAAATCTGAATGTGTTTGCTGGTGTCACAAGACAGGGCATCTGGTTTTAAGCATTACTCTCTCTCTTCCCTCCGTTTCCTCCCCCAACATACTAAAATATCTTTCTATTGTTCCCCCGCATCAGAAATCTCGGCGAACTGATCGACAGGTTTGTGGCTGACTTCAAGGCTCAAGGTCCCCCCAAGCCCAACGTGGACGAAGGAGGAGCCGTCCTGCCCAGCTGTGCCGACCTCTTTGTGTACTACAAGAAGTGCATGGTGCAGTGCTCCCAGCTCAGCACAGGCGAGCCGATGATAGCCCTGACCACCATATTCCAGAAGTACCTTCGGGAATACGCCTGGAAAATTCTGTCTGGAAACCTGCCCAAGTGAGTTTCGCTTCCCAAACGCTGCAGCACCGTCTGGTGAGACATTCCAGGGAGGAGCAGATGCTTTGTAAAGATAATTAATAAATACATACGTGTGAACATTTATGTTTCCCTGTCAAAGAAACCATGTAGCAGCAATATGACTACATTTACTTCACCATTTTCTCAGAAGTTCAGTTCGTTATACGGAGAAACAGCAAGAGACGAAATGGACAGTCACAGGCGTTGTTTTTCTTTTAAGGGCCCCTGGAGGAGAGCTTCATATTTGGTTTTGATTAGCAGTCAGATTTACAGTTTCTTGAAGTTCATTTTGAAATGCCAGCCCAAGTCTCTTGGCAGAGGTCTGGCTTTCAGAATCGCACTTACCCTGCCACTTGGGTAACAAAGTCGTACTGTGATTCTTAGCTGCTATACATATAATAATTGATAATGAAGGTGGTTTATTTGTGTGGTGCTAAAGTGCTTACCTGTAACTCCGTCTGCTCTGTAACATTTTATATATGTAGGAATAAACTATGTAGATGTAAATCCAGTGAAAATAAAGGAAATCATTATGGGTTTACACCGATATGGGTAAGTGTACAGGCTAAAGCAGCTCCTTGAGATCTTGCCAGCCTTAACTACAAGTAATTTTGTATGTTATTTACCATCTTGAGTTTTTTTCCCTTGTAAACTTGGGAGCAGCAGAATGAATTTCTGAAACCAGTAAAATCTTTTACAGATATAAGGGGAGAGTCTTACATCCAGACAAGTGGAAAGATAAATTTAATGTGCATTCTCCATCAGACCTCAGTTGCATTCTTTATACACATTTTTTTCTGTGCTCCATTTTTGCTGTCCAAGATAAATATCACTGTCCTATTTTTTTTAATGGGTTTGGATTACAAAGAGTTGAGAGGTAGGGAATTTCCTGACTCTAAACTGTTCTGAGTCTTTCTTTGTTGATACACAGCCGTTAATCACTGGAAAACGGTGGAAAGAAGCCACATCTTCTATAATTTACTGTGTTGCTATCATCAGTTTTTAAAACAGATTACCAAAGTTTCAAATGCATGTTGACATCTGTTTAGTACTGGGAAGATAAATATGACAAGCTGCCTAATAGTTGCTGAGATTTTTCTGTAATCTTTAATTAGATTTTGAGTAACTGGCAGTGAAGGTGAAGCTAGCTGGGGAAAGCTGTATTCCACTCGCATCCTGATCTACCATGTTGTGAATGAGTGAATTGTCCTTTCCCTGAAGACTTGATGTCGAGTTCTGTTTGTCTTTCTAAAAGATATTCCTTAACCAAAACAGCAGTTATGGGTTTGATGTAGAATGACACTGATCTGTGATGCACAGGACATTGGACTTTGTGGTCATAAGGGCTTTTTATAGCATTGAAATCTAGTCGTAATTTTGCATTGTGTGTGTCTGTACACCTGAAAGCCTTACAGGTTTTGTCTTTCTTTTTCCAGGACAACTAGCAGCAGTGGTGGGCTCACCATCACTAGTTTGCTGAAAGAAAAGGAAGGCTCTGAAGTGGCTAAGTTTACTTTAGAAGAACTCTGCCTCATTTGCAGCATCCTTAGTACTGCAGAGTACTGCTTGGCAACCACCCAGCAGGTGAGCTTTCCCTTTCCTCTACAGTACCTCCGAGAAGACACCCAGCAGCAGCCCCTCTTCTGTGACGAGATGCTCTGCTGCTCCCCCTTCCAGGGTAGCCTGCTGTGGAGACTGGAAGTCGGAAGTACTAAAATATCCATAGTAGTGTCTGCTCCAAGTAGCATCCCATTGATTATTGAGCTCTACATTATTAAATCTGTGTTTCAAAAAAAGAAAAGTATTGATTTTGCTGTTTCTACCTGAGAAAAGTGATTTGCTTATAATCCTGCTTTGCAGCATCGGTTTTGGATGCTATCCTTTTATACTTGTTACGTAATTTGTTTTGGATTGCATTATTTTTAAATTAAAAAAAAAAGACTCTTCTCATGGTTCACAACCTCCCTTTTATAAAAACAAGAAAAACAGTAATTCAGAATAGGTTTGGGAAACTGCTTGCATGAAATATTGGGGCAAGGTGGAGCCAGGAGAGGAGGTATTTATGCTGATATGCTTTGCAGCCACAGTGCTCCTTACATTCAGGTGCTTTCAAAATGCCATAGGTTAGTAGATGAGCTGTGATGTTTGGCCGTATCGGGGCCTCTCCACCCGTAGAACTGGCAATCCTCCTCCTCTGCAGTTTGGGCACAGACAGGGTGTTGGAAAACATCTTTATTAGCAGGACAGGTGCCACAGCGTTAAGCTAGTACATTAGCATGTCATGCTAGAGTTACATGGATGACCTTGGAGGTTACTGCTTTGAGGACGCAGTGCCACCGTAGGCCATCCTGGCAGATCAAGACGTCTAGGGTGTCCAACAAGGAGAGATTTCCGTTGTTCATTGGCTGAGTTTTGGATATAGTCTGGGCACAGATTAGGTTTTAAGAAGCTGGCTTTTCCAGGACATAGGTTTTCAAGACTGGTCATTTCAAGTAAGAAATCTGATCTTTCTGTTGCTTCTTTTGTTTCCTAACAGTTGGAAGAGAAACTCAAAGAAAAAGTGGATGCAAGTCTAGTGGAGAGAATCAACCTGACGGGAGAGATGGACACTTTCAGCATGTATGTTCAGCAGATGCGTCCTCCCAGAGTATATCAAACATCCTAGTTTGTCAGCCGGATGGTGCTGGATAATGGTGCTAATACAAGCCCAAGAGCCCAGCGTCGTAGGACCCACCCAGATATGCAGCCTAGGCACAGGCATTTCCCTGCTGAAGGAATGGTCATCCTTTGGCTAGCCCAAGAGCAGCGGTAGAACAGACTTCAGATGTAGTTGTTCCCCATCGTCCTGGCCAAAGGAACAAGAGCACTGGAAAGGGGAAAGGAAATAGTGAGTTTCCATTTGAAACATCATTTGCATCTTGGCAGCTCTGTGAGGTGGCTGTTACATTTCAAGAAAGGAAGCTATTTCAGTACATTCCTTCCTGCTTTAGCTTCCCACTGTTAATCAGCAGCCTTGTCAGTATGATCAAACCCCATTTCAGATGACATAAAAGACTGATCCGATCTTATATTTGGGGATTATAATTGAGAGAAGATTATCATTCATTAAAATAACTTTTCACGTAACGATGCTAAATATATTCCCCTCTAACATCCTCTCCTCTCCACCGCTGACAAACATTGAATATTTTTTGAGAGAAGGAAATCGAGGCAAAAAAATAATTGTTTTGCCTTACATCAGACAAAAGAAAACCTTGCCAAAGCTGGGAAAATAATCCCTATCACCAGCTTTCCTTCTCCTTAAAACTAAGATTCAGCCCAGATAGCAGTAAGATTTTTTTCACAAGACTTCCTTCCTGTGATTCCTCCTCCGTTGCTGCAGTGGGCAGGATGCCGCTGAATCTCCATCCAGGTTTTTCACATGGTCTCGGGCTCCATTCCAGAATGCAGAGACTCCCTTCCCTTTAGATAATTCTCAGACTGTTTTAAGAGTGAATCCCTGACCGAAAGCTAGAGTTGCTGTCTCCACTAAGCCAAAGCAAGCAAGGTAGCTGGGCGGTAGAAATAAACTATGCCATGTGGTGGGATTTTGCTAACATGGACAAGTTGGGGTTGAGTTTTGTGTTTTCTTGTGGCCTGTCCGGCAGGAGCCAGCTGCCTTGAGTCGCTGCTCAGTTTCCACGGTGGCTGCCTCACAAGGTGGTTGGTCGTAGGCGACCAATATGATGTGTTTTGGAAATTGTTTAAATGTACAGCTCATGTTTGCTGTTCTGGACAGCTTTAAAGTTAAACTGACAGGGCCTGATGTATCTTGTAACGAAGGCTTTTTAATTGACTTTCAGTCTGTTCCAGTACAGCACTTTGTCCAGTCTTCTGTCAGTGTAAGTCGTAGCTATAAAACTCTCTGGCATTTGCTCATTCAACATCAAACAAGTTGTTTCTTCTGGGATTTAGGCATGGTCATAAAGAAAGTGATAAAACGTTGCTGCTTTTACACACCCTGAAAAGTGTTTCTTCCTTCGCAGAAAGGAGAGTGCAGAACCACCCCAAATGCTTATAAAGTGGTCAACTCGGCGGGTTTTACCCCTGGGGTGGCTAAGCATTTTCTTTAGGAAATGTGGAAAAGATAATGAGCTCTTCTTGAAGCTCAGTAGAAGGAAAATTATTGTCCTGTAAATCCAGAAATCCATGATTCCCACCCCTGCTCTATTGATCTGTTGTGAGATTATGGGCAGTGTTCAGAGACCCCTTGAAGACCTGGAGCGTTGAACTTACTATAGTAAGAACTTACTATTCTAGAACTATACCGATCATTTACGGCCTCGGCGTCCTGGTCCATCAGCCTCTGTGTATCTGTCAGGGATTGTATGAGGATCCATGCACTGCCACTGCAGTACTGCCCTGTGCTGCCCGGGGCACAGGTTTGAAGTGGCTTCTAGCAGAACCAGGATCCAAACCCTCTTGATGTCTCATGGTGCATTTGTAACACGCTCCTTGCTGCACCGTTACCCCTCTACAGCAGGTGTAGTGTTTATTTTGAAGTGTAGACAAATAGGTTTCTCTCCCTTTTTGCAGTCTTGTGGTTTTCAGGCGAGAACCTGTACTTGGTCACCCAGCTTCAGACAGACTCCTGACCTGCGGAGACTGGTGATGAAGTCACTTTCCTTCCACTGAGAGAGTTGCGTTTCATTTTGGTGCTAAACCACAACTCTTTCCTACAGGTCGCTGCCAGCAGGCGCCCTGCAGGAGTCAGCTGTGCCCAAGAGACAGTTATTTCAGTCCGGCTCCCTTGGCATCGCTTGCGCTGGTGGAATCCCCCAAGGGAGTAAATCCTGTAGTGCCCAGCAGAAGCAGAGGCACCAGCAGAAACGGTCACGGGCTTTTTTTATCCCAGTGCAAGTTTCAGATCATGTAACTTGAAGCCAACGGTCACTTCATCTCCCATATTAATTTTTCCAACTAATTTTGGATGAGTTTGCCTTTACAAACAAATTAATTGCTCTGAAGGAACAGCCTTTTACTTGGCATCCTGTTCCGGTCGTTGTGTGCTAGAGCTCTAGGAAAGGGAATAGACAGCCTCTGCGGGTCGCGGTGAAGAACAACACCCAGATGCCAGCAGCAGCTATGAGTGGGTGATACCATATCTTGACGAGGACACTTAAAAATATTGTGAACAGTGAACTCCAGAGTAGTACCCAGAACTGCACGAAGACAACGAGGGGGAGGAAAGATGGTTTGAGGAAGCAGTGGTCGGATTTCTTATAGAGCTGTGATTCCCATCTGTGCTAGCATCAGGAGAAAGAGTAAAAGTAAAATCCAGTTCTTAATATATAATCCCGAAGTTGTAAACAGGCATCTGTGGCACATTTAAAGTTTACACTGTTTTTAAAAACCCTACTTACTTAGTGAATCACAGGCACTTATTTGTTCTAGCAGAAGTTGTCTGTAATGCGAGTACTGGGTTACGTGCCCTTGAGGGTGGTCCGAGTTGCTGCAGACAGTGTTTCTCGGCTGTTTTAGGATCAGTTGCACCTTTATGTGCATCGTAGTATGGTGGCATCAAATATGTCTCTAAGCAATATCGTGCTGTTTAAAAAAAAAAAAGGGAGGGAGGGCAATGTGTTTGACTAATGTGTCCTTTAGTCTGGTATATGTCTCTGAGAAACTCAAACAACGGATGGCGGCAATCCTAGACACAGTGTAAATAAGACATCTGCCTTCATCTTCTCAAACGGGAGACACGTTCAGAACTCATACAGATGTACTTTTTAAAATCCTCTTTGCAGGTTTCTGTGAGTAGTTGAATATTGACTGTGAATAAGTGGAGAGATGATAAAATGTTAGATTTATGCAGACCGGATTAAATTTGAAGCCAAATCCCAGTCTGGGCTCGGTACTCGGGGGTTTCTCCTCTTCCTGATGCGCAGGCAGGGGGTTACCCCATCTGACACCTTTGATCTCCAGCCCATTCTATGTGTCAAAACAGAGAAAGGTCAACTATAAAAATGTCCTCTCTACGCTAAAGCCCATTGTGTAGCTCCCTGATGAACAGCATGCAGAACTTCCCCGCTTCTTTTCCGTACAAGTTTTAGCCATGTGTATTCACAGCATAATGCCACTGTCGGCTAGTAGATTATTTTCCTCCTTTTGCAGTCAAATACGCCAGTTCTGGCACTGTTGCTGAGTACTATTCTAAAACTCGTGCTTGATTTTCTTTTGCAGTGTGATCTCCAACAGCATACAGCTGTTAGTGCAGGACCTGGATGTAGCCTGTGACCCTGCCCTGACTGCTATGAGCAAGGTAGGGATGGGTTTGTTTCAGGAGGAGGTAGCCTTAAGATCCGTGTGGAGTTCTTGTTTGCTTTGATTGCTTGATTTCACTGTTGACATATCCTTTTACGCTGTCCTGAGACTTAGCCATATATTGAGGAGTTCTTGCTTCTTAGAGCAGTAATTGCTGTCGTTATAAATACACCCTTCACTCCAGAAACTCCTATAATTCAGATTAGAGCGTTCATTCTTTTGCAGCACATTAAAACACATGGGTAATAAAATACTTTCTGTAAGTATCTAAGGATTTCTCTTTCCACTCCTAAAGCCAGTGAAAGTCTTTAAAATTGGGAAAGCTTTTTTAGCATGAAATTTCAAATACACCTTCTCGCTGCTCTTCTCTTTGCGCTCTTTGTGTTCTTTGACAAGAAGTTTTACTAGCCTGCTTGTTTGTGGCTGTTAAATGGAGATACTCAAAGGGTAATATGGAATTGAGATTGAGCCCTATTGCTTCTGTGATCCTCTCAAGGACATATGGAGCCATTCCTAGGGAGGCCCATGCGATTAGTGCTTAAGGATTTTGTTGCAGTTACACTGCTGGCTTTTATACGTTTGAAATGCAGAGCTGTGTTTTCTTGCCAAAGTATTGTGAAAACCCAGACTGCTTCAGACAGAGGTGAAGACAACAAAAGTGGATTGAACTATTTTTTTAATTAGAAATATTAAACGTAGAGCTCCATTTTTGTAGGATCAACACATTGTCTCGCTGCCATGAATTTTAATAGCTTTCTGCTTTATGATGTATTCCAGCTGTAACTAGCCCCGCCACCCCCAGCTAATATTTGAAGTGGAATGCAGCTGGTAACAGAGCTTGTACATGTTCCAAATGAAAAGAGGATTTTTTTGCCCAGTAAAATAGCACCATTAGGAAGGGCTCGGCACTTCAGGTGTTGCATGTGTGCCATGACAGTTCCTTAGATCTCCTCCTGAACCGACGTAGCGTAGTAGTATCTGACTCTCTTAGCTCTGACTGTTTGTACCCAAGTAAACCACAACCTTGAGAAAGCAGCAGCTGGTAGGCCATTTATTTTTGTCTTTGGAACACTGGTAAAATGCAGCACATGTGATGGGACTGATGAGATATAAACAAGCTAAGTGTTATGAAATTAGCTAAATAAATACTTGTCACTTGTGCACGCATTCCACTATTTGCAGCAGACAGAGTTGCTTTTATGTGATTTTTACTAGACCTGGGTCTGGTGCAAGAGTGTTTTTCCTTCACCCTCCTCTTCCCTTTCTTTCAGGGCTGGGTTATTACTCTGACACTTGAATAAGAAATGCATGTAATTATTTAAATGCAGAGTTAGTATTTGGACATGTAAAATTTGAGTCTTTATTAAAGGAATAAAGACTGTGTGCCTGATCGATTCCGATTCTCCTGTAGTGGGAAGGCATGTCTGTCTCAAGACCCCTACTCCATTAGGGCTCTTCCTTTATTTAGCTGCTTTTCATTTACTTCACTCTGATGTCCTCCAGGATCCAACATTCCCAGTCCTTTGTTGGAGTCTGACTTTTTTTTCCCTTGCGAAAAAGTTCAGTAACTATAGAGGTAAATTAAGAAATACTTAAACCTCTAAATCCACTTTGGCTGCAGGCCACTTTGAGAGATTTAACACAGAAAACAGCATCGTGAATATTGCTTTCAGCTGGGAATGGTGCTCAGTTTCCTGATTATTTACCTTGTGTGTTCTGGAAGAAATGGTAAATGAGGAGAAGGCCCTATATTACAAAATTTGTAGGTAATAATCTTTGCTCAAACTCTACAGCAGGTGTAAAATGATTAAACACGGCTGTAGGACAGGGAGCTGGGATGTGAAGTGGGAGAGGAATTTGCCCTAAACCCCTGTTGTCATATTCTGGATAACAAAGTACTGTGGATGTGTTGTACTGATCTGTAGCAGGCACTTAAATTGCCCGGTGTGCTTTATTTTTAATTGTTGGGATGAGGGAACTGCTAATCTGCATGGGATATTTTTGCCTCAATTAAGTTTATGGATTGCACTGGATAAGGTTTGATTTACTTGCTGAATTAAGCATCGATTTATATGTAAAACTGTGCTTGTGAGTGGGGCTGGGGGACATTTTAGTGACTCATGTCGATTGCTTGCTGTTTTTTTATATTTTGCTAAAACCTTTTGGCACAGCTGCAATTTCCCACTTCCTTACAAGTGAGTGGACAACAGCAGGCACTTAAACACGGAGCTCTAATAATCTCTCCAATACATACAAGGAAAGCCCCAAGAGCAGAACAATCAGAGCTGCCAGCTGCTAATTAAGTCAGCGTGAGTGCGTTTTAGCCCTCAAACAAGGTGCAGCACGCAACAGCGCAAACCAAAAACTCGTGTCGGCAAACAAGGGAGGCAGTTTCAAAGGCAGCGATGTCTGCTGCTGCAGCACCCACTGGCGTTCCTCTCCCCTCCCACCTCTTCCCGCGTAAGGACAGGAGGTCAAGGGAGAAGGTGCTGGCCCGGTGGTTACGGCTGCTCCCCGCGCTCGGTCTGTAACGATAAGCTGGCAGTGGGGTGCTACTGAGCACAGGGGGGCTTGGAGACTGATTCATTCTCCGTTAAATCACAAAGCAACCCCTTTTGCTAGAGACCCCTGTCAGTGCCGGACATGGAGGAGGGACCTGGTTTGGCCCTGCCACCCCACTCGAGCTCTCTGGGGACACAGGGACGTGTGGGAACACAGGGACCCACAGCCGGGCAGACCCAGGGCGCTCTTGAGCCCCCGCTATGCCCAGAAGAGAGTGCAGCTCTCGTTATGTGCCAAACCACCCCAGTTTTGCGTAGGGTTTCTCTCTTCTTCTCTCCATCTTAAGAAAGCACCCTAAAATCTTGAGGGTCCTGTGTTTTTGTTGTAAAAACCATCTCTGAAGGTAACACCAGGTTTTCAAACCCGGGTCCTGGCCTTGCAGGCGGCCACATCGCCCCGTGTCCTCGTGGTTGTGCAGGTGCCTTTCGGCTGCTGCCGGGGCGCCCCGTGCCGGCGCTTCTCCCTTTGGCCGGCGAGCGCGGGGCCTCGCTGCGCCTGTTCTTTGGGCTCATTTTCAGCTTGTGTATGTAAACTATGTGGATATCCCAAGAAAAACATAGGATGAGGGAAAAAGAGGAATAAATTTAAAATGACAGGAACAAAGCTTTACCAGAAGAGTCGGGCTCATATTTCTTTTGATGACTTTTCAGTATGTGTACTATGTC
This sequence comes from Calonectris borealis, assembly GCF_964195595.1. Lineage (NCBI taxonomy): Eukaryota > Metazoa > Chordata > Aves > Procellariiformes > Procellariidae > Calonectris > Calonectris borealis. The sequence goes on along the minus strand of NC_134330.1, from coordinate 4,436,280 downwards.
TTTCATTGCAGCTACTGGGGTTTTTTTTGGGTGAAACACACCCACACACACATACAAAGGGCTATTTTTACTGTTCATGCTTTAAAGGTTTGGTTGTAAAGTATTGCTTTTGGAATGAAGACCAACAAAATGAAAAAGCTACTGTTTTATTGTTGTTGCAATAATTCAACTCAGCAATCCCTTCCCACTTTCTGGCCATTCCCGCTATATGGGGATGGTCTGTTCGTTGAGGATCGCAGTCTGTCAAGAAGGGCCAGCGCTGGGAATGTGTGAGTCCGTCAGGGAGACAGGCACAAAGTATTTTCTTTGGATATGACAAGTACCATGAGGAGTAGGAAAGCACTTGTCTCTTGAGCAATCCTCCAAATGGAAGTAAGATGGAATGAAAACCTGTAGAGCAGGCGATGAGGGAGATATCCCTTCTAGCTACGCGAGTGATGCGAGATGAGCACGTTGGGGTTTTGTTTGTTTGGTTTAAATAAAGACAACTTTGGTAGGACACGTGTAGACTCTCTCAGACACTGTGGCTTTGCAAAGAATTTGGCTTCTCTTGCCCATTAAGTCACTTAGGCTGCATGTTGTTTGGATGGAATTGAATCAGCTGGGTTGCAGTGATCAAAGTAGCTGTAATTAAATTAAAACCAGGAATAAAAAACTTCACATGCAAAATCCAGAACTTGAGAAAACAAGTTTGAGGACAAGCACGCCCTCAAAAGAAAAAGCTCATCTTCTGCATGTGCCCGGTTTCCTATCCTGATTTCATATCCGTTTTCCTCCTGTTTCATCTCCAGCATGAGAACAGCATCTCCAAACAGTTAGTTGGAGCGCACTGCAGAGTGCGTAGTCTCTGAACAGTAGCAGAGCTAAGAGCACTTTTCTGGAGACTTTGTTATATACTCGGATGCTTGGCCAGGCCTTACCCAATGACCTCTTTTTTTTTTTTTTTTTTCCACATTACTTAGACTGAGTACTCCCTGTGTACTGCAAATAAGGCTTAGAGAAAGTCAAGGGAGTCGCACATCTGGCTCACAGGGGCTATTCTCTTGCGTTTCTGCTGACGGTAAATGAAAACAAAATGGGAGGTTAAGTAACTCATCTTATTTTGTATTTTTTTAATGTGTGTTTGGGATGAGCTGAAGTTGGCATCCTAGCTTGTACACCAGAAGTGTTTTCAGTGTGAGCTACGCTGGTGTGGAGTGCTTTGGACTTTAAGACTATTCCTACCTCTTCCATCTATCTGTCATCAGTCTCACCAGTATTAAAGTCTTGGCTGCCATACAGGAATCCAGACTTTGCAAGCTTGCAGATATTTTCTCAAATGCCTGTAATCAGGATTTATATGGGCACTTCATCCCGGCAAACTGGAAACTGTTAAATATTAAGGCGGCCTGGCATGCTCCAAAAGCCTCTTTAATCCTAGTGGTCCCAGTTTGTGTAGGTTACCGGTCACAATCTCTCTCTGCTCTGGTGCAAAAAGGGTTGTTCTGGGTTTTCTTTGTATCTTCTTGTGGAAGGGTTTTGCTTAATCAGTATAGCGACGAAGAACTTGACCTTGGTGGTGAATTGCAGAGGCAGTCTCATGATGATTCCTTAGAGATCTTTTGGCAGGAAGTTTCTACAGTTTTCCTTACCTATTGCGTGAATCCTAATGAGTTAAACAGTCTTTTTGGTTGTTTTTTCCCCTTTGTGCAGATGCAGTGGCAGAACGTGGAACACGTTGGTGACCAGAGTCCTTATGTCACCTCAGTGATTCTCCACATTAAACAGAACGTCCCCATCATCCGTGACAATCTGGCCTCCACAAGAAAGTATTTCACTCAGTTCTGTATAAAATTCGCCAAGTAAGTTACCAACGCGGCACAGAGTTTCTCGGGGTCTCTGGTTCTCACTGGTTTGTACGTGATAGTCTGTTTGCCTTTGGTGTGCAGCGTCAGCGGCGCTCGGTGTCTGGGTGAAGACCCTCTCCGTCCAGGGAGGTGGGGTAGGGCAGCAAACACCAGCAGCTGCTGGCAAGGTTAAAAAATACTTCAATTTCTTGTCTCAAGTTTCCTGCTGAGGCAGGTTTTCTCAGACAATTGTATTGATTCGTTCCTTTTCACGTGCCTAAACCATCCCATAAAATATTGTGATGAACACTGTCCACTGTTTGCCAAGTACAGAAAGTTTGGGGTTGGACATGTAAAAAAGGCTTTGAACGTCTGAATATAGACAGGACTCTTGCTCTGGGAACCTACTTTCCTTCCAGTGGTAAGAGGCTGAGGTGCTTCCAGGTACTGAGAAATTTGATGCATCATTTGCCTCAAAATAACCGTTATAATAGCTGTAGCACTGTAAGGAGGGCATGTGTGATGAGTATACCCTACCTTCACAGTTTAAAAGCCTCTTTTCTGTGCAAAAAGTAAGGGAGGAGAAATACACATTAAGATTTTGGGGGTATTACGAGTGTCTTCCTGGCAAGTCACTTAATGTTGGGCAGCATGAAAGAACTGGAAGGTGAGACAGAAATTCCCCTTGCCTCTGGATTCAGGGTTGAGGGTGCAGCTCTCCAGCATCTCTTGGACGTCCAAACTTTGAAGCTATGTGTCGGAAACAAAAATTCAGTTCTTTTGGAAGGTACTTTGAACTCTTCCCTGCTTGCCTCTGGCCAGCTGAGCTTTGCGTGCCAATACCCCAAGAAAAACCCTCGGGAGGACTCTGCCAGGGTAGCTGCTGCTTTTGGTGTTGCATGTGACTATGCTGGTAGACTTGGGAGCAGTACCATGCATATCATGTGTCACTCTAAAATACCTTAACGTTTCATTCATCTGTAATAAGCTAATCATCCTGAAATAAACTGTATGGCCTGGCAGTTACTGTGTGGGTTTGCGACTGGAGCTTCAGCTCCTGCTTCAGCAGGGAAGGATGCAGCAGGCTCTCCTGAGAACCGTTAGCTTTCGCAGCAGGGAGGCTGGCCTGAGAGTTTCGTTCCCCCTTTCTATCTCAGGGTACTCATTAGTTTGCATTAAGGAGCAGTTACTGATAAATCATATTATGACGTTGCCCATAATCACTGTTTGAAATGCTGTCTCAGTGAAAATTTATTGCACTTAAGCCTTCTATGTGGTTACGCTTGAATTTTGTATCGCTAACATGGTGATAAATAACAAACCCCATTTACTCAGCTGTTCACAGCCCACTCTTTAATACCTCAGCTTAGTTGCCTCCCTTTCAACTTTATTGCTGAGCACATACCAAGTAAACTCCGGATAAAATGCCCAGCTCTCACATTTGAGAAAAGTTCACATCTAAGCTGAGTGCCTTCATCACAGCTTGTTCCATAGAACGGGGACCTGCAAAACTACCGCTCCGCTTCAAAACCTTTTTAATACAGCTACAGCTCTGATCTACAGCACATTAAAATTAAGACACAACCCTGAATTCTCTGTGCTGTGGATCAAGTGTAGAAGTGAAAATTTGGTTCCTGAAGATTGTTTTTGCCGGCTCATATTTAGAGTCCTTCTGTACAGCCTGGTTTTAAGGAGAACTAGCCCAGTGGTAAGGGTGCACTGTCCTACTTAAAATGCTTATGACATTTTAACGCATACAAACATTTGTATTTTTGAAGCTCTGAATTCTTATGGAATATGCTGGCCTGCCCACTGTAAATACCTGGCCTTTTGTGTGTGCCACAACACTGAAAATTCTTTTAACAGGCATTGTGCTTCTCTGTATGTTAATGCCTGCACCTTTTTGAACTGCCAGCCGCTTCTCAGCTCTAATGGATTGTATAAAGCGCTAGTGTTGAGTTACAGGACCACAGGGGAGAAGGCATCTAAAGTCACTAAATTTAAAACTGAGGGGTCTGAGCCAACTCTGGAAGAAGAAAAATGGCCATCAGAAATTGCATCAATCCTCTAACCTAATTTGTCATTTTTGCTTTGTTTTGACCAATATGCAACCCTCACTCCCTTGAAATAGTGAGAAGCAGCCGGCTTTCCAGGAGGCACTGGCAGGCAGGGTGAGGGGCTCTGTTCACTGCACCTCGGTCCTTATCCTTTGAAATCAAAAACCGTAGCAGCGAAGCCGTGTCTGCTATGCCGGGATGTGTTTGGGAAGTCTGTGACCTGACCTCAATGAGGAAGAGATTAGAACCGAGAGACAGGAAAAACAAACAGCTCTCCCCCTCGCCAGAAAAGCGCCTTGTCCGTCACAAAGAGCCAAGCATGGTGGGTAACTGCAGCAGGCGTCCTCCCAGTTGCTCTGGCCTTTGCATCGTGCTTTTAGTGAGAGGAGTTAGGTGGAAGAAGATCGTGGTGAGGAGGCTCCTGGAGGTTTCGAAGCAGCGGCTGAGCTAAGCCTGGGCGAGCCTGCAAGGGCTGGTCACCGCCTCGGAGGGTGGCGTAAAGCAAAACCTCCTCAGCCGCAGTGACTCAGTGACACCAGGATGCTTTGAACGATGTCCTGTTGTAGCTCATCTCCCGTCGGACAGACGTACTGTGGTTGCACCTCTGTCTGCCTTGCTGAGCAAGGCAGTGCGTTTGATGCATCATCAGTGCAGGGGATTAGGAAAACACGGGCTTTGGCAGAGCCGCTCCCGTTGGATGGGAGCCTCTCAGATGCTGTGGTTTCTGTGCTTTAGGTTCCTAATCTGTCTTGCACTGCTTTATTATTACACTGGGGACTTGTCTGCTTCTATGGAGGGTTTGCTGGATTCAGATTTATAGCCGAAACTGTAAATGAATTCTGGCATCCAATCTAGCTCTGTGGATGTGCAGGGAGTAAAGGCATTTAGAGTACAAAACTGCTTGCAGAGCATTACCATTGAATACGCACGTATTATTCACATCGGGATTGCCTGCTGTATGCTAAGAGAGCCAAGCATTGAGTCCAGCCTAGGCAAGAAACTCAAGTGAAGTTTTCAGTTAAGTGCAACTGCTCTTGATGGTCTCTGCTAGGCCAAAAAAAAAAAAAAAGGAAAAAAATACCACAGCAGCCCTTGGATCTTATGGTTTGTCTTGTCTGTCCTGCTGGAGTTGAGAAGCTGTTTCCAATAAGGCAGCGTGAAATAATCGGCATGTGGGGATGGAAGGTCGCTTTAGCCTTCTGCATTGATTGTGGGTGGCCATCCTAAGGGGCCTGGGAATTGTTTCACGCAAGACAGAATGCTGTCTGTGGGAGACCATGTGGTTACTTAGAAAAGAAGATTTAAAAAAAAAGAGGGGAGGGGGTCCTTTGGCTGCCGGTCTGCCACCCTGCAGAAAGAAAGGCTCGCCCTGCTTCTCATGCACAACATGAGCGTTAGCTCCACGCCTGACCTTACAGAGAGAGGGAGACTTGGACCTATGTGCAAGATCGAAGGTACAATTAATCTCTTGCGCTCTTCTGCTTATAGCAAGCTGCTGCATCCAGAGCAGATCGATCATTCTATAGGATCACCTAAGCTCCGGCTGTGCTTGGCACGCTCTAATTGCCCTCTGGGAATTAGTTATACACCTGAAAAATGGACTTCTAAAACAGAGAAGTTACATCTCTGCTGTAATGCTTCGTGCAAGAGGAGACAGGGCTTGTTTTCCTCCTCTTATTTATATTTTGTTGCCAAGGTTGTTTCTCTGGTGGCCAAATTCAAAGCTGTTTGGGGCAGCCCAGTAGCTGGTTTTCAATAGTAGTTTGAAATTGTTCTCCTTGACGCCTCTCCAGGAAAAGATGATTCACTGACAGAGGTCGTGGCTGTGTCTGAGGGAAGGGGAAGGGCAGGAGCCTTCGGCTGGAAGGATTCTTCCTTGAACCATTTCTTTTGATTTGCTCGGCAGCTTGGCATGCTCTGTGCCTGAGGTACACTTTTGTCATCCTTCCATGAGAAAGGGCAAAAAATAAATGTCCTGGCTTGGAAAACAGGTGGCAGGACAAACAAGATGCTGTCCGTGCTCCTTGCTTTGTGGGAAGGAAACAAATAACTTGATGGATGCAAGGGGGAAACCATGCTGAATTTAGATCATCACCTTAAAGGCACCTCATTCAAAAGGACGGAAAACAGCCCGACTTATACGAACTTAGGACAGAGCCATTAAAATCTAAGACCTGCCACCAGGTCATGGACAAGGTCCTGCAAACGTGAGCCTTGTAGGCGTTCAGGCAAAGAAGACCGTGTGAAAGAAGCAGAGTACATTAAAAAACGAGGCAGCAGAAGGAAGACAGGAGTATGAGTGGTGTGCTCCTGACAGACGGAGCTTGTGTTGCTCACGCTGGCCCCTCTCCTCGCGTTCAGCTCCTGGGTTTTCCTGGTGCTGCAGCTTGGTAGAGCAGGTGGGGCAGGAGCTTGTCTTGCAGGTGCTCAGCCAGCGCTTCTGCTAGAAGGGAGCATCTGCTTCTCCACTGAGGAATGAAACTACTGCAAAGCCTAAAATCAAGAAGCAAAAAGCTAAAACCGAAGCTGATGCTCTGGAGTATGTTGTCCAAGGCGGCAAATATTGGGCTTCCATCCTTGCCAAATTCTCTCCGGTTGAGTATATGCACCTTAGTCATTTTTCTGAGTCTGAAGTCCACGTTAGTAAAATAGGGTAATGATGTTTTCCTTTTCACAAAACTTTTTCTTGTCTTGATTGTGTTGGCCAGAAGCTTTCTGGAAGAGTGCCTTTCTGTGTGAGTGTCCAGGGCCCAGCAGACCTCCAGCCTTGGCTGGACCTCAAGTTCAGTGTGTAATATGCATGTTATGGAATTACTTGTATGCAGTACAATGTAGGTTCTGGATACAATCAAGATACTTCCACTCTGTGAATAGCCATACTAATCCTGGCGTGTTGCTGGTTTTATTATGTACAATAGTTTGTTTGCTCGTTCTTGACCTTGTACTGTAATACTTCACATATAGTTTATAGCAATTTATTTACATTGAGTATGTATGCAACTTCTCAATTAATTTGGAGGTCAGTGTGGATTAAAGCAAAGGAATTGTACCTAGGGTTGCTTTGTTTGTTATTTAGTACACTTAATGTGGCTGGAGTCAGCTTGAGAACCAGGCACTTAGAGTGTCTATGTGGAAAGCCGTCCTGGTTTGTTTTGCGTGCTTTGTCACCACAGAAGACTGTATGACTCCAAAGACTCACATGTAATTGCGTCATTTTCTATCTCTTCTCTGCAGCTCCTTCATTCCCAAGTTCATTAACCATCTCTTCAAGTGCAAACCTATTAGCATGGTGGGCGCAGAACAGGTAAGAAAAAGTAATTGCACTGCCTATAATATTTCATCACTTTTGGGTTGAAGAAGTCGAGGCAGTTTTTGTTAAAAAGGGACAGAGAGCTGAGTTCATGTCCTGATCTCTGGTACGGCTGGGGCAGCAGGAATACACGCTGGGACAGGGCAGAGTGGAAGCAGGTTTATAGTGACCCTGCCGCAGTTGAACCTGTCCTGGGAGAGGGGTCCTGGGCATCTTCCCAAGCAGGGGATCTCTCACTTTGCCAGCCTAAGTAACAACAGCACAGGAACAACAAACTTCTTACGCACCTCTCTAAGGTGCCGTGATGAGATTGTCTTCAGTGCGCTCACACAAAGGAAAAGAACGTTGCTCGTGGCAGAAACTATTGCAAGAAGCTCCCGTGTCCTTCTCAGAAAGACTTGTTTTTCTGTCCCATCCTTTCATATAATAGGTCATCACTCAGTCTCCCTCTGCTGCCACTGTGCCTCCTCCTGGGGTTAAACTCAAGCCTATTGCTGCTCTGCTCGGAAGGGCTGGGGCATGGTCAACCTGTAGCTGACAACAGGAAAACTTTACAAAAGAACCAACCACCCCAACCCAAAAACCCAGGTGTCCAGGCAGTTTCTCAGCTCAGGTAGTTTAAACACCAAGACTTTTTTCTTGCAGTTGTTGAACGTAACACACACACAGCGCTTGGTCTCACATGACGGTGTGTATGCCAGGAGCAGTTGGTTCCTGCGCCTTCCCCAGTGACGGCTGTGCTCAGCACCATGTGCCCGCGGTGGCGGCGTGCCAGACCTCAAGCAAAGCGACGCCGGATCCTCGCAGGGGCTGTGTGCGCTGCTCCCAGGTGCTGGCTCCTTCCTCCCTGAGGAAGTGAAGCCGTGGGAGCCCAGGGGCTCCTCCGCAGCCTGATGGCAGTTTTGCTAGAGCCTGTGTCCTGGCTGAGGTCCAGTGAGTGCAAATAGATTTTTGCTTCCTCCAGTTTGCCTGCTAGTTATGGATGGCCGCTGTCTTCCTCTCCCCAGAGCCGTGCCGGGAGGATGGGGTTGTGGAGGGGTAGTGCAGTGTTTTCTCTGTTCTGTCTCAAAAATTGCTGAACAGAGGCCCTGGGTTTGGTGGGAGTTTTGAATCTCGCTAGGTGAGAGATGCTGCAGTGCCTGAAGACAGGACAGTTTGTTTCCTGCATAAATGCCTTCCACGCCTCGCTTCCTCAGGCGTTGCAAACACACATCAAAACACTGCAGTGCGGTGGGGAGGAGCTGTTTCCACCTCTGCGACTCAGTAACTGAGACCCAGGGAAGGTGTAAATACCACCATCCCTGGAGGTATTTAAAAGTTGTGTAGATGAGGCGCTTAGAGACATGGTTTAGTGGGCATGGTGGTGTTAAGTTGACGGTTGGACTCGATGATCTTGGAGGTCTTTTCCAACCTTAATGATTCTATGATCATCTGGGGCTCAGAATTCCCCAGCTTTCCCCCAGGAACCTGCCTCCCTGTTGCACTTTGAGACCTGTAGGTACTGCAAGATGGTGAGGCCTTATCTCAGGGAAAAAAAGACATCGAATTATTGCCACTTGAATTAACGTTCACATTTCTGTTGAAATGCTGCCCCTTGACAGGAGCCCCTGTCCCCAAGTTGCACGTGGGTGGGCAGCGCAGGGTGTTTATTACCTTGAGCACATGGGTGCAGCTGCAGGGCTGTGACCCCCATCTCCCACCCCTGCCTGTGGGCTGGGACCCCACTGCTCCGCAAGGATGAGGTTTGGATGAGGCAGGCTTTCAGCTGTCCCCTGCACATACGGCTGCTCCCCTGTGAGCTGATCAAAAAAAAAAAAAAGCAGAATCGTCCCTAATGGGATTGCTGTGAACTTCAAATCGGTGCCTTAAAAGCTGCTTGGGTTTTAGGCATCAAAGATGGGTTCTGAGCAGTGTGTGTCTGCAAAATGAAACAGGAGCTTTACATCAAAACCTTCCTCTTTCTTAATGGAAAGCAAATGAGTGAAGCATGGTTCCTGCTCATCTTGTGCGATGAGCAATAACCTGAGCGTGATTAAATGAAGTCTTTTTTTAAATAAGCATCTAAAGTGATTAACCGGTTGCCAGCAGTGGGCTCGTGTCTAATGTTAAAAAGTTTTAATATTACTGTATTGGAATAACAGGCTGAATTTGGTTCTTTAAAGCAGACTGGGAAGGTTCTTATTAGCCTGATTCACAGTGAATGTATCTCATTATAAGTGGGACATACCTTGCTGGGGTTAGATGTACAGAGGTCTTTAGAAGCTGGTCTCCTCTGTCTCTGCAGCATGTAGGTCCTCAGCTGCCATAGCATCTTTTGAACCCTGCCCCTTGGTCACCCACCGGCACTGGTTTCTCTCCCCTGGTGCAGATGTTGCTGTGGAATATGCTTTCCCGGCCGTCCCGGTCCTAAACACAGCTTTTCCTGCTGTTTGCTCATATTCGTGTTTGAAACCTGGAGACTAGGGCGGTGTTTACGGAGGTGTTCAGCGTGAGGACGAGACCTATGGGGTTTCACTTTCTGTTGGTTTGTGTCTCTGACTTAACAACAATTCTCCATCTCAGCAAGCTTTGGCGGTGAGTTAGCAATGCCAGGGACTGGGCTGGATAACGGGGGGAGATGGGGTGAGGGGACAGAGCCTGCGAGTGCTGCGCCTGTGGGAAAGGCTGCAGAGTGCGCAAAACTCCTGTTAGACATGAGAGAGTTGACGTGGGAAAGATGTGAATTCCCTAACTGTGGAAAAATCTTCCATCTATGGGATCCCTCATAGACACGCAGGAATCCAGCTACGACAGCCTGAGCCGACATCAGGCTCCAGCAGCTCCGCGGTGCACAGAGCTGCTTGTTTGTGCTGCGGTTTCCTGACTTCCCAGGACAAGATTGATGGCATCGGTTCATCTCATGCAAACCATGAAACCGGCAGCACACAGCAATGATACGCTGCCGCAGATAACAGGGTCCAGATTTGAACCGGTGTGACCCACCGCCCCTCCTCCTCGGCTCAGTCCTTTGTATTTGAACTGAATTCCCACGTTGAATGCTGAAAGCCGTACCGTAAATGTTCATATTGTTCTGGCGACTGCTGGGGTTCTGCAGTGCCCGTAACGTTGTGTGTTGCTCCAGAACGAGCTTCCACCCGCTCCTGAGAGCCCTTTTGCAGGAAATGCGCTGGGTGTGCCGACAGCCCAGCGGGTTTTCACACTCACTGCTGTATAAATAAATTGGGCTCCTCTTCATCTAGTTTGATTTCAGGTTTCTGTCCTTCACTGGTCTTGTCTCACCTCTTGAAACATACCTCGTGCAATCAGAAGAGTGCGGTATTTGGGGTGATTTTGCTCTAAGAAACCCTAACCCGCAGCATTTTGTCATCAGGCAGTGCTTGTCTGCCTTTGCTGAATTTCGTGGCTGCTGCTCGCTGCTTATTTAGTCACTGGTCTAGTAAAAACCAGCGTACAGGCTGTGAGTTTCAGTGTGCCACTGAGCACAGCATATTGAGCAGTTCTCAATGTAGCTGTATCGTGTTGCAGTTTTCTTTTTAAAGAAAAAAAAATACATCGGCAAGTGGCTGAGTAAGTGCAGAAAACCTGACACAATGGGTGGTTGGGTGCAGGAGGAAGCATGGTGTTAATTCATTTGACCTCAGTATCTAAATAATGATACAGCTCCAGGTAATCGAGATTGTTTCACTTTATACTGTCGAGGAGAGGAGGACTGGAAATCCATGCCCTATGTGCCAGATGTTGAGCTGCCATAAGTCATTTCAAGTCAGGAGAGCAGAGCTCTGTTAAAATCAACAATCGGCGCTGATATGTAGCCACGGGTGATCGTGTCTTCTTGAAGTGTCATTACATGGGTCAGTCTCTCCTGTTCCTGCAGTCCAATTACCAGGACTTTTTCCAACGTGGAAAGTGTTAAACTTCTAAACATGTTGGATGATACCAGCTAATGGAGCTTGGGAAAAGGGACCTGAATAACAGGGTGCGATTAACTATTGCAGCTGCTGCTGGACACTCACTCTCTGAAGATGGTTCTCCTGGATCTGCCCTCCATTGGGTCCCAAGTGGTGAGGAAGGCTCCTGCCAGCTACACGAAGATAGTGGTGAAAGGCATGACTCGGGCTGAAATGATCCTGAAGGTAACTCAAGACTTTTGATAACCTGCCAGCCAGACTGCTGGACTGGGAATCGGAGCAAGCGAATTCCAGGGGGCCCTTCCTTTGAACGCGGCGATCTGCAATTGCACATGAACGTATGCGAGCTTGTCCGGGTGCGCTGCCAGCTGTTCTACAGAACTGGCTTATCCGCCTTGGGTTTGCCCCCATGCTCTTTTTCACATCGCATTTGAGTTTTCATCCTCATTTTTCAAGGTAACCGAGGGCTCAAGTTCTGCTTACTAGGAGCGTTGGGGCACCAGATTCCCTCAGGAGCTTGTGAAAATCAGAGCTAGCATCCGTAAGTGTCTGCCGCAGCGCAAACCCTCCAGTTCAGGTTACTCCAGGCCTTTGTGCAGACTCCATCACGCAGGGGAGCCAAGCCGTGCTTGAGTCACCTGTTTACTGTCTAGTGTAACAGCCAGTGCAAACATGTCTGGGTTACTGTATTCACCAGAGTCCTTTTTCATTTTCCAGACCTGGTGCCTGGAAAATGACCCAAAAGCAGTGTGTTGTCTTCATAAAAAGTAACAAGCAAAGCAATCTCCCCTTCCCTGCTGTGGCTGGAGGAAGAAGTTAGGTTTGATCCCAGGAGAAGCCATGGCAGCTGTGCAGTTGTACCCTCCTGGGCGATGGGATTGTCCCCTGCTCACCAACGATGCTGTGAAGATGTTCCTGTGAGTGGATTAGTGGGACCTGGGGTCAGGCAGGACAGGCAGCTGCCAGCCAGAGCCTCCTGGAAACCGCAGCCAAGGCAGGGAAGGGGTGCGGAGTCCAGGCTCTCTCCGTGCTTGCCTGCTGCTCAGCGTGGCTTTGCTCCCATGCCCAAAGTAACGTCACGGCTGAGTGTGCACTCTGAATTCAGAAATTACTTCTGCAATTCCATGCTTTTGGAGTAAGGTGACTGAGACATTGGTAGATATGTTAAAGCAAGTCTAAATTTTCTTAGAAATTATCTGAAGAAAAACACCCTGGTACTGCTAACAGAGGAGCGGGGAAGATTGGTGCCTGTTGCATACAGAAACAGGTCTTTCCTTGGAGCTTATGTGTGAATCAGAAAAGTAATGGAGTTAATTTGTCTGCCCTTAACATTACATTGGCTTCATCGGGATTGAGATGAAAGCAGTACTGGAAGTGCCTCGGGCAGGCTGCGGAGTGCTGCTGGTCCGCAGGATGTGCAGTAGCAGCGTGACGGCTTTTTCAGACACCCCGTGCTTGCCCGGCCGCTGCACAAAGCACGTCTGCCGGCCCCAGCCGAGGGCTCAGTGTCAGTAACTAGTAATTACGGAGCGATAGCTTATGGCATGCAGTGCTCCGAAGAGCTGTTTTACAAAATAATGCCCATGTCATCAGTGGGTGATGGGGCTGAATGGTTGGCTGGGGCAGGTTTGTTAACCACAGTGACTGAATAGATCACCCTGAGCCCAGGTAACCCACACACAGCGTTTGGGGCTGGTGTCAGCACCCATCTCTCGGGTTTGGGAGAGAAAAAAAGGCTCTTGGAAGTGCCTGCTCCTGCTGGACCACCAGTATTTCTGTAGGAAGGTTTCCTTGCAGGAGCCCAGAACTGACTGGTCATCTCTGGCCGTTCTGTTTGCCTTGTGGGTTGTCTCCTTTTATCAGTGCTCAGATTCTCTCTGCTGTTTCCAAACTGCACATTAAAGAGTCTTTTCCATAAGAACTATTTCACCCCGTCAGAAGCACCGTGCACTCCTCGGTGTTCTCAGGGCTCTCCTACCTAGTACCAAGATGGTTCAGAAGCCATGCCTCTGTTGCATATACCAATACCACTATACAGTAACGTGCCTGAGCTTATGCCAGTGCAGCTAGTTCAGTATTATACCAGAGCATCATTAAGCCCATAGACGGCACAAACAAATACATTCAGCTAAGCCCTACAAAGCGCAGATGCAAGCGGGGAGGAGGGCGTCAGGGTGTGCATGTCCTGCAGAGCAGTTTCCTTTCTCCTCTGGCTACGCTGTCTGAAGTTCCAGCTTTTCATCTTGGCAGAAGATTTTTACAAGGGCTGTAAATTAAGGATTTATAAGTGTATACATGGCTATGATGTTTCATTGGTCTGAAGTGCAGGAAAAGAAAGAAATGTCTCAGCGACAGAATACAGTGTGGGGTGAGCTGGGTCAATGGAAACATATGGAAATGTTTTCAGAGACAGGGAAGAGTCTGGTCCTGTGCTGTTTCTGCCCTGCGTACGCACACACGCTCTCTTTCCCAGAAGGATGGGTTTGTTGCCCAGCATTATCAAAAATCTGTTCTCTATGGAGCTCACTGCTTATGTAAGGAAAATACAACAATGAGTAATCATCTTTCCAGCTTCAAGGCTATTTTAATTTTTTTTCCTGGGACTAAGAGGGCATGAGGTCTGGGGCAGAAGTCAGCGGGGGGTTCACGTGCTGCATCCCGGTCTCTCCAGAGAAGCGTACAAGAGGAGCTGCACCCAAAGGACAGAGCGGCTTCATGCGGCACTGCTCACCCATCAATTTTCGTTGTCAGGAGCAGGAGGACTGCAAAGCAGGTTGCTCAGACCCACGCGGTCCTGGGGTCGGAGGGAGTAACTGCGGAGTGTAGTCAGATTCCCCTGCGACACGCTGCTCTGCTCCGGGCAGGAGGGAGCGAGAGGGATGCGCAGCCGAAGTGCGGGTCTGGACTGCATCCAGGCTGCCTGATCTGCTGGGGACTTTCTAAGTGTTCCCACCACCACCAGCACCGCCTTTCTCCCCCAAGCAACTCCTCAGCTAGTCTTCCCCATGCAACAAGATAAAATCTTGAGCTTTGCTAATAGGCCAGTGCCTGCCAGCCCACAGGCGTACAGACAAAGTCCTGCTGCCCTTTGAAAGGTGACAGGCAGCCCCTTGGGTCCAAGCACCGCTGCTGTGCAGAAAGAAACCCCGTCCTCCTCCCTGCTCCTTACTTTGCTTCACTCACCTTTACCTCTCAGTTACCAGCAGCCTGTACAGCCTCTTTCTTGTTCCTTAAGCATTTTATTTTAGGAGAAGCCAGTCCTGCCGTCACTCGTGTGCCTGAGTTGACTGAGAACTGGCTTTAACTCATAGAACTTGTCTGATCTCTTTTTTTCTTGTCTTGGCAGGTGGTGATGGCTCCGCACGAGCCCCCGGTTGTGTTTGTCGACAATTACATCAAGCTCCTTGCTGACTGCAGCACCGACACTTTCCAGAAAATACTAGACATGAAGGTTAGAACCAGTCCCACAGAGTTTCTGCTCGTCTGCTAGCACTGCATTGAGATTGTTGGTCACTTTTTTCCAGTAGAAATATAGAAGGGTTTGGGAGTGGGAAAAGCACTCTAAGGCAAGTGTATCCTCTGTACTCTGAAAGTGAGTAGAGTTGCTACTGAAGAACAGCTTTTCAGTTCACTTCACTCATACCTGCTCTGGCTCCCGGGGCTGAGCTCAGGTGTCTCGGGATCATCCCAAGGTCTACAGACAGCTCTTGGTGGGTGAACAAAAGGTTGAGGTTTGCAATGGGCTCTCCTGCAGCTATTCTCACGCACACCCGCTCCCAGATCAATGAAGTCTGACTGGCGTGCTTCACTGTTCTTTTGCTCCCGCAGGGCCTGAAGAGGAGCGAGCAAAGCAGCATGCTGGACCTCTTCCGCCAGCGCCTCCCGGCTCCCCCCTCCGGCGCAGAGAACGCCGGCTCCCTCTCGCTGAGTGCTCCTACACCCGAGCAGGAGTCCTCTCGGATACGGAAACTGGAGAAACTCATCAAAAAAAGACTCTAAGTGAGCAGAAGGAAACTCCATTGCTCAGGACTAGCTGCAATGACAGGGAGCAAAGTTTGTTAGACTTATGATTTACAGTAAGCTGCTGAAAAATCCGTGTCCTGTCACTCCCATGCCCTCTGATCTCTTAACCGTCATATACCATGGCACTGCATCTCCATTCAGACCAAGGGAGGATCTGACCAAGGTGTTTGCCCTTAGTTTAGCAGGAATGAAACCCAGGACATGGCTGGGTCCATGTGGTGGAGAAAATAGAGGTATCTGGAAGTCAGCAGCTATAAAAACTGTTTAGGTGGATTCAGAGAACACCTGGCTGTGATTCGCTTGGTGTCCCAGCCTTCAGCCTGGCTGAGCTCCCGCTGCAGCACTGAGGATTTTACCTGAGATTTCGGTGTTACCGCTCACTCCCTGTTGCACAGCTGTTCCTTTGTTTCGTTATTTATTGGGGGGGATGACCAACCCCAAACCGTCACCACCACCAAAAAACCCCAACCCTTTAACAGCTGGGATCCAGGCATCTGCAGCTCCACTGAATTAATGAGATGCCCAGGAGAGAATCCCAAAGCAGATTTCTGCCCTGCTCCCAGGACAGGCGTGCATAAACCCCCAGTAAAACAGCAAGGCAAATCCTTTTCAGAACAGGAGGAAAGGACTGAATTAATGTCTTCTGCACCTTGGCAAACCTCCTGCCAACAAGCCAGCAGCCTCGGTCGCTCTAACAGCTTAAAGGCCAAGCTAGACATCTGCGGAGCCCATCTCCAGCTGCTTCTTATTTCTCTCGCATGTGTTGGACTCGCCCGCTGTCCCCGATGGGAGTTCCCGTACCACAGCTTGCCCTCTCTCCACAAAGGGCCGCTCACGGAGCCAGCGTCAAGCAGCACCAGCCCCTCGTTCTCGCGCCAGCCGGCGTGTCCCGAGCAGGGGTGTGCACCTTCGCTGCCCTGCCAGGAGAGGTGCTGGAAATGTTGGCTTTAACGGGGAGCCTGAGCCTCTTCCCGGGATGGGACGCTTACACCAGCCTCAGACTTCAGGGGCCTTCCTCTCCTCCTCTGAGCTTCAGCTCGCAGCAGTGCAGAGAGGAGAACCAGAGGTGAAACATTTCGGATAACCCGGGGCCCCTTTCCGGGGAGGCCAGCTCCTGCTGGCACACAGCCACAAAGCCAGCACGGAGCAGGGTTGGGGTCGGTGGACGTCTGCGCCCTGCCCGTTGTGTGAGCTTCCCCGAGGACTCTCAGTGCAAGGAGACATCACCTCGTCGTTAGCAGTGCTGGATTTCTTCCCAAACTCCTCTGTACCCTTTTCGGGGGACTTTGAAGGCATATGCCCAACCATGAACGATTGAATCCCATATGGGTTTAGGGGCAGATCGACCAGTCGTGCCTGCTTTATTTTAACTCAAGCTTCACTTGCACATGCAGGAAAAAGAAGTCCTGTACCAGTTTGGCAGGTGAGGAGCAATCATGCTGTCAGATGCCTTCTTGGGAGGGTCAGGCTCCCCACCAGGTCAAGTTTGGGCCTTAGAACTGCATTTATTAGGGGCTGTGCTCACTAGGGATTGTAGTACTCGCTGCTGCACATCTGGGAGGCAGGGATCAGACGTGCTCCAAGAAAATGAGCTCCGTCCACCCAAACCCAGATTTTCGCTGGGACCAGGGAGGGAGGAGGTGAGATGAGTTCCCCAAGCGAGGCAGAGCCTTGGCTCACGCTGCGTCTGCCTGTTCGTGCTTCAGCACCATCCCCTCTTGGGCGCAGGCTGCTCCCCTTCCCTCTCCTCAGCCCCGTGGCTGTGGGAGGGCAAATTTGGTGCCTGGTTGGCAAAATCCCGTCCTCCCTTTGCACAGCCGGCAGGCGAGCCCGCGCTTGAACAGGCAGGAGTTGATCACAGGTTTCAAGCAGAAAGAATAAATCCGCAGAGATGAAATCCTCCCCGGTCAGGTTTTCTAACGCTGCTCAGACCTATCTGCGGGTGCAGCAAGGTGCGCGCTACCAGGTACGCTAACACCAACTCTTTAGGGTGTACTTTCAGGGGTCCCCAGGCTTGGGCCCTGGCTGCGGCGTGCGGGCTCAGCTGCAGAGAGCCGTAGCGGTGACGTCCGTCGCAGAGCAGCAGTAACACTTGCAGGGAAGGAGAGCAGCTTCTCGTCACTCCAGCTTTACAAATCTTCCCGAGTCCTCTGTTGCTTCATTTATTTCCTCTCCTGATTTCATGTCGGGTGACAAAAGAAGGAACGGTGGTTGAAAGCACGTCGGGATTATGAACGGCCGTTCCCCAAGGACAGATTATCTCAAGGTGCGTGTGCAGGATGGTTCACACGTTATCAAATGCAATAGCCGGGGAGGAGGCAACACGGGTTTGCAGAGATTCATTATTCCCGTGGGGGGATGAATAATTTATTTTAGATTATTTTTTTCTTTGCTTTGTCTATGGATGATTCTCTAACTAAATTATGAATAGCTGAAGACGATGTTCAAGTTATTGTCGCATGTCTTTCCCCGAAGGCTTTCCCTGTTTCATTCTGGAGATAAGAGGAAATAGAAAGAAAGATTAATTTTTAGTTTCAGCCTTTGAAGAATGCTACAGGTCTGGGTGTTTGGAGTTCCGCTTTTAGAAAGCAAGTCTGCATTTTTCTACTTTTGGTATAAGGGTTTTGTCCCCCCGGCTCTTGGGTATTTATCAGATTTGGCACGTCTGTATGTGTATGTTAGCTGTTTGGGGTTTACGTCTCTGGGGAGTAAAGGATGATTTTTCTTCTGTATAAAATGCTACTTTTTACAGTTTTTGGCCTGGTGTAATTCTGGCTGTATGTCGGAGTGTGACACTAAAATGAATTAAATGGTTACTGCTGTTCATCTGCTGGGTGTTTTCTGTACAACTGCCACGCAGCAAACCCCAGCGGCTGGGACTGACCTCACCCAAAACACGCCGGACCCAGGGCTGCACGCTGTCCGTCTCCATTGCTCTCTCCTGCAGCTTCTCTCTTTTCTGGCTTTTCCACCTTCTGCCGCTCCAGCAAGCAGCTCTCCGCCGGCAGCATCTGCATTCGCAGCAGCTCCCCGTGCCGTGCAGGCGGTTCAGCAGAGCTGACCTTGTGCTCCTAAATAATCGGATCATTTCTGATGACTTTAACTGCTGGAGAGATTTCTGAGAGAGCCTGATTTTTCCTTTGAAATTAAGAGGTAGCGCCTTTTTTCCACACGATTCATGACGTTGGAGGAGTTTCTTTCGCTTGGAGAATTAATGACTCATTTGCTTTTCTCCTACTGCTCTGATGGTCCTGCCTCCTCCGCCCTTGGGCAGGAGCAGCCTGCGCCAGGCGACGCGGGTGTTTATTTCTTTCACCAGATTTACAGCCGTAAATTCAAGCATCTGAGTGACGCTGTCCAAGCCTCCACAAGCCTTTTCTTGGCCACAGCTGGGCGGGCGGCAGACGCGGACGCTGTTCGGCAGCATCAGGCCACGGCTGTGCTTAGGAAAATGAGCTGAAGCATTTGTCTTTGGGCTGTGTCGGAAAAGGCTTTGGCAGGAGGCGTTCCTCTGCGCGCCTGCTCCGCTGGGGCCGGTTACACCAGCTAGTGCTACCATCGCCCAAAATTTCTAGGTTAAAGCCTGTGCTCATTCCCTTCTCTCAGCCGGAGCAGCTCCACCGGTCCTGAGCCGGAGTCCAGGTGGGAGCACGTGGGCTCCAGTACTTTGCCAGCCTCGCAGGGACGTCTGGGGGTGGCGGGGGCCTCGGGCTGGCGCTGCTCGGGGTGCTGGGGGGTCCCTGCTGGGAGCGGGGCAGGGAGACGCTCCTCGGGCCCTCGCCTGGGATACAGGGTCACCAGGACCAAAGCACCGTGGTTTCCCTGTGCTCAGGCCCCTGGGAAGCGGCGGTGCCCTCCCATTCCCGACAGGACACAGGGAGCCCACGGGGCTGCCATCGGGGAGGGGAAAATCAGCCTTTGCCGCTTGCAGCACATGGAGCTTCCCGAAGCCCTGGGAAAACCTTGGCTCGTGGCTCGGCAGTTCACGAGGGCGGTGGCAGCAGGGCTGTAAAAGCCGATCAAAACTCAGCAACTTCAGCGATGTGCCGTCGGCGTTCGTCCCTGCAGCCGAACCGCTCCCACGGCTCCCGTCAATCCCACTGCTTGGAAGCGTCGCTGTGAGCGCGACTCCCGTGCCCGGCGGGTTCGCAGTCTGCTCCGCAGGGAGCAGCCTGGCATTTCCCATCATTTGGAAATAATTTTCCATCGTTATCAAATAACACGGGATCCTTCTGATTTGCTTCCCCCTGCCCGCAGCGACGGCCCCCCGCAGCACATCAATGTCCCTATTGTTCGGTTGCTGATTAAGCCAAGTGCGCCCAGCCCGGTGGGAAGTCCTTTATGGCAGGAGGATCTTGATAAGATACTCGTATCTGCTCTGTCCCGGCTGTGCACGGGCAGTTAAAAAGTAAATAACATGGACAAACAGGCTGTGATGTACAGGCAGGGGAAAAGATTTTCAATGCCAATCAGGGATTGCACAGGTCGGTACGGTGTGAGAGGCTCAGAAAGAGACGGGCTTTCCGAGAGGGCAGAGTACACATGCCTTAAAAGCAGGGCCCTTGTATGCAGTGACTATTAATAGTATTTTAGTTATTGAGTAGTTAAAATTCTGGTTAAACGCTTCCTTTTCATCCTAGCAGGCAAATTTGCAGCTCTGGATGCTGGCGCTGCGGGAGATCCTCGGGTCTGAGCCCGGTGCAAGGCAGGGCAGGCTGCGGAGCCCCCTCGGCTGCTCAAACACCTCCATTTCACCTGCCAAGCTCAGAAACGAGAGCCTGGAAGGGCACAAAAAAATTGTCA
The DNA here is from genome assembly GCF_964195595.1 of Calonectris borealis. Lineage (NCBI taxonomy): Eukaryota > Metazoa > Chordata > Aves > Procellariiformes > Procellariidae > Calonectris > Calonectris borealis. The sequence goes on along the minus strand of NC_134330.1, from coordinate 4,416,353 downwards.
TTTGTGTCAAGCCCGGCCAGAATAGGAGGTTTTTTGCTAGTAAATAAAGAGCAGCAAGATTTCCAGAAGCCCGTGCGGCTCTGCTCATCCCAGGCACGGCCGGCTGCAGCCTCGCACAGCTCCCCAGGCACCGCGATCCCTCGCACTCGGACCCCGGTCCCCACGGGAGCGGCCGTGGGGACACCCGCAGCCCTCAGAGGCGGCTGCTGGGAGGTGCCACAGGTTCCTCCCCCCTCCTAAATTGCACTAACTGGGTTATTGGCAGCGTGGTTTTTAGCCTAGGAGCTGCACGGCAGCTCTGAAATAATGATCGCGTTCATCTGGAAACTGCTCCAGCGCCTTCTGAGGCGTCTAATTTCATAAAGGGCTTTTATGGGAGATTTTGGAGTGAGGAGCGATCAGCTTTCCCATTGCACACAGAGTCCAGAATCTCTCTTTTTTGGGATACATTTAAATCAAAAGGAAGAAAACACCTGTCCAGCACATTTGCTCAGACCCCAAAGATTTCAATCAAAATTTTTAATGTTCTTTTTCTTTCCATCTGCATTTTTCAGCAAAGACAAACAGCCTCATAGTATTTCTTCAAAGGAATGTAAATTCCTTGAGGAAGTCTCCGGAGTTCCCAGCACCGCATAGCTGCAAACCACAGACGCCTACGGCTGAAAGCTCTGCTCTGCTTTTAATTTTGGGGCAGGGAAGGAATTCTTTTCAGGGGTTTGGGTTCACTTGTGCTGGGCCCGTCAGGCCAGACTGCTTGTTACTGCAGAGGGGAGTGTTGACTTTGGCCGGCTGCAGATGGTTGCTTTCCCTCCACAAGAGTATTCCCCCACCAAATCTGATGACACGGCGCAATTATTTCATTAGGATTTTCCAAAAAACATTCCCTCAGTCTCATCTAGTGCTAGAAAGACCTTTTCCCTCTGTTTTCTTGTTTTGGCTTCGGCAGCTTTGCCTGCAAAACGCAGTTAAGGGTGGCAGTGCTGCTGCCTGGCTCCAGATCCTTGGGGGGTGAGAAAGGGCAGCCCTGGGGGGAAAACAGGGAGTTTTGAAGGGTATCGTTAAACCCCCGAGGGTGAGTGGAGCCTGTGCGTAAGAGCTGCTGCCTTGCAGCCTAAACAAGGCCCGTTTCCGCTGCGAGCTGCCTTCCGAGAAAGCCAGGCAGCTGCTGCTGAGGTTGAGCAACGGGAGAGGTGGCTGAAGCACGAAGGGACCGGTGTCCCCCCGTTTCCTCCCCAGTCCCGGCTCTCACCCCAGTCCGGGAGCGCCCGGGCAGGGAGCGGGGTCAGGCCAGGTCTCAGCAAAAACGCTTTACTTAATAAAGTTGCGGTGCATGGACACTATTAGTAATTCCTAGTTGCTTTTCTGTACCCTCCATCCCAGACAGCTTGGACCAGGGGGGTCTGCGGGGCTTAATTCGGCTGCCAAAACACCCAGCAGACCCTTGCTATTGGGAAATCAGCGTGTTGGAGGTGGGGACAGCCCAGCCGGATCTGGCAGTCGGGGCTCGCTCTTTCAGTGCTCCCCAAAATCCGTGCTGCCATGGGAACGGGCAGCGCATTAGGATGGTGCACAGTCCATAGGCTGGAGTATGGCCACGGTTAGGGCAGCCCATCGGGAGCTGGTTTGGCCGCTGCCGTGCGGCTGGGGACAGGAGCGAGGGCACAGTGCCCGGGCAGGGACATGGTCCGGGGATACGGGGATGGGGCACCGGGATGACGGGGGCACCGGGATGAGGGGGGCACCGGGGGGATGGGGGCACTGGGATGAGGGGGGCACCGGGATGACGGGGGCACCGGGGGGATACAGGATGGGGCCCTGGGGGGAGGAGCGGATCAGGCCCCGCCCCCCACCGTGGCCCCGCCCCGTCGCCCCCGCCCCTCCGCTGGCGGCCCCGCCCCTCCCGCCGCCGCCCGGGCGCAGCCGGCGCAGGGCGCGGAGCGGCGGCGGGCGCGGGGCAGGGCGGCTCCGCCATGGTGGGTCGGCTCAGCCTGCGGGAGGTGCCCGACCTCCCGGACATGAGGAAGCGGGGCGACGCGGGGCTCGACAGCCCCGACTCCGGGCTGCCCCCCAGCCCCGGGCCCGTCCCCCCGCCCTGGCTCCTCTCCTCGGGCAGCCCCGACCGCGCCGCGACCAACGGGCTGCCGGAGCCCGAGCCGCCCGCGCCCGCCGCCGCGGTGAGTACCGGCACCGGCCGCCCCCGCTCCTGCAGCGCCGGGCACCCGCCTCTGTGCAGCGCCGCTGCCCCGGGGCCGGCGGGGGCGGAGAGGGGCGCGGGACCAGCAGCCCCGGGCACCCGCCGCCGCTCGGCCCCGCTGCGGCAGGTGCTGGGCCCCGCGCCCCGGGGCTGCCTGCGGCCGATGGAGTGGAGAAGCCGCTGCCCTTCGGACCCTGCCGTGATGCATCACCCGGGGACGGCCGGGCTGCCGGCGGGGGGCTTCTCCTTCGGCTTCCCGCCCCGGCAGCCGGACGCGCTCCGGGCCCCGCAGCATCCTTTGAGGGCAGGAGGGTGGAAAACCAGCCCGGCGGCGCTGGGGTTACTGGGGGGGCTGGCAGCGGAGCGGCCGGCGTGGGGGCAGCTTGGAAACAACTGACGCCCGTTTCCCTCCCTCCCACCGACGTCTCCTGCTGCTGTCGTATCCCCTAACGCACCCACACCGTGCGGGAGCCCGCCGGGGAACCGGGGCGTCCGCAGGCAGGGCCGGGCTGTGTTGGGTCAGGGGGTGCTTTTCAAAAGCCTCCGGCTCTGGGGTCGGTCCTTGCTGATACAAGGGAAGCCCCTGTCGCTCCTGCCCCAAGTAGGGGTCGGGACGGCATCGCAGCAGGTCTTTGAAAATCCCTGTGGACAATGAACTGTCGTTGTTCCAGAGAGTGACCCAGAGTAGGAAGTTTGTGTGTTAAACTCTGGTTTCAGTTAATAGTATCAGATAGAGATGCGTTAGTTCTTTTTTAAAAATGATTGTTAATGTTGAGCTGTTGGTACAAATACTTTGGAAACCGCAGATCTAGAGGAAAGACCCCTTTTCTACAGGGGTGCTGCGTGAAATTGGAAAAGGCCGCAGGAGAACCGTCTGTTGAACAGGAGAGATGCTCACAGCCCCTTCGCCCCTGGATAGTAACGCACATGTGCAGAGGTGGCTTCAAAAACACAAGCCACAAGGGTTTCTTCCCTTCGGAGCCACTTTGCTTTCCTTCTGGTTGCGGGATGTTGCCGGGCTGGTGTCGGCTCACGGCGCTGCCAGTCCAGGAGAGGAGCACGGGGACGCTTCATGAATGAGTTAATCCTTCCCAACAGGTCGTGTGTGAATTAGACAGGTTGGATTTAATGCCTTCAAATAGTAAGCACAGCGTAGCTATGAAATGAGGAGGTTGCTCACGGCGGGATGCCCTGCAATAATTTCTTGCTGTGATCTGCCCATGGGGATATCGGATGAATCCAGCAAGGAGAGCTCTCTCATACACTCATATAATGTTAGCTATAAATTGAACGTGAGCTCATACAGCGAATGGACTATAGTTCATGCTGCAGAAAGCTGCGGTGCACCGAGGGGCTGTATTTCTCTCTCATTTCCCAGAGTGGCTCCTCTGAAGTAAGCCCTCGGAGTTAGGACTTTGTCTTCAAAAAATACACCTTGCCACATCTTTGATGCTGTAGACCAGAGTCAAGTCAGACCTGCGGGTTGCACCTGTAGGCATGTCTTGGGCTAGCAGATCCTCTTGCATGTAAATGTGAACCTCAACAGCTCTGTACCAAGGGCTAAATAAATGCGTTTTCTTGAGAATATACAGAATTGTGACATAAATGGCATTATTTTTGCATTTTTTGCAGAATTCTGTGTTCTCTCCCAGCCCTGTTCTCCCCAGCTGCCCTCCAAGATTGTGTCCTTTATCCTTTGGCGAAGGAGTTGAGTTTGACCCTTTACCACCAAAGGAAATAAGGTAAATATTATGTTACAGTCATCTAGTTTTGAAGGAGTTAGCATGTAAAGGAGTAGTTAGGCCTTATCAGTGCCTGTGAGTCAAGTTATTTTATTTGCAAAGCTGTTGTTCCATGCAGCTGTACATTCCTGGACCTGGACATTTGTACAGGCTGAAGGAGTGTTCAGCCTCTTTTAATCTCATATGGTTTTTTCCAGGAAGACTTTGCTGTATTTTACTCTCCCACTTCTACTTCATTGCACTGCTCCAAAATGTTGCCTTTCAACTGATTAACCAGAAGGTAATCAGGAGGGAAGATCTTCAAAGCAGCCATCTTTCTAGGACTGTTTTATTAGGGGAAAGGAATTTTGCTCTCCTAACCTCGTGGGTTTGTAATGAGTACTTTCTGTCTTATCAGCCGTGGCTGGTTGTGTGAACTAAAAGAAAAGTTAATATTAAGAGAGTGCATAATTTTTTTTTAATGCACTGCATCACTTCGCAGCCTGTGAATTATTCCTTCGAACATCATGATTTGCAGTAATGAGAAATGAAGGCTCCCAGCTGATTACTGTGCAAGCAGAAGTAGACTGAATCAATCGGAAGCCTAATGCAGGGGAGGGTAGAAGGTGTTGGTTGCCCTGGTGTGGGGAAGGAGCCCGCCCTGTGGCTGGAATTGAAGGCAGTTATCACCGTGAAAAAGCTAACACAGAGTTGTCGCAGTATGAAGGAGCTGAAAACTTTCTTTTGCAATCCAGGCACAGAGGATTTTCTTGACAACAGAGTTTGATGTGCAAGTTGTAGTACTTTCCTGCCAGCTGAATCTTCAGAGAGTGCCCCATGCCGGGAGCGATAGCAGAGAACTCCCGTGTGACTCTTGGCAGAGGAGAACTGAGCAAATAATGTGTGCTTCCATGGACTTGGCACTCCGAGGAATTAGGCTGCTTATGTGCAAAGCCTAAATACGCATCTAGGCGTCTGGGTGTAGGCACTGGGGTTTGAAGGAGGTTCTTAGCTTCATAGAGCTCAGGCTTAAAACGATGGACACAAGGATTGAGAAGATGTTTGGCAGTGCTGGCAGCTGGACAAAACAGTGACAGTGCCGGGCGTGCTGCTAACATAAGGCTTTTTCCTTAAATGACTGAGTGAGAGACCAGCAGGCAGCGTTTGCGTTATGTGGCTGTTCCTGTGTTGCGGCGGCAGGTGCAGGGCTGAGGAGCCACCCTGGTACCGATGGCTCCGTTTTCTAAAAAATGCAGCCTGCTACTCCGGAGCAGAGCTCACGCACACGTTTCTTCTATTTCAGGTACACGTCCTCGGTTAAATACGACTCGGAGAAGCATTTCATCGACGACATCTATATGCCAGTGGGCTTAAGCATTTCTTCTTGCAGTCAGACGGTCATCTGTGTCCCAAACTGCACGTGGCGCAATTACAAAGCAGAGGTCCACTTTGAGCCCCGCAACAAGCCCCAGCGTTTCACCAGCACCACCATCGTCTACCCGAAGCACGCCAAGACTGTGTACACCACCACGCTGGATTACAACTGTCGTAAGACCATGCGGCGGTTTCTCTCCAGCATAGAGCTGGAAACTTCGGAGTACCTTGGGAACGACTGTGTCCTGGATGGTTGCTGACTGACGGCCGTCTCTCTTGTTCTGATCCATCCCAGTCCCATCTAACGTACTGTGCTAACTCCACTAGCTAAAGCGGGTACAGACCCTCTTTCTCAGCTCTTAATTCCTGCTTTAAGCATCAGAATGGCCTGAATGCAGTTTTCTATGGGAACATAAGTTAGTAAGGAACTTGTTTCTTTGCCTTTAAAGTCGTGAGTTCCCTCCCCTTCCCCGCGGTGCAGTAATCAGATGAAACTAAGGGGAAGTATTTTCCCAGAGAAAAAATTGACAGGTAAGAAAGAATGTGGAATAGTGCCTGGCAGGTGGAAACCCATTTGATGCTTTGTGGTGATGTGCAAAAATAAGGGCAGTTCGCTCTTGCAGAGAATCTACCAGGTCATTTGGTTACAGGTAGCCAGAGCTGTCATTCATTTCAGTTTAGATCACAAGACTGTTTTCTCTAGAAGAACCACCTCCTGGAAATTGCTGGAAAAAGCTAACAGAGAAAAATCTGGAATTCTGCGTTTAACAAATACAAAAATGTTATCCTATGGCATTCATGTCCGGTTTGAAGGTGTGAGTTGGGTAGAAGAAGAATTCTGAGTAGAGCAGGAGATAAACTGCTTTTGCAGCTCCAGGCAGCAGAGAAAGGATCAGGTAATTCAAGTTCTTTAGGTGAATGGCACAATGTATATTCTGTATTTATAATGACTTCTACAGCGCTGTAGTCTATGTAACACACTAGCATTTGTGTACTACGTGTAGTAGGACTTGTAATGAAGAATATCAGGCCAAAAATTATCCCTGTATTGTTGGAAAGTCAGGTCTTGACAGTGTGGTGGAAAAACACCGGTGCCTAGTTTTTACTGACGTTCTGTCTGCACTAAAGGAGTTGTTACTAGGAAAGTTTCAGAAAATGTGCCGTGTATACAGGGACCTAGAGTGGAGAAAGAGATGCTGGGATCAGGTGTGAGATGCTGTCGTGGTGGAGCTTGTGAAGAGGTAGATGGTAGCAAAGGACAGGCAAATTTTTATTGCATAGCAAAATCCACAGCTGTAGCTCTGCTTCCCCGTTGACCTTCTCGTTGCAAAGGTCCGTGTCCTCTCTGGACTTTAATATTCAGGATGGGGTAGCATTTGCCTGTCTGTAGGCTGCTGAATAACGGCTCCAGTCCCAAGTGCATGATGAGTTTGGGGACCAAAGGGAATAACTTCAGATACTGTGAAAGGCCATCTGGATGTTAGTTGCATTAGTTTATCATGCGCTTTGATGAAAATAAGACGGAGAGGTTTATCCAGATGGGTTTTTTCCTATATTGACAGAGAGCAGTGTAGTGTGGAGAGATCTGCTCTTGGGAGCATGGCTTCCGTTGGTGGCTAGCGTGGTATAGCAGCTCAGAAACACTTGTAGACTTGACTTAGCCTGACACGGCTTTTCCATGTATTCCAAAACTCCTCTGAGGTGCGGGTCACTTTCTGGTGCAACGTCAGCCCTGGAACCTGCTTTTAAAGAGGACTTCGCTAGTGCATAGCCTTAAAGGTGAATTTTGTCAGTGGTGAGTTAGAAACTCGGGAGCCTGTTCTTGAGCTGTACTTAACGCGTGTTTGTGCAAGTGTGATGAATGGTGTGGAAGTGGACTCTAGTGTGAACTGAAATGATTTGGGAGACTAAAAATGCAGCAGGAAGGAAAGCTTGAGTTTGTGTGGTTTGCGTTTTTTATTGTTTTGGTTTGGTTTTTTACTTATTTATTAGCTCAGAACAGAATGTCCTTAATCTTTGGTACTTGCCTCAGAAAACCAGATCCTAAAACCAGGGTGACAGAGATGCCAAAGGCAGGTAGGCATTGCTCCAGAGTTGTTAATAGCAGAACAGTCTTTTCAATAAACATGTTGGTTTCAGACTAGAGTATTTAGGAGATGTGTCTTAAATACATGTCGCGATTCTCCCCTAAACATCGCCCCAAGATATTGTGTAACAGAAGGCACAACTCAGCCCCTAAGTGTGTGGGGTTTCAAATGGAGAGAACTTTTCTTTGGGGAAGCTATTGCATCATGGCTCGCTTCGCAGTTTCGTGTACCTTGCTCCTGAAACATCTGGTGCTGGCCACACAGGACACTGGAAGAACATGGACCTTGGATTGCTCCGACAACGCTCTTCCAATGAATTCGTTTGCAGGAGATCTGAGAGAAGATTATTTTAAGTTGTAATCATTAACGGTCCTAGTTAAATTAGAAATTAAATGATCCTTACACTATGGTTTGAGCATAAAGCACCTGATTTTTATAAAGCAAACAAACATAATTATGTACCTTTTAAAAATATTTTAATTGGTAGAGATACCTTTTAAATTATTTATGTTCCAACATTTGCAAAGCTCTGATGAGCTCTGTGCAAGTGTTCTGATGTCTGTGACGTTTCCCACCCCCCCCTTCTAATTTTCAGTTTGTCTTTTACTTTATTGGTAATAAATGATCTGAAAACCATCTTATAGGGAAGTCTCTTTATTTTTCATTCAAAGCTTTTCAGTATTTATTATGGTATCTACTTAGTAATAAATACATAACATATCCTGCCAATCCCAGCTCCCTTCTTGTTTCTCTATCATGTGTTGCTGTTGTTTACATATTGTAGGAAGGTGTTCCCTATACAAAACTGTGTATTTAAAAAAAAAACCAGCACCAAATGTTGTGGTTTTGTCAGTTTAGTAAGACACTTGAAAAAGTGTCTTGAAGACAGCTGAAAATCCTCTCTAGTATGTATTTGAGTCTTTCATCTGGCATAGTTTTATTTTTAAAGAGAGTTTCTGGTAGGGATTTCGGCATATCCTGCAAATGAAGCACGCACTTACCCTTTTCAAATATAACAAGTATTTAACCAGACAGGAATTTCTTTTTAACTTTGGTTAAAAATGTAGATGCTCAAAGGCTACTTTAATAAGTACAGCATAAAAATAAGACTAGAATGTGTTATGCATTAAAATTTACAAAAACAAAATAGATGGTTACAACTATTGTTTTGAGAGAAATGCTGTAGTGTTTTTCTGGATACTTAATCTCTTCTTTAAACCCTTCCGAATTTGCAGACGTGCTGATTTTGTTAATATTGCTGGCAGAGTAGAAATGGATGCAATTGAACATCAGTTAATTAATTCATAATGGGATTTTTTGCTTACTTTTTATTGTTTATCTGGTTATCTGCTTGCAAAAGCTCTGGATTTGCATGTAATGATATTATTGGAATCTAGGGACCTTTGAAGCTAAAGGATGCCGCTGCTCCTGCGGAAGTCTGTGCAAGCATTTGAGTATCATGCAGAGTTTTAAGTATTAAACAGGAGAAAAGCTATATATAAACATCAATTGCTGTATAAAAGACAATCCATTTGAAGAGCCATTAAGAAAAAACTTTAAAAATCAGAACAGTATCTTTCAGGAGGGCTTCAGGAAAAACTTTCTCTCCTTTCAGATGTGCCATCTAACTTCTAGATACTTCCTTTAGTGTGGCCTGGGCTGTTTTCCTTTAATATTGTGGTAACACTCTGTATGAAAGATGTTCCTTTACTATGAGAAGTTGAAGTAGGGGAGTACAAGGCAGCCTACTGCTTGACGCGATTTTTAATTCATATTGGCCAAATGGGCTTCTAGTGAGTACATACCATGACAAGGATAACCCCACTGTTATAGATGTGCTCCGTTTTCCTTGTATATATGCTGTGCTTCTCCAGAATGTAAAATCTGAGGGTCTGACACAATGAATTTTTATAACAAAATAAAATACTATACCTAACACTTAGATCACAAGCCAGGAGACGAGGGCTGGATTCCAATGCCAATGTTGCGCCTCGCTGTTTCAAGTACTAGGTAAGTTTGTGTGCCTGCAAATTATTTTAGCCTCCAAACAAGGTACCCGCCCATTCAGCTGCCCACACTCAGTTTCCCCATCTGCCACAAGGGCTGTGCTTGCTGGTTTCAGGACCAGCAATCACTACATGAATACCTGAAAAGCTCAGGTGTAATGCAGTGAGTATTATTTTGAAATAAATTAATAGCAATAACTAGGGATACTCCAGGACAAATAAGCAGTATGGAAAGGAGCACTTCTAATTGTTGAAGTAGTCTGAGTTGCAACCATATTTTAACTAACAGGTTGGTCTGTTTTTGAAATATAAATGTCCTGTTCTCCACACAGATATAAGACAGTGAGTAATCAGTACTAAGCTACAGAACTTGTTGAGGGATTTTGGGTGACCACCACTGGTTGCTGCTCAGAGACTGTGCTAGCTCATTCAGCATTTAGGACCAGTTCACGCTTGCTGCTCCGGAAAATAACTGCAGCAATCTTCTTTACGTACTATATGATCGCTGCTTGTGCTTGATGCCCTGCGATGAAGTAATGGGGAATGCCTGACAGTTGGGCATGGCTCAGCAGGCAAATGTTGCTGGATATATGATTCGTACCTTTTCCTTCTGTTCATCTTATAGATACGCAGCCTTTCTTCCTCTGCTACAGGATCTTCAAGAATCCCGTCCCATCGAAGGCTTTCATTAAGCTGAGCAGAAAGACCTTGATCTGTTTGAGTAGAGTCCAAAATGGTGGAAGTTGATACTACAACCTTGTTTATTTCTGCATCGTTCTGATTCTCTTCTGCATTATTTTGGGCTGAGTCAGGGTTCCTCCCAGGACTTGGGATTTCAAGCGATGGAGGGGAGCCGGCCTGCTGCCTTCTGGTTTTGTGGTGGTGTTTATCTGTTAAAATGATAAACGCTGTTAGCAAAAATGTATGCATTGCCTCTGAGGCTTTCCTGCTTATTTTGTAAAGAGGATGATGAGACAAGTGTTTGCTGTGCCTTTACATGTCCATTAATAAGAAATCAAATCTATAAGAAAATATTAATGGCTTAAAAATCTTATTTTTAAGTGGGAAATACATATTTATCTGATTGGCTAACATAACGATTCTCACACCTGTAAAATGTATTTATTGAGGCTGTTAATGCATTAATAGCACTTCTATACTGGCATCAAGTTCACTGCATTTGCCTAACTCAGTTTAGGCAGGAAATTGATTCTTAGTTGTTGGGGATTTTTTTTTAAGCTGTTATCCATTAATACAACAAGCAATGTGATTTTTTTTTTTTTTTAATAGTACAATTTCTGGAAACTTTCAGGCACCTTTTGTACTAAGATACTGGAAGTGAACGGCTATTCCTTTACATGGAAGATTTTTTGAAATTACCCTCCCCTTTCTGTAGCTGTAACAGCAACTCAACCCCACTGATGGGAAGTTAGATCAGTGCCATGACTCATGCCTGTGGAACGGCGAATATTTAAACAACTATACTGTAGCTCACCAAAAGAAAACCACTAAATATTTACAACATCCCAAATCTTAGGCAGTTTATGAAATTTTCTACTTCTTGACAGATGTCTTATGCCTCCTACTGCTTATGCTGTGTAGTTACATGTACTCAATCTTTTTCTTTTTTTGGATAGATTTGTAGCTATATATGAAACTAGATATATAAACAAGCTACAGGTTCAATGAAAGGTTCTGCAGTGCCATAGATGATTTCCTAGGGAAGGTTGTTTTTTCCCTCTGTGGCAGTTGTCCTGCAGGATGGAGGGAGAGCCGAGCACCACATCCTCTGGCCGACACGGACAGGTGAATCCGAGCTGCCCTCCCGCTGGTACACACGCTCCGGCTGCGCGTCCCTTCGTGTCTGCGCAGTGTCGATTGCACAAACGTGATATTGAGCAGTGGTCGAGTACCAGCCTGGTGCACACATGGCTTCACCCAATGACCCCTCCCCTCCCCAGGCCTGCCCGGACCCTGTGTGGGCCATTTTGGGGACATCTGTGGGGAGCACAGTGGCTTCGCGGGGGACGGTGGCCTTTGCCCACACCTGCTGCGGCAGCCAGCCCAGCTCACCTGCCCGCACGGAGGTGGTGGTGGCGGCACTCCCGCGCGGCAGCTGCTTCTTTCTTCGTGCCGGCTTCGTGCCAGGGCCCTGCGGTGGAGGGGGGCACGGGCAGCCCCTCGCCCCCCGCCGCCTGCCCGCGCCGCTCTCCTGCCTGCGGGGCCCTGCAGCAGGCCTGCCATGGCCCCCCACGGCCGCCCTCGAGCCTGGCAGGGAGCAAGGGAAAGACGGTCAGCAGCCCTGGCCCAGCCTCCCTCCTTGTCCGTGAACCCCCTCCATCTTCACTCCCCTCAGTGCCTTCCCCCTCTCTCTCTCCTTTCCCCAGCACCTCATTTCCCTTCAGCACCTCCCCTCAGCACCTTCCCCCTCCATTTCCCCTCAGTGCTTCACCTCCCCTCAGCACCTTCCCCCTCCATTTCCCCTCAGTGCTTCAACTCCCCTCAGAGCCTTCCCCCTCCCTTTCCCCTCAGGTTTTGCCCCTCCATCTCCTCTCCCCTCAGTGCCTTCCCCCTACATCTCCCCTCAGCTCTTCCCCTCAGTGCCTTCCTCCTCCACCTCCCCTCAGGCCTTCCCCCTCCATTTCCCCTCAGGTTTTGCCCTCTCTCTCTCCTCTCCTCAATGCTTTCCCTCTCCATCTCCCTTCAGCACCTTCCCTTCCACCTCACCTTCCCTCTTCACCTCTCCTCCCCTCAGCACCTTCCCCTCCATCTCACCGCTGCCTTCCCCTTTCCTTTTCCCCTCTGCTCCCCTCAGCGCCCGCCCTTCAGCGAGGTCTCCAGGGCAGCCATGGCGCAGCGGCAAGCCTGGGCCTGCCTTCTTGGCCAGGAGCCCAGCGCCATTTCTTTGTGTCCCTGTCCAGCACAGGTTTCCTCCCTTGTGCCCCTCTGCATGTATCTGTAGGTACTGGGGCTTACCCGAAGTAATACGGCACACCAGTACAGCTCTGGCAGCAGGTGAAGTATTGCAGGGCTGTGGGGTTTGCAGCATGGTGCTGCTGCAGAGGGAAAAATCAAATCCGAATCCATTGCAGGGAAAACAGCTATCGGGGTCCTTCCCACCTCTTCGTAGTACCTCAGCCTGGTAAATGAAGGTGCTGAGGGAAACTCCCATCTCCCTTCCCTCCCCTCCGCCTTTCCCCACATCAGAGTGGCGAAGGTACGTGTGAAACAGCTTCTGAGGTGACAATATCTCTCCCGAGTGTTTTAGGGCCAGTGCAATCCTCAGATCTCCTGCCCTTGCTGCTGCGTTGTGGTGGTGAACGTTTTAACAGCCTCACCAGTAAGGGAGATCAGCGCATCTCCTTCGGAGGTGAGCCTGGACGAAAAGCATTCGCGGGAACTCTAGCAACAGTTGCTGAAGCAATGCACTGCTTATTTGTCATCCTCTCCCTGGAAATAACATGAGGTTTAATCCTGGTTTGGTGTGCTTTCTCCCGCTCCCTGCCTGCCTCTTTCCTTCTCTTCTTCTGATCTATTTAGATGTGAAATTTGGCAGACGCTCGCGGTTGCATTCAGACAGGTTGTGATGAAGTCAGGCTCCCGGGAGGCTGCTGCCACAGCAGATCCCTGGGCTGCAGGCAGCACTTCTCCGACTGCCACTAATGGTCTGATTTCAAAGTGTCAACAGCAGGGTTTTCGCAGTGATGGTTATTACTAATGCTGTACAGCAGCCAGCAGGTCTCCAAAGCCTGCATGTGGATGAAAGGGATGGTGACACAGGGCAAAAAGGCACGGAAAACAGGAACAGCAGTGATGGGATGTAAATAATTCAGACTGAAAAGTGAGTATAATATTTTTGGAGAACAGCTGAGGGAAGGGGATTACTTGTAGCTAATGGTGGTTTTCGTAAATTTTATTATGACAAAACCTGACTTGCCAGCCAAAATTAGAGCCCAGTGGTAGTGGCTGGCCTGAGCTACATACAAAGAAAACCATCTTCTGACAGCTCCTCCCTGGAGTACCAGGATGGGTAGGACCAACATTTCCCTGGTTAACCTGCCCCTTCTGCTGCTGCAGTTGGCCAGGAGGATGCTGGGTGGTGAGGTGCTCCCTGGCAGCAGATAATTTTATTCTGAAGGGGCATCGTCCCCAGGCAAATCCCTTACCCTCTTACTGCTTTCTCTCACTTCTCTCTTTGTCCCCCTTTTCTGTGTAGACTGAGAGTTTCAAACTCTGTCATGCCCAGCGCAGCCAGACTCCAGTCTCAGTGGATGTTCTACCTGCAGTTCACAGTAAAAATACTACAAACAAACCTTCCACAATCCTCTGAAGGTTTCACTGCATCTTAGAGGCATATATCTTTTGAAAATAAACATATCATGAATTAATAAAATAGAAGTCAAATTTGTAAACCCTTGCCAGGAAGGGTAATTGCATTCAAGCAGTAGGTCTAATCTACACACGTAAGGGTTGTTAGATTTGGCTTTCAATTTGATTGAATATTCCTACTGTTTTCTTTAATTTTAGCTGGAGTGTAAAATTAAGTAAAGGTTCTGTTGTATTTGTTTACTTTGGCGAGACTTTGGTGACCCCCCCATTCAGTATAAAATTTGGGTAATGCAACAGGCAGGTGCCTCTGAGAGGAGATTTGTGAATATGCCTTATATCCTGACTGGAAAAATTAGTAATTTTATAAGCAATTATATAGATCTGGTGACGCGAGGAAGGAAACTTGCAAGCCTTAAATTCAAAGCCCGGCCTAAGCTGGTCTCAGAAAGTGGATCTTCACAGTTGTAGTGTATATGTATATGTGTATTTTTATCAGGCCATCAAAGAAATGCCCAAACCTCAAATATATAACCCATGGCTGCTGGGTTCTGACTCAAATGGCTTTTGTTTGGTGGGGAGTGGGGTGGTTCTTGGTGCACTTTTTGACTTCAAATGCAACTACACAGAGAAATTCCTCTAGATTTCCCTGTGGAACCAGTTTACTCAAAAATGTGCATCATTTTCCTGTGCCACAGATGCACTGAAACTGCGTATAGACCTACTGCACTGGGCTACTAAGGAAGTCTTCTTGTGAAATGTTACAGTTGACGCTGTAGGCTTACCTTGAACAAGGAAAAGAGAATTAGACCTGAGACTTGTTTGTGCAAGCAAAAAAAGCAGTGGATCAGAATGGGGAGTTTGTCTTTAAAACAGGTAAAAAAACAGCTTAATTTGCTATGAAGCATCAGTATTCTTTAAATGTTTCCTTTGTCTTATGTATTCTTAAGCAGGTGTGCTCTATAGGCAAGATTTTTTTTATTCAGATTAGAGACCGAATCATTGACCTTTTTATGGAGGAATGCTAATTAGAGGGACAAATACAAATTGAATCACTGAGGACCAAATAGTAGAGGATTGCAATCAGAGTAACAGCTTGGAGAAAAATCCTGGCCTTCTTGCTGTGAATTGTAAAGCGGCTAGACTGAGCTGGCGTGGTCAGGGCGATGGGCAGGGAGTGCCAAATATCGCTGGCTGCGGCAGCTCCTCGCCAGTTGTCAGCCTGTGTCCCTACAAAATGGTCTTTCAGAGATAAGCAGCCAGCCAGTTTGGCCTCTGGTTATTCTGTGTGTTTAAAATTGCTCATAATTAATACTCTTATTATTTGTGTATTAAAACACTAGTTGTCCACCTCGAAATCTTGTGTCAAATGCTGAACAAACAGATGATGAGAATCCTTACCTGAAGGAACCTGTGATCTAACCAGAAACAACAGCCAAACTGTGGAAAGCAGACCATCGGTGCAATGCCTCTGCAATGCCTGGCAGGACACGGCTGAGAATGGGAGCCCAGACCCCTGCTTACCAGTCCGGTGTCCAAACTGGGAATCACTTCCTGTAGCACTCCAGGATTGTTACCATTAGGATTTTTTGCTATACAATAGGGCTGCTTTTAAGCATCTGTAGTTCTTCCACAGGACACCTTCATGCCCATGAGTTTAACAACTCTCTGAAAATGGTGGTCTTGATTTTTCATTTCTTGAGAAATGTGCCCGTCCGAGGGTGACACAGAGAGGCTGCTCCCCGGCGAGCAATTATGTGCTGTGCTGACAGGAGACTGGATCAGCTTGGGGCATCTGCGGTGCAACTGTCAGCGTCGGTGATAGGCCTGCAGGAGAAGGTTGCTATCCGTTACAGTCCTTGTCATGTGTATATTTAACATCTCTGGCAGCTGTGATCTGGTGAATAATTCAGTGAAACCCATCATCGATAAAAGAGAGATTTTGAAGGGTTCTTTGGGTGGAATTGGAAGTGCCTGCTTTCTGAGAAACGAGTATATTAAAAATTGACTTCATGCTATCAAGATAAAACTCATATTTAGCCTTTTTAAATTTTTAATGTAATGTCATATTTATTCCCTGTGACTTCCAGCTATCAAGGCCCAGTCTTGCAGTCAGACTCCAAAGCACCTGTGGTTCTGTGGGGATCCCGACGAGTAAATTCAACAGCAGAATGGATACAGGCTCTGAGATGTGTGTAGTTTCCTATGACTATTGCTCCTGCCAGCACAGCTGGTTAAATAAGGTAATTTATCTTTTTCCTGAAGTTGGCTGAACCGTGTGTTTAATTTATTTATATTATTGACTATGTGGAGGACTACCCTGGTGCGAAATGTCATCTTTAAGTGCTTTCTTCCACAGAAATACAGGCTCTGTATTAACGCAAACACTGCTTCCTCTGATGTATTTTTCAACACTTGCCTAAACCGAAAAGCAAAATATATGCTCAGACTTGAACTCAATTTAGGTAAAAGGTGGCTTAGGGTCCCTAAGGTGGCTTAGGGTCCCTAAGCTTATCCTGTGAGGTCTTGTGGATGTATGGAAATGATGGGGCTTGCAGAGCCACCGAGTTTCTCAAGAGCAGGCTCTGAACAGGCAGTAAAAGCACAGACTGATGATTTATTTTCTCTTCCTTTCTCTTTTCCTTCTCTCTTTTTCTCTCCCTCCCTTCCTGTCACATGGCAAATTTACTCACTGCATCCACTGGACGTTTAGACAGTGATGAGCCCTAATGTCTGTGTTCACAGGCCAGTGCAAAGAAATGATTGTTTTCCTGTGACTTTGTGTTGACTCACCGAGTGATCCCTGGCTGTCACTTCACCAAGTGCTTTGCTCCCCCCTCCCCACCCTCCCTGTGCTGCGTGGGACAGTAATTCGCGTTTGTACAGCTCTCCAAAATGCAAAGCGAGACATGTTTTATTACGATGAAGCCTGAGGGAGTGGGCTACGAGCAATTCTTGAAAATGGAAGAAAAGCCATGCCAGCCCCCTCACCCACTGTGCAGTGAGTTGGTTGAAGCAGGTTGGCTGGGTTTATCTTGGCACGTTGGCTCCACGCCGTACCCCATTTGCGATCCTTCCTGCAGACTGAGTTTTTAGTGACATGGGGAGCCCTTCACAGGACCGTCCACAGCAGTCCCAGGAAGAATAGCTTAACTGTAAAAAACCATGAGACCAAATTTTGCTGCTGATCCCAGGCAACCTTCTGTAGCTGGTGTCTGTTATTAGGATCGCTCTGCAGGTTTGAGCCCTTAACTTTTAAAAGTTACGAGCCCCCCGCGGCTGTCCCGGGCCCAGCAGATCACCTTGCTTTGCTATGGGGTGCTCTTGTTCTGAACGTTTTTTTCCCCTGCAAAATTCATTTTTGTGGTGGGGTTGGGTTTTGCTGTGAGTTTTTTTTTTGTTTGTTTGTTTCTTGGGGTTGTTTTTTTTGCTTCGGCGTTTTGGGTTTGGGTTTTTTGGTTGGTTTTTTTGGTTGTTGGGGGGTTTGTTTTGTTTTGTTCTGTTTTGGGGTTTTTTGTTTTGGTTTTTTTGGGGGGGTTTGTTTGCTACCGGCTTTCCTTGTTTGTAGTTTGGGGTTTTTTTCAGTAGGTTTTTATTCTCTTTTGGGGGCTCCCGGGCGCAGCCGGCCGGTCCCACCGCGCATCTGGGCGGCTACTCGCATCCCTGCCGGGCGGCCCCGCTCCGAGCCCCGGCGCTCCGGGCCGGGCCTTGGCGGCGGCCGGCGCTGGCGGGGCGGGTGCGGGGCGGCGCCGCCAGGGGGTGCCCGGGCCCGCGGGGGGGTGCGGAGAGCGCGGCGGGGCGCGGAGCGGAGCGGAGCCGCCGGGGCTGGAGGAGGCGGCGGCGGCGGCGGCGCGGCGCAGGTGCGCTCCATTTCCGCGTTGTCCCGGGGCGGGCGGGTCCGTGGCGGAGCCGGCCGCGAGTTTTGCCGGGGCAGCGAGGCCGGGTGCGAGAGCGGGGCCGGGCCGGAGGGCAGGTGGGTGTGCCGGGGAGACGCCGCGCCGGGGCAGCGGGCGGTGGCCAGCCCGCAGCTCCCTGCCGGGAGGGCGCACGGGCGCTTCGTGCGGAGTTTCAAGCAGAGTTTCAGATGTTGGTACGTACTGGCAGCCTGGAAACCTGCTGGGAAACCGCCGTGTCCGGGGCCCGTGGGTTACGGCCCCTTCCCCTGGCGGCCTGGGACAGGGGAGCAGCTTTTGGGGGGCCTGGGACAGGGCAGCAGCTTTTGGGGGGCCTGGGGCACCCAGACCCGGAGCTCCACTGGTCGGAGAGTCTTATGTAAAATGCTGCTGAAAGCAGTCCAGAAGCACAGCAAGGTGAACTGCAGAAGGCTGAATTTAGGTGCAGTTCAGCCTCCTGAAGGTAACTGAATGTAAGTGACAGGGGTGTGGGGGGAAACACGCCAGAAGTGGGAGGTTAAAAGTGATGTGCTCCATCGAAAAAATTATCAGCCCTGGCATACTTTTGAGAGCTGTTGGGCTTGTGCATGTTGTTGGTGGGAGCAGCCACGTGCATCTTGTGGAAGATGGATTGTCGTGGTTCTTTTGGGCACTCTGACAGAGGATGATGGGTGCTGTTGTATGTGCAAGAAAGAATGACATGCTGTGCCCACCCCCAGAGTTTTCAGTCTGCTGCAGCTTGGGTCAGGTACTCCCCAGGGCCTGGTCAAAGTCCATGGCTTCCTTTTTGCTCATACCAACAATGTTCAGGGTGATAAAGGTCTTGGAGTTACTGCTGGCTCTGCTTGTGTGTTGTTCAAAGGCTTCCTAGGATGCCAAAACCCAATACTATAGCTTAAGGATGCTGAGAAAGGGTATTTCATCCTCCAGATGTGATGGGAGGCCTGTGGCTTGGAGCCATGCTGAATAGTGAGTTTTTGGCAAGGCCTGGGGTCAGTCTGCTCAGCAGATTTTCTCCGCCGGCCATGAACATGCTTTTCCTGGTTCACTTGAGGTTACCCGCGAAATAGGCTGGCATGCGGTTCTTCTGCAAGGGATTCCTTGAAAAATGCTGGCCCTTGCTAAGTACTGTCCTGCTGTGTCCAATTCTTTCTAAGAAACTTGATGCTTCTCTGGAGGCTGGGAGGTGCTGATTCCACCCTGCCAACCTCCAGCCGCAGAAGGCCTCCTGAGCTTTTTAGCATATCGGAATAGTGAAATGAGTCTCTCTAATTGGCCATTTAGATGCTAATTTGCTTCTCCTAGGCCTATGCCAGATCAACCTGCCCCAGAATGTGAGTCAGAAAGAGCCTCCTGTCTTCATGAATTATTCACTTTGCACAACGCACCTGCCTGGCTGGGGATCAGAAGGAAATAGAGCCAAAGTCTGATAAATAAAGATACACCTTGGCAGGTAGAATAGTGCTGGCTTTCCTCCCCAGCATCGTAGGGTGCTGGGGAGCCAGAAGACTGCTTTGCTTGGGCAAAAACTGGTTCTTTATAGCTTACCATATATCAAGTAGCCATGCTAATAAGTGCCTGTCATTAATACAGGATTGTTGGTACCGTATGTCAGTTTTCCTCTAGAGCTGATTTTATCTTCCCACTCGTAGGACTGGCATGGACCTCCAGGGCATTGTATTTTATAAGCTTTTTAACAAGCTCTGTCTTAAAAGGAGTTAGGCTTCTTGCCACTACTGCTAGGATTGGGAAGCAGCTCTGGTACATGGGAACCTTCTTTGTTTTCCCCCCAAACCTCATCCCCACTTGCTCCTTTTCCAACTTGGCCCTACGTGATAATGACACTCTTCTCCCTTTCCATGTGCTGAGGCTGATTTGTGTTTACATTGAGCTGGGCCGACCAAAATCGAATACATGGCTCTGAGTGAGGTCTTCCCTGTTTTGCTGGTGCTGGTAGTGCTTAGATTGAGTGGTGGGACAGACAGGTAGAAAGTCTGTCTGATTGGGTTCTTAAGTTGTTGTCCCAAAGCTTGCCAAGGTTTTGTGGTGTTTATTTGGACATTGTGTTTTCCTTGTGTCTGTTGGCCCAAACTGCAGAGGTGCAAGTCAATTTTGGATTCCCTGTATCGCTTGGCTCTCCATCTGCTGCTAAGGGTTTGCACTACTGTGGGGATTTGTCCCAGTAAGAAATTGCAAAAGGCCGTTTCTCAGCCGTGCCCCTGTGTGCTGGCCCAGCTCCCTCCCTTCCGGAGAGCGGGCAGCAGGAAGGTGATGAGGATTGCTTGGCTCCACTGTGCTTGTGCTTCCTGCCTGCTTAGCCCCTATAAAATGTCAATGCTTATAGCAGGCTCCTTTGCCACTGGAGGGGCTGAGAAACTGGTAGATGTAGTGTGAAGGGGCAGTTCAAAGTGGTTTGTGCATGAGAAAAACTTCTATAAGGCCCTGATTCAGGCCAGCACTTGTACAGGCACAGTTACTCCCCTTCTCTGGCTCTGAGACGTGCCCGTATCTTGAAAGTCGTCTGTGTCTTCTGCCACGCTTCTACAGCCCCAAGGGTTATTTTGTCACTTTAAAACAGTTGTGTGCTTTGAAATACAACTGTGGCACTAGGATCTTTAAAACATGAGGGGAAGACTTGCGTCTGGACTAAATAGCCTTTCCCTGCCTGCTTGTACTTGTCTCCCTGCTGGGCGACTAGTGTCTGGGAGGAAAAGGGACTGGCCAGTGGTGGGTGGGAGGCAGAGGCTGGGTTAACCTTATCTATCTCCTCTAGTCATTTATCCTCTGTCATAGCAACAAGAACAAACACTCACTTAGTTGCTAAGGTTTCCCAGGGATAATGGGGTCTGGTGCGCAGAGCAGAGAGTAATTACACTGCCTCTTTGAGGGAGCAGCAGCTAAAAGGAAAAACAGGCCAGCACGGTACCTGGTGCAAGCTGGGAGTCCTGGGGGAGGTGACACCCTGAAAGCAGGCAAGTTAATTACATCGGCACAGCTCAGCTTGGGAATTGGGAACTCGTCTCTGGCCAACTGTTTAATTTTTATTTTTTAAATGAAGTATTTAAGAAAAAAAAAAGCCTAATTAATTTCCTATAAAAACAAATTAATATAGACATGAGCTGCTTAGCTGAAATAACCAGGCAAATGAAAGCTGACTGGAGAGCTCCTTATGGGCCCGTATAGGACATTTTTGTATTTGCAGGGCTCCGAGGAATTCATGCTTCGTGGGCACCTGTAATCAGCCCAGCTGCAGGAGGGCTCGTGCAGGCTGTGCTTTTGCTGCCGTGAGGAGGTGTTTTCTACTGCAATCGCTACCTCAATGTCAACAAGACCCTTCAGTTTTAACTTTGATGTAGTCAAGGTAAAGTCAAAATGTGTTTGAGGTGGAGGAGTGGGGAAGGGACTTGTAGCAAGATGATGCTAAAAGTGTACAGGAGCTGAAAAAGCAAGCTGATAAATTTGGGGCAGAAAAATGTTAAGGGTGTTAAATACAGAGCTACAGCCTGGCTCAGGGAGTGCATGATCTGGGAATCTCTGGAGGCTGAGAGGGTATTCTGGAAAAGTATTGCTGTGTTGTGCTCTGTTCTTTTACTCTTCTTTAAGCATCTGCTCTTGGAGCTGGTCAGATAGCAGGTACTGTGCTTACTGGACCTTTGGCATGACCTGCTATGACCGTGCTCTGTTATTATGGTAAAGATACGTGATGTTCATGTTGCTGTTCTCCTGAGAAAACTGGCCTTCTTTCAGAGAAGAGCCTGGAATTCTTTTAAGAGCATCATGTCAGAGGACTGTATCTGCGTATTGCCATCAGCCAGGGCTAGCTCTGGGACGTGCCGATGTGGCAACCTTCTGCCATCGCAGCCGCCATGTGTAGTTGGTACCAAATGTGCTGGTTATTGGAATGCAGATCAGGAGTACATCCAGAAACACCTCCCGCTGCTATTCTGCTGCTGCTTTGGGAAGGTGTGCCTGCCGCAGGATCCATGGCTCTGTGACTTGGTGAGGTGGCATGGAAGGGCACTCGCAACTCCCCAGCCTGCTGCTGGAGGACGTGCTGCCCCACGGCTGGCT
Organism: Calonectris borealis; assembly: GCF_964195595.1. Taxonomy (NCBI): domain Eukaryota; kingdom Metazoa; phylum Chordata; class Aves; order Procellariiformes; family Procellariidae; genus Calonectris; species Calonectris borealis. The sequence continues at coordinate 4,394,681 of NC_134330.1, read as the reverse complement.
GCACGCCACCTTCATCCTCCAGGCCAAGAAGTGGGAACTGTCCAGTGGGAAAGATCCTGCTCCCTTTGCTGTCTCGTGGTCACTCTGCAGGTATGTGGGGCCAAGTCACCAACGTGACGCTGCTGCTGTTCCCTTCACTCAGACCCGACCTGAAGTTTTCTTCCTCACAGACTAAAGTCATGTTCTCTGGCTGCAGAGTCTAAGTCTCGTCGTGGAGACAACAGAAGCAGTGCTACGTCAGAGCCGCAGGCATTGATGTGCTCACTTATGCATCCTCCGAAATGCTCCTGGCCCCATGCAAAGCGTTGGCTCTCTGCGGGGCAGCGCTCCTTCCTTGCAGTGCTCCCCTTAGCTTCTGTGCCAAAGGCAGCCAGGTGGACTCAGATTTAATGAGGTTTTGTTTCACATGACTTCCTCCATCATAGGAAAGGAACAAACAGGTGGAGGGTTTTTAAAGCAGGTCATAGAGTATCGATAAGAGCGCCCTTTTAATTCTTAATTCAAGTAAAAAGCAGAATCTTGGAGTGGAAAGTTTTCTTTCTACACTAAGTACTTGTGCTTCCCCTTTATTCTGTATGCAGTGTACTTGCAGCAGGGCTAAGAGCTGAGGATTTCTCTTGCTCTCTCACTGCTAGAGACTGGCTGCTTCTGCCCTTCGTTAGCTTGTTGAGAGGAGCAGAGAACAGGAAGGGGTTGGCTCGGTGAGGTAGGTGCTAACTGGAGCATTTTTGAGAGAGAACACAGTGGAGGCTGACTGCAAGAGAGGGCTGTTTCAGCGCAGCCCATAGAAATGACTCCCCAGGCTGGCGTGGTTTTGCTATCTTAGTGTTTCTGATTAGGCTGATTCCACAGTACCTCTTGTCCTGTACAGAGATAAGAGGGAGGATGCTTCACGCCTTCCAGATACTGGTACCATTTCTCCAGCATCGTTCCCATGGCCATGCAAGATATTCCTTTCCCTCCAGTCCTGCTAGTGCTCCTGTTTCTGCCCATAGCAGACTGTGGCCTGCAGTCCCATGTCATTCTAGTTTCCTTCTCCACAGCGGGCTTTTTTCAGAGGCAAAGGGGCAAAGCTACCTGTAATGCCAGTTTACATCAGAGGCAGCAGCAGATACCCAATGCTGCCGAAAGAAAATGCTCCTGTAAATATTTTAGGGAATAATCTATGTGAAGACTGTTTTGGGATATGATGGATCTCTAGGCTGTGTTTTGTCTTCCTTCTCTCTTTGCAGATACTGCTCAGGGAATGGTGGAGAACAGAAAGCATATGCTGAGTAACAAGAGGCAAAAGAGCATGACATTGCTTGTTTTTGTTCAGTCATGCTGAGAAAAGCGCACTGTGGTGTGAGGCTGGAGAATGTGTTTAGGTCTTTCCTGAGAAAAATGCTTAGCTGATGTGCTCTATTCTGACTTGCCTTCAGCTCTGTTAGAGTAGATAAAGCTCTGCAGAGGAGGGGCAGATCTATTCAGCACTGCTTTCCACCCTGAAAGCACAGCTGCTGGCAAAGCAAACTCCTCTGCCCTGACCGTGGTATGGGTCTCATCTCTAGCTTTTATGCTAAACATCCCACAGCTGCCAAGCGCTGGTCACGTCGTTGTGTGCATTCAGCCTTGCCAGTGGACACTGAGTGTGTGGGCTGTGCTATTCTTCAGGTGTGCGTGAGTGGGAGGGAAGAGTATGTGGTATATCTGAAGAGTAATTTAATATATTCTTGGGGGAGGAGGGGGTACATGGGCATATAATCCTGTAACAGCACATCACTGGCTTGGAAAATATCTGGAAAATCCCAGGTCAGCCATTCTGTGTGAAATTGTAGCTTCTCTCTGCTTCTAACACTGGCCCGGGGGCGGGCGCCTCTGTGTTCTTTTGCTGTTAATGCTTGATTGCTCCCCTATGTGTGAGCTGCTGTGGGACGTGTGCAGGGACTGCGTTGTCTCCTTGCTTGACATAGTGAAGAAGATGAAAAGAGCAGGAGGTGTTCTGGGACAAAATGGAAATGCAAACCCACAGCATGTGTGGCACTGAGAAGAGCAGGGAAAGTAGTTGGTAAATCGAAGACGCCACGGTTCAAGGATTTCTTCCAGGGATGATCCCTTTCAAAAGTGATCGCCTTAAATAATGTAGTAAAGGTTTAAAAAATTGTGCATGACACTTCTGTCTGTCCTTCCTGTCTCAACCCTCTTTCTCTGCCAAACCTTTCCTACAGCCTCCCATCTCCTCCATGCCTCACTTGGCTGTACAGTCATTTTGTGCTGCTGAACATTATGCCGAATTGTTAGAGCCTTCACCCTTTTTATACATCTGTCCCCTTGCACCGAAAGAAATCTGTGCTTCGTCTGGAATTCCTCCTCATCTCTCCTGCCTGTTGTAAGAGCTGAGTTCTCAGACTCTCTCCAGAAATTGGATGGTCAGAGAGGAGGGAACTGGTTCATTGTTTGTAACCGGTTTGGCTCTCAAGGCTGACGTGGGGTTTGGCAGGAGATAGCTGTCAGTTCTCTAACACAGGTTAGTGTTTCTGTGCTGGGGGGTGTGTGGCGTGTGTGGCACATGTGAGCTCAGCGTAGGGAGAGAGATCGATTTGCACAAGCTGCGTGCCTGCCTGTGTAAGAGGGCCAAGGCCGAGCAGCCTGCGATGCCTCCGTGCCTGGCACAGAAGCAGAAAGCTCTGTGTGTCAGCAGCAGATAGCAAGCGTAGGTGCCGCACGCTGAACCAAGGGCACTGCTGGGGTAAGTGTGCTGTGGATTGAGACTGGAACATGTGTTTTCTTGGGAACTGCTGCACAGTTGGCAGATGATATACCTTGCCTGCTATTGTATCTGATTTGTGTTTGCCAAACAGCATTAAACACGTTATCTCTGCCCAGCAGGTATGGTTTCAAAGCTGGCGAGTGTCTGTTCTGGGGAAGGTGAGTATTAATACCTGGAAATTTATGCATTAGGGCTCGTGTGACACTTGCTCTGCTGGAGAGCAAATTCAGCGGGATAAAAGCTCGGTACATCAAGACTAGTTCTGCCTCCAGTGAAATCTTTTGGCTGTGTCTGTCCCTTGGTGCTTTCTGTTCATCTGAGCTGCTGGTAGGACTCAGAACTGCTTAACTGCAAAGTCCCTTTTGGGGATGTGTTTCTCCCATGAGTGCGTGGAATTTGGTTCTTGCTGCCTTTACTGATCAGTTCACAGTGAAATTGTCACTGAACACAAGGAACCACTGGTGTGACCATGCTGGTTACAGGAGCCGCAGTAGGAGATCTGCTGCAAGGGGTGCTGTCTTACACATCAGAGAATGCAAACAAGCTGCTATTGTAGGCTGTGGTTATAAATATCAGGCTATTATGGAGGCAGTTTTAATGAACGAAATGACTTGCCACTATTCACGCTGATTGTTGCGTGGGTTTTTGTTTGTTACTCCATTAAGAGGTAAAAAAAGCAAATGTAGCTTCTTTGTGTCCTTTAGAGTGGCTTTCTCTGTCAGTATTGCAGCGTGGGGCTCTAGAGGTGATGGGGCAGAGATTATTCTTACAAACAACGCTTTTCTCTAGTTTGAAATGAAAAATCAGAACTGACAAAGAGTCTCTGGCTTTTTTTCAGAGTACCATAAAATCTAAACTTCCAGCCTTGTCTTCAAGGTATTTGAAGGTATTTATTGGCTTATATTTTATGAGGATGATGGTATGTTTTTATTGCTCTCTGTGGGTGACAGTCTGTCTACTTCCACTGTGTGTGACGCCGGCAGATCACCTCTGTTTTGCTTGACAGAAGAGTGGCCCTTCGGGACGATTAATAAGGCTGTGCCAAGCGCTGCCCTGTGCTTTCTTGAGGGTGGGGTGGCAGCTGTGCTCAATGCTGGTGTTTGCTTCTTACAGGTGTGATCTGTGCCTCTCCTCTCCAGCCGGGTGCCATGGCAGACACGATTTTTGGCAGCGGTACAGGCCAGTGGGTGTGCCCCAATGACCGGCAGCTGGCACTGCGTGCCAAGTGAGTCCTTGCCACCTCCCTCCTCTCCTTCCAGCCTCAGCTCTGGCCTGAATGGTTTCCCAGTATCTGTGTAAAGCACTGGCCCACTGGCCTCATCCACAGCCTGGTTGGGAGGCAGGAGCTTGCCTGTCATGCAAGCCCTCTGTACCCTAGAAGTGTGCTGCTTGGGTGGGACAAGAGCCTGCTAAGCTGGGGCTTGGTGCTTGGCTGCTGCTTGGAGCTGCCAGCCTGCAGTGGAGTTTGCAGCGTGACTGGTATGTGGTGGGAGTCCATCCCACCAGCACTCCCCTGGGTGAAAGGAAGGGCTTGGAGGCCGGTTCATATCTCTGCAGCACCCTAAATATAATTGATAGCATCCCCCAGCTGCCAGCACTCTTCTGTTTTAGGAACTTGTCATTTGATCTCATTTTCCCCTGAAGTTAAATTACTGCATAACCTAAAGACAAAAGGGATGGAGATGAGTCAAGCACTAGAATTGCATTTGTTTCTTGTATGCTTTCCTTCTCTGGCAGCCAGTACCATGCCATTGCTACCTCTGCTCTTGTCTGAACCTCTGGGGTCAGCCTGCTGCAGAGTGTTAGAAAATAGGAGGTCACCCTCTGTCTGAGGGGACTGCCTGAGTGTGAACAGTGCATGCCACTGCCACTTCTCCAGCCTTCACCCGAAAGCCTCATTAAGACAGCTATGTCTAATAGTGCCCTGCATTTTGCTAGCAGCCGTGACTTTATCTAGTGACCTCTAAACCCCTACTGAATGGTAATTAATTGAGCTGTAAAAGCTCCCGCCTATACCCAAGTGAGCTAAGGAGAAATGTCAGCTGCTCTATGTGAGGCATGGAGGGAAGTGGCTTGGTAAAGTCCTCGTGCGGGCCTGGGTTAGACCAAGGGAGGAAGTTGCCAAATTTGTATTTCCAAGCGCACCTGGAGATTTGTGTGTTTGAACTGGGGATCTCAGAAATGTGTGATCTAGAGGGAGGAGGGTACAGGTAATCCCTGTGTTCTGGAGTCTGCTGTTTGCATTTGTGGTGCTTGGCATCAGTACTTACCTCTGCAAGGGCACCCCCAGGATAACCAGCCCTAGGTCACTAGTTTTCTTTATGGGCAGAGTCAAACAGGAGTGAGGACATGGAGTGGTAAAATACAAACTGGAGCAGAAAGGGAAATGAGAGGGCAGGGAGAGGCAGCGCAGCACTTGGTGCTGCTGGAGGAGTGATGTGGTGATCTGGTCAGTGAGAAGAAACTCCTGCTTTGGGCATTAGCCAGGGAGCAGACTTCTCTGATGGAAGGCTGACGCAGGCTCTGTGTACCTTGCAGGTTTGGCCGTTGGGGCAGGTCAGGGGTTTCATGTTTTCCTTTCACAGCTTAATTCTTCCCTCCACCCCCTCCCACAGGCTCCAGACGGGTTGGTCGGTGCACACGTTCCAGACTGAGAAGCAGAGGAAGATGCAGGCTCTGAGCCCACAGGAACTTGAGGTCATTCTGGAAGTCATCCGCAAGGCGGAGAAATTGGACATCATCGAGCAGCAGCGCATCGGGTACAGTCACGTTCATTTGTCCCCTTCCCTCAGAAGGAAAGGTCAGCGCAGACAGAGGAGTGGCTCTCCCAGCTGCCTGAGCTCAGCCTCCATCAGTCAGAGCATCCCTTAGGTCAGTTATTTTCCCCTCCCATGTTGCTTGTTTGGAGGTGATGAACACTGGGAAGGATGTGATGTTTTCCTTCTCTCCATGTCTCAAGCCTTTCTCTTGCCTTCTTCGAGCCTTGGGGCTTGCTGTGGTTGCAGCCACTGACACAGTCCCTGGTAAATGCAGCCTGTGCTAAGGCAGCTGCCCCAGTGGCTTTGGAAGAGGCTGGGGAAGATGCTGAGCTGTGTAGCTGCACCCACTGCTCATGGACAGCAGGGCTCAGAAACCGCTGCTGGCAGCACAGTTAGGTTTTCCCTTGTCTGCGGCAGCCCCCTGGGATTTTGCCTGGAGCAGTGAATGAGTTTATGTTCTAGTTGGCTGAACTCTCTGGAAGGGGTTTGCTAGCTTGAATTATTTAATTTACGAGCATCCTTTTGCTGCTGCAGATTTCCATTTGCTTTCAGTCCTGATGGAGGTCTGGCCTCAGCTGTGTCTGTGGTCGTCTTACACTGACTGTCTTTAAAGCTGGGGAGTTCGGCAGTCCTGCAGCATTTCCCAGCAGTGTTACATGTTTGTGAGACAGGAAACCCCAGTGACTCCCAGCCCGTGTCCAGCAGGCCCAGCTTCCTGCCCCTGCGCTTCGCTCTGTCCCTGTGCAGTGCACATTAGTGAGTGCTAACGAGAACTGACAGTGATGTTTGTGTGATATATGGGAGACCCCAGCAGTGCCAGAAGCAGCCAGCGATCCTGAGGGGCTGATCATTCCTGTGCGGTTGTTGGTGTAGCTGCAGAAAGCGATAGCCTTGCTGTTCCCATGCTGAAGCATTCTCTGAAATGCCTTTGTTAACTCCTGGGAGTTCTCTTGTGCTGAAGTCAAGGATCATAAATCCACTAATGATGGCTCAGCCTGGCTGTGCTGTCTGACCTCATCACCATAGGCAGTACCTCTTTCAAACAGACCTTGCCTTCCTCTCAGTACGGGACTTGGTTGATGGGACATTAGCACTAATGAGAATGGGGTTGCATGGGTAGCATGATTGTGTTTCCTCCCTGAGCTACACGCACTGGCTCAGTGTATGGCTGCGGCTGGTCACTGCCTCTGACAAATGACCTGGCTGTTATTGTCCCCATCTACAAATGGATGTCTGAGAATTGCCAAGCAGTGATCTCATGACAGCAGCCTTGCTCTGCATGCTCTCGACATCCTGCACCCTAATTGCTTATCCCGCCTTCCTTCCCTTTCGTAGTCCTGCTGCTATGGACATTGTGCATGCATATGTGCTTCCTGTCTTCCAAGCAGACTGTCGAATGAAGCAGGGAGCAGTTACTGCCATTCCTGTACTGCAGCCGGGCACGTTTTGGTCTGATGGCTTCAGTCTGGCCTTCCTGCTTCTAATGGGATGTGGGCAAGCCATGTACCTGCAGTGCTGCTTTCAGGGAGTGTATGTAAAAATGGAGCAGGGCTTGGCAGGTATAAGCCCTTTCCCGGTGCTGTCTGACTTGCCCTGATCTGAGCATTAAATGCTTTTCTTGCTCTACAAGCAGGAAATCATTGTGCTGAGACTGTGTGGCCCAGGTGACGCTGAGCTCCTGAAGGGTGTGGGACCAAGCCCTCTGCCCTGCACCCACTAGCTGAGTCAGGCCTGTCAGTGGTATTTGCAGTTTTGCTTTTTCTGGGCTTGATTAGCATGGTTAGATGGACTTTCAGGGGTTTGTATCCCCTGAAGACTGAGAGCCAGCTGATGGGAAACACTGAATGCAGAGACTGGTGAAAGTACATATGGTTCCAGCAAGGGGCCCAAAACTGCACAGAAGAAGCAAAGGTAGGCTGAGTCTGGAGCACACGTCTGCAGGTTTTCGGCATGCCTCAGTACCATGTGCTTCAACTTCCAAGGTGAGTGCTGTGACCTCTGCTCTGCCTCTTCCCCCACAGGCGCCTGGTGGAGCGTCTGGAGAACATGAGAAAGAACGCAATGGGGAATGGCCTCTCCCAGTGTCTGCTCTGTGGTGAACTGCTTGGGCTGCTGGGCAGCACGTCGGTCTTTTGTCAGGATTGCAAAAAGGTGGGTTTGGTCATACAGGTTCTGCCTGTTCCTGGTAGCAAATCTGTCCAGAAAAGGCCCCCAGGGCTCTTGAAAGCTAGATAGCTCTGTAGGGTTATCTTAGCTCCACTTGTCTAGGTCGGTGCTGTCAGACCATCCCGTTTTCTCTTGCACCCTGGTTATCTTATTCCTCAGGATCCTGAAGAGCCTAAACTGCACTTAGTGCTGGGATGGGGTGCATCAGCCCCGTCTGCAACTTGTAAAAGGGTCTGTGTGCTTTACTGTTATTTACTGCAAAGTCTGCCCTTAGACTTTCCAGTAACGTGTCTCTTCAGAGGACTCGAGTCCATCTTCAAGTTCCAAACCAGTGTAAGGTTTCCAGCCCTGATATATAAATCAGCTTGTGCATCAATGACTGCCCATGTTTGTATATGTTGTTGGCAGGACTGCACGGGTGCTGTTTGAAAGGGAGCATCAGTTTGCAGGGAGACTGCTATTCTGCCAGTGTCCTGGGGGACGATTGTTTCTTGTCTAGACTCTGCAGCCAAGGGGTTAATCTGTAGTGCTGTGGAGATGATGATCTCCAAGGCAACCACCTTATCCTCCCTCTGCTGGGAGGCTGTTTTTCTTGCACTTGAAGCCCATCTTTCCCCGGGGAGATACCTCTGTAAGTGGCTTTGTCTCAGCATGTTGCCTGGGGAGAGGTGAGGGTACCTGCTAGATGCAGGAATGATTCTGACTTGCTGGTGGTAGGGTGGAAGGGAGCAGCCTGTGCTGACTCTGTCCCTGGTGGGTACTGGAGCCAAGGAGACATTTGCTCATGTCACACACCCCGTCCTGTGGAGCCCACAGGACAGCACTTAGTAAAACCTGCTCCTTTACTGTGGAATGGTGCATGTTGGCACCTCTGTGGTTAAGCAGCCATGTGGGCCACAATGGAGAACATTTCATGCTGACACTGCTGGAGTTTGTGAGATGCAGTTCTTGTGCAGAGCAGGCTGCCGGGCTGGGCCTGCACTGGTCTACGGTTGGCTGCAGCACTGCTGGGCTTAGAGCTCTTGTAAGAGAGGGAAGGGAGGTGGGTGCCCCTTGCAGTCACACCCGAGGTCCCAGCATCCCTCCATACGTGCTCGCTCGGCAGGGAGCTGCTGTGAGCTGAGCTGCCTTTGCTGTCGAGTGAGTTTCTCCACTGGATCCAATTTGCAGAAGTAGCTTGGCTGAGGCAGGGGTTATGCAGAGGATCACTTGTAAGGCAGTGACTGGGAAAGTAAATGCAAGTCTTTGAACCCCTGGATCCTAAGCTAGGGATAAAGTAGCTTTTTAGGAAGGGGTGGGGAAGGAAGCAGCAGTAAGGTGCTGGGAAGTGAAAGGTCTGGTTTAAATGGGAGCTACAGGGCAGCTCTCTCGGAGAGGAGCATGGGCTCTGCACGCACACGTCTGTGGAGAATAAAGGGCTGGGTGGCAGACAGGAGACGGCTAGCTGTTTCCTGAATTTCAAGCATGCAGAATAACAGGATGTGCTGTATTCTTGCCTTCTTCCCTTGGCGATTCTGCTCTCACCTTGTCCGAAGCCAGCTAGGTCCCATTGCCAAGCACTTTCTAACCTGCTTCCTGTGAGCCTTGTACACTAACGAGGAGGCAAAAGCTGGTGCAGGCACTTCCCTGCCCTGTCCATTTGCAGTTGCAGGTAGTAACCCCTCCAGCTAGTGAGGCTGCGTGAGCCCGAGGCTCCGGGAGGGCTCTGACCAGAAAACCCCAGAGAAGGGATGGGTTTTTCTGTGGTTATTCCCTTTTTGTCTGGAGTCTGTTGGGCAGTTCAGGAGGATTCATATCCAGGTTGATTTAAGGTGAGACCTTACTTTTCCAGTGTCCATTTTGCAGCTGCTTTCAGCTTGGCTGCACTTTTCAGTTGTGTGCAAGCTCAGGGCAATGCTGACTGGGTGCTCTGGGTTTCTCCCCTTGCTGCTTTTTAATGTTGTGGAGTGAACTCAGGGAACAGTCAACTCTTTGGCAGAGGCACACAGAGTGGACTGTTACTTTAAGCTTGTTCCCTCTCGTCCGGGGATATCCATCACTCGTGCAGTGTTGTACGCAATAAGCAATGACTTGTCAGGGAATTATGGATTTTTAAAGTTCATATTTTTCTTGCTAGTGTTGCTCTGTTACCATGTCATTGCAGCCTTTTTAATTCAATAACAGGGATTGTTATAATGATGCATCGGAAACATAGCAAAGAACTTACCTTCAGCCAGTCCCTTCTGCTGAGTAGAGGTTCTATATTTCTTGTAGCCTGGTGGATTTTCTAAGCGCCACTTTCTGTTTTATGAAGAATATTTTTAATATTAGTTTTTATTATCTTAGAAATAAATGCATTATGGCAAGACAAAGATGTATGCAAATCCAGATGTGTTAAAAATAGCAGTAGTTAGGCAAAGCATAATGTGTCATTTACCACGCAGAGGGTATCAGTATCATGTATAAAAGGTGAAGTATAAGTAGGAGAAGAAAGTGCTTTATCTTGTATTTAATGAGGAGTGGGGCTGCGTTTAATGTCCTTGATTTTTATGTCTTCTTCTGAGGGGTTGTGAGTGATGCTCAATTTTCCAGCTAGTCTGCAGAGAAGGGGAGGAGGAAAGCCTGTTTCGTATTGGAACTTTCAAAATTTATGGCTAGGAATAAAATCCCTTGGAAACTTCCACTAGAGGGAGTGTTTGAATGTGCTATACGTGTGGGGACTGGGATCTTTGAGGGTATTTGAGACTGAGTTGCTCCCTCAGATTTTGGTTTGAGGGAAGGAGAATTTGCAGTACTTCAGGTGGCATCTGCTAATTGCATCTGCAATCCCTCTTGGCTTGGGTAGCACCATGTTGAGTATTGATGCACCAGACTCAATAGGTTGTTCCTTATTTCTCTGGGAGGATGAGGGCGAGGTCAGGAACAGAGAGATGGAGAGGAGAACCAACCTCTGTCGGGCTGCTGGTGCTGCCTCCCACTTTCTGTGCAGCGTGATTCAGGGACAGACCTGCCGCTGGACTATGCTGACCAAAATAGTTGGGTGCGTTTGTTCATGCAATGAAGCCATTGCCTTAGGTACCATCGTTCTGCCGCTCTTCTCCTCCAGGCGTGGGCACTGAGGGCTGAGTGAGCCACTGAGACTTTTGTCCCTGGACACAGACCTCCTGGCTCAGAGAAGGAGCAGCTTACTTAGGGGGATATGTAACACCTAAGCTGGGGAGATTAAATTCACATGTCTCTCTAAGCAAGGTTGTGCTCTCCAGGGCCCTCTTGTGAGTGGCATTTTCTCTGTGAGGATCAAAGAATTCATCCAATTTCTCATTCAAGCTGTAAGCCAAGCCTGATACACATCAGCTTCATTATATAATATTAGGTGATTCAGGTTGTAAATGGCTTGTAATGCCAGCAGAGACATGAAAGTTCCCTTGTGCAGCAATAGAGGCTGTGAGGCACTATCAAGCATTCTGCTCAGGAGATGTGCGTGTAGGCACGGTCGTGCCTGCTTCCTAAGCAGCCACAAATCAATAGCTGCTGAGTGCGTGCTGAAATGGAGGGGAAGCCGTGGGGTGTAAGACTACGTATGTGAGGGAAGAGAGGAGGGGATTTCCAGTCTTGCACAAACTCGTGCTTGTTTTGTACTTGGTTACAGCTGTTTTCTATGCCACAGTGATTGAGTTTTAGGATTTAAAGGAATAAAAAAAATGCCCTAGAAATATGCCTGTTGGTTATGGGGTTTGATTTGCCCTGTCCGATTCTCTTCTCACCCTGCAGTCAAGGACTGTGCTGTAGATTTGCCTTTGTCTCATGTCCGTATAGACCTAAAGCAGCTTCCTGCCATCAGTGGTTCTCCAGGATAAATAAGAAAACTGTGCCATGTTTAGGTTTTTAAGGAAAGCAAAACAGAACTGTTGGGACAGATGCTTCTTGACCTTCTCTCTCCCGAGGACTGTATGGCTGTGGGGAGTTGCTAACACCACTGTTTTTTTTCCTTTTTTCTCTCTCCTTGTTTCAGAAAGTTTGCACCAAGTGTGGAATAGAAACCTTTGGAACCCAGAAACGTCCTCTTTGGTTGTGCAAGATCTGCAGTGAACAGAGAGAGGTAAAATGCAACTGTGGAGAGATGGGGCTCAGCAGCCTGCACCTACCTGCCCCAAGAAAATATCTTGACACCTACCTACCCTCCCATGGGGTTTGGGAGGTTTGGCTGGAGGCCAGGCAGGCTCGAATACACACAGTGGTGACAACTTTGGTTTATGAGGGGGTGAAGGGAAAAAAACCACACCAGCCACTGCGGTCTGTGTGGCTTTGTGGAATTTTTCTAGCTATGGTCATAAAGAGACTGTTACCTTTTGCTGCTGCACTCCTTCCTAGTTCTGTGGCAAATAAACTTGGCTAACACTGTTTCTTTAATACAGCTGGAGAAATCTATAGCATAGCTGCAATATTTGTCCCTCTAAAAATAACTGCGATTGCAGCTTTTAAGTCTGTTTTCCTCCCTGCCTGCAAAATCCCATAAATTGCCAGTGTGTGAGACTTCTAATGTAGGTCTCTAAATTTTTATATCCTTCATCCTTGACTTTACACTGCAAAAAGTAATGGCCTGCCTCAGTTCTTGTCTGCCAGCCAGCATCCACCAGCATCAGGGCTTGCTGCTTTACAGTGAAGTGAAACTGGTGAATTTGTTCTGTGATTACAGGATTTCCCCTTGTTCCCGTCAATTCATTTTGGGCTTTTGCTTGTGTCCTTGAACATCAGTCCAGTGCAGCTATTTCTGACCACTGCAACCAACTGTGAAACGTGGGTGCTGGACTAAATTAATTTTTGAAGTGTAGTGAGAGCATTTGTGCAGGTGTTCAAGGTGCTGAAAGTTTTTTATACTAGTTGTGGAAACTTAACGTTGTTTAGGTTTTACATAGGAGGGGATTGTCTGCGTGGGAGCACTTGCAAAGTTCATGTTCAGGTAAGATGAGGGGCACATGGAGGCTGCTGGCCTTTAACTTTTGAGCAGCAGTGTGGGTGTGGATAGGGCAGGCAGAGAGCATTCCAGCTCCCTGGATATTGCTAATAATTTGATACACTGAATCATCCAGATGTTTTGAATTCCAGATGGAGGTCCCAAAATGGAGAGTGAGCAGGTCAAGATATTTTCTGTGTTCTGCAGGGAGATGGGTATGGGACTAAAATTGACTTTATTTCTTTTTTTTTCTGTTTTTCTGTATTTTTTAAATCATCCTCCACTGTATAATCGGTTTATTTTTTCCTATTTCTTATACAAATAATGAGGAGCTCTGGTCACTGGACAGAGAATAATATTAACCTGTCCAGTAAGTGTTATGTACCACCAGTGTGTGAGGGTACGGTAACCTTCAGAGCTCGCTGTTCCCGTGAAACCTGAGATATGGCCAAAGTGCTTCCCTAATGAAAATGGATGGAACTTTCCTTCTTAGACTAACTAAAAAATAGCCTCATCTTACCTCCAACCCTAAGCTTTGTCTTTATTTTTTTGATTCTTTTTAAGGTCGGTTCAGGTCTGTCTCCTTTCTTGTTTGTGGTGGTGCTGGTGCCCTGACCAGGAGAAGGTTGGAAGGGTCACAGTTTGGACATGCAGTCAGGCATCAAGTCATACATCCCCTCTGTCTTCCCACATGCTCTGCTTTTATTTTGGGGGAAGGCAGGGAAGCGTTGAGAAGTAGCAGAAGCCTTGAGGCATGTCAGACAGGGCAAGGAAGTTGAGGCAATATCAGAATAAATGCCTGAAAAGTGGCTTTGATCAGGTCTTCCCGAAGAGCCTGTGTAAGGAAGAGATGAGACTCTTAGGCCTCAGGCTGATGGCTGGTACTAGTGCAGTCCCTGAAGCCGGTTCAGGTGTCATGATATTACAGGGCATGCACTAAATTACCAGGTTTCTTTTAAGGGCTTGCGTTCATAACCAGTTCCTTGTTGCCATTTGTTTCTGTGATCTGGATCTGTCTTGTATTGCCATCTGCTCTGGACTAAACCCATTTGGCCATGCTCTTTGCTGAAGGTTATATTTGCTATCAATGAGTGCAGATGGATGTCTGCTCTTTGGGATCAGATATTCTTGTTTCTGTCTAACCTCCGAATCCCCTGCATGGTGAGTACGTATCGGCCTTATTTTATTTCCTGGGATCCAGGCAGGGAGCTTCAGGAACCCAGCAAAGCACTTTGGGTTATGTGATGCAGTAGCAAGCCAATACCACTCGTCTCTCCCCTTCTCAATGCACAGCGTGACTGAGAAAGGTTCTTTTTTAGCCCACGCCAACGAAGCACATGCTTAAAGTAGGCTTGTTGCAGGCCACAGAGCTCTGGCAACACCTCCCAAGTTGTCGGGCCGTGCTCAGGCCCCTAAACTTGGCCAGCTCTAGTGGGCAAGTGTTTGATGCTGGTCCGGAGTGCTCCCCTCCAGCAGGTGTGATGAGATGTGCTGTTTTCAAGCTAGGTGATTCCCTCCACATCAGTCCTTTGATCGCCGTCTGTAATTTTCTGAACCACCACTCAAGCTATTTGGGCATGACATTTATGAAGCTCTCAACTCTGTTAGTGAGAGACTGTCAGACACTGAAGTAAGAAAGGGAGGTCATTCGGAAACTTGGATGGACTAAAAGATGTTGGCTAGAGTTAATAAGTGTCATCTGGCTGGGACAAGTGCCTAGGACTATAATTGTCCCCTTTAGCCTCTGCCACGCACTGAGTGAGCACGTGAGTCCTGTGGCCCACCAGGATGTCAAGCCAGGATGGTAGGGTTGGACGTTCACATATACCAGTTAACAGCCAAAGTGTGCAGCATTGTTCATACAAGCTAAAGCACTCATCCCTCCATCTTCCTTGTTATTATTTATCCCTGTCGGCTTGATTTAAGCTAGGGAAAGATTAGTGACATGTGGTAGTCGTCTTCCCCCTTTTGCTGTGTGGACAAAATCTGTGCTGGCTTCAGTTACGACTAAATCATCAGTATGCCTGGGTCATAATGAAGACCAAAGTAACAAGCTATTGTTTACATCAGTTTTTCAGTTGGAGTTGAATGCTTGATGCCCATAGATCCCTTTGGGAATCTCAGCCTCAGCCACTCAGAAGTGTTCTTTGCTGCTTTCTGTTTCCTTCAAAAAACCTCCACTGGGAAGGCTGTGCTGCATAGCAATGAGGAACAAGTTGCTGTGACACTGTCTTATTTCGGGAGAGTGGAGGTGATTAATGGATTCTGCCTGCTGCTTGCATCCCAATCATCCAGAAGCAAAACGGCATGTTCGGCAGCACTCGAGCTGCCGAGCGTGATGTGTACATGCAGGGTCTCCGAGCTGCCAGAGGGGTGTTGGGAGGAAAGTACTGTGTTCTCACACGGCCAGGACCTGACAGAGCCTGGATGTTCCTCCTAGCAAAGAGAACATCCCCAAGGACCAGCAGACACCCCTGCATCATAAGTGCATCTCTTCTTCCTGAAGACCTCGTCTGCTTTAGGCCAGAACTGGCCTGTTGGAGGTACCACTTGTCCCAGCTGTTTGCAGAAGCATCTGTTGAAAACCCCCTTTTGTTCTTCCAGGATGCTGTGGATGTTTTCCTTTGCAATGTCTTCTGAGGGTGATGGAATTAAAGCAGGTGTGGATTGTGCTTTATTGTTCCTGCAAGCAAATTCAGTCAAGCTCACTTTCACTTTTGAGGGCAAGAATCTCCCTTCTTCCCTTCTCCGTGTGCTGCATTCCCTTTCTTGGCTTTGCATCTTGCATTGCCTTTCTGGAGACGGAGCGTGGAGGCCTGATCCTCCTTGGAGCAGTCCTGTTTCTGCACGTGTATGAAGCCCCGTGGCATGATCAGGTGTGCTGATCCCTGACTGCAGCAAACATTGGCCTGTTTGCTAACTTGGCAGTGAAGCAGTGATGCATCCATGGGAATGAGAGTGCAGGGCAAAAAGGGAGCAAGTCCTCCAGCAAAATGGGCTTATTGCAGCAGCTGTCAGAGGAGCAAAACTGCCTGGGAGGGGCTGCGATATAGCTGGAATGATTCCCTGCTGCCAGGCCTCTGGCAGAGCACGTGAACTTGATAACAGCTTGGGCAGCAATGCCTATGTTGAATTAGTCGCATGTGGCTGAAGTCTGCCTGTCAGCTCCTGGCCTGAAGGGGAAATGGGACCTGCTGTGTTTTGTCAAATCCCTGCCTGGCCGTTTAACTCTCTGCACAGCCTTGTTTTGACTGATACCACCAGGTTCTGCAAAGCACCTTCCTGAATTACCACTTTTTTTTTTTATATCCATAATTAGCGATGTTATCATCGTAATTAAAATCCTCTTGGAAGCGTTTGTGCACATTTACATTTGAATTGACACATCCAAAATTGTAGCGATAATGAAAACAGCTTAAGCAGGGTGGGGGGAGATAGCTTTTTTTTTTTTTTTAAAAACCCTATCAAATATGAAAGAGAGTGTCAGCTATCAGGGACCTGTTAAAGTTTTAATTTGCCCCCTCTGCTTCACTTTCCCTTTAATTTCTTCTCTTTCGCATTTTCATGGCTGGCTGCATTTCTTGGTTTATCACAATAAGCCATGCAGAGGAAGAAGATTACTGCACTGGAAGAACAGAGTTGTCTCCTCCCTTTTTGCCCCCAGGGCTTCCCTTTTCACATATACGCTCATACCATTTTGAACATTATAAACCAATGTAGCCAAGGATTATTCCTGCCTGGCATGATGATTTCTTGGCAAAATACCATGCTGATGGAGGGGAGTGTTTATTTTGGGTGACTCTGGATTGAATTGAAGTGATGTGCACCTGTTTGCAATTCAAAGAACTCATCAATAGCCTGCCATATTATTTTGGGGGGTGGTAGCAAGTGGTTAGACTCAAAATAGTGTCCTCTAGAATAGAGCCACAGGAGAAAAAGAGGCCTGATTGAGAGGGGAATGATAAATCATTGAAGGCTGGCAGCCATTGCAGCTTGAGAAACGTTGGGGTCAGAGGTGCGGTAGATTGTGCTATTCCGGAAACAAAGCTCCGAATAGCAATTTCACTGCCTTTTAATTTTCTTCATCCTCAAGTGCTGAATGTGGGAGTTGACAACAGATTGCTGTAAATAATGTAATTGGAAATCTCTCTGTTATGGAAAAGCAGATGAATGCAAATAACAAAGCTGAAGAGTGCTTGCTCTTTCTCCCTGCCAGTGGTTTGCAGCATGCCAGAGCCATGGTGGAGAGCTGGGACAAAGTGAGCGTGTGGGCATGTGCTGCGTGAGGGCAATGGCAATGAAGTCCTCCCGGGGTGATTGCATTTGCAGGTGCCTTTCTCTTCATTAAGCATTGTAGCCCAGGAGAACCTGCTCCCCCACCTTTCGGCTGCTGGGGGATTGAGCCAATAGCACTGGTGTCAGCATGGGAAGCTAAAGGTAGCTGTTTTCCTTTCGCACAGCCCAGCCTGGGCTGCTGCAGAATGAGAACAGCTACTGCGTGGCAAGCAGTAGGTGGTAGAACAAAATGTGGCTTTGCAGTGAAGAGTCTTTCTAAGCATCTCTGTTTGGGGGACTCGTGGTTCGGTGAAGTGAACTCCGGGGGTGCTGCAAGTGTTTGTTATGATTCCTTCAGCTGTGACCCCATCCCTTGGTCAGCAAGTCCTAATGTTTTCTCTGTTTAGGAGCTTGTTTTAGCACTTGTTTGTTCAGAGAAGGAGAAAGAGAAGAGAGAAGTCTGAGCAGTAACATGCGTTTCACCAGGGCCCAGTGATTCTCCATTAGGTCCCATTTACAGGCTGCACTTGAATGTGCTAGATAAGAATACGCATCTGCTTCTGACTGTCTCATCCTGTAGCTATAATGATGGTTTGATGCAACTTTAATAGGAATATTATCACGGTTATAAAAGGCATTGAGCTCTCTGGACTTGCCATGGCCATTAAATTGGTTTGAAGTAATAAAAAAAAGGAGTCTGTTGCTGAAGTAGCTCTTTCTCCCTGTGTCCTCCCCCACTTTGCTTTAGGGTAGTTTAGGTGTCAGGGGAGGCAGAAGGATGGGAGCCTGAAGGAAGTCAATATTTAGCGTGGATTTTGGTTGTGTTTGGCTGGGCCAGTTTGAGCGCAGTGGGCTGGGGACAGCTGCAGCTGGTGAAACGTGGTGTGGCTGCTCTGTCCTGAACCGCATGCTGGGCCACCACGTCCTGATCTGGGATAATGCAGATACAGATCTTTACTCTCCTCTGTCAAGCACTCAGAGCAAGGGATGATCAACGTTACTTAAAATGGGGTTGTTGCAAGAGACTGGAAGGGGCTGGCTGTTCCTTTTGCTGATGAAATTCCAGCTCCACCCAAACTCAGGCTGCTGTGGGGGCCAGATTTCACCTTAGGTGCCAACGGGACTGGTGGGAGCAAAACTCTCTCCTCCTTGGAAAGAGCAAACTCCTGCTAATAAGCAGGAGTTTTATTCTTGAAGCGATGTGATAGATTTATTAATTTAAAATCAAGCAAGAACTTTGGTGTCGGGCCACTCTTGTGATCAATGAAACTACCATCAATAGGAGTCAGCAACATCGATTTGTTTTGATGCATGGATGCTAAAACTAACCTGTGTGCCCATGTGCAGGACAGAACATGAACTGCAGTCGCTTCAGGTGGGGCACGCTGCTAACCTGGGGCAGCAGAGGTACTAAATTAATATAGGAGAGAGCATCTTACTGCAGCTATTTTAGGGCTGATTTCAAAACAATTTCAGCACTGCTGTAATGAGACCAAACTCTATTAGAAGCACCAATTTAAAGTGAATATGTGTGCATAGAATCAATTCTATACTAGTATTACTACATCAGAGCTGGGTGTATTATATCATTAACTCTTTCTATAACTGGACTTGCTTTGGGGTGGTGAGAAACCTGGGGGTGACCAGCCTTTTCTTACAGCAATCCTTGCTGTGTCTGATTGGTTTTATGGTGTGCCTAAATTGTAGTTCGCCTGAAGATAATAGGTCTCTTCAGTGCTTCAAATTAAATTACAGATGTTGCAAGGTCTGTTCAGAGAACGACTGTAAGAGAGGGTTGCTTCCTCCCCAGCGGTCTTTCAAGACCCCAAACACAGAGATTTTAGCTCTCTGTGTTGATGGCTCTGGACTAGGAACCGGGCAACCTGCTGAGCAATCTCCTTCCATCAGTGAAATGGTGACGGCGGTGTCCTGCTCTTTGTGCCTGCATGAGAAGAACTTCTCATGAGTGCCAGGTGTTGTCACTGCCCTCTGCTTTGATTAAGCCCTAAATGCAAATTGCAAACATATTGCTGTAATTAGGGATATCTGCATTTGCACCCGTTGCTATCATGGTGTTACTATATGCAAAATGCTTTGGGAACTTGGAGTAGAAACACTGATGATCTCCTTTACTCTGAACAGAAGTGCAAGATTTCTACCCCCTTGCAGGAAATACAAAATTATGTTTTTACTATATTAACTTATTTTTGCCCTGTCTCATTAGCTCATTATTAGACTGCTGGAAGGCATAGAAGAATTAGGTTTTTAGAGGCCATTTCTCCTTGTCTGAGCTGCCATCCTTTTCCCTTCGTCTGGCTCGCATCAGGCTTTATATTAAATATACTTAATAGAGCTCCTTCATCATAAGCTGCATTAAAACTAAATTGGAGAGTAGAGGGCGTTCTTACAGGAGATATTACAGTTTAGCACTCGCGGTCCGTTTCCTGCTGCAGGTTCAGATTATTTAAATGTCGTTCTTCTCGTTCTGGGGTTTTTAAGCACGCTCGGGCCTGAATTGCTCTGTGAAGTGAACGCCAAAGTTGTGCCATTCAGTACGGCACGAGGCAGCGTTTCTGCTGTCCTGGCATTGCTGCTTGCATCCCCCAGCTGCTGCCGGTCTTTGACTCTCTCAGAAGTAAACTGACCCAGACTGAGGGACCCGGCCCGGGAGGAGATACTTGTCAGGACTTTCTGCCCCTCCAGCCAGTGCAAGACTTGTTTTACTCCAAGCAAAGCATGTGCTTGGAGGTATTGCCACCCATGGCACGTGCCTGCTTTCTCTGGGAAGCTTTTCTTTTTGTGGATTCCCAATGGGAAAGCAACAGATGCAGAATCTGAGTTGCTTAGTGCAGGCCAGAGAACTTCATCCTCATATCCTTGTAGTAAGCCTGGGAACATGCGTTTGACTCAAGCATGGCATCAGAGAAGCATCTAGTCTTGACCCAGAGAACATAAGAAGCTCCGTGGTTTGCACAGTCACCCTCTGCTCCTCCTTCAGTCTGTGCCTGTTGCTCATTCAAATTTGTGATTTTTTTTTTTGGTGGTGGAAGAAGGACCGAGGTGAAGCTGGGCTGACAATGTGTGGGGAGGAATTTGGGATGCTGTTATAGTTGCAGAGCGCAGGGAACCATTGGGCTCTGTGAGCTGGAAGGCTTGACCCCCCCGCCCCGTGTTTGAGTGGGGTCAAGGTAGCTCAGAGGGAGTGGCTGGGCCGAGCTTGGTGGGGAGCTCGTTTGGTGCTGGTTGTGCTCTCTTGGTGTAAAAACGCATGCTTAAGGTGTTTGTCTCTATCTCCCACAGGTTTGGAAGAGGTCTGGTGCATGGTTCTACAAAGGGCTGCCCAAGTACATCACGCCTTTGAAGAGCAGCAGCAGATCCAGTGAGCTGCCCTCACAGCCTTGGCAAAGCGAGCCAGCCGTGCTGGGGGCAGAGAGCCTCGGGACCGGCCGATCCTTCACCTGGGCCAGGGGAAAAGGTTGGTTGTCTGCTCCTTGCCCAGGAAACAGGCAGGGAGAGGGGGAGAAAGACTTGTTGCCAGCAGGATTCAGCTAATAGGGGAGGCTCTCTGTTAGAGGTAGGGGATAGCCAACAGGATGTGGTGCGTTTCCCACGTGGGCAGTGGTGGGTTTTGTTGGCTATGGTGTGTTTCTCAGGTTTCACCGTTACTTAAGTGCACATTGGTGGCCCAGACTAGCCCCAGTCCTCCTGGACTCCTTGTCCTTAAGTCCACCCTTGCTTTCCTCCATTCCTTGCAGCTCCCACTGTTTTGCTGGGACTGCCAAGGGAGGGACAAGTGCCATGAAGCAGACGCTTGAAGCAGACTGCAGCCCAGAGAGCTCCTCCTGCTGAACTATGTAGGGTGATGCCACTGATGGACATCGTTTGCAGCCAAGGCTGACAAAAGGCTGGTCTTATTCCCTCCCTCCTTGGGGCTGCTTGGTCCTTACTTCTGCTGCTCCACAGAGCACCACTGGGCAGATACCTCAAGTTGCTTTGAGGTGGGTTAGAAATTACCGCCATCTGGGTTAGTAATTACCCCCAGCATCTCCCTGGGGTCTTCCTGGGGCCTGGAGCAAGTGGGCAGACATAGTCTTCTACAGTCAGTGGGCAGGAGTGAGCTGATGCTGGCTATGTCCTTTTGTGCCTGACCCCCCTGAGCAGGTGAGACCGGCAAAGGGTGAAGCTTCTTCCCCAGGCCTTGGGGAGGGTGCTGAGGTTTGCAGCATGGAGAGCTCAGGCTGAGTTGTTCTTTAAATGGGTCTCAGAGAAGCTGTTGATTTACTTAGTGCAGGGCTGGGGCCAGAGCACTGACAAGCCTGAAGATTTATTAGCTTCAGCACTCACATCCCTGTTCTCTGAGGTAGACCTTGATTGAAGTAGACTGTTGTATCACATGTGGCGTCTTGGATCGCTGCCGTGTCAGATCCCATTCACAGCGCTGCCTTGTAGGGTTTTTTCCCCACCTGTCTTCCATCTGCCCACCCTGTCGTTGCTCGTATGCCCACTCCAGTGCTGTGCCTAGAGCCAGCTGTGGGGAAACAGCAGCTCGGCGTTGATGAGCTGAGCACTCAGGGTCATTAGCACAGCAGCGGATTGATGCTGCAGAATTAAAGCTGCTGCCAGTCTGCTTTGATTTCTCTTCATTTCTTTCTGGTGTGGATTAGCAGAACTATCTGGCCTCTCTCCCCTTCTGTCTTTTGCTATTAGATCCCCTCAATTGGAGAAGACCTCTTCAGCATACCAGCAGCATACACTCTTCCACATCAGGCTAAATCTTACCAGTAGTGCAGGGGGAAATAACCTTTTAATAAAGAGGACTCAGGAGAGTTGGGTTTACAAACCTTCTCTTCAGGCCCCAGCTAGGAAAGCACTCCCAGCCCTACTGTAACTTTTGTAATTAAAGACAAATTAGATCAACAATAGATGGTTTTGCTTCCCTCCAGGAGATGCTTGGAAGGAGTTGTCTTAGTAAATGAACTGATTGATGAGGTATTTTCTGTTCATACGATACAGAAAACATTATGAGTCAAAGATGTTGAGCCCAGACCTGGTCTGCTTTTTAGTTCAGCTTTTTAGTTGAGTTTTGTTTTGAGGGAAGGCTTCCCCCTAAATACTGGCAGGAGCAGCAAAGGACCAGGTGGAGGGACAGCAAAGAGGCCTTTGGTAAGCCTTGATGTGGGTGGTGAGCTGCCTTTCTCCCTGAGCTCTGATTTTTGGCTGGCTGCTGTTTTATGGTTTGGATAATATTAATTTATGGTTCTATTTTCTAGTGCTTTCTTTCCTTGTTGCCCTTCTCTGTTAGGCCGCCTGTCCTCTGGACAGCTTTCAATGGGCACTGCAGGCTGTAATTCATCTCTGAAGCTGGGAGCTTGTACATCTCACCCCTCCATTTAACTCTTTTTCACCTGCCAGTGCTGGGACTTCTGCTGTTTGTCATCCAAAACCTCTGCAATGTGCAGGGCAGCTGCCTTCCCACACGGAGATGATGTAGCTGTGATATTGCCGTTGTGAATCTGCAGCTGGGCCTGGACTGAGCTTTGCGAGGCTGTGGCTGACAAGGCAGCCTGCCTTACCTCTGCCTGGCTGATAGCATTTGTCAGCTCACACCTCGTACACCCTCACCTGAATACATCCTTTTGGCGCTGAGTAAAGAAAGCCCTGTTGCTTGTTTGGCAGGATGTTCTCAAGAACGAGCTCTGGCATTTAATGTGCCTGACGCTGACAGGCTGCTCTCAGTGGGCTTTCCGTTATCTTGGCCAGCCGTGTCTAACCCCACCGCTCACCTCCTGAGGTGCTGAAGGAGCCATCTCTCAGGGATTCAAGTCAGGTGGGACCAGCACAGGCGCAGCCACGTCCCAGCACAGCCCCCGGAGAGCCTGGGAGAGAGGAGCCGTGGTTGTCCTCTCGACATCCTCTGTGCCAGGAGCTGCCCTTCGGCAGGGACAGGGCAAACCTCAGGTGTCCCTTTTCTGCCCCAAAGGAAGGGATCAGCGCCAGGCCCTGGGTACTGGTGGCTCTGGCTGTGCGTGCTGCAGGAGGGCGGGAAGGCAGCGGGACTGAGGGACTGCAGGAATGTGCCTCTTGGAAGAAAAGCCAAACCCACCAGGAGGAAGTTTTATTTTTACACACCCTTTATTTCTCTCGTGCTCGCTGACACTGGGATTTGCCGTTGCTTTTAGTTTTTCTGTAATAAACAAGCAGTTGCCATGGGAACCCTGCTATTAGTTAAGGCACAAATGTATTGTCATGGGGAGAATAGCAGTAATATTTCTTGTGCTGGGGAGCAGCTCTGCTCCATGTGGTGGAATGTGGGTGGGTTTCTGCACCGGGTCAGGCGGGACAGGGCCGTCAGGGGGTGGGGAGCAATAAGCAGCAGGGCTTTCCTTCCTCTGAACTCTGAGTTCTGCAGAAAAAAATGTGAAGCAACTGGGTGGAAAAAAGAAGTGTGATCCCTGAGGTACTGCACTGTTTGGCGTGAGGGCTGCCTGCTGCTCTGCTCGATCTCTGGTGGTTTCTCCCGTTGCAATGTGCTCCAGTCCCGTTGCCAAGCAATGCAACGTGCTGGGCTCAGCGCTGTTGGAGGTACAGGAGCAGCGACTGGGCAGGGGGATGCAGCAGGTTTGTCCTGTGTGCTGGAGGCCAAATCCCCTGAGTGATGGAGCAGAGGGGAGTGTGCTGGGGCGGGTCAGGCGCTTTGCAGGCCACCGAGGAGTCATCCAACTTCTCTACAAGTTTGGGCAGCACTGAAGCTGCACGTATGCTGCTTCTGAAGGGGAGAGCAGATGGGTCCAGTCCCCTCCTCCTGCTGGGAAACGTCCCTGCAACTGGGGGCAGCGTGATCTAGCGTGGGAGCTGCACTCGGTGAGATGCTTGGGTTGTAATAAAACTCTTCATCTCCGACCCTCCCACCCGCAGTGACCGGGAGCTGTCAGCCTCCCCGCTCCCCAGAGGTCATGTTTGCAAAGGCTGATGATACAGGTGCTGCAGGGGAGCTGTGTGCTCAAGGGCTCGTGCTCAGCCCACTCATCCAGCGCATCTTGGCTGCGCTGGGCGTGTGCAGCTGTTCGCAGCTGTTGCTGCAGGGTGCCCCTGCGAGCCCATGTATTTTTTCTGTATTTTTGGCAGCTGCAAGAAGTGCCAAGCTTTGTGCGTGCAGGGACTGAGCTCTGCCCTGCGATGGGCAGCAGGAGGGAGCGTGGCTGGCTCTTCCCATCGCAGGCGTGCCTGTGCCAAATGCACGCATTTAATATTAGAGCTCAACCCTGGCCAAGTGCTCCTTTCCCCTTGGCCTCTGCGCAGCCTCCCCACATCCTCTGCTGCTGGGGTTAAGTGCAGCCCGGCAGCCCTCCACTGTTCCCTGCGGCTCTCCGTGCTGTGAGGCTCCGGTACCTCTGGCTCGGAGGTTGAACCACGTGTCAGAGGGATCGTGGGCTCCAGCAGCAGCCGCGGGGGTTCACGCTCTCGATGAGTGACCCATTCTCTGTGGGCATACTGCTTTTCTTGCAAGTTTTATCTCGGCTTTTTTTTTTTTTTATGAGCTTTTTCTCAGTCAGCTGGAGATAGAGAGGGATGAATCTGTTACGTTCTCTGAAAGTACAGCAGTCCAACGACTCTTACTGATATATCAGCAACTGCTGGAACACCAGATTTACAACTTCTGGGAAGTGCCAGCAGAAGGTCTGGGAGCTTTGGGAGAAAAATTACCTTAAAGGGAAACATTGGTGCAGTGGGTAAAATACACTCTTATTGGCAGCAGAGGAAATGAGAGCAGACACGGCTGCTCCTGCGGTGTGAGTGCCTTCGTGTCATTAATATTTTCCTCCTCTAGTGCCGATCCTCTCTGAACTACTGAATGGCAGAAGGAAAGGCAGCTAAAGTCACCTCCACTGATTCAGTGCGTCCTTCTCCAAATAAATCCTGAATTCCAGCATTTTTAAAGGATTCATGGAGAAAGGAGCTGTTCTAAAGCGATGGATTTTATGAATCCAGGAGGCCAAAAAAGGATGATGACCAAGTGGGACAGGAGTGCATTTGCTGAGGGAATTGGGCAATGGGACGGTCAGAATGATTCTCACAGCTGAGATTTGGATTTTGTAGCAAAGAGCCTGGTATGTATGGGTTGTTATTAGCAGTATTTATATATAGTCCCCCACCTCTCCCAGGGAGCTTTGGGGAAGTAGTGAAGCTGTCTTTAAGACAGCAAAGCCCAAAGCCAAACCTTTGCTTTGAGAACTCTTAGCCAGAAGTGCAGCTTCCCTGCTTGTAATGGGGCTTCGCTCTCTGCCCGGCTCAGCTCCACAGCCCCTTTCCCCGGAGATGAGAGGTCCCGTTTCTGATGGTGCTGGGAGGGGAATGCTGCGGGCGCAGGAGGAGCCGATGCCCGGGGGAAAAGCTGCATGGACAGCGAGGAGGGGGCCTGGCAGCCTGCCCTCTGCGCAGCGCTTCCCAGCAGCACGGCATGCATAGGGAGCTGCCTGCCAGGGCAACTTCAATAACACTTTGCAATAACACTGGCAGCCAGCTTTAATATCCTCAGAGATGTTAACTCCAGAAAAGTGCTATTTTAGGTATTAATTTTTTTTTTTAATAAAATATTTTGTGTAGTACAGATTGCTGTCTGAATACAGGAGCATCTGGAGAGGTCCTTGGCAGAAATGTTTGACAGCTTGTGCTTGCCTGTGCGAAGGGAGAGCTACCTGTCGTCCTGCCCTGGGCAGTGTTAAAGGGTTTGTAGCTCTGCAAACCATGTGTAGTGAATTTTAGTGCTGATGTAGAGAGATGAACTGACGATTCTCTTTGCTACCCCACAGTTGTCACCTTGTACCACCGCACCCACGTCCCTCCTGCGCCCGGCAGCACCGTGAGGCTGGGCACTACGAGTAACACGGCACGGGGGCAACGGGGTTTGTTCAGCAGCAGAACAGGGAACTCATTTCTCATATAAATGTGAGCTTATAAGTACATATGAATGAATATAAAGAAATAGTTGGGGCTTCCTTTTTCTACAGTAGAGGCTGTAGGTTGCAGTGTTGCCTATTCTATGTCCCATATGAGCCAATATTTTACTTCCCACCAGGAATTGTGACCCACTGTTTGAAATGGCTTCTGAGCTGCCAGGAGAGCTGTATCTGCCTTGGTCAGATGGAGAAGTGCTGTAGGTGCAATCCCTCAAACAAAAGACAGTTGTTTTCCCATTACCTTCCTCCTCAGCCCCATCGTTTCTGTTCTGAGATCAGATCATTATAAAAACTCAGGAGATGGAAAAACACCTTTCTCATTTTACCCAGAGCAGCTGGCAGTCTTTTACACTGGTATAAGCAGGAGAGGTGCTTGCATAATTGCATGGAAAAGTGGAAACAACCTGCCAATTTGGGAAATTGTGTCTGGCAAAATGAGGCTCCTTCAGCTCTTGTGGAAACTATGGAGGGTGGAAAGCAGCAGGATTAGGGCCAAGATTCGGGGAGGGAGGGAAAGAAGAAAAAAAGCAGCCTTGAAATGGGGGAACAGTCTCCTTGAGGAAGAGGAGTGACCCTTGCCTTTTAAGCCTTGGGCACATAGGAGTAATATAGTTCTGGGCGGTGTACTGGTAGGGATGAGTGTCTGCTGAACGGATGATGAGCTAGTAAGGTTGGTTCTTCATCTAATCGCTGCAGGGTTTTTTATTTGATGTGCTCAGTATTTATCTGGTGTTTTCCTCATAGATCCTGGAGCCTCTGCAGAGGCCCTGCTGCACTTGAAATGCGGCTTGGAGGAAGCCAGCCCCTCTTCCCGCATTACTCAAATGTGGATGCTCTTGTGGTGGACCGGGACCCCTCCACATGCAGCCGAGCAGGGACCAGCCTCGTACCCAGCCCCGCCCTTAGCGTGTCGCTCCCACGTGGGGGACGGGAAACGGCAGGAGGAGGGGGCTCGCTGGTGTGCCGGCACGGGGGTCAGCGGGAGCAGAGCCCGGCTCCCAGGCCAACCACGCCATGGGGCTCTCGGCTTTGCAGCAGGGAGCTTTGGGCAGCAAAGCGTGGCGCAGGAGCGGTGTGGTTCCCATGGTCCCAGTCAGGTTTAGGAGAGAAGCACTGGTGGTGTGCACATCTGCTTCAGGTGCTGGCACCACTGGAGTGTGTGCAGCAGAGTTATAAATCATCTGTAAAAAGTAAAAGCGCATCATGTTTCAGAGGAAGAGTGAACAGCTGTGGGGGAACTGCAGGTACGGCTCCTTTTGGAGAGGGAGAACGTGATCAGCAAGTCAGCATTTGTTCATATTTTATTTGGATCCATCTGGCACCCTCTTTGGTAAGTGTTATGAACATTGTGAATAACTGTCTCTCTCCTCTCCTCCTCCCGATCTTTTCTGCAGTGGTTTCTAGCGACAGTGAGAGCGACTCGGAGTTCAGTTGCTCCAGCCTGGATGACAAACCTTTACCTGTGGGGTCAAAAGGCTCACAAGACAGAAAGCACCGAGCAGGACTGGGTGAGGAGTTGCTGTTCCTTGTGGCTGGAGGGTGGGAAGTGTGAAGTGCTTGAATGTTTGGCTCGTGGTACTGCGGGTTTTGGCTCAGCCACTTGCCTGCCCTATACGGGTGCAGCCCAGTGGCTTTAGCTGTGCCAGGTGAGGATCTGGTCCTTTCTCACGGGAATAGTATCAATGGGTCAAACTGGAGGTGAGTGGCTCCATTGCCTACAGCCTTTCAGGGACTGCCCTTGCAGTTGGGAGCTGCTCCCAGCTGCCTGGCAGCGTCTCTCTGGCCAGCTCCTCACTCCTGACTTTATAGACTGGAATCGCTGCTGCCCTTTTAGGAGTAGGGCATGGGAACTGGGTTTTGACCCTGCTCCTGAGGGTGCCTGGCTAGGAGCAGGGAGGCTGCTGTTCTCTCAGGACCTGGCCCAGCATCTGCACCCGCTTCTCCCTCCCACGGCACCATCTCCCTGTTTTGTCCCTGCAGCACCCATCGGGGAACCCAGCCAGGCCATGGGCAGGGCGCTGGGGAGCACTCACTCCCCTGCCCTCTCGGGGAGCCGCAGCAGCCTGGGCAGCGAGCAGGGGGCTACCCTCGGCGCCACGGAGAGCTGCCAGAGCGACCAGCCGGCGGACGGGCGCGACAGTGATGTTGGCAGCAGAGTCCCCGGTAAGCTGAACCTCCTCCCCGGGCAGATCCATGCTTTTGGGGCTGTCTTCCCTCGAAGCAGAGCTTTCTCAGCGGCACACCTGGCAAAACTGTGGCCCGGGATCACCTTTCCCTGCTGCTTTTCTCATGGCGGATGCTGTCACAGCATTACAGCTCACTCCTTCCCCCTTCCCCATGTGCAGCATCTATTCTGCAACATGAGTAATCGTCTGGGGTGGGAGCTGCCTACACCCACCTCCGAGAGCAGCCATAGCCTGGGTCTGTCCCCCTGCAAAGGCCTGGAGCTCCTGTCTGCCCTGCAGAGGCAGCAGAACAGATTGAGCTTTTACTGAAGCAAAGCAGAAGTCCAGCAGCTTTCTGAGACTGAATAAAAATTTTCCTAATGTTAGATGGCTCTTAAAGCCATGTATGGCTCTTCCCAGACCTCTGCAGTGCAAAAAAAAGACACTTTTCCCCTCTCAACAACCTTGGAACAATTAAGTGACTGTGAGAGCAGAGGCTGCTATCACATCTGATCTAGAGCAGCCGAAAGAGATGCAAATGTGTTCTCTCTGCAGTTCCCGCTAATCTATTCAATAACTGCTTAAGTTATCATTTAGCGCCGCTCCCTCCAGAGTGTTCCTGCCGCCCTGTGAACTGCCACTCCTTTTGTTCCTGAGCCTGTTTTGTGCTGTGCATGTTGAGGCGTAAATTGGATTAGAGAGAGCAGGTTTTTCCTTCAGTGCAACATGGAATCATAGTCCCCCTCCCTACGCTTCCCGCTAGAAATAGCCAGCATAAAATTGTTTCTCTGCTCTTCCCTCCCATCCCAAGTTTCAGTGATTTGCAGTTTTCTTTAATTTTAGTTTTCGTAAAGCAAATCAGATGAGTGATACTTCTGCTCTGTCCATCCTCTCTCTGGATTACAGTGCTGCCCCAGACTGGGTGATTTATTTTAAGCCCCTGTTGGCTGTGTCATTAGAAACGGCTGATTCCCATTGTGTGTTGGCTCTGATGCCTACCAGAGGGGAGCAGCAGGTTGTTCTGCGGGACTGAAGCGGGTGGTGGTGGATAGTGGGTGCGACCCCTTGGGTGCTTTTTCTGCTGGTGCTACATGGCCATGCTGAAGTCTGGATGGATGCACACCCAGACAGTGTGTTTGTATAGTGCTTAGCACTTCGGAGCTTTCCTGCCAGCTGTTTGAACTGGCTGCTGCCTGGCCACGACAGTGCAAACAATATCTCAGAGGCAGAAAATGCCTTTTTCCTGCTAAAAAACTCATATGCAAAGCTTGGCACAAGGAGTCAATGCTTTCCAGTGAGATCTCTCCTTGCTAGGCAGGGGAGAGCTAAAATGACAGGCAGCATGGATATATATTTTAAAAAACCGAAAACTATAGTAATCTCATGAGCCCAGTTAAAACAGTCCCTGAGATGTAGAGAGGATCCTGCTAAGGAAAAGGTTAAGCCAGGTTGGCTGACTAGAGAATATCTGTAAAGATCTTTATTATGTCTGGGGTCATTTATTTCCCAGTCTTCCTGCAAAAGGGGCTGCTTTGTTCGGACAGGGCGCTTGCAGCAGCGAGTGCCTCGGTAGGAGGGTTCCACAGCCCCCAGAGCAGCGGGAGGGAGACCGGCACACAGCAGCCAGTACTTCTGCTCGCGTGTGCTGCGGGGGGAATGAAGCCGGTGGTGGTTGCAGTTGGCAGGCCCAGGCTTGGGAACGGACGGCGGGTGGCAGTGGGCAGGGTTCTCTGTGTCATGTCATGTCCGGCCAGGGAGCTGCTGCGGGCTCGCAGGGAGTTAGGTGGCACTACAGCTATGGCTCTGCGGCCACAGAAGGCAGCGGGATGGGCTACAGTGGCTGGCCTGTCTTCCAGCCTGTCCTGGAGGCATTAGACCTCACACTCCTTCCCGCAGCGCGGGTGCCGGCGAGGGCTGGTGTGGCAGCGTTTGAGAGTCTCCCAAAGGCCTCTGCAAGGAGGCGAAGCTGGAACCTGAGCGTGTTGTGGGAGGCACATGATGTGCCCCTGTTGTGTTTGCCGTGGCTGTATGCCCTGCCGCACAGTGTGGGTCATCTTCAGCGCTTCAAGGCGGGGAGGAGAGGGAGAGGGACTTCGTTTTCCCTCCGATGTGTTTGGGATGTGGCCTTGCCTCTGTGCAGCGAGTGAGCAGCAGGGGTGAGCACGGTCGGCATTCATTTACCCTGAGAGCACTTAACGTGCCCAGCTGGAGGGACGCTGCCACGATGCGATCTGTGCAGTGAACTATTGGCAATCACGATCCATTACGTATGAATTTAGTAATCAGCATTACGCAGTGATACGACTCGCATGGGCTCATATTCTGTGCAGCTCCGTAGCCGGTAGTTTGAGCAGATCAGACATCCAGGAGGCTGAAATCCTGAATGCCCCCATGCTTTGCCAGCAGCCTGGCAAGAGCAGAAAATAAAGAGAAGAGCAAAACCAGCCCTGTAGTCCCCTAGGAAGTCTCCTGCTCTGCAGAGGGGTTCACGTGCTCTGGGATGCCGGAGGTCTGTGCAAATGGTGGGAGCCTCAGGACAAGTGGCAGTGCCTCTCCCCCTCTTTATTTAGACCAGAGCTTCATCTGTCTGTGAGGGGCTTTTCGTGATGGGTCCTTCTGGATGCCGCTGTTTGCCAAAAAGCAGAGGCTGCTCCTGCTGTTCATCTCTTCAGAGCGTGGTGGAGGTGACGGGTGCTGTATGTCAAGACTGGCAAAACTCTTCACTGCATCTCCCTGCCTGTGGGACAGTCCCTGTGCTCTGATTCAAAAGCAGAGCAAGGGGCAAAGATCCTTTCTCATTTAAATTGCTGATCCTCAGTTGCAGGCTGAGGACATTAAAAAGTGATTTTGCTATAGCTTTTTTGAAAAGCTCTGCAACTTTGTAACACTGTGTTGGGAGCAATTTTTGCTTCATATTAGCACCTCAGGTGTTGTTCTACCGGTGACTTTCTTTTCACTTCTTTTTCTCACCTCTGTTCTAATTCCGCACTCAAGTGCGACTTTGCAGAACACTTTAGCATCCTTAAATCCCAGGCCACAGCCAGAACAGGGGACTAGGGAGTGGTACTGCAAATGCTGCTGCTCTCATAGTCCTTAGCTCTTTAAGCCTGAAGGCCAAGACGACAGCATGGTCGTGTGGCCAAGGGAAAACAAGGAGCTATTAGGAAGAGTTTGTAGGTTTCCAGTGTGTTGCTCCGGCTCCAGCTGGGGTTTGTTGAGGCAGATAATGAAGCCTGGGGTTTGTCATAAAATGACTCATTGTCAGAGCTGCATTGGGATTTAGGCAACCTTAGCCCATGAGCCAAAGTTGCAGAAGAGAGTGGCAAGTTGAGAGGCTGCCAATTTTTTTTTTTTTTTTACCACCTGCTTTCAAACCCTTTCAAAAGCATCGTTTCTGAGGGTCTGGTGTTTCTTCTTCTTCTGAAGCTCCAGTTCCTGGAGGTGCCCGTTCTGGCATGATAGCTGTTAAGAAAAGGTCATGCACTGGTTTTCCTGGAGAATGTTTTATCCTAAAGAGAATGAAATTTGCACACAGGAAAGAAGCACAATCTTTCTTTTTCCCCTTACTTGCCCCCAGCTAGGGAGGTCACTCACCTTGTTCTGGCTGTACAGCTGATATGTTAAGAGGTGCCTCAGTTAAAAAAGAGCAAAATCCTCCCCATTGTTAATTATGACATTTTTATTAAAGAAAGGGAATATTAAACGGAATTAAACAAAGAAATCATCAATATCTTACAGTGGTTTTCGTTAGCCCATGGAGAGCTTTTAATGGAGATAACATCTTTGAGCTTGGACCTGGCTGCTGCAGGGGGTAAATTAAGAGCACAAAGCATCTTTCCTCAGATCAGTAGCAAGTTCTACTTTGGTGGGTCGCAGTTAATGGTGTCCTCAGTGTCTTGTGAGGAATGGGTCAATCCTGTTTGGTATTCTGTGGGTCACCTGAACAGCTTGCTGGTAGGGAACAGTGAGTGAGCTTGGTATGGGCTGTGGGGCTGGAGAACGCTCTAATTTGTGCTTAAAAGAGGAGGTTTGAGAAACAGCCACAGGATAAGCTAGTGAATGAGTAGCATACATCTGAGTGCAAATCACAGTCTCCCCATCTCTGCTTGTTTGCCAGTGTGTTGTCTAAATCGTTAATACTTAAAGAGCAGTACAGCAGCTGGCAGTTAAACAGAGCCACGTTAAACAGTGGTGTTGCTGAGTCTGGGAGCTGAGACGATGATGGCAGCGCCTGGTGGGGTATGAGAAACGTGGCTTGCAATCACAGGGTGAGACTGGCTGGAAGGATCTCCAGAGGTCAGCAGGTCCAGCCTGGTCCCTTCTCTCAGGGTGCTGAATCTATAGCCTTTGACTGCTTGCTTTGTAGCTGTCATGCTGGGAGAGGCTGAGCAGAGCTGAGAAAAGAGCCTGGAACTGAGAGAGATGGGCAGGAAATGCTGCTTCCAGCTCTCTTAATTTGGGGAGATTTATGCCCTGTCTTTCAGGAATTGACTGGATTTAGAAATGAGGTGGTGCCACTCTCACCGTGGCTCAGTGCCTCCCTGGCTGGGGTAGGCATCAACTTTTGCTCATAAATATGCAAACTGTTAATACATGAGACAGGCAGAGCCATTCTGCATTATTTTCGTGGCGGGAAATTCTCAGGGCATCTTTGAAGTTAAAGCATTAACTTCTTTTTTTTTCTTCCCTTCTGTTTCTCAGACATCTGTTTTGCTCCCTCAGGGATGATGAGGAGGTAACATTTTGCTTCAGTGGGTCTAACTACTCCATTCCATGTAGGAAAAAAATTGTCCTAACAGTAATTAGGCTCTGAATGGGATAGTAATTTCTTTAATGACTTTCTTCATGGCAGTCTTTGGGGACGTGACTTTTGTTTTCCTGTGCTTGGTAAGAAAATTGCTTAAACATTTTCAGACCGCTCTTTCCCTCGTCCATGTGAGCTACAGCCAAACAGCGTAGTCTTCCAGGGCTGGCTTTGCAGCGAGGTGAAATAGGTGGGCAACCGCGCGAGGGTGCTGTGCTTGCAACCCCTGCTCTTCCTCCCTCTGCCTTCGGCCCCTGCCTGCGCTGAGGGCACAGGATAGGAAGGAAGAGGGGGTCAGATGTGGAGGAGAGACCCTCACCGCACCCAGCCTCTCCCCTCCAAGCCTCTGCCTCCTGCACTGGCTGCCTCATCAATCTTTGGGCACTGCTGTTTGCCGCCCTTTGCTAAAAGCTTGCTGCCACTGCCATGGGATTGAGTTTTCCTGCTACCAAGGAGGATGAGTTGTCCCTTTTCCACAAAGTGAAAAAAATTGAATTGTGCCTTCATGGCTGAGAAGCTTTGAGCTGTCTCTGCCTCCTCGTATTGTACTGCAGAGCACCGAATGGTCCTGCTGTATTTATAAATAAAACATGTCTTTGGGTAGTGACAGCATTAGGAAATGATTCAAGGTTTGCATTCCAGATACAATGCATTTGTAAATATGAACCTCAGAAGAAGCATATGCCTCCTTCCATGTTTTAAGGAATTAAAATATTTTCATCCTCAAGTGGTAGAACCAAAACATTTTTAGCTCTTTTGAGTCTGCCTTGAAGTTAAGTGAATAAAAGCTCGAGTACCTAAAAAATAAATTACTTTCACTATTTCTGTAATTCTTTATGGAGTTTTAAATTGAAGACTTTTTCCCTGAAAATAGAGGAATGACAAAGATTCATTCTCTTGCCTGTTTCACTCAATATATCTGGAAACAAGTCTGCTGCTGAAGATGAAACTCCTATTTTTGTGCCTTCTTTCACATTGCAGAGGTCTGTGCTTTGGTCTTTGATCAAACAGCCTGTCTGGCCTCCTGCCCCCACGTCCTTAGACTTATTCTCTGCCCTTTGCAATACGTTTACTCCTTGCGCTTCCAACTTTCTATTCAGCATTTTGCACAAAGCACTGAGGGCAATAGTTGATGTAATCTTTCAAAACAAAGCATAAAGGAAAGAGCATGGGAAGTCAGTAA
Source organism: Calonectris borealis (assembly GCF_964195595.1). NCBI lineage: Eukaryota > Metazoa > Chordata > Aves > Procellariiformes > Procellariidae > Calonectris > Calonectris borealis. Next base: position 4,360,690 of record NC_134330.1, on the reverse strand, counting down.
TAGAAGTTAAAAGTCTGGATTTTTGGATTTTTTGTAAACGCATTGAGAGGTTTTATGGCTTGGGAAGTTGTCTTTCAACTGGGACGTCGGCCAGTAGCTGGTGGGAGGAATTTGCAGCACTCCCTATGCTTTGAACGGCAGTGACTGGAAACATCCCCTGTCCTTTCTCTAGCAATCAACATAATTTGTGCCCCCTTCAGTTCAAAGAAGGGGGGAGAAGTTAGTTCTGATCCACCGCTGCCTTAGAGTTCTCTGCATTGCCAGCCCTGCGTTTCATCCTGGGCACTGGAAGCAGCGTGTCCCAGCAGACCCTGAGTTTCGCCAGGGTCTGCTGAAGTGATTAGCTCAGGTTCGTTTAGTCGACGTGAGCCAGAGTGCCTTCTGCAGCAGAGCACTGCTGTCCTGCGCCCATCCCTGGCCACAGGCAAGGGCTACGTTCTGCTGCGGCTCCTGTCCACGGCCCAGGCACATGGAGGGCAGGGAGGTGGAGGACCTGCTCTGTGGCACATGGATGCTGTCGCAGTTTGGAAACCTCTGAGAGCTGAAGCTTGGCTTTCTGTCTGACTTGGCCCTTTGAGGGGTGCAGGTACCAGAGGACCAGTTCTAGCAGTACAACTCCTCCTTTCTCCTTCTTTCCCTATTTCTTTCCCCTGTCTTTTCTTTCTTTAATAAAGTTTAATGGGCCCTGACTGCTGACAGAGTGTGGAGTAATGATGCACAGACGTTCTCTTCATTATTATTTTTAGGAAGCTCTTAAAATGGCACTGAGCATGTAAAAGCAATGTAAAATAACTTTGTCAAGTCTCTCCCCTTCACTTCTTCCCAAACAAAACTTTTGTCTTTGTATATTTTGAAGGCAAACGGTGCGTCCACACCAGAACGCGATGCTGATGAAGGTGAAGACGGAGCTGCTTTGCCCGGATCCAAAGTTCACCCCTTACCTACTCCTGTGGATCTCACTCCTGACAACAACTGCTGCCGGTGGTGACTTTATGATGCCGGCCCTTGCACAGGCATTAGCAACACAATGGCACCTGGGAAAACGCCTGCCTGTCCTCCCTGCCTCACTGGTTTGGTTTGGTCTGGTTTCCCCTTCTGCTGACTGACAGGCACTTTGGGGTGCTGCTCGGAGAGGAGTGCCGTGTGTGCGGTGCTGCCGTGGGGTCCAGACCCCTGTTTGTCGAAAGGGGCCTGCAAAGTGCTCACTAGAGCTGCAGAAATGTGTGCTGCCTCCGCTGTTCCTGGCTTGCCAAGCCCAGTCCTGGGTTTAGCTCCTGGCTTTGCAGTCTTCAGGAGAAAGGGAAATTCATCCCTGAAATGGGGTGTGAGGACGCCGCAGCCCTTCTACTGCTTCTCAGCCCATGGGTGAATTTCCCTCTGTGAATCACAAGGGTGAGACCGGGGCTCCGATTTGCACTTAACTCCCATGGGCCCAGGTGGTCACCCCTTGTGTTTCTTGTCACCGTTACTCTGGTTTGAGTTGGTGTGAGTTTGGTGGGGGCATCCTGAATCAGCTGGTGAAGTTGTGCGCCTGTTCACTTCCACTGAGGTCGGTCTCTGTGATAGGGCTGTCTGCTCAGGGCGACATTCAGTTAGTAAAGAAACACTCAAAGAAGTTTGCTACGAATTTTTCGGTCCTCCTGGCTGTGCACTGGCCTCTGTGACTGTGGTGAGAGTGATGCTTTGGCAGTGGGGTCATGGGCAGTGTGCATGTGCTGCAGCTCCTGGTGGGAGAACGCCCACCACCCCACGGCCCAGCTGGTTGCCTTTGCGTACCCAAATTGGATAAAAGCTTTCGAATTACTTTATCTTGTTAAGCTCTGCAGATTTTCCTCCCGCGTGCACACCTTGTCATCCCTTGCATGAGCAGGGGCCTTTGTTTTACCTGTTTCCTGCAAGTCTTGAGCATCTGGCTGGCTGTGATGGTGTCATCATGAGTCAGGTTGTAGAAAGCTGCATGCCCCAGCCCTGCTTATTCTCCGGGATGGACAGTTTCCCTCCAAGGCCAGACAGATGGGAAAAATCAAATTACCTGACATTTCTAGAGCAATTAGATCATTGAAGGGTTGAACAAAACCCACACTAGGCAAGTAGGAGTCTGTGGATTTTTATTAAATGCTTTGGATCTGACCCGTCTTTTGCTGAAGAAACAAATGATTCCAAGAAGTTCCTTCTGCAATCATGGATTTAAAGGCAATTTGTGCCTGTTAATGTCAGCCTTTTCCCTTGGTTATTACTCTTTTGTTCTGTTTTCCTTTGCTGCTGGGTGCTTTGTGCGCATGTAGTATATGCTCTTACAAATGGCTGCAGTGTGAAGATAAATGAGATTGGGTGCTGGAACACTCTAACAGGAGATCGGAAATCAATCCTTGACTTTCTTTCTAAATTAACATGGTCCAACAGAGGACCGTTCCCTTACTGCTGTTCCAGCTAATGTGCCATGGCAAGTTGCTGGGAAAATCCTTCCAGCTCTTCCTCTGTGATCCGTTTCTGCCTTTTTAAAAATGAAAACAAAACCTTTGGATGGTGTGGGCTCTTTGAGATGGCATAAAGAGAAACCACTGAACATGGGCTTCACAACATCGGTGTTGAAGAGAGCAAGGGGTGAGGTTGTTCTCCACCGAGGGATGCTTTATGTTGTGGTCTGTGTTGTTTAAACCTGGCCATTGAGGCGCAAGGAACTGCATCTCTGAAAGGGGTAAAGCCAAAACTATTAGCTGTTTCTGAAAAAGTAAATCCAAAAGTCAGCTTTTGCTGAAACGTCGGTATGATTTCAGAGCTGAAGTCATGCTGTTTCTTCCGAGAGCTGTAGGGTCTTCAATTTCAGAAGTGTTTTGCCACCAAAAAAGCCCTGTCTTGCCTTGGAGATTTTGACAGTCCTACTGAGGCTGTCTTGCTCACGCTCTCATTACCGCAGTGCCTCAGACAGCCTGGCCTGCCAGCCTAAGTTAATTCTTTAGAAGAAGGAGAAAGAAAAAGACACTTAAAAATTGACTCCATTTTCTTTAAACCCGTTACTTTCTCACCAGAAACTCTACATTGAGTTGGAAAGAGTTTTTAAAATTGAGCATGTAATTTCCAACTCTTTTTATGTTTCTTGTGCTTCGTTCCCGGGCAGTGCAGGCAGGTCAGTTGTGTTTCCACCCCCACCCTCACTTCTTCTACCACACTGTGAATTGCCAGCTCTGCACAGGAACCTGATAATCCTTACTAGCTTACTGTGCCGCTTTGAGGCATGAGTTTGATTTTTAACTGAGACTAGGTTTTATAAAACACTCTCAAAGATAAATTTGGGACTGCTCTTGTACCAGTGAGACTGGAAACCTTTCTTTCTTACATCTGTATTTTACCTCCATGGAGTAATTCCACCTGAATTCCAACCAGAACCATTTGGTCATCTATGGAAAGACTCCTCTTGGATTGAGGGAAGGATCTGGCTCAGGAGAATGTGATCTCCCACATGTGAATGCGATAGAGGAACATCCACAGCTCTGTGCACATATTTTCTATTAAAAACCACTCTTCTCTTTGTTGCATTTGTCTTGGTTGTGTTTTGTAGCCTTGGTTGGAATATTATCCGAAACCTGTACCAGTTGACTGCCTTTTTTGTTGGCTTAAGGTGGGCAAGAAGGGCTCAGTGAGTAGTGCTTAGTCTGCTCTGGTCGTTTGTGTTTCTTTTATTATTTTGTTGTTCTTGTGTCCATCCCTTACAACTTTTATGTAGTGTTTTACTACTGGAAACAATAAAGCTTTGGCTCAGTAACAACTGTTTGCCATTCTTGAAACAGTAAAAAGTTTTTTTCCATTCCCAGGTTGCAGATACTCTCCAAATCCTTGGGCTGGCTCCAGTGAGGAAAGAAAATAATCCAGCCAGTGGAATGGTGATTCACACGGCTGGAACGTAATTGAATTCTGCACTTGAAAGTCATCTTTTGTCTTGCCCCCTTTGGTACCTTGTGCTGGCGATGGCAGGGGACACAGGTCTGCTTCTCAGCCCCTCCGTGGAAGATTTTCCATGTTGTAACCGCTAAGCGTAGAGCAGCACCAATTGTCATTCTGTCAAGTGCTGTCCCCGTGGCCTCCCAAGGCTTGTCACTTGCTCCGGTTTGACAATCGGGGTCCATTTAGCTTTGCCTACAGAGAAGCATCTCCGCATTGTTTGCCGAGCGTGTGCAGCCCTGGCTGCTCTGTGTTTCCTTCCACTCGGCATTCAGCTTCAAGGTTTCAAATGGCTTTTTAATCTGATTTTGCTTTTCCCATTTTAAAAGCTCCTCGATAATTGCTGTTGGGATTGTTTTGCTGGGGAGCTGCCATTAGTCCAAGGATGGAGCGTGTCAAGGACTAACCACCTCTTACGTTGTTCCTTCCCCCTCCGCTTGCCATGACAACAGCCAGTATGTGGGAAAGTCGACTGCGGGATCTCTGAATCAAAAACACTGGCCATGAATTGCCAAGTTTCCATGTTTGCTTTTTACAGCTATAGTTTGAGGGGAAAGGGGATGCTTTTCTCTGTGGGAACCATGCATAGTAGTTGAACGTAGCTGAAGCAAACGGGCTACCAGCTGGTGTTTAGACAATGTGTTTCTGGCCATTACTGAATCGGACAGTGAAGGCCCTGGACTATCAGCTGGAGTGCTTGGACAGTGACACAAAATGGCAGATAATCTCTGCAGATGACTGGAGTTTATTTGTAAAATAAAACTTAGCAGCAGTTGCTCTTCCCTCGTCTTCCCCACCCCTCCCAGAAGATGTTTCCTTCCAGGGAAAAGGGCTAGTGGCAGCAATGTCTCACCAGCCCATCTCTCCCATTTCTTCTTGCCACCGCTCCCATCATTTTGTTCCTCTCCATGATGGAGACTGCTCTTCTGATATTAACACCTTGTTTCCGCAGATGGGTGCAATTGAAGGAGAGGTCAGGGAAGTTTTTTTGAAGGGCTGATGCTGCAATCAAATAATGGGACAGCAGGCACAAGATGGCAGGTGACGGGTAAGCATCTTGTGGAAAACTTTTATCTTGAGCTGCTCGTTCAAATTCCTTCCTGACCATGCCTCTTACTAGCAGTATATTCAGGCAGCGCTAGAAATGCCTGCGATGCTTGAGAGGCACGAGATGAGGATCTTGCTGTGTAGCTCCATGGCAGTGCAGAGACAGGAACATGATGTGTGCTGCCTGCCAGCGCACACAGGCAGCCAGGCACATCCTCGTACACCCCTGCCCTGCGCCTCTCTCCCTGCAGAAATATTTCCTCTTGTTATCTTCGTAGCAAAACGTGAAAGGAGCCAGGCCAGCCCCACGGCTGGTGTAGCGCGCTGCCGCTGGCCTGTGCCCCACTGCTGAGTGGTCCCTGGAGATGCCTGCACAGCACCCAAGGGTGCTGCTCTGGTCAGTACCTGGGAGCTGCCCCTTTGAGGGACGAATTCAAATCCCCTCGAGGTGGAGGGCTGTACACATTCACCTCCATGCTTCGCAGAGGTTCTGTGGGTTTGTTTGAAGGCATCCGTTGCGTTTCTTTTTCCTTCCACTGATTTCTGTCTGGCGCTGCAAGCTGTTTGTAAAATCTTGGAGGGATTATTGCTCTTGTTTTCCCTCTCTGGAACGAGTGGCTCTACATTATGTATTCATATTTTGCCAGGAAGGATGGATTGTGGTTTTAAAGTATTTTTGTTGTGGACTGTATCAGTTTAACAGCAACTGTTATGCTCTGAGCCTCTCAGCCCCCAGCTATATGCCATTTCCTCCCAGGTGCTTCCCTGTTACTCTGTAGTTGACCAAATGCAGCAAACAGGTGTCACTGCCTCCCTTTCTCATCAACTCGCCTACCAGCCTAATCACTGTAAGCAGTTATTATCTGGGGCTGGAAACTTGCTGCTAATCAGGGCCTTATCAGGGCCATCTGGGCAAGGGGTGCTGGCAGAGACACCTTCCCCCTCCTGAGCATGACTGACTTCTGCTTTCAGTAGCTCTGAGTAATTATCACAGGACTGTGGATGCTTTTAATTACTTGCAATTACACACCTCTGCTCCAGCTGTCCTGTCCCATCCCATTGGAGCTGGATGGAAGCTACCCTGGAGCAGCTACTTTCTGGGCTCAGGTTTTGGGGCTGGATTTGGGAGCTGGAAGGAGAGCTCACATCTCCAAGACTGGTCCTTGCTTTGCAAGGCTGCGCTGCTTTGTAGTACCAACCGTGCACAGCATCCCCCAGCTGGCGCTGGCTCTGCGCGGGATATTTCTGAGGCTCATTAACCCCCAAAAGAGTCCCCAGACTGATACATACCCAGCCCCTGGACGGGGACAGCAGCTGGATCACTGAGAGTGGCTGAGCCCAGCGTTATTTATTTTTCTGCTGGTGAAACCAAGCTCAAGAGACCAAGAAAATCTCGGTGAACAGCTGAGGCCCGCTGCAGGAGAGCAGGGGGCCGGATCTGGGCCTGGGGTGAGCAATCATCAAGCCGCTGACGGGACAGACCTTCAGCTTCAAATGACACTCATGCAAAATTAAACTCCTCCAAGCAATCACACCATGGCCATTAAAATGGTGCCTTGGAGGACAGAAAAATAAACTGAGAAATGCAAATTAGGGATATAAATCTTTCTGGCTATGTCTGGGGGGTACCTGTTTAATTAGCATAATTGAGCAGCCTTGATGTAGTAAGTGCTAAGTAGGAAACTTGCCAAATTTTCCCTGTTTTGATAGCAGGTGACTTGCGTTCTGTTTGAATTTCCACCTTGTGATTGTTTTTCTGTACTTGTCGGAGTTGCTGTGTTGTCTGTGGCATGAGGAATTAGCTGCTGTCACCTGGGCTAATCGGATGCCGCTGCACCGGGGTGGAGCTGCCCGCACAATCCTGTCTGAGCCCTCTGCGGTCATGGATGTCTTTGCATCTAAGGCCTAGGGGACTGCAAAGCCATTTCAACAAAGTATTCTGTGGTGGAGTTAATGTGTTTTATCATGTTTTTTGGTTCCTGTCTTCCCAGGGTACAGAGGTCACGCGCCACATGGAAATTTTAAAAGAAGGGCTCTCCCTGCTGTGTTGGAGGAAGGCTGGGGAGGGAGGACAAGCTCTGTTCCCTGCAGGGGACTCGGCCACGTGGTGGGAATACAAACCCAACCCCTGTCCAAGGGGTTGGACACGAGGGCTGCCCCATGTCGGGTTGCAGTGAGCTGCTCACGCTTGTCTGCACTGCTTCCAGTGCTGCCTCGGTGAGCCAGGACCCCCAGCGCGAGGTGCTGAGCCTGCACAGAGCCACACGCGTCGGTCCTGTGTAAGGGATGATCCTCGGGGCACGGAGGAGCCTTCTGCTTTGTGTCTTCTCTTGCACAGCTCTACTGTGGGCTTTGGGGATTTATTCCTGTGATGAATAAGAATTTGGGTTAGGGAGTTACTGAGCCTTTGTTTATATATCACCCCTCTGTATTCCAGCGCTCTGACGCTAATTGGTACCACTGTAACATGAATCTTTTTAACGCTGATAATGTTTGTGAGTTATTGGATGCTTGGCCTGGACCTGCCTGGGAATTGCAGGCAAGAAGTCCAGCGGTGCTGCCGTCTCCCAGGCATTGCCTCGCCAGGTTTGCATCCTGCCTATATTCATTCCGGCAGCCTCTGTATCACACTATTTAGCAGATCACTGTTACTGACCTGTCCCTGTGGGAGACGGTGGGATTAGGATGATGGAGTGGTTGGAGAGGATAAACAATAATAATGCTACATCGGCGCAGCCCAAACAATGCCTTTCTCTTTCATGTTTTCTTTTTCTGTCGGTTTGCCATTCAAGTGTAATAAGATCAGTGCAGATAATTTGTGTATTCATACAAAATATAATTTTCCCTCCTGTGCTTTACCAGCTGCACTGCAGTCGGAAAGGCAAATACGCACTTTCTTTTGCATGGTTATGAATGGGTGCATCTGTTCCTCGAAGATAGGGAAAGGAGAGTGAAAGGACTGGAAAGGAAGGGAAGAAATCAGATGCAGCCTGTTTCATAGCCTCTATGAAGAGGGAAGCGTAGAGGAATCAGATTTTTGCAGCACAGGCTCAGTCCCACACTGTTGTATTTAAGAGGTGGGTGAGACACCAGTGTGTGGGAAAGGCAGCGAAAGGGGTTTTGTTCAACAGGGGAGCAGCCAGTGGAAGCACAGCCACCCTGCAGCGGGGCAGGGGTGCCCAAGGGAGCTCAGCCCCACCTTGGTCAGGGTCTGCAAACCACCATGCACGGACAGCCAGAGCCGTGCACGGGGCTGGTCCTGCTCCTCTGCCTCGGCTGCAGCCATGAGAGCACAGCTGCCCGCTCCCGGCACTGGACCTGCTCTCGCGGTGCTGCCTTGCTTCGGCTCTGCGTAGGGCTTGTCTGGGAATATCAGGGCAAAGGTTGGAGCTGAGCTGGGCCGTGCTTGCTCCTCCCTAGCTGGAAGTCACAGCTGCCTTGCTCCCTGGGCTCTTTCCCTTGCTGTGCCAGGGGCTGCATCCCCGAACCTCCGTCTCCGCATGCCCCAGGCTCTGGAGGTCCAACATCCCCAGTGAAGGCAGGAGGAGGCAGTGGACCTAGTTTATTGGGCTTTCTTTCCTCCCTCCTTTCTCTTTTCTGAGAGAGGCCCACTAGAGCAGCGAAGGGAGGGAGGAAAAGGGGTTTAATTTCCTCCTGTTATCTGGTGTCTCCAGCTGTGAGCCATGCTGACGGCCCCGGGCTGATCAAACACTCGAGCAGCCTTGATTCAGCGTCCCATCTACGTGGTCATAAATAATGTAAGTGCTCTGCCCCTGCCTGAGCCCAAATCCTGGCAGCAATGCACCAGCACGTTCCCTCCTCCTGTTGCCATCATGTTGGGCTCCCGCCTTCATTGCTTGTGACACGGAGTCATTAGGCATTAGCAGTTGGCATCGGCACCTAATGACACAATCATGTGCAAACGTGTTCTTCCTCCAAGCAGGATTTTTTCAGCCAGAAGCTCTGGTTCTCTACGTCCCATTGAGATGGAGTCCCTCTGACCCCTCTGCCAGGTTTGTTTCTATTTCTTATGCACTTTGTGTGTCTAAAAGATTCCAGATATGGGAACTGAGCACTGCTTTGGAGTGAAATACAATTCACTCTACTTAAAATAAAGAATAAAAGTTCACCAAAGCCACTGGGAGCTCCTCAGCTGCCTTCCAGCCAAGGGTCTTGACATGGTTTTCACAAGTTAAAATGTCCCCATTGAATAATTTGAGTGGTTAAAGCAGAGATATGCCGGGCTTTGAAGCTGTATGAGGCGGGTGGCAGAGGTGGTGGGTGGGAGCCGTGCAGGGCAGGGACACGCTGCCTTCCTCGCCTTCCTCTGTGCTGCAGCGACAGGGCTGGTCTCTGCTTCGCTGAGGAGACGCCGTGCAGCATGGCTGGCGAGCGCACAGCGATCCGGCTGCAAAACGGGACGGGGGCACAGCGAGGCTGAGAGTGGGGGTCCCCCGGGGTCGGATTCCCCCAAGTGAGCAGTAGCTTAATGCTGCTTCTTTTCTTTCCAGTTTCTTCAACTGCAGGAATTGGTAAGAAACCAAGCAGGTGTGGGTTGGTTTGGGTGAACAGACCCCAAAAATACCAGGTGATCTCGTCTAAGCAGTGCTTTTATTTACGTGGCAGCATCGTTACCTGCACCAGCTAGTGGGGGGAGAGAGGACTGCTCCGGCTCACCGCATCCCAACAAACTTCCCACCGAGCTCCCCACAGGATTTGCTGCTCTCCTTGGTTGGTTCAGGCATGTTTAATCCCAAGGGCACTTCGGGGTTTAGCTCTTCGCGTCTTGCAGGCCAGCGCTTGGAGATAAGTCACTGTAATTTGCAAAGCTTTCAGTGGTGGCGAGGCTTGTGGTTACTCGGAGTCTTGATGGAAGTGGTTTGGACTCTGATGGGCTGGTCCTTTTTTCTGTTTTCATGTCAGCGGTCGGAAGGAGCGCAGCGGCAATTTCTGGGGCTGGAGATGCCCAGGGAGTTAGCGTGCACCTCCTGGTCCCTCCCGACTCGTAATTACCAGGCCTGAGAAGGGACTCGATAACTGCCCGTGCAGCTCTACATTAGAAAAGCACTTAGGGGCATTTAGTCAGGCAGCTGCTCCGCTGCCCGCTGAACGCCTCTCGCCCTGTGATTTCGTGGGTGGGCTGCAGGACTCTGTGCTCAGATATTACTGCACTACTTTAATGCTGGAGCAGGTTCTGCTGAGGAGTCTAGGAGGGGAAACTGCTTATTTCTTACAGCTGTATAAATCTGATGTTGCCACCAAATTGTTGCAATGCGGCTTTGAAGGGGTTTTTTGCCTTTCTGTGGTCTACGGTTGCAGAGTCCGTATTTCTATGTTAAGAAATCAGGAATCAAGTAATTGAATCTCTCTGCCCCTTCCTATAAAATCAAGTAATTGAATCAAAGATCATGTGATTTTTAAAAAAAAAAAAGAGAGAAAAGAGTTCATTTTGAGTTCTCTTTATTGGCCTCTTAAATTCTGAGCTTTGTAGCCTGCTGGGAGTGTTTTATCGAGCTCTTTTCACAGCTGTGAGTAGGATGGACTTAACTGCCCGTTATCCTGGGACCCGGCAGTTGGGCTCTGGAGAGGCGGCAAGACTCCATGGGGACTGGGAAGAGGACAGTTCTAGCCTGGGTGACCCTGATGCTGAGGGTGCGTTGCTCCTGACCCCCGCAAGGGGCATGCCTATCCCAGTTGAGGTGTAACCTGTGTGACTAAGAGCCCGAGGAGGAAAAACGTTGCTGTTTTGTTGGCATCTGAGTGGCCCGGGATTGTGCCTGACAGCAGGAGATGGTCCCTGGGGTTGAGCTGCCAATGGCCGTGACTGGTCACCCAGAAAGCTGCTGAGGATGCAGTCGGACAAGCTTCATTGGGATGCAAATGGATGTAAATTCATGTCAACATATGTCTCAGTGCAGGTAGCGGCTCATGCCCAAATTATGCAAATGTTCTAATCCAATAATGCTAATGTCATGATTATCCAGCAACACGATGTTCATTAATATGGTTCTGTGGCTCTTACACCCATCACTGTCAACGTGATTACGCTGAGGCAGAGACTTGCAGTGTCTCTGGCAAGTGGAGCCGGTCTCAGGGAGGGAAGGGGACACCCAGGTCATGGTGGGACCGGGAAGGACCATTCGTCTGCCTGGGGAGGCCCGGAGGTGCCACGTGTGCTGGGGAGTCCCCTCCAGGTGCCTGGCCAAAGTACCACCCGACTGCCACGCTCTCCTCGGGAGGCCCTTCCTCCTGGGAGACAAGGAGATTTCACAGTCCCCAAAAGCCTGCAGAATAGCTAAACTAGCGTTTCTTAATATCCATCGCTGTGATCAGATGAACAGGACTAGCAGGGCCATCTAGTGACTCCTCTGGCTGCTTAATGACCCGGGAGGTACCCCCGGTTAGATGGGTATAATTTTAATGTTTGTATTTTGAACCATGCCTCTGTACCTGTCCACCTCTCCCTCCATCTCCCCTTTTTTTGGCTGGTGGTTATCCTTTGCTCTGCAGTTTTGGTTTCCCTGGTTCACTACAGAGCTGGAAAACGCTTGGGCTTCCCCACTAGCGGAATGGAAATTTGTCCTGCGTCGCCTTGGGTCGGGTGACATAAGGTCAGACGGCTAAATAGCCTGTAGATCAGAGAGGAGAGGGATCCTGCAGGCTGGCTTGCCTTCCTCAACGCTGCCAGTAAAGCTGCTCTCTGGGCAGGAGTCTGCTTGTCTCGGCTGTGGCCTCAATTTCTTTGCTGCTAACCTGCAGGTGCCGGTGTAGCTGCTTGCCGGGGCACTGCGGGGCTTCCTCGTCGCCGGCTGCTCCTGCAGCTTTGTGCCAGCTGGCAGCCACGAAGAGCTGAGAGCTGCCTGCCCCGGGGAAAGGCTCAGCACATCACCCCACTGCCTCCCCAGCCGGCAGGATTGCTCCCTCAGGTACCCCCTGCAGGTACATCCACAGGGTTGTTTGCAGTCCCAAAAAGAGCAGGTTTGTCTCTGTGGTGCAAACATGAGCAGCCTTGTCCAGTTCAGGGGAGCTGGGGCTGTTTGCCCCCTCCAGCAGCCTGACCCCATAGCAGATATGGATTTGCCCCTCTCCTTGCACAGCTCAGGGCCTTTCATTTTGCTTTTTCGTTTGTGTTGCTTTTTGCAATGTTGGCATGATACTGGGATTTGTGGATGGGGCCAGGAAAACGCCCTAGCAGCCGATTCCCTCGCAGCTCACTGAGACTGGTTGAGCCTCATGATCCAGGGACGGGCAGGACAACTCCCAGCTGTGCCGGCAGCAACTGGGAGGAGCAGCAGCCGGGACGGAGCTCTGCCAGCCATTGCAGGGCTGTGACAGGTATATTTACTGCGCTAAGTATCAGCACCGAATGGGGGCTTTGGTTAGATTGCTTTTGACAGGATGTCGTTAGCCTGATGTGTATGTGGGAGAGGAGCAGCTATAACGCTCTCTTAATGCAGCCAAATTGCTCTTTAATTCTGTGAAACCAAAATGTTATTTCATGAATCCCTGGAGCTTGCTGTGCAGCGTCTTGATGCTGCCAGTTATCGGTGGCCTTTTCCTTCTGCTTGCAGCCAACTGCAAATTCTCGGAGCGTGGGGTAGGAGCAGTCCTCCCCTTGCCTCCGCAAGGCTCGGCTGCTTTCTGCCCTTGCTTGGCTTCGCGTGTGTTAACTCTGGAAGCTAGTGACTCCTGAAATGCCTCATCCCACAAAAATGTGAGCAGAAAGTCTATCGATTTCCATGGCAACAGGGCCAGGCCCTAAATGCTGATGTTAACTCGGTTTCTGGACATCTGTGGAGTCTGAAGAGCTGGGTGTGCAGGTGCCCAGCCCTGAGTGCAGCTCCTGTAAGGTAAGGTGCTGTAGGGTAAGGTGCTGCTGCAGAATAAACATTGGGCTTCGCTCCTGGCTGCCTGGAAAGTCTTGAGAAATGATGTTGTCATCCTCCTGCAGCTGGGAGACAGTTGGAAAGGGAAGAGGTAAAAGCAGGGTAAAACTACTAAGACAAGTCAGCTGGATAATCTCGGAGGACATTGACTCCAGCTCAGAAAGGCACTAAGAGCAGATAAAATTAGCCTAATAAGAGTTGATGCTACACAGAACTCTCCCCTCCCTTGAATGCAAGGGATTGGGTCTGCATTTAGCTTACAGGAACATAACAAAAAGAGCCAGCGCGATGCGAAAAGGTGGCTTTGCGTGGCCTCACAATGGCAAACCCCTGCTAAGGCTCTGGAGTTAGGGGGAACCCAAGGACCATGGGGAAAATAAGAGGAAAAAGTCACAAAAGGTTCATTGCTAAGAAAATATCCCTAAGGACTGGCCCTGGACAGCACTGTGTCCTGAGACGGGATGTCGGCAAGGGTGAAGCAGGACGAAGGCAGTTAGGGATAGGGTTTGTGCAGGAGGGCATTTCGGGGCAGCCAGAGCTCAAGGTCCTGCTTTGCCCAAGGCTGCCCTGGCCCCTCTCTCGTGCAAGTTTTGTTTTCTCTGGTAGGCGCTGGCTGCAAGACAGTGCAATGCAGTGGTGATACCGGAGTAGGGAACGTGGCTCACCTTTCTGTCAAGGGCTGAACCCAAATCATCCCACGTTTCTAACCCAGCAGAGTGAGCTGGGCGCTGCCGCCTGCCGACACAGGGAACTCACGGTGCTTCCCCTCTCTGCCGTTGGGAGACTTCTGAAAGCAGCCAGACCAGCCCCAGGAATGCAGGTTTGCCTGCGCAGGTTAGATGGGTGCATGGGATGGGGGTGCCTCTGCTCTCACCCTGGGTTTGGGGAGCAGTGGGTGCATGGGCCATGCTTGTGCAGCTGCGGAGCTGCTCGGTGCCTCGCTGGCAGGCTGCCCTGCCTGCAGGCTGCCCGGCTGCTCCCCGGCCCCGCTGGCTTTAGGCTCCATGTTGAGAGACACGTGCAGGCCAGTGATGCTCAGGGGCAGCACACCCTCCTCTTGTGCACCGCTCAGTTGGGTTTTCCTGCAGCTTCCCCTTCTCACTGCGCACAGATCCACCCCTAGTGAATTCGTGTGTATTTCCTATGTGCTCCGTATAGTGAATATTTACAGCAACTGATTATCTACTCTGCTTGATTTGCAGGTGAATAATGTGTTGGAAATGGTATGTCAGGGTGCACACGTACAGCATGTTCCCTCTCTGAACAGGAGAGTAGACATTTCACAGGACTCCAAAAACCAGTGCATTAAAATTACAAAACAAAACACCAACTATTTTGGGATTCACATCGAAATGGCAACATATGCTACACATTAAACATCAGCCCCTACCAAAAGTTTAGCTATTCTGGGTGCATCCTGAATGGTGCCGAAGATGTACAGAGAGCAGATGCCTCCCTACTTCCTCCTGTCCTCTTGGAAGCTCCCTTGCGGGTCCATCTGCGGGTAGCAAAGTGCTGGTAAGAAAGACGCCATCCCCCCTTGCCATAAGTTGGGTGTCTCTGGGAACCTTAAGCAATATTTTGAGGGGAGAGGGCTCTTTTTGGCTGGCATTTGCCCTTTGCCTGGCTTTCTGAAAGGGTTTGTTAGTGTCTGCTTTGTAATAGAGTGTGGGCTGTATTTTACCACAGTGATTTTGTTCGCAGCTAGTAATTGCTGGTTAAATCTGGTCAAATGATGGTTGTTAGCAGGGCCTGTTTGAGCACAGATAACCTCAGATATTATTCGTGCAGAGGAGCAGTGGGGGCCAGGGTGCACTGGGATATTGGCATTGCTGGGGAGCCTTAATCGGCACAGCCTGGAGTAAGCCTCTTAGGATTATTTAGCCAAGTTTCCTAGTTATCATTATTATTATTGCTTTATTTAGCAAATGCAAAGGGTGTTTAACCAGGTAGGGTCCACAACACACTCAGCCAAGCCTCCCCAGCAATCGAGGGCAGAGATCTTTCAGAGGAGGCAGCCTCGTTGCCGGTAGCTGTGCATCAGCCAGAAGACAGCGACTTGCGTGAGCCAAGGAGCAACACACATGTTGCTTTTCAATTAACCCCCTTCCCATGTGCACAACCATGCTAAGGCTGTGGGTACTTGCTGTGGCTTAACACAGGCTTAAAAATGGCTGGAAAAAAGCAAAAAGAAAGCTAGGACTGTGCCGGCTGGTGCTGCCTTGTGCCACCTCCCTGGGTGACTGTCAAACCTCCCTGCTCCCAACCGGCAGTGGGTCCCCCTGCGTTCAAGGGTGTGTGAGATCCAGAGGTAGTTCCTCTGAACAGATGCTTTAATTTGGCATCAGCTCTTCATACCCTCTTCGGGCTCCTGTCTTCTCCAGTGGCACCGGCAGAGCAGAGGGTTTCTGTGAGATCGTTTGGGTTTGAGCTGACAAAAGTATGAAATAAAGAACTAGTGGGTCAGTCATTGAATCTCTGGTAAGCGATGGAGATGTGCAGTCCTGCTGCTGTACTTTTCATTTGGAAAGGAATCAATTAAACTGGAGTCAGCCCTCGTTCTTGTCCATTTAAACCCGGAGTAACTGACAGCAGAATTTGATGCTTAGCATTTGAAACAAATTTGGTTGAAGTGTGTCCTGAGGACAGCCTGTATTTTTGGATGCATGTTTAATCTACGTGCTATTGTTTTGTTTGCTGTAGGAATGCTCCTTCTGTTCGCCTGTTTGTGCGGCACCGGCAGGACGGCTCCCCGGTCACATAAGGAAGCTGGGCTGCTGCATGGCTCTGCTCAGGGCACGGGGTGAGTTAGTGGCACAGGCTTTGTTTGGGCTGTGCTTAAGTCTCTGCTTATTATGCTCTCATTATGGGATGCTTTTGGCACACCAGCCCATGTCCTCATCTGATGTGAGCAGCTGAACCACTCTGTTGCACCTCAGCACAAGCTGCTGAAGTGCAATGTCGCATGTGCTGAGCTCAGGATGTTGTCACGACTTGCACGCACCACAGAGAGGAAACATGGCTGTTGACACGAGCCAAGTGCTCTTCTCCATCATCCCGTTCCTGCTTGGATGTTGACTCTGTGATGGCCATCTTCACCTTCTCTAAAGGATGTCCTCCCTTACTCCAGGGAGTATCCCCCTGCGGAGTAGCTCTGCTCCCTGCCAGGCAGAGCTGTCGGCCCCGCTGCTGAAAGCAGCCATGTGATATTTAAACTATCTCCCCTCTTGCCAGGCTGGCGAGGAAGCCAGCGTTCCCCCTTTCGGAGAAATGAAGGCCGCGTGTGTGGGCACTGCAGTAGCTCTGAATCACCCCAGCAGAGCGAGGGATCAAATCAAGTCACATTCCAGGGCATTAGACAGACGGTGGGAATTAAAAGCTTTACCTGGAAACTGGCTTTGTATCTCCAAGCCCTGCTTTTGTCTCCCAGCCCAACTCTATTTTTGTCCCTTTTACCTTCCGTATTGTCGTACGTCATGTATGCCAGTGCGTAGTGCCTGGTTGTGCAGCCAGCCCCAGCCGCATTTGGGGAGCCCTCAGTAAATACTGGGCTGTGCAGCCTAGAAGGAAATTCAGGCAGTGTGAGATGGTAGGAAAAGTGTGTTTTATCAAAAACAAGCTGCTTTGGGACTCATTAAAAGCTAAGGAAAGGCTCCAGCTGCCTTCAGTAGGCTTGGGATCGGTCAGAGACTAGAAAGTCCCATCTGGGCTATTAGCAGTAAGTCTTGTTTTTGTTTCTTTCAGTCTATAAGGTTTGGGGATAGGGTCTCTCCTGGGGGCCAGTCCTGCCCTGACAGCAGGGAGGTTTGCCTGCTTCAGCTCTGTCTTTGCTTTTCCCTTCATCTGGTCCCCGCGTGCACTCTGCCTCTTGTGTCATCGGTTGCTCTCTGCATCCCCGGGTGAGCTGAGCATCTCTCGTTGGTGCTGCTGGGCCTTGATCCCGGCCATGGGCTGTCAGCGGTGCAGGGCAGCTTTTGGGGAGGAGGCAGAGCTCAGGGGCTCACCTTAATTCCCAGAGCCTTGATTTTCTGACCTGTAAAACAATCCTTTTGTGTTTGGGTCTTGTGCTCTTTGAGAAAATATTTGAAATAATGATGCTTTTGTAATGGCAATAATGACATTAGACTCTCATACCTAACTTAATTTTATTTATTTTTTATTTGCCCTTTCTTAGAGGGAATTGCTGCTTTTTTCTGGGCATCAGGCCCAATTTTTGCTTTGTTCTGTCTGAGTCCACACGGCATCCTGGATGCTGCACCCAAAGATGGAGCCTGTGTGGATGAGCACATCCAGGCTGCTCCAAACGTGGAGGCAGCTATTTGTGCCTCGCCTGATGTTCCCACCCATCGTCTTGCCACCCACGAGGTTTTCAGCCTCGACCACATGAATGCGAAGCAGGTGGCGTTTCCATCTGAATTAATATACTAGGAGTCCTTGGATGTGGGAAGGGGGTTAAACTGTCTCAGGCTGGATCCGCTGTTGGACCTTGCTGCAAGACAGCAGTTTGTCTCCTGGCAGAGCAGCACAGATCACCTCTGCGCAATAAGCGGGAGCCGCATCAAAGCGAAAATATGGCAGAGGGAGGAAGGAGCGGCTGAGTGGTCTCCTGTTTTCCCAGGTCATTAGAGCATCCATGTGCATCATGTCTAGGTACAGAGAAATGACAAGTTTGGATGCTTCAGGAGAGAAATGTTTGCTTCCCAGCGAGAAGTAAATTAGGTTAGTTTGCCTAGTGTCAGTATGTTATGAGTCAGGGAAGTTCATTAACATTTACCAAAATCTGAATTAAAAATGGAATTTTTCATTAGACAAAAAGATTGGGTGTTATTTTGCTGGGTTTTGGGGAAAATTCTCCAAAGAATTGAGCTTCATTTTTAATAGACATCTGCATGCCAGCCTGCAGGAGACTGCAGTTCTCAATGCATTGATACGGGATCTGTGTGTTGTCAGGTTACCTGGCGGTACCGGCTGTGATCGGCTTGACGTGGTGGTGGATGACCAGTGCCCGCAGTGTGTCCCAGCTTCATGCCAGACTCACCACACCCGAGCCAGCAGAAAGTCTGCACTGGGGGAGTTGCCCTTACAAAATATTTCAGGCACATTTTCCTGGGCAGGGTGAGTTTCTATGCAGCAGTTTGCACCATGTTCTCACAGCATTTCTCTTCTGGCACTCCTTGCTCAAAAGTCCACTCCTAGTAGCTTGTGGAACCACAGATTTGTTGGTTTGAACACAGGAGGAGATTAGGTAACAACACCAGTTTGAAACCCACTCCCTGAGCAAACCACAGCTCAGCATTTACCAGGGAGCCCGTGGCAGGCTGCAGGGAGCCTGTCCCCTTCCCGGCTGGTGACGGGGCCCCATCCCTGCCCAGAAAGGTTGCCGGAGGAGTGCTAGGCGTGGCCGCGCTGGCTGTGGGCCCTGGCCCAGCCCATCGCTCTCTCCTCTGCGATGCTTTACCTGCTGCATTGCTCTATGCCAGCAGCCACAAGCCGGCTGGGAGAGGCTATGCCAGCCGGGCTGCGAGCAAGTGCCATGTGTTGCTTCAGTCCCTGGTGCGTTCCCAGCCTTAGAGGCTGCAGGCAGCTCTCCCAGCCCGCCCAGTTCATGCTGAGCTCTGGAGGGGGCATTGCTGTGGGCTGGGGCCAGCTACGGCAGCGGGGCACCAAATCTGGGCTGCCCCTGCCCCTGCGAGCACCGGTGCGACTGGAGCTGGGAGCAGGCTGCGTGCCACCCGCACCCCTGCTCAGTATGCAGCAGAGCACCTCCCTGGCACGGCCCTGCAGCGAGCCGGGAGGGTATGGGGGCTGCCACGGTCCCCAGGGGCTGGGGCAGCCCTGCTTCCCTCTCCGCAGCGCACCGGAGACGCAACGCAACAGGACAGCGACTCCTGACCCCACGTGGTGACCTTCCCCCCCTCCAGAGAGGTCTGGCGGGGACCGACCCTGCTTTGGCAGGGAGATGGGTGAACAGGCGCGGGGAGGTGGGCTTCGACCCAACTTCTGCTTTGCTCCCCCCGGGCATGGCGGGGCTTTGCTGGGGAAGGGGCGGGGGGCTGACCGCCCATGCTGGCAGCCGTGCGGCCGGGGCGGCGGGCTGGCCACAGCCCTCATTTCTCCGCTGCTGGGTACCGCTTTGTTGCTAGCTGGTGACATCACCCGAGAGCCCACCCCCTGCCTCTTATCCGTCTCTCCGTCTAGCTCACTTATTCACAGGCAGCGCTGGCAGGATCAGGGACTGTGCGAGAGCCAGAGCTGGCGGCAGCAGCATGTGTGCGGCGTCTGAGGCTCAGGGCGCGAGAACCACGTAAGGTGCCTGCCAGAGCCTCCCCCCTCGCCTGCCTCCGCTTCCCCTGGCAGAAACTTCACGGCTCCCTCGCGCTGAGTCCGGGCTTCTCCGGGGGAGCTTGGCGCCGACAGCCGCATGCATGACACTCCGAAAAGGAGAGAAAATGACCATAAGTATCCAGGAGCACATGGCTATTGACGTCTGCCCCGGCCCCATCAAACCCATCAAGCAGATCTCCGACTACTTCCCCCGCTTTCCCCGTGGGCTCCCCGCTGCCGTCGGCCGCAGCAGCACCCTGCGCTCTGCTGTCAGCCAGCCCTCCGTCAGCCCCGCCGAGGCCCCCCGCGAGGAGGACGAGGACGTGGACCAGCTTTTCGGGGCGTATGGCACAACACCCACCGAGCAGCCGGCCAAGTGCCAAGCACCTGAGGAGGTGGTGGACCCCGAGGGCTACGAGTCCGACGACTGCAGTGAGTTCCTAAGTTTCCACGGGAGTTTGCTGGGTGCTGAGGGCAAGGGTGGGTCTTAGGACTGGTCCCCATCCTACTGCCCGAGCCGTGCGTCCTTCCCGGCTGCCGGACACGCTGTCCGTCCCTGGGATTACATTGCAGCAGTGACAAGCCCTCTGCTCTAGCCAGGGAGGCTGTCACAGCACGGCTCCGGTGCTGCCCCTGGGTGGAGGGAGGCCCTGGGAGTGTCCCTGCTGCAGCCAGGCTGGCCGCTGAACCCAAACTAGGGAAGTCTCCCAAGAGCCACCAGTTGCTGTGCTTTGCCGTTGCGGTTGATGCACTTCTCTGCCTCGTCCCTGCTCGGCTCCTTGCCTCCGAAGGCTGCCAGCTGGGCTCAGACCCTTTGGTTAATCTGTCTCGGTGGTGCAGCCTGCTCCAGCCACCCTGCTGATTAGCTGGCGATACGCTCCAGCATCGCCCAGCTCCAGATGGGGGAGATTTGCTCGGAATGACATCCGCCCGGGAAATCTCTGCCCTCTCCCTCGGCAAACTCCGGCGTGTCATTCCTCACCCTCCAGCTGCAGACAGAGCCCTGCAGGAGACCAGGGGGGTCTTTTGAACAGAAGGCTTTGGTTCTGGTAGATGCAGGTGTTTGCAGTGAGGTTTAACCCCTCCCCACCCAAAACGTCCTTCCCACCCAGCTCGGTGGAGCTTGCAGGCTGCAAAGCAGCTGCTGTCTGGCTCTGCCAGCCGCGGTGGCTGGGATAGCGTTGCTTTCCTTGAGGTCGGTTAAAACCCAAGGTCTCGATTCAGCCCAGCCTTTAGGGGCCAGATTCTGCGAGGGGCTGAGCACAAAGTTTGAAGCCGGGAGATGCCGAGGAAGGGAGTCAGTGCTGCTGAGTGGTGCTGCGTGCTCGTCCTGGGGGCAGGGGGAGGCTGAGCTCCCACAACGCTGAGCTGTTTATGGCCCAGCGCCGGGCAGGCGGTGGCTTTCCCTGTGCAAAATGTCACAGCCCTGCCTCAGCATCGCTCCCTTGCTGCTGGATGCTGGGCTGCCCTGGGCTGCTATCAGCTATGCCAGACCCCGGAGCATGACCCCAGGGAAAGCTCCCCGAAGGGCTGTGCTTGCTGCAAGGCGGCACGGCCGCCCCTGTGCCCCCCTCTGCCTGCTGACCACCAGCCATGGCTCCAGGAGAGGCTGGGGCTCTGGGTTCAAGCCCCAAACTGATGCTCCCTCTCTCCCCATCCCGGTGTTGGGATCACGCTCTCTTTGGAGGTGAGAGCCGCTGCGCTCCCAGGGAGAACATCTCTGCTAAGCCGCGTTTGTCCCAGCCAGGCAGTTAACGGTGACTTTAACCGAATTTGGGTTATTTGCTGCTCTAATTATTAGATCATCCCAGCAGTAGAAATGGGAGCAATGGGGCTTCAGGGCCAGAAGTGTGTGCGGGAGCCAAAGTGCTTGGGGCCATGGGGCGCAGCGCTTTCACCGTGTGACTTGTGGGGAAATTGCCCAGGGCGCTGCCTTCTGCATTTAGCTCCGCCGGTGATGCTGGAAGCGGCTCGGCTCGGTGCCGGCGGCCGGCGGGTGTTTGTCTCACCCTGGCTGGTGTTAGGAATAGTGTTTCTTGCAGTGTAACAGGTGTCAGGCAAACTGCTGAGGCTGTTTTGCCAGATGTGGTGGGTTTTCTGCTGGCAAAGGCACACCGGTGCCAGGAGCAGAGCGGGGAGGTGGCACTGCTGGTGTCACGTCTCTGGGGACAGCACGAGATGGTCCCAGCTGCTCTCAGGGCACTGGCTGGCATAAATGTGCAGGATGAGACTGTCACTCCTCCATGTTTAGCAGCCAAGTTGCAAAGCCAGATGAGGGCTCGCTGGCCCCATTTCCCAGGCAGGGAGCTGGGAGGGGATTTGTGCAGCCCAACTCGAGCCATCGGCTGCGCTGGGGAGTGTCTTTCAGCTCCCCCAGGTCCCTGGCGGGTGATTCAGGGCTGCTGCATTAGTCACCTGCACTAAATTTCCCCTGGGGAACCTGTCTCCGCCTGTACAGCAGAACAATGTTGGGGGTTAGGTGGTGTCAGTTCCCTCCGGCAACACACAGGGTTCGGGGAGTTGACCGAGGTCTCTGGGGACGGTGCTGTCGGAGCCTGGGTGCAGCGCCCACGAGTCGAGGGCTTGGCGGGCAGGGGCGCGTCTTGCCTCGCTCCCCAGAGATGCTCCCAGCACAGCCCCCAGAGAGGTGCAAGGAGAGGGTTTTGCCACGGTAGGATCCACTGGGAGGAGGAGGAGAGAACGGCTCCTTCCCGTTTGTCCCACCTGCCTGCGGGTTTCCCTCCTCCAGCACCGAAGCGATGGTGCTGGCTGGCGGGGTGGGAGGAGTAGAGCTGCCCCTGCCTGGAGAAATGCAGCATTTCTCTGGGTTTCCCCTACACTTGTTCCTGCCCGGAGTTACTTCTCCAGCCTGGTGTTTCTGGCGTTCCAGCAGCACCAGCCTGATGGGTGACGGGGCCGCGTTGCTCAGTCACCGCAGCACTGCAGGGTGCCGTCGGGCAGGGGCTGGAGCGGAGCTGCCAGCCTCCCTGCCTGACCTCGGGCACCCCTGGCAGGGCTGCAGGGAGCGGTGCGGGGTGGGTCCTGCCTGCGCCCTGCTGCAGCTCGCCTGGGCTGGCTCCCTGCACCACCTTTCTTAATCCTTTGCCAAGTGGTGTTCCTGACCCCACCGGCGATCCTGGGAGGTGTCTGCGGAGCCATCAGGAGCTCCCCTCCTCCAGACGGCTTCTCCCTGGGATGTGGGCAGCCCCAGAGCAGGGCAGCCCTGGGAGAAGCATCAGCGTCTGCTCCCATCCAAGCAGGGCGGCCTGACACATTGGGTTGGCATCCACAGGGAGCAGGGACACGTGTGTGTGTGCGTGCGAGTGTTTGGTGCTTCGGAAAACCAAGAATCCCGGGGCTGCAGGAGGCAGGCGGGATCCCTCCAGAGATGGGCAGGGACCTGGCCGAGGTGCGGTGGAGTGGGAGGGGATGCACTGTCATGGGCAGATGGCACCAGTCACTGGGAGGCTGATGCAGAGGCTCGGGTTGATGGCTCTGGGGCTGAGGCCAGCGATTCGGGGCACCGCACTGCAGCCCTGCAGAGCTGGGGAGCGCAGCGCTCGGGGGAGCTGTGGAGGTGCCGAGGAAAACAAGTGTGGTCCCCACAGGGCAGCCGTAAGCAGCCTGTTGAATGCAGCGAGTGGCAGGGAGCAAGCAGGGCCGGGGAGCTGACAGAGCAGATAATGAGCGGAGATGTTGGGGCTGGCTCTGGGAGCACTGGGAATTGCGTGCAGTCAGCCCTTCCCATCAGACCTGCCAGCAGCGCTGCTGTGAGGATTTGCAGGGTCTTAGTTGGCATCCTCTGCCATCCCAGGGCCCTTGGGAGGCCCTTGGGAGAGGGACTTGTCACTGCCCTGTGCCTCCTCTGTCCCCACTCTGCAGGGACGCTCTGGGACCGGAGCCCAGGCTGTACAGAGCAGGACTCTTCTCACAGCGGGTTTGTCCCTGACGGAGCTGCTGAGGAGGGGGAATGAGGCAGGAGAGGTGGGGAAACGTGTGTTTGGTACAAACCCTGCAGAAGGGTGGGTTGGTTGGACCAGCGCTAGCATCTGCTGTGAGCTGAGAGGACCAGCAGGGATTTGGGAATGGGAAGGGGGGGGATTCATGCCTGCTACCTCGGGATACCCAGCTCTCACCTCATCTTTGGTTCCCTTGTGGTGCCCAGTGACAGCAACAGTGCCCTGGCCACCAGGGATGCTTCCCACCCAGTCAGGCGGATCACTGCCAGGAGAACTTGGTTCACAAGAAAAATAAGCAAATGCCAGCTAGGTGGCAATGTGCCACCTGTGAGGAGCTGGGTCTCACCTTCCATCTCTCCTGATTCCAAGCAAACCGTTGCCCCTCGAGTGGCTGCACTTTCCCCTCCGTAGCACCAGCATGAATTTGTACCTGACAGATTTTTGAAGGTCTTCTGAAATCTCTGCGCAAGCAGCGCTGAGGTAGAAATGTGGCCCCTCTGAGGGAGCGCTGTCGTGGCTGCTCTCGCCAGAGGACAGCACTGGACGGAGTGGCCATCCTTCCTCTGTAACGTGCGAGCAAGTTTCTAGCCCTTGAAGAAATGCTCCGTTCCCGTGAGCCGCTGCTTGGCTTCGGAGCAAGGCTGTGGCCGGCGCTGGAATTTCCTCCCTCCTCTGTATGTGTTTGGCTCTGGATTTTCAGATGGGGACGCAGCCTGAGAGCAGGGGGTTGCAGCAGGAGCTGCCATCTCTGGAAGAGTTGCCCGCGTACTGTTCCTGCCAGTGCTCCAGGGCTGTTTATATATGTACAAACCCAGCCAATTCTATAGCATGCCCAGCTTTATTCATGGGAGGAGCAGGCTCGTGAGCTCCTGAGCTGCAGCAGCATAAAAACAACTTCTCCAAACTACAGCTGAGAGGCCTGTCCGGGTGCATGGCTGCTGATGATGCCTGCTGCAAGCAACGCCACGGAAGTTATTTAGGAAGACTCTTATTTTGAGCAAAGAAGATAATTAGGCAGGCAAAGCCATCATGCAGATATTAATTACTGGCTGCTTAAAGACGTAAGGAAGAATGAAGGTCTTAAGGGCTGCAGGGTTTGCAAGTCACCTGGCAAATGCTTTTGGCCAGACAGGAGGAGGCAGGAGAGACGACGAGGGGAAATGTGCATTGAAACGATGAGGATATTTACTTCTGAAACGCAGCTCTTTAGCATATGCTGCCACTGCTATTTATAACCTTTGAATTGTCTTTTCAATCCAGATAAGGCCAAAAGAAGTTTCTTTTTACTCAGGAAACTAAATAAACCACCGCTGATTTCAGCAGAGCCTGGAGCATGGTTTTGCCAACCGTACCATGATCGGAGTTGCCTATACCAAGGAAACCTATGTAGGTACCGGGCGGTGTCAGACCCGAGGTTTAAGGGCATCGGGGAGCTTGTAGCCCTCCCAAGGGAGATGCGGGGTGTTAACCAAGCAGACTTTGGATTACCTCCTGTCTGGTTTCCTGCAGGGATACCCGGGTACCGGGAAGGCGCTGGCGTGGAGGGAGCTCTTGTCCTCTCCTGCTGGCCGCCCTGTTGGTGGTCCAGGTGGAGCTGTGCATCGGGTGCTTCTGGTCCTCCAAGGAGCCAAGGAGCCTTCAGCCCCTGGAGATGCTCGTTCCCAGGGGGTGGCCATGGCTGGGAACACCCTGAAGTGCTGGAGATAAATGTGGGGCGCCTGGCGGGGCCAATACACGAGGGCAAGCAGGGTCTGTCCGGGCATCCCTCCAACAGTGATGGAGGGAGCATATAGCCCATGGCCTCCAGCGTCTCTGCTAACGATGGAGCCGCGTGGCTGCTGTTAATGAGGAGTCCTCTTTCTGCCTGGCTCCCTCCCTCCCCAGCAGCCTGCCCAGCCCTTCACCTTCCCCTGGTCCCGGTGTGCAGGAGGGGAGATGGTGCCTGGCTGGAGGAGGGAGGCTCCCTGTCCCGTGGTGGCTCTGCTGCCCTCATCCCTTCACCAACACCCTTCGCTCCAACGCGCTCAAGCCCAAGGGGTTCCCAGATCTTTCATCTTTGTATTTAACACTGAAGGCAATTTTGGGGGGTTGTTAATTGCAGTACTGTATTTCATTAAAGGGAGAGAGAGGGAGAGATTTGAAGGCCATCTCTAAATTGAAATTGCTGGAAGTCTAATTGCTGCTGACATCAGGGACCATTTAGTGCTGTAAAACATAATTGCATCTCTGAACTGTTCTGAGCAGATAAGTGTTCCTCTGAACACTCCTCCTGGAGAAGACAGAAGAGCTGATGAGCATCCATCAACCAGTCTCACGAAGAAGCAGCTCCCTGCTCCAGAGCTTGCCAGGGACTGGCACTGTGTCTCTGAAATGAAGAGATATTAATTGCCATAGATTTTAAGTGAAAAACCCATGACGAGGCAGGGAACAGTTGCAAGAAAGAAGAGTTGTGCTTGTTCCTCACTCCTGGTCCTGTTGAACCAGGTTCAACCACATCCATGGAGCTCCCAAGGAAGGAAGTTCTCCTGCCTGTATGCTGGATCCAGTCTCTGCTGGGTTTTTGTGTAAGACTGGGAATGTCCTGCCCTGCCTGCAGCAACGGACCAGAGTCCCACGATGCTGCCAACCGGCACCACGTGGTCCAGGTGCCGATGGGAATGTCTGTGTCCCAGCATGGTGTGCTGCCCCTGGGACATGTCCCAAAACCTTCCACAGGACACCTTTTTCATGGAGTAACTCATGGTGATGCTGACTTTCAGAAGTGTCCTGTTTCCACCTGCCTTCGCCACCTTCCCCGGCTGATGCTGAAACCTGCAGCGATGCCTGTGGCTGTAGGTTCGTGCCAGTCAGTGCTACCATCAGACCTGGGGGCTTACAGCCATCAGGGTCTGCAGCGCCTTGACTCAGCACCTTGCAGGATCCATCCCTGACAAACCGTGCACCTTTTCTCCGCGGAAGCACGAGTCACAAGTGGTGGCCCTGAGCAGGTCTGTGCCGCTGAGCTGGGACAAGGCACTGCCACAGCCGAGGAGGCAGGAGTGCACACAGTCACCCACCAAAATGATCTTCAACAGCTCTGCTTGGAAACGGCAAGAAATAATTTCCTTTCCTCCTGAGGAGTCATTTACCGACGTTTTACATGGGGCTGTAAGTGCACAGAATTACTTGCTGCCTTTCAGGACCTTCAAAATTATCTCCATTGCAGAGGAAAATTAAAGCAATGGAAGAATAGAGACCTATCTTTTTATAGTGCATTAAAAAATACCCAGTCTGAAGGTTACTGAACCTGTGCTTTCTGTAAGGGAGAGCTAATCCAGACAATCCCCAGCAGTCTTTTTACTGCTCCACTCTGATCTCCCTGGCACAAAATCCATGAGCAGATTATCTTGGGAGCAGCAATGCTGATAAGCAGAGGGACTTAAGGCTTTTGGACTCCTTTTTAATTAGTTCTGTAGTGGGTTTTTTTGTGCACACCTGAATTTCTCCTAGCGTAGAGCCTTGCTGGGCTTTCTAATGGCAGTCGCGCTGTGAAAACTTCCCTGACTTTGGAAGGTAAGGAGCCCACTCAGTCATCGCTTCCTTTCTCTGCGGGCTTTGCCGAAGCTTGTGGGTCTGTTCTGCAAGCGTCGGAGCCTCCTCCGTGTCTTGAGCATCTCTTGGGCTGAGAAACTCTTCTCCTTGGGGTGTCCTAGGCCACCAAGGGGGCGGATCTGCCGCCCTGCGTGGGCCAGGCGAGGGCACGTAGCCTGCAAGGACAGAGGCTGGATAAGGAAGCAGAGCACAGATTTATCACCGCGTTTTGTCTTTCATCCCGCAGGTATAAATAGCAGCTACTTCAGCCTCCCCATCACCCTGGGCACTGATGGGAAATGTCAGCAATAAGCAATTTCTGCCGACTCCACCAACAAGGGCGGTAGCGGCCTCTGCCAGGATGCCGTGCTGCCCGCGGGCGCCAGGCGCGTTAGCTGTATCCCACGGCTAAGCCCGGAGATGCATCTGCCAGTTATGCTGGCCTCTAATAATTTTGTGGCCCACTGAATTAATCAAAATGCCCAAAGGTCAGTGGGAGAAGAAGCTGCATTCCTATGCAAGTCAGATTTATCTTCGTTTTTAGAGCCTGTGTTAAATGCCAGACCCTGGCTAGCATCTTCCCATCAATCTCTCCCAATTCATGGAGAGGAGAGAGGGTCAGAACCTGCTAATGAGTTCAGCTCTCCTAATGGTTATTTTGTCATTGGAGCAGAATAATTGTAATAATAATGATACATCCTGCCTGCTGTCTGAAGAGCAAAAGCTGCCTTTGTAATGCCTGACAAAGACATTTATTTATATTTTTTTATTTGCAGGCTGTGTGATTAGAGGGCAGCGTTCAGAATAGCCCAGTCGAGTTAAATAAGTCTGGTAACAGCGCTTTGAGTCTAATTGCTGCCCTTTTCTTTTTTAGGCACTCGCTCCCCTAATTAAGAGCACAATCAAGTTGCATCTCAGCTGTGAGGATGGGTGGGAGGAGGAAAGCAATCAAAGAAGGGCGATTCGGCCGCTTTGCGGAGGGCCCTGTTCGGAGCAGGATGCGTCCGTGGGTGGCCACTGCAGCCTGGAGGCTTTGGACCCAGTCCTGCTGGCTGGAGACGGCGGGTCTCCCACAGCCAGAGCTGGATGTGTTGCCAGCGGTTTTGCAGGAGGGGTGAGAGCGGTGAGACCCATGCCGGTGTTTTGGTGTTGGCTTGTCTGGCTGCTCGCTCGGCGTGCTACCCGCTCCGAGAGCGCAGGGCTGGCTCTCCAGCTGGGCTGCGGTCTCCTGGGGGTTCACATGGAGCTGTTGTGGTCTGCAGGGCGGCTCCCACCTCTGGATTCAGCTGGAGGTCTCCTGCTATCTCCTGGGGCCCCTGAGCAGCCCTGGGGCCAGCCTGCCTGGGAGCGGCCAGGCGGGGACGCAGGCAGCTTGAGCGCCAGCCTTGTCTCTGCCTTCACTGCTGTGCTGGATCCGCCGCCCGGCAGCGCATCCCCAGGAGGTAACAGAGACAGCGTGGCTGCGACCACGCCACAGGCTCCTGCGGGAGATATGTCCTCAGCATCCGCCGCCCCGCTGGGTCCTGGCTCTGGCGGCAGCGCTCACCCTCGGCTCCGTAGCGGCACCTTAGCTGCCAACCCCCAAGCTAGCCTGATCCCTTTTGTCATCTCCATACGGCCGTGTTTTTAAGCAATTAGCACAACATGCTCTGCTGATGTTTCCACATTCCTCTGCCGAAGGCAGACCCTTCCTTGGGAATCGAGATTCACCATCAACAAAAAAAAACCCTGCATAGAGGAAAACCTCTCCAGGGCTGGAGGAGAGCTGGGGGCAGAGCCTGGCAGGGCTGGGGGGAGCCCGTCCATGCCCTCCTGCCTGCTTGCATCTCCGAGATGAATGGGAACTGCTCAAGGTTTGCTCATGGACCGCCAGCGCTGGGGAGCAGGACCTGCTGCTGTGTGACGGTGCGTTTGGGTTTTGCCCATCTTGCTGGAGCGGGGCTCCCCGCTGCCCTCGTCCCTGGGGCAGGTTGTGGCGCTGAGGGGACAGGAGGCTTTGTCAGCATTTCCTGGCTGAAGTCTGCTTTCACGCCAAGCTTTTAATTTGTTTTATAAATTGCCAAATCCAGCAGGCTAAGCCGCGGGCCCCCTTCTGTGATAAAAATAAAATAACAGCTTGAACTTGGGAGGGCCGAGCGGCAGGGCTGGCAGGAAGCGGCTGATTAAAGGGCAGGTGGAAATGATGAGGCTCCGAAACCGGAGGCTTCATCTTCCGCTCTCGAACAAAAACGCAGATTTGTCGAGTTTTGCTGACTTGGTTTTTGCCCGCGTGCCGTGGATCCTCCTGCTACAGCCACCCCAGCGTGGCGGGCTGCGCCGGGCCCCCAGGCTGCTGCTCTGACGCTGCCGTACGCGGCCATGAGCTCCCCATCACCGAGCACGGGCAGGGGGCAGCCAGCCACCAGTGCACTGGTAACTGCTGCGCTTCCCTCCGCCTTGCGTGATGTGGAGCGGGTTTGGCCAGTAATTGCTCTGGAAGTGCCCGTTTGGGCCAAACCCAGAGATGATGCACAAGGTGTTGCAGGTGTGGCCTCACCCTGTATCACTTTGATCTTCTCTGAGCCCTGGCAGGTAAACCCCACTGATTCATGGCTTACCTAAACCGATAGCTAATGTGCCATGAAATTACTCCAGAACAAGGCGGGGTACATTATTCTGACAGAAATCTCTCTGAATATTTGCTCTGCTTTGAAGGCAAGATATTTGCTCAGAGCAATGATTTTTATTTGCTAGCAGGCAAACCTGTAGCTTGCTTGCATTTGGGCTGGAAGATCGCTGTGAAATTGCAGTAGGAAGGTTTCAGTCCCCTGAATATCTGCTGCTTCCCGGGGCGCCTTGCAGAGGCTATTTACATTAGAAAAAAGCACCTTATTTCCTGCCATAAAGTTTGTCTAACTTACCTCCCAGGCAGCGAACCCTGCTTTGATATTAAGCAAAATTGTTCTGATTTTTATTTGGGATTTTTTTTCCCCGCTCTGAACCTGCATGCACGGCAGGAAGGTGCAGTTACCTTGGAAACGGGTGGGATGCTGCGTGGCGGCAGGGCAGCACTCGGGCAGACCCCTTTCGGGAAGGTGGGCATGGAAAAGTGCGGGTTGTGGGGTCCAGAGCCGCCCTGGAAGTTCAAGGCTGGTGGCAGGCGAAGCTGTGCTGGGGGAGATGCTGCTCCGTATCCGGGCTTTGGTGTGCGAATCGGGTCTGGGAGCCTTGGAGAAGGTTAAATCATGTTTCGGGAAAGCCTGTCTTTTTAAGGCTTTTCCTCTGCTTTGGATTAGCATGACGTGCTCAGATTGTCCAAAGGGAAAGAATTTCTCAAATCAAATGTGTGCTAATCAATGTTTGCCACTGAGGCTCTTCTGTTCTGGTCTCCTGCCCCTTCCCGGTGGTCCTCTCTCAGGAGCTTCCCTGTTGCTGCTGTTCCTGGGTTGCGGATGCCGTAAGGGAACGCTGCTCTGATTAAAAGCTGTTGGTGTTTTTCATTTTAACCATAAAAGTATTTCCATTCTCACTGGGTTTAATTTACAGTTTGCAGCCAGATTGGAGCTGGGAAGGGATCCCATTGGTGGCTCATTTGTTTGAAGGTGTCAGTATACAAATACGCATTCTGGGAATGCCAGCAGCGCTGGAGAGGGGGAGATGCGCTGACAGCGGGTCTCGGCTGTGTCCCAGCTGTGCCAGGATCTTCCTGGAGAAGAACCTTCAGCTCCTGGGGGACGGGAAGCTGCTGACTGCGGTGGGGCTGCTGGTAGATGGGGGTGACCTGTGTGACAGCCCACGGAGGCAAAGCCTCTGCGCTGGCCGCAGTGCCTAGGCAAGCCGCAGCCGTTCATCCCTCTCGCTCCTCTCCCAGGGCTGTGCCAGCCCCACCGGCCAAATGTCGGGATGGCCACCAGCCTCCCAGCATGAAGCCATGTTTTGTAACAGGGCTCACGGGAGGTTGCTTTATGTTTTATAATGCCTGCAGCCATTTCTCAAGCATCTTCATCCACTCCTTTTGTGCTTAGAGGGAGAAAACGCAATGTTTGCTGGACTCCACAGGTTAATAGCATCTTTTGTCTTTTGCAGCCACACTGGGGACGCTGGATTTCAGCTTGCTCTATGATCAAGAAAACAATGCTCTCCACTGCACGATCAATAAAGCCAAGGTACGTCTCGGCACCGGGCACGCGAAAAGCGAGGACCGAATATGCCTGGAGCTGGCCACCTTTGTCCTGCGCTATGGGGCCACCAGAGCCCTGCCAAAACCATGAGGCCACCCGGGCGTCACGGCTGTGCCAAGCAAATGCAGCAGTGAGGGCAGGACGTGGGGACGGCTGGCCGTCCCCCCGTCCCCAGGTTGCGCCGGGGGCTCTGGTGTCCCCGACATCATCCCAACGCCCAGTGTTTCTGCCTTCTCCTTCCGCTCCGTCCTGCCTTTCAGGGCATTTCCAGTGGGACAGAGGCAGGTGCTCATCCTTGTGACGAGATGGTTGCAGCTATTGACGCTTTTTAGAAAAGCACCCAACCCGATGTTGTTATTTACTTGACGCTGTGACCGGCTGTCAGTTTATAAATGGCTCTTTTAAATGCTGCTAATCATTGCCACAAAGTGCTCTGCCTCAGCGCCTTTGCTGTCTGTGTGATTGAAGCAATTAGGGGTTTTTTGCCCATTTTGGAGCAGAAACAGATAACTGAGGTCCTGATTCTGCCTCCGGGCCCGTGGAAGGTGCTCCCGGGCGCTGCTCGGCTCCTCTCTGCTTCACTCGGCACAAGGTCCGGAGCAGTGAGGGCTCCAGGTCAACACAGCTGGTCCCTAACAGTGGTTGGTTGGTGGAAGAAGAATTAAGTCCTTTCAGATTTTGGGAAGGGGTGGAAGGTTTTTAAGGAAGACAGGAGAAACCACAGGAGAATGAGCTGTGAGCTGACCCCCGAGATTTGCCTTCATAGGATGCTCCTCTCCCCTCCAGCTGCAGCTGGTTTATATGCAGCCCCTAGCCCACCCCAGAGCCTGCTGCACTGGGTGCTGAGCCCGCACGTCCCTGCCCTCTCCCTGTCTGAAATAGGACCTTGGGCACGAAAGCTTGGCTTTGGGCGTGAGCGTGGAGGCATCTGCCCCAGCAGACCTGGAGCTGCTCCTGGCCAAGGGGTGAGTGCAGCACCCACGGCTCGCTGGGCAGGGCTGCCAGGGCAGGGATGAGGCAGTGATGAGGCAGCCAGCGGGTTTTGCTTCCCTCCCTGCCACCCCCCTGCCTGTCACCCGTGAATTCATCGGCAGCCTCTGGGTCAGGTTTCCCTCGGTGTGCTCGGGAGCGGTGCCAAGGAGGAGATTTCTAATTGGGTTTGCAATGGGTGGAAGATAGGGAGGAAAGAGACCTGCAAGCGGCAAGTGATAGATCTAACAGCAGCGAGAGCAAAGGCAGGGCTGATGAAGGAGAGTCCTGGTCCCTGCCATGCCCACCCTGCTGTACGGGAATAGTGCTTGCTGACCCCATCCCACGGGGCTGGGGGCACCACGCGGTGCCGGCATCACCCCTGCTCACGGGGTGGGCAGAGCCCCCTTCGTCGCTCTGACATTCAAGCGTTCAAGTCCTGTTCATTTCCATTCTGCTCTCATTCTCCCATTTTTCTCTTTTATTTACATTGCCATCTGCTCGCTCTCATTTCATCTCTCGCCTGGGGAAAGCTGCCAAAATTTGACTACAAAAAGGTAAGGGCCAGGACCCCGGCTGCCATCGGTGGAAGCCGGCGTTAGCTGTGTAGACATTAGAAGTAGTGCTGTAGAGGAGGCGATGCGGTGGCTGGGGAGCGCCAGGGCCACACGCACGAGCCACAGCACAGTGCCGGGATGTGCGTTGTCCTTGGATCTGGGCTGGGGCTGGCCTGGCCGGTGTCTTGGGTATGATGTCTCAGGCCCCCAAGGGAGGTGCCCTCCGGACGTGTCCTACCTCCAGCAGCCTTTAAACCTGGGCTATTTCAGCCATGCGGGAAGCGTTTTTCTTTCTCCCTACGATAAAGCCCCCAAACAACCCTCTCTCTCCCTTTTGATCTTTTTGCTTCTTTCTGTTTATTGAAATATCCAGCACTTTTACATCTGCTGATGACCCTCCCAAGTCCCGTTATCGGCTCCTGGAGAGTGGGAAGGGGGTTAGTGGGCTCTTGGAGGCACCAGTGGTGGGTTAAATCCAATCAGTCGTGTTCCACCACCATTTTTCTGCTCTGCAGCCATCAGCCGCTCTATTTGTGAAGGAGGTCGGGATAACTGCTCCATGCTGGGGGATTTGCCCTAGTGCCGGGTGCCTGGGGACATCTGAGGTGTTTCTTGGTGTACGTTCACAGCAGGATCTGTGAGATGCTTCCAGACCCTCAGGTCAAGCCCATATCCCAGGTTTGGGTGGAGCTGGCGTAGGGAATGGAAGGAGGTTTGCTTTGTTGCGGGAGGTATGGGTGTGGAAGCTGGTAGCCGCGGGACTATTCCCAGGCTGTCTGCTTACATCAGGAACAAGGCACTTGGTGCCTCAGTTTCCCTAATAGCACATAGATCTGCCCTGCCATTGGGCACTTGGTGCCAACAGATGGATATCTGGAAGCTGATTTTGGAAGGCAGTGAGTGCCTGGCATCTCCACAGGCTCTAGCCAGGGAAGCGAGGGTCCCACTTCCTCCTGGAGACGAACGGATTGAGTGCAGGGCTGCTGTTAGTCCACATGTGGACTGGAGCAGGGCTGCAGTGCTGTGGCCAGCGTTCCTGCCGCCTCTCCCTGGCCGGCAGAAAGCTCAGGGCCCTGTGCAGGCAGCAGCAGGCAGGCTGCCAGCGACACCTCGCACTAATGGCTTTTGGTCTTGGCAGCAGCCCTGCCCATACCCTGCCTTTCACGCTTCAGGCGCAGCTGAATTCAGGCACGTTGCAGCTCGGCTTGGATAGATGGGAGAATAAATCAGGGCGGTGTGGGAGCCCGTTTCTGGACTGCGGGAGCAGCCGTGTGGCGGGCTGGCAGGAGGGCTCTCCCCTTGCTGCCGTGCGTGAGCGCCACGCGCTCTCCCGGGGTTATATCGGTCCGTACCATCATGTCTAAACGGATGGGCTGCCCCCGGGCTGCACTGGGCATCACCCCCTCTTGTAAAATGTGATAGAAAATGATACGATTAACACGCAGGCGCCGGGGTCTGTGCCCTGGCATGCTGTGCCGTGGCTTGGGTGAGGGTCTCATCTTCTGCACAGTCCTACAAAGCCCAACCTGCTGCATGGAGCGAGATAATGATCTGCTATAGGGGGGTCTATAAGGGTGTGAGACAGCGCAGACACTGTGGGGCTGTGCTATCCTGTAGCTCCGTTGGTCTCCTGCCTTTGTGAGGAAGATACCCTGGGCGAGCCCCGGGTGGCTGCGCAGGCAGCGGTGCAGGCAGCTCCCTGGCCCCCGGCAGCCCACGCGGGGCAGACGCTGCCCATCCGAGCGTACCTGGGCTGCTCGCCCTGCGCCGCTGGCTGCAGCCGCAGCTAGAAAACACCCAGGAGTTTCCACCCTGCCGAGCATTTGGATGCTCCCCCACGTCCAACCGTAGCCGAGTGCTGGAGGTCTGCACTGAGCATTACTTGTGGATTTACTCATAAATATTTATCACTGCAGGGAAATTCCCGTCTCGAAGCTGTGTCCTCTGGGCTGGCAGGGTGGAAGCACAGAATTTACCCCATTTCGGAATCGGACGCCTTAGCCCAGGAAGAGGTGTCCAGGCTGGTTTTTGGGCAGCAGGAAGCCTGCTCAGCGGGCAGGCAGCTCACCGTGGGGCAAATGATGGAACGAATCTGTCTCCTGTGATTTCTGTATGCCTCTAGCGTGGCGCTAATCGGCAGCCCGATTAGCCTGACTCGTAATTAAATCCTATTGATTAGCTAAATGTCACTGGCATGGAGAGCAGCTGGCAGCGGCTAGGATGCAGCGGGGCTGTTGGTCTCCATAGGATTACAGCAGGGATTTTGGGGTTGGGTAGAGGAAGGGAAAAGATGAAACTCGGTCTCGGCTCCATCGCCCGTGCCGTGATGCACAGCACTGTAAATTGGTCCCAGCAGGAGAACCAGTTGGAGCTGGGGCTGCACTGGCTGAAGGCAATGGGAGACTCTGCCCCCATGAATGAGCCCTGTGGTTCTCCTTTGCCTCTTGGCTCTCTCGGAGCCGCTTTAGGCTGGAGGTCCCTCCACGGAGGGGAAGCAATGGTGCTGGTCACCTTGTGGGTCCCTGGGAGGGGTGAGCTCCCACAGGAGCAGCTTTGCAGGGCAGAGCCATCGGGGCTGCTCTCATATTAAACTCAGCCCTGTGCCAAACTTGTATCGAGTGACATGGGAGGGAGGTAGATATGACATTAGGAGCCATTTTCCAGGCTCCTGTCACTCTGTCTTCCATAGCACATCTGTTAAAAAAGCCTTTAATAGCCTCCTCAGAAGGTAATTTAATTGAACTGAATTGATGGGTGAATTACAGAGCTGCCTGTCTTTCTCCATCCATTTTCAGGGGAATTTGCTTGCTTGCCTCCGATTTCATTTGCTGCGCAGCACGGGGCAGGTGGGGCACCTCTGCCGCGGGAGGCGGTGGAGGCCCTTTGCTTTGCTCAGCTGCGAGCAGTTTGTGTGCCCAGCCAGCCTGGGGACCAGCCCAGCCCTGTGCTGCCCTTTCTGCCCGTGGAGCCGCGGCCGATACCAGCACCTTCCTCCTGCCTGCTGCCTTCCTCTTCTGCTGGGCCAGGGACATCACCCGAGAGGCACTGCAATTAAAGCAGAGCTGTTTAGCCTCCATTCGCTGCTGATATTTTTGGCTCCGCTTTAGAAGCAAAATCCTCTTTGCTGGGCACCATTTGGTCTCCCTTGTCCTGGGGCAGCGCGCTCGTCTCCGAAGCAGAGCCCTCACCAAGGTCAGGAGCAGCTCGGACCCTCAACCGAGTGGTGCAAATCAGGGACGGGTGGGACGGGGGCATCCCGAGGGGCTGCCTTGGTGCTGTGGGCTAAGCCGGGTGTGTTATTTCATACATGTAAAGTATGGAAGCAATTTACCCCAGCATTTCCCTTTTTGATTTGCCCAAACCAGGCCTTCATGATTACATTTTCATTGCACGCAGCCTTTTCACCAGCAGCCCGTACGAATGCTTTCCTGCCAGGTGGATCTCTGGCAGCTGCACACACTCATTAATCCCGGACACCGAATATTTTGCTCATCATGCAAAGGGCGTGATGAGTCTTTAGCATCACCCAGCCTGGTTTCCATGCTCAAGTTGGAGCTGGGATTGGATGGGTGCCTCTGCAGAGAAACCCTCCTCTGATCCAGGCAGAGGATTGCCTTCAGACAGCCTAGAAATAACTCCTGCAGGGATCCTGCAGCCAGGCTGGAAATAATCCAAGGACTTTCATGGTGTAGCCATTATGATTTCCACTTAGGACCGGTAAAAATTAGGCTCCATTTTTTGTGCTCCTGTGTTGCTTCCCTACCCAGTGGAGTTTGTTTCCATGCGGTCTGTGCAGTTACGGCTTCGGGCTGGCTTTGCCCATCACCCTTGGATAATCTTCAGCCCGCTGGTTGTTTAGAAGAAGAGCAGGTTTGTTTCCTCCCTCTGCCCAAAGCAGGATCAATTCCAGAGCATCTCTATAACAAACATGATCCATGTTATTCTTTAAGAGCTGCAAGGGTCTCGTAGAAAATCCATCAGGAATGGCCGCAGCGAGTGTTTCCTTGATTCTGTGCTCCGGTACCCCCAGATTTCCCTGCAAACACCGCGGCAGTCGGCTGGTGACAGCCTCCCGCTGGCCTGAAAGCTGTTCTTCCTTCAGCTGTCCCTTAATAACGAAGAGTAGGTAGGTGCTATCACACCCTCTGGGAGCGCTTAAAAGTAGCACCACAACAGCAGAGGTGTATGTTTGCTCGTAAGCAATTATTAAATGACAAAACCCTGTAATTTTAAACCTTGAAAATCACTGTGCTGATTTACTTAACCCCCGAATTAATTGCGATCAGGGTGTCAGAGTCAGCTGCTGGAAGAGTGGAGAGGTGCTTTGTGGCCGATGCCAAGTGCAGATGAGAAGCTTTCCCGCGGCCCCTCCTCGGCACAAACCGCAGACGACATTTGAACGCTGAGAGTGTGCTCGACTTTTGCTGCACGGCCCGGATCCTGCACCAACCATACTCTCCTCCTTCCCCAATCCTGGGGAAACTGCAATTATTCCATGGACTGACGACATCCCAGGGAAACGGGCATCAGTAGATGGGCTCAGCGAAGCCACCCTGCCTGCCCAGCGTCTCGCCGATGTCCTAACGCCTGCTTTCTGCTGTTTCCTCTCCAGGGCCTGAAACCGATGGACCATAATGGTTTGGCCGATCCGTACGTCAAATTGCACTTGCTTCCCGGAGCCAGTAAGGTGAGACGCCTTTCGCTTCTCCTTCCCTTCCTGGGACTGCGCCTTTCCCTTTGAAATTAGCCCTGGAAGGTTCCCCGGGGAGAAGCTCTTCACCAGGGGCTGCTGGTTGCTGCAGCCAGACCTCGAGACTCCTGCCCGGCTCTCACTCAGGCGAGCAGGAGAGAGTGGCAGCAGGAGGTAAGAACTGGGGCTAAAAACATCCTTGCAGGGGTAGCAAGTGCCTCTCCGATAAACCACTGCCCGGGAGCTGGGTGCCAGCCCTGACTCCTTGCCCTTGGGAGCAGGGGCTGCAAACGCTGCGCTCAAGAAGCTTCCGTAAGCCACCGAGTGAAATGACCTGGAGCTATAAACAAACCGACTCCTTTTTTTTTTCATTTTTCTTTTGCATTTAAAACCCCTCAGATCATAATAAAGCACAGTATAAATCGTAAGGGAAATATTTCCATCTACTTAGGTTCAGCGCTTGCTGGAGAGAAGAGTAATTAAAGATATTGATGTGTAGTGAGAGCTTGGTGTAACTGATGGGGATGTTGAATTTAAATGCTAAATGTATGTGTTATGAATATTAATTGCATTCTTATTTTACACTAAAGGAAAGACCTTTTTGGGGGAGGTATATTTACTTGTTACGGTTCAGTTGAATTAATTCATAATGTTCAGGGCGGTAGAGGGAGTTTTTAACCACATTTCAAGTTCCGCTGGAAATAGGAGAGCCAGGAGCGCTTTCATCAGCGATATTATCTGTCATTTCCATGTTTTGCAAATGCATTGATTAGCATTTCTGCTGGAGGTGATGGAGACCAGAGAGGCGGGAGGGAAGCTCTGAGCCGAGGGTAGCGCAGGAGCTGCAGACTCTAGAAGCCCAGAGCAGCTGCGGGGGGACGCTCTCCTTGCCCCCGCGGCCCTCCGCCTCTGTGGTTTCTCTGGCTCTGTGCCCTGTTTCCAAACAGCCCTGCCCGAACCTGCTCTGGGAGAGGTGAGCAGGTGTGGGGGGGTC
The DNA here is from genome assembly GCF_964195595.1 of Calonectris borealis. Classification (NCBI taxonomy): domain Eukaryota; kingdom Metazoa; phylum Chordata; class Aves; order Procellariiformes; family Procellariidae; genus Calonectris; species Calonectris borealis. The sequence continues at coordinate 4,322,595 of NC_134330.1, read as the reverse complement.
GCACGTCTGTCCTGGGGTGGGTGTTTCTGCGCAGTCGTTCCGGCAGCAGGACGGTCCCCAGATCCCTCGGGTGTTTCTGCCCCAGTCCTGGGCTCTCAGGCAGCTGCAGCAGAGCCCAGGCCAGAGCCGTGGGAAGCAGGGTGGGATTCGGTCGCCTCATGCAGAGGTCTGCACATGAGCTGGTTACTGACTGTTAAGTCATTCCAAATGGGAGAAAAAGGCGCTCCCAGAGCTCAGTTCCTCTCATTTAATTCGGGCCCCTTGCCCAGGGCAGCGTTAGCTGCTGGGTGATGCCCATCACGTTACCCTCTTGGCTAAATCCACTTTCCTTCCTGGCCCCCCAAGCCCCAGGATCAGGCCCCAGCGGGTCTGAGCAGGCAGTGGATGCCATCAGGGCGCTTTCACCCCCCACCTGCCTCTCCGATACATATCTCGCTGCTCGGGCTGGAGCCTGGCGTGGTGGCCACAATATCACTGAGGAAGGAGATAAAATAGGTGTGGGGTGAAACCTGGCATGACAAAGTGCCTCGTTTGAAGCAACTTTACAAAGTAGGGAAGGATTTAAGGCAAACAAGTTATTAAATCAGCGGCGATGGCAGACCATAAATGAGAGCAGACTCCTTCGGTTTGCATCGCTCTGCTGTCGCCCCCGGACATGCCTCCAGGCACGCAGGGATCAGCTCAGCGAGGCTGGCTGCCCGTGCACAGCCCGGCCGGCGGCTTCTCCTCCTGCGCTGCAAATAAACTCCTGCCTGAGTGACAGGGAAAGCGATTGGTGTTGCAGGGCTTTAGGTGCTGCTGCTAATTGAGTCCCCTGCCCCTGCATCCCAGTCGGCTCATGGAGCATCCTGCCTTTCCCCGGGGGTATCCTCCTGCTAACCTGGTGCTTGGCGTTTCGCAGCTCCTCGCCCAGCCTCCGTCAGTGCCCAACCAGCCTCCACAGCGCCCGGGTTTCTTTCAGAGGCAGAAATGGCTTTGGGAAGCTAAATGAAAGCACAGCAAAATACAGAGGCTTTCTCTATCTCCAAGAGATCAAACCCAGGGCAAGCAGCTGCTTTGCACAAAAGCATTTGGGGGCGAGATGCTGCGCTGTGGTCCCTCGATGGCAGCTCCTCCGGCTAGTGGCCATGTCTAGTCCATCTGGAAGTGTGTTTGGGGGCTTTTGGTGGGGAAAGGAGGTGCCAACAAGGTGACCCCTCTAGCTTAGATGCAAGCACAAGCTCTTTTCTTCACCCCGTGCTTCACATCCCACTCGCCTCTAGCACAGGGCTGGTGAAGCAACGATGGGGAATGTAGCAGCTTCCCATAAAGATGCACAAGACAACTTTGAAGTATTGATTTCATGAGAGTTCCTTACGCCGAGTGGTGGCTGAGGCAGGGATTGAACTTTCTGACTTTACACCTAATTAGAGGGAAAATTGCTGCTCTTTCAGGCTGTCCCAGGCTGGGGCGTTGATGGAGAAGCCTCGTCTGAAGCCTGCAGCCCTTTGCTTCTGCTCTCCCTCTGTCCCCAGCCTCCCGCTCAAAATGCGTATCAAGGAAGTTATTTTGAGTCAGGCAGGAACGGGAGCTGTGCTGGGAGCAGGAATGCAAATAAACAGCCAGAACAGCAAATTGGTATTTTTTAATGAACCTGAAGAGACATTTTTTTTCCCCCTCTCTGTCTCTCCGGCTGCATAAATGAGATCCCCGACCTCTCACTGCGCTCTGCCAAGGTTCCCATTTTGCTGGCTGTTCCCAGCACGCGGGATGTGGGGTGGATTGCTTTGCAAAGGAGCGAGTTACTGTGTCTCTGCCCCTCTGGTTATCGGTCGGAGTGGATTTGGGCCACCCCATTGAGAACTGTCCGGGTTATGGCGCTGGTGCAGAAGGACGACAGCACCGATTGCCCCTTCATCTCCAAACTGTGCTTCCTTTTCTCCCCCTCCCTGCCCACCGGTGCATTCGGCTGACTGCCGTCTCCTTTGCTTTTCCAGGCGAATAAGCTGAGAACCAAAACGCTGCGCAACACGCTGAACCCCACCTGGAACGAGACGCTCACCTACTATGGCATCACCGACGAGGACATGATCCGCAAGACCCTACGGTAGGGCCCTGGAGGGGTGAGCAGGGTGCTGAGCCCAGCACCGGAGGGGAGATGCATGTCCCTTCCCATCCCCGTGGGGCCACCCCAGGCATCCCTCCCCATCCCAGTGACGACTTCCCGGGGACCCCCACACCCCAGCCCCACAGGACGATCCCAGCAGTGGCTCGCAGCGGAGCAAGGCAGAGTTATTACCCACCAAAACCTATAACGTGTGCATGCCCTGCACACATCCATCACCCCTGCGGTGACCGATGCTTGATTTACAGGAAGCCTGGGCTGGAATAGCTGGTGAGCAGCGTGGTCCTGCGTTGTCATTAACTTCATAACTCACTCACTGGGCTCCTGCCTGCAGAAGTGCTGTTATTTGGTTTTAACTTCTTCGTGCCCAGCTCTCACGGGCACACGTTGAGGCTTTGCAGTCATGTCTTGCTCCGAAAATGTCCCTGGGAAAGCTCTGGGCCCCTTTCAAGGCTGATTTTTTTGAAAGAAAGCTGGAGGCATCCGTGAATTATTGTCAAACTAAATGGAGAGCGTTTGTATGTATTATTCTATTCTCTCGGTTTGGTTCAGTGTCTGCGCATTCAGTGTCTCCTGGCAGCATCTCCCAGGGGCAGGGGGATGTTGCGTGGGGCTGGAGGTGGGCAGAGGCAGCGTGGTGGGGCTGTGCGAGCTTGGAAGTGCTGTTTTGTGGGGGGCAGACCCCTGCAAATGCAAAGGTTTTCATGTCTTGGCCATTGTCCCACCTGGGTGAGGGCAGGGGGAGACCCAGAGCCTGGGGACGGATGCTGCTCAGGGAGGGTGCTGGGTGGCCTCCACCGCTCCATCACCTCTCTGATCTGCGACCGCTGCACAGGCGGATTTGCTGTAAGATCTGCTGTCAAACAAAGGAGGATTTTGCATTCTGCTCCAAGGACTTGGGGCTTTGTCAGCTCCGTGGCTGGAATCCGACCTTCCTTATTTGCAGGTACCCTGGGAGTTTATTATTTTCCCCCATGATGAGAGCGCAAAACTGCCTTATAAAAGGGCCTGCTCAGAGGTGAATTTGTCTGCAGGTGAATATGCACCTGTTGTCTGCAATGTGCATAGAGATGAGAAATTTAGCGCCGCGGATTATTATTTCACATGGAAAATATTAGTCGTGCTGAAAGTGCTGCAGGCTTGTTGGGCTGGGAAGCCTCGTTTATTATTATTATTGGTGGGTATTTTATTTTTTCACTTCAGGCTTTGAAGTTTTCAGCCTCTTCAAGCACAGAAATCGATTTGTAGAGAGACGTTCAGCTGAATTGTTTGCTGAAATGCACCAGGGAGCAGAAGGGCTTGACCCCCCACCTTTTCGGTAGCTGTTTCTCCCTGGGGAGGGGCTGTGTTCGCCCACTCCCGGGAGGCAGCAGGGAGGCGTGGGATGCTCCATGGCAGGGGGGACACGCAGAAACGTGTGCATGAGCTGGGCTGGATTTGCCCTCCTTCCCACAGAAATCCCTCGTTAGCACGTCCCCGCTCCTGCCCGCCAGCTTGGGCGCTGTGGGTGCTTTGCAGGGAGCCAGGCGTGGCTGTGGGCTCCCGCAGGGCGCAGCACACGGGGCGTCTTGTGCCCTCTCCAAAGCTAAACGCCATGCAGGAATCCCTGTACCCCACTTGCAGGACCCTGGGGTGATGCACAGGGACCCCTCACTCCGCAGGGGGACGTGGCTGAGCGGAGACAGCGTTTCTGTCTTGGGAGCTCCACGCGGAGCTCAGGAGGTTGCTGGCAAGGTCGGTTACAGCCAATTACCCAAAGCAGCTTCAAAGGGCGCCTTTCCAGGGAGGCGAGGGAAGCCTCGGGCTCGCCTGCGGTGCGGCTGCCCTGTGTGAGTTTCCAGCCGAGCGCTCTGCGGGGAGCAAAACTCCCTGCGAAGCCTCATCTGCTCATGCAGGGGCAGCGTCCCCGGGGTTTGGCATCTCCTCGTGCCGTCAGTCGTCCATCTCACGCCTTCGCGCCCATCGGAGCTGCCTCTTTGCAGGGAGGTTCCCGGGCTCTCCAGCACTCTGCGCAAAGACCGCACTTTGCAGCTGAGGTTTCCTTGCCGGCAGCCGACCCCAGTGAATTAGGTGATAATTAAGGATGAAAATCTTCTCCGCGTGGAGAGGAATATCCAAGCGCAATTCTGACTCATCGGCATTTGCAGCGAGCCGAGGGGGGTTTGCTGGAGCCCCACGATGACATTGCCACAAGGGCGGCTGGTGACCGGGGGCCACGCGAATCCCCACCTCGCCTCCAAGCATAGTGCAGGGGTCTGGCACTGCATCCGGATGGAGCGGGCTCCATCCTGCCGGATTTAGCACAGTCCGGTCCCTGCCGGCAGCGCGGCGGTACGGGAGCCCGCAGCCCCAGCACCCCAGCACTAATGACGCTCAAGGTTTGGGCACCTCAGCAGTACCCGTCCCCGTGTGCCGGCGGGCAGGACCAGCCTTTTCCTGCGTGGGGCAGAAAGGGGAATCGCAGCCTCGGTGTTACCATGGCAATCGGCGTGCCAAAGATGTCCTAAAAGCCGGCGAACTCTGGGCTGGCTGTTATGTTTTTTTAGAGGGGCTCAGGTGGCTCCGCCGTCTCCCTGGGAAGGTTGTGCGAGCAGAAAAGTGGAGAAGTTTGTGAAGTGGAGCTTGCTGTAGGGCTGGGGCTTGTGGTTTTGATTTTGCCTGGAAACAACTCCGGAGAAGAATTAAAGGAACAAACTTTTGCGTGGAGGTTTCCCAGCTGGCACCTCTGCCGGGGGGCTGTCCCTGTCGTGTGGGCCGTCTCCTCCCCTGGCTGTGGTGGGTCTTCCCGGGGGGGTTTCAGCCTCTTCTCTTGTGTGGACCCAAAAAAATTTTCTAGTCAGGACTCTGATACCTGTAAAAAATGTCCCACGTGTAGATGGTTGTGTAAAGGTTCAAATGAAATAATGTTTCTTAGTTCCATCTCCAAAACCAGCGTACTGGAGGGTGGGTGCTGGGACACCCTCGGTGGCCCTGTGTCCTTCCCTGTGCTCGGTGCTTCTTCCCGTGCCGAGCTTTGGCCGCCGGCACAAATGGCCGTCACGGTGGCAGGGCCCAGCCTGCCCATGGGCGCTGGGCTTGTGCTCAGCTGCTCTGCCCAACGGGTTTGGCAGAATTTCAGGTGGGAACTCAAACTCTCGCCTATGGCCCAGGGAATTCCTCTGCTAAAACAAAGCTTCTGAGCACCGTCGCTCCATTTCTTTTCTTGCCTGGGGGAGCCAGAGCCTAAAATTCAAGTGTTCTTCATTTTCTTTAAGAGCAATTCCCCAGCACCCTTTTTTTTTTCTCCATCTTCGCGGTTGAAGATATTGGCAAAGGAGATTTTATTTACCCTGAGGCAGGTTTAGATGAGATGAGACTTCTTGCAAACCAGCCACAAGGTAGAAAAATCCATCTTTTATTTCAATTCCTTGCTTGGATTTTCTTCTTTTCAAACACTGGATATTTAATCAAGTAGAAGGATGCAAGGCTGGGAAATGTTGCACCTCCTCGTTTAGATACCCGCTGAATTTTGTCCTTGCTGCCCAGCTGGGGAGGGATCTTTGGTTTATATGAGAAGGGATGGATGGGCTGGGGTCCCTGGCAGTGGGGGCTCACCAAGGATTTTTTTATTTTGGTGTGGGTTGAGCTGTTTTTCCTCTATGAGCCTCTCCATACCACCAGTGGCAAAGGCCCTTCAGCCTCCTGGTGCCGCTTCCCGCAGGAAGCATCTCCCACGCCGTGTATCGTCTTGCCTTCGGTGCTTTGCTTTGTCCGCCCGTCATCTTGGCAAAATATCTCCGTCTCCACCAAGAAAAGCTGACTTCAAAGCTCACAGACGCTGGCTTTCCTTGCGCTAATCAGGCAAGGCTCCTGCAAGGCAGCTGTTGGTAGTTTAAAGAGCATGAGTGATGCTCCCCTTGGTCTGGAGGTGATCATTCCCTGGGTGCCTCCTTGGTGCTGAGGCTCACAGAGGGGCAGGGAACGCGATTGCAAAGTCTCTTTAATGTAAAAATAACGGCGGAGATCAAAGCTGCCGCCAGCCTTTGCCTCCCTGCTGCCTGGAGAGCGTGTGATGCAGTGGAAAAGCTGGAAAAGCACCTAAAAATCCCACCTGGGCTCTTGGTGGGACGTGTCCAGCATGGGTTGGTGGTACGGTGTTGGCACGGGACGCTCTGCCGGTGCCTGCAGCCCTCCTGGGGGCACGAGTGGCGTTCACCTCGTCGCAGGGGCCGGAGTAGGGCCATCCTCTGCCTCCTGGAGGGCGGAGTAACGGATCCCCTCTTGCCCGAGCCCCCCTGCCCCACACTGTGCCCCGACAGGCTGCCCCTCATCCCCGTGCGGCTTCGTCCGAGCTGGTCGAGTGACTTTGCTGCGTCAGACCCAAGCCCCGGGAGCGGTTGGGGTTCACCTCCCCAAGCAGGGCCACCCCCAAGGGAGAAGGAGAGGTGAAGGCAGCCCAGCTAATTGCGCTGGCAAGCAGGATTTTGTTAATGAATCAACCCCCTCAAAAAACACCAGATACTTCAGATTTCACGAAACGCAGCGGGTGGGAGGATCTTGAAAGGTCTCATCCATTCATGGAATTAAATATCCTTGAGTCTAGCCCAAGGCTTAATAGCAATGAAACCACCCACCATCCTGAGAGAAGGCAAGTTCAGAGCCGCTCGAAAGGCGCTGGACTCGGAGGGCCGGGATGGCTGGGCTTGGGAGCCGGTTCCCTGCCAGCACCAGGGGTAAATCCCACCCTGCAGTCCCCGCTCCTGGTCCCCGTTGCTCCCCATCTGCAGTCTGAGCACTGCCGTGCCGCAGCAGCTTGGCCGCGGTCTCCGGTGGTGGGAAGCCGGGGTGCATGACGGGGGGAGGCAGAGAAATGCTGCAGGGGAAATTGGAATAGGCAGGATACAATCTCCTACATTTAAATAATACATGTAATATGCAATAAATAGATTGTATTCATAATAAATATCAGAGCTGGCCAGATATTGGATACAATTATTCATATCCAGATATATTGGCGAAGTGATGCATTATTCATATGATACTCAGCTAGCCCACGAATGCCAGGAATTCTTTGTTTAATCATGTGTTTGACAAACATCATGAGTCATTAAATATATTATTCAGAAAATAGTATTTGATCAGGTCTAATAGGCATACTGCAGACACTTCGAGATTTGGGGTCCGAAATTGCTTTACTCCAGAAGCGCTGGATGAGGTTTGCTCTGGAACTGCAGGCACACTCATCATTTCATCTAACTTTTACTGTGGTTTCTGTGCTCAGACTTTGCGGCATTTTGCGATGGAGCCCAGCACTGAATTCTCCTTTTGGTTTTAGGAGAGCTGGACAGTCCCAGGACGCTGCCTTTTTCTATTTTCGCTCCTTGCTAGGCGCTGCCTGTCCTTAAGCCAAGCGGGCATCACCTGCGCGTCTGCTCCTCCATCGAGAGCCTCCCAAGTTGCTATAGGGACCATAAGGGATTTAGATACAGGAGCTGCGTCTTCAGGCCCCGCTGCCTACTACGTGCATGTGGAAAAGGGTCCTCGTTGACCCCCGTTCTCCCCTTTCCACGATGGGAAAGAGGCCGGAGGAACGCGTCTGCGAGCAGAAGTCGTGAGTCAGCGGAGTGGGGTTGCTTGAGCTGCGCGGTGAGTCAGGGCTGTAACCCAGGAGCCCGGGCTGAGTAGGAGGCAGAATAAGTTTAATGAGCAGTGATTGTTCACTTGCTGCTTAGTTTTCTTCCAAGGTGGTTTTCACAGCCCTTAACTTAAAGATCAGGACCCCTCAGTGGAGGTTGTCAAATCAAAAGCTGAGCTCAAGAGATTGGGTTTAATAAAGAGACGAGGGAGGGGTGACGTTCGAGTTAAAGGGCTCAGGATGGCAGGTGAACGTGGCTGCCAGAGGCATCTCTTGCTGTTTGTCATGGAGCTGATTTTCTAACCCAAGGCATAAAAATTCCATCACATCGATTTCTTGTAATAAAATTCAAGCCGGTGTAATTGCATTACGCCTGTTTCCAAAGGGAGGGCTGGGGCCAGAGCTGCCTGCTCATCTGACTCACGCTCGCTGCCTTCGCTTATGGGGCCGGTGCCCTGCCAGCCTGCCCGAGTTAAAAATACCGTCCCGGTGAAGGTGAACCGCAGGCAGCCAGAGGGGCTGGGGCTCGGGGGCTGGGTCCGAGGGACTGGGAGGGCTGACACAAAACTGCGTCTGAACCACCTCTGGTCATCACACACATCACGCACAAAATGTGGGGACCCACCTGAGGTGGGAGCAAGGGGCTTCCTGTGTCCCCATGGGCCGTGAAACGGGGCTCGGTGGGGCTCTGCAGCCTCTCCCAGTGTGACACTGGAGATGCTCTCCCTGCCACCACCACTGACGTTTTCCAGCCGTTTCCTTCCTGGGCGTCTGCCCATCCCGGGTGGTTCTAGGGCTTCACGGCAAGTAGGACATTGCATTCGGTATCTTCTTGTGCTTCTGGGGCATATCTAGACATTGTCAGGGGAAGATCTTGTTACTCATGTTCTTAAGAGGTAAAACCAAACCCTGCCTCCCCCGAGTGTGCAGGAGACGGCACCGCTCTGCAATTGCTGGGTGTAAAAATAGACCCCTGGCTGTCAGCTCCTTGTGGGGGCCACGCTCCTCTCCTCTTCAGCCCAGCTTTCCTAACTCTGCGCTTGCTTTCCCTCCCCAGAGCTTTGGCCAGATGGGTGTGGGGTTGTGCACGCCTGGCAAGTGCCGCTTCTTGTCTGGAGCTGCTGCTGCTCCTTTTTCTGTTTTGTTCTTTAAAAGAGAGGCGAGAGGAGGAAGGGAAATAGGAAATATTGTGCCTGCATTGGAGATTCTCTCTGAGGATTTTACTGTTGTGGTGGGGTGGTTTTTCCGCGGGTATCTATAGTAACGCTGCATCCAGCTACGGTTTTCTGGAGAGCAGCATTCCCCGTCTTCCTGCTTGTATTATTTTTTTCCAAACCCCCTTCCTCTGCCGCTCCCGGGCCCTGACGGTCCTTGTGCCATGAGACTGAGCCATCCCCGTGGCTCCCTCACCGCCTTGTTATTCACTCGTGAATGAGGGTGGTCAAACCATCCACGGATAAACAATCTACAGAGGAACCATCCACGGATAAACTGTGCAGGTGCTGCGCAGGCCAGAGGCGTGGTGTGCGGTTAGTTACTCTGAGGACCGCAGGGCACTATTTATCTTTAATTATTTTTAACCCTTCCTGAATAGGTCCCGTTTGTCGAAACTCGGCAAAGCGGAGCGCAGTCCCTGGAGGCAGAGGTGCCGCCTGCGAGAAATGGGCACCAACAGGAGTGGGTGAAAGAGAGGAAAAATCAGGCAGCAAACGAATGAGAAGACACTGTAGGAAAATTTTTAAAAAGGGGAGAAAGGAGAGAAGGGAAGGAAAGGGAAACGCCTTTGCTTTATGGACAGGGAGCCCAGCCCATCCCTGCGTGGCTCTGGTGAGGGTGCAGGATGCGGGATGCTCCCTTCGGAGGGGGCCGGGATGGCTTTCCCTCTCCCCAGCTGCAGGCAGCGCTGCTGGGGGATGACCGGTCCCTCGCAAGGCAGCCACCACCCCCCCGGCCCCCTCTCTGGGATTTCAGGAGCTGCGAGTGGAGGCTCCCTGCAAGCGCTAACTTTGCTCTTCTGTCGTCTCTCCTGACGCCCAGAGCGGGCTGGGAAGCAGCAAAGAAATGACTCATTAGCTGCCAGCTCAGGGGAAGGCATTTATAGCTTTCGCACGGAAAACAGCCTTCGCTCAGCATCGCCGTCACTGCCCTCGGACGCAGGCTGCCATCACGGGGTGCATCCCGGGACCCAGCCCTGCGCAGGACCCCCATGGGGCTGGGGAAGCTTCGCTTGGCCGAGGTGTGATGCCTTTCCCAGCCTGGGTCTGCAAATCCCTCCCGGTCTTGTCTGCATGATGGGAGAGGAGGTGGAGGACCCCCGTCGTGTCCCAGACCGGGCAGCCAGGTCCCCAGTGCCGGGGGACACCCTGAGAGCTGCCACGCTCGGGAAAGTGCCCGAGCTCCTCGGGTGGGGAGGGAGGGAGCCCTGCGGGGAGGCACGCTTCTCCCGGCCACGCAGTCCGAGAGCGGCTTTAGGAAGAGCCTCCTCGGCCGGGCAGGATGCAGCCGGGCTGGCAGCGGCTCAGAATAGTTTTGTTTTAGTCGTCGATGACTTTGATGTTTTAATGAAGAGCCATTAGGATGCTTGAGGCCCCGGGTTGCTTTTCTGACAGTGCCTGGGCTGGGGCGTGCGTTAGACACAGCGACTGCGGCACCGCAGGGTTGTGACGTTCAGGGTTCGTGAGCATCTCCTTGGAGGGAGCCCCATCCCCGGCGGGGTGACGGGAGGTGCAGGAGCCCTGGCCAGGACGGGGGCTGAGCAGGAGAGATGGCCGTGGTGCTGCGGGGCCCAGCTGGGGCTCTGCGTGGGCTCTGCAGGTCGCTCTGCGTGGGCGGCTGTGTGATGGAGCTGGGAGACGCAGTGTAGCGCAGCCTCCGCTCCCACATCCTTCTCCTTCCCCAGGCCTGGCCCGTCCTCCATCCCAGCAGCCTCGGGTCTCAGCTTGCGGAGGTAAAGGAGACCAAGATTTTGGGCGTCACATTTAAACATCATGAGCTGCCCGGGCCAGGCTGTAGCAGTGGATTGACGCCCTCCAGCTGCCTGCAGAGCAGGTGCCCGGTCACTGGCCTGGGGAACGGTGGCCTCCAAGTCATCCCCTCGCTGGGGGGACCTGCAGTGCGACGGGGCAGCCCCTTCCCTCATGCCGTCGCCTCCCCTCTCCCCGGCGGCCCCGCTCACCCCGTGCTTGTTGCAGGATCTCGGTCTGCGACGAGGACAAGTTCCGCCACAATGAGTTCATCGGGGAGACGCGGATCCCGCTGAAGAAACTGAAGCCCAACCAGACCAAAAACTTCAGCATCTGCCTGGAGAAGCAGCTGCCGGTGAGTGGGGGGGTGCAGCACAGTGTCCCCCGCCCTGGGCCGCGGATACAGCGGCTTCTCCCTGCGGCACGTGGGAGCGTGGGGTAGTTTGACCCCTCAAACGTGATCACGGATGGGGAGAGCGTCCCTCAGCCGGGGAGGTGGGTGTCGGGCTGTGGCTGTGCCCCAGAGCAGCCCCCAGACTGGGTGCGTTCCCTCCCCCAGATAGATAAAACAGAGGACAAGTCGCTGGAGGAGCGTGGCCGGATCCTCATCTCCCTCAAGTACAGCTCGCAGAAGCAGGGGCTGCTGGTGGGAATCATCCGCTGCGCTCACCTGGCCGCCATGGACGCCAACGGCTACTCCGACCCCTACGTCAAAACGTGAGTGCTGCTCCGCGGCCGCGCCGGGCCGGGCGAGACGCTGCCGCTGCCAGCCCTCGGTGAAGCTGTGCTGTCCTCTCTTGCCTCTCCCTGCAGTGGAATTTAATTGATCTCATTAGGAGATGCAAATGAGGGCGTCACAGCAGCAGCTTGCATTCGCCTGGAGCGTGTTATTCCCCGGCGGTTATTTTACAGCGCTTCGAAGTAACGCGGGTGCAGGATCTGCCCGGTGGCGTGTGGCCGTGCCCACCCCGCGCCGTCCCCGCCGGTTCAGCAGCGGCTGGGTGGCCGTGGCGCCGGCACTGCCCTCGCTTGGGAGAGGGTCTGCGCAGGGACGCGGCCCTGGGGACAGATGGGTGGCCCAAAGCGGACAGGGGTGGTCGGGTTTTGCTGAGGCACGGCCCCAGCCCGGCGGGTGGTGGGTCTCATCCAGCGGCAGGGGGATGGGTATCCCCCAAGCAGGATGGTGCCTGTGCCCAACGGTCCTGGGCCTGGACGGTGCCTTTGCTTTCCTTCCCGGTGGTACCCCCAGCCTTTTCACTCTCCGAAGCCCGCGCTGTCCCTGCCGGGATGGGGATGCTGCTGGGTCCGGTCTGGCCCTCCTGGCCGGTGGTGTTGGGGTGCAGGCATCCCCCCCTCCCAGCCCCAGGGGACGGGCAATTAATCGCCCCCTTCCCCAAGGGAGAGGAGGCTCCCGGCCCAGCTCCCAGCCGGGCAGCGGGGCCACCGCCTCGCGCTTTGGAAAGGCTCTAATTACAATGTGTGTGTAATTAGGTCAGACAGCACTTTAATCACAACCCGTGGCTCCGGTGGCTCCAGGGCCTGGTTAACAGAGCCGAGGGCACATTTACAGGTCCCGCTGACACTTTCCAATGTAAATGACTGGGAGTACCTTCCTTTTGAAAAATACCAGCAATATTAAAAAAAAAAAAAAGCGCCATTAAAATGTCTGCAACGGGCTGCTGCAACTCGGCCTCACCCAGGTGACTCAGGGAAGTGGGTGTCATCCAGGGGCTATTAAGGGATGCTGAGGAAGGCGATGGTTTGCTGGCGCAGAGCCGGGCTGGTGCGGGACCCTGCATCACCGCAGCTCCTGGTTTTTGGGTGGATGGCGTTTTTCAAACTCTGTCTTGCGAAGCAGGGGGGCCATGGCGAGGAAGGGCTGGCAGACCCCTGCGCCCGTCCCACGTCCCTGTCCCCAGTGCACTGACTCAAACTTCGGCACTTTCAGGGATGCTATTTGTTAAGGCAGAGCTACTGGGATAAACCGTGCTGGTGCCTGGGAGGCCAGTAATGGAGTTGATCGGCAGCATGCTTTTGCCTTCCTATTTAATTGTTCTTTAGGAGTGGAGGTGTTTGCATAAAAATCCACTCTTGCTTTTTTTAAATGCTCATCGGGAGGCTCAGTCCCTGAAGTGACATAATTCCTGTTGTTGTACACAGTCGTTTTGTAGGTGCCCCTTGTGCTGTCTGCAGCAGATTGTATCTGCAGGGCTTGAATCAGAGCAGATAGACAAGGGATGCTTCTCGGTACAAGCCCTAATTTTTTAATTATGAGCAAGATCTGGAAAGTGTAATGAGGAAGCAGAACCGATGTTTAAAGGAGCAGCACCAACACAAAACGATGATGGATTGACTTTGGCCTGGCCCAGATTTCAGGTGCCCTCTCTGCTTAATGACACTTTAATCTCATTTGCTTTTCAGCCCTGCTGCCGCGCTGCAAAATAGCTGCAGGAAACAGCGGTGCACAAAGCTGCAGCCGCTGCACTTGCTCCTGCTCCCTCTTACACACCTCGTGTGGTTTCTGTCTCCTGGCAAGGCTCTGGATGAGCAGACTGGTCGCACGATCCCAAGTCTGGACTGGTTCGGGGCTGGGAGCGTTTGATTTTGGGAGCTGGGAGCATGTGTGCGGTGCCAGTGTCCCCTAGGGACTGGAGCTGGGATAATCGGTGCTCTCTGATGGCAGCCAGCGACTCGGCTTGTGCTAACGTGGGGAAATGCTGCTTCTTCCAGCCATCTCCAGCATTTTGGCAGGGGAGGGGAGGCAGGGGGGAGCTGCAGGTTCGGGGGTGCTCAGCCACCCATCTCACCCTGCCTCTGCTCCGGAGCTGGTCCTGCAGCCGCAGGTGCCCCCACCCCTCCCGGGCTGCAGGGGAGGGCCCGGGCCGCCCTCCCTGCCGCCCTCGCTGGGAGCGGGTGCGGGACCTGCGTGTGACCGTGCTGTTTGGTTTTGTTGCAGTTACTTGAAACCAGATGAGGACAAGAAATCAAAACATAAGACAGCGGTGAAGAAGAAGACGCTGAACCCCGAGTTCAATGAGGTGGGTTTTCGCTGGCTGTGGTTCTCACCTAGGGGCTTTTCTCAGTCCTCGGACTTAAAAGAAAAAAAACACCTGCAACCTTAGTCATTAGGTGAGGAAATGAGGTTAAGAAGTTCCCCATGGGTGGCAAAGGGCAACAGCCTCAGGAGGAGGATGGACAGCCCCAGCCCCCGCAGGAACCCGGCACGGGTTTGTCCTGACTCTGTCTCCGCTCCCCAACAGGAGTTTTGCTACGAGATAAAGCACGGCGACCTGGCGAAAAAGACCTTGGAAGTCACAGTGTGGGACTACGATATCGGGAAATCAAACGATTTCATAGGTGAGTGGGCCAAGGTCTCCTTGGCCTCTTTTTGGTTTTTTTTATATTCATCTTCTGTGCCTCTTCTTTTTTCATGTGCTGCTCTTCTGCACTTCTTCAGCCTCCCGGTCTGTTCTCCATCCCCACGTTCATTCTTGCTGGGTTTCTGTTCTGCTTTTATCCCTCTCCTGCACCTGAGTCTCCTGTCCCGCAGCCGGCCCCGCTGCTCCTCGCTTCAGACCTCCCCCACGCAAAGAGCACCCAAGCAGGGAGATGCGTCTCCCTCTCCCCTTCTGTTTTCAGATCTTTTCTTCTGAATAAAAAACAGGTTTAATGGGGAGGTTTCATTTATCTCTGTTGGATGTCTAGGCTTGTTGTGATTTTGTTATTGGTCACTGTGATTTATTGCTAACAAGTGCCCAGTATCTGACAGCCGCTGCAATTGCAATGAGCGTCCAGCCCTTGCCACAAGAACAAGCTGCCCGGGGCAGGTCCCAGACCACAGCCGTGAGGGGCTGGGGAAGCGGGGCTGTGATTGCCCGTCTGTCACATCAGGTCATGGCATCGGATGCCATGAGAACACGATGACCTGGCTCCATCCGGCATCCCCCGGGGGGCTGATGCTCACCCCCACCTCACCCTCTCTCTGTCTCTCTCAAGGTGGAGTCGTGTTAGGAATTAATGCCAAAGGCGAGCGGCTCAAGCACTGGTTCGACTGCCTGAAAAACAAGGACAAGAAAATCGAGCGCTGGCACACGCTAACGAACGAGCTGCCAGGGGCCGTCCTCAGCGACTGAGAGCCACGGGGCCGCTCCCCGGGCGGGCACAGCTCTGCCGGCCACAGCCTTTGGACTTCTCTCGTTTACGGCTTTGGATACGGGGGATCGTGATACCGGGAGAGCGGGACACCCCACGCCACGGCCTGGCTGCAGGGAAACCTTTCCCAGGGAACAAGGCAGCGGCTGTTTGTTCTGCTCAGCAGGTCCCGTCCCCAAAAAGCCTCTTTGCATCCTGACACACTCACACACACACTCACGAGCACGCACATGCATGCACACACACACACACGCGTGTGCACACGCACACGGACACCACATGCCTGCATGCACTGCAGTTCTGACTCCTCTTTGCTATACTGAATTACCTTCTCGCTGCCTTGCAATTCAGTGGCAAAAATGAATGCATCAGTCTCCGTTCGTGTATCTAATATGAGCAAAAGGCGTCACTAAAACCTAGAACTATTTTCTCAAGGCAATTGTGCCATATTTCTGGTGGTTTGTCAGTCTCTGTGGTTTGGGCCTAAACAGTCTTTTATGCATTTAAAGCTCCTCCGTTGGAATGATTGTGTCCCCTGATAACCTAGGAAGACTGTTTGCTTTTCTTCCAGAAATGTTGTGCTCGTCCTCTCCAATAACCCATGTGGAGTTAGCCAGCAAGCTGAAAGCGCTGTGCAGACCACGGCCTCCCTCTCATGGTCCCTGGGATCAGGCGGCTTCACATTTGCAGCAGCGGAGGGCAAAATAAAAAGCTCAGTGAAGCCGCCAGCCGTTCCTGCTTCCCGGGACCAGCAGCAAAGTCTCGTGCTGCCCTCGCAGCAGCCGCTCTCCTAATGAAACCATGCCTTCCCGCCCGGAGCCACGCAGCCAGGCTTCAGCGTGGCTATTTTTCCAGCAAAGCTGGCTTTCAGGCTAAATTTTTCTATCACTTTTCCCTTATTCATCTTTTTCCAGTTCATGACATTACCTAAAACCCAACCAAGGCGCTTTACACTGCGAGCTGCTGGCGTGCAGCGAGCTGAGCCACGGGGCCGAGCCGGCATCGTGTTTGCTGAGCTCCAGCACGGCCGTCAGGTTGGTCCGTTTTCTGCCTCAAACAGCATCCAAACCAAATTTCTGTGTACAGCAGAGTAATAATAGAATAATATTACAATAATAATCCCAGCTCTTGTCCTCCGTGACCCACCCTGGCCGGTCTCTGCATCCTCATCCCACCAGGTGCCGGCTCTTGTGCAAAAAAACTTTGTCGTGTTTGCACAAGAGCCTGCGCCCGGTGGGATGAGCTAAAACTTTCTGTGAAATGCTGCACCATGCCAGAAACTTTTGAAGCCTTTAAACCGTGATTTCTTAGGAAGAGCTGCTGTCTCCCCATCGGTCTCAATTAACTACAGCTTCTGAGCCCTGTAGCTGTGTGTGCGTGTGCACGCGTGTGTTGCCGACTTGTTTTTTTTTTGAAAGCAATCGGATCTCTGGAAACCTACGTTTACTTTTCAAAGTGACGATCGTCTTACACCTTGTTTGATATGGGGGGGGAACCAACAATGTTCATAGGGGCTTTTTTAATAACTTAATATTTGTAATGCATTCTACAGATATGCATGGATTTTATTTGAATGCCGGCAGCGTGTCAAGTAGGATGCTCCCGGTAATCCTCTCTGTCTGTCACTGGTCCAGCACCTTAAAACCTGGTTTGGGTCTGAGCTTCCAGGAGAGCTACAGGAGCGCCAGGTCAGCTGTGCCTCCCTTTTCTTGCAAAGTTACTTTCAATCCCTCATTTGTTTCAGCACATCTCGCCATGAAACTGGTTTATGCCTGAGGTGGAGTAGGACATGATGTGTGTGGGTGGGTGGGTTCCTTCACTTTGTATCCCAGTCTTTTCTAAGCGGACGGTCCGTCTGTCCGTCCCAGCTGCATGCAGAGTGGTGGTCGTCATGCCAGGCCTTGTGAAATGTTTGATACCGATGTTTTGCTACCATGTGAAGGCTGCAGAAACTGTCCTTACCTGCATCCTAAAAGACTTTTGTATTTCAGTATTATCTATATCTGTGTACTTTTTGTCAGATTTGTTAATATTTATAACGAGAACCCAAAATAAAAAGGGGAAAAAAAAAAAAAAAAATGTTGATACGGGTGGTGCAGCTTTTGAGTCTCCCCAGGTCGGTACCACGGACCCGGGGGCGCGCGAGCTCGGCCTGTCACAGCGCGCCTCCGATGGAGACCGAGTGACCCAGAGACGCTGGGGCCCGGTGAGCAGAAGATGGTTTCAAACCAGAGGATCAGGTGCTGCTTGGCTTTGTGCTCCACTCTCCAATCTCTTGCTGCTGCGGCAAAAAAAAATAATTATACTGTAACTTTCACCGGGGACCCCGCTCTGCCTCAGCAGGGTGCTGTGACGTTCGCACAGGGACTGTAAGTGCCGGCAGTGGAGGGTGGGAGGGAGATAAGTCAAGGGAGGATTAAAAAAAAATCTCTGGCCATTCTGAAGTTTCCATTAACTTTGCATCACTTAAGGCGCTGTTCAGGGGATTAGAAGGGCGTTAGACCCCCCCGGGCGGTGCCCGTGGCTGGGCCAGGGTGGTCTCTGCACTGTGACCGTCCTCCCCAGGGTGAAGGTGCAGAGACACCGCCCTGCCCTGGGAGGGAGCCGGGGTGCCGCCCGCCCCTGCTCCCCACAGCTGCTCCAGCTGTGCTGTTCAATGTGTATTTTGCTCGCTGTAGTTTTGGACTGACTGAATGTGTGTTGTCAGAGGTTAATATTCAGGCAGCGAGCAGCTGGGCTGCTCCCCGGGGCTGAAGGCAATCCCCGTGGGACGCCCTGATGCCCTTAGCACCCACCTCGCCCTTCGTCATCACCGCTGCTCAGCCTGGACCGTTGCATTGTAATTAAAAACCGGCCGATGGTCCCCGCACGTGTTACACCGGCCGCTAAATACATATAGCTATACATAGCTTTAGAACTAGATACACATATATGCATGTGTAAGTATATAAACGCACTATATCTTCTATATTATATTTTATAATATAAATAATATTATCTATATATTTTATATATCATTATTATATGCATTAAATATTTATACACGTGTATTTTATATAATATTTATATAGCAAATATTATATAATTTATTAATATATATGTTAAATATATACTATATTATATACTTTATGTATATATAAGTAACTACACACATATATTCACTCATATATTACAGTATTACATAAATGTTACATTTATACATATATATAATATAATTTTAAAATCTCTATATAATAAATATATGTATGCTTGTGTATATAAATACAGGCATTCTTATATATTATAATATATTTATGCATGTGTGTATAAAAATATATATCTTTATATAGACAGCTATATACATATATATGTGTATGCATGTATATGTAGTTGTATATATACAGGCACTCTGTATATATTATGATGTTACTATATATATAAAATAATACACAACTACATTTATATAAATGTGCGTATAAAATATTTATATGCTATATATGCTATAAAAATATATGACATATTAAAAATATTACATATAAATACATAAGTGAATGTATATTATATATAGGTACAGCTATAGGTAGCTATATTTAAAGGCATGCACATATGAAAGCATGTATATATACATGCACTCTTTATAATATAGATAATATATGATATATAATACATATATATTACATATTGTATATTATATACACTCATATGTTGATATGTATTACTTTTTAATAATGTAATATGCATATATATGTGTATAAATTTTTTTTTATTTAATATAATACATAAGTATATACCACATATTACATATGTAGTGTATATTGTATTATATATAGTTATAGGTAGCGTGCTCTTTCACACTTTCTTGCATGCTCTCTCCACATACATCCATGTATGAATGTATATATACACGTTAATTCTTCTATATATTATAAATATATATATTTTATATAGTTTATGTTATATTTATTATTAAAATATATTCATTACTATATTAATAATATCACTACATTTAAGACACGTTTATAACCAGCGTGGCTGAACCAGGCCGGGGCCAGCACGTGGCTTTTGGCCGTGGCCGAGGTGGCCTCCCCCGGGAGCTCCGCGGGGATTTGCCTTTGCTCCTTTCCGTGCGCTCGCCCCTTCCCAGACGCGGGGGAGCCGCTGCCCCCCCAGCACCCCGCACCCCCGGGGCCAGGCAGCTTGGGGCGCCAGGGCTCCCGGAGGGGTCGGCTCCTGCGCTCCCCGCACGGCTCAAGGGGACAGGGAATAACCGGCGGGTCCCGGGCGCCGAGGCTGGGCGGGGGTTACGCTTGGGGGGGAAGGCAGGTGGGAAGCACAAGGGGAAAAAAAAAAATCCATTTACTCAATTAGTGATGCACCATTCAGTCATCAGATTTTTTTTTAAGTCACTCCTTATCCCCTCCGGGATAAAGAGCTGATTATAAAAAGGGAGGGTGGGAGGACAAACCCTTCAGATTAAAAGAAAGCTTAAGGTATTTTCACGCGAAGCTCCTCTGGGGCGCATCAGGCCCTCCTGCTTTGTAAAGAGGCTTTGCCTTTGGGGAGGGTCACCTGCATCAGCTCCTGGTGCTCCAGAAGACCGATGTACTCCTCCAACAGCAGGAGCCCCCAGATAACAGGACCCTGGGGCCTTTCGATGGCCCCCAGTGGCCCCACCAGGCCCCGCGGGGCTTGTACCTGTCGGTGCCCGTGCTGATGGGCATCGTTGTGGTCTCCGCCTCGGTTGTGAACAGCTTGGTCATCGTGGTTTCCATCAGGTACAAGAAGCTCCGGTCGCCCCTGAACTACATCCTGGTGAACCTGGCCGTGGCCAACCTGCTGGTGACGCTCTGCGGCAGCTCCGTCAGCTTCTCCAACATCAACAGCTTCTCCAACATCAACAGCTGCTTCGTGTTCGGCAAACAGATGTGCGAGCTGGAGGGCTTCATGGTCTCCCTGACAGGTAAGGACACGAACCTTGAGACCTTGTCTTGGTCTTTGGTTGGTGCCATTGCGTTTAGCAAAGAAGCTTTGGGGAATGTTTCATCAACTTGCTGCTTCTCCTAAAGGCAGCGCGTTGTGCATGGTGGAAAACTCGTGTCCTTCAGCGCAGGGAAGGCTCAAGTAGGTGGTTGGCTGCGGTGGTCACCACACGCTCTGTCTTGGTCTCCGTAGGGAGGGAAATGTCACTCGTGCAACGTCAGGAGTCCTCGCTCGGGATGTGCTTCGTGGGTGCTGGCTGGCTGCTGTGTCAGCACACGGACGTTTGTGTGTGCACCAGAAACGTGAAACACTGCACAAAACCTTTTGTCAAGGACACTCCAGCGCAGACACCGTGGTCGTCACCACGATGCGTCGCAGATTCCCAATTGCCAACCTCATTTTTAAGGGCCAAATATCCTCACAGCTCTCCCTGCCGTAAGAAGGAGGTCTGACATCTTGTTACAACAGTATTTACTTCAACAGCTCTTAATCGCCGTCTGCCACGTCCCAGCACAGGCAGCAGAGCCTGTGCCTGACACAAACCCCCCTCCTCTCCCCAGGCATTGTGGGGCTGTGGTCCCTGGCCACGCCGTCAGCGGCTGTGCCTTCACGTGGAGCTGGTCACTGCTCTGGACGACCCCACCGCTTCTGGGCTGGAGCAGCTACGTGCCCGAAGGTGGGGAGATGAGCTTTGGACATGAGCTCAACTCCACAGCTGCTTGTTGCCTATCGTTGGGTAGTTGGAGAGTCTCCATTCTGGTATTTAAAATGTTAACACCTCCTGTTTGCTCAGACAATAGTCCTCTCTCGGAGGTTGTTCTTCAGAAGTTACCCACTGCACAACACGCTGCAGCCGTCCTTACACATCCGATGCACATCGGAGCCACGAGCCGCTCCGGCTGCCGGAGCACACCGAGCAGCACCCAGCACGCACCCAGCCCAGACCTGCTTATGCAGAGGCTTGGCATAACGCTGCACGCCACAGCTCCACCCTCCTCCACGGAGCAGTCGGCCAGCCAAGAACTGCAGTGGCCGCTCTCCAGGTCATCGGGGATGGAAAAGTGAGAGGTGCTCGCATCGCTACGAGGGGGCAGCGCCAGCGTTTGCTGTTTTGGAGCCTGTTACTGAGCCTCTATCCAAGCCCAGGATCGGTTTAGGCTTGTTTCAAAACTTGCTTGTTCCAGGTCTGAGAGCCTCTTGCGGGCCCAACTGGTACACCGGTGGCAGCAACAACAGCAGCTACATCTCGGCCTTGTTTGTCACCTGCTTCGTGATGCCCCTCAGCCTGATTCTCTTCTCCTACGCCGATCTGCTGGTGACCCTGCGAGCGGTAAGTACAGCGGGTACGGGTGAGTTAATGGTTTTCCACTCACAAAATGCTGGCGAGGCACATCTCCATCGGGATGAAGAGCCTCATGGCAGGTTTTTGTGACATCCTGGCGCTGATGTCTGGGCACCTAAGGGATGGAAATGCTGTTGGAAATTGTTAAGCAGGCATCTCTCTCTCTCTTCAAAACTCCCCGCAGGCTGCGGCGCAGCAGCAGGAATCGGACACAATGCAGCAGGCAGAGCGGGAGGTGACGCGCATGGTGATCGCGATGGTGATGGCCGTCCTCATCTGTTGGCTGCCGTACACCACGTTGCCTTGGTGGTAGCCACCAACAAAGACATCGCCACCCAGCCGGCTCTCGCATCCCTGCCCTCCGACTTCTCCAAGACCGCCACGGTTTACAATCCAGTCATCTACGTCTTCATGAACAAACAGGTGAGAGAGAAAGCCATTGGGTAACTAAACCACAGCTTCACTGGGGCTTCTGGAGAACAACTTAATGGCCTCATAAAATGTGGAGGAACCATCTATCCTATCTGGAAGTGTAGATGCAGGCTCGATCCAGGACTTGCTGTATAAGCAGCAAAGTTTTGGGGAATAAAATGGAAAGGGAGGGCAAGTGCCACATATGCCATCATAACAGATAGCAAGAAAAAAAACAGTTCAAAGACACAAAGTTGGGGGTTTTTTTTATATTTAAGGCAACAAAGAAAGGTCTTAAATCCACTGATTTCTGAGCAAGGGTGAGAACACAGGTTGTAACAGGCCCCGAGGACAAGGCTCAGCAGAGCCACTGCTGCCCGAACAGCCAGGGCGTTAACAGAAAGTAAAAGGCACCAAAGCCTATAAGAAAAAAATAAAAGACAAAAAAACCTCCATGGGGTTCCACAGCTACACACCTGATCTTGAATCTCAAAACGCAATGTTTATCTACACCAGCTGCAATTACACTTCTGGACTGCGATGCAGCTTATGTGATTTAGGAGCCTACAGATGAATCTTCTAAGTGCAAGGTTTAGACAATACTGCAGACAGCAATTCCCTGAGAATAAATTCCTCTATCTTAAAAAACACCATCAGCAGCTTGTCTGCCTTCATAGTTAACTGTCTTTCAAAATCCAATTCTGAAGACTTAAATTGCTTTCAAAAGGAGACTGATCCACAGTCACAAGATTTAAAGGTTCACTCTCCCCTCTGCAGTTTTGTTTCTATCGCACGTTGTCGGCAGGGACGATCCCAAAACACACCTCACTCCTCTCCTCCTCCCACCATCTTCCACAGCCTTTGCTGTTGCAGCAAACCCGCCAAGAGGCTAGAGGGAAGCAATGCTAGAAGTTGTTCATCGCCTCACTGAATTGCCTCACTAGCATGCACCGTACCCTGATAACAGGCAGTCAGAAAGGCAATTTGGACTGGCATAGATTATGATGAGATTTGGCAGACCGAGGTTTTTTTTCTCTGAGATTCTCTGCTCCCAAACAAGAACAAAACAAAAATCCCCAAACCAAGACCAGTACAATGACAGGTACAAGGGAGCTGAAACATGGCTGCTTAGAGAACGAACATTTGCTTTTCTTCTTGCTTGTCTTCACTCGAACTTACCGCAGGGTCCTGCAAGTGCCTCCAGAGCATCTACAGGCAGTGCCGCGTCCCCGGTGCAGGGGGACAGGACGCCCATCCCTGTGTCTCGACCTCCCTTTCTCTGCTTGCTTTCCTACATGCAAAACAGCTTGCGTGCTAGCGGCTCAGAGAGGAATTAGAACAGCTCAGCATCACTATTTTAATTTAATTAATTGGCCTTTCATTCTCGGGAAGCTGAAAAGCAGCATTAGATGGGCCCCCTCTGATCTTCCCTGCTGCCTTTCGCTGGTCCTTGTTTAATTGTTCCTGTTAATTACAGCTTTTGTGTCCATGCTTTATGTTATTAGGATGATTTACATTCATGCTAAACTTAAATCTGGAAAACTACAAGCAGCTGAAAAACTGAAATCTCTAACTGCTGCATTCTGGCCCCGATAAGGAGAGCAGAGAGGCTATGGGACTACTTGAAAGACTTTCTACCCACAGAAATAAAAATTCTCCACATTAAGATTAAAAAAAGATAGGGAAATGGTTCACAGTCTGCTCACCATTTGGTCTGACAGATAAAATAGAAAAAGAAATCCAAGAAGCTAAGGAGATTTCACATGTTGCAAACCAAAGTGATACATAATTACATGCATGTAAAAATGCACGCGTGCTTGCTCCACGCCACCACGCTGCTGCAGACCTACAAGTTTTAATTACTTTTTATTTAATTGAGCAAGTCTATGAAACATAACAAAACACTGCACAAAGAGAGAGAATGACCCTCGGCTACTTGTCAGTTATGGGTCACAAGCGATAAAAGACAGAATCACACAATAAATCCGCGATTTAACTTTTACGTGTGTTTGTCATTGCCCTCCGTTCCTTGCAACAGGCTGCAATGTAACACACGCTTTGCATGGCTCCAGGCTGATGTAAAGTAGGATCTTGTTCCAGCAGCTTATATCAAGAATATAAAGTTCTTCTGCCTGTAGCAAGGATACAGAACTCACACAGAGAGAAAACCGGGTACCTGCAGCTGATACGAGCCTGGGTTAGAAAATATTAAACTTTTGCTTGGACAGAATTGTGTAATGCCCAAAAGTGAGCCCCGTTTCCCGGGCACTGGCACTGCTGTTAACCTGAGGTGCAGAACTCAAACTGCAGCCTCCTTGCTGCTGGCGCTTCTGCTCTAGCTCTATCACTACCACAACATGACTAAATGGATGAAAGACTTTTATTTTGTCTTGATCTCTTCTGAAGAAAGCTGCCCCAAGTCTGCCAGTTTGCAGCATCTTCCCTGGAGTAGCTCTATCAGTATCTAGTTTGTATACATAGTCTGATGATGGGAAACATAGTTAATAACAAGTGAAAAAAAAACCAAAACCAAAAATAAACCCCCAAAAAGAACCTCCAAAACCAGAAAAAGAACCACATGGCAGCACAATAACCTTGGAAATTTTTATTAGTATTGTTAAACCAAATTAACTAACAGTTACAGATAGGCAGCATTTCCCTATGTGAACAGGAACGAGAAAACAACATGTGGTACACGCAGCTGTACAAAGGCAGCTAAAATCCCAGTGTCTGTTGAAAAGGGACAAGGACAACCTTCACACCTCCTGCACCTGAACAGTATCACAAGAAAAGTTAAATATGAAGTTGCTGTGCCCATCAAAATCCTCATCTAAAGCTCAATTATATCCAGGGACTTTTTCTTTTTGGATGAGGCCTACCAAAAGTGTGGTTTAGTGAAACAACAGGTATCTTCGTAATACTAACCAGATTTTCTCATATTCTTGTTTAACGCTGGCAGGGAATGTATTGCTGCATTTGCAATCTCTGGAGAACACTGCCTTTTTCTCATTAGCTTTTTGCACAGCAATTAATCCCCTTAATCAGTCAATCAGTTCAACGCTAGATCACAAAAGCACTAAGAAAAGAGAAAACAAGAAATTACCTTGTTCAATTTAATGAGCAAGGAAAAACATACACTACATGGGCTGTAACAGTGCTCCACACTCCAGCATGGAAAAATCTAAGTGCCTGAGCAGTAACAGCAGTCCACAGAATTACAATCATTTTGTCTGTAACACTGAAAACTGCATAAGGCAACAGAGCAAGAAATTCTTTTGCTTATGAAAGTGTGCATGCGCAGAAGAAACCCCACCACGTAGTCAGCTTCATGAGGATGTTGCATCAGAAAACAGTTCAGTTCTGCGATATTGTTGATACTGCCTACATGCAATGATGGCGTAAAACCAGTACAAACTGTATTACAAAGCAGAGCATTAGATTTTCTTCTGTACTTGCTGCTGCAATTAAAGGAAGTCTGAACTTAACAATTGTTTATATGGCCAAAAAGGGTTGCAATTCACAGGCTGTATACTGTACAAGCAGCAGTAAGCAGGTGATATATTAGAACTTACTCACTATCCATTTTAATCATGTAGGAGAGCTCTGATCCAGAACAATTATCCTGAAGGAAAAAAAATTTAAAAAAAGTTACACGGTTGTTTTTTTCTTATATCAGACTACAAGTTGAAGGGAATGGGATTTCATATTGCCCCTTTCACCTCCTTGGCATGGAAAACAAGAATGTATCTCATGCAGCCAAAGAATACACAATTTTCTACCAAAAGCCTTGTAAGTGTTCCTGTAAGTGGGATTTCTGATCTTCAGGATGCGTGTCTAAAAAACATGTAAATTCAGCTCAGAACCAAGAACATATACAGCCACACAACACTTCAAAGAGAAAGCTCTAGTTGTGTCAGCACATAGCAGTGTGCTGAATCAAGCACTGCAGATCTCTCTGCTAGATCCATTAAGTCGCACTTGTAATCAGAAACCAGCCTCAGCTCTGTCACTATTGGGTGCATTACACAGGACCCTCTTTGTGATCAGAAATCATTCTGTTTTCAAAACCTGAAGCCCAATCCCTACCAGCTCAGTTCTTCTAGAAGTCTGACACAAAATAGGGTCATATATGCTAACACTGTGCAAATAACAAGCACAGTTACCTCCAGATCTCTAGGTTTAAAAATTACCATCAACATTTCCAAGAGTAACTAGTGATTTGGGACATTTCAAACTTTGGGTGCCCAACTGGAAAGCAAAACATGTGTTGTAAAGCTGACTGCTGTGGAAGTGTTAAATGCCCACAACACTGAAGATCAGCCTCCTTTAAGTCATTTTGTGCTACACACTGAAAAATCAAAAGTTCTCTCCAAAAATGAAAGGCTACTGCCTTTTTCTTTCCAGACAAAATGCCAGTTCTTTCACATTTTTTGCATAGCACTAAATGCAACTCAATGCAAGTATGTCAGCTCCCTCCCTGTAACAAGAAACATCTTTAATTGAGAAATGCTGAAAATGGCAACCTTTTACTTTAGCTGTAGAATACCATCAGCTTTGACAGTTCCTAATGGAGATCTGGACTTACAGAACAGAGGAAACACTTTTATTTTATCTTGTGTCTTCTTCCTTACTTCTAGTTTCTATTAAAAGAAAGCCAGGTGAGATGAGACTGAAACAGATCTTTAAGGGATTTGATGGCATTAGCATACACATCACAGGTCACACCAAACCGTACTGATACTAACCAAAGTCCTTACAGCACGAAGCATTTAGGTGCCCAAGCCAGAGAGGTTGAGCACTAAACAGGACACAGATACAGTATTACCAGCTGTCTTTGAGTGCTTTCAAGTCCGTAGAGGAAACTGCACTCTCACTATGAGAGAGACACCCTGCAACTCCAGCAAATGGTCCACAATGCTCTCAGTCTCAACTGACCAAAAAAATTAGAAAATTTTAAAGTGTCTCTGGAGAGTTTAAGTCTAGAGCAGCTTCCTCTCCTTTAAAAGCACAGGGTAGAAACAGTACCCAGATGGGGGAAAATCAAGAAAAGGAAAAAACTAGTCTGTGCAAGCTCGACAAATTCAGTGCTAACAATATAATACTGGATGCTGATACTGCCCAGCACAGCATCCAGTAGCTTTACAGACAAAGAGGACCTTCTGAACTCCCTGCACTGCTTTCTGGCGCTCTGCCTCTGTCCTCGGCTCCACCTTCGTCCTCGGCTCTGCCTTCCTCTGCTCCCTTCTTCCTTCCAACATCTTCTGGATCTTGCAGGCTTGCAGCCCTTGAATGACAGAGATTTTTCTATCATCCCAATTTTTTCTATTTTCTTTTAGACAGGATGAATACAGAGCACTAAAACAGAAGCCTCTGGAGATACTAGATGCCTTTTTGTTTTTACCCTGACCTATAATGGGCATTTGCCCCCTCCAACCCCCAAAAAACCTGCCTCTCCCCCCCAAGACTACAGATGTGCTTTAGCAGACTCCAATGATTCCTTACATAATAGCATTAAGTAAATGTAGTCTGACTACAAGTGTGAATGGGCTTTGGATCGAGCCATTTATGAACATGGCAGTATCTATGCTGCAGCAATCAGTCTGCCCTGTCGGCAAGATCCTCCTGATTATCAGGACATTTGCCTTCTGTGTTCAATTAAAAAAATAAAATTCTGATGCCAAGAATATCTTGTGTTCCTTAGCAAGATATATGTTAGGAATGACTTGTGACTACTCACTGGCATTTACTGTGGAGTTGTTCAGAGTTACTAGGCTCTGATCTTTGGTTCTAAGCGGAAAAAAGTTATTTGGGCTACGAATCTTTTCCTTAAAGTGATGTATATATGAGTTCTGCCATTTTCTTCATTTCCTCCTTATTGCCATGACAGTATAACAGTCCTCCCAAACTCTTCTTTAATGTCTTTTCTAAGAGCTTTCGTGATTCTGTTCTCTTAATGTACATTCTTCTCTATCTCAAAAAAACACCATTCTGTCAAATTATCTCTGATTTCTGTGAAGACTATGCACTGCCTTCCAAGCCTATTGAAGTATTTGCTTTCCACCTACAGGAAATTATATTAACAAAACATTCTTTTCCCTCTCAATTTAGTATGGAGAGTTCAGATTGATGTCTCCAGGCAAGTTCCCTGACACACTACTGCCTAGAGAGTGAGAACACATTTTCTGAAAAGTCCTGCATAGGACAGAACATAAACAAAATAAACTTATGAATAAAGTCTCAATTATCAGCTAACCCAAGAGTGTGTCCCTGAGGTTGTTCTTGGATCTCCTCATCTCCAGGAATTGCATGGAGCATTCTTTCTAAAATATCATCAAGTGTAGAGTGAGCCCTGTTGAATAAAAGATTTAAAATGGATGCTGGCAAGTTTAATACTACACATTTTAAAAGAAAACAGTCATAATTATCAGGGTTCTTAAAAAAGTTGGCTTACTCTAAGCATTGAATCTTGTTGAAATATACTGGAACCATTATTCTAAATCTTTGTAACTCAAAGCCAAACATGCCTTTTCGTCCTTTTTTCATACCTTTCTGTTTCCTCTGCTAGATTAAATGACTCCTTAGTCCATAAACTATGATTTCTCTTCTCATTTCTCTCAGATTCTTTTTTTGACTCTCTGTCTTCCATTTTAATTTGATCGGGAACTATTCACATAAACAGAAAGATTTTAATATCAAAGGTATGAAGAAAGATAATAAAGAAATTAAAATATGTTTTTATTTACTGCACTTGGGAAACTTCCAGTTGTCCACTTCTCAATTACTCTTTCCTCAGTAATCTGATTCTTGACCAATTAAGCAAATTCACATTATCTACAGTCAAAGGTAGCCAGTAGCAAGACCTAGATAAATATTTTACTGTTACACATTTTTCGATTCACAGGACTGAACATTTTGCTTCATACTAAAATGAAAAATGCATGTGGAAATTATTCTTTAATCTTTCCCCTTACAATCCTAGATATGGGAGAAAAATCAAAAGAAAACCTGTGGCTGTTAGCTTTGTTACCCTACTTAGCAAAATCCAATGATATCCCCCCCAAGACTTATCTCAGTAAGTTCTGTTCCCTACAGCATGTGAATATATTCAGCCACCTTCTGCTAAGCTATGATAAGCAGGAAGCAGTAGGCTGTCACAAAAATGGAGTCTGAAATAGCTGTACTTTATGCAAATACAACAAAACCACAGTGATTGAACAGCAAGCAATAACAGGCTGCTGCATTCCTTACCACCTAAAAACAAGATACTCCTATGAATAAAGTCACAGTAGCTTCTATCCTTCGGGTAACAATTTTAAATGGGAAGAGATCTAACAAAGCTGTAGGATAACACAAACAAGTGCCAGTATCATTCTCAAGTGACTATGCTATTTTGCTTTTTTACAGACTAACTCATGTTCTGCCTTTTTTTTTTTGGTCGTCTTTTTTTTTTTTTAAACTGCTCTTCTCTTTCTGACTCATTGGAAACAAATGCAGAGCTTATGAAGATTTAGGTTTTCTGCTCCTCTGACATTACTTGCTGTACATCTAAAAATTATTCCCACTTATTACTATTTGCAGTTTCAGAAGCACAAAGATTCACTACTGCTATCTTTGGTATCTTTGTAACAGAACAGGAAATACAATATAGATTACCCCAGTGGATGATATTTTCTTACAGCATGAGATCAGAGGCATTATTTCATCACAGTGAGTAAGAAACAGAAGCAGTTAGTGTGCACTGGCCACTTTCTCAACTGAACCACCCTCCCGGAATGGAAACATCAGCTGCCCACCATCTATACTTTTGTGGGTTTCGTCACTTATGTTTGAACACATCACACATTACAGTAGCATAATAAAAGTATAAGATTAATTATGATAGTTCAGACCTCCAAGCCTTCCACACCAGACCCCCGCAGACTTTAGAGTGAATACCCAGAGAAAGACAGTGAACACTGGTGGGGGGATGCTATTTGCGAAACACTGCATATAACCTTACCAGAAAAAAAGGGAGAATCCTCTCAAATTCCTGCTGAACCACAAATACCAAATAAAGCTAAAAATTGAAGTTTATCGTATAGCTGAACATACAGTGACAAGTATTCAGAGTAATTTTGCAGCAATACAAAAGTAATTTTCTATTTGCAGTATCCATGTTAGGACTATGATCAACTAACCATTTATTTGCAC
Organism: Calonectris borealis; assembly: GCF_964195595.1. Taxonomy (NCBI): domain Eukaryota; kingdom Metazoa; phylum Chordata; class Aves; order Procellariiformes; family Procellariidae; genus Calonectris; species Calonectris borealis. The sequence continues at coordinate 4,292,860 of NC_134330.1, read as the reverse complement.
TCCACACTCATACAATCCCTTCTCTTCAAAGTCTTGAGCAATGGAATCTTGCTGCTTTAAATATTCTGTTAAAAACAGCGTATTTCCTTATTGATCTAAATACTCTAAATTGACTCTATACAATCTAAAGTACCATATTACTTTACCCATCCAAACCTAGATAAAAACCTTTACATAATCTATACTTAGTTCATACAAATTGTCTCTGACCATTATTTATTCACTTGATGCCAGTCTCCACATGTCCTTGTTTCAGTGAATGAGAAAATAAAAAGATCAGAATATGTCTGGGTGCCTCATTTCTAAAAGAGCATAGGACCTATACACATTTAATCATCCCAATGTCTGGTGTTAAGTTTAAGAAGAGTTTATAGCTAAATAACCAAAGGAAATTCTTCTGTAATACACGCCAGTAAAAATAATGCAGAGTTTTTACACTGTGTTCTGTCTGAAGATATATGTGATTACAAAAAGAAATGTAAATGACTGAGACTAAGCTCTGCAAAAAAAACCTGAGGGATGCAGCTGCCCAGCTTGCATTCATTTTAATGGAGAACATGCACTGCTCCGGGACACCTTTGAAAAATTCAGTCTACACAAAATTAATCTCAGTGTTAAATTACATCTGCACTCAATAGGCTAGCTGCTGTCACCAGCAGCAACTAACCATTACATGAAATGCAGAAACTTCACAGACTAACTTAAATAACTGCCAGTTATTTCAGCTGTTGATGCCCCTAACTTCCTAATCATTGACCTGACTGCAACTAATTTGGAAGCTCTTGTGTGTTTTAATAGTGAATGATTTGGGAGAAATCCTGATTGAACACAGCTGGCAAGCCTCATCCCATTTGGGGTGAAGTGCCTCTTACCAATTTCATCCAGCAGCTCTTGGGCTGGTGGAGGCAGCTCATCAATGAAGTCGTTAGGTGCCTGTGAGGGTGCTGAGACAGAAAAAAAAAAGTCTAGTTAATTAGCAGCGATTAATCCTTAATAACTGTGATATAGGCTTACATTATAACAGCATCTTGCTGACATATTTCATTTATCAACCTGCATGAGCCAGGCTCATTCACATTTTATCAAATATCCTTAAATAATTTCATAATGGAAAAATCATTTAGAGCTAGACTTGTGCATTCAGTTCTCAATATCGAATTGCAAATTTTAGGCCAGTAGTATTTACACTTCAAATGTAGGTTGATTAGAGGTCAGAGTTCTTAGACTGCAGATGCAAACCCAAAATCCGTAAACTAATCACCACTAGCAATACACAGTTGTGTGCAAAGCCATTTATCCATATAAGAAGAGATGCCCAGGAGGAAAAAAAAAAAAGGGAAAAAAAAAGGAAAAAAAAAGAGAAGTAAAACTGCAAAATTTCTTTTCAAATCTGTTTCTCCATTTATTGATCATTCTATTTGGGCTGGGGCTGTGTTAAGAGACTTACCAGATGCCTTCCTGGTGCTTCTCAAGGATGAAGCAACTACTGGCAATCCATCCTGGGTAAGATCATACAGAATGAAACATAAGAAGGTAAATTGAAGAACTGCTGGTCTTCAATCTTCCCCCTTCAACATACTAAATCCAAAATGAGGTCAGGCCTTAATTAAAGCCTTAGTTGACCATTACATTTTTAAATAAGCTCTTCAATCAGTTCAGAATATAAAAATAGAGGTAGCATCCAGGTAAGCCAGATGTGTCAAAAATTTTGCTTAGGCTGCTGTACGCTCATCTTTTAATCATCCATAAGATACTGTCAGCTATGTAATCTTTATCCATTTCAACACTGTATGGACAACTGGATGGGAATTCTCTGAAAGGACAGTTCCAACATCTCTTAAGTTCCCATTCTCTGTTTTGAATCTTTAATTATTAAAGCCAGGCACATCTATTTACCAAAAGAGCCCCCAAAAATCAAGAATTTGTAATCATAGGCAAGTCCTCACTCTTCTCAAAATGGAAACAGGTACTTCATGCACTTAATCCTAGAATAAGATTTTAGACAAAAAAGCAACACAATCAAGTATCTCCACAGAGCCAGTCAAGGCAGCACTGCACTGTTAATGGACTTAATGAATTCCAACTGTCTGCTACGCAAGCAGAAAGACACAGACCTGACCTGATGACAACGAACAGAGTCACTACTGTTCTGGTTGAACAAACTCTAATTTAATCTTTAAGTGACAACCCCATCAATGAATAACAATAAGAAAGTATAAAGGCAACTATTTTATATATAACTGTCCGAAACGACAGTTAAGATAACGCTGTGGCTCCAGGACACCTTCAGTTCCCTAACGATCACCGGAAATCACTACAGTGACCTTGGAAATTGTCACCTCCAAAGAGAGAGGATTTTTTGATACCACAAAGTTGGTAACATTATGCCATGTCTGTGCATAAAAAGGACAAACTTAATCCCCTAATACAAGGGCTTTCTGAACATTTACTTGCTTCCATACTGCTAGATGGAGGCTTCCATCTTCCTTTCTTCCTCAAGGAATCACTCACTCACGTACTCATTTACCTTTCCCCACTAAGTTTTGAGAACTCTTCAGTTTCACATGAAAACTTACATACTTGAACACACATGCACGTACATTTATTTTCATTCAAGTTTATTCCCCACTTCCACATAGTCAAAAGCCTGCAGTTCACAAATCACTTGTGAATTCAGAGTGGTTCAGATAAGCAACCTGCTGTTGCCTCACCAGAAGACCAACTGATCAACCAACCCCCCCCCAATAAAAACATACCTTTTCTACCCCATCATTTTGCTGATACTTACCACTTTGGTATTCCAAGATTACTGGATCCAATGCTGGGAAATGGCAATTCTTTACAGCCAGGGAAGGGATGGAGGGCAGGCAAGGCCATTTTGATAGTGGTCAACATTTACATAAGATTAGGTGCAAGGGGAAACCAACTCTTTGTATAATCAGTGGCACACGCTGACTACTTTGAAATCAGTCAGAACTTTTGTCATTATGCCAACAGATCCAGGATTCCAAAATACTCACAAAGACCTAGAAGTATCTCTGTGCTTCTCATCTTGCATTTATTTTAAGGAAAAGTATTTTTAAAAAGATTTTAAAGAATGGCTGGCACAAGGTAAATTTTCTAGACTTACAGGCTCATTCAATTCAGATGAGCAAACTCCTAAAGCAACAGAGGGAATTTCAGTGCTCCTTCCCTCTTCATAGGCTGTAGTGAATGTCCTGGACGCTGCAGAAGAGATCTCTTGAGAACCGCAAAAGGAAGAATCTGAAGATACTTCATGGCAGTGTTTGTATTTCTCAAAGGCTACTGGAATTTTTTCTTCTAGAATTAAAAAAAGAAAAGGAAAAGATGATAGCAAAGGTGGAAAATGATTTCTGGATTTTTTGTGTCTTGGTCACATTCCAACGGAAGCAGAAAAAGGCTTCTTGTATTTGAACAGGCACCTGCACAGGCAACTCTAAGAAATTATTGTCCCTAAATGATCTCCAGGCAGAAGTCCAAACTGATTACCTAGGAGTTCAATCTCAACATTTTTTATGCAAAACTTTGCCAACTGAGAAATTTTGACTACTGTATTACACTGAATTAATGAAACTACAAAGCAAATGGTAATTTGTTGCTCTTAAAGAACACTTAAGTTCAACAAACATTGAGATCACTTTATCAACACTCAAAACACACTAGTGCTTATTAGTCTGTCTTTAAAATGCTACAATCTACATGTATCACTCCAAATCAATTTAAAATGTCTAAAACAATTTCTGATTTATGAAGGCTACCATTAACTACCAAGTAATTATCTTTCAGAGACCTTTCAGATACAGGCTTTTTCAGCTGTGTCCCCATAAATTCTCCTTTAGTTCCATGTTACAGATTTCTCTTGACCAAGCAGGATCTAACTACGAAGTTGTAACTATCCAGACCAAAAAAATGAGATTTCAAACAACAGCTACAGCATTTCTTGTGGTTACTTATTCCAAGCCTGACATTTCTGCATTGGTACTACGTGAATGGAGTTTCCATGATTCACATCAATGATTTTTCATTAGCAAGTCTTGGCAGAAAGGTCTGACTCCTGGCACAGAAAGGTCAAGTAATTCACTGGTCCTTCCTTCTTTCTTCTCTGCACTTACCTGAGCTGAGTGGAGTGCTGACGCTCGTTGGTGCATGACTCGCTCTGGGCGTTTTACAATCTATATCCCTGTAGTAGCTCTCTTGCTCATAGGGGATACTCGACAAATCCTGAATATCTGTCACTGATCTGAAGTATTGAAAGATGTTCTGACAGTTAGAATAGCCACTTCTTACACTTGTGAATCACTAAATTCTGCTATTTTCAGGTTCTTTAAATTTTAATTTTGTTCAGTCTTATCTAGTTTTCCAGAAGGAAGAGAGACGTTCCCTTTGAAAACTTCCCACAGAATTCTTGGAAGGCTAAAGATCACCATCTTCAATAATCTTGCAGAGATAGAAAAGGTTAATCACTTGCTTTCCCTTCCTTTACAGGATTTCTTAATTTTAATAATTCTCCTGTAAAAGCAAGCTCAGGAAACTGCCTCCAGAAAGGGCAAGAACTTCAAATGTGAACCACTAGGTAGAAAACTCTTTCCAAAGCCAAGGGAAGACCTCAAGGTTTAACAAAAACTAACGATCCATTAATTAAGACTAAATGTAGGTCTTGGAAGCTTTTCAAAGAACTACTCAGATAAACTGAAACTGCTAAAGATCTGCACAGGCAATGATGTCCACTCAAGTTACAAAAATTCTTAAGTGGCTGCAGGACTGGGATTATATAAAGCAAACCAACATCTTCTGTAGATACACCCTAGATTACATTGTCCTCAGAAGATCATGAAATGAACAGACATCTACTGTTACCAAATCAGTGATTTCTATGCAAATCTCCATCATCTGTAAAAAGAAATTAACTTTACTAGTTAAGTCACAAACCTATTCTGCAAATTCTTCCCGAGAATCTCAATCACGACCATTTTTGTAATAAAATTTATTTAGCTACATAGTAACGATTTGCTCTTTGAAGTAATTTTATTTCTTCTGTGTACACAGACAGAAGAAACACTTTAATGTGAAGAAGCACACCCAGCTTGACACTAAGTTAATTACTTATGATATGAAAATATTTCAAACTAAGGACAACTGTATGTGATAGCTCTTGTATACCAATCTCCCAACTTATCGCAAGAAAATACTCTTTCAATACTTCACATAGCTTTCTGTCTCTCAGCTTTGGTCTGCCTCACCTTCCTGTTTTGCATCAACACAAAACTTTTACAATGATAATGACCAACTTGCTGCAGTTTTGATATAAAATGGTCTGTGACTCTTACACATCTTTTTCTTTGTGTTCCTCCTGTGGCTCCCACAGTATCACTTCTTGGGCTGCTTCAACACTGGAATGAAGGAAGAAAGGTCATATTCACTGATCCTCTCAGAGAATTATGAAAATAAATGTATTTAGTTTCCTCTCTCTCAAAAAGTTTAAAGGACTACCTTCTCTCTGAGGTACACTGCAGTTCATAGAAGCTTTTTTGCTTAAAACCTGAGAAGATGGAGAGTGCTCGGAGAAAAATGCCATTTTAAGCACATTATGGATTTGTATCCGGTAAGGAGAACACTTCTAATTGACATATGCAGTTTCAAAACGAAACTGAAAGTTAAGTAAAAATCTACAAATATACATCACTACATTGTTTTATCATCCTTTGACTGGTCTGCATTGTAAGCTGTTCTCTCAAACTCTAACAACCCCATTCAAGGTCAAAGAGGCATTCGAAGGGGATTACTCAGAGGGTCAGAGAGCAACAGTCCTCTCTGTCCTGCTGGCAAAAGCTCAATTCCTAAGTGAAGGGAGCAACCAAAACCATTACCTTTTACCTTAAGGCCAAGCATTTACACACTTGCTGCCTACCTTTGACACTGGTAACCCAGTTCCTCCAGTGGAAGAGAGAAGGTACAACGCTGACAGACAGTACAAGGAGCTCTCACTCCCACACTCAGAGAAAGTGGGCAGCTGCTAACCCCAGAGGAACACAAGGAAAGCTGAGCTACAGGGAGGGAAGGGGCTTTTCAGCCTGAAAGCCACTGCTGAGAGACCGTCAGGGTGAGGACTGTTTCTCTTTAAGTGAAAGTACCCCTTGCAGCATGAGGTGGTGATTCTGGCCAACATCTCTGCATACTAGTAGAACATAAAATTTACAAAAATACTGGATATAAACACCTCATGTTTGACAGATGAGACTGCAAGTCTCCAATCATGGGCTAATGTTATCTGCAGGCAAGATGCAGTGAGCACATTTGCATCAGATTCTTCCCACGGGAGGGGAAAAATGCATGATCTTCACGCCACTTGAGCTCCAAAACCAAAGCACAACAAAATTAGAACAGATGAATGAAGTCTTAACTTGAATGATCTTTGCTCTGTTTAATACTGTAGTTTACCAGTGTAAAAGGAATTAATACATACATGACTTATTTTTCCTATTTTAGCTCCCTCATTAAGCAAACAAAAAAAAGTACTGAACACTGTAAAAGACAAAACCCCATGAGACTTGTGAAAGTCCTTTTAATATTTTCTTGGCAAGGAACTATGCTATGTAGATAATCATTAAAAAATACCACTGGCATTGTATTTGAATATTAGATATATAAGCAGAATTAATAAAATGAGCATACTTTATAACCTAATTTATGTTTGAAGTAACGATGAAAATAAGTCTATCTACCTGGCTACAGGCATATGGCTAAATTGATTCACTCCTTGTGTGTTATTGCCGGAGTTCTGTGCTGCTGTGCTGCAGAACAGTATACTTCCTCCTGAATACAAATAACAAATGTCCCCTGTTATTGGGTTTTGCAAGTACAAAAGAAAGTGACACAACTCATTGAACAGGAAATAGCAACTTTATTAAATTTTTTAGTTCTTGTGACCTTTGTTGTTGTCAAGAGACAAATGTGTTTTAAAGATGCATTTTCATAAACATACCACAGCTGCCAGACAGTCAACCACTGAAGCACTGGGGAATATCGCAACATTTACAAATTTGAGCTAAGAGAGGCAACAGACTAGAGAAACAGCGATGATCTTTCCATTATTCTGCACACATACAATGTCAGCTCTTACAGTCTTTAAGCTCAAGATCCTTCTAGCAGTAAGAATATTAATGTGTAAATACAACTCTAATTCAGTCTCCAGCACCATAGCAAGTTGCATAAAAACATTGAACTTAGCCCTAGGGTAAAAACAAAGATGTTGCAAACAAGTTTCGGTTCATTTTTTTAACTGAAACACAGCAAGTACATAACTATCGCACTCAACAATATTTCAGTGACTGCAATGCCCAAACCTCATCTTCCAAAATTGTAAGTGTCCTGAACCCTCACTAAAATAATGAGGAATAAGAGACCAAGTGATCCTGAAGAATCAAGCTCCAGCTTTCTGACAGGTGTGCTGCTGACAAAAATACAAGTGCAACAAGACTCCATCTCCCTGACTCAAAAGTACGTTCAAAAGAAAGAGCACATTTACCTGAAACCTGAACACCTGATCCTGCATCTTCAGGTAACTGTTTCTGTAAAAATCCTTCACAAGTATCTTCTAATTTGCCCTCAGCATTTGCGGTCTGAAGTTGGGGAAAAAGGAAGCAAATTCAATTTCTCACAGGCAAGCTGTGAAGGGTAGGACAACTCTCATAGGATGATGTTCACAACAACCAGAACGGAGATACAAACTTTTCAAGAGCTTAGCAGCAAACAGCATGGATTGGATTTAGTAGTCCATACAATAGTTTCAAATCTTCAAGAAATGAATGAAGATTGTTTTAAGACTATTGAGTACTATAATTGATAGAGCTGTGAAGGAAAGGCTGAGATTATCAACTGCCTAAAACTTTTCTCAGCCACAGATTATGTAATTTGCTAGTAAACACATTAAGAAAACATTCCCCTGGTGTTTTGGGAGTCTGGGTGTTTGTGGGGTTTTAGTTGTTTGGAGTTTTTTGGGTGTTTTTTTTGGGTAGGGGTGTGTGTTTTAAAGGAACAGGGTTAGAATTTTCTTACTTTTAGATAAATCTTTCTTTGTAGATATTATTTCAAAATAAAAGAATAAAAACTGTCATTCTTCCATTTTCTACAGCTCTTCTTCAAATTAAATGGGAGCATAATAAAACCACATGTTCTGTAACTTACGTCCAAAGTTCTTGACACAGACTTCATTCTTGTCTTTTCTGTTATTTTTACCTCTAGTTCTGAACTTCCCTGAGTAGTAGGAGGAAGGAAATAATCAGGATCAGCAGTCAAGAATTCTTCAGACACCTCAGAAGATGAATTAGGGGAACAATGCAATTCCCTTGAATGCCCCTGTGAAAGACATCATCATTTGAGATGCTTTTCCACTCTCTATTAAAGAATATACATTTTAGTCAATAATGTTAAACAATACTTTATCAAACTGAAATTATATTTAATTTGATCACTCTGAGTTTCAACCTACCTCCTGCTCCTTACATTACCTTGATGATTTATAGAACCAAACAAAAAAAAGGAGGGGGAAGAAGGGGGATTTTTAGTCAGACCACAACTGAAAAGATCAGCTGTCTTGGTAGTTCAGTGTGCAACACGGAGAGATCAGGCTGAACTGTTCTACAGATAACTAGCTGCAGCTATCTTTCTTGGATTACTATACATACTCTAGAAAGATTCTCAACTTGTGGAGGAAGGACTGAATTCTTATGAATGGCTATTCCAAACTCTGCTTGTTCATCTTGTGATGGTGACTGGCAACTTCTCCCTAGGATGTCAGAATGGAACAAAATTATTAGGCAAAAAACAGTATGAAGTGAGTGACCTGAACCACTGATGGAGTATCAATGAGAGCTGACAGTAAAAACCACACTGTCTGCTAGGAACATGGACAAATAATGACACTTAAATGCTCACATCGTCAATCTAGGCATGTGAAGCTTTCCTTGTTCCTCTATCCATAACTATTACAAAAGCAATACCCACTATGCTGCTACAGAAAAAGCATCTCTGTAATCCAATTGAAAGAAAGAAGTGTGAAAGCATACTCATGGATTTGAAAGCTTTGGGTCTCCCATGCTGACACATGGTAATCAATGACGATGAAGGGTCTCCAAGCTCACTGGACATTACCTCCACCTATTAACATCTAATACTCAGTCTATTATTTATGTTCACCAATGCCTGAGTGATGACCTGCTTTGGGGGCAAGACTCTGGGAGATAATATTGACAATTATTGTAACAAAAGCACAGAAGCTGAAATCTGCTGGGAGATAGAGAGAGATGAAAAGAGAAGGAATTATTTTTTTATTTTCAACCTTACCTCCAGAACTTCTGAATGCAGACTCCAGATCACTCTCCTCAGATTCAGATCTATCCTCACTGCCCAGATCCCAAGGCTCAACATTATCACCTGTCTGCCACCTATATCTTTGTGGGTCCTGACTTTTTTGAACTCTAACAGTGACATGTTGAAAGGCTTCCTTTATACTCTCTGCTTCACTTTCAGATGTACATTCACTGGCTGGATATGGACAGCCGAGTTGTAGTTGTCCTAAGGCCACTCTTCTGGCCATTTGCTTTACTTCAGCTACACAAAAAGAACAAAATTACCAGTTCACACAACAGAATCTGGACCTTCAAAGCATTCCCTGTGTTTCATTGTGTCTGCAGACTTGTAAATGCTGGAGTTATAGCCTGTAAACTTTTTATCACGAAAAGAGGTAAACACTTCCTTCCATTTTTAGGAAAGCTTAAAACCTGTATAAATTGATATGGACAAGTCTTTACATGAACAATTTTTGTTAGTTTGCATTCTCTATTATTCATGCCTGTACTGCCATCCACTGGTCATTGCTATACTACCCTTTCTAAATTCATACGCTGTCCCTCCCTTACATCCTCCAAAACAGGGCTAGAAATTCCTTGAGCTTTATAATCAAACCATCTTAATGTGGCTGTGATTATTTTATGCCCTGAACGTGCAAGACACAGGATCCTACTCACTTGGTTGTCATCCAAGAACAGCCTAATAGAGCTTCAGCAATTAAGGCACACAGACCTTTCTTAAGTAACAAAATGTGTTAAGTTTTAATGCGCTGCGCTGCAGGAAGACTTGCTAACATTAATGCCGAGTTCACACTGATTTACTTACTCCTCCATTCTGACTGCATCATCCTTCTGTCCTCATTTATTTTGGTACTGTAAATTTCAGTTCTTGATTTCGGATAGCACCTATAATAAGTCGTTATAAATGCATCAAACTCTGTTAATGCAAAGCATATTGCGTTAAGTATTCCCCAGTCAGTAAAAGACTAGAAGTTGTTTTAACGTTAATTAAAAGGCTGAGAGCACACATGTTCTAAGAACCCAACAGAACCAGCAGATTGAGCCATCAGAAGCTTAGAAAGCACAGGCAGTTATTTAGGTCTATTATAGATTAACCAGACAAGCTGTACATTAAAATCTAGATTTCAAAAGCTGTCAACTGCCTTCAGATGATATATCTATATAAACACTAACAGACAATGAATGCTATGTAGATGTATTTTATTCAGGTCAGTAAGGCGATCAGTGGACAACTGAAGATATTCAGAACTTCAGACTTGTATAACAACAATCCTACCACCAACCCAATTCCAATCTAGAGTTCATTCACTTGACCATCTAGCCACATGTCAGCATCCAGCATATTTATGCTCTAACCAAGTATGTCCTTTACCAACGGGTCTTACTTATCCAACTGGGTCATGAATCAACTTAAAAACCACAACAGATTTCCTGACTGATTTGACCCAAACATTGAAGGAGGTGCTATCCTCATCTTTCCAACTAGTAAGATACATTAATTTGCACAAGTTTTGCCAGGTACTTTTAACATGTACTTTCCACCCATACTTAGAAATACAAAGGGACGACATTAAAAAGCCCAGCAAACGTAATGAAGTAACGTATGGTCTGTTGTCACCGGGTTTAGCAAGACTGTTCCACTCCTACAGCCCCTAACATAGGTCCTAGTCCTACACCTACGAAAGCCAAAGTATTTCTACTGAGAATTGAATGAGGCTGTGCAGAGAGAGCAGAACCACCCTTACTAGTAACTTACTAGATTGCTCTCCTTAGGCACTGTTACAGTTTTGGACCGCTGACCTCCATTAGAGAGGCATCTGGAAGCTGTCTGAACACCACTTTTTAAAAGTAACTGCCCTGTCGCAGCAGTTACCCTGTCAGCTCTGCAGCTGACTGACTCACAGTACGGTCCTAATTGGACAGATGGCTTTTGACTTACTGAAATAACATTTAATGCCATCCTTGATCCTGCATGGGTCTACTTTTGACAGTGGCTGTATCAAGATGAATCTGCTAGAGTTAACTCTTCTGTGAACACGATCAAAACTCACCACCTCTCTTCTTCACTTCCACTTGCTGCAGAATGTGAATCACCTCCTCTCTGACACTGCAAATTGAACTTTTTTTTGCATCTTACAGATACACGTGGGAGTAAATGCTGAAATGAGTCCAACAAGTCATGATTCAGCACGTCGGGCATTCTGGTAATTACTAGTTGAACTGTCTATGAGATATACTAAGAACCGGACTGTGCAAATTTTATTCCCTAGATTATATTTTAGTAGCACTGCTCATAAGAAAGGATGACAACTCCAGGCCTTAGCCTAGTAAAAACTCTGCCCTGGATTTATAGCAGGTTTCATGTGTACACATGCAAACTACCATAACATGTAGTTCCCAGGGGAATGAGTGGACCTAAATGATTCAAGATTATTCCTCCAGCAGATACGTACATGAACTTCTCTCTTTCTTTTTGGGCTAAGCATGTCAACTACTTATATTTAATAATGAAAATTATCTAGAAGCCCTTACTAATGACAGCTTAGACCTCCATAACTAAGTTTACAAGCAAAAATCTTTCTCTGCTTGCCCTTTTCCCTGACAGTCCCACCTCCCTTTTAGTACAGGATTTTATTCCCTTCTAAGCCACTAGACTAGTATTTTGCTGGGGGGCAAGGAGGGGAGAAAGAAAAAATAGTACTAATTGCACTGCTGAGCTGACTGTTTTCGTTCCTATATCTAATGCACGTTGTATGAGCATATATTTTAAAAGACAGATTCATCCCTCCTCTTGGACACCATCCGTAACTACGTCTCTTTACCTGCTAAGGAATACAGAAGTGATAAACACAGTCACGCTGCTCAACACTTTACCTCACGGTCTAGGCTCATTTGATCATCCAGGCTTTTCACCACACTGAAGCTGAGATCATGATGGTTGTTTTCATTTTTACTCTTACTCATCTCATGAAAGCACTTCCACTTTTCATTTTGAATTGCCTCCATTTCCTTTGCTGTCTTTGAAACAGCTTGGAAACTGTTTCCACTCAATACTCCTTGTGCCTGACATCTTAACGGTGGTGGAATATAGTCACTTGATGGTGGACCTATAGCCTTCCATAAAAAAGTATTAACTCCAGAAAAAGGGTTATTGGTATTTTGGGAAGTATCATCAGAACTGCTCCAGTGTCTGTCTTGAAAAATTTGCTTAGAAAGCTGATTCATTCTGATTTCCTGGAGCAGCTTCTTTTGCTTTTCAGTGGCCTCTAATTTGTCCAGTTTCTCCTCTGTTCTGCACAGAGAATCTGCTGCCTGCTGCAACATGCTTTGAGCAATCTTTAAATCAAGGACACATTTGCTGATGTACTGCAGCTCCTTTTGGGACAGACTACTCATTCTTCTCCCAGCATCTCCTCTCACCTGTGCCAGCATGCATAAGTCAGAGGTGTCACTTATCCTCTCCTCCTCTTCTGTAGTGTACTCTGTACCCAATTCTGAAAAGCCACCTTCCTCATAAACTGGCTTTTCCTCACAGGGCACCCTGGGGGATGCATATAGGTCTCTGAGGGTAGCCTTATCTTCTTCCTTTTGCTGCCTTTTTTCATCCTTTAGAGTTTGACCTAATCCAGCTCCTTCTTCCAGGAAGTCTTCGTGAAGTTCTAGATAACTGGCAAAGATTTCATTGATTTCAAAGCTACAGAGGCTATCATCCACATCACTGACACTGAGGGTCATCAGGAGTTCAGAAGATACATCACGATTTTCATCCTGTGCAACTGGCTGTAGACTGGTTGATGCCTCTTGGTCCACTGAAGCACTATTCTCCTCAGGAAAAAGAGAATATCTTGGGGCAGTAGAGCTGCCTGAAAAATTTTATTTTAAGTGTTAAGCTATTTCTCCAGATGTCCATCAAACGCACTGCTTTTGTACATTTAGGCGTTAACGTCTTTTAGAGATTACATGAGCAGCATTTAACACTTGGGTTAAAAACAGCGTGCCTGAACTTCAAATATTAACCAGACTTACAGTCTTGAGTTTACGTTAACAATTAGAGCGGTAGCTAAAATCCAAAGCTAACTGCTTTCTATTTTCAAACTATGTCATAAAATCTGTAAGTGCTCACATTTTAATTATTTTTATTAGCATGTTCCTCAGTCCATAAAGGTCTAAGTGAAGGACACACGACATCTTACTAGAAAAAACTCACCAGCCTCGGTTATCTCTTTTCCCTGCAATTCCTGTGTTCTCTTCTGGTAGCTAACAGCTGATGCCAAACAGATATTCACATCTGCAAAAACAGCAGGTCTTTGTGCTTTTGACATTTCATCAGCATGACCAGTTTGAGATTTAGTTAAGTCCTGTAACACAAAAAACAGAACAAAAGACAACTGTATGTGACAGTTCAATGTCTCTGCCTTCTCTTTTAAGGTGGTTTGCCTCCATGATCAGAAAAGGATACTCAATGTTCAGATTGCCTCCCACCTAGATTTAAGCAGAACAACTTGAATCTGAATGGACACAAAACTCTGCCGTTTTAAATACATGAAAGGCTACAATCCTGGAAATTACCTTTAAGTCATTTTTCAGTATATATTGAATATCCTGAAGTTTCAGGGAGCGGTTTTTCTGTTTAGGTTCTAGCCCTGACTTTACAATACTGTAATAGGGCATAGGAAGTCTGACATCTGCTTCTAACTGTTGTCCCGAAATTATGAGTGGTTTAATAACTGAGTCTTCAAGACCTTTCCAGGGAGGGGTCTCTGCAAGACATCAGTATAGACTTCATGTCACCAATGTTAATGAAAATAAAGAAAAAAGAAAAAAAGAGAAAAGAATCGGAGATACTGAAGCATTACTGTCTACACATCCCCTAATTTACAACTACTGTCATGAACCAAACGAGCACTCAGTCCAGCCTGGCATCTTCTCCCTATCTTATTTCAAGAGTGGATGCTTTAAAGGGAGCTGACAGCAATCTCTAGAGGACAGTTACACTGTAAACCATGCTCTGGATTTTTCATTACCAACAAGCTAATAGAGGTTTAATTTTAGGGTAATAGTTTATCCCATTTCACTGTCAAAATAGTCAAAGTCAATACATAACATACATTACGTTATCTGTAATAACAATAAATTTTCTGTAAGTTATCTTAGTGATCAAAAAGATGAAAGCTGCACAGGCTCATTTTGCACATTGCAGAGAGTTAACTGAATGTTTTGTTGTCCTCGTATGAAGAAGAAAGATAAACAGCAGAAAAACACCATACACAAAATTGTATTTTTCTAGTACCAACCATTAATCTCATCCCTTAGTCATGCAATTTAAAGATTTCCGATTACATTTTACAAGTTTCCAGTAGTCTTTGCTATTGTCATTAACATTTGGGTTTTTTGCCTGGAAGGGTTCCTTTTCCAAGTTAAGTCTGTATGAGCCATCACAGCAAGGTTTTATCCAGTTACATAGGGGACTTGAACAGACATTAGGTGGCTGACAGTCTGCATTGAAAACATTCAGTGGGTTACCCTCGTGACAAAAGCCTGTAGATATACCTGTCAAGGCCTCCTGCACTACTGTACAGAAGCTGTAAATATCCGATTTGACAGTCACAACTTTTTCAAGGATTACTTCAGGAGAGCACCACTTATACAGCTGGACTGGGATAGGAATACGTGTCAGATCACTCTGTTCTCCGCCATCTTTGCTGTATAAAGGGAAAAAAGTTGTAAATTGGGACATACACCACATTCAACTAGAATTAAACACCTGAGTTTGTTTTATCTGCTTTTAGTTTAAATACCTAAAAGGTCCAGAGTATACCTGCAAATAAAAATGTGTAATATTTTCACACCAATAAATGTATTTTGGCGCATTACAGCAAAGACGTTCTGGCAAAAGTAACACCTCCTTTAATACATTTACACTCAAAAAGAATTCCGAGAAAGTTGAGAATTTCCCAATAGGAATTTTAAAAGCAACCCTTTAGCTCTCACCAGCATTCTCTGACCACGGACAGAATACATTTATTTTGCAATGTATAAGTATGTCTAGAGCATAACTTCCTCACATTTAACGGTACAGTTTTTTTTTTTTCATTCATTTCACAGTAAGCTGTATCTGAAATAGCCAAGAAATTGTCAAGATTTATTAACAAATTGAGTTTGCAAGGAGGTTAGGAAGTATCTTTGCTCCTTTCAGGACATTACCATCAGCAAATTTTTGTTTGTTACCAATTTTACTCTCTTTCTTTGCAGTCTAACGAGCGATTTACTTCCTTTCTAATCAGACAGCGCTACCAGAAAGTAAAAAATTTATATAAGTAATAATTTACCTAAATGAAATGAATGGTGTCCCTCATAAAAGAAATACTCTTTTTGTCACTGATGGCACTTAATTACTACCAGGTCAATGAGGCATGGAATCTTCAACCATTTTAGGTAAGCCTCCATATGCACAAGTTCAGTATAAGAAGAAGGAACTTAAATTACTTCCAGCCCAGCAGCAGATTAGTGACTCAAAGAGGAGCTTCATCTCTGTTCTGTAAGATTAGGTTCTATTTCTCTAGTGGTATTTTTATACTCCAGTAAAGAGCTGCTTCTCTTACTAGTTTCTATTTTCAGATACTTATAACATAGAAACTAAGTCCACCTGAAACTTGCCATACCGCCTGTGGCAAAATTAATGTACCTGAGCAGTAATAATTTGGAGTTCTTTACTCCTGTAACTCTGTTGCCTGACTCAGGGGCAGGAGTCCCTAGTCATCAAGAGGGGCACTTCAGCAGAACTTAGCACTAAATTTGACTTTACTTGTGTTTGTGCCTTTCACAGAAACAGTGAGGAAGTTCTTTACCTCTCTATCATGTATTCCAAGTTGCATAGCTTTGCCTCACCAGAAGAAACAATCTGGATAGCATAGGAGGTAACTGAACGGTGGATAAATCCACGGGAATGTAGAAAACGCAAAGCGTCGTTAATTTGAAGCAGCATGTGCAAAATTGTCTCCATGTGCAGTACTGGGAATTCTGTACGCTGAAAAAAACAGAAGTACCAAATTTGCACTGGAGGTCTCAAAGCTTGATGTAGGGGAAAACTATTATTGTACAGAAGGCAAAGAAAGCAAACATGAAACATACTGTAGCAAAAGTCAGACAAATTGCACTTGCTCAATAATGTTCGTTCTCAATACCAAACCAGCTAATAATACCTTAAAAAGTAATTAAGAAAAGATATTGACTATGCCAATATTCACTCTGAAGCAGAATGAACTCTTAAGAGTTTCTTGCCTTTGACTGCAATTTCTCAAGTAATTTAGATGACGGCATTCAAACAGTTAAAGAAATAAAATAACGACTCAATTAACTGCAAAAAAGGAAGAGAAAAATATAGAACAACAAAAATAAAACACAGATCAGTTGATTTAAAAAAGAACCAAAACCCGCAGCTGAGTTCAAGCCTTCACTTTTATACACAGGCAGTTTGCAAAATACTACATACCAATATTCAAGGGCAAAACCTGGTCTCGCCACATTTGCAGTATACAACCACATGCAGAAGATTAATTGAATTTAACAGCAGCCATTTTAAGACTGACACCAAACAAGAAAATCAATGCAATTGCACCTAAACGTTAACTGAAGTATTTGCCAATTACAAACTTTACCAGCTTACACAGAGTATCCGATACTGTGCAATGAAATAGAAACCCAGATACACAGACTGATGATTTTGTCTTCCTGTTCTTTGAGTAAAGATGGTAGATGTAGTTACTAAACTTTTTCCTCTCAATTAATTACTATTTAAAAAACAAGTATTCTAATTACCCTTTCATGAAGGATGCTGTACAGAGAACCAAAGTTAACCCTTTCATATACTAAACGGGTTTTCTCCAAGTCACTAGACAGACAGACAGACAACAACTGTAGCAAATGAGGATGACGGAGTTTACTGTAAAGGGAGAGGAAAAAAAAATTGTAAGGCAAATATGAGATTAAAAGAGAAGGAGTCCTGGCCTTCTAGATGTTTTTATCAACACAACGTGAATGCTTCTAACTTTTCATTAGAATACCCAAAATTTTAAAAGAACCGTGGATTGGGAGGCATTTAGGAAACAGTGCTCACTGTCACAACTAGGAGAACCTATAAACAAGCCATCCAAGAAATGTGCAATGAAGCATTCATCCAGACATACGAGAAGAGAGTATCATCTTCTCCTGTATTATCCACTGGGGAGCAAATGGAGTGGGAAGAGACAGGAGGAGAAAGAGACCTGTATTTCTCATTTGGAGAGAAAGTACAACCACAGCCTAACAGTCCTCCCCAGGTTAATCACATTACCTCCCATCACTGCAGACACCCAAACCCCAGGAGCACTTGTGGCTACTGCACGTTCTTTCTTACCTACTATGTTCCTGTTCTGCAATGAGAAGATCAGCTAAACGTTGTTTACTACAGTTCTGATGGGGCTCAAAGCTGAGTTCCTTCACTGTAACTCTGCTGCCTCCCCACATTAAGCTACAAGGAGAAGAAGAATTTCTACGAGATGCTTTCTGCAGTATTTTTTTCCGGTTATGGGATTACGTACAAATAATTTTGTAATTCGGAAATGTTCTGGTGCTGTCTCCTACTGTTAGTAACATTAGTTTGATGATCCTGGCTATAGTATATATTCTTTCAAATTGACAATAAATTCTCATCCTGTTAAAGACTGAATATAGCAGGCTAGGTTTGCTGTCCAGAGATGCTACGCTACCATGACCCAGGGTAAAGAACAAGGACACTCTAAAACTCCTTTCACTAAAGGCCATCAGCTACGCTGCAATACAAGCCAGAGCTTTGGGAAAATTAAATCACCAATTTGTCAATTCTCTGGATGCCTCTGAGGCACAAGTACTTGCCACACAATACAAAAGATAAAAACCAAGGGGCAGTCTGCACTTGCAACTCTCATTTCACCATAGGTGTGAGCAAGTGGCCTGCAGACATGCATATCCAGAGGCCTGAGGTCTTACCCAGCAATTACAAGGACTAAACACTGAACAATGCAATCTGTGCAACCCCAGCAACGTATTTCCCACCACAAAAGGAATCAGTACTGAAATATTGCTATCAATGAATAGCCGTAATTGGGTTAATATTGCTCGAAAGGACTAGAACAACCTACAGATATCAAAGGAATTTAAAGAAGATGTTAATCAGTGGACTGTAGAAAACAAGTTGCAAGCAGAAAGCAGTGGATGAATATAGAATAGACAAGGAAAACAACTATCCAAACAAAGCATCTAGTACAACAACTTGCTGCTTAATAGTAACAGATGCACACTAAGAGGGATTAAAATCCCTTTGATTCCACTTACTTTGTCATGGTCATGTATGGTCCAACATGGGAAGAAAATGTTGGTTCATCATCTGCCTGAACCACGTCTTTTTCCCCAATAATAGGGAGAGATGCCAAGTACCCTAGATGCCTGCTGCCTGCAAGATAGAACTGAAACAACACGAGGGCATAACCAAAAGGAATATTCAACAGTTCCCAAGATCCGTCACATCTGCTGCAAGCTCACTAAAAACTTGCGTGCAATCATGGCAATGGGAGCATCAGCCAAAGCATCAAAATGAAATGTTAAGGTATCTACATCAAAAACCTAACTTTCTAGTGAAGCTGAAATAGAGAAAGTAGAAACAGTCATTAAGAATTCCCACAGGTGACGTTTAACAGGAGAGTTTCTATTGCCTGTTCCAAAACAGCTTCCTCTGCGTGCTGGTTTTGGCTGGGATAGAGTTAATTTTCTTCATAGTAACTAGTACGGGGCCATGTTTTGGATTTGCACTGGAAAAGGTGCTGAGAACACAGGGATGTTTTAGTTACTGCTAAGCAATGCTTACAGAGTCAAGGCCTTTTCTGCTCCTCACCCCTCCCCACCAGTGAGGAGTTGGGAGGGGACACAGCCGGGACAGCTGACCCCAATGACCAAAGGGACATCCCATACCATATGACGTCATGCTCAGCATGTAAAGCTGGGGGAAGAAGGAGGAAGGGGGGGATGTTCAGAGCGATGGCTTTTGCCTTCCCAAGTCACCGTTACCCGTGATGGAGCTCTGCTTGCCTGGGGATGGCTGAACACCTGCCTGCCGGTGGGAAGGAGTGAATGAATTCCTTGTTTTGCTTTGCTTGCATGCACAGCTTTTGCTTTCCCTGTTAAACTGTCTTTATCTCAACCCACGAGTTTTCTCACTTTTACCCTTCTGATTCTTTCCCCCATCCCACCGGGGCGGAGCGAGCGAGCGACTGTGTGGGGCCTAGTTGCCGGCTGGGGTTAAACCACGACACTCTGATAGGGCCTACTAACAACTAAAGGCCTGAATATTTGCGCTCTCCACAGGTTTTTTCCACCATTTCAGTAGAAATAAGAACGCACTAAAAATTAAAAATAACACAGGTAGAGTAATTACTGTGAAGAATACGTGACTCTGAAAAACTGTACTAATTTCATTAGAAAACCGTTATGCATAGCATCTTACCTTCCCAAAACCAAAGCTGTACATGTTCCTGGCTGCATTAGCTCCACCTTTCAGAAGTCTACTCAGAGGACTGTCAACATTTCTACGTACCAAAAACAGAAACAATAAGAGTAACTAATATGCCAAAGCTTTGAGTAAAATACAAAAAAGAGAGAAAAATGAAGAATTCTGCAACAGTCATGTATTTAAAATGTTGCATTTGACTGGTCCCACACAAAAAGTGTAGTGCGGATGCTGAAATTCCAAATTATTGTGCAACTCATTAAAACTTTTTGGATACACCGTTATGCTATGTATTTGTTTAAAGTAAAACAGCCAATAAAAAAAAAAAACCACCATATACAAGCACCCTGCATCCTGCTTTTTGTTCATAAGTATGTATTTTTCCAAACATGTATCTGACATAAAAGCTCTTGAAACGGTTGGAAACACACCCGCAAAGCATTTGCAGTGACCTTAAAAGGTCAAGAAACAAACCACTTCATGTTACCGCCATTTTAATACTATTAAAATCCAGTACTTCATATTGCTGATTTCAAGAGTATCTCTTAATATACAGATATTTACAACTATCAAGTTTCTATCTGGAACTCTCACAACAAATAAAAAGTATCATCATTCCTAACACACGACGGTTTTAAATCTGATATTGTCAAAAAGAAAGAACATGTTAATTTTAAGATAATAGGATATGGAAGTAAAAGTCCTTGTAGCTCAATCCCTCAGTACTTGAGAATATATTCTTACCCTTGAACAAGACCACCAAACCTAGATGGACTGCAGACCAGCGCTTTTGATGAGCCAACCTTCCCGAGTAGCTCAGAGGGAAAATTTTGAATGGCAGCCTGCATGTGGAATGTACAACGCTGTATAAATTCCAGCATCTAGAGAGGAGGGGGAGGGAAAAAACAACAACTTCAGAACTGCAAGATAAACCATTTTAAATTAATAGATCATGACTACTGAAAAAATAACTAGTTACTTGCAATATTTAAATAGGCATTTCAAGAAATGGACACAGAGAAAAACTTGAAGAAAATCAATTACATGAAAATGTAAGAGAAAGCTTACTTCAAACACTAGATGACTAACTTTCAAGACATTCACCCACTGAAAATTGTAATATCAGGTTTCTTTTTAAGAGGAGCACTGTAATAACAGGAGAGGAATATTATGAGTTTTAAATTAGTATGGCAGTCATGAATAAGCCTTCTTGATACCACATTTTGCTACCATGCTAGCAAAAATGACGCATTTGCTGACACTGTTCATGCACAGACTGAGATACCCTTGAAAACTACTTCAGGTTTACTCCTGAATTGCACATACATGCAAACAAACTACGTATATCAGGGATCGAAAACAAGGGCCTGTCATTCTCTTCACTGCACACTTACACATAAAGGTCCTAACAAGACAGACAGACACGGCCCTGCACCTGAGCAAAACCTTAAATAATCGGGATCATGAGCACTTCAAAATACCATTGCTGACGTTGAAAAATAACGTTAAATAATTATCTAACATGTAAAAGCCAAGAATTTCTCCCTGGAATGTTGGAGTTTCTTCATTTTAAGATGAAGATGTGAGCACGTATCTAGCACGTATTCAACGCATATTACACACACATACCTGAGCACTGCTTTCTTTTCCAGCTGACATAGCCCAGTTCTGAGGATTTTTTCCATCTTTATCATGTACTCTCAGATCACCTCCTTCATCCAATAATTTGCTAAGAATCCACTGATTTCCTGAAAACGCAGCTGCATGGACTGGGGTGCTTCCATCATAACAGCGACTGAGGAACATTAAAGCAGAAATGTTTCAACCTACCCCTACTACACTCAACCAGCTGTGCCTCTGGGGAAAAAAGCAGCATGCCTAGAATGTTTATGTACTCCCAAACAACATACACCATGAAATAAAGAAAATTAGGCACCTACTTACCTCTGAGGATCTTTGGCTAAAATAGCAACATGCATCTCAAGCATTTCTTCATTTATATATAGCAAATATTGTGTATTACGTTGACTAAAACCACTAAAAGATTAGTTTCAATTTAAGAATAAAAATTCATTTTTATACTTAACTGATTAGCATCTGAGCCATAATTCAACAGCACATCCACTATTTTACCAAGACCTAGCAATGCAGCAATGAAGAGAGAAGTTTGGCCCGTGGAATTTACAGCATCAACAAAAATACCTACAAGAAAACAAAAGATTATGAGGAGAATGCCTGTGCCCCCCAACCCTCAATAAAAGTCAACGGTTCACTAACACTGAAACTGACTGCCATATACCCTCTAAGATACTAGAAATATGAAAACATAAAGATATTAACAGAAATTGAAAAAAGAGCAAAACAACCTTCCTTGTAACTTTCTATATATACCATGCATTGCTTGTCCACAATGTTTTCAAACAAAGCATGTATAGATATCAGAGGCAAAGTATTAATATGGATGAACACAGATAACACCAGAGGACTGCATTAATAAACAATTAAATTCTTCTGAAGTAGTAATTAAGCGTTAGACAAGTATTTTGTTACTTTAACCAATTTTCTTCAAAATAATGAATTCCATTCTGCATTAAAAAGAAAAAAGGCAGCCTAGAGGGATATGTATCTGAAACCACAACGGCGTCACAATCAACAAAACCGATCTGCTTTTGAAAACCAGAAAAAAAAGGGCCACAAACCACTCAGCCCGTGCTCTCTCCCTCCCGGCCCCCGAAGGGGCGCGGGAACGGTCATCAATGGCGGGCGGCCCCTGCACAAGCAGCACCGCCCGCCCGCTTCGCGCTCAGGAGAGAACACCCCGCTCCTCCTCGTGGCTTGTGACGCCGATCAGGTGCGATCACTCTCCTCTAGTGACCAACTACAGAAATGATCCCTGAAAGTATAGTCTTACCCGAACCGTCCCGCCGCCACGGACCCCACCGCCACGCACTGCCCCCTAGCACACGGCCACCCCACCCGCCCACCCACGGGAACAGACGACGACCCCCCTCCGCGCTCCCGCCGAGTTCCCGCCGCCGCGGAATCGCGGCCCGCGACCCACGGCCCCGCTCCGCGCGACCCACGGGACCGCCGCGCGGGGCGGTGAGCGGGACACGCCCGCTCATTTGCATCCTCTGCCTCAGACACCCAATCAGACGCCCCGCTCTCAAGCAGGCAGGCGCGTCGCTCCGCCTCCGCTTCCCCCGACACGTGACGCCGCAGCCGCGCTCAGGCCGCCCGGCCCGGCCCGGCCCGGGGCCGCCCGCTGCCCCCCGCCCCGCACTGCGCCCGGCTACCGGCACCCCGTCCTCCACCCACGCAAGAACAGGTCCGCAGAGCCAGGGCTCCGCAAGCAAAACGTGCCGCACTGGCGCTACACCCACCCGAGCCTGGGCTGGCTAACTGCGATGCCAACGACTCGCTCCTCTCCAGGAGCAGAAATGGGATCCTGGTGGTAGCGCAGCACGTCACGCCTAGTCTCTGGTGGCCGCAGCTCTATCGGCTAATGACAAACAACATCATCTCTCTAATGGTAATTTCTAAAGAGTCCGAGGAGACTCCAGATCCTAGGTACTGCAGAGCCACAGACAAGTTACAGCCAATGCAAAAGCCTACGCTTTCTTCAAAGTCACCTGGAGGCTATGAAAAACCTCCTCTTGACAACTGTTAGGAAAATCTCATTTCCTAACTATTGTACCGATTGTTCTTTATCGTATGAAATTGTATGAACTTTCTTAGGATACGTAATGGCATTCTGTATAGTCATGGTTGAGTGAGCATGAGTAAAGGACCCCAGCTCATTGCAAGGAGAAAGACAGCCCCCACCCTGAAGATAATGACCTTTGTTTCTTGGAATCTTAAAAGCTGTCCAGGAAGAACAAAAGATACCCCTGGACTGCCACGATAAGGCCAGCACCCTAGCCCCTCTAACGTTTCTGTGAAACCCTCCCATTATTTAGCATCATAGATAAGTAACTGCAGCAAGACTGACTGCATGGATGCCTAGATCCAGAAAAAAGCAAATGGATAATGATGCCATCGAATTCTAGTTGCTTTGCAAAACAGTAGTGTGTGTGTTAAGCAGTGACTGGTCAAATCACCTCGTACCTGAATGCCTGAAAGGTGTAAGAACCACGCATAAAACCGCATCTGGGGTGCCGCAGTTTGAATGGGACACCTCACGTGCATGAATAAAGAATCACTCTTGCAATTCTATACTTTGCATCCCAGCCTCTCTCCTTGGACGGCAATGGGCCAGTCGCAAAGTCTTCATGACACAACAGAAGAGACGACCATCTCAGTCCGTGCTCCCTCTGCCCCACGCCACCAGAGAAGAGGCCCAGGCACCAATGCCAGGCAGCACTGCACAACTCTTGCCTGGCGCTCTGAAGGGGAAGCATTGGCTTCGTCGCTGTGCCCTACACAACCGATGGCTCGAGAATACCATCGCCTAACTTGCACACCCAGGTACTAACAAACTTTCAAAGCATTTCTTTTCACTGAACAATGCCACCCCACCGGACATTAAAACCTAAACCCCCCTGGCTGCTTCCCTCCTCCCCTGAGTCTACGTGTTCCACCCGGGACGCGTTTGGTTAGCAGGGAACTGCCCCTGGCCAGGCACAGCCCCCTCTCCCCGTATCAACTGCTCTTAGAACCATGAGAAAAAAGGGCCACAAACCACTCAGCCCGTGCTCTCTCCCTCCCGGCCCCCGAAGGGGCGCGGGAACGGTCATCAATGGCGGGCGGCCCCTGCACAAGCAGCACCGCCCGCCCGCTTCGCGCTCACGAGAGAACACCCCGCTCCTCCTCGTGGCTTGTGACGCCGATCAGGTGCGATCACTCTCCTCTAGTGACCAACTACAGAAATGATCCCTGAAAGTATAGTCTTACCCGAACCGTCCCGCCGCCACGGACCCCACCGCCACGCACTGCCCCCTAGCACACGGCCACCCCACCCGCCCACCCACGGGAACAGACGACGACCCCCCCCCCGCGCTCCCGCCGCCGCGGAATCGCGGCCCGCGACCCACGGCCCCGCTCCGCGCGACCCACGGGACCGCCGCGCGGGGCGGTGAGCGGGACACGCCCACTCATTTGCATCCTCTGCCTCAGACGCCCAATCAGGCGCGCCGACGCGGCGCAGCGGGCCCCAGGGCTCCGCACCAGGGCGCGGTGCCGCCCCACGGGGGCTGCGGGCAACGCTTCGGCCGCGCTCCCCAGGGCATCCAGTGAAGCCACCCCAGAAGCCGCCCTGCGCGCCGTTCCCTCAACCACCAGGCCAGCCCGCGTCCGCGCGCCGTGCCACGAGTGACGCAACACCAGCGGCGAGCACGCGCGGCTCTAAGCGGGGCCAGGGCGGCCCCCCGAGCCCCTCTCACCCGCGCTGCTCGGCGGCTCTGTGTCAAGAGCGAGCAGCTTCTGCCTGACCCCCGCCAACGCCAACGGGCGACACCGCGGCTCCAAAGCCACCCGGCCTTCCAGGGACAGCGCGACGTGACGACGAAGAGCAGGGTCTCCCTGGCCCCAACACCACTGAAACACCGTCGCAGCACAGGCACAATCCCGCAGCTCTCCCCGTCTCAGACTCCGCTGAAACAGAAAGCCTGTGCCCTCCTTGGCGGGCACGAAGCCTCCCGCAGGTCGGTACCAACTCCCCCGTGCCAGTTCAAGTGCTGATCTGCTCTTAGAACCAAGGAAAAAAAAGGGCCACAAACCACTCAGCCCGTGCTCTCTCCCTCCCGGTCCCCGAAGGGGCGCGGGAACGGTCATCAATGGCGGGCGGCCCCTGCACAAGCAGCACCGCCCGCCCGCTTCGCGCTCAGGAGAGAACACCCCGCTCCTCCTCGTGGCTTGTGACGCCGATCAGGTGCGATCACTCTCCTCTAGTGACCAACTACAGAAATGATCCCTGAAAGTATAGTCTTACCCGAACCGTCCCGCCGCCACGGACCCCACCGCCACGCACTGCCCCCTAGCACACGGCCACCCCACCCGCCCACCCACGGGAACAGACCACGACCCCCCCCCGCGCTCCCGCCGAGTTCCCGCCGCCGCGGAATCGCGGCCCGCGACCCACGGCCCCGCTCCGCGCGACCCACGGGGCCGCCGCGCGGGGCGGTGAGCGGGACACGCCCGCTCATTTGCATCCTCTGCCTCAGACACCCAATCAGACGCCCCGCTCTCACGCAGGCAGGCGCGCCGACACCGCCCCCTGCGGGGAGGCCGCCCCGCCGCCAGCGGCGCGGAGGGACCCGTCGGCAGCGGCGGTTGCGGGGCCCAGCGCCCGCCACTGCCCCGGGGCTGAGCGCCGCCTCCCCGCACACAGCCCTCGGGCAGCCCCAGCTTGCACATCCCGTCACCAGTGCTATGGAGAAGTCACACCTCCAGGAACAGCACATGCCGTTGGAGTTCTTGACAGTAAAAACGAAATAGAACTGCACCAAATACTAGGTTTTATTTACAATGTTCACTGTTCCCATGTAGTTAAAAATCTAGGTGTCAAAAATACCGGTATCTAAACCATACCTTAAGCATTTTGCAATCAGAATTAAAGTTAAAATCACATTTACAGAGCATATTCCTATAGTAGACTGTCAGAATTTTAGCTTTACAATACCTCAGTCATTTCCTTATGAGCACTTTACAACTAAAAGCTTAGTTTTCTTTTCAGTTTACTTATTTTCATACAACATTTTTTGATTCAATAATTAGTGCTATTTACCAGAAAAGGCCAACTATAATTCATTTTGTAAATATATTTCACTCACAAAACTGAATTGTACAGACAGCATGCTGACTATTTACCAGAAATATAAGCATACAGGAAAAAGTAAGACTTTTCTGCCAGTACTTGTCTAAACTTAGCATTTACCTCTTTTCAGAAGCTTCTTCACTTTCACATAGTTTCCTTGCCTGACATACTCATGCAGCTGAGCTTCCAGGGAGTCACCTTTAATAGTTCCAAGCTGGACTGGGCAGGGAATTGGAAGAGGGAGAGCACGAGACATCTTCTTTCCTCAACAGAACTAGGAAAAGGTATGAAACATAATGAAGCTGCAAAACACCATAGTCAAAGACTTCAAAAATTTCAGTAGCTGACACAATGAGTCATGACTGTTTCCTCTGGACAAATCTTGAGATGGAGGATGAAGGCAATTCAGCCCTCTAGTCCCACCGGCTACCTCCCTCCCCCCTAACTGTGCCCTCTGAGGAAAGGCCTGCCCATAAGACACGCCGATGAAGGACTCTGTTAGCGGGCAAGGCCTTGTCACAGCGAAATGTGGTCCCAAGGAGAAAGAGGGAGAGGTGACAAGTGGGGGATCACAAGAACACCCCTAAAGCCTGTCAGGTGCGTAGGCCACTCGACTGGACGAAGGCAGGACAAAGCCAGCACCATTGCGGGGTCAGGGCTGCTCAGGCCCACCAGCCCTTCGGCTGTTTCTGCCCCCTCCCCACGACCAACGCCCCCCGCTCCAGCCCCTCTCACAGCCCCGCCCGGCCGCCTCACCCGCCTCAGCGGCGACGCCTCGCCAACGGCGGCGGCACGCGCCCACGTCCCAGCACGCTTCGCGGCTCCGCGCATGCGCGGCCACCTCCTCCCCTCCCGCCTCGTACGCAGCCGGCGGGTTTGCGCCTGAGTTTGGCGCGGGGCCAGAGAGGCGCGCGCCTGTGGGGGCGGTCCCCGCCCGCGGGGGGGCGGGGCCTGTCGCGGCCTAGCGCGGCCCGGCGGCGGCGGCGGCGCCATCGGCATGCAGCGGGATGTGGGCGGCCTGCCACTGGCCCCCGCGCTGCGGGCCAGGCTCGTCGCCGCTGGCTTCCAGACGGCGCAGGAGCTGCTGGAGACCGGCCCCTGCGGGCTGAGCAAAGGTACCGGCGGGGGGACGGGCGCCCCCGCTGCCGCGGGTCCGCGCCCGGCGGCCCTTGTCCCCGCAGGCCGCCTCCCGGGCACCCCCGCTTCGGGGCAGGTCTGCCCCGCGGCGCTTCCCTAGCCCTTTCCCTTCCCCGAAGGTTTCGTAGTAGGTCATTACGAGGACGGGGTTTCAGCAGGGTTTCGCTTATTTAAGTGGTTAATGCGTGTGAAGCAGCTTGGGCGTGTGAGGCGCTTGGTCTGTGCTGCAGTGCTGTGGCTCAGCTGTGGGCAGCTCCCCTGAGAAATCTCACCGAGACCTCAGGTGAGTCCAGAGAACTGGGCAAAGTCAGTATTTACTGACTTTCACAGGTGCCTAAGCCAAAAAAAAAAAAAAAAAAAAAAAAGATGATTCTGGTAAAAGATCCTTCTTACACTGAGTGATAGATGTAAATGGGATACAGAAAAAAAACCCCAGAGGATTCCGTCCCTCTCATTCCTTTTCTTTCCCCAACTGTACACGCTTTGAACAAAATAAACTTCTATGAAGTCAAAAAGTTTCCTTTTTCAAGAAGCTAAAATGAGATTTGCACTTTTAAGAAGTGTATCATGATTTTGATTATCAGTAGTTTTATTATCTATGATAATATGGTAATAGTTTTGCCTTGAAGATCAAAGTGAAGCAGCTAGATTCTGAGATATGTGTGTATAAAGACAGACACACAGAGATATTTGCAGGTATCTCATCTCTGTTATAGGTCTATGTTTCAAATCTAGAAATGATGTGTAAGGTGCGCAGCCCTGGAATACCCTGAGAATTCAGAGTACGATCAGTAGGTGTCACTGTCACTTACTAGTCTGCAACCTGACGTCTTTTACAGGACCTTATTTGCTTCAAATGAAATCCATATGACAGCACATTCAGTGCAAAACAGGTGAATTGCTCTGCCAGATCTCATCCACGTCTATGAACAGCAGTTGTGATATTTTTTTTTGCAGATAGCTTACTGTCCCCTGAATTCTAAACGCAGGGCATCATTGCTCTGAGTTCTTTTGAAAATCACATCATTAGTTCCAGAGATGTTGGCAAGCTGTGTGCATCGTTATACTAAAAGGATTAATATTTTTGTGTTACACTGCAGAATGATCAGATTCTGTCAAACAAGTTGAATTATCTCTTCATACTTTTAATAAATCACTGTTTATAAAAATAAGGTAGCGTTTCATGATTTTGACTCTTGTAGAAATCGGAATCTCCAAAGAAGAGGCACTGGAAGCATTACAGGTTGTGAGGCAGGAGTGTCACGGGGATGCAGCAAGGACTGCTGGGGGATCAGGCGCCACCAGAAAGTGCACGGCACTGGAACTTCTGGAAGAAGAGCAAGCCCAGGGCTTCAT
Source organism: Calonectris borealis (assembly GCF_964195595.1). Taxonomy (NCBI): domain Eukaryota; kingdom Metazoa; phylum Chordata; class Aves; order Procellariiformes; family Procellariidae; genus Calonectris; species Calonectris borealis. The sequence continues at coordinate 4,263,705 of NC_134330.1, read as the reverse complement.
CATCACCTTTTGCTCAGCACTAGACAATATTCTGGGAGGTGGTGTGCAACTAACAAAAATCACCGAGATCTGTGGAGCGCCTGGTGTTGGGAAAACACAGCTATGGTATTTTCTTTTTAGATTACTTTTGTGCAACTCAGAATCACTTTTCTTTATTTAGTTTAGCTACGAGGAGTGTTCATTTTTCTTGCCATGACTGCAATCTTTGATTCTTATACAGCACTATAAATATAATAACGATAATGGTTGTACTGCTTCCTGTTCCATATATTCCTCAGCAGAAATGTCACTTCAGGAGTGAGTTTGGAGGGGAGAGCTTTGTGATGTAAATATTTATCCTTTTTCTGTTTCCCATGGCAGTATGCAGTTGGCAGTAGACGTGCAGATCCCAGAATGCTTTGGAGGCGTAGCTGGAGAAGCTGTGTTCATTGATACCGAAGGAAGTTTTATGGTAGACAGAGTAGTGGATATTGCAACTGCCTGTGTGCAGCATTGCCAGCTTATTGCTGAAGCTCATCAAGAAGAAGGTACGTTGCTCAGTCGTTTCTTTCTGCCTATTAGGCTAGGATCTGAGTGAAACAAGTGTCTCGCAGGCTGCAGTTTTACAGTTTGAGGGTTTCAGCAGCAATGCTGGCTTAAGGAGTTCTTGCTGCCAGCCTTTCATTTCCACCTGTATGTATCATACCCTGAATTGCGTCAGCATGTGGAGCCATGCTGCAGACTGAGCTGATCTACTTTAAGAATAATTCTTTTTCTACACGATGATTTGTGGGGTTTGTTTTTTTTTTTTTTTTTTAGCACTTTAATGATCGAACTTGCAGCAAAATCCAAATACAACTCTGTCAGCAAATCTGAGGGATGATGTGCTGCAACGCAGGGACAGGAAGAGCAGCTGGGGAAGGAGAAGAGGAATGGCAGAATTTCTTAAGGCAACGTTGCTGCTGAAGCCCCATATTGTAAAACTGTAGGTGGAATTCAGCGTCTTCGTAAGGTCAATATAGCCAGGTTGCATTTAATGAAGAGTTTTGTTCTATAAGTCAGCAGTGTGTTGGGGATACTGACGCAACTTTTATGTTACTGTTAAGAGTATTTTATGCAGCAAACTTCTGTTTGAACAGAGGTAAAAGGACACCATATTAAATGAGCTACTGTCTGTATGTTAAACAATGGATGATTAATAGTCACTGTTGTCCTGTAGTGTTCTGGCTTGAAAATGATTTGCTGGAAAAGTTCTTTTTTCAGAAGTAAATTTTTCATTTTTGGAGCACTCCCTTGGAGGCTCCGGTGTATCTGTGTGCAAATGCTGAGATAGCATCTGCTCACCACCTTCTCGACTTTCAAGCCAGATGGAAAGTATGTTTCTCACACTCTTTACCTTGACTGTTTCTGTTTCTGGGGGTTTTGCTGTTGCTATATGTGGAAGGCATAGTTTGGTAGAATGATGAAAGTAGCAATATGCTAGTACAGACTTCTGACTCATTTACTCATCTATTTATTTGTTCTCAGATCATCTAAAAGCTTTGGAGACTTTCTGTCTTGAAAGTATCCTTTCTCACATATATTACTTCCGTTGCCGTGACTACATAGAGCTTCTTGCACAGGTCTACCTCCTCCCAGACTTTCTTTCAGAGCATTCAAAGGTAAGGGTTTTTGCAGATTTATCAGAAGGTACCACTCATCTTCACACACAAGATTTTCAGGGATGTTCATCTGTTATAGTAAGAGTAACATGAGTAACACCTTGGTACCTCATCAGCTTGGCAGTAATATATTGGCTGATGCCAGCGTACAAATGTAAAGCTTGCTTGCTTGTTTGCTTTTTCATTCCCATCCCAGTTCCTCTTGAGAGTAATTTGCTTTTGCTACCACTGCTGCCATCATCCTGATTCTCCACTTCGAGGCGAGGATACTGGGTCTATGTTGCCAGATGTTGTTACATTTCTATGAACACTGAGTTACGAATCATCACAAAACCGCTTTACAAAAGAGTCTCTGAGCCAGGTGTGCGTGTGATGACCATCACGCACCCCTCTGATGCAGAGGGATCAGAAGGGCTTAGTGCCTTTTTTGTCCTAGAAGATCGCCGAGGACCAGAAGCATCCTGCACCATCTTGGCATCCAAAAAGTGACTCTTCTTTCCAATACATCTTCTGTTGCTACAAGCAACCAGAGTCTGCAGCTTGACTCTTGGGTGGACTACAGCCAAAAAGTTTCCTAGTACCTAGTGCCTTAGTGAAATGCTATTGTAAGGCAGATTTTCACCACCTCCCTTCCAGATTCCTAGATTCTGCACAGCAGATCACTCCCTGTCGGGATTTGGGGAAGATGATTTGTGCTTTATTCTAACGGAGCACAAATCAGTGTTGTTTAGTTAGATTGTCTTTTGCATGTCATTTCCATTTTTGGAAGCTGTTATGTTCTTGAAAGCGCAGATGGGGGTCTTACTTTTGCTTGGTGTAGTCTGGTATTTCCCTTTCTCTGCCAGGTACTAACGGTGCCCTGTTGTGTTTGCTCTTGTGGAAAGTACATGGCTTCATTAGCACAGTTACATTGGGCTGCAGTTCTCTGGTACCATCTGTGCTGATTATCTGTGCTTGGCCTGGAGCCTGAAATACTGAAGGTTGCAGGAGAACCGTAAGACCTTCTTGTGATTCCTTGGACAGGCTATAAGTGACTTGACAGATTGCTCATTGCAGTCCAGGTCTCATTAAAATTCGTCTGATCCCTCTGTGCAGACCTGGAGCTGAGACTGGGACCACTGGAATCCTCCAGGTTTTAGGGTTTTTTTGAGAGAGACATAGTTGTAGAGAGTGTCATTTGGAAATATGAATTAGTATGAGATCTTGTTAATAATATGAGAAAGACCAATAATATGAAGAAGACTATGTTAGAAAATATTCTTGTTGTAATAAGCATAATTCTTTAAGGTAGTAGAGACAAACAGACATGGAGAAGGCATGTGTTACCAAGCTTTCTCTATATAGCCTACTTTTGAATACTTTAAGTCTATTTGTTTGCTATTTTATAAGTGCAACTGGGAGAAAATAAACTAAATTGCATCCTACCTGGACATACTCATCGGATAGACAAGTTACATAACTATGTATACATTCCTTTCTAGCATGAGTCATGTTTATACTGTTAAACTGATTGTTCTTAAAGTCTAAAAATTATGCATGAGGAAGATGTACAGGCTCATAGAAAAGAATTTGCAGGAAGGAGGAAAAATGAGAAAACAGAAGAATATCTTATTTTAATTCTAACTATTTAATCTTCTTTTTCAAATTAAGATACTTTTTTTTTTTCCCAGTTGGAGGCCCAGGGCTATTTCACAGGGTGATGTTGGCTGCAGGCTTGTGTGCTCCAGCCACAAAGCTACTTCTCAGTAATGAGTTAAATCAATAATACAGAAAATCATAGAATCATAGAATGGTTTGGGTTGGAAGAGACCTTAAAGAGCATCTAGTTCCACCCTCCCTGCCATGGGCAGGGACACCTTCCACTAGACCAGGTTACTCAAAGCCCCAACCTGGCCTTGACCACTTCCAGGGATGGGGTATCCACAACTTCTCTGGGCAACCTGTTCCAGTGCCTCACCACCCTTAGTTTTCTCATGTTGTTTCCAATTTGTTATCTTGTGCATTAATGCAAGAACTTGTAGATACCTAGGATTTGAGTGACATCTGAACATGCAAACACTGTAAGCCTATCCATCTCCCTTCAGTATTTCAGACAAACTTGGGTCATCAAAACAGCTACAACAAATGAAGTTAGAATAAATCAAAATCCCAGACTAATGTTTATATAGTGTCTTGAGGGTGATGAGCCAGCAGCAGCATTGTGCTCTAGCTTCAGCTAATGATTGCTACAAAAGAAATAATGCAGCAAAGCAAACATCTTCAGGCAAGATAGATGCTCAGTTCCATTGCATAGTGTCTGGAATATCTTTAAGCATCTGTTAAAAGCAATGTTTCTCAGATAGATCACTGATAGGAGCCTTAGAATCTGATGAGTTGTCTTAACAGTGACTGCAGACAGCATGTATTCTAGTTTTGGTTTGGATTTTATTTTTTGAGGGAGAAGGTGAAATAAATTAGTGTTCGTGGAGAGTTGATTGAAGTACAATTCTGATGTTTAATGATTTTTTTTCTCCAGCTTCTCTTCTGCAAGGCTTTAAGTCCAGCTTTGTCATTTTGTATTCCGTACCAGGTGCTGCAGAGATAAGTCAGCTAGCTGTGAGTGAGCTCTGAAACTGGAAACAGTCGGAAGGGCAGCTCTGTGCTGAGTTAACTAAAGGGAGAGCTTAGTACAGCATTTTGTTTAAGCTAGTGCAGCTATGGTCTGAGCTAGTATCTATGCATAATGCAGTACTGCACTTAGCAAGTGTACTAGTGAGTTTGGAGCTTGAGGCTCTTTGCACTCTTGTGGAGTGCTCATTGTCTCCGATATATATAGAGAGAGAGACAATAGGTGTTATACTGTCACACACATCTGAGTATGAAATAAAAGGTTGTCATCACCTTATATAAAACATTCCAGTGCACTTAAAAAGAGGTCTCACTGCTTTTTGTCATCTGTTTGTAGGATAGTAATGGTGGTTTTTCCTTTTCTTCTGCATTTAGGTCCGACTAGTGGTAGTTGATGGAATTGCATTTCCTTTTCGCCATGACTTTGAGGACCTCTCGCTTCGGACAAGGCTTTTGAATGGTCTGGCACAACAGCTGATCATCATAGCAAATGATCATAAATCAGCGGTAAGTCTGGGGCGGGTTTAAATCACAAAAGATGCCACTTTGGAATAAATACATTACAAAGAATTAAGGAAATGTGATTTGTGATTGTCTGTAAACAGCAAAATAAAACTGCAAGAATGTCCTCTACATTCATGCTTGCCAGTTTGGTTAGTAAACATAGATGGATCGCACAGACAAAACTGTTTAGGTGGAAAATTCGTAGACTTGCCAAAATAAGTAAAATTTGCATTAAAAGCATTCTGTGGATCTTGATTAAATGGTAGCATATCAATTTGTCATGCTGTTTCACATCATCTTCTTTAACGATTTGGTTGGACAAGGAATGCACCTTCGGTGACTTTTACCTACAAAGCTCGCACATTAAAATACATCAGAGTATTTAGCCGTTCCAACATAATTTTCCACTCTTTGTTTAAAAATAAACTACTGTCTTAGTGGAGGAACTGTTCTTAGGGAGGAAAACCACTTTATCTGCTAGTTTGGCTTGCTCTTCTGGCATCCATGGAAACCCATAGCTTCCTTCCTGGGCATTGTTTCCACATCAGTTATGCCAATATGGAGGCCAGCAAATCTGCAGCCGCAGCCAGCAGATGGCACTCAGAAGCTACATCTGTTCCAGAAGTTGTTTTGGCAAGTCTTTCACAGCACAGGAGAGCATTGTTCAGGAATTAGAGCTTACACAGTCTCAAAATGGTGCTTCTGCTTTAACTGGTTCCAGGTGACTTGCAACCTTGTCACCCACAACTCTCTCCTGCCGTTGGCTTTTGTTCCTAACTGCTAAAAATAAGCCTCCCCTTGTGCTTCCTCTGATAGCTGCAGGAAGGGAAAGAGCACAGCTCTACATTCCGCCTGGGTTAGGCGATTGCGCTTGCTGCTGAAAGCATACCCTCTCTCACGCCCTGGCATGAATTATGAAGCTTCTTCCTGCTGGTGTGGGCACCAAGGGAGGCGAATGTTATATGACTGCTTGATTTGCACAGCCTCCAGTTTACTGAGTGCCTTCGCTCATAAATTGGGTACCTGGTGACCTTGAACACGAGCAGTTGTCATTGTACAGTTTTTTTTTCTTTGGTCAAGGGAAACATATGTAACTTATTTGTCTTGAACAAGTGAGCAGTTTAGTACAAACGCTTGCTAAATAACCACTTGCTAAAGAAGTGATCAATCACAGAGCTTCAGAAATGATTTAGCTCAGAGTGGCCCTCTTGTTAGTTTTTGAGTTAGTTCCACGTAGCTTGCAAGCAATCTAAATTCAGCTCGCATGCCAGAGATTGCTTGTTGGGCAACAAAGCTGGGCAGTCTGAATGCTCTAATATGGTAGGAAGTAAGTTTCTTTCGTTTCTAAAGCTGAACTCGGTGGGTTGTGCTAGGATGCCCAGACCAGCCCTTCTCCAGCAGTGAGGTGGGGAGCCTATTTGGGGCTGTTATCATCCATATATGATGAGTTACTTCTCTAAAATACACAATATATGTCTTGGGGCTTTCAGCTGTGTAAATGTCTTGGTGTGTGCTGCGTGTGCTCAGTGGAATTGCTTGCTCTAACACACTTTTCTAATTGTTCAAGCAGGAATCATACAAACATATCAAACAATGAAAACCCCTAGGGTTTAAGATAGGTACAATCTTTTATTTTTCATTTTTAATGAACTTTGCAATTAATATTCCTGGCTCTTTTCTGTCTCACCCACCCCCACTTCTACCAGGGATCTAACCTAGACTGTCTGTGAACCTCCTACGAGTGATTTGTGCTGCGAAAACACTCCCCCGCGCTGTCTGTTCACTTTCATTCTGCTTTGTATTGTACCCACTTGCGCATTTTTAGACTCAAGGTGCAGAAATTCTGTTAATCACTAGGCTTATGCATGTTTTGAGCAGCACCACCAAGTTCATTTATGCCAGTGACTGAAATCTATCTCTTTATAGAAGGCTAGTACAAGTCATGTGCATCTAAATACAGATCCAAACAGTATTTAGTACAAATACGGTGGAATAAAGTTGGATAGAGTTTGCATCCCTTGGGAAGGGAGAAATTTAGGTTTCTTTAAAGTCTTGAATGAAAGAAACCTACCTTCTATGCAAATTGAAAATACATTTTGCAGGGTTCTCTTATTTTGTTTTAGCTATTGAGGAAAGATGAGGCACCTTTACAGTTTCTTCTTGTTAACACAAAAGCGTCATTACAGTAGGCAAGAGTTTTGCCCGAGTAACTTGATAAAAGCTTTTTGAAAAATCCCTCTCTTCCCTCCCACCAGTATGCTGCTTTTCTGGAGATTTTCTTGTTTGTCTGCTTTTGTTTCCTCTTTTAGGTAGTTCTGACAAACCAAATGACAACAAGGATTGGACAAAGCCAGTCCATATTGGTACCTGCTTTAGGTAGGTGTTTAGCTTGTGAGTTGAAAACTGAGTTAATCTTCAAATATATGACTTCCTTTCTTTTGGCATCGTGTACAAAGAAAATGAAATTGTTTGCTGAACTTCTGCAGTGTAGCAGAATACATGGTGAAACTATTAGGCCCATCTGGAACTGCTAACATTGTAGTGTTACATACAGTAGTGCTTATCTATGTCAGCATTGTAATTCTAATTAGCAACTATCAAATTTTATTCTAAACTCAAACATGGTGTGCAGATTAGAATCCTGGTTAGATTTTTGAAAAGGGATTACAAATATTTTTAAAAGCCATGACGTTTTCAGATTGCAGAAACTCACAGATTGAGAGTGTTGCTGGATTTTTTTTTTCCTTTTTAAACCAAAATTTTTAATATTAAACTTGATACCAGATCTATCAGTATTCCTTCAGATGACTGAATCACCCTTTACAGGGAAGCACTAGGTAGTAAGAACTCTCTGAGTAACTAGGTTTTTAGACGTGCAGCTAATGTATTGCAGCCTTCCCCTGAGGATCTTAGGCTGTGGAGTTACCTCTATTCCAGCTGCAGCTGTGTCAGCTAAGGAGGCCACTACCCCTGCTGGAGGTCACTGCCGCATCCTATATGCTGGCTGAGCTGTTTATGTGATTGTCTCCCAATCCGTTTCTGCCAAAAGTGGGCCAGGTAAGCTTGAGCTATTTAAATAATAAGTAAACCTCTGATAAATCAGGTAATTTAGACTGAAATTGGCTAGTGAATGATCATGCAAAAAACGTAGGGATGGACCTGGGGGCAGTAAACCTCTAGCAAAAATGTGGTGATGAACAGGTTAAAGCACTAACAGAATAACACAGCTTACTGGTTGCACACCTCAAACTATGCTGTAATTTCCTAAATTCCCTGAGAATCATTCACTGCCTCTACAAAACAGTTTAAATTGTTTATTTTGCCATTACACTTGAACACATTCCATTAATTATTTGCAAAGGCATTTTATTTTGCTGCGTAGCTGGAACTCTCTACCCATTGCTCTCTACAGTTATAATGTAAAGGGGAGTTCTATGTGGGATCCTCAACTACAGCCTGCCCATAGTGAGTTTAAGTGTTTTTTACAGGCCACTCCATTTTGCTCTGTAATGAGCAGAGTACCTCATGTAGACTCTTCTGCTGCAGTCACAGGGGAAAATAGAACAGTTCTTCTGAAGTAGAGATTTTGACAAATTAAGAAAAACCTCAGCATTTAAATCTTATTTCAGGTTGTAACTTTATATTATTTTATGATGCACTTAAAGGGCACAAATTCTCTGTCCACAGCTTCAATTTCTATGAACTAAGTAATGATTCCCTTGTTCTGGAGGGGAGGGAGAAGGGGACAGTACAAAGGCAAAGATGTTCTCAGTGTCTGTACAGGCATTGAACCATTTGGCACAGTTGTAAGATAAAATGAACAAATGCAGACCATCTCCTTCGAGAATGCGAAGAATATAGAATTTTGAGCTGTGCACGCAGATAAAGACCCAGCTTCCAGTATCTGACCCTTTTTGTCATTTTTGCCTCTTGCTCTCTGATGTATTATTTTTGGCAGCCTTTCTGGCTACAAACTCTATTAAAGCTAATAGATTCTGTCTTTTTTCAATAGCCAGCATTGTTTGAGAGCTGTTGTGTTTATTAAGTCATAGAGACGGTAAAGAATATGAAGACATCCAGAGTAGGTTATAATTCAAAGATATCATGTATTGTCTTGTGCATATTTTCTTTTACAAACATTTAATTTGACATAACCTCATATGGACCATAAACTGATTGTGACTCTCGCCAGAATGTGTGTGTAACCACATAGTATTGTTAAACTGAGTAGTGTGTACTCTTGCAAAAATGAAACTTTGTACCAGTTGGTAAAATATTTAAGTTAAGAGATACTCCCCTCATCCTAAACAGCAATATCTCAAGTTGAGCATTTCAGAGTGGTACAAAGCTGTTTTCATTCATGTGAATTTATTCCATAGACTCGGTGCAAGTGTTGCGCTGGTGGATTACAAGGTGATTTTTACGACCCACTCTGAAGGGGTGCTATTTCAACACACTCATCGTAAAGGCTAAAGAACCTCCTACTCTCCATGGTTGGTTGTAGCCAAAGGAAATATTGAGGGAGGGGTCAGCAGCAAAACCCCAAGTGAAATCAGTCCTATTGCCTCCCCTAAATAGGTTTTTCCCCCGTTGATTGGTAAGCCTTAGAAACAGCCTTTTCTAAGATTTCACAAGAGCATTAATCTCTAAACTCTTACTCAGCTTCCTAGCAGAAGGGAAGTTCTTAATTATGAAAAAAAAAAAAAGCACAGATGCTGCAAGGTATTAAGTCAAGAGCTTTATGAAGGGGACAGCTTTCTTTCCCACTAGTGATAGCTAAGCTGGGTGTTCCTAGACATTTCTACTGGATATATTTGGAAAGGAGGTCAAATATTAATCTACAGCTAGTTTAACTCAGAAATATCTCATTTTACAGTAGCATTTTTCTCTCGTATTTGATACAGTTGGAAACATTCTGGTGTGGAATTTGTACCCATTGTAAAATGTGTTTTGATCTCTGACTCGGAACCGTATCTGGTAGCCAAAATCTTTAATCTGAACTTAGATATAGTGCAGCAAGGTCTGGCAAGATGCCTAGAGGGTCTAGGTCTTCATTAGAGTTGAATCATTTTTTTCCTTCTCTGTGCTATGACGAATACCAGAGCACATGGGGCATGTGGGGCTGGTGACATGATGGAGACCAGCAAGTGATTCAGAAGTTACAAGGCTATGTGCAGGTGAATAGGAGAGGCTTGCAGCGCTAAACCAAAATGACTGTTTTAAAATGCAGTCTGTCTTTGTACTACTCACTGTCTCCTGGGATAAACAGAGGAAAACACCCAGTAAAACTGTCTATAAAATGACTGAGCTTGTGGTCAGGTGTGAACTCAAACAGTAGGACTGTTTCTCCTGAAATAGGATAAACCAAACTTCCTTCTCTCTTTCCACCACGCCCCCCCGCCCCTTGCTTTTGGTTGTGTTCTTTTGCATTTTGCTGTGAAAAGCAGAAGACTGCTTCAGGCACCCTTAATACTTGAATAATTATTGACTTTCTCACAAAGCTTGTATCCCAAAGGGAGTGGTGTTTGCTCATAATTATGCCTGAGAGACAGAATATTGCAATTTTGAAGTAGGATTTAGACAAACTCACTAGACTTCTTCAGTAGTAATTAGAAAAAATCTTTTCTTCATGCTGCCTCTGTTTTCAAGATTTGTCTAGTACCTGCCCTTTGTTAGGTATATATAAAATCTTTCTACAAATATGGAAGTATTGTATCAAGCTTTCTATAAAACACACTGTGGGTACAGAGGTTATTCCTTGTCTCAGTGTATTTGATAAAATAGTTGTGAAATCATTACACATATGAAAAAGATGTGATTCGTTACTGCAAGAAAGGTTTTAATCATGGGGTTTTTTTGGAAGACTGGTCTAACTTCAGTTCAGTTTACTGATGATGCTGCTGTTCTAGTAGATAAATAAAATGGCTTGTCATTTTGTGTCACCCAGGGGAAAGCTGGGGACATGCTGCTACTGTCCGTTTAATCTTTCACTGGGACAACAGTCAGAGGTAAGTGAAAGCGTAGGCCAGTAAGGTACATACTAATACTGACAAGTGTGACGTTTGAGAATCTTTTTCAGACAGGCCTTAGTGGCCAAGCAGGGATTTGAATTTGACTTCTCGCCTTGGTCTGCCACGTCCCAGGCTACTGAGGCTCAAGGAGAGCTTTCTAGCTCAGCCTAAGACAGTGTGGGCTGAACTGTCGTGCTCCTCCTTCTTACCATGGTCAGCTTGCTGCAGTGCTTTCTTTCTGACAAGATGCCATGTCTCATCAAAATATGACATCCTAATAGCAGTTGCTCAGACACAAGAATTTAGGATCTGGTGGTTAAGTAGAAATTTTTTTTTTACTAGTTGCATTTTCTAAGCAGGAAGTAGAATTTTTTTGCTTCAGTCTTTTAGGCCCCAGTCAGTACAAAGCCAAAGATGCCAGAGAAGGCTTTCCACCTAGATAGTGATTCTCAGGAGGACAGACCGTAGGCCTACTGACCCCTGAGCCTCAGTGGCAGCCCTTGGACCTTTCTGCTTTTGAATGCAGCAGAATGGTTCTGCAAAACTGGACAGCTATGCAGATACCAAGTTACAGTGACCTGCAGAAAGGTAGAAAGAGAGCTGCGTTTACTCCCAATGCAGAGCTGACTCATGGAGGATGATTTTAGAAGCCCAAAGGAATGAGGATGACCCTTCTAAAAACAGTATGAAGTTCTGTCTGCTGCAATGAGATCTTTTCTGTTTCCTGGTTCTTTTTTCCCCTTTTCACTATATTGCAAGCTCACTCCTCTTTCCTGGTCAGTTAAATTTGTCTTGCGTATAGAATCACCATGCAGTAACTTGAGATTGAGAAGCATTGCTTCAATTCTCTAATCTTCTGCAAACAGTGAACAAAAATGCTACTGGAATGTTATTGTGCATAGTTTCGCTTGTTAAACTTGAAAGAGAAATGCAGTGACACTTTCTTGTTGAGTTTTGTTTTTTAAATTCTAAGTTTGAAGGCAATGCAGAATGATTACAGTAGGTTGTTTAATTTGGAATTAACATCACTGATTAGTTAACAGCCTGTATAAGACAGAAGTTGCATCAACATAATGATTGCAGAGTGAACAAAAGTTAATTTTATATATCAAAAGTAAAGAGCTTTTTTCTTCTGCACCACAGCTAGGAAGGTTGTAGATACAGGTTCCAGAAAACAAGCCAAAGATAGAGAAACGTGTTTTATTTATTGTTCTAAATATGTAGCTAATATGGAGTGGGGCCTGCAGAAGCATAGCAATTCCGATTACAACTGCCTATCTGTAAAAAGCAGAAATAGCTAGATTCCGTTGCATTTTTACACGAACTACGTGATGATCCATCATGGTTTTGTTGTTCTTGGTTTTATATTAGGTTATTGAGGCACAAAGATGACCATTTGAGAATCCATTTGCTGCTTTTTTTTTTTTTTTTAAATTGTGCTTTGGCCAAATATGATACCTGTCTCTTTCTTTCTCTCTACTACTGAAAATGTCAGAGCTTAATTCTAAGGGTTCTCATTGCTGTGAGGAAAGATCCTGTTGAGTTAGAGGCACACAGCAGAGCTCCATCTGAGCGCTTGTAAAAGCATGGCTTCTGCAGCTTCAGATTTAGGCTGTTTTGTAAAGTATAACCCACCACTTAAATGTTCTGAGGAATTCCCTGTGTAGCTAATGTGAAGTGGCAGTGTTCCTCAGGCTGTAATTACGTGCTCTCTAATAGAATGGCACCTCAGGGAGGAAAAAAAAACCCAAAATAATTAACGGGATCTTTGGCAGGGTGTCTTGATACAGAGAGCAGAACACTTTCTATATTGGCTTTACATAAGTGTAAGTTTTGGGGAGATGGGCATGGTGCAGACTAGCAGCCCTGGGACTGGTTGAAAAATCCCTTGCTTTTGCGCTGCTTTGCAATCTTCTATCTATATTATGCAAGCATCTATTGGGCTAGGTGCTGTATAAGCACAAATCAAGATGCATTGCTTAGAGTCTAAATGCACAAAATCCAGGAAGTGTTAGAGGAGAAATACAAGGGAAACGATTTTCTCAAGGTTATGCTGTATGTCAGTGGCAAGGTCAGACTTAGAAATAGAACATCTTATTCTCATTCTCCATCCACTAGGTTATATTGCCAGGCTTGTGAAATCTCTAGAAAAAACCTCCCTAGAAGTATTTGAATTCTTGAGGGTGTCTCCCAGCTTTGAGAGGTCAATGAACAAATGATTGCTTAATGGAGTAGGAAAGAGTTGTGCTCAAAACCTTTTTTGTTTGCATTTTAAGAAAGCGGCATTTGGAATTAATTCATAATGAATATTGTTCCAAAAATGTGATCAAATACTGTAATGAAACAAGGCTAATTACTCATTCACTCTTTTTAGTAGGTCTGCATTGTATTTGAGCTGATAGGTCATGTAAGGATGGGAATTTGGCATCCACAGTTTAAATGACCTATATGAAATACATACATAAGAATTCCACTGGTCACCTACCCCATGATTGTGGGAAAACTTGGGTCTGGTCATTTGGTTACTTGGAATTTTTATTATTGTATTCACTAATCATAATTATTTATTTTTTGTTTAATCAGGTTGGCAACATTGTACAAATCACCGAGTCAGAAGGAGTCAACTGTATCATATCACATTACAGTTAGTATTTCTTTTGGGATGGAGATACAGAGATGGGAGCAAATTGTTAGCTGTAAAGGAATTTTCAGACACGTAGGCAAATGTGAGAATGATGTTTGCTTTCTTAGTGTTGCCTTTCAGTTGCCTCTGAAGGGAGCCAGTAATACTGGGATGTCTCCAAGTTTATGAATATTTAGCACCTTTTCTCTTTAGAAAAATGACCCGGCATGTTAGTCCTCTTAAGAGTTAAAACATTTTGATTTCCAGATCAAATTTACAGGCAGCCTGTCCCCATCTGTTCTTGTGTTAGTACTGCTTATTTTGTCTGCCCTTGATGTTAACTTTTGGCCTAAGTGCAATCACAGAGAACAATCATGCACTCTCTGAGCCTTCATTTTGGGAGACTTGAACAAGCCAAGCTGTTTTCTCCCTTGTCAGGTAGGTTATTGTTTCCTTAGTAGCTCTTCTCTACATTTGTTGCAGTTGAGTTTATCTTTTTAGGACAAGGGTGACCAGAATCATACATGAGGTCTCACCAGTGCTTTGTGCCATACGTATTTCCACATCTCTGCTTTAAGTGCATTGCCTGATATAACTTTGGTTTTATTTCTCTCTTTCATAGCTCCATCCTACTGGTGACCCTATGACCAGCCAATATATACAGATTTTTCTCTTCTGTCACTATCATATGAGGAGCTTCCAGCTTATGGCTGGAGTCCTTATTCATCCCTAGTTAAATCCTGTGATTATTTTCTTTTGTGCAGTGCTTAGATACATATTAATGAGAATACATACTGTCTAAGCTCTATTTAGGTTTAAAAAAATCCCACCACTCGACTCATATCTTCAAATGTCAGATACATAGGTACATGCCATCACTATTTGCTATCTGTCCTCATGGAAACACGTTGCCATAGCATTTCCTGCAGATTTTAATGCTGCCATAAGATGAGATCTTCAAACTATTGAACAGAAATCAGATTTTTTTTTCACTGCTGAACGTACTCACCTGAACAGAAGCAATACTGCAAATATATATATACTCTTAGTTCTATAAAGACTGGAAGGGTAAGTGGGACTACATCCCAAAGTTGTTTGGATCATGTGATGTGAGTGTGCAGCCCTTTCTCTCCAGCTGACAAACAGATGGATTCTCTCTTAGACAGTTTAATTGCCTTTTCCTTTCAGTTTTATATGCATTATAAAACAGCCATGCTCTCTTCTTCAGTGTGAATGCACACAATCTTGAGATACAGTCAAGGGTGTATCCTAATAAAAGATTAGTTAAAACTCAAGATTATCCCTGTGTTTTTCCCCTTAATCCTGTTGAGCTGCTTCAGCAGACGGTTTCTGTAAGTAAAAAATGTATTATCGCTGTTTCTTTCATGAAATTCAGGTCTATGGTAACAGTCTGCTGTTACCATTTCTCATTCCCATCTCCGTAGTTAAACTGCAAGATGTAAATACATGTCCAATGTTTCCAAATCTGATCTAGCACATCTATGTATAACCAGCATACAAAAAAAGATAATTAAAAAAAAATAAATTCCTCAAGCCTAGATCCTCAAAGATGTTTAGGCTTATGCAAATTAGATAATTTGGTACCATTGACAAACTGGCTGTTCAGTGCCTGTAAGCCAATGGAGAAGCGTCTAACTTAGTGATGGAGCTCTAGTTCTTTTTCAGCTGTGTCCTTTCCAGCATACTGGCAAGTCGGTCATGACTCTGAGCAAGTGTGGAAGTTGTGGAATACCTATCAAATGAAATAGAGTTTCTTTCACAGGCTGATAAGGATTCATTCTTAAATGCAGAGTATAGAAATGTAAATCGATTTATGCACAAGGGAGTAAGTAGATCATCTGATTCACCTAAATTTCCCAGGTAATGTAACCTGATTATTTCATCGTGAAAGATAAGAGACGCAGGACCTGTATTCTGGGTCGGAATTGTCAGTATTTCCCTGAACTGTGGAGGGTCTGCCAGACTAGCAATGAGAATACCGCTCAAGTAATAAAGCCATCTACCTTTGTCAATCTTGATACAGCCTGTAGACGCCAGAAGACGTTAAAGAACAAGTCAAAATGACTGTAGACTATCTGAGCTTTGTAGGTCCTTGGTTCCTTTAGCCATGTTCTAGCCATATAAAAACCACTAACAAGCTTCACAAATATACACAAAATTCTTGTATTTTTGAGGCGCTATGCCCAGAAGGTACATGCCTGTAACTAAATGGAAAACATCCATACTAAGCAGCCGCCTTTATCGTGTTTTGGCCTTTATAACCATTGGAATGCTTTCGCTGGGAGTCTAGCATGCCGGATTAAGTGGATTCTTGGCTACAGATCCACCTTTGTGCCTAAGGGAAATGGCAGAGAGTAGATGCAAGCAGCAGTGAAACACTAAACTTGAAGATTCCCCATTATGCTATTTAGAATAACACTTGAGTTGCTTATAATAGCAGAGGGACTGCACAAATTCTGCCCTTGTGGCACCTCTTGCTGTTTGTTCCTTAAAAAACAGCAGGTTGTGTGAGGTGAGGCATTTAGAAATAGAAATGCAGAGATGGGAGACTTAAGCAAAACATTTTTATTTGGTTTGGTTTTGTTTTGAATTGATCTTGGTGTGGGACACACTGGCATTTTTAAAAAGTCACGTCTGATAGTAATTGTATGTGCTTTTTCACACTGCACCAACCTAAAATGTCAGCTTTCCTGAAATGCTCTCAGCCCCATATTGTCTCTACCTGAGCATTTAGGATCCCCAAAGCAATTTCTTTTTCTGATTAACCCCTTTTCCTCTGTAAGTCTGCACTGCAGTGGGAGTCTTCACTGAGCTGTCAGCAGTGCTCCCTGCACAGCATTTGCCTGGAGATGGGAAGACAGACAGTTGGAGGCTTCACATAACATCTCAGTATCTCTGTTTGCATTGATGACATGTTTAACTAACTGATTTTCCAGATCTTTCATACTTTAAAATCTTTTAAAATCATTACATTGTGAGCTGAGGTAACAGAAAATACAAATGGTACTAAGCCAAATAGATCACGTTAAGGTCTCTCCTGAGTAGCAGCATCTAGTTTTCACTTCTACATTTAGTTTTTGGCAGTTAAAGGTTCTCATCCCACTGTGTCCCATAAATTACTATGCTGGGACAGTCTTTGCAGTCTAGAGACTGATTCAGATACACTGTTCTCTTACAATGTCTCATTGATGTTTTCAGTTCATTAAGTAGACACATGAAACAAAAATATCCTAGGTTTTAGAAATTCACAGTTTTGTTTCTGAAAATGACTGAGGCAATTAATCCAGTCATCTCCTTGCTTCTGTGGGAGCTTGAATAAGGGCTGAAGGATGTGGCTTTTAATTTATTTAAATAGGCAACATAAGTTAATTTACAGAGAAGCAGTGTTTCATAGCCATAGGGGTTATTAGTGGTAAAATGAAAATTATAGCCTGGTTGGTGAAAATAAAGTATCTTTAAAAATAAAATGAGGAGACACAGTTATTAGTCGGCATGTGTGTCGAAAAGCTTGCAGTTCTGAGCTTAGCCTGGTCTATAAACATTTTGTGGCTGCTCATCTAAAATAAATGACAGCATCATACCTTATTCTGATCTGGGAACTAGTTACTCATACTTTATATCCATAGAAGTGTTATCACATGATTTTGCTTATATATTACAGTCTCATGGCTTCCGAGATGTGCAACCTCCAGCTGTCACTCAAAATGCAGAAGATACTGAAATGAACCCTCGCAAACGGCCACGGAGAGAAGAGGAAAAGTAATAGCGATTCAAAAGTTGAATGTTAAAAAATGCGTGCTTCACGAGAACAGTTGCATAGTGAACATGCAACCAAAGGTAGCCTGAGAGACTCTTAACTTAAATTCCTGCTCTGGACATTATTTTAACATTAAGACTGCAATATGCAAATTTCTATCGCAGGAAATTCCTTTGTGTATGGCATAATTTTACGTTTATAATAAAAATCTATGTTTTCTATAGCAAGAGGCTTCAGCTTTTTTGGGGGAGATGGAGAATATAACTACTTTTTACTCGGTAAAAAGCAATGAAATGTGAGCATCTAATACAGTACATTTAATGACACAGGTCTTGATCACTCATCTGGTTTTGTGTGTATCTGAATTTTAACAAGGTTTCATGCAGCAATCTGCTCACATGCCTCAGACCAGGGCAGAAGGCAGTGGAGCTGCTGATGGATGCTTTAAGATAAATACATGCGTAAATGCTGTGCCAGATTGGGGCATTAGCCCTTACCTGCTGCAAAGTCCTTGATCAAGGACAATCAAAGCACTGTTTTGAACTTCTCATTTATCTCGTAGTGGTAACGATAGAGATGAAAGACTATCTCTGAAGGACAAAAGATTTAATCCAGTATGGTAATTTTATGTTCCTATCTTAGCAAGTAAGAATATTTTACCATCACTCAAGCTTGAACCAAACTGCTGCATCGCCCTTAGCTTCCAAGTTCTTCTTTTACCAAAGCATTCAGAATGAAGATCTGTAATCAGGATCTGTTTTGTTTGTGGCTTTAATAAAGAGGAAACCCAGGCTTCTTAGACACCAGCAATATATTAGCAGCTCCAGAATCTAAACCAAGTGAAAGAATGAATGTACACTGAAAATACAGCAGGGATTTGTTCTCTTTTTATTAAGAGAAAACAAATCGATTATTAGAGGAGAAGAAAGGTACTGCAGTGCAAAATAGTAATTCAATTATGAGAAGTGTTTGTCTGTATACATGCACACATATGTCCCATTCTGGTATAGTGCTTGATAATGTTATAGTTGAGGAAACTCAGCCAGCAGGCTAAATGGAGAATTCAAGTTGTGGGAGTCACTATCTTTAATTTTTAACTTAGTAACACTAAACTGACTTTGCCTTGAAACAAAATTCAGAGCTGAATCTGAGTCACAAAACCTCTCTATTCAAAAAGCTGCAAAAAAGGTGGCAGTGATTTTTGGATCATTATAATGTTTAGATATAAATTAAATAATAAAATATTAAAAGGAAAAGTATTCAATTGCCATGCAGCGAACTGGGCTGTGTCAAAACTTAAAAACTGTGAGTCAGGGAGAAGCTCTGAAGCAAGCATGACATAGAGGAAGAAAGGCGGTGGGATCTGTGACTCAGACAAACATTTCAATGCAGGAGACACAGGCAAACAAAAGGATCCTACTGCATGTGATGTCAGCAAGCAAATGCTCCATTTGGGAATAATGGCTTCCTACGTATTGCAGTGCAAGAGGAGGGGGGAGCTAGCACAGCACACATGCCTACGTAGCCACAAGGAAAACCATCCATTAAGAACGCTGTAGCAATATTTTAAGAAGCACTGCTGGTTACTAGTGATAGCTGCTATCTAACGTGTTTGATATTTATGGAAAAAGCCATTTCTCTCAATTTATTGTGTTCTGATTTAATATCCTCAACACATTCTTCCATGTACAAGGAGAATAAGGACATGTCTCCAATACACTATTAATTTCAGCTGACTCTGGTTTTTTATTTTGTTTGTAGTAGAGTAGCATCCAGAAGCCCCAGCTGAGATGCTGATCCTGTTATACCAAGATAAATTGCTTTGTCTGAGTAAATGTTAGATCTTCCAGTATTCCAGGCATCATTACCAAAATAAAAAAATTGCGTAGTTACTGGTTAACAGTGGGAGTTACAAACATCCAAAGGAAGCATTGGAGGCTCTCTATGCTGAGTTTTTTAAATTTTTTTTTTTTTTTAATTGAAGCTATTACAAAAATCAGCTCTGCAGACCGGAACTGGAGAGAAGGATCTGTTGGCAGAGACAGAATTAGATTAAATGAGCCAGATTTCGTTCTCATCTGCTGGAGACAAGGAAGCTGTTCCAGGCTTAGAATTGCGTATAAAGAAAGAATTTGACCGTTGCCTCACCAATAAATCTTCTGTGGCAAGTTGATATTTTCTTACATGGGCCTGGAATTCTCTTGCATTTCACAGCATCAGTGCACAATAGTGAGTGACATGAGAGGATTTTATGACTGCACAAAAAGTAAGATTCTAACTAGCGAACGTCAAGGCACTGAATCAAAAATAAAATAGGTTGGTTGATTTGCTGCTTAAGTCTCAGTTTTCTGAAAGTCATGCTGAGTTTAGAATTATTCCATCTTGTAGGGTCGACATTTACTTGTAGTGTAAGAACCTGCTTCGTCACCACAACAATACAGTATCTACCACAGGGCTTGGCAACAGGAAAACGTGGTCACAGTATACTTCTCAAGCCCAGAATCTTGCTTTGAAACACTTCAGTTTGGACAGGGAAAATAACCATTTATTTCTTCCTGATTGTTTGCATTCTGCACCTTTTTCATTATGAACCACTGAGAAACCAACTAGCTTCCAACTAGAATAAATATAAGAAAACACGGAGAAAAAATAGCTTAACTGAAGGTAAGAAGGTGTAGCCAAGGTTCAAGTTATGCAATCAAACAGTCTCGTATTGAAGTCAATTGCAAACTGGTTGTTTAATGTGGAAGGAGATTCAGCTGCTAACCTGAATGTTGAATACAGTGCTGAGAAATGTACGTTTAAAATATAATACCTATTTTTCTGTTGAATTTCAGTTACTGTTCCTGTAGTTATTTTGGGGGATCTAAACTTAGAATCAGGTTTATTCTAAGGTATTTCATGGACTAACAACAAAGGTGAAATCCTTACTGCCTGCCTTTTTAACTCCACTTTTTTCTGAACAAAAGAAGATATGTGAGTTGGAAGGACAAGTCATTGTGTTCCAATCTCAGAACAGATTGTCTTTACCACGTGCAGGATCATAATTATTTTGAAAGGCACATAAGCTGTATTATACTGTTCTAACACATACTAATTCTACATTAAATATATTTGATTAAGTTTTGAAGTATGGTTTGATGCTTTCTTGTCCTAAGACAGAGTACCTTGAGGGAAATTGAATAAATAGAGCACTTACATTGCAGTAACACAAATATTACAACAGAGTACATAAGGGAAATAATACTTCTTTTTACAGGATGAGAACCAGGGAAGTTAAACTGTGATTCCCAAACCAGTTCAAGCACAATGGCCACACCAAGAGTATACACACAGAAGCTTGGCTGTAGGGGAATGTGAGCCACCGGCTGCCAGAGCTGGCAGTTTCTTAGGGCCGCCAAGCAGCCTGCCCAGCCCTCCTCCGCACCAGTCCTCCCCTTGACTCGGGGAACCGGTGCCAGCTGCTACCTGCTCCTGGGCTTCCCCTCTCCCTGGCTCCTCAGGCTGCGTACTCAACGTCTTGTGGCTTCTTGCCATAGAGTCATTTTGGATGATTAGGGTGAGGGGAGTTGGCTTCCCTTGGCTAGTGCAAGATTTCTGCATTAATGTTCTATACTGAAGAATGAAATCACCGGGAACTGGCCCCCTTCCCAGTACTGAATTTCACCCACAAATGCACCCACTGTTAAACTGTAAGCTACTGTCTTGCTTCCTACAAGCAAGAAATACTCGTACAATATGCAGTACGTATTTATTAGAGAATCTAAGCTCTACACGGTTTTAACTATATCTATAGAAATAATAAATAGTATTAAAAGCAATAGTTCAATCACTATACAAGCAGTGAAAATGTTAGCTTATATGCTGAAAGGATGCATAGAAAAGTATGTATTTTACTAAGTCATTCTTCAAGAATTATAGCTAATACTGTTCATTTTATTACAAGAATTACTTGCCATTGATTTAAATGGAGCCTTAGAAGCATCAGGATATTAAAAAAAACCCAACACATTTCAGTTTCTAACAACGAGAAGGGGGAATGTTTAAAATATAAAATATCTAGCAATGTATATAGGAAAGTAAAAAGGAAATTCTACAGACCTCAATAAATGGTTCTAATTGGATCTGGATGCTTTTCTCAAAGCCTCCAAACATGCTGTTTTGAATACTTGCTCAGTTTGGTATCTCACATTGCAGTATTTTGGAGTTTTAAATTTATGACATGTATACTTCTAATACTCTAATTTATTTAGTGTGAACCACCGCAATTTTAGCAACACAGTTACAACTACACTTACTTAGTGATTCTTTTTGTATTATATATGTTGCTAAAATAAAATGTTTTGGACTAAAGAACAAGTTGTCTCCTTAGCATGAAAATTATGCCTATAAAGTATAGCATGTCAATATGAGATTGTAACATAATTTGTAACATTTTTTTTTACTATATAAGCTTACTACGCATTTGACTGTAAATGTTACGGAATACATCACATAAATGTACCTCTTTAAAAGTCATTTATTCATTCATTATTTTGTATAATTAACACAAATTTCTGTGGCTAAATCATAGAATTTAAGACTGTTCAAAAAAGCTAGCACCAGCTGCATACATACTTTAAAGTCTGTGAATCCTACCATTCAATTTTATCTGTACTCTTATAGCACATACATTATAATAATAATGGCCGGAGTCTGGACACAACAGTGCTTGGTTTCTGGTACTCATGTAAGTGGCTGACTTTTTTTTTTTTTTTTTTAAGAGACATTTCTAAGTAGGTGACTGTAAAATTCAAGGACTTGTGACTGGAGCAGGATATCACAGAATCAGGAATCTAATCTACAGTAAGATGATGAACAAGTCATTTAAAGTAAGTCTGTGGAATAACCAATATAATTTTTTAAATCCCACTAGGCACCTGCCTTAACAAGCCTGGCTTAAATTTTGCTCTCATTTTAGGATGAACTTCACGCTCCACCCAAAAGGGCAGAATATCCACACACTGTTAAATCCCTAGAAAAGAGTATAAATGGTATGTAAGTGGTACACCATTTTGTATTGCCTCCTCTGAGCAAAAGTGAGCTTCAGGCTTAGGAATTCCAGTAGTGCTATATTCACTCAATATGGTACTGTGGGACTTCAGCCTCAGATGATAATGTGTTGCAAAAATGGAAAGTACAGAGGAAGGGCCTGGCACAGTAACACTGCCAGCAAGCTCTGTTGTTTGCTGATATCCAGGAGGTCTGCACCCCTCATCTCCGTTTAGCAGTAAAAGGAAATTATGATAATGAAGAGTGACTGATTGCTGAAGTGGATCAACCTTAACAAGATAGTGGAGTCTGGTGTGCTCCTGCCTGCAGGATGATCTCATGATTTGACAACATCCAGACCATATTACTAAGTGTTATGTGGTCAGCTGTGTTTTGCTGAGGCAATCCCATGGGCACTAATCTACAGGCACACTGCAATCAGTCAGTCAAAGGTTTTATGATGTAACAAATTTTGTCTTTGCCTTTGTTAATGGGAAACAAGGTATGTTGTGCTATATCTGTTTTGACAGTGTTCCAAACCTCTTTAGTCATTTTGAAGGGCTCAGCTTTTCATTGGTTCTTTCTTCCACATACTTTTCTCCAACAGATTTCCAAATCTAACTAAATAGGCATGGACTAATATCCTGTTTCTCACTATTGCTATTCAAAGAACCCCCTTTCTAAACAGGGGTCTGAATGGAAGGCTGAAAATGGAATTTTCCTTTGGAATGGGATTGGAAATTTCCATGACTGCTGGAAGTGGGATTCAGGCCTGAAATCCTGTGTTTTGCAATGGATGTGGATATTTCAGAATGATCTTTGACTATTAAACTGGAAAAGCTGACTTGACCTCAAAACCCTTTTCTTTTAGAAAGAAAAAAAAAAAAGGCAAGAGAAAGAAATAGAGATAAGGACTTTGGTATTTAAGAACATCCTAATACAGTACTTATTATGGTAAAGGAGCCAGTAAAGTTATTGTGGTTTTTAAAACTGCAGATGAACAAAGACTGAACCTAAGAAAATTAATTGGAGCTTGATGCAGCTTGTCAATAAAAGCCTTCTCACTGTATTCTTTTCAAATTCTTGCTGATCTTACTATTAAGCAATTGAAATTATTTTAGTGAATTGAACAGTAATTATCTCATTGAGTTTGAAGACATATAGTCACATTCACAAGGTGACTGATATTGATCATGTGAATACATATAAAGAATTTTATTCTCTTTCAACAGTATATTGCAAGCATCATTTCATGTATTAGCCCACATACAACACTACATTCAACAGCAGAAGTGCCTTCAAAATAAGAACAGCCAAAGGCTTGGAAATACTTGCTCTTCTGGTGGTTTCATCTGGCCAGGAAAACAGAATATAGCTTCTAAAATTACTTCTGGTTTATTGCAAAAGCCCTACTTTTTAAAGAGATCACTTTAGAAATGCAATTTATTTACCATTGGGCTTTCCCATTATACTCTTTTGTATGGTATTGGAATGTATGTCATAGGTATATTAAATATTGTCAAATCATTCTTAATGCCCCTACATATTTTCTACTTGTCAGCGTACCGGAATCGCTTCCAAAGGTTACAAAAAATTAAAAAGCACTTCTTTTTGCACTCCATACAATTCAGGTCACCTCCCCAGGGCCTGCCCAAATCCTGCTTATTTCTCACCAGCAAAATGAGAAAGAGGAAGACATCATTTTAAGGCTAAAATAAAACATATTTCTTCCAAAACATCACTGTAAAACCTTCTTTTTAAAAGAAAAGCAACATGATGAAGCTGGAAAGCATAAAAACACCTGTGTTTCCTTCTCAAGTCAGGTGCAAGTCTTACCCTCTCTTTGACAATGTGTTGCAAACCAATGATTTCAGACTCAAAAATTTATGAATTGTGATTTTATTCCATCCACCTAACCTCATCACATAGGAACCATTCATATTGCTGCTATCCAGCAATCCAGAGTGCACTGAGGCATTCTAAATTTAGCTTCCAGAGTTACTGAACACTAAGAACATTTCGTAATAGTACCAAACACACCTCTCGTAGATTAGTGCTTTACTTGATAATACATTGTATTTAGAGCTTCCTTTTCTGGACAGCAGTAAGTAACAGCGGGGCTACCTTCTGTGGTAATTGCCCACCCCACTGACTCCACATAGTGAAGTGATAGCAGGTTCCTGGCTGCCTAACTTAGCCATACCACCCACAGCTACCATATGTTCCACATTGCAGGTTAATAAGAATGGTTTTTCACCTTTCCCTCCCAGAAACAAATGTCAGCATGGCTTAGAGCCATAAGCTCTTTATTTAATATTGAAGCAAAACAATACTAACTTGACCATAGTGCCAAAACTTGACAAAGTATCCCGAGTACAAAGTTCTACTCTATTTCATTTTAATTAGTGTCCTTTGCAATTAGACAAATGATGAAAAGCACATGGGGACTGCCAAGATGAATCAAGGACATCTGGTAACTTTAACATTTCAACATGAAACAGAGTAGGTATTACTCTCAGATACTCTTATGTGCTGTTTGAAACAACTAAAAAAATATATGATTAACAAAAATTTAAGATGACTATCTAAATGCTTTGGAATCTTTTCTTGGATAGCTTTAAATGCTGTTTGTCATACACAATGAATCTGCTGTTACTTCCCTAAGATATTGTTATAATAGGCATTTTTAGAATTGAGATCATATTACATTATCTGGATTATAGTTTCTTAGAAACTCCAACTGCCTCTGAATTACTAGTGAAAAACAACTAATCATTAACTTAAAACTGCTTTTTTGATACTTGCATTGATATGTGTTCTCTTGAGGTTTGTGACTCACTGATGATGCAGTACACACAAACCTAAAAAAAAAAAAAACAAACAAAATCCAGCAATGACATCATCAGCTGCAACTGTGGGCTACCTCTTCAAAAAGAACTGCAATGTTTTTTACCACTCAAACCCACCTGGCATTCCTAAATAAATGAATGTTAAATTGAAAATATATAAATGGTATACTGAAAAAAAAATACTTAGAGGTATTCTTTCAGGAGAAGCTATGCAATTTTCTGTCGCTTTAATAGCTTTTGGCTGTGAAAGACTAAGACTAACTGTGACAATCACATTTTTAACTCTCATGGCTTTTACATATTCACAAGATTCCAATATGATCAGTCAATGCAGTGGACGGAAATATTCTAAAATTAGTTTGGCTCTGAAATAACAATTCACCAAACAGAAGACAGATTTACAGCAGCACCTAACATGCAGAGGTAATTACTACAATGCAGAGAACAACAGGTTTCAGCAAGCTACTGTCCTTGTTATAATCCATTAACATTTGAGAATATTTTTGCATCTGAGGCTTGTGATTTGGCCATTTTTCAAGGTATATCTGACATTAAGGACATTGTTCCCTCCCATGTGTACAAGCTATTTTAAACATGTGGCAATTATACCTGTTCATTGTTGGTATTTATGGACCTGATAGCTCTGAAAATAGCTTTTCAGCAGCAATGAAGAAAACAAGGCAAAATGCCTTTCACAAATGAAAGACGTTTATTAGACAGCAGTAGAATATCAACTACAATTTGTCTCCCACTGACAGGCTATAACTTTTAAGTTTCATTCGGTGTAACATCTTCAGCTATTTATGAACTCCCCTTTGCCAGAACATCGAATGTGTAAATATCATGTAATGTATCATTTGTGAATCCATATTGCTATTCACATGCCGATCTTGAACGGAAATTAGCGTCAGAAGTTTTGGAAATGGGGACCCCAAAGCTCCCCTTCCCGGGGAGCAGTTGGAAAGGCAAGGGTTGAGGAGCTGGCGGCTCGCAGCCCCACCGCCGCGGCAGGTGCGGGGAGCTCGGCCCGGGCCACACACGACAGACCCGCCCAGTCGCCAGGTCACCCTCGGTGCGGGGCAGCCCGGGGCCGCACACGCTACACCACAAGCGTTGCGGAGAGGACATTTTTGCTGAAATACGGTATGCTTAATTGCCAGTTTCCCTCACGCTAACCCATTCTGATTTCGAAACCACTCTTCAGAGACTCCGCCTGGCAGCCAGCCCGGGGCTGCCGGCTCCGCGGGGCAGCGATGTCCCCACACGGCGAGGTGAGGCCGGGCCGAGCCGCCCCCAGCCCCGGCCCCGCTTACCCTCCTCCGGCCCCGTCCTGGCAGCTAGCGGCGGAGGCGACACCGGCGCCGGAAACGATGAGCGCAGGGAAATCCTGAGGCAGAGATTAGGTAATAGGGAACGTGCTCTCAGGTTTCCTTCGGGTTCCTGTGAGGAACCTACGCGTCTGGCTGCCTTCGCATGACTCATCACATCGGCGCGACTGTCAGCGCGCCTGCCCTCCACCTGCCTCCCCCCGTCCCCTCTCCGCCCGCTCGGCCTCCTTCCCTTCCGCCGCGGGCCGAGCCTCCCCCTCAGGCCGCGGCCCGGACCCCCCCAGCCCCCTCAGCGCCAGCCGCGCTCCCGCCACTGAGGCGCGCGCGCCCCCTCTCTCCCCCCCTCCTCCCGCGGCGTGCGCGCCCCCGCGGGTCCGGCTCGGGAGCGCGCGCGCAGGCTGGGCGGGCGGGAGGCGGCTGCCGGCGGCGGCGGGCAGGGAGCTCTCTGCGGGCGCAGTGCTGATCCGCCGGCGGGCGGCCGGGAATGCGAAGCAATGGCCGCGGGCGGCTCGGGCAGCAGCAGCGGTGGCGGCAGCGCGGAGGAGAAGAGCTACCGCCGCTTCCTCGAGCTGTTCCTGGGCGAGTTCCGCGGGCCCTTCGGGGCAGAGCCGGCGCCGGCTCCCCCCCCCGTTGCCGACGCCGCGGCCGCCGCTGACGAGGACCCTGGGGCAGAGGGAGAAGCGGGAACGGCTGCCGAGACGGAGGAGGGTGAGGGCGACGCCGGCGACCCTCAGCCGCCCGCCCCGCCGCCGCCTCCCCCGCCGCTGCCCCCGCTGCCCCGGCCGCTCTCGGAGTACATCACGGAGGAGGAGGTGGAGGGCGAGTGCCTGGACCTTTGCCTGCAGCAGCTCTACAAGTAGTGAGTGCCGGGCTGAGGGGAGCCTCCTGCCGCGCTGAGGGGAGGGGGGACAGGGTGTGGGGCTGAGGGGAGCCCCCCTGCGTGGGGTGGGAGGCGGGGGCAGGGTGTGGGGCTGAGGGGATCCCTCCTGTGTGTGGGGAGTCTCCGGTGTGGGGCTGAGGGGAACCCCCGCTCCGTGTGTGGGCAGGCGGAGGGCAGGGCGTGGGGCGGTGGAGCCCCCTCATGCTGGGGGGGCGAGGGCGGGGTGTGGGGCTGAGCGAGACCGTCCTGCTGGCGGAAGCGAGGGCAGGGTGCCTGGGCAGGGGAAGGTCCCCCAGGCAAGGAGTTAAGGACTTTGGTGGTGCTGAGCTGCTCGGGATCAAAGTGTCCTGTTCTGTCCTGTTCGCCCCCTGCCCAAAACACGCCTCTGCTGTTTGCCCCCCCTCCTTCCCTCTCGCTGGGACAGGGAGCGAAGAGGCGAAGGGAATAGACAAGGGAGAGCCACGAGCATCCATCTGGAGAGCAGCTTGCTCGGGAAGGGAGAGTGGTGGGGGAAATGTCTCACGCTCTGGTGCCAAAGCAGGAGGGGGGTTAGCCTGTGGTTGATTGTACTGAGGCTTGAAATTGAAATGTTCCCTGCGTGAGGGTTTGTAAATGGGGAAACCTCTTGCCAAGAAAGAAGGAAGGGGGGAGAACAAGGGGAAAGGAAAGAGAGGCAGTCCGCTCCCTTCCCCCGTCCAAAAAAAACCCACATCGAGAAAACCACACCATGTATTTACAGACCAGGGAGAGAAGAGGAGTAGAAAGCCTTAGAAGAAAGCTATCCATAATCATGGGGCTCTTTCTACCGTCAGCTGGGGAAAGCCAGCTATACTCTGTTCTGTACGGAGGCAGTTTCCAGATCTGTGCTTTCTAAAGGCTGGTGCATAAAGAGGAAACAGATGGGATCTATTCCCAGTGTGAAAAGTCTGTGGACTGAAACCTAAAGATCAGTTACCAGTGCCTTGTATTGTGCTCAGCTTTGGCTTTGAAGGCTTGAAATAGAAATGGTTGTTAGTGGCGTTTCTTTAGGAACCTTTTTAAACTGATGCCACAGGAGGAGACAAATGAACCTGTGAAAATATGCACAGCACACCGGGGAGCTTTCTGCCATTGAGCTGATAATTGTAATGAGAGGTGTTACTCAGTCGCAAAAATAAATAAATAAAGAGCCGGGTTTTACAACTGCATGGTCTGTTTCTATTCAATTCTCATCTGCCCTCTGCGTTTGTGGACGATAGGGACAACACAATGACAGCTGCAGAGGACAAAGCTTTCCTATTCACACATGCTCGCTCTGCCACCTTTGGAAAGTCTTTCTCTGGAATACAGCAGCACATTCATAGGATGTGCTAGAGAGGAGAGAGGCAAGTCCCTTCTACGTATTTGGAACGTGGTTTGTTTTTTTTTTAAAACAGACTTGTCAAAGCAAAAGTCAGATTGGTTTAAATAAAGTTTTAGACATAGAGAAGATTATTTTAAAGTATTATTTAAAGTATATCTATGAAATTATTTTGAAGTTGAATTTCCCCCACCCCCACCCCCTTCTCTCTCTGCATGTCCCCATACCCCAGCACAGGCAGACTTAGATTCTGCAGTTTCTGAGGCCCGTATTCATAGATGAAATTATTAAGGGGGAAAAAAAAAAAAAAGACATTTTGAGAGCATTCTTTATATAGGGATAGCTGTTGCCAGGTTGTGTGGTTTTTTTTTTTTTCAGCCTTTGTATAAATCTTTTGATGGTTACTGAAGGAAGCATCTCCTTGGCTTTGTTTATGGTGAAATCAATGCGGACTTCCTTCTATAGGCACCTACATTGTGA
Organism: Calonectris borealis; assembly: GCF_964195595.1. Classification (NCBI taxonomy): domain Eukaryota; kingdom Metazoa; phylum Chordata; class Aves; order Procellariiformes; family Procellariidae; genus Calonectris; species Calonectris borealis. The sequence goes on along the minus strand of NC_134330.1, from coordinate 4,234,635 downwards.
AGCAAAAAGCAATATCTGCCTCAAAATTAAGGGAGCAGGGGATCATGTTGTAAGAAAATTGTTTTCCAAAGGCTTAGATATTTTGTCAATGTATAGAAAATGCATTTTCAAATAGTAAATTAATATCTTCTAACTGAAGATTGATAGACATTGATTTATATCTGCCTAGCTAAGATAACTGCAAAATGTAATTCTTTAAAATATTTTAAAATATTGTAAGCCAAATCTAATAACTTTTAATACAGAGAGCTAAACTGAAATACCTTTTTCTTCAGTGATGGTGGAATCTGAGGTAAGTGCAAGTATGCAAAACTGTTCTTCAGGTAAAGTATTCTATTTTTAGTACACTCTCCAGTCACCAGAGAAACTTAAAACTGTCACAAGATTATAAAACAGGCAAAGTAAAATGTCTTGCCCCTTTACAGCTAAGGGTTCAACTAGTCAGATGATTCCAGAGATGGGAAACTTCATGTATATGAGCAAAGCTACTCTTGTGCCAAATGGTTATGATAGTGTTAGGAAAAAAAAGCGCATGAAAACTCATATGAAGGGGAATATTTTATTGGTATGTCATTAGCAAGAAAGACTATATTGTGAAGGCATGTTTTCTGTAACTCTAACTATATATTAGTCAAATGACTGGTTTGCATTATGTGTAGCATAAGGATAAAACCCATTAATGTGAAAAAACCAACAGCTGTTTTTCAGCTATTTTAAGCTTTAGTTCTTTTTGAGGGAAGTAAGACCATCGCAGAAATGAGAACATATTGCCAATCATGAAAAAATATAATAGTTTTCTGCCACTGTGTAGATCAGTATCAAAGAGTTCCTATTTATGAAATTTTCCTGCTATTTTCCAGAAGACTCATATTCCCCTCTGAGATTTCCAGTTCCTGGTTTCTTTCTAAAGACAGCATATGCTTGGAAAATTAGATTAATGTAATCTTTATATCTGTCTAAATGCCACAAAATGTGTACTGTGTGCTTTCTTAGTGATCCTCAACAGAATGAAACTGATCAATAGGAGGTATGTTAGATGAAGAAAATAATAAAAAAATAATAACTTTTGAGGAATTGCATTGGAACATTGGATGATAGCTTGAAAGCTCATTTTGTGATTATCTTCTCTAACATCTTATTCAAGAGAAAGCTAAATGGTTTCTATGTAGAAACAAACATACTAAGGACTTAATCTTACATCTATTATATATGAGACCTTATTGCTTGCTTCCACTGATTCAGGAATGATTGACCTCATTTCTGACTTACTTTAAAGGAAGAAGTTACTTGATGTAGCAAAGTTATATATCATGCTCTGTTCTTTTCCTCTTCCTACTGATAATTTTACTAAATCTAATGTATTTAAAAAGCTGGTTCTTGACAAGACATCTGAAAAACTGATCAACAAATCAACAAAGATATGGTTGCTAAGAGAGGAGAGGGCCAGACTGAGTTAAATAGTGCACCCTTAGAAGTTGTGCCACTAGGAAGAACAAATTTGTCTTGCTGTTACATTTTTTCCTGTAGAAATGAAATAATTTTAAAAATTCAGCTGTATATTGATTGTGTCTTGCTCCCCCCCTTGCCCCTCCCTTTTTTTTTTTCCTCAAGCTTTGCTGGGAATAGGTATAATCAGTGTCATTTGTAGGGTCAGGTTTAATTTCAGTGATTTTGGTGGTGCAATATTTTGCTTTCAAATATTTATTTAGAAATATCTTTAGCAAGCTTGGAAAGTAGGCCTATTTCTCCAGTGTTGAGATTTGCAAGAGATTGAAAGGAAAAAAACAATTGATGTTATTTCATCTTAAGTGCTTAACTGAGGCACTGATGACAAAATGATTATTTTGAGGACTGCAAAAATCTTACTTTGACTTGGAATATGACAAGAAAAACTTGTAATCATTGCCCTTTTAGATTTCTTTGCAGAATACTATGCAACATTCACAGAATATCGTAGATCCCAAGTTTAGGATAAAAAAATGCAATACTTGAAGTGAGATTTTTTAAAAATTAATCCTTTCTTTATTTTAAAGAGAGAAAATATTTTTATTTCAGTTCAAATATTCCCCACAGTCTTGCTATGAAAAATCAAGAAAGGCAATGTAGACTCAACCTTTTAACATTTGAATTATGTAAAATATGGACAGTAAATAAGAGTGGAGTTCTTGCCCCTCAACTTGCAATTTTAAGCTAAAGAGGAAGAACTTCTCATGGTAATTTTACATAAGCAGAAATCTTTTTTTTATAAAGTAAGCTCTTAACTTGAAAACAATGTTCTGTCTGCTCTATCACTGATGAGTGAAGAGACTGTATCCTCTCCCTTTAAAAAGCAGATGTACATGGTTTTAACTTGCTTTCTGAACCCCTATCGTATGAGAGCTGGCATTGTTGTCACTATTTGTAAATTGAAATTCATATATTATGCTAGATTGGCTTTTTTAACATCATATTAAATAGGCTGTGATGTTTTACTCTTCTCTAATTTGTCTTTTATCACCTATTCTATTGATTGCAATCTAAAAGCCCTTTTAGGAAATATAATTAACTACTTCCATCTCTAATATTAATCACAAGGACCAATGAAAAAGAAATACCATCCTTTTTAAGATGGCACTTGTTTCATCTTCTTTTGTGAGGTTTTACAATAGAAATGCTGATAATGTTGGCCCGTGCTCACAACAAACAACTGGAGTAGATATTGGTTGCACCTGTTTGGGGAATTTTCTCGTGGTTAATGAGAAGGTTTGACAGAGACAGTTAAATTTCCCACCCCCAGCTCTGTTGATGATTTGGTTCTGCACCTTAGCTTGTTCCTGGGTAACAGCATGATAGTGTTATGGCCTGAGGGAGGGAAAGGGAGGCGAGGCAGGTTGTAGCTGTGTTAATGTCTCACTGGAGCCCCCTCCAAGATGGGGAATCTCTTCCTGATGGTAGTTGTTGAGCTGGCTGCTGCCAACCATGTGCTACAGAGTGAGCAACAGTGGCGTGGAGTCCCAGAGACTCAGCAGTGAGCACCAAGCTCTGCCGCTAAGGTGTAGAGCTGTCTGGGTATGGCTGCTGATGCCAATGTCCTCAGACCCAAGGGATTTTGGTCCTAGAAATCCTGGTGCTTCTCTGGTAGAGAAATTCTGAATCATTTGACAGAAGTGTATGCAGAAAGTTGAGAAAACTTCAATATTGTTATTAATGCCTTGTTACTCTTTAAAAGAAGCAACTATGAAATTCAACCCATATATTGGATGATGGTGATGTTGTGGCATACAGAGATGGGCACATTTCATACACTTTAGACTGGAAGTCGTTATAATCTACAAATAGGTGGTATTTAATGATAATCACTTTCAAAACACAGCTAATGGTTTACATAGTGAGAGATTCTTTAAGTTGCTTTTAAGGCATCTTCAGTTCATGCTTCCATGCTTTTAAAAATACTGAATCAAATAAAATATTTTTATGTTCCTTTTAAAAAAAGAGTATCAGCTAAAATGAGCTATTTAAATTGCATATTTACATTTTGTAACGGTTAACATATATGGTGACATTTCAAAACGTACTAATTTATGATTAAAAGGATGCTGAGTTTTTCAAGTGCAATGGTGACTATGCTTGGAAGTTGCTTTATATAGCATTAAAAAAATCATTCTTAATGAACAGATTATGGGAATATATTCATTCCAGTGCTTTTATTTCAATGAATGTTGCTAGTAGTACAACAAATTAAAGGGGATTAATTTTGTTAGGAGCTTTTCACACCAAGATTTTTTTGACCCAAGAGCAATTTGCATAGATTCTACTACTCTTAGTGAAGCTGTTTGCTTTTGCATATGAATTGATTGAAGAATTAGATCTGTGCTAACACATTCTTTTTTTGGATCTTAAATAACCACTGTTGAAACTAGACTGAGTTATCAAGAAAGAATGTATATATGAATCTGTATAATAAATTTTACTTGTTAATATGTTACTTTTCATTTATCAGATACTCAAAAACCTTTGACTAACTAAAATCTTTTTGGCCATCTTGTGGAACTTCTTTTGACTCTATCTTTTGGATGTGATGAGCATGATAGGCTTCATTCCTTTAGAGAGTTTATTTAGTAATTCATTTTTGGACAAAACACTCTGCACAGAATATTTTTATCCTTAAAATTTCTCATTGTAATTACCTTCAACAACGGCAGAGTATTTCTCCACCTGTATTTTGAAGAAAAGATAGTTACTTAGTTGTGGTTCTTTTCACAGAAGATTTTAAAAAATTATTTTTATTGATGTTCAGGTTAAACTTTTAATTTGCTTTACAGTAGAAGTTTCAATGCCTTGACTGCTCTATCACTGGTGTATGCTCTCATTTATTTTTTGTTGTCTTGCTAAATTGCTTACATGATCACGTTAAAAGCAAAAGCAACAGGGCATGTAGTACACAGATAATGAGAGTACTATTCATTCCTATATTTGATGTCACTCTGAAATAATGGCTGTTCTGCACCATTTTCTTTCTTCATGTTGTTTGGTGTGTACTGTTTTTTGGTTTGTTTTCTCCTAGGAAGTATTCTCACTGACTAGGAAAGATATGTGAAAAATGAGATGAAATGGACTTAGTGCTTTAAAACACTAGATGTTCTTTGAATCATGCTGCAACACTGTCTTATGCAATGCAATCATGATTACGTAATGCAAATGGTTATAAAAATAAATGTGTCCTGGACAATATATGTCCATGACATGTTAGTAACCTATGACGTGCTACTAAACTGTAAATGGTCATTGCTACATATTATAATGTAGGTCCTCATTTTTGGTTTAGCTGAAATCAACCACTAAACAAATATTCTAGATTTTTGTTGTTATAACATATTAGTGATTAGATAAAATGAATGCAGATTGTGGACTTGTTTTACAGAAACATTTCTGCTGTGCCTTTGTACTTCATTAGGGAGAAACAACATTACCCACCTTTAATAAGACATTTTATAAAGAAGCAATCATCAGAGTCATAAATTAGAACTGCATGGGAAATAGCTGCCCTTGGGTACTTCAATAATTAATACAGAAGTTAAACGAGTTAACTAGATTGCAGGATTACCTCAGTTTGTGTTTATATTGGATGGAAAACAGCTAAAGGCAACTAATGATTGAGTAACTGAACCAACATTTTAAGCTGTAGTATTGCTTGCCAGTTCTGAACTCTGCATGCAATCCGTTGAAAAGTTTGATATTTTTTATTGGTGGAGTAGGATTAAAAAGTTGGCTGCTAAACTTTGATCATAGGAAAGTGTGCTTGGATGCAGACAAGTCTGAATTAGGAAACATTTGCGCTTTCTTGTAGCTGTAATTACAATAAAAGGAATATTTGATTAATTGGGTAAAATTGTGGGTAGCTCCTTAAAGTTAATTTTCTCAGAGGATATGATTTTGAAGCTATTTTTGTTGGCCTTTTATGATCCAGTAAAGTCTGTTAAATTGTACCTAACAATTTTTCAAGTTTAGTGTCTTGTGCTCTTCATTTACAATAAAGAATTTGAGTACTTTCTCTCATTTGCGAATACGATTTTTTCATATGCTCTGTGCTTCCATCATGATGTAACTAAAAATAGAAGCAGCGTATAAAAATAGGCCTTGGCATTTTAACTTCTTGGCACTGTCTCTAGGGCTGTTCCTTTCACCTCAGGCTATGACCTTCTTACTGAGGTTCAAAAATCTGAAATGAATGTGGTAAGTTATTCCTCATTAGTGTTATGAACGCTGTACTCTACATGTTATATTAATTAGCTTCTAGAATGATTCTTTTACCTTCAGTCCTAACTTGAAGTTATGGAAGGCTGAAACCCCCACGCTCTAGTTGAGAATTCAACAAATAGTTATGTGTTTTCTTTTTCTGTTTCTCAACAGAGAAAGTATTAGGTAACTAAAATTTGATTTTCCATGTATACTAGCTTTACATGCAATGAGCGTTTGCTCCATTAGACATTGCTTGATTATTTTTTAAAATTATATGATAGCATTGAAAAAGCTCATAATACAATTTTTTAAATAAGGTATTTGGTTTATTAGTTTATAATAGATCACCTGAAAATCAAGGGAAACATTCAGTTCCTATTGGAACCTATGGGCTCCGTTGAGGACAGTGGTAAAGTATCTAAAATTTCTACCTGCATACCTACCTGCATAAAAAATAGGAATTTAAACTAATAAGCTTATATAAACTAATTGTACACACTTACATATACAGCATGATATATATTTTAAACTAAAGCTTTTACCAGCTTTTCTTATAAGTAGTATCATTCTGTTTAATTCATCTAATCATTGAGTTTGAGGCAAATATGATTGAATGCATGTATTTATATATAAAGATCCCTATCTTAAAAAGAGTTTATGCTCTCAGCTGTCTTATTACCACTTTCTTCTGAAAAGCTGTGTAAAAACCTACGTGTTAGGTAATGAGAGGTCAGAAGCTCAATATTTCCAGAGATTAGGAGGAACACTATTGTTTGGGGAACAGATACGCTTTCTGCTTGTAGAACATGGATGCATTGCGTTGTTCTTAGTTCTGCTTTCTCACTGGAGTGTACTCCACAGAGAATAAGGAATGTATCTGTTATAAAATGAATTTAATCTCTCTTCTTCTTGGCACTCCAAAAAGGTTATGTCAGATTTTAGAAGAAAATTAATTGGTCCTAACCTTAACATTCAAATGTGAATTGTTGGTGAAAATGCCCCCAGTAGAAATGAGCATTGATATAAATACTGTGCTGAACTACTAAGGTTAGTGTATGTTAAGTTCAAATAAACATGTGTTAACAGAGATGTTGGATTTTACTGAATATTCAAAGATTTTGACACATGGAAGTGATTTCAAAGTGGTGCTTGTACATATGATTCCTCTATGATGGCAAATAGTAGTAATTAATAGTAGTTTTGATGTGCCCAAAAAGGATGAAATTTGACCTATATTCATGTCTTAGAAATCTGAAGAGAAACCGAGATAGATTATTCATTTGATACCTGATAGATCAGAAGAGAGAAGGAACTTCCCCCTGACCAAATACTGCACATCCTTTAAAAATATTAAAAAAAAGTGTGAGCTCTTTTCTCTGGCCTTTAACCTTTTACCTCAATGGTACGAACTGTGTAAAATCCATGAAAATAATTGTCTTCCATATCAACAGAGAGTTAGAGTTATTGCTATGTTACACGTGTGCAATTCCCATTGAAATAAGTGGAGAAAAGAAGATGCAGTTTCTAAGAGAGTCTGGCTGGGGATGTATGCCCAGGCTTCTTGGTTGGAGAGGAGAACTGAGCCTATATTAAGTAATCTGATCCTCTTCCCCAGTGCATTGTTCATTTGAGAATGAATTTTAAGTGGTTTAAACTTTCCTCATTGGTGTTAATCTTTTTCAGTTTGACTGATTATGAATGACCCAAATGATCATATAGAATACTTAAAATCTTGCTAATTACATTGTATACTAATTTTAGAAAAACATTTTTGGATATTAGATACTTTTGGTTTAGCACCTCACAAAACTGAGTTGGTGCAATTCACATTCACGTTGTTTTTATAAAAGTGCTGATGCTGTTTATGACATACAGTACAGTCATTTTTAAAAACATGAGACAAGCCACAAAGTTCTAAATCTAGCTCTGGGGATTAAAGAAAAAATAGTTTCTCCTATGAAATTACTAACTATCCTAAAATATTTTCCCCAAGAAAATCTTACAAACTCTCCCTATGTCTTGGGAGATGTGAGAAAAAAGGTTTGTCAGTAGGGAGTAAGACCAGGCATGTTTAATTATCTAGAATCAGTATATAGAGTAGAATACAATAAATCTGAAAAACACTTCTTAAATTCATCCTAACTAGTTGAAAATTTAATGCAGAAAGCAATGAACTCTAAATATTTTGATTAAATTTTTTTGTAAAAGGTGTTCTTCTATTTCTATTAATGTAATTCTATATTAAATAGATTTAAAAAACCAATTACAAAATATATAATTTATATATTACAAAATATATAATTTACTTAATAAAAAGCTAGTTTTGCATTAACATATTGAAAGCTATTCAGTTTAATTTGTTGTCCTCTGAAAACTGATGAAGTAATGCAATTTCTGTTTCCGTGCTATGTCTGTGCATCTTAACAGGAATAAAGACAAAGCCCAAGAAATGTTATAGTAAGACACGTATGTTTGTGTATATATATATTTACTTGCCTGTCTTTCTAAGCTCTTAAACACCAAATTTTGATCAGTCCCTTTATGAACAAAAATTACATAGCGAAATAGGAATTCAGAATAAGAAGGGAGTTTCAAGCTATCTTATAGTTTCATCCTCTTTATTATGGAGTGGAGCAAAATATTAAATATGGAAGTAACACCTTTGTGGGGGGGTTACTTTTTGTTTTTAATTCTGAGAAAATTGTCATCTGAAATAGAGATAACAAAAAACATCTGTTGAGGAAGTACAGAAAGAAAAAGGAAAGCACTTTGAGGAAGTTGGCTTTATATTTGTAAAGATATGAAAAACAGCTAATCAGGTAGCATGAAATAATAAAACAGAAAGAGGAAGAAAAAATTAAGTAATATTACAACCTGTTCCTTCCATTCATTTCTTAGAGAATCACTGTCTGTGAAATGGGTCTGCAAAATAGAGAAACCCTTCAAAGTTTTTTATAACCCCTGTTTTACTGTGACAAACTTCCTAAACTGAAAGTTGGTTATGCTCTACTGTATTTATACTTACTTTGACATCATTGCAAGATTTAGGGGCTATGCTGTTGCTTTAACTCTTAAGTTAGAGAAAGATCTGGTGCTTTCTTATGCTCTTGCTTTCATGTGGGTTTGCTATTAATATCTTGTTACCAGTTACAGATGCTTTTCAGGTTTAGGCTTCACTCAAAGTTTTTTTGGAAAGACTGATAAAACAATTCAACTGTCTCCTTTTAGTGGTGAAAAAGGGATGACACCATTCTATTTTGCCTGTGACCATCTAGCAGATAGAAAAGAAAACATTCATAGGTGTTAAATCAGGAAAAAAACTTTTTTAAAGGGCTACTTCTGTGTGGGAGTAAAACCCCAAATTTCTATAGGCTGGGAAAAAAAAAGAAATTACGTTTGTTAAAATCAACAAGCAAATAATAGCATAAGATCATATAGTATTTTAAATACTATGTGCCAGCAGAACGTTTTCCTCATTTTCCAATATGCTCACTACTGCAAAAAATTAAAAATGCGATATTCTGGTAGCCTTGTGGTCTATTCTATAATGGGATCTTGTGGGATTTTGCATTGATAGGCATCCGAGAGTTGTGTTGGTACTTACAGTAGAATAAGGATTCAGAGAGTTTGATAGAAAAAAAGATTGCTGCAAAATCAATCTTATGATGACAGTCAAAAAAACTGAACAGCGTAAATCAGTGAGATACTTTACTAGAAGCAGTACTACAGAATTGTGTCTAGCTAAAGTGTCTGTCTAGACTCTTGAAATACATTCTACAGGAACTTGTATTTACTTTTCTTAGTTGTTCTCTTTAGGAAGGACAGGCAGGGGAGACGTGGAGGGGATACTGTCCTCTATGTCAATCACCAGCTGGAGTGCATGGAGCTCCACCTGGGGATGGATGAGGAGCCAACTGAGAGCTTATGGGTCAGGATTAAAGGGAGGGCAGGGACAAGTGACATTATAGTGGAGGTCTGCTACAGGCCACCCGACCAGGAAGACCAAGCAGATGAGGCCCTCTATAGACAGATAGGAGCAGCCTCACGTTCACAAACTGTCCCACACGATATCCTTGTCTCTAAATTGGAGAGACATGGATTTGACGGATGGGCCATTTGGTGGATAAGGAATTGGCTGGATGGTCACACTCAAAGACTTGCAGTCAACGGCTCGATGTCCAAGTGGAGACCAGTGATGAGTGGCATTCCTCAGGGGTCGGTATTGGAACCGGCGCTGTTTAACATCTTTGTCGGCGACATGGACAGTGGGATTGAGCGCACCCTCAGCAAGTTTGCCGACAACACCAAGCTGAGTGGTGCGGTCAATGCTGGAGGGAAGGGATGCCATCCAGAGGGACCTTGACAGGCTTGAGAGGGGGGCCCCGTGCAAACCTCATGAAGTTGAACAAGCCCAAGCGCAAGGTCCTGCACATGGGTTGGGTCAATCCCAAGCACAAATACAGGCTGGGCGGAGAATGGATTGAGAGCAGCCCTGAGGAGAAGGACTTGGGGGTGTTGGTTGATGAGAAGCAAAACATGACACGGCAAGGTGTGCTTGCAGCCCAGAAAGCCAACCGTATCCTGGCTACATCAAAAGAAGCGTGCCCAGCAGGTCGAGGGAGGTGATTCTCCCCCTCTACTCTGCTCTCGTGAGACCCCACATGGAGTACTGTATTTAGCTCTGGGGTCCCCAACATAAGAAGGACATGGACCTGCTGGAGTCCAGAGGAGGGCCACGAAGATGATCAGAGGGCTGGAGCACCTCTCCTATGAAGACAGGCTGAGAGAGTTGGGGATGTTCAGCCTGGAGAAGAGAAGGCTCCAGGGAGACCTTCTAGCAGCCTTCCAGTACCTGAAGGGGGCCTACAAGAAAGCAGGAGAGGGACTTTTGACAAGGGCTAGGACAAGGGAATAATGGCTTTAAACTGAAAGAGGGTAGATCTTAGGAAGAAATTCTTCACTATGGGGGTGGTGAGGCACTGGAACAGGTTGCCCAGAGAAGTTGTGGATGCCCCATCCCTGGAAGTGTTCAAGGCCTGGTTGGATGGGGCTTTGAGCAACCTCGTCTAGTGGAAGGTGTCCCTGCCCATGGCAGGGGGGTTGGATCTTTAAGCTCCCTTCCAACTCAAACCATTCTATGATTCATTTTTGGTGACAAAACAATGTTATCCACTGGAGCAGTAGGGAATACGAGTTGCTAGTCTCACTTAGAGCAAGGTTAAGTGACATGATAAAAATGATTACAGTGAGAAGTCTAAAATAGCTACCCTTGTAGTAATACTGGTAGCAACAATAAATATGGAAACTTTCAGGAAAATGCCAAGCTAGACGATGCGTATGGAGGTTAATTCACAGTTTCTGCATGTCAAGAGCTTCCAAGTTATGTCAAAGGAAGTTTGGGCTAAATAAAAAGGCGCAGGATATGACCCTCAAAAAATTGCTACTTTTAAATCTAAGAATAAACTAACACATCCTGTAGTTTCATAAACCTTATGTTTCAGAACTGCGTTAATTAATTTACCGTATATTTATCCTTCTTTTTGAGGAAGATGATTTGTTTTACTTTTCTGTTCTATGAATAAGGAAGGATAAATACATAAAACAGGGCAGGAGGTTGAAACAAATTTATAGTAAGAAAAAAAAAAAGAGCAAGTCAACCGATTTAAAAGTAAACATAAAAAAAATTACTTTCCACTTAAGAAAGAAAATCCTTTTCCTTCTTAATCTTTTCTCCCCACCCTCTGCCCCCCATCAAAAAGTTTTCATGTCTTTCTGTAGTTATAAAATAAAAGACAATTATATTGTGCTGCTGCTACAAATAAAAATCCAGAGTTTGTAGTCTTGTTTGACATGTGCTTTTCTTGTGCCACTATAATAATGAGGGAAGAATATGCAAAACAAAAGGTAGATAATGCTGCCAGACCAAGTAATCATTGTATCGCAATTTAGCTCAAAACAGTAAAACTGATCTAAATTTAAAATAACTGACAAAAAAAACCTAGTGTTGGTTTTGCTTCTGAAAAGTGTACTTAAAAACATTTTAAACTTTTACTTTGCAATCAAGAAGCTTGGAAGCTTTCCTTAAAAAGAATAATCCGAAATTTGAAAGTACTTGCTTGTTTCAAATGGTTGAACTTTGAAGTAAAACACAAAATACTACGAAACAGTAGTCGTATGAAATTGCACAAGTTGGCATCAAGGGATGAAGCTGTGCCCTTCAAAACTATAATTCTCCAGTGCTTCCTTTGGGCCACAATTTCATCCACTGTAGAGATTTTTGGGGTTTTTTTGTTTGTTTGGGTTTTTTTTACCCTCTAAGAAAAAGTTAGGTGTGATACGCTGCGGTCAGTGACTGAGCCTGTGCTGTTATACATCTGGCATGTTTCTGGGCTATTAGCCTGTCAGGTGAAATGTGGACCTTTTCACATAAATACAATGTAATGAAAACTTGTGATGTCTTTCAAAAGATTAAATGTCTCACTGCAAAAAAGACTTGAAATTTCACCACTGGTAGTTACACTATAAATACTTAACATTTGCCTTTCAGATTTTTTTGGTGGGTAAACATATGGGGTCCTCTAGACTGCTCTTAAGAGATTTTTTTTTTTTCATCTGTGATATCCAAATTCTTTCCTTTAAACGTTTACGTTGACATTGATGGGTACTGTGAAGCTTCAAGAATTCCTCCAAGTCTAAGTAAAGTACTTCTTGTCACTCAAACCCTGAAAAATAGTTCTTCAAGGAGTTAGGTGATGGAACCTGTAACGGAGGAAATCTAAGTGGGGTTGTTTTCCAACATACATAGAAGTCACCGATTAACACTTTAAGAATAAAGGGACAGAATGAGAAAATGTAATACGCACAGTGTCAAATGAAAATAATTTAAAAAAAAATTGTGAGAGTGATTAGACCATCTGAAACATCAGATCAGCTAAAACACTATTAAAAGAAATTGCTAGCATGCCCACTTCTTTAGTCAGTCACCTGCTAACTTCATACCTAATGGGCTGTGTTTAAACATCCGAGTAAAATGTTGATTGAACCTAATAACCTAATCAGTTCCATTTAAAGTCTGGACAGCTGAAATCGATGAAAACTAAAGGACTGATGCCCCTTCTCCCTCTCCAAGGTGAAAAACTGTACATTCCATTTGATTCCTTGGTGAAAATTGCACGTTTTTTCTGAACCATATTAACTTAAGTATTCAATAATTTAATCGTCAAAAGTAGCTATAGTGCAACAGCTTTAATGTTACTACCATGGATTTACAGAATTGTAATCTTTCTTAGGTTTCACCATCCTCTTTTATCAGTGTTGAATGTTTCTTCCATGACAAAGAAAGTCTGGCAAGGTAAATAGATGGTCCAAATTGTTTTGTTCAACCGCTGTTTCTGTGTTCCAGCCAGCTTTAGATGCTTTTATACTTCCAGGAGCAGTTTCTATCATTCTCTATCATTTCCTTCTCATATTATTTTACTGTTTTATAAATGGGAAATAAGAATTTATCATAGTCTAGAAGTCTCATAAAAAATAGAAGTACATTGACGTAGCAAGCTACCCAAGAAACTGGTGTTAATGAACTTTGGTTGCTGCTTGTTAGAGATTGCAAGGAGGACAATGTACTTAGTTTCAAAGGTCAAGGACTGCAACTAATCTACTAATTCCAGTCCCCAAAATACATCAGTTTGGATGGAATTGGTAATTAGCAGATTTGTTCTTTCTGTTATGTAAGAGGAATTGGTAATTATTAGATTTGTTCTTTCTCATATGTAAGAGATCTGGTACTCTGCATGCTGCTAGCAGAATTTAAGTGTGGAATGACATGTTGACTTAATATCAAAATAAGGAATTTGCAGCTGTATTAAGTATATTTGTAACTCCCCAAATTCCAAGTCCCAGCCCACATGCTTTGGATATCCTGTAAAAGAAAACATTTCACAAGTATTCTTTTGCTCCACAGATTCATCTGGTTTTTTTCCACCTCATGGATCCAAATATAGTTTACACATGTCTGTTGTGGGAATACAGTTTATTGTATGAGGATGGTGCTACTCTCTGTATTTGCTTGCCAAGGTTAATTATTTATTTGTTATAATCGTAATCTGAGAAAAACAAAAATATACGCATGATAATATATTTTTAAAACAGCACTGGTAGCTAGATACATGGCTGATTAATTTTACTGGAACTTTTACTGTTGCTTTCTGTGTGTAGTTATAAAACCATTACAGTACTATCCATGAAAACAGTAGAGACTACTAGTGTTAGTATGAGTAGAAAATACAAGCTGCTAGTCTCACTTAGCACAAGGGTAAGTGACATGATAAAGAAATTTTACAGTGAGGTGTCTAAAATTGCTACCCTTATCGTAACACTGGTGGGAACAACAAACCGGGAAAGTTTCCGAAAAATGGCAACATAGACAAAGCACTTTAGGAAGTGATACCCTTGATATCATGCTTGAAAATATCTTTCAAATTATTTTATCTCTGCAAACTATTGGCCAAGCCATGGTGTTCAATGAAAAAATAAAGCACACAAATACACAGCCCAGATCCTGTCTATGACAGCTTTTGCCTAGACCTAAGAAAGTAAACAAGCTTGCCCATGCTCACCAGTAAGATCAAGTTAGTTTCCTTAGTTAAAAATAACATGCTTGTAAGCATACTAAAAAATATAAAATCAGTTAATTGATATGTTAGCGTGTATATGTAAGTTCTTGTGCTGATTTGTTTTGTTCTGAATTAAGCATGCAGGAAAATTCTGACAAAGGATAAAATTTTCCTCTAGATCAAATTCCAGAGAATGCCCTGTGACTGTAAATAAGCTTTACATGGTCTAAGTTGATTTATATCACTGGAGTATAAAAGAGGGAGTGAAAAGTCAGAGGTGATGTCTCAGTCAAGAGTTGGGCCTTGACACCTGCAGGGAATAGACTTCTTCAATAAAGGATATAAGGCACCTTATTGAATGCCTGTTTAGATAAAAAATAGCTGTATGGTGATAATATGTAGTTAAAAGCTGGTTTGGCTACATATGACTCTAAACCCATTTCCAGTTTTTACTGTGCTCTTAAACTTCGCCGAATTTGCTCCTGTGATAACGTTCTGAGCTGTCTCCCTCTTTCTGAAAAATACCTAAACTTGAAGAAACAAATCTGGATGGTATATAATCCTACATAGCCACATTGAATATGAATTCTTCCTATCAGTTATCTCTCTATTTGTATGAATAAATTTCATTCAAGCCCTATTGATCACAATTAAGGGTTGAAAGTAGAAATTGACTTTCATTAGCTCAAGGCAAATTAATCTCAAGGCACTGCAGTAGGTTGTACTCACTTTCTGTTAGTGAACTTGACAATCAGGTTCAGTTAGAATCCAGAAGTGCAGCAGGAGGACTGTATCCCAATATTTTAATGTGACAGCTACCAAGGGAATTACTTTCTGAATTAGAAGAAGGGAAACTGGAAACATTGAGGGGGTGGATGCAGACAGATATGACAGGATTCTAAGAACCTGGGATTCCTGATGGCGTAGGCCTTCAGAGACCACCCACTGAGCTTTGGCAGGTAATAATCTAGGAAATTATAATACACTTATTTTAAATGAATCTGTTGAGATGTTTGATCTGAGATCTTCATGACACATACAGGAATGCTTTTGCTGCTAGAGCTCTGTTATTTTACCAAATTATATTGAAGACAAGAAGAGATTTCAGAATGGATTTTGTAATGATATAGCATCCAGTTGAGTGAGTAAAAGTATGACCAAATTCTACAGAAGCTAGCATCATGATATTCCTATAAAAGAAGAAAGTTCAGTCAACTTAGATCTTTTACTGAATGGTACTGGCATGTATCCTCATGCTCTGCATGTGTGTGCCTATGTGGGTAATTATATTGTAAAAATTTGGCATGCAGAAGAATCATTGTGACTAAAGATCTAAGAATTAATCCCCCCCAACTGTAATGTTTCTACAGAAACTTCTTTCAACAGAGTAAGTCTGTGCAAATGATGGAAATTACTGTTTGTAAACATTTAAATTAAGGTGTTTGCATTGTACTACATAGCCTCATTCCTTTGTCACGAAGCCACCAGACAGATTTTCGTCTTACAGCTAACCAGATTAAGCATTCTCTAGAATGCTAGATCTCTGTATGCTATTACAAAAGCATTCCATCTTCTCCCCCTCCCAGCCCCATCAAGCCTGATCAGTTATTTTGAATCTGGAATATAAAGCAGTATGTATGTAACTGGAGAAAGAAATGGAACGTATTTATTGGTGCCAAGGGAGTTCAGCCTCTAGTGGGGGAAATGGCAGTGTGCATAATGAGGTTCATAGCATAAGATTTAGTAGCATTGTAAAGGAATTCCTGTCAGTGTGGCTCTGATAGGACTTATCAAAGAGTACATGCTACTTATCTATCTTTGGCAGAGAAGTCTAACTCCGTTTAACTGTCAGCACATCTATAATCCTTCAAAGTCTGGAATTGTTGATAGAATGTCAAATATCTTGGATTATGTATTGTCACAAAGAGTAAGATCTGTGACTGTAATATCAGACGAAGCAAATGTAGCTGTTTAATGAAATAATTCTGAGCTTTTAATGTGGCATAACATAAGCCCAGGTTATTTTTTTTTTCCATTTGGTAACGTGAGCCATTTCAGTGTTGTATTGGAGATAAGATAGAGAGATAAAGACTTTGGGGATTACAGCTACCTATCTACAGATAGATAGCACAGGCAGAACTAGCAATTTTTTTTGTTATTTTTGCATGATGCAAGTCTTAATGTACACACTGTTGAAATGTTCTGGTCAATTAGTACCTTTGTGGCATTATGGATGTGTTATTAAAATACATTGGAGATGAGACAATGTTATAGCATTCAGCAATGAAAAAATAACGTCAAATAGGACAAAACAGCCTAGCGCTGAATGGTGTAATCAGCAAGTAAGCTATTTTAATTCTAACTCTCCATAAATCAACATCTGTCTGCTTGCTATTTTATCTTTAAAAGCATACACACACAGACATGTGCGTACACAGGTTTTGTAAATAAATATATTTTAATTTAGGGCTGATAGAGACTGGTTTTTTCTCTCTTAATACTGAAGTCCTGTGTTTAAATCTCAAAACAATTTCTGCCAACTGCAGTACCACGGGTTAGCTCAGGGGTTCTTTCAGCTTCTGGTTGTTGTTCCTGCTCCCCCTTTCCCACTCAGTGCTCATCTAGAGTTGCATACTGCTGGCAGTTCTACCAGTGATTTATGTGGTAGTGACAGTCGCATATGAAGAACCAGACCAATGCCACTAATTCATGTCATCTCAGTTCCTTGCCAAATGAGTAGATGCTCATCACTTTTGGCTCTCTTGGTACAGCCACTAACTTTTGACATTCTTACTGTGAAGACCGCAGCACCTTATATCCTTACCTAGCTGTAAGATACCTCTGTTAACAGGAATATTTAAAGCAGGTGAATAATTCTTGTCCCCTATCCAAAACAAAAAAAAAACCCTCTTGATGTTTTTTTTCTTCACCTGTTATAAAGCCCTTGGGCAAATAGCTCCTACAAGCCTACATTTTTCTTCATTTCCTTTTCAACTCAAGGGTAATAGCAGTTAAATCTAGTAAAATAAATGTTGATTGATGGAGTTTATTCATCATGCCAAGCTAATGAGGCATCATAAATATATTTTTGAATGTGTAAAATCCATTGGAGGTAATTGCTACAGTTGGATAAAAGATACAGTGTCTTCTTGATTCACTTGTCTTGGAGTCAGGAACTAGCTGAGCGAGTCACTGTTGATTCAGATTTTTTGAACCTGCAATGGTGCAAATAGAATCTTTTTCAAAATTCTCCAGAGAAAAAACGTGACAAAGCACGCCTGTCTGGTTTTTGAGTTTATCCCCAGAGATGCAATAAAACAGTGGAATCAAATCCAGAATTTCAAGAAGTAAAATAAATTCATGTTTCCATTTCTCTTCTGCTGACATACTTTGTTTACAGGATCTTGGCTGAGAGTACTTTTGCAGCTCATCAGTGTCCTTGTTTCATTTACCCATGTTTGCCACAGAACTAGTTTCTGTTCTAAAGAAAAAGAAAAGGTTGCCTGTATATATTGTACTGTATATTGATAATAAAACAGTGGTCTTGATCTATGCACTATGTGCAAGTCTGCAGTTAGTGGTTAGAAAATGTCTGCCAGTGTTTAGAAATGTTTGTCATAATACAGGGAATTTCAAAGGCAATCGGTTGGCTGGAATTCCTTTCACATGGGCTGCCTGTTTGCATCTTAACTAGATACTTCCTCATTACTCTGAGAAATGCAGGTCAAAGAACCCGGTCAAAATCTGGTCATTTTGCTTCTGTGTACTGCTGTTCATCTGCAGGAAAATTGGGTTGAATGAGTGAATATGGACTCTCTATTAATTATCAAGGTTATTTGTGCAGGGAGAAGAAAATTAACCTTTACTTGCAAAAATACCTTGCTACAGTGCATATGTATTAAATCAGTGAAAGGTTTGTTATTCGTGTTGATATCTTACTGTGTTTTGCAAAGTTCAAGAGAATAGTATTTTAACATCATATTCCTTTGGGTATGATGATCATACTAGTTAAAATTTCCTGTAAATTGAAATGTTACTTTTAAGGTCATTGTTCTTTATGCATAAGAATGGAAAGAACATGATGCATTTGTAATGGAAAAGAGCATCGCTATGGAAAATGTCAGCATAAATTGTTCCTCTTGTGTATACAGAGGTTCTGATGTCAAAGGTAAATGTTCTGGTATTAAATGCCTTGGAATTTCTTTAGCTATAGTATATGTTCTCAGACTCAGCTATTGTCTTCTGAGTATCAGCTTGTCTGATTTGGTACTCAGTTATGAGAACCTGACGCTAACATTTATCATGAATAGGAGAGCCAGGAGCAAAACCAGTGCAAGTGGCAACATCCTGACTGGCCAGAGAAAATTTTCTTGCTGTTCTTTTTCCTCCATTCAGGTTTTAAATTATCATTCTGTCTTGGGAAAAATGTGCGGGTGTCCTTCTAACCCAGGCATAATATGAACAATTCGGTGCAATAAATTACAACAGAAGGTGAAGGCTCTTAAACTGGATTGTAAGGTAGTTCAGTTGATCATCTTTCATTAGCAAAAACTTGAAATATATCGAAGTGTTTTGAACCTAGTTTTCCTGGGATGGGATGGGATATGACTATGAAACTGTGACATTTACTCTGTAACTATGCTAAGTTATTGGTAGGATGACTGCACTAGTTCGGCCTTGCCACCATAAATGGGCTGCACTCCATAACATTGCCCTGACTGGAAAAGGCCTACAGCATCTCACTCAGGTGTCGTGACTCAGGTTCATGAGGGCTGCAGTCTGAACACATTGAACCGGAGTTTGAGCTGACAGCACAGGAATGGAGGCCCTGTTTTAGTGCAGCTCTGCTCTGTCTTGAGTCCAACCACAGCCCACACAACATGAATTATTACATTAGATGAAATGCAGATTAAACCAGCAATTCATGTGAAGGGATGAGCAGAGGAGGGAAACTACATCTCAGGGCTTGTGTTTTAAGAGTGCAGGAGTATGGTTAAGAAAATCTTTTGCAAAGTCTGTGTTTCCCTTTTGCCTGCTATCTTGCCTCCAAAGGGGTTAAGTATATAAAACACAGATGTTTTTGTAGCCTGGAAGAAGTTTAGGTGAAAGTGCAAAGGAGCATATGTAAATTACCGTAGCCTTCTTTTTGTGCTTATTTTGAAAACGATAAACAAGGAGTGTTAATGGTGTTTTTATGATCTATTAAGCTCTGAAAATGTTCTCAGAACTTATATAAATGTCTATCAGTAGTTCAAGTTCACACATTAGCTCCTGGACCCTAAACCTTGTTTCTGCAAAATTCCTATTAGTATTTTTTGAGCCACTTAAATATTTGTTTCTTTATTTTCCAAAGTACAAAGTATGCATAATTTTGGCAATCTCAGAGATTATATAGGTGTTATTTAGTATATATCGATTGTTGTGTGTTGTGGAGTCTTAAGAATGTGAACTTAAAAACATAACACTACTTGTTGGGAGAACTGCAAACTAATTTAGAAATTGTCCAAAATAGCTACACATATGTAGCACTGTTCATTATCATCTTAAAAATATGTAGGGAGAAGGGTGTTGCCTACTAAAATGTTTTGGGGGAAAGGCTGAATTTTGTATTTGCCTTGTGAAGGTGTGCAAGGACATGCAGCACATCCACTAGATTGCTGTTCTTTCACAAGTGCGTTCAAGTGACGTTTTTAAACAATATAAACTCTTAATTGTTCCTCAAAGAGCAGCTGTTCTATTCCTTTGATCATTTTTGTTGCCCTTTTCCGTACTTTTTCTTGTCATCTGTGCGTGTATGCATTGGGAGGGGGAAGGCGTAAGGAGAGAAACCTGGACCAAGATCCAAATCAGAGATGTACTCAAGTTGTATGCACACTCAGGGTTTATAAAGCAGTTTAACAACGTTCCTGTTTCTAATAATTACTGCCATTCTATTTGCTTTATTTTCCTTTAGTGAAGAGTAAGCTGGCTTTTTAATAGACCAATTTATTATAACTTACAAGATGTTTCTCCCAAGTGGTAATAGTCAGTTCAGAGCCCACTATTTTGTATGTGAATTTAGGATGGACATTTTTTTCCCATATGCATCTCTTTACATTCATCTAGAGTATAATTTTGCCTGCCACATTGCCACTGTCACCTAATAGCATGACATTGTTGCAACTAACATTATTCTATTCTGAGTAAATACTATATTAAGATATGTCATTTAAAAGAAGGTGTATATAGCACTGTTTAACTTTTAAGTGCTTAACAGACAAAAATAATGAAAATAAATTGCTCCTGTGTTAAGTATAGGAGAATGCCCATGAATTTTAAACAACTGGCCTCAATTATCCTTCCTGCTGTGGTGCTTTCATTCAGATAAGCCTGCAGCAAAGCACTGGGCCTAAAGTTGTTCATATGCTGTGGTCTCTCCATGGAAACAGTCTTAAACCATAGAAAACAATTCAATTTTAAAAAGGCTGAATCTCCTTTCCAGTTGGCTCCTAAAATAACTTTTAGTATAGCCTCACACGTGCTAATTGCAAGTTAACTAGGCAAAGGCTGAAGGATATTGTTAGAACCATTTTAAGGAGAAAGTTAGGGACGCTGTTATGACTACCATTTCACTTATACTTCAGCTGCTAGTGTTGTCTTAAAGAATGATCTCTTCCTTCACCACTGAATTTTAATGTTGTGGCCCTTGTGGAAAGCTGAGGATTATGAGCTTTACTAAACTCATATTGTAGAATCCTGCTGTTAGTTAACCGTTTGCATTTTTTTTTTTAAGATGCAGAAATTACATTTAAGGTTCCTTTTTCATGCTCTTTTGGCAGCTGCTGGTCTAGATGTGAAGAACTTTATTTCCCTGTTCTCTCCAGACAAAACCAATTTTCTAAAACGCATAGGAAAGAGAAAGAATCACCATTTTGGTTTAGTCATAATTAGCCTGAATATTAAGCCCAGCAGACAGTTTAAATATTTATCAAAATTAAATTCCCTTGGAACTGAATACTAGTTCATTTTGCATCCTTTTTTCCTCCATAGCTCTCACATAGTAAATTTTCCTTGAAAGAAGATTGTATATTAGAAAACAAATCAAATTATTCTGACCATATGTCAGGAATACCCAGCAAAGTGTATTTTGCAAACATGACAGCTTGATCCAAAAAACATAAAAAAGTCTTTCCTGCTTTAGTGATTTTAGGTAGTGAGTGCTATTGTAAATAAATTAGATATTTTACTGATATACTGATGACATACAAAACCCCCACTATTCACAGGGTTGGGAACTAGGACAAAAAGATAAGTCAAGACTTTCCTGAATGAATGCCAAATCCTTTGTGAACTGTCTGCAATGCTGCCAGTGAAATGACTAGATTATGTTGATTCCTTATCACTAAGAGAATCAGCAAATGCTATACAATTGCTCCAGTCATGTTGCCATGACATGACCTCCTTTGGGTAAATTATGATCTCCTTTTGGAATCAAAATTATTTTTGTCTTAATTTTCAAGGCTCCACCTTATTTTAGTCAATTTGTTTCCTCTTTGTTTATGGCCTGTACGCTACCAGCTTCTCGCAGTCTGATGTTCCCTTGCGCAGCAATCAGTCAGTTCACCTTTCAGACCCTCTGTGCCCATTATATTTCCTCTGATCTTGAATGATATTCTGTTTTCCTCTTGTCCTTTAGCTCTTTCTTCAAGATTAATGTTTCCCTCAGCCTTCTACTGCTGACTCATTCCTGATCTCTTAACTGACTTGCTCCTACAAACTGTAATAGGTCAACCTATGAAAATAATTTACTTGATAGAATGACCAAGAAAATATATGGATAATTAAACAACATCTTATAATTTCCCTTACTGTTCTGTGTCTGTCAGGTGTTGTCCCCATGAAGCTTAAAGGTTTAGCGTATTTTTCTCTGTATTATTGCATGTATCCAGCCATGGGCCTATAGAACCGAGGCAGGCACTGTATTTGCACTTCTTTTAGAGATGATTGTCCTTTGTTCAGAAGCTGCACAGCTACTTTCCTTGCTGACAATTCTGTACATTTTTCTAGTGTTTTTCATCCATGAGTTTTCAAACTCATCATTTATCTCCCTGACTATCCCTACTCACGTGTATTAAATTTTGTCTTGAGTGCATGGGGAAAAATGGGATTCTGCAATTGACTGATTTACCAAAGAAAGCCTGTAATGAAGCTAGGCAGAAGCCTGGGCTTTCTTGATTTCCTATCCTTGCTGCTATCATTTCTTCCTTTGCCAAGCTAAAGCATAGCAAATAAAATTCCAAAGGGTTTTGTGGTTTTGGTTACACAAATTTTAGCATCGTTTTTGTATTGTAGGAATATTGTCTCTCTAGTTACTCTGAGATACTTAGAATCTCTCAGGCAAATTAAATCATGTTGCTTCCTGTTTTTCTTTCTCAGCTGCTTTTGTGTTTCTGTAACTTCAGTTAGATACTTGAGAGAGCTAGGTAAATATGGAAACTGTTGTTGTCAGTCTTGGATCTGGAATAAAAGTGATGGATGATAGGTTTGTGAATAAGAGTTGAGTACTTTATGCTTTGGTTCTATTGTACAGGTGTCCTGGTAACAAAACTGGGATGCAGGGTTGCAGCGGATGCTGTATGGATGCCTACCTGCTTTCAGAGTGGTGTTCTGTCCTTAGAGGTTGCATGGCGGCAGAAGGGACTGCAGGATGAGGAAAATAATTTATCTTCACTTAGTAGGTTTTCTCAATGGTTAGCAACTGAAAACTTCCTCCTGACGAGTACTGTAATAATGGAAGATAGAAGCCAACGTGTTCGATTTCTGTAGCTGCTGCTACAGCCATCTGGAAAGAGAGATTTCAAGTCTGCAGCAGAAGAATGAGCAGGAGATGGCTGTATCTGTGAGGAGCCAGAAAGAGAGTCAGTGTCTGACTTCAGGCACCAAAATGTCTTGCAGCATCTCTGCTCTTAAGATACATCTCTGCTCTTAAGATACACCACTGAGGAGGTAAGAGGAAACCTGTACAGCTGGAACTGCCCTTTGAATTAGTATTTCATTTTCCAGGACTGTTCAGACCAGTGCTTTTCACATGCCCTAAAATTTAAAACAAATTGGAAATATTTCAGAATTGTGAGTATACACAGTCTAATCTGTTTAATTGCTGTCTAACAATATGAAATCAGTTCTGAATGTATATCATTCAGTAAAATAATAATTACCATAGCAACACACACTACATCTGAAACATAGCTCTTCCTTACAAAAGCCCAGAAACAGAAAGCCTGAACTCTTCACACAGCTCTAAGAGCAATTAGTGAGGTTTCTTCCCTTTTTTCAAATCACTGTATTTGAAAGAGGCCAACAGATGTCGAAAGGTAAACAACAATCAAATGTTGTTTCTGTACTTCATCCTTAATTAGGGATAAATCAGTATATTGTATCTTTTATGGCAGAGATTGTAACTGATTTTGTGCACCAAAGATAATAGTAGTAGAGACAGGATATCAGCAGGGATATCATGTTGGTGCTTCTTAAGTCCTGCTCACACTTGGCCCGAAGGAAAATACGTGTTCTGTGACCATTTCCCCCAGGGTTCTTTGTTGCAATTATCCTTCTCCTGGCTAAGAACTGGCAGTAAAGCTCCCGAGCAGGCAGCCACCAGGATGTTCAACAGGGTCTTTCACAGCAGGTTAGAATTTTAAACCGTATTCCTTGAAATAAGTGGGTCAAATAGAGATGTGACAATATTTTATTGTGTCACTTTCATGTTCATAGATATATAGAGACTTGGTTTTGTGTGTGTGTTCTAAAGAATAGCAGAAAAGCACAGGGTGGCTTTCTGTGGGTATTCTCGCAAAATGAGGTAAAATGCTTCATTTTGAAAAATCACACAAATTTTCCTTTACCTGGATTTTTTTTCCCAAAAAGCCCTATTAGATCTTGATAATACCTGTGTTTCTATTTCTAAGTTTTACTTCTCTATGAAGAATGTTAGTGAGTTTGACAGGTATTTGGAGCTAAAGGTGTGTGCAAGTGTATGGAATCAGCAAGCCAAAGTTAATCCTAGTAATTTAGTGCAGTTCAGTCACTTTCTGTAATGACAATGGTAACATCTATGTGAATATTGCTTGATTTTGTTTCTGTGTGTACATGCATATATGCATGAAGAGTTTAGTGTTTTTTCGTAACAGATACCGTTACTGTCAGCACAGTTCAGGTGCCTGAGTTCAGAGTTCTCATCACAAAATGATTTAAAAATTTGGTGTAAGAAAAAATAAAAAACCAGCAGTGGTCTTAGGTGCGTAATTTGTTCCCTTCTGTAGTTTAAAATGACAGAAGCAAGGATGAAGAGACTTTGCCCTGCAGGGAGTAAAAAGCTACTGAGCTGGGTGAATGATAGATGGCTACACTAAAAATGGTTTTCTTTCCAGAACGAATTTAGAAGTCATTGGGTCCATAATGTGAACTCTGTGGTCTATTGCCCTTGGGGTTTTTTGGTGTTTTGTTTTGGTGAGGAAGAGAAACTATTTTCAAAGATCAGCTTATTTACAAAAGTGCTTATGGGATGTGCAGTTGATTTCCTGCCCATTATTCCATCAGCAGCAGTAATTGTTCAATAGGTGCAGTCAGGATATTTGACCAAAAACATGGTGCTAAAACCATGGAGGATTCACTTACAATCTTCCTCTCAAATATTTAGGAGTGATGACAAACCCTCTATCGTAGTCTGTCATTGTTAATTTACATAAGCATGTGATCGTTGCTATGAGTAAAAAATCTGTTTTCTTCTTTCTGACATGGTGGAAAGGTGTTTTCAATTAGATTCAAAGATGCATGCACTTGCTGTCCATCTGTAGAGAAAGTGCCAATTTTCCATGCTCTTCAGTAAAGGATCCATCATGATCCTTTGCCCCATTTTCATTGAGAAGTTCCATGATACCTGACCAAGCAGATTATCCAGGTAGTTAAGAACATTATATCATTAGCACGACTGATTTGTACCATTTCATTAAGCATTACCTAAAGACAGAATGAGAATTTTAAAGCCAAATTTTGCTAATCAGTTATATGTGTACAATTACTTACCATTATTTCTTGATGTAATATAGGACTGTGTCAGGAAATATTTTAAATTAATGTTTTTATGTGCAAAGGACTACAAACTAACAGATAATATAAATTTTTACATTCTATTCTGCATGCTCAGAGTAGCTTCATATAAAACAACTTAACGAATTTTTAATAAGTAATTTATGTCCAGAGAATGGAACTATTTCTTTGGCTACCTGCTCAACATGTATGAAATACAAATACAAATGTGGGGAAGGAACAAAGAACTATTGTTCTCCAGATAAATGCAAAATCATATCCTTTTTCACCACTCTGTTGATTACTTAAAACAGCAAGTGTCTGAAGTTACTGCATTTTCAGCAAACTAGTTCTTTGTCTGTGTGAAAATACCAGTTTGATAACTCCTCCTGTTCTTTTATTCCTTGTCCTATTTATTATTTTGTTACAGGGGATTTCAAATGTTTATCTGTGTTTCTGTCGGGAAGAATTTGTAGTTTTCAGTAGCTTAGATCCACAGCAGCAATAAAATCCTTTGGAAGGACTTTTTCCGGGAAGCAAGAACATGTTTATATTTGCAGTTTAAATTGCTTCTTTATTCGCTTTTCTTTTTCCTAGCCTGTGCTTTCTGTGTTTCCATAACAACAGAAAAACTCTTTCTATAATGCCTTAGTATTTCTTCAGAAAAATACTCATTTTGTTTCCCCTCTTTTCTCTCTTTTTTTGGATTGTTATCGAAATGAGTACAAATTGGAATCGATAGTGGGAAGAACAGTTCTCTTTTCTCTTAGTTAAGGTATTCATAGGTCAAGATAGCTTCTGACTTGTTGTAATCAAATACATTTTTTCCGCGGAACATGCCCGCAATCTTCACATTTTCCACAGGTTTTTTTCTTATTATTCTGTAGACATATATCATAGCAACTCAGTCTCCAGCCAAAGAGCACAGAGAAGAGCTTGCCAGCACCTCTCTGAGCTTTGGCAGGAGGTGATGGGTTGGGAAAGACATGGTAGGCTTAAGAACACTCTCCGCTCATTAAGTCATATTCTTAACAGTCAGATGGGCCAGGTCTTGGTATCAGTGGCAGGCTTCAGTGGATGCACCTTTTGGCAGAGCTTTCTGATTAAAAGGGCTTAACTTTATTATTTTTAACCACACTTGTCAGTTTGAAAGCATTAATTTAATTTTGTGTGTGTGTATATATCTCTAGAGAGATTATTTGTGACATGAAGGATAGAACACAGAGAAATTTCATGGCTTTTCATTGATTTCCCCCCCCCCCGCCCCCCAAGCTATCCTCTATTGCTATTTCTGCTTTAAATTTATTTAAACCTTAGATTTGTTAAATATCATTAATTTTATGTAGCAACTTTTGATTTCAGCTTGAGAATCATATAGTAATTGTGAACAGAGAGCAATACCATCTTGAAGTCACTAGGTTACAATTTTTTTGTTTGTTTTTTGATATTAAATAATTCATCTGGGAAAAAAATAGTAAAGAGCCTGGGTGTTACTTTGATCATAAAGGACTGATCCTGTTTATTAAAAGTAACTTTTTAGAATTTCAGCACATAGGGGATCAGTGCCACTCATGTATTTTGAACGCTGATAGTCTTTAAATGAGCAGGATACCCGCTGAAAATTAAAGAGTGTTTTCTATCATGTTGAAGCCTAATTCAAGGTCAGTCACTGTTGACAGAAATACTCTCTTTGCAATTCCCTCACTTTTGATATCAAACATTAGAAAAATAGAATAGTTGATGGTATATGGTTCTGAGTTCATTTTTTGATAGTGTTCAAATCAGCATTAATGTTTATTTTCTATCCCATAATGTCTGTTTTGTACCATATCTTTAACAAGAAAAAAAAAGCGGTGGATAAGCATAAATTTACCAGTTCAAAAGCCGATTGGGAAGACTATGTTGTTATGGACGTATTTTTTTCTGATGTTTGTGCATAGCTCTTGTTTTTTATTTTTTAAATGTTCCTCATAAAATTGTTAAACCAAAAGTATTTATAGTAGCTGAAAGAGTTTTGTACCAACAGATTTTTGTGGGTACAAATTCTAGTACATGAGCAGATGGTGGCACCTGCAAAGTTACAGAAGTATGTATCCCTTTGTGCAAAAACCTATTGTGTTTCTAAAGATTGATTGCTGAGAGTTTACTTCCAAAAAACATTGTAATAGCCACAGTAAATATAAATGGTAGACAGAAAACGCTGCTAATTTTGGAAGGTTACTTGGGAAGATGTATGCTGCATATGAAGGTTACTACAAAGAAAGGCCATTTTGTTTTCTGTCTGCTGCGTTCTCATTTTGTGTGTCAAAGCTGTAAACCACAATGTTAAAGTGCGAGTATATTGAAGTCTTTTGGTTTAACAAGATGCGCTGAAAGGTTTCACTGGATGCAGATTTTATTTCATGTGGTGTTAAAATGTTTCCTTTCTTTCAGTTCCACAAAATTTGGTATAGTTGTTATTGAAGACTTCTCCACTGGACTTTGGCACTGATCATTATTCCTTACTCCATTTTATTTTCCACTTTCACTAGCTTCATTAAGTATCTCTAGATGAGGATTAAAAAGATGGGTTGGAGGTCACATCATCCTCGCCAACTTGTAATTATGTCCCTATTATCTCTAAAATCAAGACTGATCTTATTAAGTAAGGAGATTTCCCTCCCACTCCCTTGGGCATGCTAACCTGATTAACACAAGGTCATTCTCAAATTCTTTAAGTTGCTTGAACTACTTGTTTTTTGCTATATCCGAACAAATATGTTGCTTTCCACCCAGTGCAAGTAGGTTGCCTATTATGTCACACTTCTAAGTTCTGTATACTTTGCTGTGTATGTTGGCCTCATATCTTGAAGATCAGTGTCGTACACTGCAATCTCCAGTTTTATGAGTGGCCCTTCAGGTTAGCCTTCACATGGATCATGAATCCTGGAGCAGAAGTGCTCTGCTTTGTCCTGGCTGCATTCCAAGACAGTTTTATTCTCCATGTTATTTTTCTTTATTTCCTCACTAACAACAGCAAAGTATCTAGGTATATTCGTCAGTCTTGCAGAGCTCAGAGAGTTACTTAGCTACCAGGGCATCCTGGCAGACATCTCAGTACAATTCAAGACATTTGATTTCAATTGTTTAAGATCTCTGCTCTTAATCTTTTTTTGTTTTGTTTTGTTCTTTCAGAGAATTGTGGAAAAACTACTGCCTTGGGCCATTTGGTCTATACTTTCTGTGCTGCTTCATGCATTGTATATTAAGCAGCATGGAAATCACTCTTAAGCTCAATACAGTGTCCAATTCTCCCGCATACAGCTTAAATACAGACTCCAGTAGGTCTGCACCCTTCAAAGTATGGAATTCCTGTCCAAGGCAAGAACAGCAACACCAAGCATGTTTGATATTTACTGGGTAATTGAATACTTCTCCTCTCTTCAGGAAGCTCTCCAATAAATTCAGCTTAGAAAGTGTCAACAAAACTATTGTCCGCTACTGGGCTATAAATCTTCTTGACTTCAGTAAGCTTTTTCAGTATGTAGTGGTACATTTCAATGTGTTGGGCAATCAGCTGGAAGCGAATTATTAAGAAAAAATTAAGACTGTTTTTGCCTTTTGTATTGCTAACTGTTGCCTTAAACTGTAGGCGTCTGTGTGAATGTGAAATGTCCTAGGCTAAAGCACTGGCAATTTACCTGTCTCTGCATGACATTAGTAATTATTGATCAGCAGATGCAATACGAACAATTTTGTGCTGTTTTAGAAATGATGTAGGCGTTGGATGCATTTACAGTAATTACGTATTTACAGCTAAAATCAGAACGGAAAGAAAAAAGATGCAAGACCCTGTTCAGAAAATGTCATGCCCTCCTCTTCTGTGTTTGAAAAATAAAGCAAATATTCTTTTTATAATCCATGTGCACCAGGCATATATGCAGTTATTACCTTTGTATAATGTATGCATTGCGTATTTTGAACATCCCCATGGAGTCTGTTTGCTATTTTTCGTGTGTGATTTCAGTTCATAAGTAACAGGTCTTTCTGGAAACAGTAGGAGAAAATTTTTCAGGAATCCACGTAGCCTTCTGTGACTCCTTATACTCTGAAAGACTTTGCACTACTGGAGCCTTGTCTCTGCCTGAGGTAGGTAGGGGTATGGGTTTCACCAGGCTCTGCAAAGCCGTGCCGTTTATGGGAGAAGTGGTTTCTGATAAGCATTAGGATATAATTCATTCTTTCCTAATCCTCACAGGGAATGAACAGTTCACTTCAGTAATTCATTATAATGATATTATATTCTAAATTATGGTGCAATAATAATAAACACATTGCTGCATAGTATAAATTGTCGTCTCTAGATATCAATTCTTGTGTTGCCTAGTTGTCTGATCTCCATTTTATGTGTGATTGTGACCAGAGCTCCTGATTTCTATTTCCAGTCTTACAGATATTTATGATTTGGGGGCAAAATTACACATTTTGTAGAGAAAGATGAGGATAGTTAGATGTTATATTTTTACATGTATTTGGGCATCACAGCTGAATGCTAGTTGTTTCCAGCTGCCTGACATGCTTTGTTCTACAGGAAAGTCAGGGTCTTGGTGCTCTCCTGTATTGCTAAATTTTAGACAAATTTAGAGTACAAAGGTGGTATCTCCTGAGATCAAAGATCTCATTTATTAAGACTTGTTGTGCCTTGTTGTTCCAGTGCCAAATCTGGGAGGAGGTGTGTGTGCATGGGGGGGAATGTGAGACTCTCACTGCTTTTAGTCAAATTGTTGCTCACTTTACAGTTTTGCCCTGTAATGTGTGTTTTATACCAGAGATTATTCAGCTCTTGAGCCTGCTGGACTCTGACATTTGTCGTTACGTTAAAAGCTTATTCAAAGACAGCAAATGAAACACTTTTTCTTATGAGTAAAATTCAGACAGACAAATCCAGCTGTTGCATGTAAAAATAGCTACAGATGTCCTCTACAGGAAAAAGGTTTTCACGCGTTGTTATAGCAACAGAAATTCAGTAGAACTTTAAGATTAGATATTGTCTATTTTTTCAAAATTTCCATTAAAAAAGGCATGCCAAATAATTTGCTTTTTTAAAGAAGCACTCAGATTTAGTAGAAAGAAATTATGCAGTATGTAATTAATTCCAATTTACAGGTTATATCTACCACTTTTGCATGATATAAACCACAATCTAACTTTTTTTAATAAGTGGTCTAGTGTCAGTTTGAAATATGCTTCGTGTTACCTGTATGGCAATTTGTAGATCTCTTGATGTGGGACGTCTCTTACATTACACACTAATTGTTAACACACACATATGAAATTGTATAATCACATTTTTCACAGAAATAGTTGTGTTGTGGCTGAAAGTCTGGAAATATGATGAGGAATTTATGCAGATACTTCGTTTTTCAGCACTAGTATTCTGACTTGAAAACATAAATATTTCTCCTATGATTAATGGATTTCTTTAGCAAGTGTCAAATCAGCTCATTCTCTCTTTTGCAGCTGCTTTTGCATTGAGTGTAATTTGCATTCTGGGTATTGACCCATGGTTCCTTTCCCTAAGTTTAGGCGATTGACATACGTGGCAGCAAGACCAATATTTCATTAGAAAAGCTTATCATGCCGAGTGCTTTTTATTTTTACCATCTTTTTGATATGTTTTAGCCTCTGAAAGTTGCTCTGTCTCCCTTTTTTGCCCTACATTTCTTTGTGTTTTGTTATCTGTTCTCATTTCATAATAATATGAACAATATTTAAATAGAAATCTATCCCACAAACTGTGGAACTAACCTTAGTGGCAAATCATTATTCTTTTCATGCAATTAACACTTAACTTCTCTTGCCTTTCTTTCCTCTCCCTTTGACTGACAATTTAAATATATAAATTGTAGATTCTTTGGATCAGGGAGCATTTTCTGCTGTGCGCAGTCGCCATCGTTTGAAATTCCACTGGAATACAAGAAATGACAGTCCAGATACTGAGACTTCTAATACGTATCAGTATATTTCTGTACGTTCATGTGGGACTAGAGTAAAAGCATTGCCATTTAGGATTGTGTGTTAAGTAAGCCCTTCATTTCCAGTCGCCACCACACTGCTGTTACCGCCATCCATTGTTTGGGCTTTGCTTTAGCTGCTCCTTTATCCTGTTCAGCCTTTGTATTGTGCCTCCAAGCTGCTTTACTTTGTATGCTCGCTCACTAGCATGGAGGTGACAGGAATACTGTCCTCAGAAGTGCTGAGTGACAGAGAAGACATGATTAGGATTCAAGTCACTGTCACTTGGCAAACTAATACATGGAGTTGCAGAAGGAACAATGCATGAACAGAAGAAGAGTTGCATGGGGGCAAATGCAGAAGTAGAGAGCAGTGTGCAAGGAGAGTAGCATAAGAACCAAGTAGTGTTCTGTTTTGTTTGTACACGGTGTAATTTCTTTGTGATGACCTTATTTATAAAGATACCTCAGGAATTCGTAAAAATGGTAACAAAAAAAGCTGGCAAATTCTTATAGAGAATTCCACTTAAATATCCAAGCGCTGTACTACTGTAACTGAGACAAGGAATGGAGGAATGGATAGGTATCAAAACGTTCCTTAGATGTTCTGTTTGCACGAATGGTCAAAACCTGCGAATAGCAAAGTGTAATATTGTCTTTCAGAACTTTCAAAGGAATCTTGATTTGCTGAAAGCAAATTAGCTGATAAAAACGTGGTTCTAAAATAATTCAGGTATAAATCTAAGGTATCCGTTGATTGGAATGAAGGTAATTTCTTATATGTAGCTAAGTTTGCAAATTCATTCTCACTTGAACTGATTAAATAATTCCAATCTTTAATTTCTGGAAAGTATAAGGAGCCTTATTTTTTTAATTCTAAATTATAATTTGAAATATTCCTGCTATTGTGTCCAAACATACAATGAACAAATTTCTAATCTGGAAAATTAATGTAAGCAGTATGAGACCTAATTGGAGACTGTTAAGCTCATTTTAGTGTTGCTTCAGTGTAACTTATATTGCGGAATCAAGTTTGTGATTTTTACTGTTTTTTTTCACTGGACTTCAGGTTTGTTTCCATATGAAACTTGGTCTTGGAAATTTTTATGACTAATAAAAGTAATGTTATTCCTTAGGTCATAACTTAAAAGAACTTAGGTCACCCTTCTACACTGTAGGAACATATTAACTTGAATCATCTGAGCAAAAATAGATCACCAGAGAGCAGTAGATGAACCTATTACAAGCAAATCTGCTGCTCTTTCCAGTCTGGATAGGATAGTAACCATATCAGCTGAGGGGGAATGTTATATAGCTGTGAGAGGAGACATCTGAGGACACCAGATAGTAGTTGCAAAGGAAGTAACATCAGGGCTCACTGCAGCTGGTTCGAGAAGGACATCTGTGTGACTGGATATATCCTTGTTTGAATAAACTTTTGTATTTATAGAAAAAGTATGTTGCATCACTTCTCTCTGCTAAAATCCAAACACCATGAACCTTTGACATCAGCTACCACTTGGGTGATAAGCAACAATATATGTCAAACAAAGTCCACATGATCCTGTTTTTGCATAAGTGTCTGTAGTTCTGACCATTTTGTAATGCTGTAACTGTGTGATGTTTGCTTTTAGGTAGAAAAGGAAATTGAAAATGAAACGTGAGAATTCAGGGTCATGGTAACACCACGTTGTCTTTCTGGATTCTGAAAGCTACTACTCTTATTATATCTGGATACGTTAATGAATCAGGAAAATGCAGCTTTTTCCAGGAACAGAAATTGCCCCTAGTTTTTCTGTTTTAGGTATCTGTGGTTTTGTGGTTATCTGTTACCAGTATTGTAAAGTAAGCCTGGGTGAATTAGAATGTTCCACATTGTCTTCAAGTACAGAGAAGAACTGGCTTTGCAGTCAGGCTCCTTTAAGGTAATTCTTTGTAAAAGCCTTTTGTCACTGCAGTTTGATTTCTTTTCTATGACATAAGGACATAAAGATTAACATAAACAATTCTTGTAGTTGAAATCAGTAAAAACTTTAACTTCTTGCATTGCATCCTTGTTGTGTAATTAATTACCTTTTTAAGGCTTTAGCTTCAAATAACTGAATTGATGTTTTTTTATATATACGAGTGGTTAAAAATAACAGCTAGTTTTCAAATTAGTATTGACCATACTGTTAAATAAACAGATAAATAAGTTCTAGGCCTGTTGAGCTATTAGAAAACAGAAAATTAAAGAAAATAGGGAGTATAAAAGAAGAGGATATATAAATACACAGTATGTATAATTACTTGACTACTTAGCCTTTTAAATAACATACAGAAATCATGTTACGCATAGCTGCATACAGAATATAGCAAAAATATGCAGAAGGATCGCTTCGAAAAAGACCCAAGCTAAGTACTGAGATGTAACAGTTAAGCATGAAAATAGATTTCCAGGAGACCTCTTCTGTTCTCTGCTATCCAAAATGTTGTTTCTCCGGAATTCTTACTGTCTTCTACCTTGCACATCAAGTCTTTCATGAATTTTTCTTTTTAGATCTAGTTCCCATGAGGATAGTCCATCAGAGACATCCTCCCTGGCATGTAATTAAAACGGTGTCCTATCTGAAAAAGAATCCTATCCCATCTGAAGAATGGATCTGATTGTATAAAATAATTCTGTAACTTGGGAAGGATTTTGCCAGATTCAGTTCAGTAACACACAGTCATATTCTCAGTCAATGACCTTTTGTGTTGGTTTTCTCATTGCCTGCTTTTATTAGTGGATAATAGTCCAGTTTACAAATACTGGTAAATATTCCCATGAAAACAGTCAATAAGTCAACATTAAAATCCACTTATTAAATATTAGATGTAGTTTCAGTTAATGCTGCCATGTTCATTCAGTGGGACCTTGCCCAGTACTTTGTAAACAAATCTAAACAAACGGATGTTAGAGCTTTCAGAGTGAAAATCTTCTGGATTGCCTGCCAGGCTTTCCATTATTCATAATCAAGATTTTTTTTTTTTTAATAAGTTGACCTGTTTAATGATAAAAATGCTTGTGAGTA
This sequence comes from Calonectris borealis, assembly GCF_964195595.1. Taxonomy (NCBI): domain Eukaryota; kingdom Metazoa; phylum Chordata; class Aves; order Procellariiformes; family Procellariidae; genus Calonectris; species Calonectris borealis. Next base: position 4,200,192 of record NC_134330.1, on the reverse strand, counting down.
TAATTAAATTGAATTCTGTGCTTAAAGTGACCCTCTGATTCATGGGCATTTGCAGTAGAAAGAACAAAAATAAAATTAAAGCCTTATTGAAAGATACAGTAATTAAGTCTCTCAGTTCTGATTATTACCAGCTGGGATGAGAACAGTGGATAGGCAAAGAATATTGCTCAAGCAAGGGGGTGCCAGTATAATGTACCTAAAGATCTGTCTACACGGGAGATGCTTCCCTAGGCAACTTTTTTTTTTTTTTTTTTAAGTAGGGCAGACCAGGCTTAGAAGAACTGAAATCATTACAGAATCATTTTTTACAGACAGATGTAAAAGGGTTGATTCTTCACAGTCTTGCATCTTTTTTCAGTCATAAATGAGCAACCCTGACTGAGGAACAACCATAAAATGTTATCGCCAGTGTAAATGCCTGGTAGATTTTGCTTTGATAGAGAGGTGGCTTCTGTTTCCTTACACGTTAAATGGAAATGTGAGACACAGCAGGCTCTGGACCTGAGAAAAAGATGCATCTTCCACAGGCAGATAATATATTATTTGATGCCTGTTTTGAATGATTAAGTAACTAATCTGATTCTAAAAGCATGCCTTTCTATTGCTTTGGACTAAGGGCCTGATTACAATTCTTAATTAGTCACCTAAATTCCCATTGATTTCAGAGGGAGTTAGGACACACCAATATCTTTGTGATCAAGCTCTACATTCTGTAGCCGGAAGACACTCTTATGTAGGACAGGCACTGGAGGGGGTACACAACATTGCACAATGTTACTGCAGGTTACATTATGAGGTTAATTAATAAGGGCTATGCTCTGGAGATAGTGTGTCTCTTGAATTACCCTCCTTCCTTTTAAGGAAAAGAGCTAAGGGAAATTTCACATGTTTTTAATAGAATAGAAAAAACATAGAAAATAGGGCTGAAAAGCAGCTCAGGAGGTCATTTAGTCCATCTTTCTACCTCAAGGTAGAACTAGCTAAATCTAAACCATATCCTGAGAGGTACTTTTCTGACCTCGTCTCTAAATTGCTGGCAGCGGAGATCCCGCAACCTCCTTACTGAGGCTATTCCAGTTCTTGGTAATTTTAGTTACAGGTGGAAAGTTTTTCTTACTGCCTAATCTGAATCTCTCCTATTAAATTTTTTTCAATAATGTTTGTCTCTTCCTTATTAACACAGAAAACAATATAATGTCTTCATCTGCTTCATTGTTTCATATGTGAATTGTCATGTTTCCTTATGCATCATCATTTAAACTTTTGATCATTCTCATTGCTCTCTGATTGCTTCCCTCTAACATTTGCATTTTTAAAACTAAGATCTTTATTGCACCTGAAGTAGTTTGGCTATCATCTGGTTGAAGAAAAAAAATCAGAAAACAGACATTATTCCTTGAATCCAGTAGGCATTACAGGATGTATGCATGTATGTACAGAATGGCCGCAGCTTGAGTATTCATTTGGTGAGTAACCATTCCTAAGCAAGACACCTCATCTTTAGCACATGTAGGATAATACGTGACCCTTGAGTGTTCGCAGGGCTGTAACTCACTGGAGGGGCTCTGCTGATGTAATTGAATTAGGAACGGTACCAGGGGCCCAGAAGTGAACTGGGGCGTGCATTCACTCTTAGCCATCTGTTGTTTTTTATTACAGCCTCCAAATTTTTCGTACTTTGATCTTATATTTTTCTCTTAAAATCTGAATGCCTTTTTTTTTTCCCTTTTTTTCCCTAAAGGGAAGTGAAATTGTAACCAGTAAAAATATAGGAATGACTGAAAGAATACGCCTTGTGAAGGGGTTGTCTTGATGTGAAAATTGTGGTGCATGTTTGAATTTTGTTCTGCCAGTTTTTATCTGTTCTTTTAGTAAACCCTTTTCAATAAGCACTGTCATGCATTCTCCTTGCTATTTCTATCCAGGATCTTTTACACACAGAAATTGATCGTGGAGCATTGGGTTTCTTGTGCCAAAAAAGCAAACAGATGATTCTTTTAAATCTCTTCTGCATTTGCCAAGCTGAGAATTCCGGTATCTTCTGATGAGTGGCTTAGGCTTCACCTAGGTCTTTAGCAGATGAAGTTTCTTATAAAGAGTTACTAATGTTTGAATTTCCTGGCCATAATGGGGAAAAAATCATAAGTACTCATTACCTATTCCACTTTATGATGATGCACTATATCAGGTTGGGTCTAGCAGAACTTTTAAATAAATTACACTACCAATTTCTTAAATTTTGTGTAGTTTTGTATTGAATTATATTAACTGCTGAGTGTTGCTGTGATATGTGTACTGTTCCCGTTAAAAAAGGGTTAAAAATCAGTGTATCAGAAATGGCATGTAGACATATTTAAAATTTATGTGACGATAGAATGGGCTTATGTATGTTTTATTTGATTAAAAGCAAGGTAAAGTCATAACTTAGAGTTTACATATTATGCATGAACAGCCTTGAAATATTGTGCTAATGATATAAAGGAGAGGGCAGTAGCATGGCTTTAAGAACACATTCTGAAGTTAAATTATGCATTTTGCCTGAGACTGAGCACTGTGTCTGTCTGGAGGCTGATGTAACTTCCACTGGAAGACTCAATCCCAACCATTCAATGCAATGGACTTAGTCTAACAGCCTTTTTCTGTCTCAAATTTATGTAAATCTAAGTGTCTCCCTGAGTACTCCCACTTACTAAGGGTTTCATCAGGAAACAACATAATATTAAATACATGTGGTGAGAAATCAGCTTGCCTTTTTTTTTATTATTGGTTGCTGCTTTAGATTCCTTAAAATACTATACTTCAACAGACATTTTATTTCCAGTAGCGAAACTTTGAAGGATATATATAAAGATTATTGGAACATCCTGTAGTTCAGCCAGGACTTTTTTTTCTCTGGCTTCCTCTATTTCCTGACCATTTCACGTTTCTTGTCTTTTTCTGCATCTTCACATCACAACAATCCCTTTTGGAGGAAATAGTGTGTCCTGGAAGGATGTCCAAAGAAACCTTGGGAGGTCTTCTCTGCTAATCATCAGCTCATCAGACTTGGGTAACACAAGCAGAGGTGTGACCGGAGCAGTCAGTTTGCATTGCGTGTGCCTGAGCGTAGGGGGTGGGATGTGGGAGGGTGAAAAGATAATCGATGGAGAGGATAGCGAGGAGCAAATGCCTGATTATTTCTACCATCTTGGTCCCATATCGAAGGCAGTGGTGGATATAGGATGCAGAAGTATTTGCAGTCCTGACTTAATGTTACTCGCTGTCTCTCTCCCTTATCAGTCTTTCTCACTATTTTCCTTTAATAAATTCCAGAGAGTAGCTACAATGAAAGAGAAGTACTTTCTAACTTGGAAGTAAAATATATCAGCATGCAATCTCCTTTACGAATGAAATGCCCGAGACATTCACATTATAAGAAAGATGTCTTTAATTATTGTAGTAGCAAGTATGCAAATTAATCTCAATAATTCTATTAATTTTTTTTCTTTCTTCCTTTTTTTGGTATGGTTTTGCAGATATCTAAACCTGAAGAGTTACTCAGACATGTCTTATTGTACATTATTGTTCTCTTCCTTGCAAACCTTTCATAACTGCTATTAAACGTCAGAGAAAAGCTTTGATCACTGAGGTGTTGAAATCAGTAAGATTTGCTATTGTTTTCAATTGAGATCACATTAAACTCAACACATGTACTAAAAAGGGCACATATACTCCTCCTTTTCCAGCCTAAATGAAGTTTGCTATGAAAACAGACATTTTCTTTCTAACAAGACTACATCTGTATTTAAGAAATTGCTATAGATGCTAATATTTGTTTGCAGTTTTTCCATTTTCCTTCTTGCTAGGCAGATTGGGGCAATACATTCTGCAGGAGGAAGAATACTGAAGGAATACGCCTTTGTTCCTTTAAGTCATTCCTGTGGGAGAGGGGGCGTAGCAGAGATATAAAGTCCTCCATCAAATGCAGAAACCCCTTTCCCTCATGTCCAGGACTATGATTGTTTCCTGTGATGCCGCCTAGTGAAGATTAATGAAATTTTCATAGTTTTGTTTTAAAAAAAAGAGGGGAAGATGAGAGAAATGAGACATTAAAATTAAAAAAAAAAAAAAAAAAAATGTAGCCCCCTGGATCAGAAACCTTAAGAAAATACGTAATTTACCCTTCTGTGTTGTCTAAACTAAGCTCACTTTTTCCTAATATAATGGTGACTCATAGCTAAAAGGCAGAAGAGACTCATGAAGAACTGTGCAATACTACATTATTCTTGACAAGCTATGCTAAATATCAAGAATTAATGTATAGCTAGAAACAGGGGACACGGGTAGTTTTCCTTATTGGATTTTTCAGACCTTCTGCCACGGGCTGCCCTTGTCGGTAAGAGAGCGTGATCTGTCTTGGCTTTGAATGGCAGAGCGAGGTGGATTTGCATTCTCGTGTGCATTGTTTTCCCTTTCTTTGTTTTGTGGTTACTTGAGCTTATGTCTCTATTTTATTGTCATAAGCATTTTCTTTTACTGCCATCTAGCCCATATGAAAGTGTATCAGTGCTAAGGCTTGAACCTTGCTATGCTTTATTTGGGAATTAATTGATTTTCTCGCTGTCTTTGGTACTAATGAAAATCTATAAATCAAATGCATGATTTCAGCAAAAACGTGGCATGGCTGGTTATTATATAACCAGCCCTAGTCAAAAAGAACAGGTTGAATATTAGAAAACACAGAGTTTTGATAAAAGGGTGGGATTTTTGTCACCAGTCCATTATTGTTTTATAACAAAGCTATAACATATTATATTTGTTTCATTTCCCTGCTCCCTGAGGAGTTCATATTGCTGCCTTTGCATTCCTCCTTATTTCATATTGGTACAGTTTATTAATCTAATTTGAATTAGGATTTCAGTTTTGAAATAGAAAAGCAGAGCTAATGAATATATGTCTAACCATTAAAGACAGCCCAGGACTGAACATGCCTTTTTTCTGCACATATAAAAATCTACAATATTTTACACTTGTAAAGATTTTTGGAAGTTTGGGCGTTGTTTTTTTTTTTTTCCCTTATACTAAAGGGAATAGTTGAGTTTAATTATGCAAGGTGCTTCATTTGCATTTCTGGAAGTTTTTACTGTCTTCAGCTCATGCCAAATCAAGCCCCTAACTTTTCATTCTCTATAGCTTAAGGAAAGATTTGGACTTAGATTACTCTTCCATACTCCCTGTAGTTTTCCATCTGCTTTTTATAGTACTTTTTAGCATAAGATTTTAGAATAATATCTGTGACTACTTGGATAAAATAGGATTCTTCCTGTATTATCTGTATATTACAGGAGCAACTGCTAATTATCCATCCCATGGACAGCACTGATGTTCCTGGTTTGTGACCACAGCTCTCATCCTAATAACCTGAGACAAAGAAATGAGAAAGTCATGAAGCGCTGGAACCCAGGAACTGAAACAGGAGAGAGACAGATGAGGAGTTTACTAAAGTTAAATACAATAATATTTTATTAGGTAGTCTTAACTTTGTTATGTGGTGTCCTTTCCCAGCACCTTCTATCTAAGGATTAAAACATAGTTTCCAGGTATTAATGAATTAAATTTCACAGTTCTCTTCTACAGTTTTAGGGCAATAAACCCATTTGACACCTAGATGGATGGATGTGTAGAGATTAAATGATTTGCTGGCAGAAGTGTCATTTGTCAGATGCAGAAATGGGAGCAGTGCTCAGTCTCCTATCATGTTACATCTTCCAATTTACTACCGCTGTGTTATTATAACTTAAATCTTGCTTTAACAGTAACTTTTCCTATGTTATCTCTGACCTCAGCTGGTGTTCCTAATAATTTTTTTTTTCTTGGTGTATTATTTTCAATCTAACCAATAGCAGTTGTGTCTTTTATGTTGACTCTATGCATCATTAAAAAGCTCACTCATGCAGATACACCACCTGTATTTTTATTTGAAGACTATCTGCCCTTGAGGCAATCTTTGTGCTGCCTGACTGTACTTCCGATAGATCCAGTTGCATGCTATTAGCAGTCTTTTACAGCTAAACCCAACAAAAATAATTCATTGCTATTTTTCAGTATGGATTTAGAACACAGGTTTTTTTTTTTCTCTCTTAATATTTGGTGCTTTGTTGACAGTTAAAAATTCTCGCGCTCTCATGGCTCTTCTCATGGTCTGTCTAAACTCTTTCACAGAATTCTCTGTTCCAACTAAGAAAATACACTTGTATTTCATCTTTACTTGATTGCCTCCTCCTGAATTTGTTCTTTTGTGATTACATAATTACTATTCAGATTTACTGCTACCCTTAGTCCAGAACTGTGCCTTTCAGAGGCCTCTTTGTTTCTTTAGTTTTTCAAGGCCATTAACATCGGTAGAGTTGGTACTGACTGTGTGTTTGGGGGGCGGAATTGATTGCATTTTTTTATTTTCAAAATATTACTTGGGACAGTGTTTTAATGATGTCTTTTCTGGGTTAGCGACATGTTTTTGTGTGATCTTTGATCTTCTGCCTGTTTTAGTAATCTTTCCTCTTCCTTTTCACAAGGAGTCTGTGGTGATTGTTCATATTTAAACACACACACGCACGTATATATGTGAAATATGTATATGTATTTCAACTATAGATGTTGAGTATTTTCCTTCAAGTCAGTGTCTCAGTATGATGTTAAAGAATGGTGAGAGAAGGATGATGTAGATTGGGGGATGAGATATCAAGGCAGACAGATGATTCTAACCATTCTCATTTTTATTGAAAATCCCATCATAGGTGTAGGAAATCAAGATGATATTCACATTATTCTGGTTAAATTTTAGCTTGGATAACTTCAATTCCTGTATAGATTCCCCCAGTTCTTTGTAGCATGGTCCATTTTTTGCTATTTGTTCAAAACAGTTGTGTAATCTTTCTATCCGTGGTTAGAAATTTGCTGTTTTTCATCCAAGGCAGCTTGTATGTCAGTGCTGGTAGAAGTAATCATTTATTTTTAAATTCTAAATCATTTGGGAATGTGAAAAGCACTGTAGATATAGAAGAGAATAATTTGTCTCCAAAGGTTCCTTATTTTTTATTAATGTTTTGATTTCATATTCTCTCTGTCTGCATATCACTTACTCCCTGAATATGTATTACCATTGTAATTGATAGCGTGACTCCTAAGTAACTCTTTTAACGGCTGATTATAACTGTGACACTGCTCCATTTGAAGAAGCTTTGAGCCTACTCATCACCATGGGTGAGTCAGTCCTCACTAGTGTATTATTTACAATCCTGGTTCATGGAGCTTCAAACAAGTTCTGTTGTGTTTGAGGAAGATGTCTTCTGATCTGAGTAAGTTTTTGCCAGATCCTGAATTAACTTCCAGATAATGTTGCTTGTTTGCATTTGTTTATCTTCCACAGAAATAAAAAACTAAGTTTTACACATGTATTACATGATTTCATATTCTACTGTATGTTTAACTATACAGTGGATGGACCTAAGTCCAGGCACTGGGCAAAGGCAAGACAGTAACACAGATTTTCATCCCCTTTCCACTTTTGGTTTACTCAGGCTCGCGTTGTCTACAGGCTATTGTGTGCCGCCTTCTTTCTTGAGGTATTGTGTAACAGATTCTTTCTTACATTTAGCGCTCGTCTGTCTTCTGAAGAGATCACAGGTTTAATAATAAACTTACAGGAAAAGATGACAATTTTCCTTGGCGGGGGGGGGGTGGAGAGAAAGGAGAAGTGTTGGGTTATTCTTACATGAGCTGCATTAGATTGGGGGCAGCATTATTGCCTCTGAGGTGGGTAAATTGATTGTGTTAATCCAACATGGCTCATACAAAAGAAAATGGAACAAATAAGATTGTAAGAAAAGACTGAGTCTTTTGCATAAACAAAGCCCAAATTTTTGGTGAATAGGCAGGTAGAATTTGTGTTGTATTGAGGAGTCCATGGTAGAGAAACAATGTCTTTTATCTTGCAAGATTTACTTTGTAAAGTCATAGCTATAAAAGGTGACAGCTCTTATTTTCAGTTGACCTTACAACAGTGATTGGAATGTGTACACAGATTTGTTTGTAAATGGTGCTGGAAATAACTTTAGGACATGTTTTCCAAGTTTCAAATAATTCACTGTACCTTTCAGGATGGGAGAGAGGCTACAGCACTGCAGACTTGTTTGAAATCCTCAGCTTGTTCAGAATCAATTCATATAGCCTTTGTGCGCAAAAAAAGCTATATATAGATGCATACTGCAGCCAAGCTGCATGTTACGCAGGCTCAGGACCTGCTTTACCCAAAGCAAAGGCCATATTCTTCATCTTTTGAGCATGGTCACTCCTGTGACATCTGGCATCTTCAATACAACTGTCTCAGTTGTGCAGATTTTAAATAAGCCTCTGAACTGGGAGAGGTGGGGAAGCTAAGCCAAGGAAGGGGGAGCGGGGAAGAAGAGAGATCCGTGTCACTTGAGCCTGCCTGATGGTTTGGATACTATGGCTCATTCCTACAATCTAACACATGATGGAGCTAGTTTCAGATGCCTTACGTGGCCTGAAAATGGTATTTGCCCCCCATATTTCTTTAGTATTTGGTAGGAGGAGGTTTGTTTGGGTTTTTTACCTCTCCAAGTTTTCTTTTTTTTTTTTCTTTTTACTCGTTAGAGATGCTACAATTTGCAGTATTTCCTGCTGTAAATAGATCCATATAGAAAGCGGAAGGTGAACTATAAAAGGAAAACTGTTTGGTTTAAGCTTATGTTGCTACAACTACTCCCCCAGTTCTTCTTTCTGCAGCATTTAAGTGTAAATCTCCTTGTCATTTGTGGGCACGGTTCTCCTAGTGAATGATTGTGTATAGTGAATTTCACACTGGTGCAGTCCCCTGTGATGTCAGTACAAAGTGGGAAAGCAAGACATTCCCTCAAATTTCTGCCCAGACATAGCTCAGCAGAGGCATGTTATCCCATCAGTCAATGAAGACAGATATTTGAATGCATCTTTTAAGCCACAAAGAGCATAAACTCAACTACGTGTTTAAAATAATTTGTCAAATATTGTCAAGATAATTTCTGTCCCTGTTGTTTTTGTGTGTTCGATGCTTCATGATGTGGTGTCTTAAAAAAGGCACAGAGGAGAGACAGGACTTGGGATTTCCATGTTCTACCCTTGAATGTGAAGTTGGATTTGCCATTGTAAAATGAAGATAATATCTGTGCTTTTTCCAGCTGAAGGGAGGAGGGATTATAGGCAAAGGAGAAGAGAAACACTGAGTTCAACACTATGAGGTGCTTTTAGATCATTAACTGGAAGGTATAGAGCCATGCTAAATAACATCTAAATAAATAAGTTCTGGTTAATAATACTAAATAGCAGTTTGAATGTGACCTGTTCAATCAAATCAAAGTCTGTGCCTTTTTTTTTTTTTTTTAATAATGTACTGTATTTGGAAGACTCTCTCTTACCTGCTCTTCATGAGTGTGATTATTGAAGATGGATAGCAGTAGGTTTGGCTGTTGTCCCTTTAGGAAATCTTTTAAACCAGGATTGGAAGCAGAATATTTTACAGTCTATGGAAAAATGTCTAAAGGCTGCCATTGTGTTGTTCAGGCAAGAACAACTGAAAGCCCTAATGCATTTTATCTGCCGTTCTGTTCCTCAACACTATAAATAATTCAGATCTGTTGGCTTAACTACTACTGGCAACTGTTATTAAGAATGACTGAAATAACTGTGTGGCTCAGTAGAACAGAATGCATTAGGGACTTTAATGTCAAGTAGAATAGCTAAAACATTTTGATTATCCTTTAAAGAAAAAAACCTAAAACCCTAAACCTGCCAATATTCTTTGCAATTCTGCAAAGGACAAGTGACAGTGGGAATTAGGATGTGATCTTTCCAGAGTAAGTAAAGGTTTATTCCTTTAAAAGGGCACACATCCTAATCTTAGAGCCCCATTTACCCCTCTGGTATCTTGTTCTGTGTGTATTGATGTCAGTGATTTTGAAATTGAGGTTCCAATAAAATCTTTAATTTGCCCCACTGTATAATGTTTGAATCTACTTGTAGTTATATGTTTATCTGTAAAATTATTATTAAAGGTCCTGTATAGTCTTTTCATGTTTGCTTTTAATTTGATTATCTTGCATGTCATGCTCAAGAGAAAGTAGGTAAAAGAGCAGCAGTATTTTCTGGTGATCAGTGCAAGTGAATTGCAGTTCTCTTGTTCCATCCCCAGTTTAGGGTTAATTGATAATACCCAGCCCTTCTTGGTACTGTTCATCATTAGAGTTGAAATTGCTTTCCAAAGGTCAATATCATTATCCCTATTTTGCAGACAAAAAATTAAGTTATTGGAAGGGCTAAGATCAGGCAGGTTATTGCTACAGCGGAAACAGAATATGTTACTACGGAGTGGCAGATATTTGGCTGTACATCATAAGATGTATTGCTGTATAACACCAGAATGCTTTTGCAACTCAACTGATTATAAATGGTGCATTTGGAATAAATTTTGTATCACAAAAGAGTTGACATCCAGGACTCAGATGACTAATTATCTAATCTTACATCTGGCATAAACACCCAAGCCATTTGTATGATGAACTGCGTTTCACAAGAGTGAGAAGGGAGCGAGAGAACATTCTCTGCTGACTCAGTGGTCATAAATCTTCTGGGGTGTGTTTTTCCTTATATTTGATATTTGTTCAATGGGTTGAAAGAAGTTAAGTGATCAAATGTCATTTGAAAATCCCGGCCTGCAGCTTTTATTTTTTATCATTTACATGAAGACAAATATTACAATACAAGCACAATTATTTGGGGACTAACTCTGTGTGGTGTTATTGAAAGTTATTCATTTGAACGGGCACTGTAGATTCATTGTCTTCACCCTTTTTTAAAGAAGTCATTTTACATTTGTTTCCCTTAATGATGATCTGCAGGAGAGATATAAATGAAGAGAGCGGTATGTGCTGCTGTGCAGCATTTTGTTTCATTTGTTTGAAATTAAGTCATTAACTATAACAGCACAACACATTTTTCTTTTTGACTAGTAATCAGAGCACTTTGGCATGTTAATCTGATCTGAAATAAAATAGATGCTCTGCATTGGGTGATTCTTATTTAACTTTTATTTCTGGACACATCAAAATTGTATCGTGTATCTCTTCAGGTTAAGGGAAGTATCAATGAAAGTTTATTTTTAACAGAGAAAAAATGGGAGATGAATCAGAGGTAAGTAAATGATGTGCCTGAACTTCTAGGGGCAAAGCGTGCCTGCTGTAACAAAGTTTTCTGCAACATGAACTTTTCTAGATAGCGTGTCATTAATATTTTATAGTAAGGAGAGAAATCATCAAAAACTCCAGCTAGAACATAAAATACCTGAAATAAAAAGAATGTATATAAGTATCTTCAGAGCAAGTTTGGACACTCTCATTGATTTTAGACAGCATCTCATTCTGGCTTGACAAAATACAGAATTTATAAATTAAATTTTATGTATACTGTGTATGGTTTTATGCTGATGTTGGCACACTTTCAGATGTAAAATTGAATTACTTTTTCTAATAAGGCAGCATAGATTGAAGCATGGATTCCTTTCTTTGCTAATGGAACTAGTAGAAAGATATTGAATTATGCTGACTTTCAAATTGACTGAGAGCCAAAGAGAGAAAAATCAATGACATTTTTAATGTCCTGTAGAGCTTTTAAACAGGCCTCAGTCTAGCAGAGAAACTCACTATGAGATAACTGTTGTTGACATTGGTTTTCCAGTTAAGAAATCTACTTCTTCAGGTAACCATGCATCTTGCATAGGTGTAGGCTTCGTTACCATTCCAGACACAGAGATGCTAAGTAGGCAGTGACTGGTTTTTGGAATGGCAGTCAGAAGACTGGTTACAAGGTATGCATGTCACTCAAATGCTAAGCATTTCTGTTGGAACAGAGAATGCACTATGTAAATATGCAAGCTAATCCCTGTAAAACAATAACAAAAAACCCAGAAGGATCTTTTATCTCAGTATGAATTCCTGAAAGTCACAGGTATGGGTAGTTCCAATAAATTATCTTTATTTTGATTAATCAATGACAGGATAAATACAGTTTTTTTGTTTTTTTTTTGTTTGTTTGTTTTGTTTTTACTATGTGTTTGCATTTACATAGCTGAATCCTAAAGATCTAAGCTTTATAATAAATGTCCATCAAATACATGGCTTGCTGGTATTTTTAAAATTTTATAATAATATTTTTCCTTTTTGTAAAATGCATTTTATAGCAGTGAATAACATTTTATAAAAGACTATCCAATCCCTCAGAATCTCGCTGCTCAGATAGAAAAGGTTCTGATTTAAATAGGGGAAGACTGCTATATAGAGACATCCTTGACATCTCAGTATTGTGACTGAGGTTCATGGATTCTGGTCCATTTCTGTAATAAAATGATTTCTCTTTGCATTCCCTCAAAGTCTAGGTTTACCTTTCTTTTAATAACAGATGGATATAATATGGCTGTGAAGGACTCTAGTCCTGGAATATGATTTTCAACAGCAAACTTTCTATCTTCAATTCTTTGATGTAATGAAGAAAACTATCATACAGTCACTTCTGGGAATTCAATTTCTTGCAGTAATTTGGCTTTCAGCTCCTGGAAGATTCATCTTGGGCTTTTAAGGGTTGTTCATGTTATAGTAGACGACTTCTGTCATTTTAAAAGCAGCCTTTAATGCAGGTAGCATCAGCTCTACAGAGATTGAAATATAAGTAGCCTCACAACTGCCATATTGTGAGAATGAGTTAGAGAAATCATAGAATTAGGTTTCAAAGATAATATACAGAAAATCTGTTCAGCAGAATAGCCCTGTAGAAACTGTTTTATGTGGTTTGGATTTTTCACAGTTCACCCCTTCAGTGTCAATCGCATTTTAGTGACAGTCATTAAATCATAAATGCTTATGAGTGGTTTGTGGTCAGCAACCATTTATTTTTTAAGTACACACTAGCCTTCATGACATTGTACCTCATCAAAGAGACAAAGGTGACCTGTTTATTTTGTCTTGCTTACATTTCTTTGGCTTTATGTACTGTCACATGCACTTACCCCTCTGGACAAAGGAAGTAGTGACTTGCTACGCAGCAGAAAATGGATTAGAGGTCTCAGTCTAATTCATGTGTTGAAGATAGTATGTTAAAAGCCAAGGGTTTGCCTTAATGCCTGTATTGTCAGATGAAATTCTAGTAGCATCATTCTGAGAAGTTGATTTCAAAAGTCTGGTTTGTAAGGGAACAAGGCTTTTGTGCTTGCTCAGTCTGTCTGCCCATCGGGTTCCTCCCACTGATAAGCTTAACCTTGCAGGCCAATTTCAATCAAATTCAGAAGATGGGTTGAAGTCTGAAAGATAACTGAATACCTGTCAATTTTCTGAAAACTGGCAGCAGCGTGGATAAGAGTGTCCCCCCCAAGGTAAGGGTAGGGAGGGCTGAGCCCTGATGTATCTGTCTGGCAGCGTCAGAGGGCCAGCCCGTGCCCAGTTCCCGGCGAGTGCAGTTTGTCCTGTAAAGCAGATGGTGACGTGAGGGGCTCCGGGGAAAACCGGCTCTGCTGGGGAGGGGAGTCAAGGGGCAGAGCGTGCACATCTGCAGGGCGCCTGGGCTTGCTCTTCCTGCTGCTGGTGGCGTTGCGTCTCTTACTTGGCCTTTATTTAGCTTCTAGCGAGAAAGATGTTCGCAGTAGTGTGGTAGAAAGCCTGTGTTAGACGTGTTCTGAAACACGTTGGTGCGAGAGAGGTTGAGCGTGTGTGCAAGCATAGCTGGAAAGGGGCCTGGTCTTAGATTTGGCACCCATTGATAAATCTAGTGCCAGCTGCCTCTGGACCTCAGAGGCTGGGAATTTGAGCTGCGCTTGCCTGCAGTGCTCCGACTGGAGAAACGAGGTAGGATATCCCTTTGCAGCCAGGTCTCCCCAGTAGTCGGATAAAAGAATATATAAACCATGCTCTTGCAATCATGCTTTCATGAGCAATATTTTTTCTTCATTTATTTTTTCAGCATCATGCCAGTATTTTAATTTTGCTCTCTGCCCTGATTTTTTTTAATTAGTTTGATGTGCCATCCAGCACAGCACTTTCTTTACTTCCCTATATATAATATCCTATCAAAAACCCCTGACAGATGAGTGCAGCACCTGAGCCCTTTTGTGGGATCAGCGCCAATGCACTCTAATTGAGTTCTGTGGTTTTGCTAATGTTTCCCATCTGATCACCAAACATGACTTCCTAGAGGTTTCCATTCATACCTATTTCACATATCCTTTACTGGAGAGAGCATTTCGTTGACGCTTACTATCTCATTAAAAAATGAGGAAAGAATTTGAATATTTTTTATCTCAGATTAGATCTTAATTTGTGAACAAGTCAAAACCAATGTCTTTGACTTGTAGTGGTTAACGAGTGATAGTTAACAGGTTATTTCTAAAGGCATTTTTTAAAATTGTTGTTCTTTTGGTGTTTTTTTTAAGGTGATTATTTTAAAATTGAGACTATAAAGTATTTTACCTATCTTAGTCATAGCTGTCAAATATGAGCTTCATATAAGATTTTATTCTATTTTATGAGATAGACTTTTAATGATTGCAACTAAGTGGAGAACTTGTATTATTCACCATCAGCAAAATCTTTGAGCTTAATAAGAATTTGCAAAGGGAAGTTATTGTTCCTACAAAAGTAATTTTATTCTCATTCACTATATTTATCTGTGGAGTCATTAGGACATTTCTGAGACTATAGCCTCCATAAATGCTTTGACAAGTAAGATACAGCTATTACAAAATAAATACAGTGATAAATACTGAAAGTCTGATCAGTATGTTGAAGCATCTTAATCCAGCTGTTGAAGATGTTATCTGATTAGCAGTGCACCTCTGTTGTTTTTTTTTTTAATGTCCAGGTAAGATAGACTTAACTGCAGGAAAATACCTGTATAAACTTGATCATACTCTGTAGAATATGGCAATGAGCACAATGCAAAAGGTTAAATATTTGGTAAAAAAGAGGTACCACCACAGTGTCTGTATAGAATATGGGCATGGTAAACACATCAGAAAGAGTGTATTTTTGTAATCATTGTGTATTATATTTCTGTTGCTTACAACTGTCACCACAAGGACAGAATCATTTTGAATGTGACCAGGCAGCTGTCTCTGTGAAGCCTATAGATAGCAGCTTCCTTGTGTAGCACATTTTCAGCTCCTTCAAACAGATTTATCAAGCATCTTCGCTGTCTCAACACTGCCAGCTCAAATGACTTCTCAAGGAGCTTTGGTTATGCAATCTTTTAGAAGGTGCATTGTTTTTTGTTTGTTTCTTTGTGTGTGTGTATGCGCGCTGGTTTTTTTTAGTAACTCACTGCAGCAGCTAAAATCTAGTGCAGGGTTTCACCATGTGTTAGGAAAAAAAACATACTCCGTTTGTGCACTGTGACCAGGCTTTAAATAAGCATCAAAACTTTCACCAGCTGTGCAAAGCAGCAGAACGGCACAGGTCAGAGCAGAGCGGTGAGCTTGCAGGAGAGAGTGATGCTTTGTGAGTAAGGAGAGGAGAACCTGCAGAGACAGGAGCTGGAAATAGCATTCGCTTGGCATAATCAGAGGATACATCCGTAATCATTTTGGGGTCCAAGGACTGCTTAACAGCATATTCCTCTCCAAGACCTTCTTTGAGTCCTGTCTGACTGACAGGAGTTAGGAGACAAACAGAAGCCCCTGAGCTGGTACCCTGTCTTTCTGGATGGCCACTGAAACAGGAGGCGGCTGAAGAGAGGGGAGGGTAAACAGCCAAAGGATCTTGCCAAAGAATTTCTCTGCTCATTACTGCTGCAGATCACAGCATGGGAACTTTCAGTAATAAAGACTTTAAAGGCTTCTTCAAAGAGCTTCCAGGCTGTATCAGAAGCTCCATCTGGAAGAAGTCTCATGAGACTTCGGAGTGTTTTGTAAATACAGACTGAGGACAAATGAGGTTTTTCTTTAGTTGAATCTTGCAAAACTTGCTCTCTAACAAGAACTTGCAACAGGCCACATTAACACAGGCGCGTTTACCAAACTGCATCCCTAGTGTAATGCCTTTTGGAAAGGGTGCAGTTAGCTTGTCATCCCTACAAAGTCTTTTACTAACAGAGCAAATTATAAGCCTTATGGGAATGTGCTGTACCTGGTTTCTTTCAGGTCATGCTCTTGGTCTTGGATTGCTATGTGAAACTATATACGATGCTTTATACTGTTGCCTGTGGATTTGTTTTGTTTTTCAGCAGATTGAATAGCATTTCTATTTAAATCATATTTCATTCTAACTAAAACAATTGCTGTTCTATAGTATCAGGGGATTCTTGAGGTAATAGGAACACTGTATGTTTTGTGATTTACTGACCATTTTGGCCCTTGAAAGGCACCAGTACATTTCAGTCCATTTTTCCTGCTTTGTTTGGGTTAGTGATGCCTCATCAGTTACACCAGACCATGACAGCATTAGGTATTTTCAGCACTGGTGGCACTCGATTGTGTATTTTGGTCAGGGGCAGTAATGTGCCTGTAGCATCATTTTCCCATCAGCAGTGGTAATGCTGCAGGGACACCAGCATTACTGAGTTTAAGGACTTGATGTCTGTCTTTTGTGGTTTTCCCCTTTTGAGATGCATCAACTTTTCTAAAAACGTGTTTACGTTGTGCAGTTGTTTATGATCGCGAGTTAGCTGCCTGCATCATACTAAACCTACCTGTCTAGAGCTGTTGTTTGCCCGTGTATTCCATTTAGCACTTCTGGCAGCGTATGAGAACAGAGAATACGAAGCAAGAAAAAAGTATGAAGGCTCTATAAATCTTGTATAGATTGAAAATATCTCCCACTGTCATCTTGATATTTTTCCCTTCAGTTGTGCTCTTATCTAGAAATCTCAGAGTATTTTACAAACACTGAATTAAGCCTTCTACAGCCTTCCTCCTTCTCCTCCTCTCTCCCAGGAAATTACACTATCGTCCCTTGTTTGTAGGTGAGGAATCGAAGGTCTGCATGGTGAAGTGACTCGTCCAAAGTCAGCTGCTGAATTAGTGGCATGGCTGTGAATAGACACAGACGTTCTAGCTCTCGGCTCTCTGCTAAACAAGATCGTGCCCTCCCAGTTTCAGTTTGTCATAACTTAATGACTGATAACATTTGAGCATCTAGAATGTGACGGGATAATTTATTTTCAGCAGCCAACAGATAATCCTTAGGCCAGCAGCAGGGCGCAATGCAGCTCCCATGTCCCCATGGATCCTGTCTGCTACTTCTTGTTTTGCATAAAAGATACGAGGGCAGGTGAGGACTACCAGCATGGCAAAGTCTGATCATTTGGGTGTGGGTCTTCGCTGTTTTGTGGGATGCTGTAGGTCACCTGAATGTTCACTTTTGTGATAAAAACAAAGATCCTAGACCTGATTCTTCATTTGTCTTGGTGTAACAATAATGAAGTGTCCTGATAGAGGTTTGACTTCAACATCTAATCTATTTTAAAAGAAGTAAAAAAAACTCCAGTGCAGTCTGCTGTTCCTTGAAGGGGAGAAGTAATTCAACTAAAGTCCTCTTGGGAGCCAAGCAGGAGAAGTAAATTTTGAGTTGTGCTAATCAGGAAGAGGAAGTCATCTGTCTGCATCTGGTCACTTCCCTGCTTACATGGCATAGTCCTGTAACGGCTACATAAGCAGCTTTGTGATGACCAAATGTCAAGGGCAATTAATTCTTTGGCAGGCAGCTGTTATTATTAGGACAAAGAGTGACCAGACATAGAAGGAAAGCCTTCAGCTGATTTATTTTCTCTACCTTTTCCATCAAAATTGATAAGTCACTCAACCCCCAATGGTGAACTTTCATGCAATAAGAATTTTAAATTTGCCGTCTCTTTTTTTAGTAGGAGATCTTATATTAGATTTAGAGCACAGAGGAATAGCTCAGAGAAAATGTTTGGAAAGTCTTCACCAGTTTAATGCTATCAGGAAGGAGCAGAGTTGGGTGTTAAGCTGGTAACATAATAATATGTGGGCTGAGTTAAGCCCACTTCAGACTGTTTTTCTCAAACTTAATTGATGGAAACGGCCCACTTTTAGGCTTGATTTATTACCTTAGCAGAGTTATTCCAGGATTGCTGCAATGCAACTGTGGGTGTTCTAAACACACCCACGCTGCCAGAGAATCAGGAAGGATGTACTTAAAATCCTCTAATTTATCTAATAACATCTTTAGCGTCTTTTTGTGTAGGTTTAGTATTGTAATGGAAATGCACTCTAGGACTAGATAAAGAGCTCCTGCGTGAAACTGCTAGCATTGGCTGAGGGACATGTAAATAGCATTTGGAGCTGATTGGGGAAATACTCTGACCAGCTACGTACGCCGTAAATGCGCCTTTCAATATTGTAATCTGTCACTACGGTTAAAATAATATCTAAAATTTCCGATATGAATGTTCATGACTCTGAGTCTTTGTAGACGTGGCCTTCCCACCTTCCAAGCCCAGGCAGAGCAGAGGTTCCTCGTGTTGGGGTCCTGAGTCTCTATTTTAGCAACTGTTGTTGCCTCAGTTCTTAACCAGATTCCTTCTTTGCCCATCAGTGGACGTTCCTGAGGGGTTGTTTATAAGTGACACAAAACAAGTTTGGTTTTCCTAAAAAGTTTCAGCACTGGTGAGGGTACGCTTTGGACTGGGAAACAGGCTCAGATTCCTGCAGGTGCTAGCACAGCCTGTTACGTTCGTGCCCGAAGCAAGCTCTGTCTGGCTTGTGTTTGTAGATGTTTTCTGCATGGATTCTTCTGCTGTGCATTATTTAGGCTGAACCTTAATCTTTCTCTGCATTTTTTCAGAACGCTGTCCTCACAGTGTTGCTAACCGCTGGCATAATTATTCTATCCCAGGCGTCGCAATCTCTCACTTTTGTTCTAACATGGAAATTGCATGTAACGTGAACAGTAACCAGTATCACCGCTCTGGAGTATTGGAGCTAATAATAGAAATGAAAAACCTGCTCTTTGTGAGCTAAATAAAGGCGGACAAGACGAGATAGAAAATCAGCTTCTACACGCACCAGAAGCAAAGGAGGTCCCGGTGTGTTTTCCTTTTGCTGATTACTCTTACCACCGTGCATTGCTGTATGTAAATAGGATCAGAGTTCCTGTGTTGTGCTGGGAAGTGCCAGTCCTAAGACAGCTGATTTCCTCCAGCAGTCGTACTTCATTAGCGCACACGTTGCTGAGGCTTAGAGGTGCTGCGTGAGCAGAATACTCAGCTGCTAATTCTAGGAAATACTCTTACTGATGGTGCAGTAACACAGTACGAGTGGCTTTCTGCATAACTTCAAGTGTCAGAGCTTGTCTCATGACAATGTATCGCTTGGACAAAGCTATGTATTTTTAATCTTATATTTAAATAATTTACAGATGTGTTGAATAGTAAATAATGAAGGTTGGTGGACTTATTTTGTGTACGTTTTCTAAATCTGTTACAGAATCCTGCTGTTTGTAGCAGCATTTGGTATCAAGAATCTGCAAAACTTTATGGTAAAATGGCTTTTCCAAAAAACCCAAGTGTAGCGAATCTGATTTTTTTCTGGAATTCAGATTTCACTGCTGAAGCTACGGCATGTGGGCCAGTTCAGAACAGCAGGTGGCTTTCCTGGGCAGTGAACCAAATGTGAATGCAAGTGACAGTTGCCATGTGCATCTCAGGCTCCAGAATGAAGTCTGACAAGTCCGGTTTCGTGTGTAGAAGTTTTTCTGCTCTGGATCTAGTTGGACTGATGCCTCCAGGCTAATGCCCCCTAAAAAAGCATGCGAACCCTAAAAAAGCATGCGAACCCTAAAAGCATGCGAACAGACTTACTGGGCCTAAGCAGAGGCAATAGGGTAAGGAAGTATATGTGCTCATTGCCTGTTCCTGGAGTAGCTGACGCAGAATTCTGTTGTTGATGGATGGTTTCTGGGACTGAAATTAGCTCGTATGTCTCTGCGCGGCCCTGCAATAGTAGACACGTCTGATGCAGGACATTGTTACCCTTGACAATAACTATGGAAACTGGAAGTTTCAGGCTGTGTCAGCAAGAGATACCTGGAGAAGTTAAGGCAGACCAATGGGAAATACAAAGTTATGCATAAATTAAGAGGTATTAAACTCCTCTTGAATGAGGGAATGTACATTAAAGTGGCCTTGGTTTGCTATAGATTAATTAACCTTGGGAGATATCAGGCTTAATTAAGCTACAGTGAGTTAAAACCACTTTACTCTTGATAGCGATCATTAACGAGGGAGCTTTTTAACCTTATGCACATCAACTTCATACCTCCTATGGGTTTGCCTTAAGTTTCAGTGTCCCTTGGTGAGATTTTGGACACTGTGAAAACTGAGGACTTCTCTTATCCTTTGGAATCCTGACTCCAATTCTTAGGAGAAACTGGACAGAATGGGCTTAAGATAAAAGTGTATAATGCGCATATAGAAAATACGTACTAAGCAAGGGTTGCATGAAAGACTCTATAGGGGGGTTCAAGTCTAGATTTGAAAAGCATTTAAATAAAGGCTATGAAATGGAACATTAAAACTTAAGAAACGGGAAACAGAAGAGTGAAATAGGGTTACTAAAATCCATATGGTGAGTTTGAGGTCTTGCTGCAGGGTTGTGGTTCTGTCTAGCAAAGAAGAATCGGAAGTTTTACAAATCTTGGTTCAAATTCCTATTTGTTTATAGAAAAGTATTGTTATGTATTTCCCTGACTGCAAGTTACCGTGCTAAATCAGATGAAAATATCTTTTTGTGGGTTTCTTTTTGTGTTTTGTTTTTTTCTTTTCCAGTAATTGCCCTTCATTTTTGGCTGCTGCTTTAGCTAGAGCAACTTCAGATGAAGTCCTTCAGAGTGATCTTTCGGCACACTACTTACCAAAGCATGTGGACAATGCAGATGGGATCATACGTAAGTACACCTGCACATGATAATGTACAATTTTACATGGTGTGGATCTTTCATTTACACTGTATACTGGAACACTTTGCAGATAATGAATAGATTTTTAAAGTCAGCATTGACTTTAGTGATCCATCTGGTGTGACCACTTGAATGGTATTAGATTTTCCTCAAATTAGTTCCTTCTATCAGCCAGCTAAATGAAGTTGGACTAGATTTCTTGTAAAGGAATATCCCATATTGACGTAAAAAGGTTAATGGAGAATTCACCACCGCTCCTGATAGAGCTCGAGGCTAATTTCTTAGTCAAAGCTTTCTCATCTTTGAATCTTGTCTAGTTTCAACAGTTACTATTGAATTCTTTCTCTATTTTTAAATGCCTTTCTCTGGTTATACTTGAGTCTTTTATGAAATTTTTGCTCCTTAAGACCAGGTGGAAATCACTCCTTTCTTCTAAGTGCACCTTCATCAGACTGTATCTGGTGGCCCTGAATTTCTTTATAAGTACTTTAGACTACGTGGTCCTGCTGCTTGCTGGCAAGTGCCAGTTGTCCTCCTTCATCCTTAGAGCAAACTCAAATACAAGTGGGAAGAGAGAATTTAATTCTGAATTATTTCAGTCAGTATAGTTTTTACTATGGCTTTTTTTTTTTTTTTTTGGTTTAACAAAAGATAGTATAAAGATATTTCATGCTTAAAAGGAAAATTTCCTTTTCTCCATTTATCTGTGTTGGTTAACACAGATAAAGATTTTTGCATCATCCAGCTCAAAGCCATGCACCCTAAATCGTTTCAGGATTCTGCTGACCTAAATAGGCTTGAAACACTTTCATGTTTCTCACACGTATTGAGAGGAATTCTGTCATTTGATTTTGAAAATACAGTAACCAAACCACTTTGTCCATTCCCTCCTTTTTTGATAAAAAAATAAGTGAATGGTTCTGGGGATGAGTAGGATATATAAATCTGTCTCTTCAGAAAGGAAGATTCTGCTGTATTTCTCAGAGGCCTTTGGAAACCTGAGAAACAGAAAAACATGCTATGGGTTCCCATTTTGTAGGTATTGCTGCCTCCTCCTGCTGAGCAGGTAAATGGAATAGATTTGTCATTGTTCTGGCTGAGCAGCCTTCATTAATTTCAAATTGAGATCTCCAAGACTTGCATAAATATTTGACAGTCTCCAAGGAAATGTTGACTAAGCCTCCACACAGAATATCTAAAGAGTTTAACAAAAAAAGAAAAAGAAAAAAACCACAAAACCCTCACATCTACAGAAATTGCCATTTAATATATCAAAATCTGTAATACATAGATGCAAACATAGATTGATATGTGTATGGGCTATAACAGGCACTAAAAATAAAGACTCCAGATGCACTATGTTGAGGTGAATTGTCATAATGAAGGTACTTGAAAATAAAATATACCTTTAGAGTGGCCATATAAAGTGTTAAAATATGAAGATAAAGGGGGAGAGGAAGAGGGAGAACATCTTCTGGACCGTAGTAAAGCAATCATTTCATATGAATACTGCAATTTCAAATAATATACCATAAATGGTAATTTTCAAAACAGAGCATTAGCTCAAGTGGTGCAAGGTTTGGCTAACAAAAAGGTAACAAAACTAGGGTAATTCATGCAGGACTGAAGGAGATTTCCTTGCAAAAGGTCAGGAACTCCATTCTAGCTAACTTTCTTAGTAGGAGTCCTTTGAGAAACCTGTGCTAGTTACTTAGAAGAGAGCTGCGACTGATGAATGCCCTAACTGGTACCATATAGGGAGACTTTCATGCTTTGAAAGAAAACAAAGGGAACCGCAGCAGGTGATGAAAATGGGATTTCTACATCCTGAAGTTTTGTGCTGAGAGTTCACTGTTTATCCTAGTGATGTTTGGACTGCTGCAGAATGCAAAACCAAGCTGAATTTAGCTGGCTGGGTTTGAGATCCAATTCTATGTCAGTTTTTCTTATGAACCCAGAAAGATTTTTACTCTGTATAATACAAGGAGACATTTACCTGATTTGCCTCAAGTTTGAATTTGCTAGAAGAAAAAAAATATTTCATATTTCCTTAGTGACACATTTCAGTCTGAGTAGTGCGACATGACAAATCATATTGCATGCTTAGGACTGGTAAAAGCAGTTATTGGTGTGCTGGTGGAAAGGAAATTAGAAGCTTCATGAAAGAAAAATGCTAATCTTAAAAGAAGAAAAACTGTTTTGAGCCCATGAATGGAGGAATGTAAGAATGTGGGCCTGATGTATTCAGGGTGACCATGTGTCTTTGGATATCAAGAATAGAATCTGAGAATCATAGGCCGTGACTGATTCCTCTCTTGCAGTTAAACTGGAGAGGAGCGAGAGAGCTTCCGTGAGAACTGAAAGACGTTTGATTTCCTTTTTGAAAGGTCAGGTTAAGAACGTTTAGTTTTCTTTTTCATGGAGGAAGATATTCACGTGGGGGTTCAGCATTGTTAACCACCAAAGGAGGCTGGATAGTAGGACCGCGTTACATGGTGGAGGTATCTAAAATGTCCAGCAGACTTCACAAAGCAAATTGCAAAGTCCCGGTACCCAGTCTTTCCAGGTACTAGGAGATGGGATTACTATAACCAAGACAGAAAGAGGTCATTGACTAGTCAGAAACCGGAGTTCTTAGATTAAGGAAAACCTTGGTCATTGGCTTGATGACATGTCTACAAACCTCGGTACAGATCCCTGTTGTCACACTGTCCACATTTTCAAGAAACGTCTTAAAATTTAGGTACTAAAAAGCAGAATCTGATTACTGGTATTCTTTCTACCCTGATTTTGCCCTAAAAGAAGTCAGTTGTCTTTGGCAACAATAACGCCTGAGCTGGATTTCCTACTAGCTGTGGTACAATTAAGTGCTACTTCCAACGCTGGGGATTTTGGAGCAGCAGGAGGGAAATTAAATTCTCCATGACACAACCACAATGACAGCTGAGTCAGCTCTGGCTCAGCGCTGCAACATTAACAATTGATGAGTAATTTACAGCTGTGAGGGGGTGGTTTGACTGTTGTGGGCCTCTCTCCTGTTTTAACCTCAAGAACAATTATTGATGATGCTGACACTACGCATACTCCCTGCTGGGGAAGGGTGTTTATTATCTCAGCGCAGCCAATGGGTTTACTCCATTCCTCCTTCAGAGTGATGCTCTGCGGTGTAACAGCCACATGACATTGAAATGTGCACCATTTCCCTTCATACGTGCCCGCTGGAAAAAAATGGAAGAGCAAGTCTGTGGGGTTCACTTCTGGAAAATATAATTTGGACATGTCAGGCTGTGTGTGTGCCCTCCTCGCTAGGGAGAGCAGTGTAAGTGTTGTGGGGGAATTGGTACCCATTGCTATGGCAGTGGTGGGATGACCCAGTCATTTGATTTCCACCACTTGTTTTTAAAGCTGTGTGATCAAGAAGCTAGGGCTCCTTCTTTTGGTTATGTTTATAGCTTATTTCCAGCTTAATGGCTGCTCTTGCAGATCGAGCTTGAACCAACTCGTAATCAGCAGAGCTGGGAATTTATCTTGCCCCTAAGGATCTTGGCCCCCTGATCACTATAGCCCACATCTTGTGTAGACCTAGTACAGAAATGAGTTACTGCTGCTTTTAGATTCTTCACAGAATTTCTGTGAACTGAGAAATGCTGTAACCCTCCCCTCTGCTCTCTGTATTTGGGCCATTCCTTCTCCAGGAATGATTGACACTCGTGGATTTCTGCTGTTTAGCTTTGAAGATCTCTGGCTTTGGTGAAAGATCACAAACAAGGAGATTTTGATGTGTTCAGCTCTGATTCTTACTTCATGTTTTCCTCCCCTGAACTTCAGAATGATTGTCAAGTGCCCGAGTTTTCACATTTTAAAATTACTATTTCTCAGGAGTGACAGTTCAGCATTTTCTTAAATTTAAGACCTTTATGGTTTTCTCATTTGCTCATGCAGATTTCTTTGACACACCGCCTAGTCAGGAATCTGGAAATAACGTTATGAAACTAAGAAGGTACCTGAATGTGTACACTACTGAATGTGTACACCGCCAAAACATCTTAAATTAATGCTATTAATTTCTGTAGATTATTTACCACTGTATTGCCTCAGTTCTGCAGTGAGGTGTTGTTTGGAATAGATAGTTTGTTCTAAAACCAATACGTCATTGTAATGGATTGTGGGTTTTGTACGTGATGCTATACGCCATGATGAAGTCCCTATCAGGGCTGCCGTGGCATGGCTGCACCACCCTGTGCAGGGCGACACAGGGGATCAAATGCTGAGGGAAACGTACTTGCTTTTCATTTTTTCTGATGCAAATGAGTTCCCCAAAGGCACGGGAGAATGTTTAAGTTAAAAGGACAAACAAACAATGAGCTGCTTACTGATGAATGCTGATTATGGTGAGTTTGGTTTCCTCTTTTTATGCATCAGAGCCCAGAATTTCCCTGCTGACATCCATTTCAACTCCTTGGCTAAAATGGTTTTGTTTCATCTTTGTAATGTATGCAAGAAAAAAATTCTCACTTAATAACATTCTTAGCCTTTCATTTGTGGTTTTTGCCTTCCCCAGAGATTGAGACAGTGAAGCTAGCCCGCTTAGTTTTTAGCAAACTGCATGAGATCTGCAGCAGCTGGGTGAAAGACTTTCCACTCCAGCCGAAGCCCCACCGCTACTATGAGACATCCATCCATGCCATCAAGAATATGCGCAGGAAGATGGAAGACAAGCACGTCTGCATCCCAGACTTCAACATGCTCTTCAATCTTGAGGTAAAAAGAGATCATGTGGAAGACAAATGCATATGCTAAATACAGTTTCTGCTCTTGGGGAAACTAGGCAGTCTTGTACTGAGAAAATGAAAGCCATACCTGTGATGGACCTGAGGAGGACTGACAGTCAAGAGACAAACCTGGTCTTAAGTTAGTTCAGCTGATATTCTGTAACTATTGCGGCAGTATGACATGCAGTTTCTACTTAGGGTATATAGAATAAAAGACTTCTGGTGAAATCTAACTAAACAAAGTTTGTATCTGGCCCTTCCTGATGTAGCCACTTGTGCAGTGGCTGAAGGACTGACCTGCCATCGTGCAGAAAGCAGCCCTACTGCTGTGAGGGGCAACTGATGCATTGTAGTACCATGTGGTAAATCGAGGTAGGATCCTTCTATGCCCTGGCTGAAGATGCCCAGGTGTAGAAGAGGATTGCCAACTAAAATGAGGAAGTGGTTCAGCTTACAGTTCATCACTGATGCCAGCTGTCTACAGGGGTGGGTCTGTACTGCTTTTCAACCCTTTTTCTTGGGAGGAAGAAGCCAAAAGCAAGAATAAGGAAAGAAAGTAAAAAAACAAAACCAAAAACAAACGAACCCAAAACACAAAACTTGTAGAAGAATGGGATGCAGTTCACACAAGAGTCTAGCAACATGAGTAGTTCGGTGGAACTGGGGCCAGACTTCCCTCCGCTAATTTCTTTATGTGGCCATCGGTCAAACATTCATGCTTGCTCTTCCTTCAGATATAAAACTGGACACTGAAGAACGGCAAATAGAAGAAAGTGACAAGAATTTTACCTTTAGGATCAGATTGCTGCATAATTGATTCTTTATTGCATCCTGTCACTTTAATAACCATCTTCTGCCCCATCCACATTCTTGCCTTTAAATGATATTAATGCAAACAGGGGCAGATGTTTCCTTTGCCTGTCAATTGTCAGCTTTCTTATTCCAATTTGTGTTGGAGCCCATTACTTAAAAATTACAATGTACAAATATTCTAGTCATTGAGATGGCTGTCAAGGTTGAATTGGCACTGACAGTGTGTTGGTGTGTTATATGTATGAATAGGCACAGGAGTTGATGTCTCTTGGTACAGCATTGTTTCTCTGTTTGAACAGATAAAGGGAAGCTGAGAAAACTGACTTGAAGATGAGTGATTTTGCTGTATTTGATTCGTGAATGTAATCACAATTATTTGATGAGAGAGCACATACAGTTTTTTTTAAAAAAACAGGCATCTAAGGTGATATGGATTAGATTTAAAAAAAAAAAAAAAAAGAATGAAAGCAGAGGCTGGCCAGCTTCACATTTTAACTGTACTGGCATTTTATCCCTGGTGGATTCCAGTCTTGATGTAGACTTTATGCAAACTGTATTGGATGTTCTTCTCTCTTCGTGTTTTTTTGCAGTCACAAAAACTCCTGCACAATTTGATGAGAATGGCACGGAGAGAGCTACACGGGTGATTCTTGCAGGACATCTCTTGCGGTTTGCAGGTAGAATTCATCAGCAATAAGGTGCAAGTGAAGAAGGTCTGAGTGGTTTGTTTTTCCAGTGCAGACTCTGCTCTAAGTGCAATTTAATGAGAACACCACAGATCTCAAGTTCAAAAGTTTTAAGACAATCCAATTAGCTGTTTGCATTGCTTTCTCCTGAGTTGTTTTCTCAATGTGTTTCCATTGACAGGACCAAGAAGAGCAAGCTTATTTTGCAGTGTTTGATGGTCATGGGGGAGTGGATGCTGCCATCTATGCTTCCATCCATCTCCATGTGAACATGGTCCATCAGGAGATGTTTCAGCATGACCCGGCAGAGGCTCTGTGCCGAGCTTTCCGGGTGACCGACGAGCGCTTTGTCCAGAAGGCAGCCAGAGAGGTGATTGAGTTACCTGGGCTTGACACTGAAAGTATTGATCTATAAATTCTGTCTTTGTTAGCAGGGCTGCTCCAAGTGCTGTGCTGAGCGCAGGCCAGGGGTCAGCACAGAGCTGTCCATGCACAGTCCGTAGAGCCGGTGCCCACTGGTGGGCTGCTTTGTGTTCCATAAAGATGTCAGCCTCCACTTCTCACAACATCCAGTTCATTTAGAAGGATGCTGCTGCTATTCTTATGTTCGCACGCTAACTAGGTTTAGTCCTTGGGGTGTTTTTTTTTCCTCATCTCTACAACATACGTTTTTCTTAGCTCCAGAGAGCAAGAATAAATGGATAACTGACTCCGAGGCCTCCTAAACTCATGCAAGGGCTGAGTTAAGTGCAGGGAACTCGAGATGCTTACAAATAAAACCTCCCTCCAAGTTCATTAACGTGTTTCTATCAACAGTTAGGAAACAGGCACAGGAAGTCAACTAAAACGGTAGCACAGCAGATCACTAGCAGAGCCCAGCTTCTGAAACGCGATGGCAGTGCAAGGGAAATCACAGGGTCACAGGACAAAATCGATCACTTGCGTTCAGCCAGGCTGGCTCTGAGGGGCTGTTACTGAACAATTGTAGCAGTAAGGAAAGCACTGCCTGTTCCTCCCCGGGAACAGGCTGCGTATTGGAATATCAACATCTTCTGTCCTCGAGTTAAGCAGGAAAATGCTTTGAAATGGTTCTTATTGGCTTATTTAGAACTGGGGGCATTTTTTTCACCCTATCCAGAGTCTGCGTTGTGGAACCACTGGGGTGGTGACTTTCATCCGAGGAAATATGCTGCATGTGGCTTGGCTTGGGGACTCCCAGGTTATGCTCGTAAGGAGAGGCCAAGCTGTGGAACTGATGAAACCCCACAAACCAGATCGGGAGGTGAGAATGGCCGGTTTTAAATACACCCGGGCAGTGTTTACCACTCAAGCTGACAGGTATCAGCTTTATGTCGGATGCTGGGACACTGAGTGTTGCCTGCCAATGTCTCTTGGAGTGGCAGCGTATGTTCCAGTTATCCTGGTTTGTTTGGAAGTTGCTATGGATTTGTGTGCAAATCCTTTGTTCTCATCTGGTGGGGCCTGCAGCCTCCACCATGCTGCGTTTGTGAAAACAGCAAATATTTATTGAAGTGTTGAGTGTGACGGCAGTACGAAGCGCTCTGTCCAACAACTCTTGTGTTGTCTCGCTGTTTAGGATGAGAAGAAGCGCATTGAGGCACTTGGTGGCTGTGTGGTCTGGTTTGGAGCCTGGAGGGTGAACGGGAGCCTGTCAGTCTCCAGAGCTATTGGTAAGAATGGGCTTTAATTCCTTTTTCAGGCTTGCTTTTCTTTTTAATTAAAACTTTAATATTCTAGTGATCAACAATTGACATACAGCTGAAGATAGACCTGTGAGCAGTGACCTCTATTTTTTTCCTCTACAGTTTGAGGAAATAATTTCCAAATAATTTCTTTAACTTGGGGTAAGAGTCATTGGCTCCACACTGTGTTAATAAAAGGGCTTCCAGATGCTGTGACTGCAGACCCACGGTCTTGTGTATCTCTGTGTTGTTTTTCCACAGGGGATGCTGAGCACAAGCCATATATCTGTGGGGATGCAGACTCTGCCTCCACTGTACTAGATGGCTCTGAAGACTACCTCATTTTAGCCTGCGATGGCTTCTATGACACAGTCAATCCCGATGAGGCAGTCAAAGTGGTGGCTGACCATCTAAAGGAGAATAATGGCGACAGCAGCATGGTAGCACATAAATTAGTGGCATCTGCTCGGGATGCCGGTTCCAGCGACAACATTACTGTGATTGTGGTATTTCTCAGGGACATGAACGCAGCAGTCAGCGTTAGCGAGGAGTCGGACTGGACAGAGAACTCTTTTCAAGGCGGGCAAGAAGACAGCGGGGAAGATAAGGAAAACCATGGAGACTGCAAACGGCCGTGGCCCCAGCACCAGTGCTCAGCACCTGCAGACCTAGGGTATGATGGACGAGTGGATTCCTTCACCGACAGAACTAGCTTAAGCATAGGGTCCAGCATTAACCTGTTTGATGATCAAGGCTATTTAGACCTGACAAAAACAGAAACTAGTACACCTCAGAGTGCCAAATGTCTGCCACCAATTCAAGCGTTTAGTCCTGGCATACCAAAGAGTGCGAATTTGATCAACAGCTTAACAGTGAAGAACGAGTCACCAGAGTGCACCACATCACCAGTCTGTGGACAGAGCGGTCCCAGGGAGTACAACGCTCCTCTTCGTTTGGGTGCTGCGGGGCAGAGCGTCCACAGGGTGAAGGGTTTATCCCCCATCTTCTTTGGGCTGGAAGACGAACTGTTCAAATCCTTGGGAAAACGAGCTGCGTTCTTTCACCTCCGGCTCTGTAACGGGAAGAGGCGACGAGGAGCCAGGCTCAAACCAAAGTTTCACACGCCGCTCTTGGCTCGCGAGCCTTCCCATATAGAAGGATCGAGTCTGTCCTTACCTGTCCGGGGCCGCGGTAGCACGAGGTTGTCGGTAAGACACTCCCCGTGGTGGAGGCTGGCTAGTCATAGCGCTTACAGTGAGAGCGTGTTTTTGATGCGAAGACAAAGTAATTGTATACCAGATTCATACCTTCATCAATGCTGTAAAATGTAACCATCTCCCTCGTGTTCCCCCATCAGACTCCCAAAATAGACATTCCCAAAATAAAGCTGGCATCATCAGAAAGCGAAAAAACGTGGGCATTTCAGAACTGTACTCCAGTCCCCTGCAAAGCTCAAACCATCTGTAAATAGATCTAGGAATTAACAAATGTAGTTGTTTCAGTCTCAATAAAGTTTGCTGGTGGTGCCACCCTGAGCAATGCCACAGCCACCCGGCCACCCGCACACACAAGTATCTAGCCACATTCACTAGTGAAAGCCAAACAGCTGGTTCGTGTGAATAGAACAGTCTTTGACGACACAGAAAGCTGAACCTGCCTGAGATACGTCTGTGGAGCAATATGTACAGGAAGATTCTGGTTTAGAACTGCCAAATTTTTTTAGAGTGGGGGGGAAGTTTCCGTAGAAGTCAAGGCGTGGGGGGTTTTTTTTGTGTTCTGCTTTCTGTTTATTTCAGGCAAGCATTAAGATGAATTAGAAAATTACATCCACCGTTGCAGGTAAAAGACTAAAAGCCATACAGGGTTTTACCAGGTAACTTAGGAATGGACAAACTAAGCTCCTGCTACTCTCTCCTCAGCCTCTGACTGAGGTACAGACTCATCATTTACCTATTTTTTTCATGTAACATAAAATGTGGTATATGAAGAAAACTGTTTTTTGTAGTTTTTAAACAAATTATTTCCTATGGCTAGAGGTGCAGTATCTTTCTGGTGCTTTTAGTGGCATTTTTCTCGTTTGTCAATTTAGGAAACGGTTCTCAATTAGTTTTAATCGAACATGATTGTGCTTAATGCTTTGAGCCAACCTCTTTCCACCGTAACTTCATCTCAGGTCTTAAAAGAAACCAGTCTGTGGAGATGTTCAGTACAACACTGTCACTCAACCAGTCAAACCAGAGAACTGCTTGCGAGAGATAATGAGCAATTTGATGAGCTGTTTGGTTTCGGTAATGATTTCTAGATGGCAAAGGCATAATTTAATATAAAGTTGCAGCATGAAGGATGGTAGGATGCTGTGTCTACAAGGAGCAGTATTGCTGCAATTCGGTGTTTTCCAGCATGTGTAGGAATGGATGCGGGGCTGCCGGAGCAATCCAAAGCGAACGGAAATGCCGTGGATGCGGATGAGCAGGGGCTGTGCTTGGGCTTTAGTGGAGCGGGTAAAATTCACTGACAAGCCAGAGCTCTGCTTCGGTTAAACCTGGGTTCAGCAAGGAAAGTGAGCAATGCCAGTCACCCTGATTTTCATAAGCAGAGCGTTATTTATCAAACTGGGAAACAAACGGTACCCACCAGCTTTTCCCTACTCTCAAGGTGATGTTAAACCCTTAGGGGAGCGGTTAATTGGGACGTAAGTAAGCGGACGATTCCTGTCAGCTCCACTAAATACACATCCTGTTACTATTCTTTGTTACAAGACATTTGGAAGAGTATGAATAAAGTAAGTCTTCACAGGCGTTTATTGTACAATTCATATCATTTTAGCAGTAACAATTTAATAACAGTATTAGTATTTAGCTAGAATTTGCAAAGTATTTTAATATTAAGTAGTCAGGAGATTATTCAACACGACGAGATGGCAAGGTTTGAATTCTGCCAATTTCTGCTTCTTCTATCTTTGATGCACTATTTTAAAAGCAATCTGATGAATAGCAAAAAGCTTCGTGAGTAACCAGGAGTTGGAGTGTGGCTTTAGATTCCTTTGATCTTTTTCAGACTTTTTTTAATCTTACAGGATCATTGGCTCTTATCTGTCATCTTATTAAGCCTTAGCTCTTGTCAGCGTTCTCTTTAGCTGCAGCGTATGTTCCAAGTCAGATTTACTGAGGAAATTTGAAAAACCATGAAATGGTAAAATATGCAACTCTGGGGCATCTCTGCAGTGCCTTTGTTTTAAATTATTCACAGTAATAATGACGCATTGAAAGTCCATCTTAGAGCTGACTGTCGTGCTTCGGAGAGAAAGGCGGCGTAAGTGCAATTCTTTGTATGAGTACATTAGAATGAAAAACCGTTACGGACGATAAAACTTCTTCCCAGCCCGCAGGAGCAGTTGAAGAGCGCTGGACTGCATGTGTGCTGTTTTGGGAAGGATCTAGCTTTTTAGGTGTGGATTCATAAATGATAATTCTGCGACTCATACCGTTTATCTTGCTAGGAGAAAAAAAATCTACCATCGTAGTTCCAGTGTGGTCAGGTAAAAACGTTGTATAGATAGCAAGTGTTCATTTCTTCACTAAATTCATACTTATAGAGTAGATAGGAACCATTTGTAAGGTAAGTCCTTTAAAGTTCTATAATATTAAAAGTAGTGGTTATTGGTCTGATATATGCTGCTCTTGATTCTATACACTAGACAAAAAAGCAGTGCTTTGTGAAATGCAGTGTTTTCTCTTAATGCCACTGGTGATAGGAAGTAGTTCTCTTCAGTTCAAAATCCTGTGCCCTTATTTGCTGCTTGCTAACGTCAGCAATAACCCCTCTCTAATGGTATCTAAGTGTTCTGTATCTCGTACTTTGATTGTCTATCTGGTGATAATGTAAAAATATTAGGCTAATATAAAAGTATCTCGTTGTATTTATTAACTGTTGATACTGAGATTCAGTCTGTGACCTGTGTTTTGTATTTTTATCGTGTATCTTAGTGGTGGTGAAATTTGTATAATGAATCTTTCCAATAAAGAGCTGAAGTATCCCTTTTCCGCGTTAACACAACCCGCATCAGTTTCAGTTTACGTGTTAACCGTGTTTGCAGAACTAGGAGGTAGGTAGTGAAAACATTTTTTTTTTTTTAAATTGTGTTGGTTTTGAGAAACGGGCTCCAGGCTGTTTGTCTGAAGCTGCTCAAAACTTGCTCGTCAGCTCTTCACTGTGAGTACGAGCGGGATTCATCGATCCCCGCTCTGGTAGTTTCCTGTGTACACTTCTTAAATGTGCAACTCTGAGAGCGTCTGCGTTGCAGAGAGCAGTATAGCACCAGACCAGGGAGCTGTTAACCCATTTCGATTTGCACTACAGGTGGGTGGAAACGCATGTATATAACTTTTCTTTACCTAGAAGTGCCATCAATTGTCCTTGCAAGTTAAAACCATTCAGTATTTGATTTAGATTGCGTTGTAACACTGAAGGACAATGTCGAAGCAGACTTTAACTTACGCCACATTTATAGTGGTACATCGTCATAGAAACTCCGCTCTGTTTTTGGAACACTGTGTGTCAGTGAGAAACGCGTTGTCCTATGGGCAGATAAGATGAGGCATAACGAGTTCTGTGTTTATAGACATGGCTGCTGTAGTTCAGGTCCACTATCTCCTCACTAAATCCTCCTGACCCTGGCAATGTTCTGTGGGGAAAAAAATGAGAAAGATTGGTCTAAATTAGGGGCTGTTTTAGCACAATTTATTCATTTGGCACTAGTCATGTAAACAAAGCCATCGGAGGGGATACTGCAGCTTTGTTCATGCCTGTAATTTAGGGCAATCTTTCTTTAACTCATATCCTCTTTGCAACAGGAACAAACCTTTCTACCCTTGTATCATGTGCAATAAGTAATAACGAAGCATTAACACAACCTCTGACTTAGATGTTCATACCCTTTTCCAGTCCTCGCTAATCAGGCGATCGCACTATACTTGCCAGCATTAACGCTAAAGAAAACACAAACCCCACCTATTAGGGTCTAGTACAGTGATTGTATGTCGCGATTGCATCGTTAGGTTTTTCCTCTCCTTCGCTCTAGAAGACATCTTGGAACAAGAACAGGGGAAGCTGGCCGAGATCACCCCAGTACTTCCACTCCTGCACGAGTACTTGTGTAGATAGCCAGGCGCGTTGTCCGTTGCTACACCGGGTGCTCCGTCGACCTTTCTGTGTTATCTTGTTCATGAAACTAACATGTTCTTTATGAAGTGAATAAATTAAAGCTAACCATTTAACAGTGTTGGGACTTTCCATTTGCGATCTTGTTCTACAGTTCACATATGAGTTTAGTTATAACCATGTATTAGTCATCCATATTTTATTTATGAAAGCTGTTTACACAGAAAAACTGTTGAAGTTTTACCAATATCTTAATAAAACAGTAATTTAAACCACACTGCAGATATAGTCTGTTTATTTAAGAGCTAAAAAATACAGCAACCAATATCTGAATTAAGTGTCTTTACTGTGGTGAAAGCCCCTTTCCTCTGTGTGATGTGCAACAGACACCGACACTCTTCAGCGCTGGCCTATACGGTACCTGTGTAGCCCCGGCCTGACCTGTTTTACAGCCAGAAAGGGATGGGGCTGTTAGGGCACACTGTAAGTTAATTGGATAAATAAGTCTTCCAAGCCTGCTTCCCCACCTCTTGTTTAAAAACCAGCTGTCTACAAGTAAGCTCTTCATAAGGTGAGCAAAGCACGATGGCACTGGCTCCCTTCCTGTCCCTGCAAAGGTTGGACAATAACTCCAGAACAGATCATGCAGCTAATCAAAATAATTGCCTCCAGCTTGGGCCTCTTATTAAGAGGAAAGCATCTGTGAGTGCTGAAGAGGCAGAGCTCTGTGATTACTGCTAAGTGAGCTGTGTATAATAATCAACACGCAGTCCTGTGCAACAGTAAACACTCGGGATGCACTGTCACAGTCTGCAGCTTGTCACAGGCCACCTTCGGTGCTCAGCAGCTGGAACAATCCCTGCACGAGGCAGCTCAGAGCTGCATCTCCTTCCTGTCGCTGAGAAATACAGAAACTTGTTGTACAAAGGGGTTCAAAACTGCTGGTCCTCCTCCATTCCGATTTGAATATATAAGATTTAAGCATTTGGTCTGGCTTCTACAAACATAGCTTTAAAAACCCCAGATGGATTTAAGCGCTTTTCATTGACTAATTCAGGAAAAAAGTGACAGGTATATGGCAGGAAAAAGTTCTTTGATAAGCAGTCAGGCATTACAGCAACCCCGTACGAAAGAGCAAGTCAGGTGTGGTAGCAGCATCCTGCTTACCCTAACAGACATGCTCTACCCTTTTACTTATTTACACGCAAATGTCTGAAGTTTCACACCAGATTTCAACATTCATTTTATTAACAAAGTGCAAACAGTTTTAAACTATGAGTTGTACAGCACTTCCACTGTGGAACATTCATACAGAAATGAACGTCAGTACAGCCAGCCGAGACGAGGACAACTATCGGTTACAGTTATTCATGCTTTGTCACTAACCAGTTATTCAGCTTTCATCATAGCTTCACAAGTAGTTTAGCAGCTCAAAACGCAACGCACAGTGGCAAAGAGTTTGGCAATGTGTTCAGTTGGTCCACACCACGGACTGAGGAAAACAACTTCTGCGGCCGCTACTTCACCCCAACTCCCGATCCGTCGCATCTGCGGGATTCAGCGGTCTTACACAACCGGTTCATACCGTTTAAAAAGAGGACATTCACGCATTCGCTGTTGTTCCAATGACACAACAGGACACACATCCTGAAACAGGGCTCCAGCACATTTTTTCAGAGCATCTGAAGCTGGCAGAGCCAGCAGGAATGCAACCCTCAGTGTAAGGCCTTCAAAGGTCACTTTGCCCCAGTAACAGGTTTAAGACGAGTGTAGAAGAACCACACAAAAGGGTGTTCACAGAATGGAGTGCGCACACAGCCATGAACAACAGCCTTGGACTAAGCTCCAGTGAATAAACGCATCTCCTCCCAGGGACGCGAGCTGGCAGGTCTTCAGGCCCCAAGCCCGTTCTCTATCTGCTCCAGAGAAAGTCAGCTTTCACTGAAAACCCTCGTACTGGGACAGCTTTAAGGCTTCAAGCAAATACAACCTTAAGAGTCAAAATTTTATGCCAGGTACTTAAATCCAATCAGAGTTTTCTACTGATGGCCACATAAGCATGCACAACTCTCTCAGCCAGCCCTCCCTCAGCACTGTGTGATTTCTGAAGACTGCCTTAAAAACGCAGGTAGCCGCACGGCCCCCGGGGAGGCAGGGTAGCCACACAGAAGCAGACCAGGGGCTCGCTCGTCTCTGTTGGTCTCCTGGAGACCCCAGCACCCCCTCTCTACTCACAGTAAGATGAACGTCGCCTCGGGTCGCTGCAGCTCGAGGAGCAGCACGGGGAAGGTGCAATCCCAGGGCTACAGCCACCTCGCAGGCTGGCTAAGGCAAGCAGTTACAATTACCTGGTGCTGTCTTCTCCAGTAGCAAAGCTGAGATCATCAGGACCGACTTCATCACTCTCCGGGAACATTGAGCACCGGTCTGAGGCTGAAAACAAACAAAAACCCAGTAACCTTTACCAGAGGAGCAATCGGAACACAGCAAGTTAACATTCCATCACCTGCAGGGCCCACCGTGTTGTACCTCATCCCTAATACACCGGTACACAATGTGCCTGACACAGAGTTAAGGCTGCCACAGGGTTTTAAATTTAAAATATCTTTAATTCAAGCACAGATATGAGCAATGTTTTGATTCTTCTGATGAGTTGTGAGGTTTTAGAGCCTGCTGCAGACATGCACCAAAGCAGCAAACTCCAATTACTGAGCCGAGTTGTTAGGCGATGCTGCTAATGTGGCGTGGGATGCTTATTCAGGCCAAAAGTCAACTTCGCCTAGTGTCAGATGTCACCTTACAGCTTTTAATTTGATCAGAAGGTTAAAGCTTTTCAAAGAAATACGAGATGAGTTTTTCAAACTGCACTGAAGTGCTCAAAGCACATTCCTGCCAATTAAGATGCAAATCCGTGTCTAACGCAGTGGTTTCCTCCCTGAAATCAGCTGACTTAGAGTGCCGATCCCAGTACACAGGGAGTTCCAATTCACAAGAACTAGAGCTACGGGTTTTCTAACGCTTCCCCGGGAGACTCACCTAAACTGACTTCTCAAGGCTAGAAAGAGTTCCCCTCTCCTGTTTTCAATTAGGATCCCAAGAGAGGAGTTCCATATCTTATTGGCACTTGCTTGAGCTTTAATACCTCTACAGCACCAGCCATCTCTGCTTCTGCAGGGTTCTGTATTACAGGAGCTCTGAGGCAGGCTCGCGGGAGCGTTTGGGAAGGTGGGCTGGGCTCACAGTCAATTCTACCTTCGCTTGAGGACTGGACAGTGAAGGCATGGTTAAACCCCGCCGAGGTAGAGGTGGCATCCTCCTGCTCGTCATTTTCTGTGTCACATTCAATGTCACTGTCACTGCTCATTCCTGGTAGGAGATGAAGGACATGCTTCTGACACACCCCGACTGCAAAAAAGCCCAAAAAGCCAAAAACCACAAGGCAAAGGTGATGGCAGCCAGATCTATGTATCTGGAGCATTCAACTTTTTCACACATAAGAGTTACCAATATCAAATACCAAGAGCTGGCAGGAGAACAAGAGGGAACCTTCAGAGCTAAATGTATTCACCAAAGCACCAAGGAATCTGACAGAACGGTGGGTACCGCCTTTGGAAACAGCCTCATTTTGCTGTGCAGCTTAGCTCGAGGAGCAGTTCCAACGCGCCACCAGCTGAGTGCAGACTCAGGTGTCCACAGCTCCTCCCTGTCTGACCTGCACTCCCCTGCCAGCTGCTCAGTCTACCTCTATAATTAGGACAGAAAATAACTGTTAAAAAAACAGCCTTTAAGAGGTAGTATGACCCGTGGAACAGATGTACCTACCAGATTCTTCCAGCGGCAATACTCTGTTCAAGTCTCACACACAAAAACCATGCTTTTCAACAAGAAAGAACCATAGCTGTTGATAATCAAGGTGGCTTCTTTTGTTTTGCCAGACCTTGAGTGTGCATTGACAGCAGTCAAAGCTCTCCCTTTTGTACAGTTTTGTAGGTGACAGAAGGGGTTTGCTCTCTTCTTTTACTTCTGAAGAGCTGATACTCATTGCTAAGAAGCAGCAAGTAGTTAAGTGAGGTGCCAACTCTACTGTAGTTTTTCCTCCGAAAGGAAAAAAAATGTAGTATTTGTTTCCTGGGGTTTTTAACAATGAAGTATTTCAGTTTTTAAAACATTTTCCTATTAGGCTCTCTGCTATAATAGGAGAGCTGCGGGAGCACATCACGATCACGCTGCAGTGACTAAGAGCAGAAATTCAGTTTTGTCACTGAGAGACCTTCTGTAAATGCCAACTCCTACACAATATTGCACACTGCAGATAGAGATGGATGCTGGCACCTTAATATAGGCTTTGCGCTACAATTCAGTCATTGAAATTCAAATTAGTGCAGGGGTGGAAGGCAGGAGAGTTTTAGCAAGATAAGAAAAACTCTTCTACGTGGACTTTCAAAAAAAAAAAAAAAAAGGCAGTAATATTTTTTTCCAGCATGGAAAGGATGCAGGAAGGGAGGGGGAAAAGTTTCCTCCAAGTCTCTAAGGAAACTGGCTTACGTACCACAACACCCGACACGAATGAAGTGTTGGAGAGATTCTAGTGCGGACGTGGAGGTAGTTACCAATGTGGTTTGTCCCTGAAGGTGGAAGACTTAAAAGCCAAGGTCACTGGCTACTATTTTAATTAAATGAGAAATTATTTTCAAGGCCATGCAACTGAACACCAAAGCAAAGACCTGGAGATGTATCAAGAGGTACAAATGCAACCAGTAGTCCAGAGAAATAGACGGCACCGTATAACATTATCTGCCGGATCTTCACGTTCCTGCTGTACCGTAACGTCACCAAGAGAAACCACAGACAGCAGCGACACAGAGATGTTCTCTCCTCATTCAGATTTATACCACAGCTGCCAAATGTTAGAGAGAAGTTCAACAGCCATGAAAACAGGTTTTGGGGTTTGGTGCCCCCCGCCCCTTTTTTTTTTTCCCTCTTTTTCTTTCCCCTTCAAGCTATTTCCACTACAGAAATGGATCATTTATAGACTGGAGTGCTGTCACACTGCATTTGCCCTCTACAACATCCAATTTACCTTCTTCTGGCCCTGCGGAAGCACCTTCAGAAAGCATACCCTGCGGTTCACCAGTTTCAGAGTTATTTTCCAGACCACCTGACTGCGCTCCTTCTGTACGACATCCTTTAGAATTTGATCTTAAGAAAGAATTTAGGAGAAATACAAAAACCCACATTAGAAATTCAGCTTTAATCCAGCTATGGAAACAAATCCTTTTAGTGCCACATCTAGTTTTACTCACTGTTTAAGTCTCTTGCATATCCACTTAAACTTACAGCTTTGATTCATTTAGAAATATTTAAAATCTTAAAAAAAAAAAACCCATGGAAAAGTTTATGATGAGTATTTTCCAAAAATGGTGACTCTTGTTATTTAGGGAAAAAAGCCCCACAACTCCACTGCACTTAGCTTAGTTAGCCAACAGGGAGTTATTATGAAGTTGCTGAAAAGTGGAGTCATGGTGAAAAATATTGTCTTAAATGAGGAAATCAAAAATGATAACTTTCAGTTAGAGGATATTTTGCAAGGAATAGTGGGAAAACAGACTGGGCCTGCCTTTCAAATCAAAGTTTTAGACTACATCCACGGTTGATCAAAATAAAAAAAAAAAAAGAAAAAGAAGATGACGACTTGTAACCTAGTTATAAAACCAAAAATTGATATCCAGAGGGAACAGCGGCAACCAAGTAAACTTCAAAGTAATTTCTCTTCCACGCTACAAGCACCTGGTTTTAGCAGATTGGTATTTTTCCTTTCTAGATCAAGGGAGGGTGGGGGAGGAGATAACAAGAAGAAAAAAAAGAATAAAGCCCTTACCCTAGAGCACCAACTTTTCTGGTCTTCTCTACAGCAGCTAAGCCATTTAAGCCAGAAACTCCCACATCGGAATCTGAACCTTCACAAGGTCTTTCCTCTGGCTTAGGCAGTGCCTCAGAAGCGCTGCTGTTAGCCAGGGGCCTGGGAGAGTGATGCCGACTGCTCAACTTTGAACTCCCTATGCCACCTGAGAAAAGAGGGAGAGAAACACAAAGCACATCCAGCCTTATCTCAAGAGGCTAAACATCCAGTTGTTTCACATCACCAGTTTGGTTCCAAACACGTGTACGCACAAGCACACCTTCCCCACCCTCACTCTTAAAAGCTTACATTTTCAAGTCAACGTACGGGCAACACATACCATTTGATATCCGCTCTCTAAACACACAGAGCTTCCATTTCAGCTTCCATTTCTGATGGGAGACTCAGGTAAGTACAGATTAATCCTTCCCCACCTTGTGTAGTTAAAACTTATCTCCTACTTATCTTCTAGTAACACAGACACCCTCTTCACTGTCATTTTTCCCAGCTATCAATGCAAAGTCGTTCGGCCGCAGTAAGGCAGCCTTCCTAGTCTCGGACAAGGGTGAAAGTGGGCACAAAGGTTACAGTTACACTGTGGAATGACTTTATGGTATTTACCAGTTTCTCACCCAAGTCTTCTGTATCTACTCAGCATTATAAGAAAACAATTGTGATACTCCATTCCTTCTCTGAACACTTGAGAGGGGCAAAATACCAATTCCTGTGTTAGGTATTTCATTTCATTACCAGTTAAGGAAGGGCATCGTAAAACTCAGGAGCAGCAATACCATACAATTCTCTCACCACATGCATCCGGAGTTTTCTTGAATTCCCTTTAAGTCACAATTTAAGCCTGGGTCAGTACTTTTTGATCTATGATTTTCACCATAAACTTAGCTCCTGCAACATCTTCAGAGAGACCAGAAGTAACACGTAACACATACATTTATGTTCCGATAAATCAACTGTGTGGCACTGTTTCACAGCAGATCAGCTACCAAAGGTCTGCACAGATACAATAACATTAACTAGATTTGAGAGAAGATCCAGCCAAGTTTCAGGGAAACTTCAGTTGCCAAGTAAAAGACTTCTTGAAAAGCTTTTGTACAACAGATGCACCACATCACACAAGTAAAGATGATCTTGTTTACCTTCAGAAGTTTGACCGTCTCCCTTTAAACGAAGATTACTATCCGCACAGTCCATAGCTCTTCGTAAAGACAGACTACCTGCTGCTCCAGAGCGAATCGGTTTGGGTGAATTACTTTTCTTACTTGCAGCTGCAAAAATATTTTAAGATGTGACAAGTGTTCAATCAAACTGCTGCCGTATTCTGTCTTTATGCTTGTTTTAGGTGAAGTTAAGCTCCATATTAGTCTCACTGCTCATTAACTCCCAATCCTGCACAAAACTCCTTCCACATGCTTCCTGTCAAAGATGTGGGCTAGAGGAAAGCTTAGCGAACTATGGATGCGGCCAAGACTACACATCCTGTTCACTTGCCTTACATTAAGACATCCTTCAGGAAGCCATCATCCAGATTGCTTCAGCCACCATGAAAGTATAAAGGATAAGGATGGAACAAAAGACCTCAAAAGCAAGAGTGAAAGGCAGGTTATGGGGCTCACACTGTTTACCACTTGACAAACTAACCATTCCCTGAGCACGTGTCAGTGTGGATCCTGCTACAGAAACTCCTCTAGGTGGAAGAGTGGAGGAGTGGTAACCGGAACAGCAAAACACCAAGTTCTGCTGTCACCACACCCCATACAGGTGGGGGATCTAGGCTTCGATGCAAGTCAGAAGATGGCTCCTGTTTACAGAGGGCACTGTATGCCTGTTCCTCTTGTTCTGATGCAGAATGAAGTGACTGCCCCATGCCTTAGTAACCTTTGAGGGATGAGGCATTTGCTAAGGAAAGAGGTGGTATTAAAAACCACACAACGCACAAAAGCTAGCACTTCCAATGAAGTGGCTTGATCCTTCCATGGCTTATTGATGGCACAACTCAGGGCTCCAAACTTCAAGACACCACTCTTTCTCTTCATGTGCACCATCAGAGAAGAAATTCTCTGCTCTATGGAAGTGATGAAATGCAAAACAGACCTTTGCTGGAGTTGCAAAAGCCCTGTTTTGCAGGTTGGTATTGAAAGAGTCGGAGAGGAACAGAACTATTCTACCAGTTCTTTAGTCCACTCATGTTTATAATGTATTTCTTACTCATCTTGGCTCCAAAATGCAAGCAGTAACTTGAATCAGAACCCAGAAAGCTGGAAAATCATCTCTCCCAGGCAACAGGGAAGTGAAAGAGGATTAACAAGTGCTTTTGTTCAGAACCATAAGCAACAAAGCACTTGTGCAGTCTTCATGCTGGTATCCAAAAGATTCCACACTGGCTTACCAGTGCTGCCAGTAGGACCCAGTGACAGTACCTGAACAGACTGATACACAGACACCTCTTTGAAAGAAGTCACTTTTCAAAAGGCAAAGTCTCTCCAGAGAGAACCTTGGCTTACTTGAATTTTAGCAAGATTTCAAGTTACTAAAGTATAGCAAGTCTGGAATTTTTAAATTTTTTTCACTGGCAAGCATCATGAAACATCCTCAAGTTCATAGACAGGCCAGACACAGGGCAGCAGTCAACAAGAAATGACCTTCAGCGGGGAGCAGTTTGATACTGGATTAAACTTCAGAACATTCTCACTGCATTAGGTGTGCTACTGGCTGTCGAGCAAAAGTTTTGGTGCTTTTACTGAGAAGGGCTGAAACAGTAACATTTACTTACTCAAAGGTTTTACGATTCTGGATTCTTACAGCTGAACTTGAGTATGAGTAACTATAAAAGACCTTTTTCCAGATGCCTGGATATATAAACCACCTATACCACTGACGTCTGTAAGAGTGACATTTAAATCCCCCCTTTTCTATGCACTTACAATTCCTTATGTAACAACTGGTAACTGAAGACTTGGTCAGTAGTTCCATTCCTATTTCTTGCAGCTTGCTGCAGCTTTCCGTTCCACAGGCAGCTAAAGCACCTTGCTCAATGGAGAAGAAGCTGGGCTGTCCATCACATGAGCCAGCATTGCTGCTTCTCACTTCCGACAGTTGGTTTTTTACATCAGACATTTTGCTTCGAACTTCAGCCATCTGAGTTTTAAGTCTTTTCAGCATCTTCAAGTCAGGTGGCACACGCCACATTGCCTGGTGTCTCCGCTGATCTCGATCTTTTAGAGAATAGGATGATGCTTTATCAAAAGGAAAAGTTAAAGAACACCACAAGTAAGTAAAACTGTTCTCAAATAAAAACAGACATCTGTTTTTAACAGCTGTAAGAATTCTACCATTTGCCCTGCTATAAAAACGAGGGGGAGAGAGACATTCTTCTGTACTGGTACGGCACCGTAATATTTAGGTTGCAAGCACTGCAGAGCTACCTGGACAGCAGACTGTCATTCCCTGCCTGCCATGGAAAAAGGCCCCAGAACTTGCTCACTGGAAGAACCAAGGCTCCCAATACTGCTGCATGAATTCTGATGACAACTGAGCTACTACTCTACATTGCCAGACAAGCTTGAGTTCACAAGCCTGGTTGCCAGTTTATGTCAAATTTGTTACATGTTTTTATAAAATTTGTTGAGTGTGTGTATAAGATTCTCATACCACCAACTTATCATCTTAATATACAGAACTCAAAGAAATCTGAAACTAGGGAAGGAATTCCCTTAAGTACCTAACACCAGAAGATCAGGTCAAGGAGCTAATACCTGGGTAAGCCTACATGCTGCTCAGCCAGCATTAGATCAACTTTGATGTCTACTTGAAGCGTTATAAATTCTGTAAGTGTTTCACTGCAAATTCAGCTGTTCAAAACCATAAAGCCAAGTGGCTCTTACAAACCTTCACCTTAGGAGGTGAAGTCTGGCAAACTCCAAATGTAACGGCAGCTTTCTCTTAGCTGACTGACTTGAATAAGCTCTGGGAACAGTCAAAACTTAAGGGAACCTCAGCAAAACAGGTAATTTCAGCTGTGTAGCCAGTAGCTAAAGATGACCAGGAAGCCGTTCAACACAAGAGGAGAGCTTAATCTTGCTCAAGTAGTACGGCACAAAGGGCAATGCCCTCTCTTAAGGTCCTCTTGTCTGGGCCTTTTTCCAGGCAAAACACCGCTGAGACCTACCGTTCATGTGCTGCCTCCCCTCTTCGTACTTATGGAAGTGACTTCCATTTTTGGAAATACGGATTGCATTCAGCTGAAAATTCATCTGACTGTTTATGTGACTACATTTAAAAAGCTCATCACAAAGGGACAAATAGTTTGAGATAGCTTTTAGATTCAGTAACACCAATGCCATTGTTACAGCAAAAGCAAGCATTTATTTGTAGCAAATGGATCATTATTTCTCTTCTGTTCTATTAATGCACCAAATGGTTGTTTCAGAATGATGTGAAATAAGATGTTGCAGTAGTGGGCCAGCTAGCTCCAAATAAGTGTTAATCATGATAAATGTATTATTGAGGTTTGA
Organism: Calonectris borealis; assembly: GCF_964195595.1. Classification (NCBI taxonomy): domain Eukaryota; kingdom Metazoa; phylum Chordata; class Aves; order Procellariiformes; family Procellariidae; genus Calonectris; species Calonectris borealis. Next base: position 4,155,640 of record NC_134330.1, on the reverse strand, counting down.
TTTAATTTTAATTCTTCACTTACAAAACAAGAGAAACAAGCAACCTTCAGTAATAGCCATGGGTGACAGAATTGCCAGCTACCTTGCTTTTGCTGTACATGAAGTTAGTTGGTGTTCTCCGTTGAAGGATCCCAACTGAACCACAAATACTCTTCGAAGTCTTCAATTATTTAAATACCAGCACTATTTTTGGCTCCTGACATTTTGATCCATTTTTCTTCCACAAGTACTTACATGTGCTTTTCCAGCCTTACTACTTCATGCATTTTTCTAGTTCTGTTTTAAACGCCTTTTTCATACAGAAGTAAATTCCAGGATTTATCTTCCTGTTAGTATACACCGTGCTCCTAGTACTCTCAACCACTAAGTGTACAAACTGTATGAAGCGAGAGGTGTAACTGTGTTCTCAGCAGATAGCTGTTCTGTGTTGTTTTGTCTTTTAGTGCCAACCCCTTCCAGAAAAGGACCTTTCATTCATCTCCCACAGTTGTAGTCAAAGAAACTGCATGAACTGTATCTCTACAATGTTGCCACACAAAACAGACAGCCAGTTCAGACACATCTCCCAAGAAAAGATGAGAAGACCCTCCTTGATATACGCTTCTGTTTTTAGTTGAGTCATCTGGCGTTCTCAAGCTGAGATCAACCATTCAGGCAAAGAATGTGTTAGAGCAGGCAGTAAGATGCAGCGTACCGATGAGGACATGGAAGTTTAGCTACCAACGAAAAGGGCTGCTTGTCATCCTCTTTTCACCCTCCCCTCCTCAGATCTGCTTTTAACTCTGCAACTGCATTCTCAGAGGCATTTCCAGGTTGGAATTACACCATTTGATATTTGATGTACAGTTACCTCGGTTCTGCAGAAGAGAGGCAGGTGGACGTGGCTGAAGGCCCCAAAGGTTTTCCATACCATTTCTCTCTTTTAGATCCAACAAGTGGATTAAAATTAAGGGATCTATATCTAGTAAACTGCTACTGGCTGTCGAGCCTAGGGCACTTCCTCCCCGCCGTGAAGGTCTTCCACTTGCACCGGTGTAGCCATGGCTAGTACCTAAGGAAGAGTTACAGAGAAAGACTGCATATACAAGACACAGGTGATGCATTATTCCCTGTAAAAACAAAAAGACAGAGTTCTACAAGCAGATGAGGAATGAAAACATTCCAAGAAACTTAACAAGATATCAGCATTATTTCATGGATTTATGGATTCTGAAAGCAATCAGATATGCTTCTAACTAAAAGTTTAAGCTAAAAAGCACCAGAGGGGAAAAAAAAGAAGGGAAGGGGGGGGAAAAAAAAAAAAAAAAAAAAAGGGTTTCACTTCATATATTTTGTGTAAATCTCCTAATAAATAAGATTGGTAAACAAATCAATACAAAGAGCATTTATTCTGAAGAAATGCACATAAAGCTTCTAGGTTCCCCCCACCAATTAGGTTAAGGGAGAGGAGATCTTCAGTTGAGTTCTGCTCTGTGTTATGATGTTCCCATTACATAGTGGCCAAGGCACTCAAAAGATGAAGAGTCTTCAAAGAAAACAGTTAGATCTGCGAGATTAAAATTGCACAGTTTAGTAGGACTCCCTTCCAACACAGACAGGTGACACTACTAACATTCAGACTGGAAAATAGTGCAGGCAGGTAAATGCAAGAAGCTCAAGTGAAGAGGTTGTGTCAGCTTTTACAAATGTGGTTAAAAAGTACTTTCTGAAAGCTCCTAAATAAATGCTGTTTCTACAGCCACTGTGCTCCTACTCTAGAGGCTATCCTTTCAGAAGGAAATAGACATGTCCCTCAACTTCCTAGCTCACAAGAAACTTTCAAGAAGTTTTGAAACAGCAGCTAAAAGCAGGACAGTTAAGGAATTCTGTCTTTCAAGCACTAGCAGACTTCCACAGCAGCATAAATACCACTTCCAGTGAATGCCACTTCTCATATCTTTGCCATAAATAAATATACTTACAGTCAATATACATATATTTCTTTCAGAATCTATTAACCTATGGCTAATTTGGGCTATAAGCATCTCTAGGCTGCAAGAAATCTTAGAGCGACTTTTCATTATTGCATTTAAAATATATTTCTGCTTGACTTGTAAGGATTCTTTACTTCATTCCCTCCACATACCTCAGGTTTTACAGTGCACTAAAACCTAAGTGAATGTGTCACGCATTCAGAGGCCACACAGACATCAGTAAAAATTTCTTGTCAGTCTACTTTCGATCAGAATGGAAGGGGTTTCAGAGGCAGAAAAGCCTCTCTCCAAACTTATGTATCATTTTTTAAACAAGCACATTCAGAAGATTACTCCCTTTTTTTCCTATTGAACCAATGAAATGTTCCTGCTAGACTGCAACAATCAGTACAAACCACATGATGCAGCATTTCCAAAAATAGAAATGCCTGCAGAACACACAGCTTGGTGTTGTTTCCAAGAAGAACAGGGGAAGGAATCCAACAGCGTTTCGCATATATGGGAATTCTGAAGGCTGTTTTTCATACCTGATGCTCCAGGAGTAGCAGCGGCTGCTGCATCCTCCATGAGATCTCCTTCTTCCAACTCCATGTTACTGCTATATTCCACGTCATTTTCTCCAGACCTTAGGGGATCATTGGGGTGACAAAAGGAGAATACAATTATTAGCTTCTGTCAGCTCTTGTTAAACGTTATGGCACATACCTTGAAAACAACATGAAGTACTGTAAATAGTATTTTCTGCATTCCAAACTACACAAACTGAACAAATCAAAGTGTGTTAATTAAATGACTGACTCACTAACCAAGTGAGCCCAAAAGTGTCATACGTATCTAGAATGTAAAATGTGATCCTGCAAGCTTCTATATTTGTATGTGTTACAACACATTCTCATGTTTTAATGAAGATTCTAGGATTTGACATTATCGTCTCAGCTAAGAAGCTTAAATTCTCTAGTTTAAGTAACTGTCTTTATTATCACTCTACTACTACTACAACACTTCCTAATACCAAACCTCTCTTCCGCTACAGTGTAGAAACAGATTTCTTAATAGTGTTTTGGGAAAGAACTTTCACAGACTATCACTTGTCAAAGACAGAATACAACACTAAAATAAATGAAGAGATCAGAAAGATAGTAACTAGCTGACCAAAAATTCAATGTTTAGCGTTAACTATATCAGTTCATGTTGTTTCCAGTATAGGAAACACCCCTCACATTGCACTGGAATCCCCCACACATCATAACTGTGATATGGCAAATGAATCAGTTTCCACTGGAATTGGGATGATCTGAAAGGCATTTTAAGTTACTTACATAGTTTCTTCATCAATATCATTTTCTTCAGTGTTACTAGTTGCTGTCGAACTAGCTGAAGAGCTGCTACCATCAAGGTGGTTCACTTCGTCTTCTCCAGCAAGATCTATATCCAAGTCACCATCAGAGAGCTCGTGCTGTAGGAAAAACAGAACAGTCTTTATAAAGAAGAAACATTTCAGTTGCACTTTGATGCATTCACCAAAAGCTATGAACAGAAACTCTCTCTCCCCAGTGTCACACTATCGTACAGGAGTTAGGAGGGTCTCAAAGCACAATAAAAGCTGGTAACAAACAGAAGTTGGATTTTTCAGCTGCAACTTGGAAGCTTTTTTGTGGTGGGATCTATTAGCTCTGTTCTGGAACATCTCTCTAGTGTCATCTCTCGCTGCTAGCTCTCGAGTGTCTTATCTCCTATTTCCACTCAGAGGATAATAAATCTAATTTACAGTTCAGAAGTTCACTTATGTTTCTACTGCTATCCTATCATAAAAAGCTACACATAAACAAAGAGGCAGGAAAAAGACAATTCCTACATTAAAGTCTTCGTGCTGGATCTTCTCCTCCTCCTCTTCCTTGCTATCTCGCACTAATCCTGGAGCAGCAACACTCTCAAGTAGTACTTCAGTGCTTTGTCCAGATTTCTTTGATCTTGTTTCTGGACCATCATCATTCTGGGGACTAAGATGAGTGTCTGGAGGTGAAATGCCTCGTGATTTCTGAGTCCGGGAAAGTTCAATCGCAAGCCTCTTAAATATTAGAAGGATACACAAAAGTATACATAGAAGACCACAATGGAGCATCATCATCAAATCAAGTAAGTTTGTTGACTTGCATATATACTATTTTAGTAACGCCAATATCAAACTAGCAATGGCAACCCAAACACACACAATTGTCACATGTGAACACTGTAACCTAAACCAGGTAATTACTGGGCACCTGTAAAGGTGATTTTACATTAATATACATCCCACTTACTTCTTTAAGGTTATTTATTTGTTGGATATAACTTGTCTGAGCTGCTTCCAACTGAGCAATGTACCAGTGTTGATCTCGGCACTTTTGGAAGAAGGTTGGTGAGCGCACTTGGAACCTTCAAAGGAACATTTCAAAAGGGGTTTTTGTTGGTGGTGGTGGTTTTTTTTTTGTTGTTGTTCCCACCCCCGCCCCCCAATCCAAAAAGCCCTGCATAAGAACATCAGACAACCTGAAATCTAGTGATAAAATAAACTTAACAGACAACATATACTTCTATACTCAGTATCCTGAATGCACTGAATGGCAACAGTAAGCTTTTTGTAGGAGAGGCAGTTATATGAGAGGTGGTTATCTTCACAAACCAACACTAAAAAAATTAACACACTACAAAGCATTTAACAGGAGCAAGAGTAGGACTGTACAGAGAATATTTGAAGTAGATAGATAAAGCTTCTATATTTTGTCATAATTTCCATTGACGGCATTAGTTCTCTTACATTACAGACCTCCCTCATTCCCAAAGTTCTCCTGTGCTCACTACAACTATTTCTAAAGAGGGGGAGAAAACACCTTTTTCCTTTCATTCAGTTAGCTACAGAACTCCAACCCAGGCTTATTAGCATCAAGCATAGCTACTTCTCAAAGGAAGAGATGTACTTTCCACAACTCCCTTCAGCATATTTTCTTCTTTAAAGCTTTTGACAGTGAAATCCATTTATGACAAAACATGTCACAATTATTTTAAATTCAACTACTTAATTATTTCCTATTTCAGTTGTAGGTGTGATATTTTGTGACATGATAGCAGAAAAAAGCCCCACCAAGCTGTCTTCCTTACCTTAGGATCACAGTGTCATTTTGCCTGTTTAAATAGCCTTCATTGGCTAGCAAGTCTAAACGAAAGAATCTGTTGTAACCCCAGCATTCTCCAACTTCAAAATCGGAGGCAAACTCTCGAATTATGTTTTTAGTGGGATCGTTGGTGGACTGGTGAACCATTTCTACACGGTACTCATACCTACGCAGGGGAAGATCACAGGTATTAATACCAAAACAAAGATGTCAGCATTGCTGAATGCGTCAAGTTTAACAGAACTGCACTTCCTGGGAGGCTTGCATGTCCAGCTGAAGAGGTGATTCAGTCTTAAAATTTTACTGAACACTTATACAGACAGTACAAGGGGGGAGAAAGCAGTAATAGGGAGTAGAGTGGTAAACCAACTCTAGGATTGAATACTAGGAGACAGATACTCTTACCGGTTGTTTTGCCAGCTTGCTTTTTACCTTGAGAAAACCACAGAGTAACAACTTTAAAATATTATCTTTGGGCACAATTCAAAGCTCAATGGACAACAGAAGTCTCACTATTCTTCTCAAGAGTGCTCTGCATCAGTCCCTAGCAACACTACTGAACTTGAGGTCATTCTTTGCAAATCTCTCCAGATGCTTTGCCAATAGAAAAAAAGAACGGCTGCTCTTACTACAGGTTTGCTTACTTGGATGTCTCCGGCAATCCAGCTGACAGCTCCAAGAACACAGAGAGGTAGTAGCCCCGTACTACTCCATTTCCATCCTTGAAATAAACAAAATAGAGAGATAAATTAATTTTAAAAAGAAAGCAAAAACTGGGGGGAGGTGGGGGAGGGGGAACAAAACAAAACACCAAAACACCTCGATATACCCTTGAGTGTTTAGAAGTTTAGAAAACAGCTTCAGTCAATACAGAATTTGCAGCAGTAGTCTACTTTGTATGCTAGTTTTGATTTTTAGTCTTCTCTGACCTAGGACTCTTGAATCACCATAGAGTTTGCATCTGGAAGCACATACGCACTCTAGTATTGGTATCTCAGACATAAATCTCAAAACAGAGCTCTAGTTATTCTATTAGCATTTTAGGAGTTCAATTAAGTGGAAGACTGAGTAGACAAACACTTGTCAATCTATTGGAAAAATATTTATTTAACATGTAGAAAAAACAATTAAAAAGCTCATAAAATCTACTCATCTGTTTATTACAGTCCAATTCTTCTCAAACTCTCAACATGAAAACAGCTCAGGTTAAACATTAGTTCTGAAATATTTTACATACAGCTGCATTTAAAAGCCACTTAATTTTTGAAAGAAAAGCAATTTCTTTAGAAAAAACATGCAATGTGAAAAAGTTAGGTCAGTTAACTGATAAACAATATTAGAATCACCAGAAATCAAGAAAAAATATGGCAAAACCTCCATCACACTCACCTTAATCAAGGATGAAGAATGGCTCAACTTGAATCCTCTAGGTTGAAGAAACATTTCAACTTACCATTTAAAAAATAAAGTTTAATGCCTTCTGACAGCACACCTTTTGTAGTCAATCCTGAATATACAATACTGTGAAAACTTACACAGGGGTCTGCCTCTGCATTGCAAGAATACAATTCTGTGCATATGTGGGCTTAACAGATTAATCCAGTTCTCTGAAGATGCCATGTAAATCACTAACAAACAAAACTTGTATTCCACCACTAAACACATATTTCTCCAAACACAGCTGTAGTAGCAGCCAGAGGTTCCTGGGAGCACTGACCAGACTAGTGGACTGTAAAAAGATCACACCTTGTAGGTTAACATTCCAACACTGACAGAGACGACGTTTCTGAAATCTGAATATTCAGCCCACTGAAAGGACGTTAAAATGTGCGTATTGTACTAATGCCAGCATTTGAGAACTGGACACACAGTAAAACAGATTCCCTCTCAACTAATAGCTTGTCCTCCTCCCAACTTCCCAAATAAGGATTATTCATAAACATAAATATGGTAAGTTTCTAGACCTCAGTGCTGCAAGAAACATCTGCAAAAACCACTCAGACAAATACGGTAAAAATATCTATTAAAGTTCCTATGGTATATTTGTAAGACCCATTTTTTAATTGCTTTTAAATTACCCAGATTAACTATAGTGAGAATGTTCATGCTGGTTATCTGGAGGCAGAGAGGGAATACTCCAATGGTTGGTGACCAAGTCTGCAATCTTATGTTCTTTTCATACAGCTTTTTTATATACAACATGAGAAGAAACTAACTGATGTTTCCTTACAAGAGAAGCACATGAATGCACATGTTTTGGATGGGGTAACAACTCTAGTTGAAAATATAACTCACTGGATAAACTTTTAACCTCCAGCAAAGTCCTGACACTTGAAGAGGTGGACTGTAAACAGGATCTGCTCGCTGACGCAACGTACTATTGAGAAAGGAGAAAAAACATTTGCTATTGGGACAAAGCAAAACCCTCCATGAAGCAGTAAGCTGCATATACACTTGCACTCTTACACTCTAGAACCGTCCTTGCTGCACAGAGAATGTAGCAGCACACGAGGCCCATGCAAAATGTTCAGCGTCCATACAAATATATGTATTCCTTACAAAATTATTCAATCTTTTTTAAAAAGAAAAATAAGTAGTTTGCCTTTATTGTGGAAAATCTTTTTAGCTGACAGTTTAGCTAGGGTTAATTGTTGTTCACCTGGTAAACAAGAGATTTTTGATTGAATTCCTACAGCTGAGTTCATATCTAACAGTTTTCTGTAGTGTAAAACACTCTATAGTGTTTTAAAGAATACTACTCATGTACAGAAGAAACAGAAAAAGCTTCCCGATATTCACAGTAATTTAAGATACATTCTTACCTGAAGTTTTCCAAGACAAATGTAGTTGAGTCATAGGCTGGAACCAATTCACTGGGGAGGGGCGGAAAAAAAAATATATTAGAGTTGAATAACATGACATTAGAAATCCCAACTTTTGGAATCTTTAGAAGTACTTAAGATGATTTAGGTTACCAGAGCCACTGAAATTCACTAGGACTACACTGGGTTATTTCAGCAGTTCTGAAAATACCATATATAAGCCTTCTCCCCAGTACCTCTCCATGTGATATCACACAATAAAACAAATATTTTATGTTATGAAGGGAAGAGCAACCAGGAGTATTTAAGAGAATTTTCCCGTTTACCTGTGATGGCTAACAAACTCTTAATATGGTTAATTTTTAACGTAAGACTCCTTGGTAGTTCTAGAAAGGATGAAACTATTTTATGGCTGAAAGTACAAAGCTTAAATCGTTTGTGTTTCAGAGCAGGAGATACGTTACTGCCATTGTGTAGTGGTCCACTTCCCCCACAATGAAATGAAAATGAATATTCAGATTTAAACTCTCCTCAGAGGTGCATTTAATTATTCTTTTCAGAAAACATGTCAAGACAATAGTTTTGAGATTGCATTTAAAAGCAAGCCACACTGATTCTTGCTAGAGAACACAAAATGATTTGAGGAATTTTTCTAAGACCTCTTCTACTTTTAATTTTTTGGAGATGCCTTTCAGCCAGCTAGCCTAAACTCTCAACAGACCTCCTCAGAACCCAGCACTAGCAGTACTCTCTTTATGAAGAATTGTGTTATGCAGTGATTTTGGCTATACGTTCTGAATTAAGGTGACCTGCAGAGGCATCTCATGAGAGCCTTGCAATTATATACTAAATGACCCAATAATAAGAGAAAAAGGACAAATCAGTAAACTAAGTGTAAAAAAGAAAAAAAATTGTCCGCTGGAACCCACTGTCCTGACTCCCCAGCAAGGACTACAGACAGAAAATAAGCCCTGCTGGAACAGAAAAGCCTACTTGCAGCATAGGTTACTAAGAAGAGAAAGTTAAGCAGTTTATCAGTTCCAGTGTATAAGCGTGGAGGCAAATGCCGTCAGAGATATCAAGTTTAACACAGAAATGGACAGAATCATGTTACCCCACAGATTACCACTGCCATTGCTCATATAGCTAAGAAGTATGACTCCCCCTCGCTATAGGTGAGTATCAGGCAAGTTCTCCAGCAACCTATCCATCAGCCGCCTATCATCCACTCTTTCAAACCCACAGGTTAAAATACACTGGTACTCTCCTGTCCTAGTTTTACAAAAGGCTGACACACATAAGAATACGTTTACCTCCCAGATTCACTGGAACATCCTCCTCCATACAGTGGTACAGTAAAATGGGAAATAGATACTCTCCTCTAAGTTCCTTTAAACATTTTTTAACAAGCAAAACAAACCTTCATAAGATGGCTTTCAAGTTCAAACTACAACAGAAAGGAAATGCAATGCTTACCTTGTGAAATCTGGGGGGACAGGAGTAGTGACAAATGAGGCCATAGGCTTCCGATGAACCTGCTGGAACATCATCAGGATCTCTGAACTTTTGGATATCAACTCGCTCTTACTGCACGATCGTAACTATATCAGAAAAAAACAAGAAAGAAAAAAAATCCTTGTGGAAATCATAGGTTTTGACCACTTTTGTTTTTAAACAAATAAATTGCATGTCTGTCACAGCTTCAGAAAGATTACCCACAATGCAATGTAAAATGAAGCTTGGAGATTGTGTGGGATTTTTTTTCCCATTTGTTTGGGTTTGATTTCCCTTGAAACTGTCAGCTCTTAAGACTAAGAATTTGCCTATGATAGCCAATGGTCATGTGTTCTAAAATTTCTGTTAGGAAATGGAAATAGATATTCTAATTCTGTCTCACTCCAAAGTCTGTGCAAACCATTTGGGAAGTCCTAAATATTTAAGACTCTGTCAAATTCTACAATGAAAGTTACAGCAACGACTATGTAACTTAGGTTAAACTTATTTATATATAAGGTATCTGATTAATACCAAATCACACCTATTACTGTGTTTACGCAACAATAACAAAGTAAATCAATGTGGAAAGGACACTTAATTAGACATTGGGATAATTTGCTCAAATACATCACAACACAGCAATACAAGCTCCTGTGACATTAGATAGTTCTTTTACATTTTAGTTATTTCTTTATTGCCAAGCACTGTACTTTTGTTCGTTCATCCAAATTTGAACAAAACAAAGTCTATATTATCTTAAATAGCAGGCCAAAAAACCACTTCAATCCACTTCCTTCGAGATATCTTACAAAACCAGTGTAATAAGAAAGGTCTTTTCAAAATCTGAAGGGGGGAAAAAAAAAAAAAATCTCATCTTACATGACCCTTGAATAGCTAGTAAACACTGGAAAAACATATCTTAAACTTACATTTCAAACTTTCTGTCAGGCTTAAGTGAGACTAATATGTACATTTTATAAAGTCAATTTTTGCTATGAGTTCTTCAAACAATTCTATTACTTCCACAAAAAGAATACGAAATTCAAAGCCTCTCTTGACAAAGACATGTATGATGACTTTAAACAAACAGTAGACACCTACACAGTTGCCAGATGTCTGCATCTTTTCATAATTTTTTTTAGTTAGTAAGCTTTTCCTCCTATTTTGGAGGGAGAAGAGGTCATGTTTCACTAGCATCAATTTGTTATTATTTTAATGTTTTTTTTCTGAAAAGAGAAGCTGATCTGCAGAGTTGCATACGCACTGCTATTCAGGATTTCGAAGGTCCTCATTTGGGCTGCAACACAGTAATTTCTGAATGATCTATACACAGAGAGCTCTCAACAAACAGACAAAAAGAATATGCTGATGCGTGGTATGCAGGAGCACTCATCCTCCTGATGTCATCGATTCTTCAACTAAGACATTCCATTACAGGTATGAAATAATTAACTTAAGTGCAAGGAGAGCATGATAATCGCTGATCAGGTGATAAAGCCAGCTTAGCATTCTTACTGAATCAAAAGCAGTGCAGGGAATGAAAAAGGAATACATTTATAGCCTCCACTATTCATATGCAGTTGGCAACAGCAGAACTAACAGAATCTACCACATCGTCTAAACGCTAAGTTACCTTCAACAAACACGTAATTGTGTAGTTTTATATGATATTGCTATTGATCCCTGCACTAGTTTTTCAAGCAACAGAAGAGAACACCTTTCATTACTTCGAGAAGACACACTTGTTTTTAAGAAGAAATTGTGCAACCTAAGGCCACTTAAATGAAAAGATACCCTCAAGAAATATCCATCAATTAATAGTTTAAAAATAAATAAAATATAAAGAAAGGCCAACTGAGGAGGGATCTATGTAACACAACATTTCAGCTCTTTTCATAATCACCTGATGTTCTACTTCTTGAAGCAGGGATTCCAGAAGTTCAGTTTCTTGAGTAAGCGATGTCTTTTGACCTGTTTAAAGAAAAGAAGACATGTTTAAAGAAAAAAAGACATAATCACTGGATTTTAAGAGACTGAGCTTTTTGGGTTTTTTCACCTGGAAGCTGCCCCAGAACTTACGAAGGTAAAGGATTTCTAAATATACCAAGGTTGATTGAGAAAGCATTTTAAAAACAAGCCTACGCTTTTAATTAGAGCTGTAGTGAAAAAATCACTTGAGGTTAAGACAGTAATGAAACATTCTGTGTCCCAGAAATGGCAGGTTTGTTGTTTTGGGGTGCTTTTTTGGACAAAAAAAAAGGTTTGACTTCATTGAATTCGCTCTCATCCAGACAAGCCTCTCTTTTATATTAGCTGACACTTTTCTCCTAAAAGCCACCATTTCTCTTGACTTTGATGTTTAAGTGTTTTCTTTATAAAAAAGAACAATGAATGTTTAAATGTGTTTGTGCATTTCAACTAGCATGAACACCATGACGAGAAAGAATAAAACTTAAGTCACATTTGTCTGTTTTCTATCATGGGGATTTACTTTGTCTCCATAGTACATTACATACCTGAAGAGTGTTGGGCAGTTGTTAGAAAAAAGGTGTTGGACAAAATGGACACATGGACAAAATGGACCATGGACATAACATGGACAAAATGTTAACCTGTACATACAAATAAATAAGACATTCTACCATAGCTTTAAGACTAATATTTAATCAGTATACACTAAAACAAATCTTGTGACTGATTACTGTATTTGATATAGGCACGAAATATGCATGAATGTACGAATCCTGGATTTAACATACAGCAAACATTTTAAAGTACTGACATGAATTTGAAAAGGAACTTGAAACGTAGCTAATATACGTTTATTATGTTGTTTTGTTTTTAATGGAAATGAACTAAAAGACTAAAAGCAAGCATTATCAAAGCTAAGGACATTTTCCAAGCATGAGCATTTCAGGTTTTCTTTGGGTGGGTGGCGGGGAGAGGGGGGGTGTGTGTCTGTGTGAGAAGATTTCAAGCACAGAACTACATTTTCAGCACAGCTATTGTATTGCCTTACTTTTATTTCCGAGACAAGTACATAGATACAAGGTCAAGGATCTATTTGTCTGCGTACTTTGATCTACCAGTTGTATACCTTGCAAAACTAAGGTCATAAGTATAACATTTCAAGAGTGTCTAAAGAAACCGATATCCCAAGAAGATGCCACCTTTTGTACGTGCTCCTATCAATGCACTTACGCAAATGAAAGCACACATGGAAAAACCAAGGCAAAATTAGTTGAGCAAAGCATGTACAGAGTCATAGCGAACTGAGGAACATTGTCCTTCTCGTTGAAAGCTACACTTAATTTTTAGTAGCGTTGCTTCTGTAAGCTTTAATACCTGTAAGTGTACCACCTGTCTTCTCACCTCTATTTATACCAAAGAAGAGCTAAAGCGACCAGTGTCCAGTTAGCAAAAGTGTCAGGAACCAAACCAAGCGTTTCTGATTCCAGATGCCACGTTCTTCATTTGCAGACAAGGATGCCTGTATGTATGGATCTGAACTGTTGCTCGCTAGACATCTCATATAGACTTCTAATTTTTTAAAATTACATTAAAAGGAGTATATTACAAAGACGTCAAATTACAAAGATGGACTTCTTGACTAATACAAATGATGGTGTAGAAACACTTTGGGTGAAAGGTACTAAACATCTTTCAATTAGATGGAAATGTTCTCCAAGTTATTATACAGGAGTTTCTAACAGAACATAACCAGGTTACGTCTAACAATTCAGAACTGCATCACAGTAACTACGTAATTAACTAACATCTTTGCTGTAGGTAGAAGTTTTCTGTTAGCAGTTAACTTGCTTAACACCATAAAGTGTTATGGGGCAGGGCAAGAAAGCTTCTCAATGGATTTACTCCTACACATAATAAATCAGGCAAATACCTACCCATTAACGTTATAAGCTTATTCTTCAGCTGAGTGTCTAACCGGGCAATCATCATCTCCACTGCATTCCTGATTTCCCGAACTCGTTCATCCTTCGCACTACGCACTGCCTCCACATTCCTCTCCTAAAACAGGGTTCAGGAAAAAACATGCACAAAAAGCAAGCCTTCACACTTCTGCATGTTTCACTCATTTACACATTGACTCCACTCTCTCAGATCCCAGAAATGCCTAGGCTGCCCTAGCATCCCCTCCAGCCCTATTCTTCTATGAAGGGAAAAAAAAAAATCCTCATCTTACTGAAGCTTGCATGTTTAGAATAAGAAAATAGGAATGTGTCTTTAGATGAGCTGTATTGCAACTGGCAACAGGAATGGCCTGTAAATATCCTTTGACTTTTACTGAATACATAAGCGTGCCCTCTGGTGGGTGACCAAAGGTTAACAGTAAAGTTGAGCAATATTTTCTCATTACATAGAGATTTATCATACAGAGATTCTTTAGTATACAAATTTGTAAATACAACTGCCAGTTTCTCTTCTTGAGCAGCACAGAAAAGTTACCTTCTTGGTAACAAGAACAATTTGATAAAAATTGCGCCCTTCACCCTGGAAAGTGAAGGCCGCAATCCTCTCAACGTTTTACAAATACTTAGAAATAGCCCACCTGGTGATATAACGGTCACATTTGAGCTGAAGCAGAGCTAACCTAGCACTGCATGTGGCAAACAACTACCTGAATAATAGCATAGACAAAAACCATACGAAAACTTGTTTAAAAAAACCCTGATTTTATTTGCACAAAGACTACACCATAAATGTAACAGCATTCAGCAGAACACAAAAATAATCCTTCCTAGAATACAAGAAACTGTATTGAATTGTTGGAATTCCCACTGAAACTGCCAAAGCTGAACATGTTGATATTTGGATGTCTAACACATTTACCCCTGTGGGGAAGAAAAAGGAGGTACACAAACTTCAAAGCTCTAACTGGTGAGCTGCTTTACAGCCCATCCTGTAGGCTCAAATATACTTGTAGTCTATTGTCCTCAAGAAAGGAAAATAAGCTCTGTAAGAATAAAGCATTTTTATACCTGTTTAGCATGGCAGACTGCACTTTTATAAATGTTGACAAAAATATATCTTTCCAAGAACTGCACAAGTCTAGCTTTTAAATAGCATACATCAAAAGAAAAATTCCCTGTTGGCTAATTCACATCTTTTTCTGTCTGGCAACTACAAAAACAGTATCGAGAATATGTTGATATTTCCACATTGTATAAAAAGAGTATAACTAAAAAGTAAAAACTTCTCTCCGTGGGATAATCTGATTACCTTCACAGAATCTCCACTTCCCACTTTACAGTTATCCTTTGACAATGGCATACTACAGGAAAGCTTAACATTATCTTGGATCAATTTCTTACCACTTCTTGCACCAAACTGATCAATTCCATGAGTCTTCTCCTAAGCTTTGCCACTTCCTCATTTACTTTTGTGACGTGTTGCTCATAGATTTCTGCTAGTGGCTTAAAAGTATGTCCTCCATGCTGTTAGAAAAGAAAAAGGGGGGAGGGGGAGGGCGGTGAGAAATAATTGAGCATCCCATTTTAACTTTATTCCACTCCTATTAAATTACTGAAAGAGAGAGGAAGAAAGCCTCCTAGTGTATCACTCACTTTGGAAAAGTTCCAAAGCAGATTGTATGTAGGAAGCCTGTCTTTCACTTCCCTTCATAAGTCATGAATTTGGCTTTCATACCATCAAAGCTTCCTGTCAAGAGTTATTTGGAGTCTCAACAGTCCTCCAAAAATAAACTGCTTCATTCACTGTGCAATTCTCTAACAAATCAAATAACGATAGAAGGGTTATCTTATTTTTATTATTATTATTAAAATACCCTTCCCAAATAAGGGCAGTTAACCACTTATACTCCAAACAATGACAGCAGTCTCTCCTTAAAATACTCAATTGAAAGGATAATAAACAGTGTGGTGAATTGTGCTACTAACACAGCTTTGAAGATATCCAAGATTACAGGCCAGGGCATTTAAATAATGTAAGTGTTATCTATATTCTCTGAGAAAGACTTCTTCCTTTGCCCATAAAAATTCTCAGCACCATCTACAGTTTGTCCAAGACATCATGAAGTTTGTAACACGGAAGGTAGTTCTGACCTCCTTTCAGCAAAAATTCCATTTGCTTCTCTAATTATAAACAGAAGGTATCGCCTTTCATAACCGATGTTCACATTAAATTATAAACACACATACAACTACAGTATTTGCATGGTAATTCAACAGTCATTACAACAGTTTCATAGCATTCCTATTTCTTCAAACTGCTGCAGTCTCTAATTGTAACGTACTGTGGCCGTGTGCTCCCCCGGCCCACGAAAGCAGTACCCACCAGTGGGGGTCCTGACGGCTGCTCCCAGCTTACGCTGGACTTTGGGGACGGATGGCAACACAGCAGCCATCGGCTGTCTGGAGCAGTGACCCACACGTCTTGCTGGTATGCAAATATGACTATAAGTCAATCAGCTCACTCCATAAACGGTGGACAGCCCAGGGCCCACTGAGCTCTCCTGCACGGCAGCAGGCAGCACGCCAGGATCTCCCCTTGAGTAGGGAGGCCTCTCAAGGTTACTCCCCAAGGTTGAGAGATTCCTTGCCAGATCCTCGGCAAGTGACTAGTAGCATGCTAAACTTTGAAATCTTAGCTAAGTGATATAAAGGATTGATTGTGCATACATAATCCTTTAGACATAAACCGTTGACCAGTCTGGTACTAGGACTGGATCCAGCCGCACCTAGACTCCTGTCTGAGAAGGAGTTTAGAAAGAAAGGGGGACCTTTCTGAACCTCATGACTCAAGGGGAGGGTCTCCCTGACACTTTTGTCTGACCCTCTCCTCCATGCAGTAAATAATCAAGTGTACCTTGCCATCGAATCTTGTTAAATCACTGTTGCATTTACCATTGAACTTCGTTAACTCACTATTTTATGTCAATAAAGTATATTTTTGCTTCTCTCTTATGAGTGAAGCGCACTTTCACTCCATCTGCGACAAACTGGTATAGTCAGCAGGATGGCAAGTAGTATCACTGATTATTTATGAAGGCATGGAGTAAATCAGCGTCCCAACTTCTCAGAAGAATGGACTCGTGACAACTGGCATACTTCAGAAGCCACTGAAGAGCACCTAAAGGTATGGAGAAATGCATTAGCCCTAGGCATTCCCAGAGCCGCGATTCAAGGCCAGCCTACCGGCATTATCTTGAGTCTGACTGAAACATTCCAGAAACGAGATAACCGTGAAAGGAAGGAGTGTAGTTCAACTCCTCCAGTGACAGTCCCAAGAGAGGGAGACAACCCCTTCCCCCCTTAGGGAGGAATTGCAGGGCATGAAGCCAAAAAAAGAGTGTCCATACAGCAACTGGGCCTGCCTGTCCGAAAAGTGGAGGCTTATTAGTGGATGAGTGATGATGTCCTGTACATTTTAATTCCAGTTCGTCTTCAAGGACAATTGATGACGTTTTTAATAGATACGGGAGCACAAATTTCACCCCTAACACAAGATGCCGAGAAGCTGGGCGTGTGATCCCGAGGCAAAGAGTTAAAGATTAGCGGTGCGAACTGAACGAGTGTGATGTACCAAACGGCCAAGGTCAATTTATGGCTCTTGGGCGAGAAGCGCATGTTGACTACTCACTCTGCAATTAAAGATCATAATGAAAATATTTCAGGTTTCGATGTTTTAAACGGACAAACCTGGCGCCTACCGAATGGCAGCATGCGGTCCTTCGGCTCAAATATCAATCCCAACCCCGGCAGAAATCAGGAGGCTACAGCGCATGCACTTTGCGCAGCCCCTGCCCTCCCTGAGTCAAAAATTACTAATGTACCGCAATATCTGATTTCTGCAGCGGCACGAAATGGAATTTCTGAAGTCATACCTGATCTGGAGAAATGATAAATTATCTCCAGAACCCACTGCCCATATAACTCACCTGTCTGGCCAGTTCGGAAACGAGACAGGAGGTGGTGTTTAACAATTGATTATTGGTGCCTGAATGCTAATACAGGCCCGCTAACAGCTGCTGGACCAAACCCTGCAAACTTAACAGCTACGTTGCAAGCAGCTGCGCACCGTGCACGGCGGCGCTAGGTGTAAAAGGCATGTTCTTTATGGTTCCCTTGAAGGAGGAGGATAAAGAGAAGTTTGCTTTCACTTGGGAGAGAACACAATATACCTTTAACAGACTCCCACAAGGATATAAACATTCACCCACAATTGCTCATACCGCACTTGCTTAACTTCTACAGACAGTCTCACTCCCCCAAGAAGTGAAACTGTACCAATACATAGATGATATTCTGATTGGAGGAACATCCCCTGAGAAGGTGGGCGAAGCGGCAGCAGCAGTAGAGCAAGCACTAAATAAAGCAGAAATTGAGATTCCACCCGGAAAATGTCAGAGACCAAGTAAAGAAGTAAAATTTTTAGGTACTTGGTGGATAGCAGGCAGCGCAGTGATTCCTCCAGATACCTTAAGAAAAATCGAAGAGCTGCAAATGCCCCTATCAAGGAAGGAGTTACAACAAATCTTGGGAACTTTAGGATATTGGAGGAAGCATGTACCTGGATTTTCTATCATTTCCCATCCATTATACTCACTCTTATGAAAAGGCAAACCCTGGGAATGGAAATTAGAACATAAAGAGGCAGTCAAAACTCTAACTGAAAAATTAAAAACATATCAGCCTCTGGGACCAGTACACCCCCTGTTATAGCTAAATGCGGTTTCGTCAAACATGCTACTTACTGTATACTGTTCCAAACTGGCCTTGATAGGCCAAAAACACCTTTACTGTTTAGCTCAACTGCATTTAAAGAAACAGAACGACGATACTCTGAATGGGAAAAGGGACTTTTATCTTTAGTCTGAGCAGTTAAACAAGTTGAGAAAATACATCAGGGACAACGAAAGGACCATTTAATTTCCTAGAAGCAATCCTAAAGGGGACTGCTCCCCCAGAAGGAGTTGTACACAAACCCACTATCAGAAAACAGTATGCCTACATAACAGGAGTTGCAAAAAAATACGCAATTAACTCAGGGACACACTAAGGTTTCCAAACTGCAGATGCCCATAAACACAGAACCTTTAGCGTTACAACAATCTTTTAAACCTTCTCCCATTCTGGATGCACCACCCCTCACTGAGGGTACACCAACAGAAACCATTTGGTTTACGGATTTTTCAGCAAAAAGGGTAAACGGCAATATAAGGCCATTGCATTAGATATTACCACCTGCAAACAAGTAGTAGAGGAAGGTGAAGGCAGTGCACAAGTAGGAGAAATAAGAGCAGTTGTTTTGGCAGCACAGAATGGAGCTAAAATTATATCTGTAGACTCTTACGCTGTGTGGGCCGGTGCCACACAGTGGCTCTGTCAATGAGAAATCTTGAATTGGGAAGTAGATCCCCAGTCTGGAGAAACAAAGATTGGCCTTTATTACTAGATATAGCCAGGAAAACACCTTTCAAGATGGGATAGGTAAAAGGTCATGCTAAGGATTATCAACCAGCCACAAAGTGGAATCAAAAGGTAGATGAGCTAACTAAAATTAGGAAAATCACCTTAAATCCTGAGTGGTATCGATTGGGAGAATGGTTACATCAAAACCGAGGCCACACAGGTAAAGACGCACTTTACTTTGCTGCACAGAGTAAAGGCTGACCTATAAACAGAAAAACTTGTGAAACTATTATTACAGAATGTCCCCAGTGTAAATTGAAATTACAGGGAGATCATCCTGCTAAAGCACCACCTCTGCATATCAATGAAGGGAAAACTTTATGGTCTACATGGCAAATTGATTATATCGGACCATTCAAATCCTCTGCGGGATATCGATACACCCTCACAAGAGTGGAAGTAGTCTCCAGCTTGCGTATGGCGACTAACTGTCGGAAAGCCAACGGGCGAAATACAGTGCTAGGGCTATCGTTTTGGTTCTCAAATCTACCTACTCCTGGTGTTATCCAAAGTGATAATGGCTCACATTTTTCGTGTAAGGAAGTGCAAGATTGGGCAAAATAAGAGGGAATTAAATGGGTATTCCACACCTCATACTACCCTCAATCAAATGGGATGGTAGAAAGAGCTAACAGCTTATTGAAAAGGAATCTCAAACCACATGAGGCTTAATGGGATACGCAACTTCCCAAAGTACTCCATCAATTAAATAATTGATATGGGCCTACTGGAAGCCCTGTAAGCCGAGTATTCTTTGCAAAAACTGAGTACTCGTAAATAAAGTGAGCACAACAAGAAGTGATTTAAACAAATTAGGACAACCATTGTGGTCTTCTCTATTAGCATTGGGAACTAAGCAATGGTCTTATCTGATACATTGCCTCAGTGGGAAAGAATTAATGAAAGGGACCACCAATTGATTGCGTAGGCACTTGGTGTAGCCCAAAATAACGTTTCTCTAGCTCTTAGTTGTACCCAAGCTCAACTGTGGATGCAATCTACAGTAACAGCAATTATAAGAGAAGGTGAAGAGGGCACCTTACCCACTGAAATTCGAAAGGTAATTTGGGATAATGCAACTACATTTGAGAAAGAATTCCAATCCTGGTGCCATTTAGTCCATTTCACTTATGACCCCATCAACGATAGGGCCACAGCTTTTGTCTTAACCACACGCAATGCTTCGGTATATGCCGCATTCCCAATCATTGCGTTAGGATTAAATCACAATGGAGCTATACTCTATCCATTAGAACATAGAATGTGGGGCCAAAGAAACGGAAACAAATGGCAAACTGTTGATGTTGTACAGGAACAAGAAGGATTTATTTGTGAGAGTAACACCATCAAAGGCCAAGACATTTGTCTTGACACTGAACAAAATGTTTGTCATTTTGAAATACATCCCAATGGAGCCCCTGAAATTGTACTTGTATATATTGGAAAAGGATGTGTTTGTATGAGAACCCTTTGTGATTTTATATTCGTAGATAACGTTACTGTAGATACAAGCAATCGCTCAAATATTTGTTTATAACTTTACTAAAGTTATGGGATGCAACTTTAATTATTCAGCTGCTGTTATGTCTTATCAGTTGTTACAATCTAATTATACCTTGAGTCAAGATTTATTGCCTACCCCCATCGGAATGAATCTTACACTGGTGAAGAAACTACCAGAATGACCTGTGTCAACTGCTAGAACGCATCTGAAACAATAGACACAAAACCCTAATCACTGTTCATCATGACATAGAAGAGCTACACCACGTCTTGGAAAGAGTGAAGAAGGATGGAGAACACCATTGGTGGAAAACTTCTTGGATGGTCACCAAGAGCAACAGGAGTGTTTAATCTTATGCTTCACCCAGCTGTGATTTCACTAACTCTAATACGTCTATTGCCTATAATTATATTGTATATAAAGGTTTGGTACATGATAAAACAAATAACCCAACTTCAACCACCCAAAACCTACAAATTAATGCATAACAAATGGCAGGGCTTTGCTATCTACTTACCATGGATCTCTAAGCGCACAAACTATAAATATACTATTCATGGAACAGAGGCAAGAGGTGACCGTAGCACCACTCTGTGAAGGTAAGATGAATTGACTACAGTCACGGGGTGGAGTGTGGCAGCGTGCTCCCCCCGTCCGCGTAAGCAGTACCCACCAGTGGGAGTCCTGACGGCTGCTCCCAGCTTATGCTGGACTTTGGGGACGGATGGCAACACAGCAGCCATCGGCTGTCTGGAGCAGTGACCCACACGTCTTGCTGGTATGCAAATATGACTATAAGTCAATCAGCTCACTCCATAAACGGTGGACAGCCCAGGGCTCTCTTTTACAAGTGAAGTGCACTCTCACTCCATCCGCGACATATTACACCATGTGCACATAAGCAAGCAAGTCTCTTCTTACCATTCCTCCCCAAAGCGCACATTGGTGGCAGATACACTTCTTGCAGGTCCAGCAGAAAACACTAAGCTTTTCATGATGATTTTCACACCTTAAGCAAAAAATACACATATCATCAACAGAAAATAGCTATGAATTTTCTGCAAACTCAGTTTAACATTTTCACTTTTGCTACCCAATACTGAGAGTAAAGCACAAACCATCAGCATAGTTTTGCAAGAATACTACTTATATTCAGTAAAAACCTTTTGTAAAATAAATGTTGCTCTTAGTATTCTCTCAGGAAGTACTTCACAGAGATAGAGAGAAAGTACATTACTAAAATTGGATTTCTACCCAGCAGATAAAGGATATTATCAATGAATCAAGCTCAGAATTCTGGAAGTTACTACTTCACATTATTAAAATCCTAATCATAACACAACCTAAAGTAACCACAGAGCAATGGCTCTTAAACTGTTTGGACAAACTGATCTTTGACATTTCTTAAAATTTCAGGAACAGCATCAATCAAGAAACTGAGCACAGACCAGGCCAGACCTAGAATACATGCCTCTCCCTTCCCCCTCCATTAGCATTCAGGAACTTGAGGAGGAGGCAGGTATAGAACACATAATTAGTCCCTGTCCATTTTTCAATGCGTCTTTTCACACTTTTCTCCTCCAGATCTCCAGAATATATCTTAAAGCACATAACAGCACTGGTAATGGGATAAAACCAGGAGAAAATCCTGCTGAGAAATTACTGACAGTTGCTCCTAGGAAGAGAATATACCAGAAAATACAGGAGGCTCCGAAGACAAGGAAGGAGAATGAACAGCAGTAATGTGACCGATACAGCAATAGTGGTGCTTTCTGTGGGACTTTATATATTTTCTTTGATCTCAAACAGGGTTTATCAATTACATTTCGCAAGGGACCAGAAGACATCTTCTCAGAACAGCTTCTCTGCTTTTATGTGCCAAGATCCCAAATCAGCACCCACAGTCTTAATGGGACTGCCAAACTAGCAAGCCATTGAGAGAAGACTTATTTCAGATGTATGGTCACTAAGAAGGGCTAAAAGCCTTACGAAGTATTACTACCCTTCATGTTTCCCATATCTCTCATTTTAACTATATTGAGTCAAACTAGAAATAGTAGTAGTTTTCTAGGCAACGCCACTGAAGAGCTTTTCTCGTTCCATTAAGTATGACAGAAATGAACTCCAACTTCTAGTCAGACAGTGAGCAGAATTCAGCTTTTAAGTAAGTAAAAGTTACCAGTTTGTTCCCTGATTTTAATAATGAGCTGAAATTAAAAGCCTGCTCATATAAGTCAAACTGCAAAACGCGTTATGTGAAGAATGCTCCATTTACTTGTCTTTTTCATTTTCTTCGTGCTTTGTGAGATTGCACAGTTGAAGTGTATCAAGCTGCTGTGTGACCTCTTCTGCCCAACGACAGTTTACGAGCTCTCGTAGCTGTAGCGGGGCTCTGCAAAAAGCATTGCTAGAGTTAGAGCAAGAACTCAGCTCCAGGAGCTAAAAGAGAAGCATTGAAGTGAATTTAGTTCATCAATTCTACACGATCAGAAAAGTCATAGGCAAAAAGCCGAAACTGTACTAGTTATTTCGGGGGAAAAAAAAAAACAAGAACAAAAACGGAAGAACAAGAAATGGAATGTTTTAAGTCAATTTGCTCATTTGGGGGCTGCAGGAACTAAAACAAACCACCCCACAATGACATACAGAATAGTGACATGGGGAACCCAAGAACTATTTCCAAATTTCTTTATAGGCTACTGCATAAAGCAAATAATTTCATTTCTCAGTGCTTCTTCAATTTCTCCCATTATTCAACTATCCCCACTGCAGTGCTTCAATTATCCCCTTTGTAAAATGTAGATATATTTACCTCCTTACAAGCATTTTAAAGCTATTGATCAAATACTTTAAAAGCGGAATATTAAAAAAAACTCTGCAGAAATGGTTGGTTAGTTGTTTTTAAATATCTCCTTTCCCTTAGGGGAAAAAATATGCTACCTTCCAATTTTTGGTCTATCAAGAGCTAGAATTGCTAGGTACTCAAGAACCAGAAGCACTAAGGGCTTGGGGCGACGGGGTGGGGCATTGCATTAAAAAAATCCAAAACAGACAACACATTGTAGCTACCTCTCAGACAAATCTGCAACACATAAGTAAGTCTCACAAATTATAGATATTAAAAAAGTACACATTTCAGTCTGAAAACTGAAGCTTCTGGTCTCTGACTCTTGCAAGAAGAATATAAAGAGTTCTAAAGGGAATGCCATCTAGTTACTCTTATTACACCAACTACATGCACTGAAAACAGCAGTGTAATAGGGGAAGAACAAAGATCTTGCTTAGCTTGTCACAAAACTAGAACATATTTTAGAATAAGTATTATACCAGGGTAAATTTTTGTAGTAACAGCAGGCAGATTTTAACAGTAGTAAAAATCAAGCTCACAAATTTAGTGCAACCTACAGTGAAAAAAGATCGATCGTAACAGGACAGTACACCCAATTCCTGATAATTTATTTCTGATATTAAAAATACCTTACCTACAATGAGGGCACTGAGCTCTTTGTTCAGTCAGCCAACGCTATGAAGGAAAAAGGAAAAACATTTTTAAAGAGACCATAAGAAAACAACTGAAAGCAAGCACATTCTGTCGTTAATTAGGAGTTACTTCTTTTTATTACAGTCTTCCTATATTTTTTCCTTTTTCTACAGATTTGTAGTTTAACTGTTCAATCAAGCTGCTATTTGTAGCTTAGTAACACAGCAACCACTCTTCTTTGGATGTAAAAGACACTTCAGTTAAAATTATACAGAGAATTCCATTACAAACCACACACCTGGTGCAGACTCCCACAGTCTTACACTAAAGAGCATGTTTCAACAAAAGAAAGCAAAAGATACAACAAACATATTTTTCAGAGTCTAAATTATTAGTCTTCAAGGTAATTTATTTCTTCCTCTTGAGCTATTTATACGCAAGTTAGACAGCTGCAGTTCAATGATCAAATCCACAAGGACCCTTTTAAAGTTTCTCTTCCAGAAAGTTCCAAAGACAAGTAGCAGGGAAAGAACTTCACCTGCCCACTACAACTTACAAGCGTAAAAGCTCAGCAGTTGAAGGGCTTACATTTGTCAGCTCACTACTACATTTAAAGATTCTCATGAATAATCTCTCACCACCCAGCAACAATATGTCACCTAACATTCTTAATATGTAACACAAATCCTTCACCTATAGTTCCTGTCAGAGCTTTCAAAGCAAATGATGATTGTTCCAATTTCTGGAAATACTACCGGAGGACTGAAAACCTCAGCTGAACCCTCTCCCACTACACTAACACGTAACAGCATGTGGATTTAGAACTGAAGTGTTACACATTGGTAACCATGACCTTAATAAATGAACTGAGGAACTTCAGATGCTGCTTCAGCCTGCTATACCAGACTCCCTCAAAAGAGATTTTGCCTGTATCTGATCACATCATACTAGTTTGGTAAGCATTTAAAAACATCTCCATGATGACAAAAGGTGATGTTATGACCTTCCAGTGTTCCACACTGACAGATGCAAACAGCATTTGCTTCCTGTTCCAACTTTTGTCTTCCACACAGGCATCACTGACTCTCAAAAGATGCTAAAGAAGGCATCATTACAGGTCTGTTTCTTAAAAGCAATTATTCCAGATAGTCCCTATAATTAGCACTACTGAATGCAATACACAGCCTGCCTAGTTCTTCCTCAGGGTGTCATAAAAGATTTTGAAAGGGAAACTAAAGAGCACAGAGCAGGAAAAAGGAATCCTTGGAACTCCAGGAAAAGGAGCAAGAAAGTAGTAAGAATGTGATCACAAGATCAGTAGTTTTTAAGTTTATACATTTGCAAGAATAAACTATAATAAGCAAACTCACCCGAATACAACTGAAACAGCACAGTTTGGAGCAATGAGGACACAGACGTGCATCACGCAATTTCTCCATACAAATAAAACATCGGAATACTTCAGCAATGCTCTGCAAAGGGTACATTATCACTATTGTTAAGCCACATACTTCAAACATATCAGAGTTCCATTTATTTTCCAGGCAGAGTGCCAGGTTTCATAAATGCAGTCCCATTCCAAACAGCTACGGATAGCGCATCTCAGAGCGAGATACTAAGTCAAACACCATGGCTCTCCTTCCCGCTACGCTACACCTCCTACACTACATCAGCTCTCAGCACCCATTTTATAACACTATTCTTCTTCAAGGAACAGTTTCTTTGTTTGGTTTATCTTTTTCCACGAGGGCCTTTCTATAGTCGAGATACTATTCCTACTTGTGTTCACATGGGATTGAACAGTTGCCAGAAGAAACTGTGCTGTGCCTGCAGATTCTGAATCCACAAGTTTCAATGTACTGGCACTAAACTAATTCAAAAGCATGGTAAGTGCATGTATGCATTATACAGAACGCTAACGAGAGGGGGTGAATTGGATGGGGCATTTTTTTTTTTTTTTTTTTTTTTTTTTTTTTACAAGATTTACATTCTTTTAAGGACTACCATTAGCACTGGCTCCACAATTTCTATACCCCCTCACACCCCATTTAATTAATCTTGGGCAATAAAACCATAATTTAACATATTGTTTTACTATACCCCTTTGAAGACAGAAGGAGTTTGTTCTAGAATATAATCACCTAATCTCTCTCCATTCCCAAAATGAGACAGGTATTTTGAAATGCCAAGCGACGTTTGCTTTCCATATTGATAAATTTTTCACTGATAAAGAAGTTCTACATTCTGTATTGTACAGGAGTTAGATCTCTTCTGGCTTTAACTACAGAAATTTCAAAGATTCTTCAAATGGGCTAATTTTTTCCCCACAGAGTTGAAATTATAAATCGGCACAGAAGGGAGGCATATCTTCAATTTACAGATACAGTATCTCCCATACATTAGTGTCTTCTTTAATGGTTGCAAACCATTAAAATACAATACATACACTTACAGGAGATTATCACACAAGGTCTTTTAAATTCTTCTCCTGTTTGGCTGCTATTAATACAGACCGCAGCAACGCGTGCAAGCTGCCCAGGTTACAGGCAGACACCGCCGAGTATTGTGCCTTCACACACGCCAAGACGGGTTCTGTCAGCGCCAGGCCTCCATCCACCTCCAGAACAGGCACCTCCGAGGCTCCACCAGTTTATTTTCTAACCGTGACTATGTAAAATCACTGCGTGTCGCCTAGAAATGCCACCTCTCGACACCCTGCTTCCCTTCTGCCCAGCTCACCAGCGCACATACGAGCCAAGCTCCGCGCTGTGCGCATCCCTGCCCACCGCAGAGCCGCAACCTGTTTTCCGCCTCTCGGGCGGCCCATAGCTCGGTGCCGCTCGGCCTCTTTCCCCTCACACAAGGGAGGGGGACCTGCTGAGGGCACTGCGGCCCCGGCGCGACCCGCCAGCCCTCCCCTGACCCGTAAATAGGTCAGGACGGCCTGCCCCAGACAACCGCCGGGAAGGCCCGGCCCCGCCGCTCGCCATCCCCCGAGGAGGAGAAGGTGCAGCCGCCTCGCGGCCTCGGAGATGCGCCCCCGAGGAGGCAGCGCTTCCCCCGCACCGCCCTTCCCGCCTCCCTGAGGGAGCGCGAGCGCAACCGCCGCCCAACCGCTCACCTCCACGCTCTGCTCGTCCATGGCCGCGGCTCCGACGGCGGGGCGGGGGGAGGCTCTCCCCGGCCCCTCTCCCCACCGCACTGCCCGGGGGTGAAAAGAGAAGGCGCGGGGGGTTTAGGAGCCGCCGGGCAGCGGCTGCGCCCCAGCCCCCCGCACCCGCCCGGCCATGTTCGCGGGGAGCGGCGCAGCTCCTCCCTCCGCCAACCCGCCCTGCGGCCGCCGAGGGGAGGCGGGGCCTAACCGCCGCACTGCGCACGCGTGGCCCGGCCCGCCCGCCGCGCCGTCGGGGGCCGGGGTGGTGCCTCGCGCCCAGAGCCCGCGGGGGCTCCCGCAGCGCCGGGGCCCGGCCAGGTCACGGCTCAGGGGTACAGCGGGCCGTCAGCGTGGCTGTGGAAGCTCGCCGCGCTCCCGGCCCGGAAAGCAGGCGAGAGGTGCCGAGCCGGCGGCGCAGCTGAGGAGCCTCCGCCCGCTGGCAGGTGCGGCCGGCGCCGCCGAGGCACGGCTCCCCGCCGTTGTTGCAGCAGCAGCAGCAGCAGCATCGCACCACTGAGCGGTAACGTGAGAGACGCTGCTGCTTTCTCAGAGGAATTTGCAACTGTTGGGTTTCAAGACAAAAAGCTTGGAGCTCAGCGCTGATGACAGATGTCAGGAG
Source organism: Calonectris borealis (assembly GCF_964195595.1). Classification (NCBI taxonomy): domain Eukaryota; kingdom Metazoa; phylum Chordata; class Aves; order Procellariiformes; family Procellariidae; genus Calonectris; species Calonectris borealis. The sequence goes on along the minus strand of NC_134330.1, from coordinate 4,127,986 downwards.
TAAGCGCAAGCAAGGCAGCGCTGAACAAAATCTAGCTGCAGGGATGGATTTCCACATCTCGCACGGCTTTGGAAACATACACGTCCTCAAGGCTGCAGCTGCAGTTAAGTTACACTCAGCACATTCTTAGATGCAGTTGTTTTCCCACTAACAGGTATCTATAATTATTTTAGCCAGATTTCACTAATAAATTAGATCTTTAACCCTGTTGAAGGTAGTGAGAGTAAGGATTAAGTCCTGTATTGAAAATGGATCAATACGATTGTCTAAATCCTTAAATACTAAACCAGTTTGTGAAGTGATGGCAACCTTGTAGGTAAAAGGGCACACTCAGCAGCAGACATCATAAAATCTAGTTATCCTTGTCCTTTCTTCCCCCTTCTTCTTCAATACACCACCTGTTCCTCTCCCCAACAAACTCTAAATAGACCAACCAGTTCACTGATGAGTGCAGAAATCAGCCTCTCTCTTCCTAGGGGCATTAATTTAAATTTCTCTCCTTTGACAGCCATCATTTTTCACAAAAACGGTAGGAACTTAATAAACTTCAGATACCTTACTCTCTCAAATTAGGCTGAAATAAATATAAAAACATTAAACATTAAAAAAAACCTTTTTTTTTTTTTCTATGAGGGTGGTCAAACACTGCAACAGGTTGCCCAGGGAGGTTGTGAAGCCCTTATTCTTGGCGTTCTTCAAGACACCGCCCTGAGCAACCTGCTGTAGTTGGGCCTGCTCTGAGCAGGGGGTTGGACTCGACAATCTCCAGAGGTCCCTCCCCACCTCAGCTATTCTCCGAGTCTGCAATTTTGCTGGACTGTAAAAAAAAAAAACCAAGACTGTTCACATCAAAGGAAAATTAAAAGGGTCAGGGACCAGGTTCAGGTGTTAGGGCAGGGCTCAGGGTCAGGAGTCATGTAAACAAAAGCATAATAAATCTATGGCTTCATCTCCTTAGCTTTCATCATTTATTCAGGAATGTTAAGTACAATTAAGTGGCTTAAAAACCCACTCAGGAATGTAAGCAAGGACATGGAAGTGTTGCAGGCTAACAATACTTTTTAAAAATAGAACTATAGTTCTATAAATATCCAAGATAAAATACCAACCTCAATTAACTCTCCAATTTTAAGGACTATAAATAGAATTTGTGTACACAAACTTTAACAGCTTCCCAACAGTGCACTCAGAACTCCTAGACACCAGAGAAATACTTGCTTGTTAATAATCCAGGATACTTGTGTGTTAAATGAGAAAGGACTGAGCTTTCATTTACTCAACGAATTTAACATTTCCTCGTTTGTCAAGTTCCACAATAGCAAGTTCTTTCAAGACTCGTATTCTTGAGTCAGTGGCTTTCATAGTCATCTCGTTCATCTGCGAAACATTCAATGCTGCTCTGTAAGACAAAAGCAAACTATTTAGCAAAACAGGGTATCAAACATCAGGTCTGGCAGAAAAAGGCTAAAAAGCGCATACTGTTTAATGTTTTGCGAGTGCTCTGTAATTCTCATGCTTACTCAGATGGTCATCAACTTTTCTGTGCTACTTCAAATTGAGAACAGTCATTTGCTAATCCAACCTTAAGGTTAAAGAGACAGAACTCCTGAGTTAAAAACGTCCTCATTTTTAATACCAGCCTGCGAGAAATCCACAGCGCACATCCCAGACAGGGGTCAGGGCTCAGGCAGGCCGGAGGGCTTGGTGTGGGGAGGGCAGGGTTCGGGGGTCATGGTTTAGCATTAGGGCTTTGCTTTTCCAGCCCGGATGCAGATTCAGAAAGCTAAAAGGGTTTGGCGGTATGACTGTATCAGCAAAACTTTCTTGAATAGACCCAGTTTTGGACATCTGTACAGTGAAAAAAATCTGTTTCTGAAGAACCTGACATTCAGTTCTGAAAATTATCAAATCATCAAGCCGTTTTTATAAAAATTAATTTAGGAGGTTTTGTATGATGGCCTAACACTTTGGGGTATGTACCTAACCAAGAAGAGTGTAGGGGAGTAAAATCAAATTATGAAGTTGTAATATAGCAGTGAATGGTTAACTAGCTGTTTTTGTTTAATTTGAAAAGGCTGAATTTTGTTACAGCTTATAAAATTCTTACTAATGAATGGCTTTAAGTCTTACTTGTTCTTATTTACAATGAAGTGGTTAAATAACTCCCTGTACAAATTGTTTAAGTCTGCTAGTTTAACAGTACTTCTGATACTGCTTGGTACAGTCATAAGTATTTCCTTAGTCAATGGTTTGAATTGCGATTCTAAAAAATTGGAAATAGAAGATATTGGTTTATTCAGAAATTAGGCCAAAGGTAGAAAGTACTTCCATTATTTTTTTTTGTTGTTGTTTTTTAAAAGAACTAGGAAAATTCCTTTCTATAAGTAGGGATAAATGGATTAAACAAGAGCTATTTCTATGGTAAGACTAGGACATCATTTCTCCCAGACCATAAACACAATACTATCCACTTCAATACCATCAAAAGCAAGAAGAACTCCCAGAGACATGGGAACTGTATGTGGAATATGACTAAGGGCTCACTTGCTTATATTAAAGTCTAAATTTTTCACCTCACATAAAAGCAGTTGTTACTAGTGCTTGAGAGTGAAAACAGTGAATTTACTGTGCATCATAGACGCTATGTTTTTTAAATAAAAGAGCTTAGAAACCATATCTAGGTCTCAGCCTACACCTGCTTACTGTGAGATTTGCCCCTATTGTACTAGGGGTAAAACAGCCCTTATTTGTCAACTGAAGTTATTTACAATATTTGCCTTTTTCTGAAAGTAAAACAGTTTAATTCATTACTCCCTGAATTCTAGATGGAACTTGATATGTTTAAATAGTACAGAACTGTTAGAGTTCAATATTAGAGATGGAAGTCTTGAGAGATTGACACTAGTCACAAAGCTTACTTACTGAGGCTGGGGGTATGTGGGGGAGATCAGTCAAAAGGGAAAAAAAAAAAGAAAACAGCGGGAAGATTATTCTTTTAGCACTTACCTTCAGTTGAGCTAGGGACTGTAGATCCTGAACAAAATGGCTAAAAATAAATGAGATAATGTCAGGATTTGTTGGAATTTTTTACCATTTCATTTCTGCGTTAGTAATTACATTTTACTATCTGGTAACCAAGGATCTTGCAGCCACTGAAGTCAACAGCAGAATCTTAGGCATTAAACAAACCCTGGTTTCAAATAAAAGTAAGTTTAAAACAGATACAGAAAGATTTATATACAAGTCAGATGAGCCTTTTCAGCTTTCTCCTTTGCATTCCGGCATGGATCTAGCTGAAGCACTGCACATGCAGCAAAGGAAAAAGCAATCCTATTCTCAAGCAATCTTCAGAGGCTGACAGTTCTGACAAGCTGAAGGCAGCTACATCTAACTCTCCCCAGCCAGAAATACAGCACTGACGAAAAAAATCCCAGGGCCTTTGTGGCATCTTTCCATTCTTTCTGCCTTTCAGAGAACATCTTCAAAACACACTCATAGGGACTGATACCAATTAAACTGGCCTCAGTAGCTGTAGGATATAGCTACATTTTGCATTGGGCCTGGTTTATGCCAGCTGTATCTTAAGCGCTTTAAAATTAAATAATAGAAAGACAGAAATTGAGAGCATTTATCAAGGTAGGAGAAGATATTTGCAAAGAAAGAGTGAATGAAGCTGCAGGATACTGGACGGCTTTCATGCAAACCAACCGTGGCAATAAAGGGACAGAAAGCGAGGCATCCTTTGACAGAAGAGTAGTGGGCAGTGAGAAGACACGTAGAAAAAGATAAGGTCAATAAGATAATTACACTCTATTAACCTTCTTTAATATTTTGCTTTTAATATGAGACCCAGACCAAATCTTTGCAGCTAATTATATTCAAAGTTTGTGCTTTGAGTAGCAATGGGAGAATATCTTTTTTAACAAATAGTACTTTAGATCTATGTTCCACTGCATTACAGTTAGAATATACTTATTGTTACTCATATTCCAAAATGTATTTAATATTTTACAGGAAATTAAATTTCTCTCCATTTTGATATACATTGGTTTGAATCAATTACATTCTTCACTCCCACCCAAAGGCTTCTTATGTAATGCATTAACAGAACAATAGGATTGACAAGAGCAACAAACTGCATCTCTGAAAATGAACATAAACATATCCCAATTAAAAAATAAGGGGAACACAGTCTTCCGTCAAAGCAAATTTTTCCATTGTGGACAATTTAATTGGAACAAATCACAGACTTAATCAGTATACAATAAAAATGAAAAGGTTTGTTAGAAACTTTAGTCCCATTTCTGAAAAATTCCATTCTTTTGAGAGGTATTAAGTCACAAAAACAGCCCTTCTGACTTCAGTTGAGCTACTCAGGATTAATGGTTTCTGGAATACTGACACTCTGTGGCCTAATTACCTCTTCCACTAGCAATTCCATTTCTTTAGCAGTTTGGCAGGTTAACTGCTGTGCTGCAGCCTGTTCTTCTTCTGACAGAGGTAAGCGCTAGAGAAAAAAAAAAAAGAGAACTCTGATACTTTCAGTTCCTAGGGTGATATTTACAGAAGAACTCAATGTTTGTGTAACCCTTTTCTCATGGAAATTACTAGTAGACTCCTACTTTCCTTCAAATGAAAGCAAATTTACAAGCTAAGTATTTCTGAAAAATCCAACCATAATATTCCTTTAACATCAATACTACAAATGATTCATTGGAAAGAAGATAAATTATTCAATACAATTAAGTATTTCACTTAAAGACATTTCTCCGTAACAGTTTAATCCATCTTTGGTTTAAGAAATATACAAAGTACAAGAAAATCTTTATCTAAACAGTATAAATGTAACTCAAGAGACAAGAGTCTTCCACTTTAACAAAATCCAAATATGAAATTATTATTGGCAGCATATCCTTGGAACACAGGGAGAGAAAATATTTTTTCCTTTCTGTGACATATAACTACTGTCTTTTAAATCATTATACAGTACATTTTATCTATAGAGGCTTACCAGTAACGTGTCTAGAGCTGTTGATAGATTAAACGCAATCTCGGGGCACTGTCATTAGAACACTAAAGTGAGAGCTGAGATCTGGGAATATGTTTTAGTCACACCAGTTCTGTCTTTGCCACTAGATTATCAATTAGCTTTTTTGATCTAAATCACCTTATTTGTAAAGGGACAAAATGAATGCTTTCACAACCTCTTCAAAACTGTCATGAAGCAGTGTCTGAAGACCACTTACGAAAATATGTTGTTTGTTGTTGGGTTTTTTTAACAGATATTAGCATTATCATACTGAGAAAAGCTTATTTCTTTGCACTATCAGCAATTCCACCACATGTGTAACAATGCTTTGGTTTTAACTTACTCACTTTAGACAGTGAAAATACATTTGCCATTTAAAAGCTTTTTTGCCTTTTAAATTGGGTTTCACGTTCTAATTTCTTTAAGGTAGCTACTTTTAAAAAAGTCAGTATAGAACTGTGACACAGCTGTGCACAGAGGCATCAATTTCTATGAAACTATTCAAACGTATGTCACACTAGTCACACCATTATGGTATTACTTCAACTCCAAAACTGAATACCGCTAGCTCAACTGTTGAGTGATGAATCAGGCTTGTGATTTACAGAAAGAGCTCCAATCTTGCAAGCATTTCTTCAGGTAAACGGTCGTCTTATCCTCTAGGAGTCTTCTAAGAGCCTGCACGTGTAACAGTTTCCAGTGGAACTACTCACGTCTATGTAAAGGTTACACAAATACATGCTCATGTACAGGAGTGAGACCTGAGTGATTAAAATGAAAATACTACCTCAAGACCAGTATGTTGCTGTAATTCCTGAACCGTCTTCATTGTGTTCTTTAGAGCAGCACGGATGCCCTTCATGCATTCTTTCTGCTCTATGGAAATTTTTTCCATCTGCATACATAACGTTTTATAACGAGATTTCACCACTGAGAGTTCTTCCAAGAGAGCAGCTGGATTTTCCTATGTAGAAATTAAAAGTACATTTAAACTATTTAAGAAGAGAAAATTAATGTGGCCACATACCAATTAAGTGTCGGCATTAAAGCCACTAAAATATAACATGAAATGACCCTTTACAATGAAAAGTAGCTGTAGCATCTGTTTCATCTATACATTTATTAACACTATCTATCATTTTTGCTTATGAAAAACTAAAACAGCACAACTCCATAGTTCCACAACAAATACAGGAGGATGAACTTCTTGTGTTGGTGAATTTTAACGGCTTTTCTGAATTGGAATAAATGAGGGACTTCTAACTAAAAAGATTATTTTTCCACTATATGTCCCAATATACATGGAGACAAGGACTTTTTTATAAAACCCTTTACATGCTGCCATTTTTTGTCTTCCTCTTCCTCTCATCTCTCTCCCAAATCTGAATTTAGTCATTGCTCACTAGCAAGTTTATCTTTGATCTCAGACCAAGGGTGTGTTTTAGCTCAGATTGGAATCTGTCTCTTAAATTTAGGTGTTAACGCTACTACTCATTTCTCAAAGCAAAACATGGACGAATTTCACTATACCAAGAAATCAAGGAAGTTTTGTTGGTTTCTGCACTGAATTCATATTAGGCCAGTTATCTTGATATATGATGCAATATTTTAATAATAACAACAACAACAATAAACAACCAACAAACAACTAGATAAAAGAACAGCCAAATATATTTTAGGATTAAAGAAAATTACCCATTTATTACCAACTTTATGCAAAATGCAATAAAATCTATTACTTCCATCTGAAAATACTACCTCTGCTGCTGCGTCATCAGGAAGACTTTTCATTATTTCAAATTCCAGTCTGTGTTGAATATAATCCAGATCAGATTCTGCCTTCTGGAACTAAAATATTTAAGGTCAGCCACAGTGTATTAAAAACCAAAAACTGCAGACAAACCCCAACCATTCACCTTTCCTGTATTTCAGGAAAGCAGAAGCCAGATGCCTCCATTTTAAAGGTTTGTGTACTATAAAATTAAGTTTCTATTCCTCCGATCTATTCCATTAGCTAATGTTTGCCAATTCTGCTGACACACTTCTAGCCTGAAAAATATAATGCAATAAACTTGCAGACTTAACCATTTTCTTCTCGCATGTAAGAATTAAATGTGTGTGTACACACACACACACTTATATTAATTTTATCCTCTTTCCATTTGTCTAACACAAATTACCCAATTGTTCTCTTGCCATTAGTACCTTTTTATGCAGCTCCCCAAAATGCATGAAAACATTTCCATCTCTTCCTATGTTATCTTCCATCTCCCTTCCAACGCCAAACCTCCCAAGATGAAGTTTAAGAAGTACACCAAAGAGGTAAGTTTTATCAATAGAAAAGAACATGTATCTTTTTTAAACTGATCTTCACTTGATGCAGGAGATACTTGATTTTTTTCCTTCTGAGATATTAACATATTTTCCATCAATTTTTAAAGCTTTTTCTTGGCTAGTTGCTTTTCTTTTCAAACATTAAAAGTTCTGTTAGCAAAACTGCAATATTCGGTTATTTACACAGCAGAGATTATGAATAAGTGTTCAGGATCCAAGCATATCAACAGAGATTTTATTATTAATTATATTAGGAATGCATTCTCTCAGATGGTTATAATACCCATAATACATTTTATTATTCCCTAATAAACCAGACTGACAAATAGATAATAAAATTGACAACATCACATTTCTTTCCTTCGGATAAATAAGCCACCAGAGAATTATCTAAATGCCTTGTAAACCAGTCTGATAGCATTATTACTTAATTAATTTTAGTCTGCAATTTTAATATCTATTAAGGACTTCTGCTTTAAAGAAAGGCAGTTTTCCCAGTTCAGAAAAAAAATCATTAATTTCTTAACGTAATGATTTGGGGATTTTACAGTCACAAAAGAGACTACGATGAAAGCAAGTAAAAAATGCTTGTAACTTACTTAACTCCATGTGGTTTTCACTATTTATATTGAGATTAACCCTGAAGTAATCATTACAACTTTTTAAAGGATCAAAATAAGACTATATTTGTTAACTGTATCCCAAAGTACTAACTGGCAGTGCTGTAACGGTAGCTAAAGTGACAAACTTCAGTAGTCTTTGGATGTAGCCTGTAGTCAGGCCTGGATACCAAAAGGATGTTTATGTTTTAAACATCAGCCTTGGGATCCACCTTCAGGAACTGCCATTAATACCTTTGAGGATCTGCAACTTCAGATAGCCTAAAGGAATAGTGGTCGATCCAAGATATTCTACAAGTAAAATCCCCTTTCTGATGATGTGAAAATGTATGATCTTTCATATATATACACACCTTCAGCAAATTTTCAAATAATAGCTTAAGAAACGGGAAATAAATCTAGTAAAGACCTTGAGCATCTATAAATCAAAGGGAAAGCTTTCACCCGTTACTCCCATAACTTACCATTTGCCCAAGAAAACTCCTTCCCACATCTACCCCAGAAACCAGTCATGATAAAATGCGAGAATAAAATACTTTTTACTACACTATGTATTTTTAAAGAGTTCATGAGGGATTTTTCGTAACTGTTGAATCGTTTCTCTTCTCCTCCACTAGCGAACATTTTTAGGTTTTCATTTCTAGAGGCAGGCACCCCAAAAAGATCTTTTTTTGCTTTTCTCCAACTCCTCCATTTGATTATTAATTTTTGGGAAAGCAGACAATGCATATGGGTGGCTTTCAAAAAAATCCATGAAGCTCTGTTCCTGAAATATTCAATATTGATTAATTTGAGATTTACAGAATGACAGTAAGCCACTAATACCATGCTACTACTATGATTCAAGACATAAAAACTGAATGTGACGCTGAATGCTTATCCATCATATGGCTATAATTTTGAGATTTGTGCTTAGTGAAAATAATAACACGGTTCAGTATCACTGCTTTCTCCTGAAAGCATGCTAACTCTAAGAGAAACAAAATTTATATTCAGCAATTTCAAAACACGTTTATAAGCACTGCCATATGTTCCTCCATTATGATCCATTTTTCCTTTGTTTTATAAATATTTGTTTCTTGCTGTATTTCAAGAAAAACACACCTGCAAAAATCTCACCTTAATGTTATAGGTTAGGACCATTTTTATGATGAGTATTGTACAACAATCACACAGAAAATGCAGTTTCTGAAATGCAAACTTGTAATTTACTCACAGGCTTAGAAGAAAGTGTTAGAAGCTGTGAGGCCAGACTCACACCATGGCTGCGCACTCTGCTTTCAGATGCTTTGACAATACTATTGCACTGCTAGCTGTAAAGTACAGTAGTGCAATAAAGTCAGAGCATTCGTTAGCAGGAAGAATTCTGTACAAGTAATCAATACACTCAAAATATGTATTGGGAAAAATAGGTAGAGTCAGATAGTAGTTTCTGCAGATCATGGAGAATTGGATAGGGTTCATGTTCACCAAGTCCTAATACAGACACACAAGAAATCACATATTTCAAGACATTATTATTATTCATAATCCCTGTCATTCCACTGACCAAGGGGGGTGGGTGGGGGGAAAAACACCCAACAAAATGCTCAACAGATCTGTCGGAAATTCAAACAATTTGATGCTCTTAAACGGAAACTACATTTCCAAATTTACTTATTTCTTAGATTTGCCTCAAAGCAAGCAAAGATTCTAAACTGCTGTCAGACAGATGTTCTTAAACTGCATTACAGGGAAATTTTCTGGACACTAGAGTTTATTCTTCTTATTTGCAGGTATTGAATCACTTTAAAATGCACTTAAACACACACTCATTTCCCAACCTCATGGATGTATATTATCACTGGGGTTACCACATGGATGTTAGCGCACCATCAAAGTGGGGGTGTATTTCATAAATCTCAAAAATGTGTTTCTTTTTAACAAAAACAGTAACTTCATATAAAAAGTTTGAGAACTTCTATGGTTTGAATGCGCTAAGATTCTTAACAAAAAAATGCAAAGAAACAGAGGAATGGAGTGGAGAGAGATGGATAATTGCTAATGCACACAGAGGAACAACCTGAGCCGACTCCACACCTGTCACATTTCTCTGTAGGAAATAATGCTACACAGTGTTCTTTCCTCTTTGTAGGGCACTTCTTTCTAAGGAAACACACGCACAGAGTTGATGGTATTTGTCATTAGAAGATCAGTTAACATTTCTCCTTGGCAAATAACTAGAAGATGAGTGCAAAAAAATAAATTAGTGGCAATCCCATTTTACAGTTGTTTTTCAAATCACCTTCTGGTCTCAGACATACAGTAGTGATTATAATAATAATAATAAGAAGAATGAGTAAGTAGATAGCATTGCTGGCCAATGCCCTTTTAACATTGCACTGCTTTTTGTGCATGATCACTAGTAGTACAACATAAAAAGGGCACTGGACAGACACCACTCAAAGAAAAAAGCAGGTCCACTATACCAAAAATACAGTGACAGAAATTCACTAAATTGCTCTGAATGAAGCACTCTCGTCTCATCTGACAGTTTATCTATTTGTTTTCAAATTTTACTAAATGGATGTCCACAACATTTCTTTCAGTGCAGACTGTTGAAGTGCTGTTGAAAAGATCGCTGGTCCCAACTGACTTCAGTGAACTCTTGTGCAGCACAGTCTGAGGTGCCTAAGTCCTAAACTACAGCACCCAGTATTATTTAAATTGTTAATAAGTCAGCTTTACAGTCTTTTGCATAACGAATCTCATCTTTTATTGTAGATGTTATGGTTCATTCAGCTCTTCTTTTTGCTGTACTTTGAGCAATAGTCTCAAATAACCATCAATTACCTGGTATTTTCACACACATTGTTCTTTTCAAGCTCCTACAAATTAGTTTATCCCTGGTTCCATGAGACTGAAATGAAGCTTTCCATGAAATGCATGTCAAAACCTCTGGGGAAATAAGAAGTGTTATTTTATCACACTTCTGTGGAGAGAGCTGACTTCACAGGAAATCCAGGAAGAAGAAACAGTGAGCAGAAGGAAAAGCAAGAGACACAAAGCTGCAATATGTGAGACATAGTTGCCAATGTACATATTCTGATTAATATAAACAATGACAAAGAAAAATACTGCACTTTTGAGTAAGGTTTGGATATAGGAAATTATTAAGTGAAATTGTTCAAAGTGTATTTAAGAAATCACCCTTTTCTTAAAAGAAAAAAAAAAGACAACAAAAGAAACAGGTGAAGATGCAACTGCCTTGTGCCACCCAGCAGTTTTAACGGAAGAAGGCAGCCAGGCATACCATCTTCCATCTTCTGCTAGAAGAAATTAACAGAAGAATCAAACAGAAAAATGTAAGACTAACAGGGTGAAATCAAAATCAATTTGGTTTTCAAATGGATTACCCAAATGATTTGGGGTAATTAGAATGGGGTGAAAGACCAAGCTATAATCTCAAAACCTTTGGAAGTTGTTATGCACCATCTGTGCAGGTAATTGACCCAAACAAGTCTCCACCTTAAAATTATTTGTGCAATGATCATTTTGGTCTACTCATAAAGCAGATCATAAGACAGTGACCCACTACTGTCTTCTTCCACTACCATATATTAAAGCCCCTGTTAATCTTAAGGAGGCCAAAATACCTCTCTGACTATTTACATGTCCTAAAATGGGAATCACTTGAAAGTAAGACTTCCAATAAAACACATAAATAAACCATGACATTAAATAAATAAATAAATATCAACATCTAACCTAGGTATCTCTAAACAGATTTCTAAATTATTATTTCTAAACTAGGCTTTACAAAAAAAAAAATTCTAACAAAAGATATGGGGAGATCAAGCTTACACTATGGGCCGGGCTGAGGTTTTGAATTTGAAATTAGAACAACTTCAGAGCTCTGACAAGAATTTAGTATGTCACTGAATTAAAATACTGTACATTATTACCACTCTAGGCATTCAGTACGATGACTGCAGTTCAGTAGCTAAAGGAGAGCAAAAATAACCCCCACTTCCTCAAAAGCATGGTTTCTTCAAAGAAAAAAAAACAAAACAAAACACACCACCTTGTTTTTAAAGTGCGGTAAAACAGAGAATTAGGTAGGATAGTTTGAATTCCCTGATCTTTCAACTAATGCAGGTATTTTGGCATTTATTCAAATTGTTAGTTTTTATTTCTTAACAGAAATAGTATTATAGCTTAAAATATTCATTCAGAAGTGTCTTACTATTGCAATGACGTGCAGGTCACTCAATGAGGTGACAAAGGCATGTTAGCAGAACATGCTACACATTTAGACAACTTTAGCAGTCACATTTAGACAACTTTCAGCCAGTTGGTTTTTAGACAACAAACACTTAACTTGCCCACTGTTCCTAACGCTTTAAGGGATGCATTATGCTGGTGCTGCAGAAAAGTGACTGAAGGAGCAATAAAGTAAGTAAACTAAACAAGTTTAAACACAGGGCATTAAGCAGCACACCAATTTTATGTATTAAAGTCTAGCGCTCATTAGGTTAAGGAATAATGTGGATATACAATATTCCTCACCATGTTCTCCTAGTGTTCTTTCTATTCTTAATTTCTCTCAAATATTCCACTTCAGTGATGTCACTGTGTACAAATAAGAACTAGGAGACTATTAAACTCATTTTTACATATTTCTTAATTAGAACTTGAAACCAAGATTGCCAGAGGAGAAAAAAAGCAAAGACAAGTCTATTGTATTATTTGTCTCTCTATTGAATAATGTACTTTTTCTCCATGACACCTGTAGTTTATCAATTAAGTTACCTAACACTGCTGCTAGGACAATTAAAATTACAAAAAACTTCTGGAAGTTTCCAAGCAAACCCCAAAGGAGCATCATATTTTGGAGAACTACGTCAGTACAAGCATTTATGTAAGGATTTAGGGACAGAAATTATATTATCTGTTAGGCATTTGGATGCATAAAGTATTTCCAAGACATTTCAACTAAAAAAAAAAGTGTAAACAAGATTACATTATTTAGAAGCAAAAATGAAGATCAAGATTTGAAGGATGCCACAACGAACTTGGCTGTTTAAAGAGACAGTTTTCCATTGCCTCTGAATGTGTGAAAGCACAGCATAGTTTTTTGGTTTTTTGCTTTTCCATGAGTGGGACAGGCAGAAAGGCGACTATTACACGAGGTAGCTCAGTCTCGCCCTCGGGGGCTGGCTCAAAGAGCACTGAAATGAAGTTAAACGCTGTGAAGAACTACACGAACTCGAACGGCTGAAGGAAAAGCCACCCCCTCCTCAGGACTGGCTACATCCCCGGCCCCGCGAGGAATGGACGACTGAAGGGGCCGGTGCGCTCCCCCTGAGGCGCCGGCGGGCGGCCCGGCCCCCACAGGCCCCTCTCCTCAGGGCGGCCGGCCCGGCCCCGCAGCGCCCACCCGCGGCGAGGCGATGGGGGAGGCTCCCCGGTTCCTCTCCCGCTGCCAGTCCCGCGGACCTGCCCCGCTCTACCTGCCCCCTCCGCCCGGGCAGAAGGAGAAGCGGAGTCCGAGGCGCGGCGCCGCCGCAGCCCCCGGCTGGCAGCCATCCCGCTGCATCCCCCCGCTCCCCACTCCCCCCCGCTGCCGGCGCGAATGAAACAGCCCAGCCGGCCTCCCCTCCCCGGACACCCCCGCAGGGGAAAATGGGCCAGCCCAGGTAAGAGCTCCACCCTCACCCCCCGCTGAGACAAAATGGACTAGTCCGAGAGCGCTCTGCTCTACGCCGCCCCCCCCCCACCGCGACGGGGAAATGAAACGGCCCGGAGCGGTCCGGCCGCACCCCTCACCGGCCCCGTTGCCCCCGCCACGGAGGGCAATAAACGCGCCCGGGACTGCGCGGAACCCGCCCCCCCTCCACAGCCCCCCAGGTGAGAGGGAAATGGCCGGGCCCTGCCCCCGCGCTGAGGGGGTGAATGGAGCGGCACCATCAAGCCCCGCCCCCCTCGGGGAGAAGCGGGGGGGGGGTAGCAGAATGGACCGGACCGGCCGAACTCGCCTGACCCGAGCGGCGGACGGCGGTCGCCCCGTCGAGGGCCGCGCGGGCTCCGCTCAGGGCCCGGATGGGGCGCGGGCGCGGCTGGGGGCGCGAAGGGAGAGCGGTCTCCCCTCGCGCCCCCAGCCGCGCCCGCGCCCCTCCTTTCCCTCCCTCAAGCCCTGTGCCCTCCGAGGCGCTCCCGCCGCCGCCTCCCGGCCCGGCCGCCCCTCAGCCCGGCCGCCGCCCGGACTCACCATGGCCTCGAACCTGGTAACCGCCGTCTCCATGTTGAATAGTTGACATTCCTCAGGCGGCGGCGGGGAGATATACACCCCCCGCTCCGCAGGATGGGAGAGTCGGAGGGCCCCATTGGGCAGCTGTCACTCGCCGCTCGTCTCCCATTGGCTCGCCGCTGACAGAGGGCGCTCGCGATTGGGTCGGGGAGAATGTAAACCCTCTCCGAGGTAGGGGGGAGCCCATTGGTTGGTAGAAAAGCTGCAGGCAGTGATTGGCTGGGTGGGGGAGCGCCGCGAGCCACTATTGGTCCAGAGTGGAATCTAGCGGTGATTGGCTGGAGTAGGGAGCGCAGCGCTGCAATTGGCGGGAAGGGGAGCGGTCGATTAGCTGCGGTCCGTCTCCGGCGGGGCGGGGGAGCGCTGGTCACCGCCTCCGATTCCCTCCGGTGGGCCGGTGCTCCCCCACCCATCAACTCGATTGGCCTTTCCCAGCCGAGCGGTACCCCGCAGCTGATTGGCGGGGCTGAAAAACCTTTATCCAATGGCGCGGCGGATCTCCTCAGTGCGCCCCAGGACGGGGCGGAGCAGCTCGGGCCCGCGTCCTTCCAACGGCCAATCAGCGGGCGGCTAGCACGCGCCGCGCGGGGGGAGGGGAACGGCAGAGAGCGGTGCTCCCATTGGCTGCGCGCGGCGCGGGGAGCGGTTTGAATCGGTGGCGCCAGGCGGGGAGGTGAGTGGCGGCTGAGGGGGCGCGGGGGGGGAGAGCAAGGCGGCCCCGTCCTCGGTCACCCGTGACATTCCCCACCACCACCCCCGTGCCCTCGGTCACCCGTGACGCTCCCCACCCCCACCCCCCGTGCCCTCGGTCACCCGTGACACTCACCACCCACCCCCGTGCTCTCGGTCACCCGTGACACCCCCGCCCACCACCCCTGTCCCGGGTGGGGCAGTTGTGTGTGAGGAACCGGCCGCTCCCCCGATGAGCGGGGCTGGCCCCACGCAGGAGCAGGGAGGCTGCCCGGGCGCGGTGGGGGTCGCGCGTCAGGGAAGTGTTGGGCCCTTTTTCTGTGGTTTCTTCGTGCCTTTTGCCTACGTTCTCCACAAACGTAACTTTCCCAAAATGCAATATTTGCCACTTCAGGATAAAGAAACACTGTCAAGAAAAGCCCATATAAAATGGTACTTTTTACATTGTTCACTCCTCTCTCTTGTGTACAAATACATCTCAGCGTACGTAAGAGAAGGATGTATTTTTTATCAGTTGTACGTGATGCTTCTAGCAAGACAACCGTGAATAACTTCTGACTGGGTTTTTGAGATGCAGTCCCTGTTCTTCCCTACCTATTTGGTGATAGCTCTGTCCCCACGTGAAAGTGGGTATATTTCTACACATTGATTTTAAATGTCTCTTTTTTAAAAGTAATGGCAAAGTATAAGAAACGCCGACGAAAACAGAGAGCCAGAGCAAAATTTCTACTGGAAAAAAAAGGAGATGCTGGTAATGCCCAGGGCTCAGGTTGTCCTTCTCCACGGTAAGAGGCTCAGTTGGAACTTTTCCTTTTAACTCAGTTTCTGGGTCCACTGTTTGCTCATGACGGTTCATGGAACTGAGGTAACAGAATTGTGTTTGGAGCCTATCTACATCCTGGCATGGATGCTGTGGAATTGTTTCATCTTGTATATCTTCTAGTACTCTATATGTTGTTAACTTTAATGTCCAGGAAAAACAGTTTGAATAAAAACGTACTGCAAATATGATTTTTTTTCCCTCCTTTAGCGAAATATATCTTGGTCTTTCCTGGTCTCTGTGCTCACGTTTACTCTGTTGTCACCTGTTGTTGCTGGTACTTGCAATTTCCAGGTGATTGGTCACAGTTAACTTTTTTAAAGGCTGAAATGATAAATATAATTATGGCCTCATTCTGAAATGTTCTGTCCCAGGTCAGCAGGTGATCTTCCTGCAAACACATCATCTGTCCCAAGCCATCTGTCCTCACTCTGGTCATTAGCCTTGCCTGGTGTAAAACATGTGGTAAAACCCTTTACAACAACAGTATCATTTTTGTATTGTTGGTGCCAGAACACGGTTGTACAGGTACGTTTCCTACTTCTCTATTTTTGCCAATGCGTGAGGTGGTTTTTTGTGCTCAGATGCAGGATATACAGTCAGATTTGAAAAATAAGCTGTAAATTTAGTTACGTCTGTTGAAACATCTAAAGTATATTTTGTGTTTACTGTTGAAGGAATAACTATGAGAAGAGTGTCAAGGCTACTGTGGACATTGAACATATATGTGAATTTGCAGGGGGTTTTATTGCACTATCAGGAGGATTTGCAGTGACAGAGGGTGCAGTCTTTCTTTCATAGCAGAAATGACTGTATGAATTTTTCAGGTCGAATGTGAATTACACTTTAGAATTCGTAGACAAAGTTGAAGTTTTTTTGGAGAAAGTCACTCCTTGGGTTCCTGCCAAGGAAATGTTTGGTGAAACTTTGTATCTTCGTGTTGTGCCTTTCCATTGACTATGATGAGAAGACCTTGCAATAGAACTTCCAGTAGTAATCATAGCCCTGTCTCTGGAAACATAACTTGGTGGTGAAAACGCTTATTTGGTTTCTTGTTATGTTTAGAGCTTTAAGGCGGTTAAAGACAGCGTATTTCCATCACAAATCTACTTAAGGGAGCTAAATACGTTCAGAGAGCAGCTGGAAAAGTTGGAAACTGAATTTTCCAGACTACAAGGAACACTCCAGGTCAGTCTCAATCCCAGTGGGGCAGGGTAATATTTGCTTGTGTAAGCATGTAAGGAACTGTGGTCAGTGCAGATGAACTGAAAGCTTAAGAGCTTCTCATTGGGCATTGTTTCACCTCTTCTTTGCATTCAGCGTTACTGAATGGTGGTTACTTCATAGCTAGAGGGAACTGGTTTGCTGGCGAGTCTCATTAGAGGCTTCTTATGTTTGTCTGGATCAACTGAAGCCAGAACCTCTGTTCTTTGAAATTCCATCTGCTTTTGCCAGTGGATTTAGTATTCTCTTATTTATTTATATTGTTTTCAGATGAATGGAACTGCAGCTTTTTCTTCAGAAAATTCTCTTTGTCAAAGGTGTAATAAACCAGTTCTGGGTGCTCCTGTACAAACGCAGAAGGGCCCACCGTCACCAGCATCTGGGCCTTCTGCAATACAGCTGCAGCCTCTATCTGCACCCCCTCCACCTCTTCCTCCTCCGCCACCACCACCACCACCACCGCTGCCGCCACCAAAACTGCCTCCAGCACCTCTCCTCCTCAAACGGGGGAACGGCTCTAAAGCACTTCTGGTAGGGAGTAAGAAGGTTCCTCCATTTCTTCACTCATGGCTGGGTTCTTTGGACCTGGTTTCATCAGGAATGTGTGTCTCTGTGAATGCTCAGTCACTTGCCGATCCTAATTTCCTTTCCAACCGCCTTTGTTTTCAGGAACCACCACTGAAAAAAGATGGGCCGATGCAGATCACTCTCAAAGATCTCCTGAACGTTAAACTGAAGAAGATGGACAGCAACCTGAGAATGGACAAGGTAAACCGGAGGACAGGTGGATAAATGGATGATGGTGTATTGGGGCAAACTCCATGCTGGAACTGGTGTATTTCCTGCAATGCTTGTCTTAGCCCCTCACAGAATTTTTTCAAGAAGCTAATTCTTCTCTTCAAAAAACCCAGTGATCAGCTTTAAGTAATCCTCCTAATTCTGCACGTGGGCATTTGAAGTGAAGAAATTAAGTGTCTAACTCCAATCTCGGCTGGCATGCAGGACAGTTCTCCTAATTTTAGAGAAAGCATGTAGCTTTCATGTAGCTTTACGTCTGTGTGTCATCAATAGATTTTGGGCTTTCTTTTTCCCAGCTGAAATCTTGTTTGCAGAAGTTTCTTTAATAAATCTATTTTTGTCCAAGGCACATTAAAATCTTAATGATTCAAAAAAGCATAAAAGCCATAACCACAGAAGTCTTTCAGAGTATAAATATTAAATAGATTTAAGGTCAGTGAGGCCTTCCAAAGTTTTACTTGGGGTAATATTTCTTTTCTCACTTTAGGCAGAATCACCAGTGAAGACACGCAGGGCATTAATTACAGTCTCAGATTTACAGAGTGTTAGTCTGAGACCTAAATCCAAGCCATCAGCTCACGTTACAAATTCCTTAATGTAAGACTTTCTTCTTTTCTTTGATACTAGATTTTTCTCTTCCAAACAGTAATGAACTCTATTACAGAGTGGAAAATATTTTATTTTAACAATTTGTTTTTTTCTGTTAGTACCCCTCCTAAAAAACAGTTGGATCTTCGAAAACATCTGAAGAAAGTCAATATACAAAGGTAAGTTCCTTTCTGTTCTCGTTTTGTTTTTCTAGAAAAAAATAGAGAACTAATCATAATTCCCCTTGTTTCCAATCTTTTCAGAAGTCCTGGTGGCACTCCACTAAATAGTAAAGAAAACATTGAATGTGGGTCTGGGTTGACACCAATAATGACACAGGCACTACGGCGCAAATTTCAGGCAAGTCATGACATTCTCTTTTTGCAACGATAAACTGGCTTTAAAATCCACATAAGTTCATACTGATTTTTTTCCCTACAGTGCAGTGCCATTGGTATGTATTATATAAGTTACAGTCTCTCCACGATTCTCCTCCAAAAGCCCTAAGTACCCACAAATAAGGGCACTTGTTTTAATGATTCCTATTTTAATGGTAAGGAAACTGCAGAATGGAAATGCTGTTGCCTGTCTTTCAGCAGGTTACTTGACAATGCTAAGAGGAAAAGTTGCTTTTTTAATGGCCATTCTAGTGCCTCAATGCGGTCTCTAACTTCGTAGTTCCAGTTTGCAGGAGAACAAAATCTGAGAGTTAATAATGTCTTTTATTTTAAGGATTTGCTGTGTCTGTTTTCTTTTATGGTGTCAGTTAAGAATTGCACTATATTTTATCTCAGTCATAATTAGTACTAAGTTCATATTCCAAGATCTGACCCGTTTCTTGTTTTGACAGATGGCTCATCCAAAGAGTCCCTCGCCTGCCCGGTTAAGTGCTGCAAACAGCTTTGATGAACAAAAGTAGGTTTATGGAACAATGTATTTTTCATTTGTGGTCAGGAAGCCACTTGAATCCCACTTTAATCTCACTCATATGTATTTGTAAATAAATCTAGTGGATACGAGAATGGGGCATTATGAAACCCCTTTAGCGGATTTCTCCTTTTAAAGGCAGCATCTTTCTAATGTGTCTCAATCTGGTCGCATCTTCTTTCTTAATGGAGAAAAAAAAAAGAAATTTCCCAAGTCTTTTGATACCTGGCTGCTGCTGAAGCAGGGACTATTATGTTCCCAGCACTGGTGCTCCTTGTAATATAAACATGTCTGTCTGCTGAAATTCAGTATTGCTTTTACATTTTTTTTCTTTAACAAGAAAGATCTTGATGGTAATTATTCAGGTTCAAAGAAAAGCAGCAGTTTAGCACTCTAATTTATTAAAGCGAAAGGCTGCAGGTTTCCACAAACAATTCAATTATGCGGGTAAGGACGTATGAAGCAATTGCAGCATGTATCGCTTTGCCTGGCGTCAGATCACCGTCGCGTTGAAAGACTGCGCTGCTTAAAGACACGTAACGAAAGCCTCCGCGAGTGTACAGTCCGGTTCACCGAGAGCTACCGGGGTGGACGGACAGCGTGCCTGTGCCGCGGGGACCGGGACCGGCTCTCGCCAGCCGCTGAAGCCGCTTTCCGGAGAGATGACGGTAGAGCGCGAGTTCTCGTGGCGCGGCAATGACCCGGCATCCTGGCACCGTCCGTGGGCGCGCTGCCTCCCCGCTGCCCCGTGCCCTTTGGGGGGGGATGACGGCACCGCCGAACCGAGCGCCCGGGCTGCCCGCAGACCTGGGACTCCCACCACTGGTGACGTGCTGGCTGACACCCAGCTACCACACCGTCTCGCTGCTCCTGCCCTGCAGCAGAGTGCTGCCCGGGCGCGTCCCTCGCTGCCCCGCTGCCCCCGCTCCGTCGCTGCAGACCCCGCCACCGGCCGCGCCTCGAGCGCCCGCCGCTGCCGCCGCCGCCGCCTCCGCGCTGCCTCCCCGGGGCGGGGCTGCGCATGCGCGGGGACCGGGGCGCCGCCGCTTCCGGGCGGGCGCGGCGCTGGCGGAGCAGGGCCATGCCGCCGCCGCCGGCCGGGCTGCCCGGAGGGGCGGCGGTGGGGCCCGTCAGCCTGCGGGAGCTGCTGCTGGCCGCCGCGGCTGCCGCCGAGGGGAGCGGCGCGGCGGCGGGGCCGGGCGCGGCGGCCGGCGATGAGGAGGTGTGCGTGGTGGGCATCTTCGGGAAGACGGCGCTGCAGCTGTGCTCGGAGAAGGCGGCCCTAGTGAGCACCGTGTGCGACCGGCAGGTCTTCCCCCTCTTCGAGCAGGAGGACCCCGAACTGGCGGACGGCGCCCCGGGGCAGGAGGGCGAGCCGGCGGCCAAGGACTACAACCAGCTGCAGGCCTACTACAGCCAGGAGAGCCGGGTGCTGTACCTGGTGCTCACCTCCATCTGCGACACGCCGCAGCTGCTGCGGGCCTGCGGGGACCTGGCGGCGGCTGAGAGCAGGGAGAACGGGCCCGGCCACCCCTCCGGCGGCCCCGGCCCGCTGCCTCACGCCGAGGCCCACGAGTTCTGGAAGCACCAGGAGAAGCTGCACTGCCTGAGCCTCCTCTACCTCTTCTCCGTCTGCCACATCCTGCTGCTGGTGCACCCCACCTGCTCCTTCGACATCACCTACGACCGCGTCTTCAGGGCGCTGGACGGGCTGCGGCAGAAGGTCCTGCCCTCCCTGAAGGCTGCCATCAAAGACTGCCCAGTCGGCAAGGAGTGGAAGCTCAACTGCAGGCCGTGCCCTCCACGCCTCCTCTTCCTCTTCCAGCTCAATGGGGCTCTGAAGGTGGATCCCCCCCCAGGCAGGGGCCAGGACCCCTGTAGTCACCTGGAAAAGCCACCCCCCAAGAAGCACTCCCCCAAGAGGAGGTTGCAGCATGCTCTGGAGGATCAGATCTACCGCATCTTCCGCAAGAGCAGGGTGCTAACCAACCAGAGCATCAACTGCCTGTTCACTGTGCCTGCTAACCAGGCTTTCGTGTACATTGTGGCTGGTGGGGCCCAGGATGGAGATGATCCGGTGGCCATGCTTCTTGACCAACTCAGGAGCAACTGCACCATGAGAGAGACTGACTCGCTGCTGGCTCCCACCCTGTCGGGACCCAGAAGGTATCAGATGATGCGGCATGGCAGGCAGCAGCTGTCCTTCCATGCAGAGAGCAGCAGCAGCAGCTCCAGCTCCTCTGGACAGCTTGTGGACTGCACCCTCAAGGAGTTCTTGTGGCAGCACGTGGAGCTGGTGCTCAGCAAGAAGGGCTTTGATGACAGCGTGGGGAGGAACCCGCAGCCCTCTCACTTCGAGCTCCCAACCTACCAGAAGTGGGTTGCTACAGCTTTAAAACTGTATGAAGTGACCATTGAAGGCAAAGACGATGACCCGACCTCTCTCACTGGGGAACTGAGCTCAAAAATCATGGGCAGCATCAAAGTCTTGGAAGGCTATTTAGATATAGACACCAAGTTCTCCGAAAACCGTTGCCAGAAAGCTCTCCCCATGGCCCACAGCGCCTATCAGTCCAACCTGCCCCACAATTACACCATGACGGTCCATAAGAACCAGTTGGCACAGGCCTTGCGTGTGTACAGTCAGCACGCCCGCGGCCCAGCCTTTCATAAGTACGCCGTGCAGCTTAACGAGGACTGTTACAAGTTCTGGAGCAGTGGGCATCAGCTTTGCGAAGAGCGAAGTTTAACTGACCAGCACTGCGTGCATAAGTTTCATCTGCTCCCAAAAGCAGGTAAAGCAGCTCATTGTAATTGGGTTTCATGGTTTAATTTTGTATCTGCTTTAAAATGTCTTATCTTAGGCTGAAAACACCGACTTTTGCATGTTTATGGAAGATGAAAGCTTGGCAGCTTTAAAGCTTCATCTTTGTACGGTGGGATTAAATATAGCAGAGCTGTTGTGCAGGTTTCCTTTGTGTTGAGTAATGTTCAGGAGCGAGTGCACTGTTAGTAGTAACTTTGATTTTAGTAATAACTTTGATTCTGTTTTGCTAATGAGAGACATTACACTGGAGTCCTGCTAGCAAGAGATGTCTAAGAGAACAAAAGTTCTCTAGGAAGCATAAGTGCCCCCCCCTCTTTTTTTAAATATCTTGATTGATGTCAATCAAGAAATAAAAACTGTCCGAGATACATTTATTGCAGGCAGAAGAACTATTTATGCCTTTTAGGAAGAGGTTGTAAAAACAAAGAAGATTCAACTTAGTGGTATAACCTACGCTGGAACTTTGCATTAAAAGTGGCAAAGTGAGGGAGTTGCTTGACAAACTGGCATTGTTGGCAAATAATTTTGTGTATGTATATAGCAAGGAGGAAGCAGTGGATGAAGGGAATTAAAGGATGTCTAGAAATGGTGAGTAATTTATCTAGGGTTGATTGATTTTGCTTTCAGGGGAAAAGCCAGAAGCAGACAGAAACCCTCCAGTTCTGTACCACAACAGCCGGGCTCGTTCCACTGGTGCCTGTAACTGTGGAAGGAAACAAGCTCCTCGGGATGACCCCTTTGATATCAAAGCAGCTAATTATGACTTTTACCAGGTAACTATTAGATCTCTATTTTTGCTTCAAGCAGTGCTTTTGCTTTATCAACAAAGTCTGTATTCCGAAGTGACTACAAGTAAATTTCCTCATAACCTTATCAACTTGTAAATGTTGCGTGGGGGAGATGTTTCTGGGAGCAGAAACTGTTTGCACAGTGGGCTGCCCAGAGTGGGCAGTTCCAGCCTTCACCAGTGCATGCACACAGGAGCGTCTATTTACACTTCAAGTGTGTTAGTTGATGTGAATTTTAAATCCATCATGTCTGTGGGCTGTGTTCCCATGGCTGATTTGGTTCTCACTTAGTGCAAACCTCTTGAATCTTAATTATAGCTGCTGAATGTTATGACTCTGAACTCCCCTATCTCAGAGGTGGAAGATGGAAAGTTAACCACGATTTTTTCTCATAGCTGCTGGAAGAAAAATGCTGTGGGAAACTGGAGCACATCAACTTTCCCATATTTCAGCCAAGCACACCTGATCCGGCACCTGCTCGGGATGAGTCATCGCCTGCCCCTCCGGAAGGCGAGATTGAGAAACTTAAAGAGAAAGAACCTCAGACTCAGGGAGAAAGCACAGGCCTGAGCTTAGCCCTCAGCCTGGGTCAGTCGACGGGCAGCTTGGGCACTTACCCGCCTGACGCCCAGGGTGGAGGGGACAACGCAGAAAGTCACGGGCAGAGTGGGGACTCCAAAAGTGAGAAAAGGCCAAGCCTGGTAGATCGCCAGGCATCCACTGTCGAGTACCTCCCTGGCATGCTCCATTCTAATTGCCCCAAAGGCCTTTTGCCCAAATTCTCCAGTTGGTCACTGGTTAAGCTGGGGCCTGCTAAGGCTTATAACTTCCACACAGGCTTAGATCAACAAGGCTTTATCCCAGGAACAAACTACTTAATGCCTTGGGACATTGTCATCAGAACGAGAGCTGAAGATGAAGGAGACTTAGATACCAATTCCTGGCCTGCACCTAACAAGGCTGTTCCTGGAAAAAGAAGTGCGGTTGTGATGGGAAGAGGAAGACGGCGAGATGACATAGCTCGAGCTTTTGTAGGATTTGAATATGAAGACGCTCGTGGTAGGAGGTTCATGTGTTCAGGGCCTGATAAAGTCATGAAAGTGATGGGAGGGGGGCCGAAGGAATCCGCCATCAAAGCCCTCAATTCTGACATGCCGCTGTACATCCTGTCGTCGACTCAGGGACGAGGACTCAAGCCACATTATGCTCAGTTCATGAGGCTCTTTGTGGTGGTTCCTGATGCTCCGCTGCAGATCACGTTAACGCCTCAGGTAAGAAATGGAAGAGGGAATCTGGTAACTGCAGAGATGGGGTTGGTTGTTGCAACATTAATTGCAGGACTCGAAGGCACAGGGGTGATAGGCTTTAAACTTCAAGATTGGCTTATGCCAGCTTTGTACTTTGTATAAAGTAAGTTTTTAAAAATATTTTATCAAGGATGAATTAATAGCATTCCATACTGTAATAATTGCTTCTTTTTAAAAAGATAAGTGAGTAATGGCTGTGTAAGAATGAATTTATCATTTTAAATGTCATCAAGAAAAGCAGTGACTCATTGCTGAGATTAATTGTTAGTTACCCTTTGAATTTATGAGGTGAAAAGGTGTTGGTTTTTTTAGTTGGAGATTTTTTTCCCATTTTCAAATGCGTATTAAAAAAATGGAGAAAAAGCTCCATTTACACTTCCTTACTTTTTAAGATAGTAAAATATGAACACGTGTATCTTCCTTCAATTACTGCTACATGAAATACTGTGTGGACGTAAGTGCTTATTATTTGTCAGTCTATGCCAAGAAAATTGGTGTTCATTGTGTGGTATGTTACTGAGTAACAACAGTCAGCACAAAATGCATCCGAATGAGTGGTGCGGGGAGGCAGATTTGGGACATTTTGTAACTCTTTGAGAAGTGCCACAAGATCCTTAATACTGAGTCACAAGACAATGGAGTTGGCTTCTTTTATGGGACACCTTCAACTACTCGGATATGAACCTGCTTTGTTTTAGAGGAAGAATACTGACTGGAACCTGACACCAACACCAAAATTTCAATGTGGTTTGCAATTTATCATGTTATTGTTTGAAATTGAGGCAAGAATTGAAGGTTTAGTGTGTGCTGATATTTATTTATCATTCCGAGCTTACATCTGTATCACAGCTTTTGACTCCTGAGGGTGTGTTTTTGTTTGGAAAATCCATTATGCTTTGTGTTGTGGGTTCCACACATCAGTTCCTTGTGTGAATAAGACTTTCTGAATCTTTTAATACAAATTGTACAAGAGCCATATTGAATGTTGCTGAAATCCTTTAAAATTCACATTGGTTTAGAGTGAGGTAACAGCTCAGGGATATCTGTGCTACAGTATTGAAATATGTTGTTAACACAGCATTTACTACTGCCCGAGAGGCAAATAGCTTCTGTTTGTGTTGTGGATCTCCTTGGTCGGACCTAATCTGCAGCCTTAAATTCGGCGTCTTCACTGTGATAAAATTGGAAATGCATGGATGGCTCACAATAATGGCACAGTGGTTTCCTGGAGTGCTCAAGTGGATAAGAACCTGGTTGTAGGCAAGACTTAATAGACTTCCTTGGATTCAGTTTGCTTTTAAGTTTGGGGTATTTTTATTCTAATGATGTTTGATTATCTACTCATATTTCCTTTTGGTTTCAGGTTCAACCAGGGCCACCGCCTTGTCCTGTATTTTACCCTGAGAAGCAGGAAATAACCCTTCCATCTGATGGACTGTGGGTGCTTAGATTTCCTTACGCATACGTGACGGAACGTGGACCCTGCTTTCCTCCCAAAGAAAGCCAACAGTTAATGAGTTACAAAGTTCTCCGAGGAATACTGAAAGCAATTACACAATAAGAATTATTCTGGTAGATTGATTTGAGTTTAAAAAGACTATCTTCAATCCAAATAATGGATTTTGATTCGTGTCTGTTACCTAACAGCTATCATTGCAATCTAGTGAAGCCCACTGTATTTCACTGGAACACAGTCAGGTTGAAAATAAGGTCTGATATCAAAGTGGATAAAGGAATCCAGTAGACATGTAAATTTTTCTGTTTATTAAATTTTCATATGTAAAAAATAAAAGCTGGTTATTGTAATATACTGAGCCTGTATTACTAGATGTTTTGATGATAGTGCTTTTCCCCATCCTATCTTTCTACATATATATTTAAGAATATTTAAAAATTAGCATTGCCTGAAATCAAGAGTTTCCTTTGTCATATTGAGGCAATGATGAGCAGAATCTTTTCTCTTTTTCTAAACAAGCTATTTGTATGTAAAAAATAGATGCTTTTAATGTGGTGGTGTGAGAAATTTTGTCTTTGATCTTGTCTTTAAAAAAAAAAAGGCATTGCAGTTCTGATCTGTATTAACACCATAGCCAGAAACTGTGCTTACCTATATGAAGTTGAAATCTTTTACTGTATTTATATTCATAAATCAGATTTTGTTAAAAGGCCAACTTAATTTCATATTTTTGAATGACAGATCTCTTTGGAAACTAAACCTGCTGGTAAATTTGTGGAAAATGTAGAGCTGTATAAGCTTGTTCACTATAAGCAAGTGCAGCTTAATTGTCAGTATAGCTTGGCTTGTAGTGATTAAACAGACTTTTGGTTGCTAAAAGGATGGTTTTGGCCCAGTTTGAATCTCACACTGAGGGAGTTTGGGTAATTATACTACACTTTCCAAAAGATGTGCTACATGATGTACTGAAAGGTAGCTGAAGTCCTTTGAGCTTCACAAGTGACTGTCAGTGCCAAAAAATTAGTCACAGTAAATCACTTCTCACTTTTTGTCGAGGTAAGATGTATTAGTGACAGTGGCTGTATGCTGAGACCCAATTTAATTTCTAGAATATTTGTTTTTAATTAGCATGCATACAAAATTCAGTTTGCCAGTTTGTTATAATACAGTAATTATACCGCATGACCAGAGTTGAGACCATGTTTCTGTTCGGCGTAGGACATCTCTGCTCAGCTGGGTGTGGAAAACGCCTCCCTCTGTCTGTGAAGAAGACAGCATCTCCCTCTGCACGCCTTAATGAATTTATATTTACCAAGCACTTAGCGATTGCTGAGCGCAATCAATAAAATGAAAAGCACCACAGAGAACAGTTGTCTCTGTGAGATGCGGCCGTGCTACGGGCAGCGGGGAAAGCAAAATGGGAAATTAAAGCGTGTAATTGGAAATCGCTCACAGCATTTGTTAATTACTTAAAAAAACGCGCGAGCCGTGACAGGCGCCTGCAGGTGCGAGGGCCCGGCCGAGGGATGAGGCTGAGCTCCCCGGGCTGAGGCGGCCCAGCCCCTCTGAGGGGGGACCGCCCGACGGCCGAGCCCTTGGCGGGAAGGGCGGGGGTCCCCCGCGCCTGCGCACTGACGCCTCCTCCCCGGCTCGGGGGCGGAGGGGAGGCGGTGCGGCTGCGCGGTCGCAGTGGCAGCGGCTCCCGCAGCGCCGCCGCCTCGCTGGGAGGCGGCTGCGGGCTGGGCCGGGCGAGGGGTGGGACAGGACGAGCGAGGCCGGGCGGGGAGCGGGGTTAGCCGGTGAGAGGCACAGGATGTCGGCGACGCTGTACCTGCTCTCCACGCTGGGCGGATATGTCCTCACCTCGGCGCTTCTCCTCAAGTGTCCGGGGCTGCTCCACCGGCCCAAGCGGCAGCGCTTCCGCTGCCGGCACATCTCCCACCGCGGCGGTGAGTCAGGGGGCGTGGGGGGGGCTCCCTGCCTGCCGCGGACCTGGGGGCGTCGCTTCCCGCCTTCCCCTCAGGCGGGCGGAGGCTGCGGCCGCCCGCCGCTCCCTGAGGGCTTCAGCCCTCCCCGGCTCCGGGCGCTGAGGGGCTCCCCTGGGCCCCGCGGCCGCCCCCGGGGGGCGATGCCTCCCCGCTCCCTCAGGACGGTTCTCGCCCTGACGGCTAGGGCGGGCGGGCGCCGCCAGAGCCCGGTCGGGAGGGTCTTGAGGGGCTGCTGCGCGGTGCCCGTCGCTCGCAGCGGGCTCCCTTTAAACCTTCCTCCCGCAACCTAATTTTAGGTGCCACCTGCTGACCAGTGCTTGATTTCAAAGCTGAATTAATCTCCGAACTCAAAACGCGTCAGCCGAAATCAGCTTGTTTTACGTGGGTTCCGATCGTAATGGTTTCCCTCTCAAACATATATATTTTTTCTTCTTAATGATTCAGTGTTACGGTATTTCTCTTCCTAATGAGAGAGGCGGCTGACTCTTGCTTTGATCAGGTACAAAAGACCAATCTGCTTGCCTCTAACTGCCTATTTGCTTTGCTTTCTGGTTTTAGAAGAAATGCAGTTTGCTGTGACTCTGTTCTTGCTCCCCGTGCTCTTGGAGACAGTTAATGGTTCAGTGCTGTGGTAAAACCGAGCCCATTTTGAGAGTCTTGTCCCCTCCGTACGCCTTGCGCCAAGGCCTTGCGGGTAGGCTAGTTGCTTCTATCTAAAATAGCTAAAAGATGTTTTTGAAGTTTCTTCTACCTTTTCCAAAACATTGGGAGGAAAAAAATACAGCAAATTTTATTTTCCTGTTCTGTGAAGATAGGTTTTTCCTTGCGCTTTTCCCTGCTGTCTCATTCAATTCGTGAAAACAGTCAGTTTTCTAGTAAATATTTTTCCCAGAATTCTGTGGGAGATATGTCAGATGCTGAGTTTAAAGTTTTCAGTATCGTATCTAGTGCCATTTTATGCAGTGTTTGGTCACAGTTCTAGCCAATGGTCCTTAACTACCTGCTGCTACCACCTTGAATTATTAAAATACAAAAACTAGAGCTGATCTCTTATAGATTTTATTACTTGCATTTCTTTCATTTAGTTAATATGACAGATTAAGTTTCTTCATAA
The DNA here is from genome assembly GCF_964195595.1 of Calonectris borealis. NCBI lineage: Eukaryota > Metazoa > Chordata > Aves > Procellariiformes > Procellariidae > Calonectris > Calonectris borealis. Next base: position 4,099,187 of record NC_134330.1, on the reverse strand, counting down.
CTATAGTCTTAAGTAGAGCATAAAATACACCTTTTGGTTTGGAATGCATGTATTAGCCGTTTCCTGGTAGGTACATATTTTCATTCAATGAACAAAGGTTCTCAATTTCGATTGTTACCTGTTTGTTTGTTAATTTGCAAGCTATTAAAAACTTGCGGATGACTTTGTTGGAACTTGGTATGATCTCCTTAATCTTCTTTTGTTCTCACTTCTTTGCAATGACCTTGGCCAAGATATACAGCCCTAAGCCTAGAATGCAAGTGTTTTGGCCAGTTGCACTAAGCAACATTAAAACAACAGGAAAGCCTTACTCAATGGGAGGATTATTCATTAGGCATTCAGAGACAAAGTCCACGGTCTTCGAATTGTTCTGTGACCTCATATATACTGTGAAATACACCTGTGGTAGAAGTACAACCCTTAACATCTCGGCAGCTTTTTGCTCATTGGGTACTAGGAGACTGGAGGTCACTTACCCTTTATTCTCTGTAGTATTTACCTTGTAACTTAAATTCCTGTGGGAGTTAAGTTCTCATCAGGCTTTAGTCACACTGTAGCTTTACACGCAGTGTCAGGTTTCCTATTGCGTTACTCCTATTAACTTCGGAGATGAAGGTAACACTTAACTTGTTTGGCTTTTTTCTCTCTGAGATGGAGCCTTGTATGTGAAGTTTTTTTAAGTCTATGGGTTTTGATTTTGCTTCTTTCTTCATGCAAGAATTTCCTTATCTCGGTTTATAGCTCGTCAGTGGAAGCATCCCTGAAGTATTTTTTCACTTCTCATAATTTTAAAAATGGTCATTTCTGAGATCAATAATTAAGTCTTGATATTCTGTCTTAGAGTCCTCTATTAATGCCAGCTGCATGGACTGGATTGCAGTGTGATATAGTGTGATGATTTTTACAGAATTACAGAACAGTTGAGATTGGAAGTGACCTCTGGAGATCATCTCATCTGACCAGAGCAGGGGCAATTAGAACGGGTTGATCAGGACCTTGTCCAGTTAGGTTTTAAATACATCCAACAATGGACTCCCCAACCTCTCCAGGCAGCCTGTTCCAGAGTTTGATCACTCTTACAATAAAAAAAGGTGTTTTTCTTATGTTTATAAATTGAATTTCCTGTATTTCAATTTGTTCCCATTGCCTCTTGTCCTTTCCCTGGGCACCACTGAGAAAAGTCTGGCTCAGTCTTCTTTACTCCCTCCCATCCGGTATTTAGACATGTTGGTAAGATCCTCCCGAGCCTCTCTTCTCCCAGCTAAACAATTTTAGCACCCTCAGCCTCATTGTATGCAAGAATCTCTCATCCCTTAATTTTCACAGCCCTTCTCTGCAATTGTTCCAGTAGATCCATGTCTGTCTTGTACTTCGGAGCCCAGAACTGGACACAGCACTCCAGATGTGGTTTCACCAGTGCTGAGTAGAGGGGAACAATCACCTCCTTTGACCTGCTGGAAACATTCTTCCTAACGTGCTTCTTTTCTTACATTGGGGGGGAACCCAAAACAACAGAACTTCAAAGGGTCATCTCCTTGAGCCAGTGCTTGACACTGACTCCTTGTCCCATGGTGGTGCTCTCAAATATGCAATAATAATGTTTGGGTGTGGCCGTTTTGGCTCACAGGATGCTAAAGTATGCTGGGGAAGGTAATTTCTGCATGGGAAGTGCATGTAGTTCATAACACAAATGGACAATACATGAATCCAGAGGTGCATTTAAGTAAGTGTCAGAAGCCCTTCAGTTAGCCCAGCCTTTTCATTTTTAAGGAGGGAAAATGATTTAGTACATCAAATCACTTGCTTGTTGTAGTTCCCTTTTCTGAGCGTGGTTTGTGAAAATGTCTTAGAATTCCTGTTTCAGCAGATCTCTCAACAATATTTCCCCAAAACGCTGCAAGTCGGGTGTTTTGATACCAACTGGTTTGACTCGCCATACCTACCTCCCTAACATGTGACTTATTAGGTCAGTCATTTAAAGTTTTATTTTTGGAAATTTCTGCCCAGGAATTTTAAGATACTGTTGTTTTGTTCACAGATTGAAGACTGACTCAGTTTTTTCCCTTGCTCTTACCGTTCAGGATGTATGGGTTGTATTGTCACAGTTAAGTTATCTAAAATCTCAATTTTTATTGCAGTTAACTTATAACTAATCATCCAGGTCCTATCCAAGTTTTTCCTATCTGTTAGGCAATCATCGGAAGTACACGATGAGATTCTCATGCTCTCCTCTATTCCTGGTCACTTTTGCCACTGAGCCTATTCCTAGTTCTGCAATCAAATTCCCTAAAATATTGGCGAATGTCTAGTCACAGAAGCTGCTGTGGACTTACTGTATTGTTTACATTAAACCATGCAGATTTTGTCATATGACTCGAAGTCAGTTAAGTCTTTCATTTTGTAAACTTACCAATGCAAGCTAGCCTGATAACAATTTTAAATTGCTAGTTACGCATGCATAGAATTGCGTTGCTTTTGTTAAGTAACTGAACACAGACTTAGATAAGTATGTAGTGGTAAGGTCTTGTTAATAGGCAAGGCCTTAATTGAAGCTTTTATAATTGTTGTTTACAAAGTCTGTCATTCATCACTGTCAAAGAGTAGTTAAAATTTGCATAGATATCCTCATCAGTACATGTATCTTCCTGAAGTTGTTTTGTTTTTCAGTATATAATACTGCCTATTTTCTGAGGGAGGGAGAAGGCACAACCTTTTCCAGTCCCTAACCAGGCTGATTTTCGAAGATTTTTATGTAGAGAATGATGGCTTAAGAGTTGCAGAGTTTACTCCTGCCTGAGAGAACATTTAATGTGCTTGTCCTTTTCTTTCTTAACCAGAGTTGATGTGTGTTTCATTCCTTGTGTATGAGACCTCTCTCTGCCAGCAGCGTAAACCTTTATTGACAGATTTGTGCTGTTTCAGGAAGTATCCTTGGACTGAAAAAAAGAGGTTGTCACCTCTTTGAGCATCAACTGGTCTATGCGTTTAGGGAATATCAGCTTTAGAGAGTCTTGGGCACTTTCTTTTTCTTGTGGGTTTTTTTTTGTTTGTTTTTCCTCTTGTCACCTTTCCTCTTATTACTCCTCTAACTCTGAAATAGACTTTTTGCATGTACTGTTCCTATGCCAGTGGAGCATATTGTCATAGGCAAATACAATGCCTTTAAGGAAAAATAGGGCACCCAACCTCTGGTAGAATAAACGCTTTGTTTTGTATATTCAAAGTGTTAACAAATCCAAGATAACAGCCTTCTATTTTCTTTCTTTTTTCTTTCTTTTTTTTTTTTAAATTGTTTTATCTTGAGAAAGTCCTGTCTCCTGGGTCTCCCCAGTAGGTTAGCGGCAACAGGGTTTTCTAACTGTAACTTCATACTCATTCCTCCAAATATTTCCTCAAAATGCGTACATTTTAAAATCCATTATTTTTTATTTATTTCCACTGGGACTGAGGGGAGGAAAACGGTTTTGTACATGTTTGTTTTTGTTATTTTTGTAGGTGCTGGAGAGAACCTGGAAAACACGATGGCAGCCTTTCACCAGTGAGTACAAATGGAACCAATAATGCCTAAATCAGCAGTGTTCTCATTGTCTTTAGTGAGTGAAGCAATCAAGAAAGATAGGACTTCCATCAGCTGTTTGGGGTACAGTGTCCTGTTTCTGAAAGTCATCTCTCCTTTGGATGGCTTCTGTGGCTTGCTAAACATGACTCCAATTTCAGCAAGAAGGAATTGGGATACCACAAACTATGTTTTGTACACTATAACGTGGTAGACTGACAATTGGAAATAAAACTTCTGAGGCCCGATTCCTTCTGTGCTAGCTGATAAAACATGAAACGATACTGCTTCCATGTATAATGACGATTGCTTCCATTAATTTATTTATTGTTATAAAGCTATTTTTCGTAACTAATATGATACACTGTTTTTTCTAGATACATTGATGTTTCTCAAAAGGTATTTCAGATCATAGCCTATACCAATATGCTGATTAGCATACAAGGCTGGATTTCAGGAAGTCCGAATCTGTTGACTGCTATTTCAGCTGTAAGCAATTCTCTTAGATATTGCACAGTTTCATGGTATTCAGTTCCCTCCTCTATATAGAAGGTTAATCATTTGTCTCCTAGAATTACTGTGACTGAAATCCTAACGTGAACTAACTTTTAATATACCATCTGTAAAGCTATTAAAAGTGTTTGTGTTATGTTTTTTCCCTTCATACACATACTTCATTTGCACAGTGTGTGAAAGCCTCTTATCTAGGGGTTTAAAATGGAGTTGGTACTGGAAAGCCTTTTAAGCCTCCAGCATTTAAGTAGGGAATTCTAACAAAGTTCTAAAAGGCATTTGAAAAAGAAGCATATCTAAAACTCCAGCTGCCAACGAGCAGTGACCAAATTATGTAGGCTTCTCTTTGTTTTGTTTGGGTTTTTTAATTTGCTTTGTGCTAAGTAGCCTCATCAGTTTGCACATTTCCTTGCAGACTGAGGAGTGCCAGCTTTCCCAATCAAACAGTGCTATTGAAAGTACTGCAGTGTTTTCTATCTCCATGGAAGCTTAGCATAGTTTTGTGGTTTTTTTCCCTGCTGGCCTGCCTTTTTTTAAGTCTGCTACCACAGTTTCTGGAAAGCGCTCCTTTTTTTTTTTAACCATTTCTTAATTTTCATTTAGTATCATACTTGGTTTATATGTATAGGGCTCTTACAAAGTTATACCATAACCTATTTTTATTTCATTCCCAGAAGTAAGCTGTAGTACTTAGAGTAAGGACTGTGCTAGGAGTCAAATAATGTTTTGTGATAATACAGACATTTGTCTGACTCTCTTCTGACCATTTTAATTATTTTACAACTATAGTGTAACAAATGCGTTGAGGTCTACTTTTTGAACTCAATAGCAAAGTTCAGTTACTTGTTTTGAAATTGTCTTGGCTGAATAATAAAGGCATGTTACTTCTGCAGAAAGCAGAGTCAGGCGATTACTTTGCATTAGGCAGTAGAAAGTCTTCTGGCTTCCTCTGTGGAGGGGTAAAGGCTTTGTCCTTCCCATCCGCTCATTCCCGTCTCCACTGGTAAGCTAGCAAAAGGAATTGGGTAGAAAACTGGTGATCTGCATGATGAAAAATCAGCTGGATTGGCTCAGACGGCTGGTATGAGGTAATCAATTTACAATCCATCAGATTTTGCATGAAGCCAAATAGGGCGTGCCTGCAAGAGCTGTTTCTGCAGGTTTAGACAAGCAGGCATGTTTGACCATTGATGTAGTTGAATGCGAAAGAGAATGCTTGTCTGCAACGTAAGACCTACCCCCTTGTTTTTGCTTTGTTGACAGTAACCGAAGTATTGACAAGCAAATAGTTTTGCTTATGCTGTTTACACTTTAACAGTGATTGGAGAATATTTAATACTGTTGCATGATAATAAAGAAATTATTCTAGTGATATATAAACAAAGTGTATGGCGGGGGAAGGCCTTCTTGGTAATTTCAAGTTCTATACTAGCTTAACTTAAAAATATTCTGGAAAGCAATTATAAGCTTTTTGTACCAAAGACAGTATTTTTTTGTTTGCATGGTAAAATACCTAATAGATTTTTTGGGCTGTAATCATGTTATACTGTATTTAAATGCTTCTGTGGTGGTTTTAGTTTTTAAAATAATTGATTTTTAGCTGAAAGAGACACTTGCAGTGTCTTAAAGTATTTGGGGATCTGGCATAAAAGATGTCATAAGAATTTAGTTACGAGTTTAATTGTCCCTAATACAGCCATGTACTTTAGCATTGTCTTGATAGGAAGCTACTAAGTAAACTCTCCAGATATTTTTCTCGTTGTATTTCCTTTTCTTTTATGAACATACTTGGTTTAGAGAGAAAGCTTTAAACACTGTAGTTACAGCAATAAAAGTACATGGTCAACTTAGTATTTATAAACTCTATACACTGTGCTACATTAGGCCTTGCCTAACGGAATTTAGTTTCCAAGGTAAAGCTTTTCTTACATATTTCCTGGTATGCCCTTTTACTTGAAAACAGTTGGGAGTTAAACACAAGCAAAGAGCTCTATCATCCTAATTTGCAAATGTGAGTCTGCTTCACAGCTTGAGTTCTGGAGCAGTTGGATCTGGATCCAACACGTTCTTCTGAATCTGGAGAACATCTGGAGTCTTCTCTGGAGCAATGTAGATTTGACGTGTTATTACAGAGCTGCAGAACAAAGTGATTTCCAGCTGAAAAAACGCAGCACTTTAAGGAAGCTTATTTAGCAGCAAGCTGCTAGTAAGAGCCTGGCAAATTCTCAAATTTGTTAACAAGGCAAGTTGTTGTTCTCCTTTTTCCATGCAGCATCAGTCCTGAATTTCTTAAGCAGTAAGATTTCTAATAAACTTTGCTAGTTAAATGATAACATGTGGTACTAGATGGGAACGTCTTCTACAAATTTGGCAAATCTCCTGCAGCATATTTGGAGATGCTTTTCCTCAGGAGGAAAAATGACACAGAACAGGCTGTGTATCTTCCATGCGTAACAGGATTTTGTTCCTCTCCTAGTTCTTAATAGCGGCACTGGAAAACAGTTAACAAATTGGTTTTAATTTGACAACCCCCTTCTTGAACATTATCCCAGCTGGACCAGAAATTGTGTTAAACACTTACGGGAGTATGTTCTATTTTTTTTTGTTCTGTTACGGCATTTGTGAATGTTTATGGCATGTCTGTACTTCAGCAGTCAGTAAAGCCCTCTTCTTAAGGAAAAGGCTGTTTCTGAAGTCACAGAGCTTTGGGTCCAGTATAGACTGTACTCACAGATGTTATACGTTTGTTTGTAGGTGGATAAAAAGAACAGCCCAGTGTTTTGAAGGAAGTGTTCAGACTTCAGGCTGGGACTTTTAGCTGTCTGCTGGAATGATACCTTCTGAGTATCTTTTCTAATGAAATGAGCAATTAATTTCTTGTTGGAATAAAGCTTAGTTTTTCTGTTCTGATGTGAGGTTTCTTGTACTTATTTTTCATCAGTATTATTAGTACTTTCTGCTTTCTTTACTCCTCCTATGAGCTAAGTTTCTATAGAATGGATTTGGGATTGGATTAGAACTTTTCAAAGCAGCAGAGTGGAACAGGAATAACTATTTTTCTTTGAAAAATATGACTGGGTGTTTTAGTCTTTTTTTTAAATTAAAATTAAAACTTTTTCATTAAAATAATAATAATTTTTTTAAATGTAGTTTTGCTAGCCAAAAAGCCAAAAGCCTGAAAGCACTGTTGCTAATTTCCTGATCCTAATCTGTTCCTGATTAACTTAAATCAAGTAAAAAAAAAAAGCTTTCACATCCCGGTCATTTGTTGTTTATGCTTACCACAAAATTGATTACTTCTTTTAAAGGAGCTCTCTTCTTCCAGTGGTAATGTGCTGATACTAATAAACATCACACTCAAAATTCTGAAACAATACTTTAGAAGTAGGTTTCTCAATACTGAGGCAGTAGGCTGCAATCGACAGGTGTGCTACTTGATTCCTATGGAAGACAGAGCCAAAGCTCCGTCAAAGCGAGTTCAAATCCTATCTCTGATTCATGGTATGTTGTTTATTCTTGCATCAGCTTTCCCACTGCAGCAGAGTTATTTGCTTCTTGCTTTGCAGTAAGATTGTGAGGATTCATTGCATCATAAAGCATTTAAAGTACTTCCACTGAGATTAGTTTAATTGAATAACATGTATGTGTTAGGTTTGGATCTGTGTGAAATACATGTGTGGTTCACGGCAGACTTCTTTGCTTTCAGTGCGGTTAATATAGGAACAGACATGTTGGAGCTAGATTGTCACTTGACGAAAGATGAGCAAGTGGTTGTGTCCCATGATGAGAACCTGAAGAGATCAACAGGAGTTGATGTCAACATATCTGACCTCAAATACTCTGTAAGTTGAAGAAAAAGTTAGTGCTAGATGATATTTTAAAATGCGTTTGTAGAGTGGCTGGGGTGGGCAGGAAGGTTGTGTACCTGTGTGTGTATGTCTAGTCTCCAAAATCTAAGTAGAGGATTCATCTTGTCTTGCTAAAAAACCGAAGTTAACTAGGCTCCCTGTGTAGTCAGGGGAGAAAAACTTGCATATTTCCAGAAGGCGTTTAACTCTGTCCAATAGTAGGTTGGATGAATAGCTTTCTGGAGGTGGGCCTGTCTTGCCATACTGATGACAAAAGAAGCTTAGTCAACAAGCTCCTTCTCGTATGACCAGCTTTTTGTTGGGAGAACCGGTAGATGAATCCCACCTGCATTGACAGTTTTAAAAGCCTGTTTTACAGGCTGTCTTTCCATCTGATATTTAAGTGGAATTTTCAGAATTTTCAGACAGGTGTCTGGAAACATCTTGCCTTACTCAGCTACAGGTAACACAAATCTAAGAATGCCAAATAGCTCAAGTAAGAATGAACATGATGCTTGTAAATCACTTTTTGGGCAAGAAGATTTAAAAAAAAAAAATTTTTTTGTCTTTAAAGATAACTTACAGAGCTTGTGAATTATAATTTAAAGTCACGATTATATACCTGCATTTGATTTAGTGTTCCATTTCCCTTTATTTTTAAGGAACTTCCACCGTATCTCTGCAAGTTGGATGTCACATTTCAGAAAGGTAAGTCTTTTGCTGTTTCAATTCACAGTACCAGTAACTAATTTTCCATTATTGTAGTGTGGTAATTTCTTATTTTGGCAAAGGGAGTAGAAAAGTAGATTTGCTTCTATCAGTATCTTGATAAGAGAAGTTTTAAGAGGAAAATATAATCCTAACTTTAAAAAACAAAATACATTTTTTTTCATACCAGTTGGCAGTGATTAAGATGTAAGATCTATTTTTCCAAGTAAACATTCCAATTGTTTGCTTGTCTACTTCTTGCAACTGTTTTCCAGTTTCCTTGTGAGATCTTCAGAGGGTGCTGATTGAAAATGTGTTGTTCTGAAAAAACGACGAGAAGGCAGAAGAGAGTTTCTTTACTACTCAGATGCCATTGTGCTGGTGCACTCTGGGCTTGAAGTACTACGAGATGTCAGATAAATAGGCATTTACAGAAGGGTGAATGGAAAGAGTAGTAGTTACCGCAGTATGACTTAAAGTTCAGTGCCAGTATTGCTGCAAGAGAGAAAACCTAGAAAAAGATTAACCTGTTTTCTTGTGAAAACTGTGGTTCGTGGGACTATAATTTGACTAAAGCATATAGGCTAAAATTGGGAGTGTTTCCACCTAGAAAAGGCTACCAGAGATGATATCAGATGTGTTTGCTTGCTTGAGAGGCTTTGTGACTATCTTGTGTAGTCTTTCCATATCTGGATTGCCCAGCAAGCAAATTTTGTGTTAAACATTTCTGTTCAAAATTGCAAAATACTTAAAATGCAGCAAGATGAAATCCATGACGTGTTATTTTCACACGTATATATCTTTTGTTTATGTACAGTAATACAAAGAGATGGCGAGAACCTTCAGTTAATTCCCTGGAGCCACAAGCAGTTTCAGACAGTAAAATTTGGGGGGTTTGCCTTCTGTTCCCTTTACTCATTATGCTTCTCCAGTAAATTTTCCTAGAAGGAAAAGTTTTTCTCATTTGGTCTTGTTTCGTATTAATCTCATTGCATTTGGTATGTGGTAACTGAGCCCGTGTTTGCTATTTCAGGATTTCAACCATGTCTGCACTCCTACTGTTGCTAAATAATGACTGAATTTAATGAAGTTTAAACCTAAATATGCAATATGCTCAGGGCATTTTCATTATGGAAGTGAGCTTGTCATAATTAATTACAACTATCCAAGTGAAGTAAATTTTTTTTTTTTCGGTTTAAAAGTGTGCTAATTCTAGGAACTATTTTTTTTTTTAATTTTAAGATAAGTGCTCTGACATCTCAGCTTTTATCTATGGTGTATTAAAAATGGTCACAGCAGTGACAACTTACTTGTTTCCCCAGAATGTCACTGCGAGGGAAAAGACAACCGTATTCCGCTCTTGAAAGAGGTGTTTGAGGCATTTCCACAAACTCCTGTCAACATTGACATCAAAGTGAACAACAATGTGTTGATCAAAAAGGTACATGAAAATCTGAGGCTGAATGTCATGTAATGATGTTGGAATTCCAAAAGAAAAGTTTCTTGGAGTTGCTAGCAGTCTGTGACAGTAAAATTTGTGTTCTTGGACAGCTTCATTCTTCACATGTTATATCTTGCTCCATGTACGAGGTAATACAGAAGACAGAAGTGATCTTGTGCAAGATATTCAGCAAACAGCTCTTTACTGACCCTTTATCTTGACATTAGGCTGATACTACACTGCTAGACATGTTTGGTTTGTAGTTCATATGAAGGGTCGTCTTATGATGCTTTGGTAGGCAACAGTCTATAAAAACACGATGTCAGTGTAAAGATCAGTGTTCATTACAGAAAAGGAAATCTGCTTTCTGTCAGATACTATTTTGCCATCTCGTTTTCTTAAATTCTCTAGGGTTTTTTTTTTTAGGTATAATGGTCTTTCTTTTTATCTGTTGACCTGAACACCTCTTTCTCTCCAGTCAAAGCAGCACAATCATCTTAAGATGGGAGAGAGTATAGAAGAACTTTCTTTCCTGTAATGACATACATAGTTGAAAAGTAACAAGTAGAGTTGCAGTTAAATAATTCTGCACATAGTTTTCAATGAATACATGTTAGGGTTCTGCTTTTTTATATTGCAGGTTTCAGAGCTGGTGAGTCAGTATAAGCGAGAGCATTTGACAGTATGGGGGAATGTCAGTTATGAGGTGGTATCAAAGTGTCTTAAGGAGGTAAGAATCGATCCAGCTATGCTTTGTTCTTGCCTGCTTGTTACTGTGTGGTGACAAAATGTACAGAAAAGCACCCTGTAAATCAAGATCTAGCCAGCTATGCCAGACTCAGATGTGATGAGAAATTTTGCACTTAGATTGTGTTCTACTTACTACGTTGTTACAATAAATCAAGCACAGTTAACGCCCATATACTCTGCAAAAAAATACTTGAGGAATTAAGCTTAATCATGTTTTACTCTTGTTCTATAAAATATAGGGTGTTAGGATTTTATGTCAGGAAGTCTTAGAGCCTGTTTTGCACATCATTCGTCTGGTACAAAAGCAATTTTTCTAAGGATTGCTTATTGTGTGTTTCTTTTTATGAAAATAATGGATTTGGCTGCTAGTTGACACACAGTTATATTGGTATAAAGCTGTTTTATGGCTATAGATTCTATTCCTTTTTGTGCTGAGGAATTGTACAATTTAGAATTAAATTAAAATTGTGCTTAGTCCAAGGGAGTTATGCACCTGAGTGAAATTGATCTAGTTGAGAGTACAGATATTGTTCTGATTTATCTGTGCAGGACAACACACTATTTCCTACCTGAACAGCAGTTATATTTGTTCATTTTCATAGCATTAGTGCCCAAATGTTTTGGTTCATAAACCAGCATCTTTAAAAATGTGTTGTGAAGTGAATTGGTGTGATATCAAAAAAGTCCTGTGCTAAAGCACAGCTTGTTCTTTGTGGTAATACTGGTCTAAGACAAAATGCTGCATAGCATCATGCAGTCTGGAAAGACGATGAAGGCAGGTAACAAATGCAGTACTGCAACTTGCGAAACTTTACCTTTTCAGGTCCCAAAGCCCCTTGAAATTGTGTAAAACTTTTGCTTGGATTATAAGCTACCAGAAAGAGTAATTTAAATTCAGTGGCAGGCATATCATAAACAGTTGGCAGCCTAATCTTTAGGCTAAACTTTAAACATGCATTGATGAGTAAATTTAATTGCAACAGACTCAGCAATCTACCAAGGTAATTTAGAATCTTTCTTTCCTGGTTCCTACAGAATGCTGATATTCCCATCATCTTCTGTTTGCAACGTGTCCTCCTGCTGCTTGGCCTGTTCTACACTGGTCTGCTGCCATTCATTCCTTTCAAGGAAGAATTCTTGGAAATTCCCATGCCTTCAATCATCCTCAAGTGAGTGAGAGTCCGTCGGTGGGTGCTGCACTGAAATGATAGTAAAACAAGTGAATGATAATGCCGGCTTGAGCATTGGTTTAGTCAGTATCCTCGGGCTGAGGATACTGTTTTGTTAACTTAGGCACTTTTGTATATTCCTGAGAGAAAGCTATGCAAATCTTCTGCTCCTCTGTATTTAACCTGTCTCTAGCCAGCTCTGAGTTACTCAGTTGTTAGTGTGGGGTGCCTGTGTATATCAGTGTTTCCTATTTACAGCATCTCCTGTAAATACCGCCTTCACGGAGCTGCCTTTACAATGCAGCTTGTGCTGATGTTATCTAGATAGTATCATCTAAATAGTAATATGTAGCAGTACTGTACAAATAACTGATTCTTGCACTTTTCTCCGTCTGTCTTGAGAACAAATTAGTCTGAATAAGGTCAAGAGGCAAGTCAGTAATAGGGTGGAGATGAGATTTCACGTGCTCTTTACTTTACTCAAAATGCTGCTGAATATGAATCTCTGCTGCTTCTCTTACATGTAGCACATTTCTCTTGTGTAACCCAATTCTAAGTCACCGTCCTAGACAGTGAAATTACTGCTCTAATTTGAGAAACTGCAAGATTAATTCTTCATGTTCCTTTTGCAGGAACATCTCAAATAACATTTTAATCTGTGCTCTGGTAATCTTTTTTTTTTTCATCTTCCTCAACAGGCTGAAAGAACCACAGAAGATGACAAGAAGCCAGAAATTTATTATCTGGCTAGCTGACACGTAAGATTTTAATCTTCTTAAATTTTTATTTATATTTTGCCTATATAGTAGCAGTTGGCTCAAGCAACTAAAACTAGCTATTGCTATAGCTACTTGTTATGTTGTAATTTTTTTCAGCTTCTTCTAGCTTTATTGTCAGTGCAATGTAAATCACACTCAAATCTTACGTAGGTGTTCCTGTACGCTTTTATTTTTTATATGCTAAAACATACTGAGGTGCAGTAACAGTGGGCATTATTCCAATTTAGTCTATTTAGTTTCTGTCGTAAGTGTGTTCAGTTAATTAGCATACAAGTAGACTCAGAAAGTGGTTTTCGTGTTTCATGGGATGGTGACTGTTTCGTAATGTTGTCAGAGGAGATATTGTTTGGCTTACGTGGAACACTTTGCATTTTAAGAATATCTGTGCTTCAGAGGAAAGTTAGTTATATACTTTCAGAGGTTGAATGTGATTGCAGTAAGTGTGTTCTGGCTCTTGCTTCTGTGTCTGACATCTGTTAGTTTGATTTCTTGAGTGGCCAGTAGAGTTTTCATGTCTTCTGGTATGAAGGATAAAATCTCTTCTGAAAAGGATTGATTCATTGGACATGGTACAGGGTACCTGTACAGTGAAGGAGGAATCTGCTGGATTTGATCTTCAGAAGAGTTGATACCCAGAAATTCACATTAGCTATGGATATTTGTATCTGTGTTAACCAGTCTTGAATTGCTTGAACTAAGTTTTCTATAATTAGGTTTCTAATCACTTTCTTGTGGAAAACATTGAATCTAAATGCTCTGTGGAAAATTTGTTACAGAACATCAGCAGACACTGAAAATTTCACATATACTTCAAGTTCTTAAACAATATCTTTCTCCTTTCTGCAGATTGCTAATGCGGAAAGCACTTTTTGACCACCTCACTGCTCGGGGCATTCAGGTACAGTGTGGCAAAGCTAAAGGAAATGTGCTTTTAACATAGCGAGAATTTGAACCAGCCAGATATGGCCCTAAGATGGATTCATGTTGTCCCCAACGTGTTCTGCTGTGTTGCTAGGATTATAAGTTACTTTTTGGTTCCTGAGGAATAGGTTATGCCATTATATTTGGCGTTCTGTAGTTGCAAAGGAAGAATTGTATGCTTGGAAAAAGACTCTTTAATTTAAATCTCTTTATGATTATTTTTTTCCCCACTTCAAACTTAAGCCTACAAAATCTGCTAAACTGTTTGCTTATTTTGGGCTTTTCACAAAATAGTATTTTGACTTTTGGAAATACCTGGTGTCTCAGTTAACAAAATGGAGTTGGAGTCACCACTAGAAAATGTCCCCTTTTGGAGGGCGAGGGGAAAGAAGTTGATACATTTGTGTGCATGTCTTTGGCATCACAGTGTAATCATTTATCATTTTAAATATATGCGGCATCACCTCTCTCACACAAAACAATTTAGGTCAAAAGTCACCTTTTTTTGTAATGTGAGTATTTCCTGTAATAATTGGTCTCTCTATCCCATCTCATAGGTGTATATTTGGGTACTGAATGAAGAACAAGAATACAAGAGGGCATTTGATCTGGGAGCAACCGGAGTGATGACAGATTATCCAACAAAACTTAAGGAGTTTTTACACAATTATCCAGCGTAAAGGAAGAAAGCCAAGGAAGTTCTTGCAGAATAGATTGTGAGCCAAGGATTTTCTTCATTAAAAAAAAAAAATTGAGCAGCATACACAGATCACTTTGTTTGAAAGATGTAATTGGATGATCTATTACCTTGTTGTCAAGTTGCTACCTAATGTAAAGGTTGTCTATTTATTTTAAAACTTAAATTACATAGTTTACATTTGTAAATAGCTCATTTAGCAACAGCACACTTGACAAGTAGTGATGACTAGGGAGAAAGTTGCTGGATAGCATACCTGTAGATAATAAGTGTTATTTTACCTGTCACAAGTGTTCCTAAGCAGATGTCAAGACATGTCAGTTACTCCAGTTATATTCTAGTGGGCAGAAACGAAAGAATTTCTGAAAGTGTACCCTGTATGTATGCATTTCTTGTGTTGCTTTCAGTTTTCAGATAACTCGTAGGGCAAAAAAGAAAAACAACGCAGAGGAGAAAGAGAAAGCAGAATCTGTGACTAGCCAGATAGTTTAGCCTGTAAAGTGTAGTCAGTAAAGGCAGTCACTTTTTTACCAAAATTAACTCACTTGGTCAGTATAGATTTACTCAATTATTCTTACTGATGAGAATGTTGAGCTTGATTTGCAACTGTATTTAGACCGCTTTCTGATGTGATGGTAGTACTGTGACTTATTGGTCAAGGTCTAAATACAGCCAGGTTCTGGGTTTGGCACTGGGTTCCACTGCAAGGGTCTAGGTTTGCCCCTGGTTCTGATCTGCCTGTCAAGCTACCATGGCATGGCAGTAGCTAGCTTTCCAGAAAGGAAGATTGCACTTATTATAGATTACACTTACTTCAAAATAGTCTTTTCATAAAGGAAGCCAATGTGTTAGAAGTCTTTTGCACATTTGTAGTTCTAATATCTGTTGGCTTGATGAATGGGAAGTTGTTTTTAGGGTGAGGGACCAAAGATGACTAAGTTTGGTCAGGAGTTTCAGGAACAAATTAAAATGTTCCCATTAAATTAATTCACCCAAAGCAGATTTATGCCTATACTTATAAAAGGAACACGTGTCAATCTAGGATGTGTGTAAACTTTAGTCTTTTTCTCTCCACAAAAGTACATTCAATATTCATTAAGTTTATGTGCATGCACATGGAAGTAACTTTACTGGCAAAAGCCAGGACGGGTCAAGTGTGATGGAATGGGGTTAGATAGGAAGGTATTTCTGGGAGCTTACATCCTGTTCTGTCGTTGTGAACAGGTGTTACATATGTGTCAAACAGACTGGAGCCTGCAATGCCTGCGTGCTTTGGTGTTGTCATGTTAGTGGTAGGGCTTTCCAGAAAGAATTTGATTACTGTAGCCTAATTGTACACAATGACATGTATAAAGCTCAGTCATTTAATCATCAGATACTGCTGGAACGAAACTGTTGTTTAGTGATAGTATCTACTTCTTTAAGGAACTTCATGTGAAAACAATGGATCTTAACAAACGTAGTAGCCAGATGCAAGAGTATATTTACTGCAAAGTATACTCACTGTTATAAAAACTTTTAAAGTAAGTAATTTTTTTCCCTTGCTAGCACAGATTTGGAAGGGCTTGTTTCACTCCACTGGCTGCTGTGCCATACTTGTAATTGTGGAGCATCTTTGCTATTTCATTATGGCTGTCAGTAGGCTGTCAGTGTTAGAATATCAAGTCCATCTGGATGGATAATATTTGTTTCTGCATTGTAATTCCTTTCTGAGGAACATTTCTACATGGATGAAGTGGAAGAAACTACTACATTTATGATTTAAGTGAACATGTGATGATGGTGGCAAATGAGTTAATGGTGTCCTTCTAAATATCTGCCTGGTTAAGATAGCTGTAGATTCAATTTCCTTTTAATTTAATCAGGTTTGTTGGTCGCTGAATGGAAGAGAGGAAAATGTAACTTCCTAACTGTTCATAGGAAAAAGGATGAAATTATTTATTATGTGCTAAGCTTCTTGTTTCCCTTTCAGACCAGTTACGTCTGGTCAGATAACTGCTAATAATCAGTCTAGTCATAGTTCTGCCTGCTTTCTAGCAGTCACAGAATAGTTATAGAATAGGCTCCATATGCAGCTCAGTAGGTAAATTAAAAACTTCCACCCTTTCTGTCTTAATTTGGTTTACTAGTCAGTGTGTAGCTCCAGATAGGGTTTTTATGCAGTGTGGCTTTCTTCAGCTCAGTTTCATTGCTATTGAATTTCCAACACGCACACCTATATGAAGATGCAAATATAATTCTAGTTTTAGACAATGCTACCAAATAGCACTTATACGTTAAAACTTTTTTTAGGCTAGGAAAACCTAAGTTTTAAAATACCAGTCTTAATTTCTGGACTTGATCTCTCAAGGGACAGGTGATGACTTAGTTTCTCTCTCAAGTTTCCCTCATCACTGCATAAATAAACTATTTTGCTTTATTCTATAATGAATGACAAAACACAGTTACTGAAATGACAAACGTAATTTTTAAATTTCATTTTAATCTTTTTCCTCTTTCTCTTTAGCAGTGATGTTGGAAACTTCTGCCTTCAAAGATGCTCAACACATTTTTCAAGTACTAGTCTTCTTACATCTGATGTAGCTTTTGACTGTGCTGTTTATACATGATCTCTCTTTGATAAGTGTACTACTTAATATCGGAAATTTGAATCATGGAAGGGAAGGGGTTCAGTGCCGGAGAAGCTGCTGAATTTATTCAGTCACTCATTTGGGCTTTAGTCCAAGAGCTAAAGTTTGATCTCTTGAAACAAATAATGTTGCATGGGTGAGGCCATGAATCCAAGCACCAATGCACAGGGCTTAGGCCATGATAACTGTTTGTAACAAAATTATATGGAATTGAGGTAACTGTAAAATGTTTGTTCTATCAAATCATTGTTTTGAATATTCCAGAACTTGCTGTGTGATTTTTAAACCACTTGTACACAAAAGCATTTGTTGAGAACTTGCACAGCTGTCCAGGAGGATGTTCAGTTAATCTCTCTCTCCAAGGAGAGATTCTTTTCGTGTACTTTTAACTCTAAACATTGTTTAACACTTAATGTGTTCTCAATCCTATTGCAAAATATTTTATGTATGAAGGATGATGCATGTATTCCATGCACTTTTAATTTGCAAAGAGTCTTGTGGACCTCTCTAGCTCCAAATCGATGAAGTAATTTTTTTCTTTTCTTGTAAAGAAAGATTCACGCTCTTGAAATGTTGACACATTAAAACATCTTTGCTCATAAAAGATCTAAAACTAAATACTTACTAATTGTGACTTCTTTGCCTAAAAATATAATTTCTGAGATTATGATACTGTATTTATAGTGTAGTAAACATTAAACTTTTGATGGTGATCTTTTTATGTGGATAGGGTTGCTGAAAAGAAGGGGGCATACTAAATACTCTGAACTTTTAAGAAATTTTTGGCAATGACATTGGTTTTGTCTTACAGTAACCATAGTATCTGCAACTATGTGCAGTTGAATGAAGCCTGCAGAGGACTTAAGCCTGCCTTCTCCACGTGCAAATGAACTTTTAAGTAAAACTTTTGAAGTCAATTCCAATTTGTTTTTCTACAATTTATTTTAAAACAGAAACAGCAGTAGATAAACTTCATCAACAGTAGTAGATAAACGTGATCAGAAGTGGTGTCCATATGTGATGCTAGAAAACAATGTAGAGAATTCTGCTGGTTCAACAATGCAGTATGTGCTGCTGCTTCGTTGCTTCCAAGCAAAGGTCTGTCTGCAGAACAGGCATCGCATGCTTCAAAGCAAGCACTGTATCTGAAAATTCAAATAATCAAAATTTAAGATCGGAGAAGAGTGGGAAGGTGTACAAATTAGATACTAAACTCTTGAAATTTTACTATATGTTATTCAGCTTGAAGTAGATGGGTCTTGTGTAATAATGGTAGGGGGAGAAACAAGGATGAAGAGCCAAGTGTCTTAACTATAACAGCATGCCAGGAGAGCCGATTCTGTGTATATGTTTTTGGCATCAGCATCTTTCAATGTAAAGAACTGGCAAATCCTGTCTACTTGTCTAGGATTGTAGCACCTTTAACTTAAAAAGGAGTCTGTAGTTCTGTGTGGGTGAAATGAGCCAAGAAATGCTTCTTATTTTAATAATACTTTGAGAAGTATTACATATGCTAGTGTTTTGGATAGCCATGCTCAAAAGTAATTGTGTGAGAGCAGTGGCCTTTGCTTTGCACTTCAGTGTAAAAATGGCTGTCTGCATCAGAGCTGCTTTCTAATTACTTATTTTTAGAAATCATGATCCTTAATTCCTAAGCACAGTAATGCATGCCTAAATAAATACCAGCTTTTTTGGTTGGGGGAAATGTCTTCTTTTTTTAAGCATATTGTTTGGTGTTTATCCAATTTAATGATTGATGGCCTGATTCTGGCAGTGTTGTAAGAGTGTATGTGCACATTTATAATATTACAGGTCAGGTTTTGAAAACACTGACAAAATCGTCTTACATAGCCTGGTTCTAGACATCAGCTCTGACCTATAATCTGGCTCATCAGTTTAATTACAGAATGTAGCAGTTCGCAGATGCAGAGGATACTGTATCCTGTCTATGTATGTATATGATACCTGAATTGAATGGGGGAAATGAAAACGTTCGGTTATCTGTGCGTGTAAGATATGGTAGCAGAGGAGCTGGCCTGAGATTGAAATGAGAGCCTTCACTGTAAAAGGGCTTGATACGCTTTTTTTCAGTTGGTTAATAATCATAGTTTCCTATTTGGTCTCTGTTGAAATCGTAAGTATCTGATAATTTAGACTTAATTTAAAAATTGACCTTACTGTGGCCCTTGAATTATCCTGAAATACCTTTCTGTAATGTCTCAAGGACACTTTTGTTTTAATTAACTATCTCCCCCACACAGTGAGTCTTCTACCCTCTCATTTTTGTAGAAGACATATGCAAAAGATTGTGATCAGTGAGTTAGAGAGTATAAAAAGCCTTTGACAGTCAATAGGTATCTGCTTCTGAACTGGGGACAGCCAACTAGCTATGTTTTGAATATGTTCATATTAACAGGTACTCCACCTGTAGCAAGCTTCTGTACAGTGTTGTGTTGGGTGATAGTTTACTATAAATATGGTGCTCTGATACCTATGTTTTTTGTCATGATAAGCAGGTTAATGTTCCCTCTAGCCCTAGAGGTAAATTTCCAGCTTTCCTGCAGGATTTCCATTAAATTACATTAAATACTAGGTTTTAAGGTCAAGTGTAATTTTAAAGCCTCGAGGCTTCATATTAGCTAAGAGAGGTGAAGTGGGTTTTTTGTATGTAACAGTATTTAGTAACTTTTAAAGGATTTTGGCAGGCTGATGAGAGGATTTCCCAGATTGCTCTGGGCAGTATTTTATTTCTTACTACACGTTCTAAATGGATAGTAAACCAGAATAGGGAATTGGGAAGCATTAATGAATATTCACCTGTCTTTTAACATGGAAAGTATTCGTCTATGAATGTCGTGTAACCTATCATAAATCTGCAGTACTAAGACTTGATACTCAAACAGAATATTCAGAAGAACTTAACACTGTTTATCCGAATCAAGAAGGCTTGAGGTGCAGCTATTTTCATGTGTTTTCAGGATATACTTTTTCTACATTGGTGTGCGAGATCCCTGGTTGTTGGTAGAAATCTCAGAGATCCTGGTTTGTGCCTGGAATTTCCTGCGTGCGTGGAGAATGGATTGTTTTCCTGGCTGTGTGAAATGCCTTACTGAAAGTGTGTGGAAAACAAAAGCCACAAAACCTTAACAAAAGCAGCACGTCCCCGGGGCCGGTTCCTCCTGTCCTCCTCCCACCGGCCGCGGGAGGCCGCCACAGCCCTGCGAATTTCTGCTGGTTTTCAGCAGGGCTCTGTGCCTGCACACAGAGCTCGTCCCGGTAGTGAGAGTCGGTGGGGAACCGCAGTGCAGAGCTGGGTTAAAGGCAGATGCTCGTTCCGTTACGGACTCCGAGTTTTGCCACGGTTCTGGGGCTAGTAAAGCTGGACAGTGGATTTACGGATGGTCTAGTTCCTCATTGTAAGATGCGGAATATTGCCATGGGGAGTAAGATGAGTGATCAGCGTGCTGTGGATAGTGAGGGTTTTACAGCTTCACTGTCCGATAACTTGGTGATTTTGGGGGCAAGATGAAGCACTGGGGAACACTTGCTGTTTTGTTGTTGGACTAAAAATAGTGGTGCTGCAAGCGGGGGAAAAAATCCCGTTGTTAATAGATGAAAGCACCTTTCTTTGATCTGAAATACTTGAAGATGTTGTTTCCTGATGTCTCTGAAAAAGTTTGAAGTATCCCCAATTCACAAATAAAGAAGAAAGGCAGTATTAGGTGAGGTACCTTGATTACTAGGCCAGTAACACCAGCAACAAATAAAATTTGGGAGTGCTAAGAAACTGAGATTTTTATCAGATTTTAAGTACCACTTAATTCTAACGCAGCACTAAAAATGTTGAGGCAGTATCTCGATGAGTGATTTAATACTTTCTCCCCTCTTTGTGGAGTAGCAAAAGTTAGCCCCAGTCAGTGATGCTTTATCCATCAGACTTTTCTAGTCTAAATGATAATAAAAGCTGAAACTGATGTCAGACACTGAGGGAAACACTAGCTGTGCTGTTCAGGCTCCAAAAAATGGATGCTTGCAAGTAGAGAAATGAAAAACCCTGCTTAGCTGTTTAGTTAAAAGCTAAGCTGTCAAATAGGTTAGATCCAAAATTCAGATTTTTTTTTAAATTACTAAATTTCTCAAGAGCTTAGCCCAGTAAAAGTGTTCATGATGCTGATTAAGCTGTGCTTGCAAAGTTTGCAACCAAACTCTATAACGCAGAATCAAATGTGAAAATGTGACTTGAAGCTTCAATGAAAAAGTAACTAGGACCCAACTAGCATTTTACTTTTCAAAAGTAAATGAAATGCTGCTAATGAAGCACTGTTACCCCTAAAAAGCTTCCAGTTTTCATCAGTCGTAGGGACGTAGTTTAAAGAAGAAATTTTGGCTTTTTTATGGTCTTATTTTTCTATGACTTCAAAGCTGTGTGAACCCCTAGATTTCCATGGTGATGCTGAACTTATATCAATGTAATTCCAATTAATGACCATCCTAAAGCAAGCTTATTGCAACAGAGAGCTTTGTTTATATGTAAAGAATCTTGATGTTCTCCTTGTAAATAATAATTATTTTTATTAGCAAACTGAAAATTCAGCTGCGCAACTCACTTCTGGGTGAAAAAAAAAATTCACTGTTATGCAGCAGCCTCTTGATGATGTGTAAATTTATTTTGCTGATGGTTTCAACTCCGGGTACTTGTGGTTACTTTTGAGGAGTCTTGGTGATTTAAAGTTCAAGCAAATTTTTTTCACCACTTCCTGCACATAACCCTGTCTAGATCTGTTAAATACGGCTTCATTTAGCGCTGGTGAGATGGTCTAAAACCTGATGTGTTAGCTCTTGCTGCGGGGCTTGAAGAGGAAGGAGGTTATCTAAGAAAAGAAGCAGCTTAAAGTAAGCCCTCAAAGTGGGCTCCTGTTGCTCTTGTAGCAGCCTAAAGATAACGGCAATTTCCTTCTTCGAGTGTGTTCAGTAGCTGGTAGCTACCATGGTGCTTGAATGTTCGTTAATAGCGTATTTAAATTGTACTTGGTGGTACCACTAGCTTATGGGCAAAAGATGTCTTTTTGTATTTTAAGATCTGGTCTATAGAATCCCTTAGCTAGCTGGCGTGCATTTCAGTAATGCGATCAGAGGGGTGTGTTTTGCTTGTGTGGAAGAAACTATATTTACTTTATATCACGAGGTAGAAGGTTATTTTTCTGCCCACATGTAATAAAAAAATAGAGTATCACAACTAATGGGAGTATTACCTTGTATTGCCCCTTATTTAGTATTAGAGTCCATATATTTAACATATGGAAACAGAATATTGCCCTTGCATTTACCAATAATTACCAATTCCTAAAGAATTGCTTAAAATATTCTTAAGAATTTGCTAAAGCAGTAGAAAGTTGGAACAAGAATAAACTCATAAAGCAAATACATTTCAGCTAATAAGATATATAGCTTTTATCCCTTGATGTGAGAAAAGGACAGATATAACATGTTATTAAAACTGTATACAGTGATGAATTACTGTTATCGGCGCTCACAAAATAGTTTGCATGCGCTGTTGTGAGCTGAAACTAGACGAGGTGCAGTGAGGAGCCTTCAGCTCGGCTTGTTTGGAGCTGCATGCTGTTTGTCTCTTAATTACAGTGCTTTGAGGTGATTGCATTTCATTTTGCCCTTGCGCTTTCTTTCTGGCTTAGCTGTGTGCGTGTGCACTGCCGTGTGCATGTGTATATATATGTGCACGTACATATATGTACGTACTAGGTCCGCACCGAGTGCACCTGCAGATGTTTGGGTGTAAGATTGCCAAGATCACCACTGAAAAAAATCAGGATAAGCAGTGGGATGAAGCTAATGGAGATTTCCAGGAGAAATACTTAGTATCTTCATTTGCAGTTAGTCCTCATGCTGATTACCCTCCTGTGGCGTGTTTAAGACGTCGGGAAGTTCGCCGTCTGTGGAGGCAGGCCGTCGGAGGTGCGGTGCGGCTCGGTGCCGTGTACAGCAGGTAGCAGTAATTACCTGATGTTTACTTAATGTGGACTAATTGCCTCGGCATTTAAGGACCGAAATAAACCGCAGTCTATTAGGCAGGGGCTGCGGTCCCCCCGTTCCCGCGGCCCCCCACCCTGCAGGGACGGGTGGGTGCGGGGGGAGGATCTGTCGCGGGGGGAGGATCTTCGACAGCCTGGGCCCTTCGAGGGTTCATCGGTCCGAGTGACCGAATCTGGTCGCTTTGGGGCAATCCCGCGGTTTCCCGGGGGCGCGGCCGGAGCCCCGGCGCGCTGCGGCAGGGCTGCTGCAGTGCCCCTCGCCCGCCCCCGCGCATCCTCCGCGCAGGCGGAATGCCGCTTTTGCACGCGTGTACAGAGCATCCGCCGACTGCTGCTGCTGCCCGCCACCGTCGCTGGGGCCCGCTCCCTGCGGGGGGAGCGCCGGCGCCCCCCGTGGTCCCCCCACCCGCGGGAGCGGCGCCTGCGCCTTTAAGAGGAAACGCATCTGTTTGTTATTCCCCCCCCCGCGCTCCACGCCGGCAGCGCCAGGGCCGCTCCCATTGGCTGCCGCCTCCCCAGCTGCTGTCTGCGCGAGGCAGGCCGCGGGGGGGGGGCGATGCGTGCGTCTCTCTGTGTGTGTGTGCGCGTGAGGGAGGGAGCGCCCCTGCCGGCCTCACGCTCTGATTGGTCTTGAAAAAATGGGCTGCGGCTGGCCGTAGCCAACCGCCGGGGTGTTGCTATGTGCCAGCGGGCGGCGATTGGTGCGCGGCGGTGCCGCTCAGGGCCAGCAGGCTCGCGGGAGCGGCTATAAGGGGAGGGAGCCGGCGGGAGGGGGAGGGCGCTGCGGGGCTGCCTGGTGCGCGTCGGCCGCCGCGCTCCGTCTGCGCTGGGGACGCGCTTGAGGCGGCCGCGCCGCGGCGAGTGAGTGCGGCGGGGGGCGAGGGCCGGGCGGCGGGGCCCTGCGGCGCGGCCCGGGGGGGGCGGCAGGGCTGAGGCTGGGGCTGGGGCCGGGCCGCCGTGCGGAGCTGCGCCACAGCCGCGTGCCCCCCCCCCCCCCCCCCCGGTGGGGCAGCGGGGGCGGTTGCGCGGTTTGGGGGGGGGGGGGGCGCTTCCTCAGGGCCGCTTGCCCCACGGTGCGGCCCGTCGGTGAGGCGACCTGCCCTCAGGGGAGCCCTGCCGCTTCGGGGGAGAGGGCCGGGGGCCTGCGGCGCCCCCCGGGGCTGGCAGCGGGCGAGCCGGGCTCTGCGAGCGGCGGCCTTTGTCTGCGGGGCCGGGCGAGGGGCTGGAGGCGGGGAGGGCAACAGGTCCGAGCCCGGGAGAGTGAGGCGAGAGGGGTTTGCCTTTCCCCGGCCGCTTCTAGCGAGGGAGGGAATCAACAGGAGGGACCTGCGGGAGCGGGGCAGGGGCTGGCCGGCGGTGCCAGGTAACCGCGGGAGGAGGAGCAGGGGATGGTGCTTCCTCGCTAATCATCTCGCTGTAGCAGGTAGATGCATAATAAAAGCCTGAAACCCCAGATGAGATCCGTGCACAAAGGTGTGCGCGAGGCTTAGGCTTGTGACTCCAGGGAGAGGTACAGCATCTTCGCCTGGGTGCTGGCTTTCTGTGGGCACCTCCTGAACCGTAGCCAGCACGGCCCGGGAGGCTGGCTGCTGACCAGGGAGGAGTGCCCTGCCACCGCTCTATTTACCAACACTGCTGCTGGAGTCCCTGGAGACCAGGCCTTTCCCAGCTGCAGGCCGTGGCTCCGTGCTACGCAAGTGACATCGTGCTTGGTGTGGCAAAAGAGAGATTGCAGGGCACCTGGATCAGGCTGTGGAGAGGAGGGCATCCTCAGCCCTGGGTGATGCTCGGTGTCAAAGGCAGGCAGTTTCTGCACATGGTGCATTGAAACCAGTCCCCCACGGGGAGCAGGAGTAACTCGGCTGGTCTGTGTTGTTGCTTTAGCCTCTGGTTAAGGGTGTAGCAGCTTCCTCTTTTGTGGAGCACTGTGCTGAGGTCCAGGGTCAGAAGGTGAAATGTCAAGGGTCCTTTGTCTTGTGCTTCTCCACGGAAACTTTTGGTTTTGATCCAGAAAAGCCAGAGAAGTTTGAGATGAAGTAGCCATGGAGCGAGCTATGGGTCTGTAGCATAAGATTTTAATGCTTATCTTTTAAGTCAGAAGAACTTGAAATGTTCCAGTTTAAAATGTGATTTTAATGATGTAGGAAAAAGAAGTTGAATCCTCGCCCCCTTCCCCCGCAATTTACTGGAGTGAATCTGTCCCCGCTGTTTTCTGGCCTCTGTTTTAAAATACAGAAAGAGGAAGGCCTATCAAACCAGTGTTCTTAGTTTGCAGACAGCACTTAAGCAAGGGGCGAGACGGTACACCTGCCTTCCTAACATTGCCTTCCTCAGGGCCTGCTACATGCTCCAGATAAGGATTTTCTGCTAATGCGTTTACAGTTACTTAAAGCTTGTGCTAGGTAGCACAGAGAGGCCTTTGCTGAGTTAGGCGGTTGTAAACAAGCAGATACTGAGAGAGCTCTACTTACAATCCATGAGAGGATTCTGCCTGGGAAGGATGTATTTTGTGACATCATTCTTGCAGAGCACTCCCATGGATTTTGTTTAAGATCTCATCGTGTTGGGATCCACGCCTCTGGTTTCTTGTAAACGTTGTTTGCTGTGTAACGGCAGTGCTTGAATAGAGAATCAAGATGTTCTCCTTTTCTCACTGGATCTCTAATTCTTGTTTCCTGCTGAAAGACCATTTAAAAGTGAGCCTTGTGCTTTGAAGCTAAAGTTGGAAATGCTGTGGGCAGGGCAGAGACATTGCTTTCATCTGATGAAGATGTCAAGTGGTGCCTTTTTTTTTAAAAAAAAAAAAAAAGCTTTCTTTGCAGGTGTCTCTTTCATGTTGCCAGGATCAGAATAACTGGCATTGGTATTGGTCCCTTATGTCCTCTGGATCCACAGATTTTGAATAGGGGATTTCCTTTTTTTGCTGTTTGGTGTGGGTAGTTGAGTCAGGGTTGTATTGAGGAAGGCAGCATTACTACCTGTAAATCCACATTCCCTGAAAGGCTCCTTGACTCATGGATTGAATACCTGTTGCTGAGAGAGAATTTAATTAAGGAACTGGTCACTCTGGTGTAGGTCCTGGCTAGCAGTTTAGAAAGTGGGAGCTCCTTGATCTGGCATGGTACTACACAAGCATTGCAAGGATTGCAGAGGAGTAAAAAGCATTTATTTGTTGTTGTTGCATCATGGCCTTGCCTTTGACCATGTGCGAGGAAGCCTCTTGAAGAAATGCCAATAAAGCTAGGCTTTCATTGGGCTTCGGTCATTAACTGGCAAACCTTGTTTGCTTGAACTTAAGCAGAGTCTTCATTAGAGGTCAACTATGAAGTGCTAGAGCAGTGGGCTTCAAGAGGGATCATAAAGTGGAGTCTGGAGTGGAGAAATTGAGAGTTCAGTTCTCGTAGCTGCTTTGAAGCTGATCAGTGATGTTCAAGGCAGAATGGCGTAGCAGAGTGTATTTATTGCTTTGAAACCGTAGCAAAATACAGAGCTTCCTTTTTTCCTCCTCCTTGACAGAGACCTGTACGTTGGTCATTCAGGATGTTCCCTCTTTTCTGGACTTGTTAATTCGGAAGTCTTGTCTTCTAGATCTAATCACAGTAACTAAAGACTAAGGATAGGTTTCCTTTTCCTTCCAGAAGCCAAGATGAGTCCATAGAAGAGACTCTAACTCAAGGATTTTTCAGTTCTTTAGAACAGATCTTTAGCTGGTAAATCAGCATGTCTGTTGGTGGTCAGTTGAGGATCTGGATCCTTTTTTCCCAAAACAAAGGCGTTTTATAGTTTGCCTTCCTTGGGGGGAAGAAAATACAGTTTTCTGGGTGGGCCGCTGCTGAGGAGCGCTGGGTCCTGGGACTGACTGACGGTCCCTGTTGCCCCCATCGGTCCCTGCTCTTCATCCGGCGCAAAGTTTGCCAGTCGATTCTCTCTCCGAGTCTGTTTTCTGCCATGTCTTACTTGCTTTTTTATTCCTCGTTTGTCAGGGCAGGTAGTTGTCTTGCACTACATAATACGCTGATTATTCTTGCGTTCTGGCTTTGCGAGCCTCTACTTGCTAGCCACGTCTGCCAGGCCTGTCTGAGAGTGTTTTCAGCCACTGATATGGGATGTTTCGGACGTCGGGAGCAGCTTCGTCTCCGGAAGCGTCACCGTCACTAGACTGGCCAAGCCACTTAAGGCTGCAGGAAATAACATAATTAATGAGACTTAGTTCTCCCACATCTTGTACCCGACAATCTCAAGTCACTTGACAATGCTAATTAAAGCTAATCACACTCCTCTGTTTTTAGTAAATAGCTATTATCCCTGCTTCACTCTTGCTTTAACAAATGATAGTGCCAGGCAATGTGAGTCATTGGAAGTTAAGGGAGTGCAACCCGTAAGAGCTGCCTTCCGGTCTCTTCGTGCAGGCTTACATGTCCAACTGGAGATAGTTTCTGTTACACCTGCTCAAGTGTTGGTATAGCATGTTCAAAGGTGGGATGTTTTGCTGACTCACAAAAGTATGCAGCTTTGACTCTTTTTTTACTGCTCTTGTGGCTTGTACAGAACTAAACTCCCAAGGTCGAGCAAAAGCTATTAAGTTTCAAAAGCCAACGATGCTTTGAATTTGCCCTTCAGAGAACTTTTTTATCCGCTGAGAGGGAAGGCAGAGTGGTGTCAAAGCTGCACTCTCACTTCTCCTGTTTCACATTGGCAGTGACTTCATTATGAGGACAAAAATGTAGCGTGGTGTGACCTAGGCATTGCACAGCTCAGCCACAGAACTCTGGAAGATTGAAGTTTCACTGATGAAATATTACTAAAGGATGGCTGGAGCAATATGTTATTAAAAACAGATTGTCCAGCATCACAAAAAAGGATGGGAGTTAATAATTAACTTGGGGGGGGGGGGGAATCTTAACGAGAATCCCAGGAACTCCCAGCTCAAGCATGCGTCTGTAGGCACAGAACTTAAGAGGTGAGTCAGTTCACATACCTTGGCAGTAACATGCAGGCTAGCGAGGATATCCAGGAGGAACTAATGACAAATATTGGCAAGGTAGCAGCTGACTTGACCATCTTAAACTAGATTTAGTTATAAAGGCTCTGTCATGTGAAGACTCAAGCTATAAATCTTCACCTGACACTGTCCCCTTGATATATGGGTTGCTATGCCTTCAATGGAAATGGAAGCTAGAAAGACAATGACTGACCTGCCACAGAAAGTATGTTCCTCATTAATATAGTAACTGTTGCATAAAAAGTGTTACTGGCAGAGATCCGTCAGAATTCAACATCTTATCCTTAGCTTTACTCAGAAAAAGAGGCAGACATACCAGAGTAGAAAATAAAGTGACTCTCTCCTGTGACAGATGTGCTTCTGGGCAGTGCGAGGGTGGGTAAAAGATGCCCCTGGGAAGAGCCCTCTGAGCACATGTGTTTTGTGAGCAGATGAAAACTTACAGGATTCGAGAAAGGGAGCTTGCAAATAGTAGGTCATGACAGGCAGCTGTGGCAGATCCTTCTTTCAACTACAAATGACTTTGAGGATATTGGAAGGATACTTGCAATAGATAAGTGTTCTCGCCATGTTCCCTGTCAGTACCCAGCCTTTATCAGGGAAACAGATGATGCATGCAGCAGACCAAATTAATTGAATCCTAGTCATACCTACATTTGCCAAAAAGGAAGATAATAGAGCAATGTAAGGAGCACAAAAAAAATGTAATGATATGAGATGATTTGGATAGCTAGACTGTTCTACAATTAAAACAAATGAGGAAGAGAAATTGGGAAGATAAAGAGTGTTTCCATTTTGTCAGTAATCGGTGAGTTGGATGGGAAGAGCTTTTCCTAGATGTCTTTAGTTCAGGTTGGTACTAGAATAGCAAGGTGAGGGTCGTCTTCCGTTTTGTAGAATGCTGTATATGCGTAATACTGCCAAAGTATGATGTCCTTGATCTATGGCTCCAAACGTGACCATCACATTGAATGTGAAGCTTTCTTCAGCAGAAGGATGGGTATGAATTGAAGAGCTACATCTTACAGTGTGTTTGAGCCATTGCTGTTATCTCACTCGAGTGCATCATATCTACTTGGCCAATTCAGATGAAGGACTGTTATCCCATTGCGGGGGATGCTGGCACGAGTTTTTGCAAAATGTAAAGGAAGAAATGGAGTCATTTGTGTTTTAAATTAGTTCAGCTTGCAGTTTTTGTTTTATTTGTGGCACAAGTGGGATTTGCTGGTAGGATCAAAAGTAGGTGCTGGCTTGTTTCAAATTTGTCCTGGCCAACCGTGATGCTTTTCTGCATGTATGTTTCCTCCTGCATTTGGTAACGCATGCTGGCAACTGTTGTAACTGGTTATTGAATTCAGCTGCGATGGAGTGTACCTGCAAAGCAAAGGTGGGCAGCTGCAGCTATAATGCTTGCCATGCTGCTTGTTATCAGCAGCGCAGGCTCTTCTGCATTGCAAAGATATTGCTGCCAGGCAACTCGTAGGAGAGTGGGAAGAGAATTCAGCCAGAGGTGTCAGTCATTCCTCGGTAGAGGCTGAATCTTGCAGTCCACGTTCATGTGGTTTCTGAGACGGGCCCAGAAAAGGTAACAAATTCTGAAGCCGGCCCTGTGAGATGATGTCTGTCCTAGCTGTCCTGTGCCTTTTGAGATGAAATTGTAAAGGGAAGAATTTGGTTAAAATTTCCAGAATTATTTCCCTTTCCTGCTTCCCAGTGGTGTCTGTGGTGTGTCCGAGTGGATTGTTTTGAACAATGTGCTTTGTTCTGAAATGCGGGGAGAGATGAGTTAGCAGTTCTGACACTGAATGGTCCCAGTCCAGCCATAGATCTGTAAATAAATTCAGAAAGTTCTCATGGTCATCTGGTCTCTGTAGTCTGCATCCAGGAAAGAAGCATCTCTGCACTGTCTCCGTTGAGTTACTTTAACCTGTTCCTTTGCTTTCCAATCAGTTGTGTGCTGTAGTTCAATACAAGAAAGCTTTTGCTTTGAACGCAGGAGTCCTCTGGACTTGCTTCTTACCTCATGGTTGCACTTGAGACCCTGAAAACGCACTGGTGTGAATGTTACCTATTTAAAAAAATAAGTGAAACATTTTAATTTGATTTAATCTCCAAATTGACAGAAGGTAAATCAACTATGTAAAGAACAATTTTTTACAAGATTTTCATCAATTACTTTGGTTTTAATAAGTATGGATTAATAGTGTGTACAGTGACAAAGCTAGACAGACTTAAAAAAAATTCCAACTCGAAGTGAGTTTTAAGACTTGCTGTTTGTTCCTTTTAAGTTTCAACTCATTTTTATATACCTTCCACGTCATCTTCATAGAAAGCCTCTCCATCAGAGAGGGACCAGGAAATTTGTTGTAGGGGTGCTGAGTCTATTTTTGATGGGAAGATTGTTGATAGACCATAGACTGACATATTGCCTGTTTTTAAAAAAAGAAAAAAAAACCACAAACAAAAAAAACCCCCAACTTTAAAATGTGATTAATATAATTGCAATGACAGTTTTGACAGTGTTAGTATTGATAGCTATTCAGCAGAATAATAATGCTGACGTTTTTCTTGACAGGCTGGCTATGGTATGTGGAGCATGGCAGGTGCAGCACGGTTGGCGTCGAGCCTGTCCCTGATTCATTATGGCCAGATAGTCTGTAATTGCTTCTTGCTGAATCTCTTTTTGATGCCCTCTAGTGGTTACCTGGCGATTGTCTGCAATACTGTTTGCCATCAGTATTGCCTTTTTGCATCCATCCATCCAGGTCCTTTTTCCCAGAATCATAAAGTGCTTCCCAGTGGTGAAGGTGCTGTCTCCAGTGTGCAAAAGAGAGAACTGGGCCTACAGAAATGAAGTGACTTGCTAGGAGATACCCAGAGGAATAAAGGGGGTTAAATATATTTCTAGTTGAAGGCGGTCTAAGTGAGAAACCTACTCCATACTGTTACTTGTATTGCAATTGTGTCCATGTATCTGATAAAAGTAAATGCAGAGGATTCCTGCTGGCAGTCTTCCACCATTTCTCTTGTTATATTCCTGTCTCCAAGGGCTTGCAAGGTTAGGAGAACGAGCTGAAGGAGCGCAGGCGTTAGAGGAGGACACTTACGGTTCATGTATCAGTAATGACTTTTGTTGATCGTGCTAGTACTGCGTGCAGTGTCATCAAGTGTTTGAAACTGGTGCATTTCAGAAACTTGATACTGAAGGAGTAAAGGTACGTTGTGTACACCCATATGCTATTTAAACTCCTGTCTTGGCTTTCCCTTGTGTTCCGTGTTTAAATTCAGAATGGTCATCCTTTCTTTCAGGGCCTTTCACAACGTACTTCCTACCCTCCTACCTTCAGACGATCTGGTTTCATCTTTTCCAAAGCTGGTGCAGTCCTGTGTGGTAGTGAGGATCTCCAGAACTGCTCCAAACCAGGATCTTTTGTTGCGATACTCCATCGTCAGAGTATGAAAGCTCCTTAGCTGTGCCAGGTGTCTCTGAGGGTTCGGCACCTGAAATTCTGACACTAGCTTTTAATCCATAGGGAAGACCAGCAAAACTGGGCATTAAACCCAGAGTCCCAATTTCAGTGTCTCACCTTAGAGACTAGCCTTCCTCCTTCAAACTGCAATGCATTATGCAACGTTAAGGCAGTTTCCATATCAAGAAAACCTACTTACTGGTAAGTAAGTGTGCTTACCTCAAGCACTTTCTTAGAATCACGCTAAGACCCCAGAGCAACGCAGGCTGCTACAGTTTGTGACCTTGTAGAAACGGAGAACTCTCCAAACCCGATTCCTCTTGTGCTTTCATTGCACTCAGCATAAGTACATCTCTAGTGATTTCTATATTAATGAGAAGAGACACCAAGGAAGAAAGGTTGGGTTTCCAAATAGACAGACTTTTTTCAAAGCTACTACAGGCAGCTTTCTATAGCATTTGCTGTGTTCTAATAAATATTTAACTGACTAAAGTTTCTTATCTTAAAAATCAAATAATCCATAAAACAAACTCTCAGACCTAACAAACCTGTTGTTTGTCCTGCCAGAATGAACAGGAACATTTGCTTCTGAGCTGCATTGCACATGGGTTTTATGCAAAATAAGCCTTGTGTGTGATAGTTTTTGTTCTCTGCCATTGTGGCCTTGTCTAGCAAGTGTTTGGCACAGACTTGGCATTTCTCCTTTTTTGTGTTTCCTGAATTGCTAACAGTTTCATGTGAAAAGTGGCTTTTGGACAAGTGGAGGGTGAATACTGAACTAAAAAGTTGTCTGAACAGCAAAATGTGTGTCATGGTTTTTCCTTCATGGAGGTGGCATCTGCTTAAAACTTAGCAGGATTAAGCAGGGCAGCCCTAACATACACAGTGCTTGTAAGCAGTACATTCAGCTGATTCTCTCACTGATAACCACAGTAAATGATGCTGATAAGCTTTTTCCCTAGAATTCTTTCCTTCTGTCTAAACCAGTTTTCTGACTTCTCGTGAACTAATTAATAGGCGCAGGTTTCTGATCCATTGACTTGAGTGTGTCCATCCCAGAGATAAATTTCTCTTGAAGAATGATAAAATAAAAATACTGGATTATGTTGCTGGTGACAGATACTCATTTCTCTAACAGTATTGGGCACGATGATAAAGTAATCAAAGCTTTTTTTTTTTTTAAAAAAGTTAATGGAATGACTCCACTAATGCCCACTGTCAGTGAGGCGGATGAACATTAACTCATCATTCTGAAAAAACAGAGGTACAGCCTAAAGTCATCCCCATGCCTTTGTTCTACAGTAGAATGAATGCACTGTTAGCTGTTAAATGTATTTTAATTAAAATGTGTTTGCCACTAGGACAGAAAAAAAAAACGGAGGTTGGTTTTTGCATTGCTGAGAGCCACGGATCCTATTAATACATTTTGAGATGATATTCAAGACAGAAATGGGTCCTTACAAGCTCATAGGATGTAAGAATGCATTTCCTATTGTTTTTCCCTCCTGTCCCTTACTATGATGAGGACAGAGCTCTTGTGTACATAGCGCACACAAGCGATCAGACTGTCAGGCTGAAAGCTGTACAAAGGTAGTGCCTTTATAAAGTATGGTTATCATATATGAGCTTATCTGAAGTCTTTTTCAAGGCAGTTTCTTACCTGGGTTTCCCACCAAGATTTTAGCTCACAAATCTGTATTCTCTCCCCTGTCTTAAGCAAAGCGATAAATTTGTTTTGCCTTCTCAGCACAGTACAGAGAACAGGAATTGCAATTAATCTTAATCTGTGCTCTGATACCATCTCACTTGAATTTTTTTTTTTTTGTCCACTTCTAAAAGGTCAAATGTTTTTGCTGATGTTAAATGTGTTATGAGGTCAAATAAATGAAGGCTCATTAAATGCTTTTGCAGAAAGCTGCATGCAGCAGATAATTTGTGTGTGTGTTCATTTCTGTGTTAGATAAATGCAGTTGTAGTATTTCCTCTTTTACTCATTTTTCTAGAGCATTGATGCTTAGGGGGCCTGGACAGAGGGGTCAGTAAACAACAAATTAAGGGATTGCTCTTGTATTATTCTGTTTGGGTATCATTTATGTCTCCATTTGGCTTTGAGGATGCCTGTGGACTGCTTTCTCCAGCTGTTGTGCTGCAGAGCGAGGCAGCTGATCAGAAATGAAATGTTTGGCATGACGGTGTGGGAGGGAAGTAATAAAATCGGTGGTTGGTCTATCTACCTATCCGTGCTGAAGAAAAGGAGAAAGAGGGGATTGCACCATTTCATTACAAATCAATGGAATCTAAGGTTTAGACAAAGTCTGTTTTCTCATTCAGAAATCGGGTAAAGTGATTGCCAGTCCTTTCTTTGCGCTTTTCTCCAGCTGGTCTGTCCAACATAATTTGTTTCTTTCAGACAGGGCTTGGTGCTTTGCTTTGGAATCCAATTGCATTTGGCCCCAGAAAAAGCACACTAAGTCTCCTGCTTCCTTGCACTTGGAGGACAAGGCACATGGCTCACAAATTCCAAGCTGTGAGATCTGTTATGGCTGGGATATAGCGTATCAGCTGCTGAATCAGGGGCTTGGAATTTGGGGGTGGTTCTGTTGTCTTGTGACTGTAAAGGTTGGCACATGGTTAGTTCAGGAAGGCTGGGATGTGTTACTTACATCTAATCAGCAGAAAACAAGGAAGGATTCTGCTTTTGGTTCTTCTAGTTTTGCATCTTGTTTCTGCCCTGTTGCAAACCTAAGAGTTCAATCCTCAGTGTCCCTCATCTTGGAGGGGAAAACAATGCTACCTAATGCAAAACTAACTCAGTTTTGACAAAATTCTGGTGCACATGGAGAACTGGGGCAGCATATAGGTGAAGACTGCCTGATTTCTCCTACTTCTGCAGTTAGTGTAAAAGATCTTGCTGAAATCCAGAGATGCAGCTACGCACTAAAGAGCGCACAGGCAGTCTGGTTAGCTACAGGTTGGCCAGATAAATTCCTGGAAAGACCCCTTTTGGCTGAACAAGAGCAGGTTTAGTTCCTAACAAGCTGGAAATTGTCAGGATGGGTCTTCCAAAGCTCTCACTGTAACTTTAATTGGAAAAGGTTAATCTGATTAGTTAGTGTTTGCAAAGAGCTTTAAGGATGAAAAGTGCTATGTAAGTGCTGACTATTATGATCATGATAGATATGCTTTCTCAGCGGTTTGTGGGATGAGTAAGACTCTTTTTTCCCATTTGAATGTAAGGGATCTGCCTTCTGGAGAGCAGAAGAAAAATATTTCAGAAAAAAGAAAAAAAAAGGGTATCCTGTTATCTTACTGGTGTCTGCCTCCTGTTGAGCACTGTGCATGGTCATAATATAATGAACCTTTGACTGCACCAAATGATGCCCATGTGAGCCTATGACAACCCTCCAGTATAGTGCTTGTAGGACCTGTTCACTGGAAACCTTGCAGATAGCGTGCCTGGCTTTTGGGGATTGTCCAGCTGGTGGTAGGTTCCGGGGGTAATGCTTTCAGAAGCGCTAAAGCAACTTGGATACCTTGAATCTTCTTTTTCAAAAATGACAAGAAGACTTAAGAGCAGAAGTGCTGAAGACAGGGGTTTCTATAATTGGTGCTTTGGTACCTAAGTGATGAGGTTTTTTGCAGATCTCGCTGTCTGATCACACACGAGGCTTTCCAGCAGACAGCAATAATGGATTCACAGTCTGATTGTTGTTGTTCTTTTCAGTATGACTTTGACAGTTTTGTCACGGTGAGATACTTCTGACTGATGCTATCGCTGGGCAAAAGAGATCATCTGAATGGGATGCTTATGAGTTCTGCAGGACTGCCTCCTGCAACAATTTTCTTGGGTCCTGCCTTCAGTTCCCCGATTGACTTTCTGATTTCCATCCCGCTGTTTTGACAGTTTCCCCTTTAGCAAGTCAGAGAGATGTATTTGCTCCGAACGGTGGCAGTCCATCAGCTCCCTGCAGCATACCTTGAACCGGGGGTGTGGCTGGTGCTCTGTCTGGGAAGGCACGTCCTACGGAGCCGCGGCAGAGCCAGCTTAACGTGCAAACTCCAGGGAGCTGTTTTAGCAGCGTATCAGCGTAGTGACCTGGGCTGGCTTTATTCTCACCTGGAAGATTATCGGCTATGCTTCAGGCAAGTTACTCATGCCGGCTTGGAGACCAGCTCTTAATCTCTTGTACTTTTCTGTTTTGTCCACTTCAGAAATTTCCATTGCAGGTCAGGTCTGGGGTTTTTATTTCTTGTTTTTCTTATTTTTTGAGGGGTGTTGGTGGTGTTCCAGTATTTGATACACAAAGTGCAGACTCAGAAACTGAACAGAATCGCATGTTTTATGGAAAGGAAAATCCTCATGGGAGGCGCAGCCAGAGTTCATGATTAATTTGTAGAGCGTGCATGCACGCCATGTACCAGGGAGGGAGGGGAGGTGCTTCCTTTATCCTTCTTCCATCCTCAAAAGAAACATTTGTAGCTGGTAAGGCTTTTAGATGTGGGATCTGAAAAACTGATTTCTGCCAACAAAAAAAGACCCAGACTTGAGCTGCCTTGCAGGTTCTCTCAGATGATGTTGGTTTGTAAAAAAGTGTTTCCATCCTGAATAGGATTTTTAACTGTCTCTAGAATAGTCTTCAGAGGCTGCTCCTTGCTTTGAGTGCTGTCAGATATTCTGAGTAAAAAAAAAAAAAAAAAAAAAAGAAAAAAAATACTAGAGTGCAGTTTATAGAGTAGCTTCTACCTTCAGAGCTTGCAGGGAGTTATAAAGGAGAGCGTGATGAAGTAATCCTCCATTTCCCGTGTGGAAACTAGGGCAGAACGGAGGGAAGAACTGGTTTGGTGACTGGTGTACTTTCCTGGTGGCTGAGGAAACCCACGTCCAGCTCCCAGCTTTCCCGTGGGCTTCCGGGGTGTCGCATCAGTGAGTCACGCAGGACAAGCAGCCGGCAGGACTGACTCTGGGTCCCGACTTTCTCCCTAGCTAACAGAGCCCGGCTTTTCCAAGCGGTGGTGCAGAGTTGGACCTTAAGGTGTGCAGTTCCCCAGAGGCGTTTAGGAGAGTAGCCTTGATGAAAATCATCTTTTTAGCATCTTTGTGGCTCTGTAGTCACTTCCAAATCCCTTAAGTGTTGGAAGAATGAATAGAGATTGTGAGTGTTGGAGCGATAGGAAGATGGTAGATAACAGAAGCAGGAAGATGCGAGGGCGGTCAGCAAGTCAGTGGCTGAGCTGTGAGTAAAACTCTGCCCTCTTGATCTAATCCGCAGACAGCACTCCTGTCTCCTGGCTGCTCCGGCTCTTCCCTGCTCTCTTGATCAAAGGCTAGATCGACCTGTGGGCTAGGAGACCGTTGTCGCCTTTGTGAGCTGAGTGTTCTGTCTGTTCTTTTTTGAACTTAGGTTTGTGTGAAGTCCCCCATTCCCTCTGCCCGAATCTCCTCCTCTGAAGCGGTCACCAGCGTGTGGAGCCTGCCCCACACCCATCACCTGCCAAACCACGGCCTTTACCTGTGTCTTCCGGTGTTTCCCGTGCGACCCGTCCTGCGGGAGTGCCTCCTGGGCCACCCCAGAGTTCACGCAGCGCTCAGTGGCTCCAATGGTGAAGATGACAAGGTCCAAGACTTTCCAGGCATATCTGCCTTCGTGCCACAGGACCTACAGCTGCATTCACTGCAGGGCTCATCTTGCCAACCACGATGAGCTCATTTCCAAGGTACGTCCATGACCTCACCCGCAGGTGCTGGGTGGACGCCTCCTCCCCGGGGAGCGGAAGGGTGCGTTCGCTCGCACTGCGGGTCAGTTGCTGTGGAAGTGCCTGGCCTTAACCGGTACTGCAGTTTTTGCTTGGAAAACGGGCTCTCAGTCTAAAGGATCTATTTGTGAGCTGCCATTTTTGTTTTAAGTGATCTTGAAAATAGCTGTAGGGGACAGGTTTCCAAATTAGGGCCTCTGGAGCGCTTACAGGTGATCTGTCTCTTCCCATGATATCGCCGCCTCCCTCTCATTTCCAGCTGTAAAACTGCCCTAACTGATGGCCAGGACTGCATAAATTACCTTCCCGATACTTCTTGTTCACGTACAAAGGGTTGTTGCATGATCATGATTTGGAGGCGAAGTGTCTGGAGATGTTCTCTCTGTTAAATTCTGAGCTGTACCAAGCGACTACGCTAAAGCCCCTGCTTAAGGGAAGGTTCTCTGATGCTTCTAACGAAATGTAAGTTGACTTTCCAAAGACTGATGAGTTGTTGCTCAAACCCTCGTATTTTTGCCAGTCTACTAAGAAGACACTTGGCAGTGAAAAAACAAGGGATGGATGGTAGGATGTGCTCTGAGCTGGGGAGGGTGGAAGAATTCTGTCCTGTCTTCTGATCTGTTGATCACAAGGGGAAGAGTCTTGAGGATAAGCTAAATTAAAAGCTTTCAGAGCCAGTAAGTCAGGGGCCTTTGATGCAGAGGGAGCAGGCCAGTAAGAGGATCTCTTTCTGAAGTGCGAAAACTAAACTTTCTCAGAGTGTCTGTTGGAGCCTGCAGTGCCTTGCTGTGGTCAGGCATCAAGTTTCCAGGTTTTGGCTGCCTTGGCAATCAACTGTTCCATAAAGTTTATTCAGCTTATAAAATTTGTGTTCAGAAAAAGCAGACACACCGTAAGATTTATTAGCTGAGATGAGAGGAAATTGCACTGTGAGCTCTGTGTGTGTGCGTGCGCAAGTTAAACCAGTTCAAGCTTCTTGGAGCAGCCTTGAGAGAAAAGGCAGGATCACAAGGGACAGGGGTGCTCTGCCCGTTAGACAGTGTGTAGTGCTTCCCCCCTTCCTGTTCGCACAGAAAAGATTAGAATGTGTCACCTTGCACCAAGGGCGTCTGTCCTTACAGTGTTGACATCTTAGCAGCTGTGGAGGTCCTTTTGGATTCTGCGTGTTGGGTGCTCAGACCTGTCTCCTTCTGTTGGAGGTTGTCTCCTTCCTTTTTCTCTTGCTTGTTGCGTGGGCCAGGTTGAGCCGCACCTCTGTGATGTTGTCTCCATGCCAAACAATTGAATTTAAGTATTCTGGTATGAATAATGCTGATGGCAGACTGCTACAATTTTAGTTTTCGCAATTTCTGAATAGACAGGCTATCACTTCTGAGTCATTCTGGGCCTCGTGGGGCCTCCTCTTGTTCTGGTACAATTGCAGTGGTTCTTAGCAGAGCTGTCCTTGAGGGCTGCAAAGC
Source organism: Calonectris borealis (assembly GCF_964195595.1). Classification (NCBI taxonomy): domain Eukaryota; kingdom Metazoa; phylum Chordata; class Aves; order Procellariiformes; family Procellariidae; genus Calonectris; species Calonectris borealis. The sequence goes on along the minus strand of NC_134330.1, from coordinate 4,060,439 downwards.
TTCACGCTTTTAGAGAGGAGGAGGTTGTACATTTCCTCAACAGAAAGAAGTTTTGAAATGTAAACGTCAAAAGCAGTCTGTGCCCAGGTCTGGATGTGAAATACATTCAGCCTCTTGGACCAGCTGTGTGACTTCAGGCTCCTGTGCTCAGTTGAGATATCTATAAAATGGGGTAGTCACTCCCCTGCCTTTTTATTGGGAGAGTTGTTACCAGCTGGATTTTGTGTTGGAACACAATATGCTTTACTGAATAAAGAAGGAGACTTGTTTTACTTACTGTTTTTATGGTGGATTGGAATTTGTGCTCTGCTTTTTTTGACGCGGCTGGTCCCCAGCCAGGGAAAACACAAGGCTGTGCATGCCCGGTGGTTTCACCTTTGACACTTCCTTCCCCTCCTTGTTCCATGTCCATGCTCTTTCTGGTCGGCTGTGCAATGCAGCCAGCTTTGCAGGTAAGTAGCTTCCAGCAGGGCAATGCCAGTGCTGCAGACTGCTTGGAATTTGAGCTTCTAGCCGTCGAGGCATGCAGTAACTGCCCAAGAATGCTGACTGCTAAAATGTAGACACGGGAGGGAAGATATGAAAGCACAATATGAGGCTATGTGTATCGAATCGTGGAAGTATTAACTACAGTGTGCTGCGGTGCTTGTACCTGCTCGTTCTAAAAGTTCGTTGTAGGCTGTGGTGTAGATTTGTAAGAGTGTTGGGACCACGTTGCTGGTGGAGCACTAGCAGGTCATGCAACTTGAATGCAAAGGATTTGGGGTTTTAGGTTTTATTTCTCAGAGTTATAAACCTTAATAAGATACATTCTTTGTATAACTGAAAACCTTACAAAAGTAATTGTGCAATCATAATTTGTACAACTGGCTATTAAACTGAGAACAGAAGGGCAGTCCCTGCCTCAAGGGGTTTCCAATATGCGTAGAAACTTTCCCAGGCAAACTTAAATAGTCATCTTTTTATCTGTTTCAGTTAGGCTTTAAACATCTCCCTGAGGCCGCCTGCAGTTCTTTCATCACAGCCTTATATTAGCATCTAAGAACCAGGCTGTGCAATTGCTGTGCTTGTTTTCCATATGAAAATATGGCAAACGGAAGGAAGAAACAAGCACCGTGAGGATTGAAAAGGGAGTGGGAGATTTTGTCAAACCGGAGTGTTTCTCAGTCTGCAGTGTATCCCATCTTGGACCTGACTATGTCACTTTAATCAAAACAGCCCAAATGACACCATCTTTGGAAACATTCCCCAGAAAACAGGCTTTTATGTAACAGCAGGGTGTTGGTGATTTGGCTTGATGAAATTAATTCCTCTATTCCTTTTGCCCCAAGGCAGAGACCACATGAGAGCTGTGCTGCTTTGCATGCCATGAGCTTTTAGCTCCTTTGGATACATATAAATTGCAGCATTGGCTCATGCCGTTGGCTGAAACGCAAGCTGGATCTGAATCCCGGTATTGTTCTGTGTCAGTCCATACTTTATTTCCTCTTCATCTCCAAGGTTCCCCTCTTAGCCCTTCAGCACCAGTGTCAACTTACTCAAAGTATTTTGCCAGGACTGGGTATCCGAAACTCTTTGACAAATATGCCTTGGCAGGGCAGTTTTTGCTTTCTTTTCTACTTAAGGAAAACTTTGTGCATTAAAATGGGTGGAAGGTTTCTCAATAAGCCGTTGCTATTTAAAGAAAATAATCGATGCAGAGGCTTTTAAGAACATCCAAAACTGTTACACGAAGCCAGTTACCAAAATGTTGTCTGCTTACTTGGCCCTTTTATCTTCTGCAGCTGGAGGGAAAAAGTGGTTTAGTTTGTCTGATTTGTAATAAGATCTAAATTGTGGGTTGGATCGTCTGGCCAAGAAAGGTCTTACTGACTTAGGAAATAAAAGGTGATCAGGTAGATTGGGTGGAGTGAGTAACTAGTTTTTCTTTATATATCTGGGTTAGTATGAGTGGAGGTTCTTGTTCCCTTGTAGCAATGCATCATTTAAAAATCTGTGCCAAATTTAGTACATACTCTTGTTTCATTGCTTTTTCCAATGCTTAAGTGGACTGAGACTTTGGGAACTCAACCTTGCCCTGCAACAGATTCCTGTGTGACCTTGAGAAAGTCACTTAATGTCTTTGTTCCTCCTTTCCCTACCTGTACAGTTGAAATGCTGTTGTTTTGTCCAGTCTGTGTGGAAGATAAAGCTTTGGAGCAGGTACTGTCTGCTCTTAGGAATTAGTACAGTGTGTCCTAATCCTCTTTGGCTTTACTGTAAAAACAAAAATACCATGCCAGGCGACTGTAGTTAAAAAGCATATTTCAGAGCCTTCCAATTGCCAAAAAATAAGTGAAAGATACTTCTCGTTACATTTATCCTTCCCAGGCACAACATCCCATGGTTTTTAGAATGTTGAAGAAAAATATATATTTGACAATCAGTGGTGGCAAAACCTCTCCAGGAAGGAGATAGAGGGGCTTTTCTTGAGAAGTGTGCCTTCCGCATCATTTTCTACTGGGGCCTGGGGGGACAGCTAACATAATAGATACTCAACAGTGTAAACAGCATCTTGTCTCTTTCTCAAAGTGGCAGATGTGATCCTGGTTTCTACCTACTCTGTGCGATCCAAACTCTTTGTCAGCCTTTTCTGTTTGAATTCATATGTACCTGGTGTCCAGTAAAAAAGGATGGGAACAAGAGCAGAAAGATACAGGCCAAACACAGCTGCATTAGTGTCTTGGTTGCCGACTTTTTTTGCTATGTGAACAGTAATTCAGCAGAAATGTCCCTGATTATGGAACTATGCAGGGAATGTCTTGTGGGCGTCCTGCAGTTTCTTTTTTTCATGAATTACTGTGATCCAACTGCTAAACATTATGCAGTGATGTATCCTCTGAAGTTAGCCTAAGGCTTGCTGAGGAAGCGTGATGTTTTCCTTTGATGTCTGCGCAGGACCCTTACTGAACATGAATGTGAAATCCTTCAACACAAAAGGCTGCAGCTCCTCCAGCATAGAGAATTTAGAAAAAATGAGAACTTGTGTGTGCCTGACCTTCTCAGTTGGGGTTCGGTTGTTAGATAGGGAACACTTAGAAGCTCTCTTTTCTATCTTCTTCGATAGGAGTTGCTCCCAAACATTGTGGCCTAGCTGCTTCTCTGACTTCTCCAGCAGACTGCTGGAGCCTGAGCTTGTTGGTGCAACAGCCTCTTGGTGGGCTTTATGGCATGCTGATCCATGTTGCAACTGGGGGATCTTAAAAGGATTTGAAACTTTGGTGCCGGCTTTCAGATAAGTTATGGATGAATTCAGCAATTTCGAAGTATTTGATGCACCATGTATAAGTGAAGTAAGCAGCCATTGTTGGGCTTTTTGTTTTTCTTTTTTTTTTTTCCTTCTTTCTTTCTTTCTGTGTGGGGAAGGCGGTGTGTAATGTTCCTAGCACTTCGCTTCTCATGAACCAGCCAGTGTTGGTATGTCAGTTCGCCTTGAAGACATGAAGTTATTTGCTGGGCAGGGGAAGCATGCACACAAGCTAAAACAATAATCCTAAAATTATGATGTGGTTGTTTCAAAACTTTAATCTAATGGAAAAAGAAAGAGACATTTAGTAAGTGTCCAAGACTCATCAAGTGAAAATCCTGCATTTCCATCATTGGAAAAAACTGTGTGGAGTGAGGCGAGTATTCCTGTTGCACGGGTAAAGTTCTTACTATTTTTCATTACATGGGGTTCCTTCTTGCTTTAAAAGTAGATCTTGTTTCTTCCCAAATATGAATTTAAGTTCCCAGCTTCATGGTAATGAACTCTTAAGGCCAGGAGGAGCTATCACATCATCACATCTGACCTCCTCTAGAGCATGGGCCAGCAGATTTCATCATGATTGCAGCACATCTTTCAGAAAAAGCATTTAGTCTTGATTTGAAGACTTCAGGAGGGAAAATTCACTGCTCCCCTGGTCATTTTTTCCAGTGGTTAATCATCCTTACTATTAAAAATCGGAGACTTTGAACTTAGATTTGTCTGGCTTGTGCTTCCCGTCATTAGCCATTATTTTCTTTCTTTTGCTAATGAAATAGATCTATATTACCTACTATTTCTCCCTATAAAAAGTTGTGGTATACAGTGACCAAGGTCACTCTTGATCAGTTTTTTGATAGGCTAAACAGATTCAACTTTGTCATGGTGCAATGTTATTTTTTCCAGTTCTATATCATTTTTGTGGTTCTCTCCTACATCTTTAGCATTTCAACATCTTTTTGTGGAATGGAAACCGGGCTGGTCTCATTGTTCCAGCCTCAGGCTCAGCAGTGACATCTTTACAGCATGCACATTTCATAATTGTATTAGTCTTACTGGCTCAGCGCTGCACAGTAAGCTTCTGTTCATTTATTTGCTGTTAGCACTTTATGCACCAGGTTTATCAATTTTATGCACATTTCTAGAAGATCCAGTAGCATTTGGATCCTGCTTTTCAGCTCTTGTTCCCTAATGAATTGTCACTTCTAGGTATTATTTAGAGCTCACTTTTAATTGCAAGTATTGCTAGAGTTCAGTCTGTAAGTGATGAATAGCGAAGCAGTTCTGTGATAAGTCATTAGCATTTTTTAGCTTCCCATTTCACTGCTGTGAACTTGTGGTAAGGTATCTTGTAGTTCTTGGCTTCCATGAAGTTTAAAGTTAAATGTGGGTTGAGGGGACTTCAGTTCTCAGTAGAACAGTGTGTCATCAAAGTTGTGAAATGGGAGCCGTTTCCTTCACCATCTTGACCAGGAGATTGACCGTTGCTTGGGCAGAGGTGAACCCTTGCAATCGCGCTCATCCCCAGGACACCTTTACGAGACAGATTGGTGTTTGCTGTCCTTGCTGGCCTATATTGCAGCAGGGAGGAGGGGATTGGGTCTTGGAGGCTGTCATTTGAGTACCTCTCATCAGCTCTAAGAAGCCTTTATTTGAGAGGGAATAAACAAACAGAAATGCCCTTTGCAGGAAAAAGTCAGGATATGAAATCTGAGCTGTGTAATGAGTATTTATAATACCTATTCCATAGTACAGCTACCTAAACTAGATCTTTCTGTCCTGTGTAATTGCTTCCTCTGGGGCTTGCCCCGCAAGTTAACTGTGCTCCCTCAGTTCCTACTGTCCGTAATGGGATCTGAAGACAGTCAGGATCAGGCTTTTACTTCATCAGGATGTGGTTGTTTAATAGAAAAAGCCCAAGGTAATTCGTACCTCCTTGTATAATTGTGTTTATACAGCAATTAATTGCTATGTGATTTTAAAATATTTCATTCTGTTCCAAAAAAGAAGGAAAAAGGTAATAATTCAAAACGGTTTAGAATTCCCTGTCAGGGAGGAGGGACAGGGTAAAAATGGATTTTTCTAATCCATCACTTTCTTTATGGAAATAACTCTCCTTTTCATTTGCTGCTTCCTCTGCCTTAGAATTGATGACCTGGGCATAAATAAAATATTGTTCCCATTTATTATCCAGGGAACTGCCAGGGACGAAGGACAGTGAATCATCAGGGTTTTTGCTGCAACTGCTGCAAATCCTGAACAACTGGAGCACGGAGTTGATCAGGTCTGAGCCTTCCTGGGTTCGTGGGTGTTTCAGTTGTTGGCCCTTGCAGTTGGAAGAGGAGGAAATGCCAGCAGGCTCGAAGGCTTGCTGATGGGGTGAACTGCCCTATGAACTTCCCATGCAGGTTTGTACTTTTAATCGGATTTATGGTTGTAAGAATGAGCCCAGGAAAAACGCAGATATGAGCCTCCCAACTCTGAGACCTCTAGTTTAATCTGTAATTAGTCACACGCGCACGTGAGTGTGGGGGCCACGCAGGGAGGGCTTTTTCACCTCCTGCCTCTTGGGGAGAAGACCCTGGCTTCTCAGGAGGAGTCTCTTATGATATTTTCTGTTGCAGTCTCATTTTATAGTGGCAGGAAATGCTATCAGAGGGCTTCACATCTGTTTTAGGGGAGCTGTTGTGTCTGCCAGCGAGAAGCAGACCTCTCTAGGAGTCTGGCCTCTCCTGGAGAAGGGGCCTCAGCATCCATCTGTCAGAGGTGTTTGGCCTGGCAGTTTTTCTCATCCAGCAGAACTGAAATGGGCAAGGATTGAAGCTGGAGCGCAGAAGGAAACTCCACCCAGAGTCCCCTCTCTTAAAATACATGGTGTGTTTGCATGGAAATTGCAACTGTTAGAATAAGTAGCAATAACAAAGGTAGAAACTGAGACTGTCTCTACCTGAAACCTGGAATTTGAAGATTTCCAGTGATCTCTCTCCTTTCAGTGATTGCCACACAAGGAATGAGTTAAAATCAGATTAAGCTTAGCTGCTTATGGAGTATCTCAAATATGAACACCTTGATTCCAGCCCAGCTCTGAATGGGGAGGCTGGGGAGAAATGCAAGCGTGGGTACATGTGGTCTGCTTCAAATCCGTCAGAGGCTCGGCCTGTCCTGCACTCTGGCGTGGCTGAGAGAGCTCAGTGTCTGGGGACCTGTCCTCTGGTGCACACGTTTTTGTTCAATTTCCATAGAGGGCACATCCACAGTAATAAAATAAATTTCAGTACAACAATGCCTGTTTTATAGTAGAGACGAACATTTGGAATTTAGGCAACAGATTAAACGATGAAGGATAACTTTTGATGAACCTTCTCAGCAGTAGGGTGTACGTATGGTGGCTTCATCTCACTGCAGTGGATCTTACCCAGGGACAGAGAAGAGCTGCTGCCCTGGACAGATCTGCTTTTGCTGAAAAGCAAGTCTGCTCTCATTGTCAGCATTGGTGCTACTGTGAGCTTAGCGGCTGCATTAATGGAATACAGTGTTCCGCTGATACGTGGACAGTCACTATTATGCTTCTAATTAAATAACTTGTTGCATTAGCAGTTTCCATCTTCCATGCCCGTTCTGTCTTGTGTTTATCTCTAAAACCCATGCAGTAGCAATAATTAATGTGGAAAGAAAGGGCTTTACCCTCCCTCCTGCCACTCCTTTTTAAAATGACTTGATTGTTGGATGCTTTGAGCCAGCATCAACCTGCAGGAAGATAGCAGCACTCAAAAATGGGGGAAAAACCCCACAGCTGCTGCTGTAGCAATTGCAGATTCACCAGAATAAAATGCATTTTTCATCTCTCTGTATCCAGAAAGACACCACTGGGCTTTGTTGTCATCTTCTGTAGTTTTTCACAGTAAATAACAAAGTGCTTCTCTCCGTATTGTCCTACATACCAAAATGTAAAGGCTTGCGTTCGATGGATGTCACTGATGACTTAAGTGCTAGAGATGCCAAACTCATCTCAACTCCCTTGAACTTCCTGCAGATCGGGGAATGCTGGTGTCTGTTGGGAATGGGGCTGTGGAGGTGGAGGATCAGGGTTAACCAGCAGTATGGCCTGAGGCCCAGCACGAAGACCTGGAAGATGTGGATTTTCATTTCCTTCTCCCATCCCATGTCATCTAGATCAGACAGTGAATGTGGAGCTTACCATCTCCTTTCAGGCGTGCGTGTGGGAGATGGCCTGCTCTTCTGCAGGGCTCAGGGCACTGCTCCTCGGCGGAGCTCGGTGCACTTCATAGGGATGAACATCGCTTCTGCCAGCAGGCATAGCTTGGTAGTTTTCCTTGGTTTAATGTTGGGTAAATGTCGGTCTTCTGTCGGTCGTGGTCTTCTACTTGTTGTCAAGCAGGAATTAACCTGTGGTCTCTCTCTGTTTGTGAGTTTGTGGCTTGCTCTCTTTAATCCAGTGCTGCTTCTGTGGGCTGGCTTGGCTTACCGTTTGGAGTGCTCTATGTGGGGAGTGAAGCAGATCTCTAAGATATGTCCCTACCCTTTCTCCTCACTCCATCTTTCTGTGGGGTTGTAAGTGCTTCTTAGGCAGTGCACTTGCCGTTATTTTTGCCTGATTAAGCAGTCTGGTATCAATACGTATGTAGTTTCCAGAGGTTGGTGGAAATCATTAGAAGAGCCTGGATCTCTTTTAACTCTTCCCCAAAAAAAGAGATCGGTTTCCCATGAGATAGAGGAGAATTTTACCTGCACTGTACATTTGTATTATACAGCACTTTGTTCCCTGGCAGCAAGAGGCAGGGGAAGGACTGGGGATGACGTGTATACCCCACAGGAGGAAAACTGGACTTGCTCAAAGAACTTGATGCTCAATTCCTTTCCTATCTGCAAGGCCTGTGGTAGATCTTGAATCCTTGATCTGAAGCGAGGGCATGTGGCAGCCATCCATGCTCGCAGAAGCTGCGCCGCCCTTCTTCCTCAAGTCCGCCCAGTGCTGCGTTAATGCAGGAATGGATTTTCCTTTGGCAGAGGGAAGCTGAACAGGAGAGGAAGGGAGAGGTCGTTCCCTGGTACAGTACCCGTGCTCCCTGCTCTCACGGGGCTGCAGGGCTCTTAGTCACACACATCTATCCTCCCCTGCTTGGGCTGCAGAGAAGGGGGAGCTCCATCTCCTGCAGTATTTACTTTTAAAAGCAATTACTCTGATACTGCATCTGCTTTGTTTCCCACAGTATTTCCATCCTTTTTCATCTTAAAGTCAAGTTTTGAAGTACGACAGCAGCAGCAACCAGAGACCATCAAAATCACAAGAGAAGCCCCAAAATACTGTGAAGTTTTATAGAAGTAATAAATTTGGTGAATTTTTATTTGCCTTCAGTTGTTTGCGCCTTTAGCATTCACATTTTGAAATTTCACTTTGAAGTCTGAGGGCTAGAAGCACATTTAAAAATAAATAAGAGCAGAGTCCCGGAGCCCAGGGCTTTAACAAGGAGGCTGAATAGCACAGGACTCAAGATAACATGATGAATCTTAACAGCCTTGCATTTGAACTGAGTCAAAGTCTGGAGGGGAGCGTGCCAGGTGTGTTGGAGGGAGAAGGGGACAGAGCAATTTGCAACTACTTTCTGAATTTTGACATGCTTTATAGAGTTTTGTTCAGGCTTCAGCTTAGCAGAGCGGTGGCTTAAATTGTGCTAGAAAACCTTGCACTTGAAGAAGAACGAAAACCTCAATTTAGGCAATTTGTATTTCCCTAAATACTGATCTTCATTAATTGCAAAGCCTCCAAAGAGATCTCTCCTCTGCAACTGCAATATAAAATTCCCCTTTGAAAGAAGTCTCTTGTTCTCCCCTCTGGTGATAATGGGCAGTTGTGCTGACACATGAATTAATAACTGGGAATTTGCTCCTGGATCCTGACCCATTTAAATCAGTTTGTACAGCCTATCTGCCTGGGAGCAACACAGCCCCGTCGGAGCATTGGTGTCACCTTCGTGTTGTGCTGACGTGTGTTCGAGAACCGCTCCGATGAACAGGACAGAGCAGCGTTTCATGGCTCACTTCTGATGGGGTCGGGCATCTGTACTCTCCCACTTGTTTTCCTTCTTCCTGAGCAGCGTTGATGTTACGGAGATAACGCTGCAGGGTGTGCGCCGAATATCATCTTGTGGTTCAAGATACTTTCTCCTTAGTATTTTTGCTGTCTTGTGAATGGTGCTGATTTTTCTTAGTTTCAACTCCTAGAAAGATGAAAAGATGAGAGAATCTCACTTTAAAAAAAAAAACAAAAACAACAAAAAACCTGTTTTAAGTTCTTTTTTTAAAAAAAAAAAATCAGCTACTACTACTATTTGCCTGAATTTTGAGCCAAGCTGAGTGTTTTAAGGATCAGGAGGGGATGGCTGGCATGTGGCACTGGAACACTTGGATTTCAGAGGACAGCAGAGAGTCTGTGCGTGCTAAAGGGCTCTTGTAGGTTCGAGTAGGTCTGAAGACGGCTTCAGCTGGCGGTGACAGCTAACTTCTTTCAGCCTCTTTGGAAATTCTGCCCTTCAGTCTCTTCTGGTTGTGGCACAGGGGACAGAGGACTTGGACCCAGCTCACGCTGCATTGCTTCTGCAACGTGAAACAGTTCCAAGGGGTGAGGTTCTCCTCCGCACACAAAGCAGGAATTGATGCTTCCCCCCAAAAAGTGGGATATAGCAGAAGCGTGAGGTTCTTCAGTCACTGATAATTTGCTCCATTAAATTGACCTTTTCCCTGACCGCATCATCATACAGCCTTTTCTGAGCAGCAGGGAATTTATTTCACAGGAGGCGGAGGCGATGCCAGCGGGATAGCCTGCTGGTATTTTTGCGGGTGTGTGTTCAGACCTTTTGCACTGTCTGGCTGCAATCTCTCCCCACCTATCCTGTGCGGTGAAAGTGCTGAGTAGGTTCCTGTTAGGACAAAAGGCTCTTACCAAAAACACGTCTCGCCCCTGCTTGTGTCGGGTGTGGAGGGAACAAGGGGGTTGAATGAACACCTGCTGCTGCCAGGAGGCAGAAAAAAAATCGTAATAACATCTCCCATCAAGAAAAAAAAAACACGTAGTAACATCTTTCATCTTTCCAGTATGTGCACCTTCCTTCTCACAGACTACATAACCTGAGACATAAACACGGTGTAAAACTGCTCGGATGTAGCTGTTCCTCGGATGAAACATGGCAGACTCATAGTTATTCACTGTGTAATCGCACAGCAACGTAAACTGCTGGGGAATAAGGCCGTGCTGAATTAATTGAATTACTTGAGAGAGGAGTTTGGTCCACTAATTCCGTATTGACTTTGGGCTTTAAATAGCATTAAGGACCCACGTTAAAACTCAATTAAAACTCAGGAACACAGTTTGAACAGGGTAAGGTCACATGTGTGCACGAGGTGGAATAATGTAACCGGTTCCCTTGACATGGGTCTGTATCTTGCATAATCAGAGCAAAATTGAATCTCAGTTTAATCTGGTCATTGAATGTTCCTTCTGTGAGGAAGAATAAGGTGGAATTAATGAACCCTGAGGAGGTCTCTGTAGTCTGTGCAGATACAGGGACCAAGTAATTGAACTCATGCTCCCTTGGGAAATACTTGAATATGATGCAAGTAGGTGGTTGAAGTGGCTCGCGCTGCCTAGTGCAGCCCCCAGGATCTGCAGCAGGTATTTTCGTAGTTAAATTCTCCCAACTTACTTTCCACTGTGCAGTGACTCACAAGTGACCTCCTCTCAGAGTCATCATGCACCTAGTGCTGTTACCAGGCATAGTGGTTCCTCTAAACACATTGGAGGACTTATCTTTTTAATTAAATCATTGTTGCCATAATTAATAGGGTTTGAAAGGTGCCATTAAGGCAGAGCTTTCTGTGTGATGTTGGTTGTTAGGTGGGATAGCAGCTGATAGGAATTGGGTTGAAGTGCTAGAGAGAGCGGGAGGAGTGTGAGGAAAACCTGTGTTTTGGAGCATATCTTTATATGCAAACTTGTGTGCACTCCAGTTGCGTTGACATCATGCTTTGGTCGTACTTAAAGGTCTCCTTTCCCTATTCAGATTGTATTTTATGAGAACATCTCATCCTTACATGTTTAAGGGTTAAATCAGCAGCAAGAATAGATAAATCTTACAGTCAGTGTTGTGCAAGTGACTGTAGTAACTTAAAAACAAAAGTTGTACACGTAGGTGGGAAATAAGTGATATCACAGCTATCTCTGAATAGATCATTGGGTGAATTTTTCTCCCACAGGCTTCAGTGCCTCTTAAACCCGCGGATTCATAATACTGTTTCTCTCTTACTGAATTGCTCTGTCCCAGTGGGGGTGTCACAAGCACAGAAAACATGTCCTTTTTTGAAGAGTCCAGATGGCAGTGGTCATTTGGCTCCTCCTGATGCTACCATTTCGCATTGCCTAGGACGTGCCGACTGCCGTTGCTCTCCGGCGGTAGCTTTGGGCTCTCTGTTCCTGTTTGCATCCTTGCAGTGAGAATTATTTCTAGCTTTCGAGAGCGTAGCCTGGAGGGGCACACTCTGTTCCTTTTTCCCCTTGTACGTCTTTGGGACCAGTTGCCTTTTCGTTTTTGTTTTATTGGTTTCTTAAAAGGCTGCCAGCTGGATATAGGTAAGTGGGGGTTTTCTCTGCTGCAGTCTGCAGAGAACAAGCATCAGTATGTAGCCATTTAGTCCTGGCAACTGCTTCCTCTTTTTCCAGATGATTCCAGCCAGCTCTTTTTGTGGTTAGCCTATTGTCGAATGCCGTCACAAAGGCTTGGGGTATTAATCCTATCATCTGTTCAGTGTGTGGAATTGCTGAGTGGGCTGCGCAGTGAATGAGAAGCTGTAGGTACTAGGGAAAAGGGGTATGGTGTGTAGGCGTGTTTGGAGCACATTCAGAATTCATGCCTTTCCCCGGCTGTACTGATTGAATGTAAAAATTTCCTTCTGTGTCTCCAGCGGTCACCAGTAACGGGAATGTGCAAGTGCGAAGGTCTGATGGTGATGGAAAGGCAGGTGGAACGTGAAACAGGCTGGAGTGATGGAGGGGCATAGCCCTTCTCTGCGTCTGTGGCGGTCTGTGTGCTGTTGCTCTACTGAAGAAGGCTCTGAAGGAGTCATGCATCTTGCTCAGAGCAAACAGAATGGTAGATTCAGCACTGCACGTTGAGGCCAGAATATGGACTAAACCAAACTGACAGCTCCCAAGGTCATGGGTGTTGAATATATAAGGATTCAGCTTTGAGTTTTGGAGGCTGAGTCCATCTCTAGCAAGCAGAACGTGTCTGCCACAAAGGAGCTGGCACTTCTTAGATGCTGGCTGCGTGTTAACGCTTCCTTCTGTGGCAGATCTGGTTTAACAGCGTCTGTGAAACCCAAACTCCCTATCCTGCAGACTGTCTCTCGCTAGAGCTGCAGTTCTGCACTGTGGTTCTTTGCCAGCAAATTTAGTTTGAGAACTTCCTACTCTGAATGACTTGTGTCTGCCCCCATACTGTGATCATTAAGTAGACTGTGTGATTGCCCTTTAAACTGGATGCATGATATAGTACAAGGAGAAAAAATTATTTCTCTCAAACTCACCCACCCCCACCAAGTATTTGTTTTTAAAAATAATGATTTCACAGATCTAATTTCGAATCAGCACAGCTGAGGGGGCCATAATGAGTGTTTGTAAATTGGGTGATAGGAACTTCTTAAACCAGAGCAGCTGCCAAAGGCGTCTTAACATGGAGCTTCTGCCGTAACAAGAGACAGCTTGGCAGGCCAGGATCTGCAGCCGAGTAGCTGACTCCAGGCTTGTGGTTTCCCACCTGGGTGCTCAAATCAGCACTCCTTAGGCCCTGCAGCTTTCAGAGCCTCCATGCGGAGTGGAGCACCCAGGAGCGGGGAAGGTTTTTGAACATGAGTAGTCGGGAGGAAAAAGCTGTGTATTGCACATCTCAAAAGCCTGTGTTGTTTTTTAGAGGGCTCAGGCAGGATGGGGAGGGAGAGCTTTGTTGCTGGCATATACAGACACGTTTCCAGCCAGACATTGAGCGTTAGCAGTGCAGAGACAAATATGTGCTTGGGCTTTCAGTGGGAAACAACAACAAAAAATCCTTTCCATTTCTTTCAGCTGGAAAGTGATGCCAGGAGCTGTTGTTTTAGAGAATAAGAAGTCTGGATTTATAAGCATGCATGTGAGATACACCTTGGAATGCGTATCAAGAAAATCTACATAGAGAAAATGTGTAGCATAGAAAGTAAGTCTTGCTGCTGACTGTCACTGTTCAGGGAAAACCAAACGTGTGGTGGAAATCTCTTTTTGTGTTTCTTAAAATATAAAAAAAAACCCAAAGAAAAGAACACCTGTTTGTGTATAAATAGATCTGTTTCTTCTGATTTCATAGTGCCCGTTACAGCATGTGCCAATTTTTCTGGAGTGTCAGAAGAGCAGGAACATCTCCAGAAAATGTTGAGGTTACAACACCGAGATAAAACCTGCCTGTGCTACCTTTACAAAGATACAGTCGGCTTAGTCTCACAGAGAGCAAATGCACTGGTGAACTTGAGGTGGTTGCCAGCCTTTTCTCACTTCTTTTTATATGATTTGCCAAATCCTCAGCTAGCTGGAGGGTGAATATTAAGACAGACAGCAGCACTGAAAGCTAAGCAGTGATATGTTGAAAAATTCAGCTTGGGCAGGAGATAATTAATGTGATTTTTTTTTTGCAGTGACCGCCCTTTAGATACCCTAAAGCGCTGGCTTGAGCTGGAAGGAAGGGCACCTCTGAAAGGATGCTACTGTCCCCTGAGAGGGGGCTGGAATAGTGTCCAGTGAGCCCCGAACACAAAGCTGATGGGTTTGGTTTTGTTGTTTATTAAAGACAGGCCTTTGTACAGCAGTAATGGAAAATCCTATTTCTGTACCAATAAAAACTTTGCTCCCATGGTTGTTGTTATTGGCAAACTTAGTCACTTTGGTGTTTATGGAAAAGTATTTACTGGGAAGGACTGGATGGTTAGCAAGCTTCATCTGCTTTCATTTTGCTTTGATGGCACACATGTTGCTATGGGACCTTCTGTTTCATTCCTGTACCCCATCTACAGTCCATCCTTCCAGGCTGGTATCCCTCTTCTGCAGCGTGGGCAGCCAATGCCCCTGCTGTTTGCTGTAGCAAGATAGAGCGTTGCCTGGGTCTGGCTTGGACTCTTTTTTTTGGCCTGGGGAGGCATCAGCTTTGTGTCGGTTCCTACTTTACCACACAGGACGCTGAAACAATGCAGCGTGTGTTTTGTAGCAGTCAGGCTAGACCTAGTTGGCATGTGGGGTATCAGCCAGCTGACAATAACAATAATAAAGAACTTGAGTGCTGCAGAAGGATTAAAAGAAGCTTCTCTAATAAATGCAATTACACAAACATGCTTGAGCCATGTGTCCTATTTAATTCTTGCCCAAGACGAGGCATTCCTCAGGGTACTGCTTTTGTCTGAGTGAAAGAGATATCCAGGTGCCTCAGGCGTCCTCTCTGAATCCAGAGTGGCTCTTCTGTGCCTTGGGTGGCAACAAATATTGGGCTTCAGATTCCTCTGAAGAACAGTTATTCCTCCAGGACTGAGCCAATTCTTTTGCCAGGCAGTGACTTTATAGCTGGCAGAGCCCTTGCTGCCATCCAGACCTCACAGGCAGCTTTCGTTGCTGGATGTGGCTCCCTGCCTGCATGCCCTGTGGCATTGTGTTTGCCCACAGAGGTGCCTCTGCTCCGTGGTGAGGAGCCTTTTGCGTACGTTCTTGCAATTGGGGATCTTCCAGTGGGCCTTCGCCACTTCTGGAAAGTACCTTGACACCAAGAAGGGCACGAGGCTAAACACCGTCACAGGCTGTACTTGTTCTCTTGTCAGGGCAGTTTTAAATCACGCCTTTAATGTGTTTTGTTCTCTCCTGCTGGTGGGTGAATTTTCCGTCTCTGCCTTTCACATGAACAGGGCTCATGACGGAGAGAACGTCTTACAGGCTGTCACAGAGCTGCTTGCTCTTAACCCAGGCAGCACCCAAGAAATACTTGCTGGAGTTAATGGGTTGGTACCCCAGTTCTGGGAATTGGGACCGTGAGCTGGAAACATGCAGCAGCCTCCCCAGTGCAGAGGTGGCAGGAGGCAGTTGATTAATGCAGATTGTGGATGTAAGAAACGGGGTCCAGATCCATCCACAGGCTTGCTGATTCTCGGGCATGGCTTTGACTTTGCTTCTCTGGGAGGCAGCGGTTGGGCAGGCGTCGGGGTGCATCCCTAGGGCTGGACTGATGGGAAGGGACAACCTGGGAAGGGCAGGGACCTCCCGGAGATTGCTTTATGTGACACAGGGAGAGCACGTTTGTGCTGCCCCAGGGTCGGGTCATGCTTAACTTAACAAATGACCGGTGTTAGTGGGCCAGGGATGTTAAACCTTGAATGTTACTCACTTCTCTCAGAGATCTGTCTCCACCCTTTTAAGAGTATTTAGTCTGAAGTCATTGCTCATCTGTAGGAGCTGAGGTTTTATGAAAACCATTAAATATTCCAAGGTTCCTGGTAAGGTGCAAAGTAAAGGATCAAATGGTCCAGAAAAGCTGCTCTTTGACTTTCCGAGCTCCTTGCCCCTCAGCGCGTACATTCCCTGAGGTATCTCATGAGGTAACTTGTGTGCAGAGAGCAGCTGTGCTCTTGCTCATAAGCACCAAATGTTTAATTCAGTATGTGCTTGTCAAAGTACATTAAAAATGCAGGTAGCGCTTGCTGTGTGTGAGCCAGCTCTTGTGAGCGAGGCGCT
Source organism: Calonectris borealis (assembly GCF_964195595.1). NCBI lineage: Eukaryota > Metazoa > Chordata > Aves > Procellariiformes > Procellariidae > Calonectris > Calonectris borealis. The sequence continues at coordinate 4,044,348 of NC_134330.1, read as the reverse complement.
GTCACAGGGTGATGTTACAGACTTGACACAAACGGAGCCTGCAGGCTCTTGGAAGTGTCCCGGCTACCTGGAGTGTCCCACCGGGCTGGCATTGCCCCACTGCCTTCGAAATGCTGCCTTTTCGTGGTGGTGCTGTAAGATCCCGAGGAAACGTGGGGCAGAGAGGATGTGCCACAACTGGTGATTATCTGGTATGGTTTTGCTGCTATGTGGTTCTCTCTTGTCCACGTTCATCTCTATCCAGTTGTATCTCGTCCTATGTTTAGATCCAGTCCTGAAGATCTCGCTGGCATCAGTGGGAGTATGATGGCTTGCAGACACTTCAGCGAGGTTAAGGTCTTTTGTAAAATCACTAGAGTAGAGGTTGTATTTGTGTGCACAGCACCTTGCACAGATAGGTCCCAGTCTCTCAGTTTGGTTCAGCGTCCGCGTGTGCAGTCTTCCTGAGGGGAATTCACGTGCTGTCAAGTGCAACAGCGGTGTTTCAAAACTCTGGCAGTGCAACGGGAAGACTCCCTGAGCACCTTGGTTTTAGAAAAGGGATTCAAATCAATGTTTGGCAGCAAGGCTGCATTAGGTAAGGTTGAGGCATAAATTCATAAACAGAACTGAAAGGGTGAAAATCGACATTGCTGGGATACGAGAGAGAAAACGGCTTAACTCTTGAAAAGTACGTTGGGCTTGTACGGCACTGGAAATGCTGGTAATATCAGGTGAAGTTCCCGGTGGGCTGCCAGTACGCCTTGTGAAATGGGCAGACATTAGAACTGGGGGCAGCTGCTCCCTTCCCATCTGCAGGACAAGACCTCTGTTCATCAGTGCTCATCTCCTCCTGACATTTCGCTTTGTGCTCTTTCTGTTTTGAAGACTCTAACGATGTGCGTTTCTCAGGCCCTGGCTAACAGTTGCTATAACTACCATTAATGCAGCCGTTGAGGGCAGGTCCTGGTTTAGCCTTATTTCTATCAACCAGCCAACCGAATTTTGTTTTCTTGCCTTTCAGTCCTTTCAAGGAAGCCAAGGACGAGCATACCTCTTCAATTCAGTGTGAGTATAACTTTGTACATATCACCTCTGCATCTCTCAGGATAGATTTAAGAAAACCCTCATGAAGAAGAAAACAGAAGCACAGTCTTCCTTTAGAAAACCTCTGCCTAAGACTTGGGAGCTTGCTGAAAATGATTGGAGAAAGAGGCAGGAAGGCACTGATTCATATTTGAGTTTATGTTGAGGTTTCAGATAAGCAGCTAGGAAAAGCTGGATTTTTTCATCATCAGATTGAGAAATACGAGCTAACAGATGAGTCATTCTCTTCTCAGAGAATGTAGTTAGACCAAAAAGTAAAAGTTTCGTAAATGTAGAGAATAAATGATATCTAAATACGAACTTACTTTTTAGAGCTAGCATAAAAATTAAGTATAATTTTCCCAGTGACTGAAAATAGTTTTGGTGAGATGACTGCTGGGATGTCTTTCAGAAGAACTGCTGATTTCAGTTACATTTTTCAAGTTTCCATTTGGGAAAGTAAAAGTACCATTTTATCAATTTGGAAATGAAAATCTTTCTCGAATGCGTAATTAGTGCAATTTACTAGAATGTTATTAATCTTCTGTTCAAAGCTTTATAGAATTTTTAGTTGAATAAAAATTCTGTTTTACCTTTTCATTCTGCTCGGGAACTGCAAGAGATCTTTGTTTCGGGCACAGCTGTGGTACTCAGTATCCTGAACCTCCTGCTTATGTTTTCAAATACTGCAATAAAATTGCTGTCAGCCTCATTGTAGTGTCTTGCTGTGGAAGGACATACTAACAGGGAGCATCTCTCCTTTTTCCCCAGAGTTAACGTGGGTTGTGGCCCTGCAGAGGAGCGGGTGTTATTAACAGGATTACATGCGGTTGCAGATATTTACTGTGAAAACTGCAAAACCACACTGGGTTGGAAATATGTGAGTATCAGTATCGTTTGTTTTTCCTGTCGACATCTTTGCTCCAGCCCTTTCTGAAGGTGTGTGTATGGTAATGTGGTCTTGTGGAAAGACCATTAACTGGGGGACCAGAAATGCGGGTTCTGGTCTGTAGCCACGTCTTTTTTCCTTCCTGCGTTTCCATTTTCCCTCCTTGTGTTTGTTGTGTCCATTCAGAGCAGGAGCTCTTTGTGGCTAATGTATTTTTAAACTAAGAATATACACTGTGGGCCTGATTTTGGTGGGCATCCCTTAGTGATACTTAACATAAATGAGGATAACTTCAATCAGTCTTTTGGTTCATATTGTCTTTTTTTCCAGACGATAGCAGAATAATAGAATGATCCATGTATTGTTAATCCTATGTCCTTCCCACTGGAAATGCTATTGAATATGAGTTTATCTGTTTGCTGTCTCTTGCTCTTCATAAATGCAATTACCTTCAAATAAAGGCTTACGCTACATCCTAATTTGTGCTTCAGGAGGCACGCAGCATACTTGTTTGTCAAAACATTTTGACCAGTGTCTAAACAAAACATATATTGTATCTGTGGCCTCTGGACAGACATATTCTTTAACAAATCAGTTGAAAGGTTATAAAAAGTAAAGCACCAAAAATTGATGCGGTAGGAATTCATGCAGAAACACAGCATGGATCTCACAAATGGAGGAGGACACTAAGTACATAAATGGAGTTTATTGTAAAACTAAATACAAAATTTTGTAAACACAGCAGTAAGCCCAAGCCTCTCCAGCAATAGAATTATATTATTTCAAATGCATTACGTGCACGCAAACAGCACACTTGAGCAGAGCTGAACCGCTTTTGAGGATGCAGCCTCAATAACGGGGGTCCCTCCTGGTTAGGGATCCCATAGATTTCCTTACTTCTTCAGTGGTGCGGTGTTGAAGCACTGCGTGCTTTAGCTGCAGGCACACATCTCTGTAGAGCGGGTCCTTCTCGTCCCTCGGTGCCCCTTCGCTCCGTTTCCATGTGAAGTTTGCCATAACCCGCCTTGTTCCCGATGGTAGTGTTTTTACAGCATGTTTCATCAGAGGACTTCTGCTTTCTTAACAAACGTTAATAAATTCTCAGACCACCCTAGAGAGAGGTGGATTTTATCACTGATGATTCCTAAAGCATAGTTCAAGCAGCAGTTGCCGTTGGCCTACAGAAAGCTGCACGTTTACGTGGTGCCGATTGTTCTTTTTTTCTAGCCTGTAAAGACAGCTAGAAGGAGGATTTAAGATTCCTCCAACGTAATTTTCCTGAAAGCCAACAGGAGGGCTTGCAGTTTGACTGTTTTACTCTGTAGACAAGGCTACGACTTGTACCAGCATTCCCAGATCTGGTCTGTAACTGCAACTTTACCTTCGGATATCATCTTGATCTCATTCTTTCTCCTTTTTTTTAAGGAACACGCTTTTGAAAGCAGCCAGAAGTATAAAGAAGGCAAATACATCATTGAACTAGCTCACATGATCAAGGATAATGGCTGGGATTGAACGGAAAGAGCCCAGCCCTACCAGCGTGTAAGAGAATGCCATCCAACCGAACATTATATCCAAGAGTGAGAGAGTGACTGAACGCTTGGTTCCATGCATTTAGAGGCTCTGCAATTTGGGAGCATCTTCACACCCTTCTCCATCTTTATTGGTGACTGGCCTCTAAATTTCTGTCTCTCTGTCTCTTTGCTTTGTATCTGTTTGTGAGTTGACCCTGGCTGCTTCTCTCTCTGTTCTGGCGTTGGCTAAGAGAATGCACCGAGTGCCCGACAGCCATTCCATGTTGATGAATGTTTAAGTACAAACTGAAGTTGGCTCTGTGGTGGCATTTTATCAGAAGGTCTCGGTGCGGGAGGAAGACCCGAGTTTTGGGCAGGAGAAGGTGATAGGGGGTGGGGAGTGGGCCCGAAGGGAAGTCATCAGAAGTTGAAACTGTACTTCTCCTTTAAGTCCTTGAAACCAAGGCTTGAAACTATCTACTTGTCTAAATGGACAGAAAAATACCTCACGGCTGCGTTCTCTCCGAGTCGTAAAACCGCTGCTCCGTCGGTGGAGCTTCAGTCTAAGCCGGCTGAGCACAAGTCATAACCAGTTCCTCCCGCAAGCTAATCGCAATTCTGTGTTTTGTTTGCCATTTATGAACTTGATGTTTGGGGGGGGAGGACCTGAAGGCTGGAGAGATTCCCTGCCTTTCCTTTTTCTGACTGTTTCAGGGTAGGTAGGCCAAACATCCCGACAAAGCACAGCTGTGGGGAGCATCCTCACAGCTGGAGAAACCAAATCCTGACTCTTGAGCCCTTCAGAGAGGAGGAGAAAACCACTTAAGGCACAAGGGGGCTGGAGCTGCAGCTTAGAAGATATGACGGGGGGGAGAAGAGGCACGTGCTAGGCAAGAAAGAGGAAATGACGCAGAGGAGGATGGGGACAAACTTAGTAACGCAGGGTATCCCTTGATTTCCCGGCCTCCACTGAGCACCCTTGGGGGTCTTTTACCAATCCTTCACAAGTGCGAGTAGGAAAACGCTGTTAGAGAATCTTTTTCTTCAATCCCAGGCCCCAGTCATCAGCTCCGCTCTTGGAGCCTGGCAGAGAAATGGTGTGAGAGCGGGGAGAGGAGGGAGCAGAGGAGCCTGGCGGTTGTAGCAGTATTGCACAGGTGGATATTTCAAGCCATGAGGTATCCTCCCCAAAACCTTCCCCCCTTTTCCCACTCCCAGAAGCCTGTTGCAGGCACAGGGAGAATGGGAAAGAAAAAAGAAATTAAACATCTTCCCCCTACCCCTGAAATTGTCTATGCCTTGGAGTTTAAAGGGGAGGGGTAGATGTGGGCATCATAACTGCAAGGGACAAGTCCTTCCCATTTTAATTTTTTCATTTTAATTAGTGTGGACCTTCCCGAGGTGGTTTACGGGGAAGGGGCATCGTGCGCGAGAGGGGAGCTGCGTTAGACATAAACGACAATGTGAAGTTTGCTCTGCAACAGTCCAGCCAGTATCTGGTGCATAACTCGAGACTATTTAACCGAATTAGTTTTATCTCTCTGAGTGAATTTTCTTTTTGTTTGTGGAATTCTTTCAAGTAGGTTAATCATTGGGGGAAATCTTTCTTAATCCAGAAGGAAAGAGTATTGTGCAGGGGTTTGTAACTCCTTACGGAACTGAAGCTTTGGAGCTGTAATCGGTTGTCGCTTGCCCCCACGGAGGGCTGGCGGCGAGAAGGTAATTTGCTGTTAAATGAAGGGGGTGTGAGCAGAGACGCTACTTAAGGGTCAGGGTGGAACTTGCGTGTTGGGTCCTTGTGCTGAAACGCAAACCTGATGGCCCATCTAAGCAAAGGCTGTTTTTTCTCTTGAACAACTGTTCCTTACAGCCTTGGAGAGGGAAGTGAGGTGGAGGCTGGCCGCGGCTCCTGCAACGGATGCAGTTGGCTGGGTTTGTGGCTAGCCTGTTAGGAGGTGGCTTCTGCCTTCACCCTTTCTGCTGTGGCTGTGTAACAGTTGCTTCAGCTTTCGTTTCTGATTGTCTCTGCTTCCATCATCCACGTTCCCTTCGGTGACAAAAACCTAGTAGGAATCAAAAATTCTGCAGTACCCGCTATCTTGTTGACTTTGGCACGGACCTGGTCCTTTGGTTGGTGATCCATGACAATATATTGGGTTTTGACCAGTGGGAAGTAATTTGCGTTCTTTGAAGAGCTCTTCAGCCTCCCCAGATACGTAGCCTTTAAAGGGGTCTGGTTGGAGCTGGGAGAAGTAAGGGATAACCCCAAATCATTAATATGAGGTTGAGAAAAAGAGCACACAGGGGCTTGTGGGTTTATGTTGGTATTTAGAGTCATGGCCTATAAAAAAGCGATATAAAAGGTAGGCCTGTCTAGAGGACTGCTCTGAGAAATAAGAACAGTTACTACAGAGAGCTACCAGATGTAAATGTTTTTATCCATATATTTGGGACAAGAAAGGACGATGATCCATCAGATCGGGCTGTTTTTAACTGTTCACAGGAGTTACGCTTTTAATGGCAACCAGTCTAAGCTTGAATACGGCAAGATCTTAATCTGCTTTTAATTGGTTTTGTCCCATCAGCATCCACAGATTTCACACTTGCTGAGAATCTGGCCTCAAACCCCGATAGGGAAAAAATACGTGTGCCTGTGAACGTCCCCAACACCCAGAGAATTATCTATAGAGTGACTTTAGTACAAGGTACAGGGAGATAAGGAGAAAGGGGCTTGTGAGGCTCATTGACGTTTGTTCTCTGCTATGTGTCCATTAAATATGAAGTACTTCTTAGTCCGCTGCTAACTCATCTGTGACTTACTGTATTAAGACACATGACAGTACTGGAGGCTGGTGACCAGGCAGGATGATCAGATCTGTGTGCGAGTGGCTACCACAATCAGCGCAGGCTAAATTGGTGACTCGTGGAGTGATATATTCAGAGCATAACCAAAGAACCTCACTCTCTGCATCCCTCTGGTCGTGCGAGTTGACTGTAGCCGGTTCGTTAGCGACTGGGGTGAGCAAGGTGGGACCGCTGAGCTGGAGATGTGGTCCATGGAAGCTGCCTCCTTCAGGCAGGCAACGCCTGAACGCAAACAAGCACCGAGTGCCCGTGGTGCTGCTTTCCGTGGGTGCATCCTCGAGAAAACACAAACAGCAGCGAGTTTTGCTCTTTTTTTATGTGGCAGCCTCGTCTCTGGCAAGCTGCGTGCACCCTTGAGTTTACATCACCGCCATCTACCCCAAAGCTCAGACTTGAGTAAGTTTTAAATTGTTTTGCTCTGATGGATTATCTGGTGTGAAATCCTGATCCCTGTAATAAATATTCAGATGATAATATATACAAAGCAGAAAAAAACCATTATCTTGTGAAATGTACTTTTGTAAATAATATTTAATTTTTTAAAAAAAATAATATATTTGGTGCTGTTTTCTCAGAGCCCCTCCCTGAGAGCACGTTTTTGTTGTTTATAAATGATACTGTTTCCTTCTGTATTTGTTGGAAAATATGTTTAAAGGGAAACAAAAATCATAATATACGTTGTCCTCTTAAGTCGATCCATTTTTCCTCCGGACGTGGCAGGAGAGCGGAGTCACTCCTGCGTCCATCCGGCAGAATTCGTCGCTGGCGCAGGCGGTGGCCGGGTTACGGACAGCAGCCCGCGCTCCGGGCGGGCACTGATGTGTGGGACGGGAGGTAGCTCCAGGCACTCGGGGAGCGCGCCGGTGCTAAACACCTTCGCTCGGTGCCGGAGGTCCCGTCCGGCAGCCTGAGCCCCCGTCGGCTCGCGCTCCCACGGCCAGTCCCGCGAAAGCCGGAGGGGCTCCGTCTGGGCACGACTCCCCTGAGGAGATCTGGTTTGTAGGAAATGTTCTCTTGCACCAGTATTGGCTGGAGTGAGGTAGATACCGAGACTTAGAAAACAGGATTGAATATAAGCTGCAACCTCTGAATCGCTGTTTCCAGTTGCTTGGGGGCAGCAGGGATGGAGGATGGAGATTTCTAATTAGTCATTGTTTTTAAACTAAAACGTAAGTCTTTGGACATGGATCCTGGTTTTCTTTTGGGTTTTTTTTTCGTTGTTTGTTGTTTGGTTTTTTTTTTAAACCAGGCTGCTACATAACAAATCAGAGTAAAAGTTTACCTCTCTAGCAGTAAAGTTCTTTTTGTTTGTTTGTTTTCCTTTCTGTCTTTAACCTCCCCCCTTCTCGCCCTTCTTCGTTCTTAATTCATTGGGTCTCTTGTTTATCCCAAAGTGGACCAACAGCACAAACCACTGGACTGTGTTTTGCTGAGCAAGGAGCTGTTTTCAGTACTCAATAACTGTTGCACGCTCTTTAATTCTCTGTTTTTGGTGCACACGATTTAAAAATATAGAGAAGAAAAACCCCTACGAATGAAATCTGTTGTTCTTGTGATGATCAAGTGAGAATTTTCTCTGTATGCATTTTTCTAACTGGTATGTGAGAGTGTGTATTCATGCATTTCACTGCACTTCCTTGTTTTGGGAGGAGCATCATGTTTCCGTGTGAACCAGTTCTTGGATGAAGAGGTGACACCCAGACACCCGGCTGGGTGAACAGGTTGGCGAGAACCAGAGCTCAGCTCAGTGGGAAGCAGCTCTTCCCACCAGGTGAGAGGCCTCAGAAATTAAATGCTCAGAAAGAATTACGTTAGACGTAGATTTTGCAGAATCCTGTTTAAAACGAATAAGCAGAAGAGGGGAAACAAAATCATCTTGAATTCAGAAAAAAACCCCAACATATTTAAATGCAAGCAGAATGGCATTGTGTAAGGTACAACCACAAATAAGCTATTCTCATAGTTACGAACTGTATGTATCCTTTGTTTTGTTTTTCATAAGGAAATGGGAATGCTTCCCCACTGACAAAACTAAAGGACAATATTTCCAATACCAGCCTGTCTGTTGATGCTCTTGTGTTTACAAATTGTGTATACTTTTATTTCTTTGATCTTATTTTAATTTTTTTTTTTTTGGCATATTCTTTCAGGTCATTTGCTTCAGTAATAAATGCAATTGTTTGTTTTCAAATAATTGGTTTTCACCTTTTCATGTATTTGTACATTGTATATAGTTCTTCAGTATTAGAGGGAGGCGTATTGTTTGTCATATTTACAATATGTGTTGGTGCTCATTTGAGAAAATAAAATTTTCAAGTACTAAAACTGCTGGTCCCTGTTTCTGTTCTACTTTCTGTATGCAAATTGGAGGCAGCGAAATTTGGTTGTTCAAGAAATGTTACATTTAGCTTGAAAATAGTCAGATTACCCTCTTTCCTGATACCTGCCCGTCAGGAGCAGTCCCCTGGTGTGCACTGGATTGCGTCGGCACTCAGAGACCGTAGCGACGGGCGAGGATCCCGTCGGGCGGAGCAGAAAGATGATCCGTGGCCCCTCGAGTCTACGATTTAGTACAAGAGGAGATCCCAGAGGGACCCAAATGCTGACGCCCGGCACCATCGTGCCATAACCGAGTGCCTTTCCCTAACAGACCAGCCCGGGAAGCACATACTTTGTTTTGTGAGGAATTACACGATTTTAAGGTATTTTTCAAGCAGCAAAAATAACAAGAAACCCATGAAATAAAATCCCCTAATTCTCATTAAATCGTTTCCCATGGATGAAGGGTTTTGTCAGCACCGTTACGTAGCAGTGCCTACAACGGTAGAACGGGTCAAGAAATTCCCTGTGGCCATAAAACCACCCCGGGGTTTGCAAGTTTTGCTTGTTGGTGGGGTTCGGTGTGTAGCTCCGTGTCTTGTGAGGTCGTGTTGCGGTGACTGGAGGAGATGCCTGTTACTGGCAGTTGAACCAAAGCATCGGTAGAGCCGTCTGGCGAGTTTGGGTATTTGCAAGTCAAACGTCCGTTTCAGGAGTTCAGCGAACGAGGTTTTCCTGGGTTCGATCCACACTAGTCCTGAAGCAAAGAAAATCCGTGCGTGGGCAGCGGAGCTTGCGCTTCGGAAGGAAGGAGAGGACAGAAGGGCGATCCTTCAGTAGTGAAGTACAGAGCAATTCCTTTGAACAATGGAGGGAGCTCGTCCGTCCCGGATACGCGCTGTGACGTTTTTACGAGTCATTTTTGGTAGCTGCAGCTGCCACCACCCCTCTCCTCTGCCGGCATTCACAGAATTGCTTCTCTGCTCCCAGGTGAGCGGGGTACAACGTACCCGATTCCTGGTGCCTTCAGCTCCAAAATCCATTTGAGATTGCTGCCGGATTGAAAGCAGTGCTTTATTTGAGGTGGTTTTGGATGAGCTGATGCAATCCCTCTTCATCCCGCTGCTGAAGATGGCTGGGACCTGTCCCCATGCCCTGTGCCAGTGCCCGGCAGCTCACCGTGCCGCCGCACGCCGCGCCCTTAATTCCCCACGTGTCCAAAAAAGCAGCTTAAACCCCTTTGGAGAGGACCCGATCGTGCCAGCTGCTAAATGCCCTGAACTCAAAGCGTAGCTCAGGCCGTCGCAAGAAAAGCTGCACCTGAGAGGTCGGAGGCGGGTGAGGAGCCAGGGAAGGTGCGACTGCGAACCGGCGTCCCGTGCGTGCCCTCAGCGTGGGCAAACAGGTTCAGCTGATGGGACAGCCGATACGATTAATTGCTTCCCAACGGGTTCAAGGTAATTTGAGTTCTCGGTTTCGCGAAAACCTTAATTCGCTGCCGCTGGCGCCGCGCCTGCGTGTGACGTGCTGGGTGTGTGCTCTGGAGGCTGCCGGTGGCATCTGTAAGAGGCGGGAGGATGAGACGGGCGGTGCCTCCGCCCTGCGCAGCAGGAAGGTCTCGGGGATGACGACACCTCCAAAAAACGCGAGGCCGGTCCTTGGGGCATGCCGTGGCGCCTGGAGATGAGCACGGTCTGGTGCGGGGCGGCTCCTCGCCGCTGTGCCGTCACCAGGCCTGTTCCTGCAAACCCCCGAAGCTGCTGTTCACGAACGGCTGCTGCCGCGTCACTCAAAAAGCCCAAAGGTTTTAACTCCGTTTCCGTCTCCTGTTGTCAAGACAAGCAATTACACCATTGCCAGGGCAGCTTAACCAAGCGCCCGCGTCCCGTGGCCGTGCACGTGAGCACAAGAAGAGGGATTTGGTTTCCGCCGCAGTCAGCTGTTCCCGATGGGGCGAGGACACGGGCAGCGCGGTCCAGCCGCCATGGCAGGGCTGGTGCCTCCCCGCACCCCGTGCCTCGAGGCGCAGCGGGTGACGGCGGGGTCGAAGCCGTCCTGCCCCCGGGCCGCCCGCGCCAGCTGCTGCCCTCGCCCAAAACAGCCAGGCATGGAGGGACCGGGGCTCCGGCCCTTTTCATCGCCTCTAATCCTTTTATATGATTTAGAGAGGAAAACAAAACTATTTCTGTCTTGTTTCCCCACCCTCCTCCTGAAACCTGCTGCTTCTGCTGGGGCGGGAGGGTGCGATCCCGGGTGGTGTGGGCAGAAATCCCGGGTGGGGTGGGGAGGGGAGGGGACCGGCGGACGTGGGGGCTGCTGGCTGCTCCTCTCCGGTTCCTATTCACCAGCCGAACTGTGTGCATCGGCCGTGGCGCCTCGCCAGCTCGGATGCAAGCCCTGCAGGGAAATTCCCTGCAGGAAAAGGCGGCGTGCTCAGTATTTCCCACCCTCAGCATCCAAGCAAGAGCAGGAGGGACGACTCGAGGGCGTCTCTCAGCAACAGCCTCGGGAAGAGCCTCCGACCCCGCGTCAGCCCTTTGGCTCCGTTTTGGATGAAAGTGGAAAAGGGCCAGAACCGCGACACGGCCTCGGGCTGCGCTTACGCCGAAGGCGCGGAGCAAACCCCTCGGCCGGGAGGCGGTGGTGGTACCCGGCCGCTGGCGCAGGGTCGGGGTCTCCCCCGCTCCCGGGGCGACTCCCAGCCGGGGCGAGGAGGGGAGTCGCAGGGAACAGCCGCTATATTTGCGATTCGGGGCAGCGCTCTCACCGGCTTGCCTTGGATGTATTATTAAACTGCAATTAGAGTGCAAGCAAGCCAAAGCAATCTATTAATAGCCGAGCGCAGATAAGCTGACTCAGGCAGCAGCAGACGTGGGCTCTGGCAAGCGGCTGCAGCTTTGCTGCTGCAAACTTGGCCCACGGCTCCGCAGCAGGAGGGAGGGAGGGAGGGATGGTGCGTGAAACCCCCTCCTCGGACCCCGCGGAGGTGCCGCCCCACGAGGTGACGGTGCCGCGGGAGCCACCATGACCTTCACCCGTGGCCGGAGGACGGGCTACAAAGAGCAAGGGGGCCGAGCGCGGGGCAGGTCCCGGAGCTCCTCTCAGATCCTACCCCTCACAATGAGTTTTTTTTTCAAAAGATGATCACAAAGCTATAAATACAGCGGCGCCGGCGGCCTTTAATCCTGCTTCAAGAGCAATTTGACGCTCCTGCTTTGCTCTTCGGCCCTTCTTACGGGACACAGGAGCTGGGCAGGGATGCTGCCGCTTGCTTCTCCGGTGGTTCACCTGATCCCCTCTGTCCTCTCCCAGGTGAACCGCCCGGGGTTCAGCCCCAGGGACGCCCCTGGGCTTCCCCCCCGCCGCCCCTCCCGCGGGGACAACGGCTCCGACCCGAGCTGGGGGATTTTCTTGCTGACAGGGAGGATTTCCAGTAGCGCTTTCAGGCTGCCAAACACGCCGGGGTTATTTTTACCTGGCTCCAGCCCGGGGTATAAATAGCATCGAGGCCGTTCTCCGTCGCTGGCCAAGAAACATCCCGTGGACGCGGGCTGGGGACGAAGGAGATGTCACCCAGAAGGCAGCCACCCCATGGGTGGCCACAGAGAGGGGTCCTGGGGGGGGGACGGCTGAAATGGCAGAGCCCCGGTGCCACCCCTCTCCACGTGGCCCCCAAAAGCCACCGAGCCCCCAGTGAGCCCCATGGCCGGGCAGGTTTCCTCGGCCTCTCGGTGCTGTTTTGGGGGGTTCTGGAGGTGTTGCGGGCACAAACCTTGTCCAGGCCATGCAGGAGATGACCACCTACACTAATTATACATTAAATCTTTCCAGGAGAGACATCCGTCAGTGGGGTCACCCCAAGTTTGTAAGGGGGGACCATGCCCGCGAGGGCAGGCGCTGCCTGCGAGGACAGCAGGGGCAGGGGTGACGGACATCACCCACTCGCCTCCTGTGGAAAAAAAGAAACGTGGAGATTTTCCAGCCTGCCCTGTTATTTATGGCTGAGGATGGAGCGGCCGGCTCCCGGCGGGGGCTGCCCCTCGCCACAGAGGACGTTTCTGCAGACGGTTTGTTCCCCACATATGGAAACTTCTGATTAGGTGAAGTAAAATGCTGGGGAAAAGAAAATAAAATACTTTACCAGGGGTCCGACCTCGCCCAGTGGAAACGTGCCCCTCGGTAAAGGGTTTCTGTGCGAGTTTTTGGACGGTTTACAGAAATAACAGAAGGCTATAGGAGTGCGCTTTTATATAGCTCTGCTTCCTTGTGAAACCCAGACTGGTGTTTTCTTTTCCACTTGGACAAGGATTTTCCCATAATTGTGCTATTTTTATGAAGGTTTCAGGGCAGAAATCGAGGGCCGAGCCGAGCCTCGGTGTCGGAGGAGCTGAAACGTTGGAAGATTCAGCCGCTGACGCAGGTTTCCCCTCTTCGCCAAGTCGCTTCACTAGCAGATGTCTCGCCCTGTCGAAATGGGAGGTTTGCTCCATCCTCACCTCCCAGTGACTTTTTTCTTTTTGGAGTTTCCCACCTGGAGGCGAAGTGGCCGTGGCGCAGACGCCACGGGGTGCCTGGGGGGGGGGAGCGCTGGAGCCCCCACGGTGCAAAACAGGGCTGCAACCAAAACAGGGCACAAAACTGAACACCTCAGCAAGGCAATATAAATTTCTAACTGCTGGCCAAGGGGCCTTTATCTCCCGCGTTGCAGCTCATCAACACCCAGATTGCCGCTGATGAGATAAAGCCGCAGCGCAGGGTAACGAAGCACCGGCAGCTGATGGCTGAGATGCTGCTGGTGAGGTATCAGCTGTGCCTGTCACAAGGGCCGCCCCTGGCCCCCAGGTTTTGCTGGTTTCTGGAGAAACCATGACATGTTTGTGCTGGGAGGGAGCTTTATCTGGAGTGTTGGTGCTGCTGAAATCCTGGCCAGGCTTTGCTGCTCAAGCTCGTCTCCCTGGGATGGGTGCTGTGGCAGGTCAGCGGCAAGGAGCTGGGTGGGAGCAGGTTTTTAGGGGAAAAAATGAACTGGCTGAAGGGATGAGTCTGTGTGGTCTTTAATTTGAGCTGGGATTTCTTTCTGAATGCAATATTTGAGCTGTTTGTTGAGCTGCTGTGGCTCCGTGCTCCCGGTTGTCAGGGCTGCAGGAGGAGGTGGTCACCGCAGCCGCGATGGGGGATTGTGGACATGGATCCTGCCTGCAGGCTTCTGAAGGTGAATTTAATCTTTTAAACACCGATGCCTGGTGGGGACGAGCTCCCACGAGCTGGGAGCTGCCGGCAGCCGGTTGGCTCCGTTGCTGGCGCCCCGAGCCATTAGCCAGGCGGTAAGAACGTCCTTTATTTAATCATAGCCACGTCATACACGGCGTTTCGGGATGTGACGGGTTGCACATCCCTTCCCAACCCGGCTCATCCCGGCGGGTGCCTGTGGAAGTCGGGGGCTGTTGATTTGCTCCATGGGTTTTCGGCAGCTCTTTGCTCTGGGGCTCCCTGCCCTACAGAAGGGGCTGCTGTTTCCCCTCCTCAATTCCCCCCAGGTCCCAGCGGCCCCAGATATACCAGGAGTTTCCTTGGCTCCGTTTGCTGTCGGCAGGAGAAGGGGAGCTCAGCGTGGACGGGATGGACCCAGCTGACAGGGGAGGTGTCTGCACGGTGCCCCCCGTGAGCTCCGGAGCAAAATCCCTTCTGCAAAACCTGAGTTCCCCCCAAACGCCGACCGTCCAGCTTGAACTGGGCTGGTTGTGCTCTTTGTACCTGGCTTGCACCGGGCCAGGCTTTGGCTTGGTTGGGTTTCTGGGAGCCATCAGCCTCCATCACGACCCAGCTCTGAGCATCCGCGTGTGCATCCCGTGTCCTGGTTTCTCAATCAAAAATCTGGGAACCGGGCAAGTTCAAGGCTTAGGGAAAAAACCCTTGCTGGAGGTGCTGGCTGAGGGAGGAGAGGGCTCGTTTTGGATTAGTTGCCCACTAGCAAGAAAAGCTATTTTGAACCAGAGGCTGGGAATGTTTGCGCTAATCCCAGGTGGAAGCTGATTAAGGGCTCGGTGGGGAGATTCGGAGCAGGTCCTGGGGGCACGGGGAGCCCCGCTGCACCGCCTGGCAAAACCACCCCGCTCATCAGTGATCAGCAGAAGGCAAAGCTCAGACCTGCGCTTCCCAGGATGTTGGGGGGGATTTCATTGCACAAACTCTCGCCAAAGTCCGTGGAGCTTAAGCCTGACCTTTGGCAGCTTTCGGCACCCAGGAGCCGGGGAGGGGGGAGCTTTGTGCTCGTTTCCAGGCTGATGAGCAAAGGCATCGCAGAGGCACCTTCGTTAGCGCTTCAGCTACGGGTGACCCAAATTGGCACCGTGGCAGCGAGTGCCTTTGTCCTGTCCGTGTCCAAGGAAAATATTTAGACTTCAGCCACAATTTTCAGAGTCTTGCAAATTTGTTTCTACAGGACGTGAGCCGCAGCCTGGGTTACCTCTGCTTCGTGCCGCAGACGCCCTGCACGGGCAGTGCCCTTTCCAGGGAGCAAAAGCCACAGGTTTTAGGTGGGATTTTGAGGATGCACCAGCCATTAAACTTGCTGTATGGATAGAGCTTTCCCCAGGGAAGGTTTTCCGTAGCTCATTCCCGCGGGTGTCTCCTCTCTCTTTGCAGAAAGGGAGGTGCCAAGCACAGGGACACAACGTCTGGCACCCGTGTCCCTCCAGCATCGCTGTGCCCGGCACGGGAGGGTGGCAAAAAGGTCTTTGCAGGAACAGCAAACAGCTTTTTGGGTCAGTTGCCTTCAAGCATTTGGAGCAGCGAGTCTTAAAGAAAGCCGTGGGAGATCTTCCCGACGTGCAGAGCAAAGCTCCCTGTGACGGGAAGCGCCTTGCAGACCGATGCTAGACCCCAGCGGGCTGCAGGTTGGGCCCTCCGGACTTAAATATTTGCTTTTTATCTACCTTGCCCTTGCCAAGTGCCCGCACAGCCCCGGCCCAACAGCAGCCCCTTGTCCGCGGCTCGCGGCTTCGCAAAAACACGGCGCAGCAAACAGACGCCGGGTCTTGTGCCTCGCAGCTCACGAAACCACAGGGCTTCCTATATGTATAAACGCGGAATTCTTCACCTCTATCATACCCAGCCCGGCCAAACACCGCTGAGCATCTCCTCCAGCTGGGTAAATATTAAGCAGGCTGGAGCCCGACTGCGGGCAATGCTTCAGCAAACAGCGTCGGGTGTAAACACAATGTAACTTCCTCTCCAGAAAAATATTTACTTACCTCTCTGGTCACTCTTGAATTGAAAACACATTTGGAGCGGCTTGTAAGGGATTGCTTAGATTTGATTTTCTTAATTTCTTTCCTCCCCCCAAGCAGCGTTGGGCTCCGGGGCTGCGCGTTGGCTCCACGAGGAGCTGCTGCCCTCCACAGTAGCTGCATTATAGCGAAGTCTGAGGCGTTTTTAAAGACCCGGTTTCAGGTGTTTATGTGCTGTTGCATATAAATCACACCTCGGACTATGCGCCCTTGTATCTGTTCACGGGCTCTCAGCATTTAAAACTTTTCTGAGGCTGAGACCTGGCTGCACAAAGAGCCCGAAGCACGTCCTCCTGCCTCCCTCCTCCAGCCCACCCAGCCCCAAACCCCCCACCTCAAATTCAGCTGCTGCCTGGGGGGCACCGAGCCCTGGGCTTGTCCCAGGAATTAAGGAAGTTAATTAAGGACCGAAGCAAAGTCCCAGGCGAGCTCTGTGTGTAAATTGTTGCATGCATATATTTGCATGTACCTGAATGCA
This sequence comes from Calonectris borealis, assembly GCF_964195595.1. Taxonomy (NCBI): domain Eukaryota; kingdom Metazoa; phylum Chordata; class Aves; order Procellariiformes; family Procellariidae; genus Calonectris; species Calonectris borealis. The sequence continues at coordinate 4,027,929 of NC_134330.1, read as the reverse complement.
GTAGGTAAGCTGGGAGCAACGTTTCTATTTAACGATGCTCAACCACCCCCGTTTTCCGTACGCATGGGGAGCGAGGAAGAGCAGGGAGAGCCCAGCCCGTGCTCCCCGCCCCGTGTCACCGGTGTTTTATCGCTTGGATAATGTTTTCCGAGGATTTGGAGGAAGGGGCTGCGTGCTGGGCTGGCTGCCCGGGGGCTGGGGGGGCGGGCGGTGGCTGCAGGGTGCACGGAGCCCGGGCTTTCGGGTACGTAGCGTCCTTGGCTTCTTTAAATGCGTTTTCAGGAATTAATTTTTTTGTCTCTTTGGAAGATTGCAAACTAAGTAGCTCGCTCCGATCAGTATTTTTTTTTTCCCTCTAAAAGTAGAGAGTATTGGTGAATCTTATTTTGAAAAAGTTCCGTCTGTAATCTGGGACGTCTGGCCCCTTTTCCTCCCCTTACCCGAGGCCATAGCGTGATATTGGATCAGAGCCCCCCAAAACTGGCCAGAGCGTGCTATGGGATCGGAGCCCCCCAAAACTGGCCAGAGCGTGCTATGGGATCGGAGCCCCCCAAAACTGGCCAGAGCGTGCTATCGGATCGGAGCCCCCCAAAACTGGCCAGAGCGTGCTATGGGATCGGAGCCCCCCAAAACTGGCCGTACCCGGGCACGCGCAGCAGCACGAAGCCCGACTCTCCCACCCGCACCACGGCGAGCGCCGAGCTGGGGCAGGCACCGCTGGGACCCGCGGCCACGGGGGTTAAGCCACGTCCCTGGTGGGAGCAACCGAAGCCCTGTGGCCTCCTGCTTGCCTCCTCCATTTTTCTCTGGAATACCCCCAAAAGCTCGGCGCGGGGTTCGGCCGTGCTGGGGGTGCTGCCGGGCGGAATGGGCGGGAAGCACAACTCCTGCTTCGGTCCCCGGGGCTGAGCCGAACTCTCCAGCAGCGATGTCACTATTTTTGTCGGGATTAAAAGGAAATGAAAATTAATCCTCAGAGTCCAGGGAGATCTCTGGGGTTTAGCATTTTTTCCCCTGATCATTCATTATTTTTAGCAGATGCTTTTTATTTTTAGCTCCTGGCGAAGGCAGCAGGAACTCGAAATCCCATCCCAGCGTCCTCGTCATCTCAGCGGGAGAAAGACGGGAGAAAGGACGCGGTGCCTGAGCAGCCCCAGCCCGGGCAGGACCTCGATGGCCAGCAAAGGCACGGCAGGGCTCTGCGGGGGGAACACATGCACCAAAATATTCTCATCATCACCGAATTTAACACCCAAGCGGCCTGCCGGGCTTCAGCCGGGCTGGTTTGCACTTGCGCCGGCACAGGCGAGCTCAGAGCTTGGCCCCGGCTCCCTGCCTTCCGTTACCATAATACCCTTTCTTAAATCATTTTGCTGCCTCACATATTTGCTTCCTGTATTTGCATTTTGTTAGCGAGAAAAAAACCTTTTTATTTCCCCCTCTCGTCACCGCCGCTGCCTTACTGCGACGGGGGAGCGTTCCGTGGGGTGCGGGAGAGCCAGGCCAGCAGCTGCTTGTGCCCGGCCGAGCGAATCTGGAGGTGAAAGCCGCAGGAACTTGGGGTTTTTTTAAGTTGCTGGATCTTTGTAGCTGCTCGTGGAAAAAATTCCTACCGGTATCAGGGAAAATGAAACTGAGTGGGGCTGGCTGCCCCAGCCGGAGCTCCTCAGAAAGGAGAAAATTAAAACCTGTCCATTAATCAACTGTAAAAAAGGGGAGCGATGTGATGCTGCGAAACGCTGCTGTGAATGGTTTGCAGCCGGCTGGTCGGGGTGGGACCCCCGGGACCCCGTGGGACCCCGCTGCGGAGGAGCCGCTGGCTCCGGCCCCACGGGGCTGGGGGTGAATGTGGGCAAAACCGGGGTCCCATGTGCGATGCGGGTGTTGCGGGGGGGACGCTCGCCTGCGGGCAAGGGGAACTGTTTTAATAACATCAACGGGCAAGGGGAGAAGCAAGGGCTCCTTCACCAAAACAGCCCGAACTTGGAGGCACCGCGGCGGCTGCACCTCCTTACAGTTGCCGTCGCTTGGATCAGGCCAGTGACGACCAGCAGCCCGTCCTCCACTCCGAACAGGGGGTTTCTTGTCTGACCAGGGCGCTCGGATCCGTTCAGATAAATCCTTTGCTGCAATCGGCCTCTCGGCATCCTCTAAACTGGAACAAAAAAGCGAGGTTAATATTTAATTGGACGTATTCTGTCCTTTGGATCACAGCAACCTTGCACGGCGCTTGACACTAGAGCGGATCACAGCAACCCCAGGATTTATATTTATTTTCACAAGGGTTTCAGAGGCAGGAGGGGCACGCAGGGCTGCGGCGGTCTCGGTGTGAGATGGGAGCAGGTGAAGCCGCGCGAGGCTTCGCCGCCGTCGCCTGCTGAAAAATGCAAATCCTCTCCCCGCCGCACCCAGCTGGGCACAAAGGCTCTAAGCCGGCGCACGAGGGCTGCGCCTTGCCTGGCATCCGTCAGGCAGCGGAATGAATATTCGGACATCAGCGCTTGGCTGAGCCGGGACACGGGCATGGGGCTGCGCAGGGTCTTGGTGAAGTCACTTCCAGCTGGATTTGGTAACAAGCCCTGTGCCAGCACGCACCGCTTCCAAATTCCACTTCTGACCCACTGCTGCTGCTCCCTGTTAAAGAAATAAATCCCTGTGGGGGTTAGCGGGCGCCCAGCTCCGCTCCCGCTGCACGTCCGAGGGCGAGCAGAGCAGCGCCGGCTTGGCCACAGCCCCGGGAGCGGAGGAGAAGCTAACGGGTTTGCCAAGAGCCGCCCGGCACGGCCGCAGCCGAGCGAGAGCACCTGAACGCATTCCTGGGAGCAGAGCATCACTTTTGTGGGGTAGCAGCAAACTGTTAATATTTTGCAGACGGCTCCTGCTTTGCTCTGCGGACCGTCCCTGTACATTCGTTACTGCGGGGAGTCTTCCCGACGGCTGCTGCGGCTGCTTTGAGGTCCCCGTGGCAGGACGCGCAGGCACGCTATCGAGCACGCACCGAACCCCTCTCCTTGCAGGGCTCGGCTGCGTTTGCGCCCCAGTAAACAGGCGCCGTTCCCTCTCCCTGCGTAACACGGCTGCGCGTGACCTGCCCCGCGGCTCCAGCCACCGATTTTATTTTATCGCTGGGTAGCGATTGCTTCAGCCGGGGACCGTCACCGGGTCACGCTCCGGGGATGACACCGGAGTCCGACGCTGGCAAAGCGAGAGTTACACAACGGTGCTGATGGCAACGCCATCGTCCCCCGGGGCCGTGACCGGGGAGTCCTTGGGCTTTGCTCGGCCGTGGGTGCAGCGCGGGAGGAGGGCGGGTGGCATTGCAGGGACCTCCTCAGTGCAGCGCGAGGGACGCCCCGGGCTCCTCTTCGGCGAACGCGCCGTACCCTCGGGTTTCGGGCAGCGTGGAAGATTGATTTCTTGATTAAAGTCTAACGAGTGGTATAATTAAGGAAATCCTCCCGGTTCAGAAAGTCATTAGGAGACGATTAATTGGGATGAGGCTGGGAGCTGCGGAGGAGCAGATGCGGCTGCATTGCGGCTGCACCCCAAGGGCTCCCACCCCGGGGCCAGGTCGTCGGCAGACGCGGGGTGAAGCCGGGGCTCTGCAAACCCAGCCCGGCGAGCCGAGTTTGAGATCCCTCCCGGTCGCTGTTTACACTTCTTCCATGAGCAGTTTAAGGCCTTTCACTTGAAAACATTTCATTAAATAAAGCAGTTCTGCTTTAGCTGCAGAGTCCCAGAAATCCAGGCAGGATCCCCCAGGAGCGGATCCACCCCACGCTGCTGCCCGCGGTGGGATCCGTCCCTCCCATGCCCGACACCCACAGCGCAGTCCTGACCAGGGCACGTTGTTTCTTTGCCCTGATAATCTCCGCAGTTCTTGCACGCGTTTTATTTGTGGCATTAGGAGCAGAGGTAGCAGCCTGCTCCGAGGGCCTTCTCGTTGGCTTGCGGAGAGCTGCCAGGTCAGCGTGGACACCCCCAGTTCAGGCTAGGGACCGGTGTCTGCGTCACGAACTGGTTTTATTCTTGAAATGTTAATTTAATACTAAATTGTAGATCTGTCAAGTACATTGGGTGAAAAGATCAATTCGCTTTAGATAGAGGAGACCATGTTTCGAGACAGAAAAAATGAATTAGGGAAAATCAGTAATTCAGCCTGTCAGCGTGCGCCAGTGCGAGCTATTAACACACGTGTCAGACGTGTCTGATGAGCTTTGCGTGTGAAAATTATTACGGATGGAGGAAATTTTGGTTGCACAGATGCTTTAGTGTGTTATTCGTGAATTTTAGCTTTGCTCGACATTTAGCTTTAGGCCCAATGGTTGAGTATTGAACGGGGGGAAAAAAAGTCATTCTGCAGTTTAGATGGTTTTAAGTAATGGACTTCAATGGGCGTACAGAGCTGCGGGCACCCCGAGATCGCCCCTCTCCCCATAAAGGGCACCAAAAGGCACTCGGGGCTGCGGGTGCTGATCTCTCCCAGGCACTGATTGCGGCTTGCTAATTAACCTCCTCTTCTCGTGGAACTGCAGGGAAGAAGATGCCCTGCCTTGCCAGTCCACCCTCCCTCGTTCCCTGCAGGGTTGTTAAGGAAAAAAAAAAAAATTAACTACTAGAAAGTAAAATTAAATCTACCAGGAAAATGCAGCAGGCTCTAGCAAACAGTAAGCGCAATTACAGCCGCGGTCTCGTCCTGCCCGGAGGGCGATGCGGTCTGGGTGCTGCTGGTCGTGCTGGCTAACCTGGAAGTGATTTACACTTGATTTTGCTGTAAACGTCGCGGCTGGCTGAAACGCCCCGGCGTGACGCCAAGCCGCTGAGCGAAAACACAATTGCGTCTCTGGAAGAGGATGGCGGAGGGCTGGGGGCGTGGTGAAGGTGAGCACCCCAGAATTAGGCTGAAATCTCTCAGCTATGCATTCCCGGGGCAGCGTAATCGCGCCCTGCGCAGGGCTGCCTGCTGTAGGGCTTTGGCTGGTGCTCGTTCGACGGGGACGCACGCTCTCAGGACCGAGCCCACGTACCCATTGTAAGAGGCAGATTTCTAGCGAGCCATTGGGGCTCTGGTTTCCCCGTCTTATGATATGGCATTAAAAATGATCGCCGTGGGTGTCTGGGGTTGTTCTCCCTCCCGCAGCACGGTGGGGAGGAGCGGGTCTGTGTCTGTGTGTTTGCACTGGAATGAGCTTGCAAAATATCCCCTTATTTGGAAAAGAGGGATCTTTATCATCTTCCCCATGACATGGAGCTCTCCAGCACCCCAGTCGTGCGTCTCTGCGTGACAGGTAAATCAAACCCACTCAGTATATCATCACCACTCGCTCCTCCACCGGAGTCGGCACGCACGCCTGCTTCAGCAGCACCCGTGTGTTGTTTCCATCGCTGTGGACCCTTTCAACCCTCCAGGCACCTCCTTGCAAGCCAAGGGCATTTCAGACCATCAGCAGGATGGATCTGGTGCTGAAATGGCTTTATTTCAGAAAGCAAGCATGAGATCAAGTGGCTCCGGGCGGTCCCCCACGGCCTCTGTTCCTATTTTCTGTCTGTCACGCAGCAGCGGGTTGAAAGGCAGCAGTTTATATCCAGTTAATACAACCAGGAGAGCATCACTCGGCGATTCCCACTGCATTTCGCTGCTGGGTACAAAATGTCCTGGACCAGTTGAAATTCCGACCTGAAGCATTTGGAGAAGCAAAGGCATCGCTGGAGGACAGCGGGTCGCCCGATGCTGCCCAGCTCCGACGGGGAGATACGGGAGGAGCCGGCGAGTCTCTCCATCGTAGGCTGCTGTTTGATTCCCCAAGGAACAGATTGCTTGAAGGGCTGCAACTGTCCTGCTCTACCCCAGCAGAGCCGGGGCGTGCTGGGTGTACACCATTCCCTCCCCAGGCAAGTCCCCCCCAGCCTGGGAGGGAAGCCTGTCCACCACGCAAAGGCGGCAGTGAGGCAAGGATGTATTTTCAGGGGTCAAAGGTACCCTGAGGTTCATACATTCAGTTGTGCTACATACCAAGATTCTTACCCCAAAACTTCTATGATGTAACCAGTTCAAGAACTCCCCTAGCGCCGATGTACGTGTGTAGGGACCAGAGGGCACAGCATCAGCCGTCAGGGAGTAAATCCAGTTCAAATATGGCAAAACATACAGTTCTTATGCTGAAGTCATGAAACCTTTGGCTAAGCTAAAAAGGCAGAATGAATAATGTTTTTAATATGCTCAAGAAATCCTCCACGTCGGATGAGATCAGAAGAAGCCATTAGTGAGGATGGACAGGGATTCTTCTCCAAACAAAGGCCGATGCTGAGTAATTGCAATTCTATAAACAGAGCGTCACTTAAAAAATTCAATAATTTACCCAGCATCTGGGGAAGCATCAAAACTTGGTGTTTAATGTAAAGGTGGACGGATGGAAAATAATTAGGACCTTTACAGTTCCACACTTATTTTTCTAATCTACATTGTACTCGAGCCATTATATATTTAATGGATTTATTCTGTACTGATGGGAATGGTATTGCCAAATTCCATTCACGCTTGGAGACCAGCCTTCACCAGCTTTGGTCTTTTGAATTAAAGGACAGAGACAGGCTTTTTCTGAATACACTCACTTTTATTTTTCACAAAAGTCCAAAAAGCTGCTTGTTTTACAGATTAGATTTTTTTTTTACATCAAATTGCAGCAAAAAACCAGCAAAAACTGTAACTTAACATAATACCTAACATAGAGAGTTAGTGCAGGTTTTTATTAGCTCCTAACAGCAGAGGAGCATTCGAGTGGCTCTCAAACACCAGTTAACCCTCAAAACACCACTAAAGTCCACGAATGTTGCAGTAACAATTTTATGGGGAGCAAAGAGGTGGGTCAACCTATTCACCAACCCATGAATCTCTGTCTCCAAGTACCTTCCCAGATTAGCTGTTAGTCAACCAGCGATACGTCTCCTTCATTTAATGTTGTGCTATAAATCCCAGCGTTCAATTTAAGAAGCGACTCCGTGCTGGGCTACCCATCGTCCTTGCTAGTAATGGACTCAAGCTGCAAAATTTGGATTCAAAGCTCAGAGCTGTTTGGATTTAGGGTTTTAGCTTGCCCATTATAGAAATAAGAAACAGATGGGATTTGCAGACCTGCAAACCTCCACACTTCTCATAAGGTCAGTGTTGTTTAAGTCAAATCAGATTTTAAGTCAGATTCATTTCTGCCTGTGCCCGCCTGCCTGTTGCACTAATGGCACACGCCAGCACAAAGTATCCCCAGGGCTGGAATCCTTAAAACACTAAGTATATTCCGTATATCTCGGAAAAGAAATATTACCGCTGGTTCTGCAAGTGATATGAAATTAGTGGCAATTGGGAACGTTTGTAGTCAGGGCCAGAAAGGTCCTCAACATGCATTTATACATCAAAGTTCCCATATTTTTAGAACTTTATAGCTGAGGACTGTACAATATTTCTTTTTCATCTAATAAGGGTTCTGTGAGACACATGGAAGGGCACAGCTTGATATATTCTTAGCAATTTACACAAAAAGAGCATCTTGCCTTAATTTATTGTAGACTCCGCTCCTCGGGGCAGACCTGGCAGACCGATTCTGCTTACCGAAGGAAGCTTCGGCTTCGTCATCGTTTCAAATCGAGTCTGGGTATCTTCCGTTTGGAAGCATCCCTTCAGCTGAACAAATTACTAAATTTAATAGTGAAATAACAGGCTCAAACTGCATTTTGCAGATACTCAGATTAGAGTATCTAATGGTCCTGTCTGGCTTTCAAATCTAAATACCATTTAAAATAAGGCTGTTGAGCATCTTACCGTCTACAGTGGTGTACAACTGTCCGTGGTTTGCTCTCGTGCGTCGCTCACCAGTAACAACACAGAAATTCTGCAATTCCTTGGAAAGGAGAATTTCCTGGAGGGCTTTCACTTGTTTCTGATGACTTATGGAGATGGTTTTAGCTGGAAAAAGAGATTTACAAAAGCGTGGTGTTACAGGTTCACAGACAGGTGTTGTCTCAAATGCTGTGCCACTATATGCACGCCAATAGATCGGCAAATCATGGGCAAAGTAGATAAGCTGCTGTTTGCAGGGTGTCTATTCAACAGGCCTGCTGCTTTTGTCACGGATGCACAAAATTAGAGTATCTAACAAGAAAACACTTTAATGTTGGTTGAGCCTAGCTGTCAGACCAGCTGAGACAAGGGCAATGCCTGGGGACACAGCAGCCACGACGCTGCAGGGAATAAAGAGCTAAGGAGGGCAAATGTTCGGTCTATAAAGGCTTCCAGCCTAATGTAGGATTAGTGGAAAGAAAATGGACTGCACATTAAAATTCATGAAGGAGAACAATTTAAGATCCATGAATAACAGGGCCACAATTATGCAGGACCGGTGATTTGGTTTTGTTTTTGTTTTTCCAGAGCTGGTGGAAGAAATGAAGTCATTAGCAGGACATGCTGGCTGCTGCGCGCTCTGCCCTCGTCGCTGGATGCTGCGGATGCCCACAGTTGATGATACCGAAGGGTTAAACACAGGGACAAGAGGAAATTGGGAAATGCAGCCTCTGGGCTGTAGATTCGCAGACAAAATACGTGAGTTGTTTTTTGGTGGTCTGTTTGACAGGCCTGTCTCCTTGTCCCTGGGTCTCAAGGCTGAGTCTCTGGAGTTTCAGTGCTGGTTGGGCGTAGCCAGACCTCTTAACTGGGGGACGCGGCACCTGGGCGTCTCTCGCTTCGAACACCCTCTGCGACGCATGTAACCTCGGCCAAGTGACTTAATGTCCTGGAGCCCAGCTCCCCCACACAAAATGAGCTGACCTCGGAGGGGAGCGAGGGATGGGGTTATTACTGACTTGGGAGGTGCGACAGCAGCAGCGGTAAGGCACGGGAAGATTTCATACCGGCTTTTCTCTTCTTAATTAAGCTACGCGAATCTCAGGTCCTTCAAAACAAGGCTGTGGAAGGAAATCACCCAGGAATCACAGGTGATCCTTTAGCTGCAGTGTGTGGTGAGGGCTACGGGAAGGGGAGGAAGGCAACGGGTGTCTCCAGTTCATCACCATCTAATTCTGGGAGAGCATTGAGGAGATCTGGCTGTTCTTAATGACTTATCGTGAGAAAAGCTCATGCCAGGGGTTAATTCTTCACCCTGCGTTCCCCTCCGTGAGGACAGAGGCTGGGAAAGCCGTCAGCTGCTTTTATTCTATGGTCTTAATATAAAACAAAAGTGTAGTATTTTGTCCTAGATTTAACGATTGGAGAAACAATTGGGTGGTAGGAGGTGCTGTCACATACAAGAGGACAATTCCAGGGTAGTTTAGGATATCTGCTTATTTTACAGTCATAGAAATATATTTAAATCACAGCCATGGTGCACTCTAACGGGAATGTAGAGCCTGAGTGAATTATTGATTGTTTTGCACATTTGATAAGGAAGTCAGAAGAGAAATTATGTCTAATATACAGAAATAGATTAGAAGCCTCCCATGGGTTGTAACAGAAGTGCAAGCGTGAGGTCTTAAAATAGCCATCAGCTTTCATTACTGCAGGTACAAAAAGCCTTGAATTAGTGAAATACTTCAGGTGGAGATCCAGGGAGATGGGTCTGGTCCATGCCTGGTGGATTTTTTTGCCCTGATTGCTCTCAGTAGTCTGTGTATGTGAGTAGCTGCCTTCCTTCATCTTGTTAGGTAAGCGTGGGCAGAAAATGTTCCATTTTAACACGAAAATCTCAGGCACCATTTAAAGGTTTCGGTGTTCTCCAATCTACCCTACCCCAGTCTCCGGGGAGACTGTTCCCATGCCGTTCTGCATTTGTATTTCTGTACAGATAATTTCACTGATCCAAGGGCTGCTCGGAGGATTGCTGTAAAAGCTTTTTTTAAACCACAGGGAGTGCACGTCTTTGATAGTGGCTTTGTATGAGCGTCACTGAGTTGTTTCCAACATTCAGCTCCTCACCTGCCTGGTTCGTGTGTGCGGGCTGACGGACGGATGGACGGACTGTGTTCTGTGTGAGAATGCAAACAGCTGAGCCAAAGCCTAATCCTCCCCCGAGCCCGCGACCTTTTTATTCATACTTGCACCCGGCAGGAGCAGCAATCATTCATCTACGTGGCCGCAGAAACAGCTGCAGATCTGACACTGTAGTTAAATTTAAAAAGGGTGATGCAGGCGTACGTGTGAGGGTGGTAAATTAACGAAATCAATTGCTAGCCCGTCATAGACCAACTTTAAAGACAAAAGAAAACAGGCTCTTAAGAACAGCAGTTCAGGCTTTCAGTCAGTATGCCAGGTCTCCTCTACTGAATACAATAAGGTTTGTGCAGAAGCGTTTGCAGAACTGGGGCACAGAGACCTGAATCTGTAACTGTGATTCAGCGCGGGTCAGGTCCGTGGCTGTGGCCATGTGCAGACAAAGCTACGGCCCCCTCGGAGCAGCTGGCTCGGGAAGGGGTAAGGGCACAGGCGTCAGCGCCAGCCGTGCGGGTTGTCTGGCCAACTGCAGGTGGAGGAGCAGTTGCTGCAGCAGTTATCCTTCGTGCCAGCAGTAGCTAAGTGAGGTCTGGCTGAGGAGCCTCTACAGGGGCTGTGCCATGCACAAGGCTGCGGCTGAGACGTGCTCTCAGGGTAGATTGACACTGCAAATCCTTTCCCAGCACAGGAACACCGGTATTTTTTTCTGGCAGAGCAGTTCCTAGCCCGGATCCGGCCATACGCTGTCCCTTGCCACCTGCTGAACGAACCAAGCTAAGCCAGCAGAAGTGCAGATTGCTGCCGGTGCTGTATTTCCTGCAGCCTTTTTTAGCGGAAACCTGTGAATGCAGTTATGAGTAACCTGACCATCCCGGCAGAAGGCGGCACCGTAGAAATTGTTGTTTTCCATGGAGCTAAACACAAGGAAAATCTATTCATTATGCAGGAGAAAGGCTAAGGCATCTGATTCTGTCTTCAAAAAGAAGCAATTCTTAACAAGCGGAGCAAAACTTGAAATAAAACTTGTCAATTTGTAAATGTTTTGTAGCAAGGCACTGTAAGATAGCAGACGGAGGTATAAAAGGGCTTTTGGTTTTTTGCTGTGTCTAACACCTTCCTTTCTACAGCGCTCATCCTCTGTTTTAAGAATAACACTTTTTCAATAATGACTCACAGCCAGAGCCACAAAAATCCTGGCTATCAGAAAAACTGCCGGTCGTCTGACAGGAGTGCAGCTCGTGGGGAACACTGGTTTATTCTGTTTGTCTGGACTGAAATTACAGCTCGGGGATCTTTCTTCTAGAAAGTGGCCCTACTTAGAGATTCCAGGCACAAGACAATTATCTGTCTTCGCTGGCTCAATGTAATTAATAGATGTGGTTTTCTTCACAGGCACCAAGGGATGCCGTGTTTGTCTTGGAACGGACCACTTTGTCTGGAGCAAGGACAAGAAAATTCCCCGGGAAGTCAGGCCTCTCCTCTGGGAAATGGATAAACCTGTGGTGCACAAGCAGGGACCGGAATATTCCCCATATCCCGCTCTCTCTCTGCTCATCAGAAAAGATACCCTCTGCTCAGAGGGAAAAAAAGACATCCTCAGGAATAATGCAGTACAGGAAGCTGGCAGAGCTACAGCCCTCTATCACCTCAGAGAATTTGCAGTTATGTCTAAAGCTAAACCTTAGGAAAAGAGCAATTTCTGCCTTCCTGGCTAGCCTGAAAGTAACCATGCTGCCCTGTGCAACGCAGTTACTGCCAGGGCAGCTGCATGGGTAGAAATGCATTTTTACAGAGTTACTGGAGCAGGGAATTGTGCTGGGATTACTGGGTTCTTCCCCCAGCTCTGCCTTTGATTTGTGGTGTGTGCAGACCCCTTAATTTGTTTCTGTTTTCCCCATCTGTGAAACTGAGATAAGATCACAAGGGAATTGTAGAGTGTGATTCATTAATGTTTATTAGACAGAGGGAAATCCTTAAATGAATGGCACTGTATTCCAGGAGGACAAAGTTCAAGACTGCAAAGAGGTTGATTAAAACCAAATCTGCTATTCCCAGGCTAGGAGGACAAAAAAAGAAAATTGAAAAACCTTACCTAGCCCTATGGCTGCCAAAAGCAGTACGTGATTTAAATAAAATCAAGCAGAATGTGCAAGTGTGCATACATTCATGCATACATATGTATTTATGAAAACCGTTAAATACTTATTAGTAAATGTATACCAAAAAGTGTAATGAGGGTGTGTTTTAAGTTTCCAAGAAGAAATAATAAAGGAGTGTATATGATCACCATTAACTGTGTGAGTTACTGGTGGCAACATGGCATTAGTACATCGTGAGGCAATAAATATGATACGTTTTCCTAAAGGGATGTAACAACATACAGTGTGTTGGCACATTCCACTATGTACCTAAGTGAACAGGTCTATGGATTGGTTATAGTCACCTTACTGCTAGACATGCTTATAGAGCAGCATTTAAGTTATTTTAGGTAATTGCTACAGGAGAGCCTTAGACAGAAGTGGAACATTTATATATTGTAGTTTTATTCGAAGCAGGAATCTGCACGCTGCAAAAAAGACCGATGTGCAAATGATTTGCCAGCATCTGATGGACAGTTTGTGTACCTTTGGAGAAGGGATTTGTCTTTTTTTTTGTCCGATTGTTGCAAACATCTCGAAGCAATAAACCCAGAGACGCTAATAGCAGGTCTCTCTCCTAGTTGCGGTACTGTAATGAAACAGTTACCGCAATGTTCTCTTCTCTCTGGCTACATTAGCAAGGAAGGGCAGAAAAACAGCTTATGTGCCGTGATTTTACAATGCCAGTTTGTAGACAGACTGAACAAATATTTATAGGTTAGACGTATCTGAGGTTGGCAACATCGGGGACTGATGTAACGTTTTCCAAGCTTCGGAGTGCGTTGCAAGCGTTCCCGGCTCAGCCCCCACCATGATGCCCGAGCCAGTAGGCAAATATTCCTCCCATTTGTCAGAGGTAGAAACTGAGGCGATTGGTGATAACTGGAGTCAGTAGGTGGCCTAAATTCGGTCCTGGTAGGATGACAAATTTACTGTGTGGTTCTTGTCACTGATATAGCCTAATGGAGGGTGAAACATTAAAATAAACAGGACTTGTAAGGGAAACAAACGTTATGACGTACAGACAAAACAACGCAAAAATTGTGCTTAAGCAGAAACGGGGATTTAGTCGCAGCCGTTGGGCACAAGTTGGGAACCAGGACTGCAGGCTGGTTGCACGTTAAGCGTACATCGCTTGCCACCTTCAGGTCGTACGTGAATTCACAGGCGTTGCCAGAAAGCCGAGGCCTTCGGTCAGGCCTCGGGCGGCAGATCCGAGCATCCCCGGTGTGGTAAATGGCAGAGACACCTGATTTTGTGGAGCCGTTTTCCTCCCATCGTGTCTCTTCCTCGCACTGTGCCGATGGTGGGGGGCTGTTTACCTGTTGAGAGGAACCACCGGTTCCGTCACCCGCGAGCAGTTTGATTTGACGCCAGGCCTGGAGGGGCTGAGGCGCTGGGCCCCAGCGGCCTGCGCCTGGGCCCGGGCCGGCCAGAGCGAGCGCCGGGGCGGCACGGGGAGAGGTGCCGCTGGGTTTCCCTGCGCTGGCAACGTCCCTCGGGAAGGAACAAGTGCCACTGTGAAAAACTGCAGCAGATTTGGGGAAAAAAATAACGGTTTTGGCTAACCAGGGGGGAGCTGCTGCCCGGGGCAGAGGGCTGAGGAGAAGTCGGGGGCGGGGCCTGCCCGGAGGGGCGGGGCTTCATGGGGCGGGGCTTCGTGAGGAGGCGGGGCGTAGAGATCCGCCCCTGCCGTTAGGCGTGCGTAAACAGCGGATGTCATCGGCGCGCGCGCCGGCGCCGCTTGCGCGTCAGGTCACGTGAGGGGGGGGTGGTCGTACCTGGCAGGGCGGCCGCCGCGCCCCGCGGCCGCCGCCTCCTCAGCGCGGGCCTCCTCAGCCGCCATGGAGGGCGCCGCCCTGCCCATCCGCCGGTACCGCCGGGCCCTGGTGGAGGCCGTGAGGGAGCGGCCCTTCCTCATCGTCACCGGCGAGACGGGCAGCGGCAAAAGCACGCAGCTGCCCAAGTACCTCTTCGAGGCAGGTAACGGCCGGGCAGGGGGGAGACCCCCAAGAGCCGCCTCTGCTCTGCGGCCTCGGCCCCGAAACGTGGGAAATAAGCACTGATAAATCGTCCTTCGCGGGGGGGACGCGGCTTCAGGCTGCGCTGTGCCTGTGGTGGGCGGAGGTGGCCTGATTAAACCTTTTAAGCTAAAAACCTGTGACCATAGGTATCTTGTGTAGGTACTTGTGTATAAACTGACTCTGAGCAGCACAACTCTGTCCCTGTTCTCCCCCGTCCCTCCCATAGGCCTCGCCAAGCACGGGGCCATCGGCGTCACCCAGCCCCGGCGCGTTGCCACCATCTCGGTGGCGCAGCGGGTGGCCGAGGAGATGGGCTGTTCGCTGGGGAGCCTCGTCGGGTACCAGGTCCGCTTCGATGACTGCACCACCGAGGTAGGGCTCTGAGGGCTGTGTTCCCGCAGGTGGTGTCATGGCAGGGTGTGGTGGTGTCCGTGGGCAGCGGCTGGGTTTTTTGCTTGCGGGCCTCTGTGGAGTGGCACAGCCCAGTTGCCTCTCCTGGGGTTTTGCATGCAGAAGGTCTGTCCCAGCTGTGGTGACGATGCAGTTGTATGTATCACGTAACTCATTTGATCGAGGTTTTTGAGCACCTTACAAGTGAAACATTGCCAAGCATCTGTGATGCGGTGCATAAGCACCTGTGATGCAATCTCGGTGTGTGTGGACAATTATGTGATCTATGCAGAAGTGTTTACTTTGAAGTAAAAATCTAGGATAACAGCTGAATGTCTAATTAAACCTTTCAGGATACTGCCATCAGGTATATGACCGATGGCTGCTTATTGAGGCAAATATTGGCAGACCCTGTTCTCAGCAAGTACAGTATCATCATTTTGGATGAAGCCCATGAGCGGAGCCTCAGCACTGTGAGTGTCACCTTATATCTGTCCTTTTGGGTCACTATTTCTCCTTTACTGAGCTCTACTTATACCTTTCTTTCATTTCTGCACAATCTCCGAGGATTTTGGCTGACTTCCCATGGATGTGCTTTATCCTTTTGCTGTCCTAAGACCATAGAATTGCTGCTTCATTTATTACATGCCGCATAATCTGAAAATAAAATGCGGTCTGTAATCCTGTTGGAATTGTTGTCGCTGTTGTTGCGACTGTTTTAACTATTTGAAAGCAGTTAACACTTGGGTGGCTATTGGATACTTTTCCAAAATTTCCAGGCGTTTGAAGCCAGCACAGTGAACACGAACTTTCTAGAATCCTAATTTAAAAAAAAAACACACACAAACAAAACCCTGAAACATCTCTCTCGCTCTAAGGCCTAATGTTTTTAGGGTGTGTATATGACTGTGCAAAGAGATTATGGCTTTTGGGATCATGAAAGTATCTAGACTGACCTAAGTACCAAAAGCTATCAAATGTCACTCTGACCCTTCTGTGGCAAGCAAAGTGAGACTCAAGTCACTCAGTCCTCAAGAGATTGTGTTGTGTGTCAAACAACCTAACAGTCCAGCAAACAATCTAGCAGTCCAACTGGGAAAAAGGGAAGATGCTTTCTGAATCCCAGTTCTGCCCTCAAGCATCCGAGGGTATTGCAAGTAGTTGAGCTAGTAAGAAGTTACTGCTCCATCACCTGCATCTAACTAAAAGGAGCAGATTTTTAATCCAGAGCACTGCAGAGTAAAATAAACTTGTGGAAGTCGTAACAATAAGTAGTACAACAGAAGAGGGTGCACACTCAGTCAGGTAACGTACACTGGACAAAGGTGATGACTTTTTAAAATGGGTCTGAGGTAACTGCTTGCAAATGACTTGAGCATGAGAGTATAAAAATGGAAAGCAAAGGATTTTAAGTTACACTGATTCTGTTTATAGGCTGTGAGAAGAGCTGATAAAAAATTAATTAAATTCTAGAAACCAGTTAGCATTCTTACAAGACAACCAGGGTAAGTGTATGTATTCTTCTGAGTGCTTAGGCCATGAAGATGTGATTTTCTGTCTTCACTATATCAGTGGGATAAAATCAGTCCCTTCCAAGTTCATCAGACACTTGTAAGAAAAGCGGGGTACTGATATAAGTTGTGTCTATTTTTCTGTTAGGATATCTTGTTTGGTTTGCTGAAGAAACTATTTCTACAGAAGAAACCACCAAACAGGAAGACAGCCATGAAAGTGGTGGTGATGTCTGCCACCCTGGAGGTAGACAAGCTCTCGGAATTCTTTGGACACTGTTCAGTGCTGCATATTCCGGGAAGAAGTTATCCCGTCAAGGAGATATTCTGCAACCTGCTCAGCCCAAGGGACGTAGGCAGCTCTGCGTATGTTACAGAGGTCTGGCCCGTTTTACTTTGTTTCTATGTTGTGTTCTCTGTTTTTGGTGTGACTATCATCATGAAAGACTACAAGAATTAGCGGCTGTATTGCTGTGTTCTTAGCATCTCTGCAGGGTATTGGGAAGAACTAGTTAGTACCATGAGTTTTAGAAAGAGTAAGTGAGATTCCAGCTGTTATTGGCTTGTTTGTTTCAGGCTGTAAAAGTGACATTGGATATCCACTTAAACGAACCAGAAGGCGACATCTTGGTTTTCCTGACAGGTGAGAATTTTTCTTTCAACAACTGATGGTTATTCCAGGTGAAGCGTGGCATTGCCAGCCAAACAGTACATCCTTCCAATGACTGTCTAGTTTGTCACAGAGCAGTAAGTAGAGAAGGGAGAGTTGCAGGTTGACACACATAGTCCTGTGAAGTGATAGTTTTCAGAGCATGTTTAGGTATATCCATGGCTATGAGGTCAGATAAGAAAAACAGTAACTTCGAAATTTGTATATGCTCTTTTCTTCCTGTGCCGAGTTTACTCTCTTTGTATTGTCTGTGTATTAATTCAGGAAGGGGGAATTCTTTAGCTGCAAAACCCTACATCAGTGTATGGGCCAGGCACTTATGCAGCCACCTTTTAAGGAAAAGCCTTGGTGAGAGGCACTGTGGAAAGACTGGATGTCACCTTCTAAACTAACTCTTAGAAATATTACTTCCTTCTTGTAATGGTGTTGATGACTCTTGGCAAACCAGTCTTGTTTAAAGATGTTGCAAACTAGGAAGGCAGAGTTGTAGCTACATAGGTCACTTAAATGCTCTTGTATGTGTTTTAGGTCAAATTGAGATAGAAAGAGCTTGCGACTTACTTTTCAAGAAAGCAGAATCTATTGATTACCGGTACGAAGTACATGATCGGTCTGTTGAAGGCCTGCTTATCTTACCATTGTATGGGTCAATGTCAACAGGTAAGAGCATATAATGTCATATAAAACTTAATTCACACAAACGTTAACTGCGAGATTTGTTATAAACAGTATCCTACTCAAATATTTCTATTGCGATTGGAAAAAATGGCATTCATTAACCCATTTGTTACAATACTGTAACACTATGGGTTTTTTTGTGGTGTTCATAAACTAACCAAACTTCAGCCTTCTCTGTACTTGCACAGAAGCCTCCAGCTAAAAGTCATATCCACTGGAAACGGCTTCACATGGCATCAACGTCTCCAGCTTAGGAAGGGGATATTGTGTAACTGAAAGTTCAGATGTCTTATTTAGGCCCTCACATTTTATTTTATATGGAAAAGGTATAGCCAGTAGGTTTTTGGTGATGAGAGTAGACCTGTAAGGGAAGATAAAGTAGTACAGTGTTACACAATATAGAAAAGTACAGGTTATCAGAATGAGTCAGTATGTTTTATTTGGCAGGAATACCACAGTTAGTTTCAAAGAGTTAAAAACAAAGACCCTTTGACCTTTACTGAACACAGACACTGTATTTTCAGATGAACGTGAGTGCGATGTTTAAATATGTGGGTGCGGTATGTAGAATGCCAAGAGGCTGAATAAGTGTTCAGAAGAGCAGGACAGCAATTTCCGTCTGGAAGTGCTGCTGAGAGGAAAGATCTGGTAACGATCTGCAGAGAGGGAGCAAAAGTTTTACCTTCTTGAAAGAGCAAAATGAAAAGTTACATTAAAGAAAGGTATAGCTTCTTCCTTACTCCATGATAGGTATTAGATTCCTGACTGAGAGTAATTTCCGCCCCCCCCCCCCCCCTTTTGTGGTAGTTTCTCAGAGACCATTGTACTTGAATATTTTTAAATACACAAGAGAGAATTTTCCTTAAAGAGATCTTTATAGTTTTCAAATATAGTAAGTGAGAAAACTTCAGGGGAAAGTTGAATTTCGACCTCCCTTTTTTTGTTCCTTGGAAAGCCAAATGAATTAATCAAAACTGCATATGCTGCTTTGTTACGTGTTAAAAGAAGATTTGCTGGAAACATGGGGCGTTTAACTAAACCTTTTCATGTTCACCTTCATTTGCTCTGATTGTTAAAACCCTTCAAATCCTTCATGAACATTCTATTAAGACCAGACATCTTGTTTGTTTTTCCCAACTCTGGGTTAGGAAACATCTGGGAGAGTTGGCCTTTCTTGATCTCAAAATCTTCGTGAATATGCAAGCAATAAAGAAGATATTCTCCGATTTCTGACATATGCTAAAATAATACTGAATCTGTATTTTAGAATGTTATGTGATTCACTTTCTAATTTCATTCAAATGACTTTCACTAAGCATTTGAGTAAGTTTGCACAGTATTAGAGATGTGGTTTGAAATCAGAGCATTGTAACATAACAGATTGTTTGACCGACTACCTGTCATTTTAGATCAACAGAAAAGCATATTTTTGCCAGCTCCCACGGGCATTAGAAAATGTGTAGTATCCACAAACATTGCTGCAACATCGCTGACAATTGAAGGAGTCAGGTACTGTTTCCTGTCCTTCATAAAAGCTGTAACAGAGGGAATAATTCAGAAAATTCTACTAGATTTGGAAAAATGCATCTGACTTCCTTCCGCTAGTATACCTGCCCAATAACTACCTGTTGCCTTTTTTGTGTGTGTAGTGAATAAAAAAACCCCTTGATACTATTATATAGTCTTACAGATGACTAATATTGTTGGACCCTAATTTGAAATCAAATCTCAGCTCCATTAAATGGGCGTAATTTCCTTGGGAGTGAGGAGATATTATCTGTAACATCCTGTAGACTGAACCATTGTAGCGCTGCAGTTGACTAGCAAAGTGCAACTACCTGTTTGCAGCAATTGTAGGGTAAACGTGTTCTTGCTTTGATCATACGCATGTGGCACTTACCTGTCTGTCTACTGAGACCTCTGTTGTTTTCGTCTCTGACAGAGTATGAATCTTTTTCAGGTATGTAGTAGATAGTGGATTTGTGAAGCAGTTGAATCATAACCCCCGAGTTGGCTTGGACATACTGGAGGTGGTTCCCATTTCAAAGTAAGTCTTCAAAAGGTCATTTGCTTGGTGTTTCTGGGAGTTGCTCTGATAATACTGTGTATCGGTTGATCTTTTTAAAAATAAAGAGGGGCAGGGAGCGGCTTTGAGGCTCCGTAATTTAAAGCCATTTTGTTTGCTGCTAAATAGAAAGTGGTTCAGGACATATAATTTGCTGTAAGTTAGAGGCATTAAGAAGGAACTGACAATGCATTGCCTGTAGTCTGAACAGCGGCTCACATGTGTTTGCTGAATACAACAGCCTGATTCAGAGAAGTTTAAAAAAATCTTCCCTTGCACGGAAATGCTTCTTCATTCTGCTGGTTCTTGTATAGCTGGTTTTCTCAGTTGCTGCGCAGTATAATACATCTCTCATCTACAAGCATAGAAATTGCTATTACTTATCATAACTACAGTGTGCTTTTTTGGATAATAACAGAAGGGATCAAGAGTTTGGATTTTTTTTCCATGTCTTTCTGTTTTGGCAGGAGTGAAGCAAGGCAACGAGCTGGCCGAGCTGGCAGGACATCATCCGGAAAAAGCTATTGGCTATACAGTAAGGAATTCTGGGAGCAATGCATGCCTGATCACACGGTCCCAGAGATCAAGAGAACCAGTCTGACATCTGTGATCCTGACCTTGAAGTGCCTTTCTGTGCATGATGTCATAAGGTAACCTCCATGGAGGGGGGGATTATCATTTTCTTCCTGAGTCTCAGCAGCCAGGCAGCACAGGCACCAACAGCCTGTTGGCAGGAGGCAGGATTAGGTCCCCGGCCAACTGTCACACTTTGGTACAGTCAGCTTTTCTGCTGTTCTCCTGTCTTTAATGCCAGATTGGATCCTGAGCTCAAGTTCAGTTTGAGGTTCTGCCAAAACTAAGTCCTTATCTCCAAAATTAAATAGTTAATAGTGTTCTTTTAAAGTACTGCTGTTTATATCCCAATCAATTTTCGGACCATACATGTGCAGAAAATATAGTTCATCTTTGCATGTGCTGGGATCTGCCATCGTAATTCTTCAGCATGAGGCTGTATATATAGTAACACACCTGTATACTGAAGATGTTTATGTGCACTTTGGTCAGAAACCTGTATGAGAAGGTTACAAAAGTATTTTAATAAATATGAAAACTAACAAAGCTATACTGAGTCTGAACAGTGAGATTTTTTTATTTCATTTTTTACTATAGATTTCCCTATTTGGACCGTCCTGAAGAAAGGCATATTTTAGAAGCTCTCAAGGAACTTTACCAGTGTGATGCTATTGACAGGTAAAAAATAAAGGGGTGTAGTCACTACAAGAACTTAAAATAGAATGGTTTAACTGGTGTTAGTGAGTTGTTCATGTGGACTAAAGGACTTCCCCCCAGCAGTAGAGTACGTTTCCTCCTTAGACCAGGAAGTTAACTACTGGGTTTTAATATACTCTCTGTAAAACTATGGTTAGAGCATGGCTTAGGACTTGAGAGATACAGTTTAATTTCTCCACATTGTCCTGGAGTTCCTGAGTGATGTCAGCCAAATTACCTCAACTCTCTGTGCTGTAGTTGCTAATAGCAGATTCCAGACCGTTGTGACGAAGGTGCTTAGGCACTAGCTGTGAGGCCCATCCAAGAACTCAAGACAGGAAGCGAGATCTTATCCTAAGCTTCCAGGAATTCTTCTTGCAAAAAAAATATATCTTAATCTTAAGCATCTGATACACTTAAAAAGCTGGCTTTGCCTGCCATGAAGCAGGCGTAAGCAAACTGGAGAAAGGTAAAACGTTCTTCTGCTAGTGACACTTGCTTCGTGTCTCCAGCACCTGTCTGGGCACACACAGACTGCAGTGCTACAACAGTCCGGGGGGAAATGCTTCTTTCATGCTTTATATCAGTATATGGTGGCTGACATTGTGTGTGCATGTTCCGATCTACATTTAAACATAGTTTTGTTGAATCTGGTATTTGAATCTTTTTCCTGGAATAAGGAGAGGCCACGTGACAAGACTGGGTGAATTCCTGGTGCAGTTTCCCCTCCCTCCCAACCTGACCTGTGCTGTCATAAAAGCTGCTTCTCTTGACTGTGAAGATCTGCTGCTTCCTATAGCAGCCATGTTGTCTGTGGAAAATGTCTTCATTCGTCCAGGTAGGGAGCCCCTTATCCCAAAGCAGCCTTGGGTGGGTGGGGAATTCTGCTTGGACAGGGACATCTCAGGCGGTGGTTAGGCAGCACATGCTGCTTCACCTGGAGACCTTTTCTTCAGCTACCCTCCGTGGGTTTTTTTTGCTCTCAGCAGTTTTCTGTGCTCATAGTTTGTGAGGCCACAGTATCTTAGAGGTGTATCTCAAGGTTATAGAGTGGGAACTGATTCTGTATTTTGAACAATGTTACACAAGCCTTTACTTGAGCGTAAGGATACTCCTGCCAAGGAGCAAGCTGGTCTCCTTAGTTGGGCCCAACACTGGTGGGAGACATAAATATTTACCATAAACTAATGCTTTAGATAACCTTTACATTGCAGTGTGAGGAAGATTCCTCAAGTGCAATGCCGGAGTACATCGTAGCAGATCTGTAGGGAAGAATGGTAAGATTAGGACAAATCTACAATGGCACTTTGCCTGTATTTTACAACTTCCTGTGGTCTTGGAGTCGGAGCACATTGCACGCTAGGAATTAGACAACCACTGTTCCAAAGACTTCAAAATAGCATGGAATTGGGTTGCATTTGTCCCAAGGCTGTGAGCTGTAAAGCAACATATGAGTAAATAAGTGGATTGCTGAGAGGTCATAAGGGGGAAAACTGTGTTACACAAGGAAAAAGGGGGAAAAAAAAAAAAGCCCATCAGAAAACCAGAACGCACCACAGCAGATGTTTTGCTGTTGGTCTAAGTACAGCCAACAGGGACTGATTAATTTGTTTTTAACAAGTGGGGTCACCTCTGGATTGGCTTTTCTGTTCAATAACTCTATTTAACCAAATAGACCTTTTAAGTTACTGTGAGAAGCTCAGCTTGTCACTGCCTCCACTTCCAGTGTTTTTCTAAATGGAAAATGTAATTTTGCTGTGGTTCCAAGCTAGCACCTCTCACTAGTGCTAAACTCGGTCTCCCATGTCCTCCTTCCTATCTCCTTTCCCTTCCTGTCTGCCCCCGCCTTCCCCCCCCAGCTGTGCTACATATAGTCTTTATATGTAGCACAGTCTTTGTGGGAGACCTTTGTCCTTTCTAGTCACTCATTGGCTCTTGTCCAGTTATCTCTGTAGTCTATTAACCGAGCCCGTTAGTGCAACAGCTAAAGATACTGCTGACAGTACTGATAGCCTGGATTCCGCTCTGGGGTCTTTCTTTCGCATTCCCACAAATGTGCGTTTGCTTTCCCATCCTCCATCTGGCAGTATGCCATTGCTATCTGTTCAGCTAGCTAATGCACACACGTTCGTTACTCTCAACAACCCTATACATTAGGTCGCAAACACAGAGGCTCCCATCCTGAAGGCACTTGCTCATGTGCAGTATGTATACGAACAGGCCTCCTTACTTCATCGGTGTTACTTTTAAGAGCCACAAACTTCCGACATTGTCTGCAGTACAGCAGTAATGCAATGCATTGGCCTTTGCAGCCATATCGCTCTCTACTAAAGGGAATAGGTTGCGCTGGGGAAGAAATTCTTTGGGTATTTAAAACTTTAAATAACACTTTGGAAATGTTGCTTTTGCCTAGTACATTCCCAGCATTTAGTGAAGGTGAATTCCCACTAAACTCACAGATCGCATTTTTTCTTGACTCTTATTTATTTTAAGACCTCCATTACTATGGCACTTGAGTACTAGGACAAAAGCTGGGTTAAATAGATTAGATGGTGCTATGATGGGGTGGTTTTGACAGTCTTGGTTTTTCTCTCAGGGCAAAACTTTCACTTGATCCCTGTGGGCTATTTGTTTAAGGTCGCTGTTCCTTTATCTTCCCATGTCGGCATCTGAATTGATTGCGAGAGAGAAATATGTAGAACCCTTCTTTCTAAGAGTCTAGAAGTCTTCATCTCTAGTGCTGACTGGTGAGATTAATCACAGATTTAATAGCATCTACGTATTCTCGTTCAGCAGTAGTGGAAGGAGGAAGAACTGTAAATGCAGCTATGGATGTGGAGGAGAGACAAATCTAAAAATAACATGAATAAAGAGCCAAGACACTCAAACACACCTTGGAGAGATACTAATAGAAAATTAAGTAGGAGTGATAAATAAAAAGTACTTTGTTGAATTGAGATACAACTTACTTCCTCAGGTGATCCTCAGAAGCAAAAGGAGGCAGAACTTCAACACCAGGAGCTTTCCTCACAAGTGGGAGGGTGCAATGACTTTGCAACCCTCTTAAATATTTTTGAACAGTGCAAAGCAAGGTATAAAATGATTCCTTACAGTAAGTGGTTTTGCATTGCTCATAACTCCGAGCTGCTGACGGTTTTTAAAATATATTGCATATATGCACATGTATGTACTCATACCTAATTGCAGATCTATTCCTTACTGTGATCTGAAATTTCTGTCAAGACACTTATTATTTAAACTTACAAAGTATCTGGCTGTGTAGGTTGCCTTCTTTGTACGACCATAACAAAAAATAGAGGCAACTTTCTGCCTTCAGCTTACAAAGGGCTTCTTTATAATACAAGTATTTCTGTTCTCAGCAAGTCTCCTTCAGCTTGGTGCCAGAAATACTGGATCCATTGGAGAGCTTTAAAATCTGCTTTTAGTGTGGAAAAACAACTTCGGGAAATAATCAATAAACTGAAACAGGTAAAAAATATAAATTTTATATATGATTGAGTTATGTAAGTTTATATTTAAGACACATACTGGACTACTGAGCCTTTGCCAGATGGCTGCTGCCTTTCTCCAGTAGAAACTAATCCACTTAAATATTTATTAGAGCATCCTTGCTGTAGCTTGTGTAACTAACAGGTATGATGGTGGTAACAAGCAAGAAGGAGGGTTTTCCTCCTTTCCTCATGGTTTCCGTAGGCTGAGAAACCCAGAGTTTAAAATCCATGGAATGGAGTGCGTATAGCCACTTTTTTTTTAGGAAAGATCCTGATTCATGTTGTTTTTTTCTTTACATAGCTGCCAGACTTCCCTAAAGAGACATTTGAAGGCTCCAGAACTGAAATTCTAAGAAGATGTCTATGTGCAGGATACTTTATTAACGTAGCTAGGAGGTAAGTAATAAAATTTGGAGAATTGAATGGAAAAGATGTTATGCGTATTCTTTAAAGGTGTAGCTGCACATTGGAACAGAATAGTAAGGCTGCATATTGTTAAAAGTAGCAAAGGAGCAATTGCAGCTGAAGGTGGTGTTTCTGCACAGGGCTGGAAGCCTGGTGGGTACTCTGCTTTTGACTCTTATAACGTTCCTGGGGAAGGTGCTTACATCCTTGGAATAGTAGTTTTTCTGTCTGTGAAATGAACTTGCAAGCTAATGAGTAGTTCCAGATATTAAACTAAAGGGCTTGGAAATGTCCAATTATCATGGCTGTCAAAGACTTAAATCCCGAACATGGTTTATTATTGTGTTGTTCTATCTGCAGTGTTACTGTGGTAAATTAGACAGACATATCTTATTCCTCATTTTTTTTTACAGATTAATTCTGGAAGGATCTTCCCCTGCTTATATATTTTAGTATTTTCTTCTATGCTGCTGATGATTTGCTTAGTTAGGGTTGCTGTTTAATCACAGCAAAGTATGTTTCATTTTTTTTTTTTTTTCCCCACAAACCTCTCAGATCTGCAGCCAGGACATTCTGCACAATGGACGGACATGGCAGCATAGTTTATATCCATCCTTCATCTACAGTAAGTTACCAAATTCTGTTAGTAAAGTAGCACAGGATCTATAAAAGGACTAAGAAGCAGGTCCCTGTAAATTCTTCCTCTTCTGTTTGATTTGTGCTAATTTATCGGCAGGAGAAGCACTGTTGCAGTGTTCATTTTGAGAGTGGGGAAGAGCCTCACTTCTTCAAATTTGGTAAATGTTTGGCTTCTGAAACAAGTGTGACATAGACTGAGCTTTCTGTCTAGCTCTTTGGATTTCCTGGGCCATTCTAAGCAGGTCATTATGCCTCAGTTTCCCTGTCTGAAAATTTAGGATCAGCTAATGGCAGCTTTATCTCATTCTTGCATCTGAAGCATTGGAAGATATTCCAATGGAGGGTGCTCTAGAAACAAATTTTTTTTTTTATCAGTTCTGAAATAATATTTTAATTTTTCAGCTATGTAATCAGGAGACTCGCCTCGAGTGGATTATCTTCCATGATGTCACAGTGACATCCAAAATCTATGTCCG
This sequence comes from Calonectris borealis, assembly GCF_964195595.1. NCBI lineage: Eukaryota > Metazoa > Chordata > Aves > Procellariiformes > Procellariidae > Calonectris > Calonectris borealis. Next base: position 4,002,179 of record NC_134330.1, on the reverse strand, counting down.
GACAGTGTGTCCTGTTCGCTATGAATGGGTCAAAGACTTGTTGCCTAGACTGCATCAAATCGATGCATATGAACTGAGCAGTGTGGCACGGGAAGAAGTAACTGAAGAGGAAATAACCAAGTGGAAACATAAGGAGGACCTTAAAAGGCAGTATGGTAAGCACGTTACTAGTCCATATCTATGGTGCGTGTAGTTTTCTTGGTGGTTGTGGACGTGTGTGTGTATATTATGTCGCTGAATGCATTCTGGACTAGTAGGTGGTGATCTGGATGTGCTTAACATATTTGATGTGTAGCTCTAGTTGTTTTCTTGTCTTACTACGGCTCTGCAATCCCTATTTTTCTGCCTTGGCAGTGCCTGTAGTGGGGTTTGTCTACTGGTTCTTGCCATGCTCCCCCTTTCTTTTGGTTTACTGTAGCTGACAGGAGCAGAACTTTAACACAGAGTTGAATAAAAGTATTTTGAGTCTGACCATTATGTAAGTTTGCAAAGGGTGTCTAGCCATAGACACCCAAAATAACACTGTCCTGAGAGAGAGAAGTCCTAAGGGCTATAAGAAAAAAACCAAAACAAACAAACAAGAAAACCACAGAGGAACAAGTATCACATTTTGGTGAATGTCTCATTCTGACAGCGAATTTAATGCCGTATGTTTGAATAAATTGTCAGTTTTAATTAAAACTGGTGCCTGCTAACTGATCTGGCTGCTTGACATTCTTTGAATTCTTCTGTCAGCAGGTTTTGTAAAGCAGCCAAGTATTCAAAGGGCCTCTTTACTCCTGAGCTGACCCTTCCAAACATTAATTTAATATACAGTACAGGCACTGGCAATATAGATTCTCTTCAGTTTCCTTAACAATGGAAAAAATGTAGACTCCTGTGCTCAGACAGTGTCTCTTTCTGTCCTGCGTTATTGTATAAAACAACCATTTTAAATCATAAAAACATGGATTGGATTTGTTTATAAATTTGCTGGAAAGGATATTTGCATTACTGGATAACACAGAGGAGCCTCATCTATTTACCTGAACTCCAAGAAGCTGAGGTTTGTTCTCTTTGTCCGCCTTAACTTGTTGACTTCACCAGGCAGTTGTAAATTAATTTGAGATTAATACTGATCTTACAGGTGGTGTATTTCTGGGAGCGTCATAAAAATAGGTGGCTGAATAGCTGACCAAGGTTTAATTAGTGCCCAATGAAAGGAAAGGCTGCAGCATGAGCTGAACTATTATTTGACTCCAAGACAGAATAATTACAAATATTCCAAGAGTGAATGCTGATTAAAGCTCCTTCTGCATATCAGAGAATCTGGTGCCCAGTCCCAGAGCCCTGGGAACAGGCTGCAGTAGCTGCTTCATTCACACAATACTTAGGCTCTCAGCGTCTTTGAATGATTTTTTTTTTTTTATTATTATTATTTAAAATTTTACTTTAAACTGAAAATATTTTCTGCTTTTCTTTCCTTCTGGGAGAAGCACTCTCAAGGTCTCAGCTTAGTGGGAGATTGTGCATTTCTAATGGTGTCTGATCTGGAGTATTGGCTTTTCCCACTCCTTTATCTGTATGTTATCCTCCCTCTTCCTCCTACCTCTGGAAATTTATAAAGGTAGTTCATTCTAACCTTTTTTTTTCCTGCTCCCAGTGCTGTCCCTCTTCTGCCTAAGCCCAAGTTTGAGATGTGTAATTTAGAGAAGAAAAGGGTGCATAGAACATAAGATGCATAGTATCTGTTACAATAAAAAGCAAGATACACATTTAGGGACGAGATGAGCCCAGCTGCAAATATTGACATGGGAGTTAAGGCATGATTTTTTTAATTTTTTTTTTCCCTTCCCCGCTGTGGTACAGTCTGTCCTCTCTGGACGTCATTCAAATGACTGACTGGGTCTTGAAAAACATTTGAGATTCTGGTGCGCGTTTTTGGGTATTTTACAAATAGGAGGAATTGTAATGCTGTGGGTTTTTTGTTTGTGTTTTTTTTTTTTGACACACAAGAGTATATTTCTCTCTCTCCTCAGAAAGAGTCACAGACAACTCTGCAAAGAAGATGGAGAGAAGGAATGATGATCAAGCAATTCTGGATGCCCGAGCTCGCTATCTTGAGAGAAAGCAGCAAAGAGCACAGGGTTTGAGTGGCCCATTGAAAGAAATGGGGTAATACTCGCGGCTGCTCTGCTCCCGCTGTGAGGAAAGGCAGTTTGGTGCAGTTGTTCTGGGTATGTTTGCGTAATGCGAAATGACTAACTGGAATGAAGGAAAACTTCTGCTTTGTGGTAAGTTTGAGTGCCAAGGCATACAAACGCAATCTTCCTTTGCTGCATCCAGCAAGGACAAGTTACCGCGCTGAATTTTGTTGCTACATGTCACTGGCAACAATTTAGTGGCCTCAACTGTGGATGGAGACGTGATACTTACTGTGGTGCCAATTCTGTGGCATTTAGTTGACCTAGAAAGGTCTCAGTGGTCTCAGTACCGTTATTAATAAAATTTTCTTAAAGGTTTTATTTTTCTTTAAAGGAGTGGAACTGTCACTTTTTATCCATTTTAGTTTGTATGATTGTGGCTGTACAATCTTCACGCTCATACACTACCTGGGAAAGTGTGTAGGAAGTGCTCTTTTAATGATGGAACATCGGATCTAAATTCAAAAGGATGTTTCTGTGTTGCAGACAGTGTTGTTCCTACTGTGTATTGTGCTGTACCATGTACAGCGGTGGTTCTGGGCGAAGATGCCTTCGTATGCAAAGTATTTTGTAAATGTTTTCACATTCTTGTAAACTGCATAATTTTTGCCAGGGATGAATTAGCACTGTGTGTTTTCCATTTGGCAAAAAACCCCAAACAACCCGGCAGTCAATCCAGTATCAGCCAGGTTATGCCCTGCAGTCCGTCAGCAGGCCTTCTGCCTACTGTTTTTCTGAATTTGGTGACTGTTATTTTTAAGATGTACGGATTTTGGTCTGAAGAACGACTGTTTCGAATGTGTAGAAAGAATACGCAAGGAAATACTAGCTTTTTTTCCTTGACTCAAATATATAAGTAGCAAAGAACTGTGATGCTTTGTCATCATAAAGTTTGCTTCCTTCTCAGTAAAGAGGTAATCCCCTTCTGTCACCTTAATAATCTTAAAATGTTCCAGTGCTCCAGTGTGGAGCTTGTCTTTTTTGCTATTTTTCACTTTCAGTAAGTAACATTTTGTATAAGACAGTTTCCAAAAAACTGGAAGAACTTACTGTCATTTTTCTTGCCTCAGTTGTTTGCACTATGTGTCACCTTCAGTTGCTTTTCAGGTAACTAGCTAACTCTGTTAAAGTGATGACGTAAGCAAGCCTTAGCGCTCGGTGTAAAACGCTAAGCATTCCACCTCTATACTGCACAGGCTGTAGCTGATCATAAGCTTTCAAAAACCTTGGGATTCTCTTATGGGGAATACGATAATATTATTATTCTTCATAAAGAAGGTAGTAGATCTGGTAATTGTCCCCCTTTCTGTGATTGTACCTATTAAAACGAAAGGGCTGAGGCTGGTCTGCGTACTTGCCAAACCCAGCCAGGAAGGCGTGATTCCCGTCTGGAAGAGCTGGAGAGGCTGCGGCGTACGCTGCCGGGTGCCACCTCGCCAGGCTGCTTAACTCGAGCAACACCCTCGTCGTGACGGCGATAGCAGGAGCGAGCCGCGATGCCTGCGGCTGCCCTGCGAGCTCCGGTCACAGAGTTCCTGACTGCGGGAGCGTTGCTGCCGCCTGCCCCTTCGCTGTGCATAGAGAGCACAGAAACGGCAGCAAGATGAATGCCTTTCTAGTGCCTGAGGGAATCAAACAATTACTGGTTGTGATTAGTCTTTGGCTAACGATTCCTCTTTCGTTGGGCCCTTTATCCTGGGTTCAGGTGGAAAAGGGTTTTGTTCTTTCACGCTGTTGCTCAGACTCTGCTTTTGAGAAGCCGGCGCTTTTTCTCGACTAAACCTAGAGTCTGAATTTTGCAAAAGGACACCAATCATTGCTGTTTACTTTGATTTACATTTGCAATGTATATTGCAAATATATTGCAATGTATCTTGCAAATATATTATAAAATAATATATTTATATTATATTTTATAATATATTTTATATATATTTTTATATATATAAAAGCCGCTTGCAAGTCAAATGACTTGCACCACACGCTAGGTCTGAGATCAGTATAATGCCCACTCTTGCTTAGGGCTATCTATCTCTTGGCAGATCCTAATGCTTTTTTTTTTTTTTTTCAACTTTCTTAGTAGCAAGAAGGGAGTTTTTTTCCCCTGTGTTCCAGGGCTGCTCAGAGGTTTTGAAATTGTGAATTTAATACAAAGCAAAAAAATAGCATGAGGAAACAACCCTGAGATTGCAAAATCAGGAAAGATCTAAGAAAAGCCGTGGTTGGCCAGCCATTTTTGGTAAAGCCTTTCGGTAAAGCAGTCCGGTAAAAAGAGTTAAGTTTTACCTGTTTCTGTGGGCTGGGGTTATGTTGTAAGTTTAATAAACATGAAAGGAAATTTGCAGTTTGATTTTGTTACTGTACTTATTAACAGTGTTACACGGGAAGAGTCCTTTGGACCATCCCTGGAGTTTCAAGGCTCCGCTGCAGCCTCCGATGTTCATTGGTTTTGCTGCAGGAAAGAAGGTCGGTGCCAGCTTATCCTCCTTCCCTGCTTCGTTTTCTTTTTTTAATTAGGATTATCACGGAACAATACATCCTCTGTCCATTAAGGCTCTCTTCAGTGGAGCGCAGCAGCGCATCGCCGAGGCCCACAGCCGGCGTGGTGGGGAGAAAGCGGCGGGCAGAGCCTGCGGGGGCACGGGCCGGGCCCCACCGGCGGCCCCGGCGGGGGAAATCCCTCACGTCCCTGCCCGGGGCTTCGCGCTGACCGGGGGGAGCCCCAGGGCCTCATCGCCGCGGTGCTGCCGCCGCGGGGGCCCGGGCCCGGGGCTGCCCCCGTCCGTCTCCACGGCGACCGCCCCCCCCCCGCCCCGGGCGAGTCACCTTGCCCGGCCGCTCTGCCCCCCTGCACGTGACCCACCGGGGCGACGAGCGCGGAACGGAAGTGACGCCGCCGCACCTCGGTCGCATGATGTGGCAAAAAAAAAAGGCCGGGGAGGGAGGAGTGATGAGATACGAAATAGTCCCTTCCGGTGGTGGATCCCTCCGCCGCTCCCATTGGCTCCGCGGCGAGTGATTCGCTCCCCTCGCCGGAATCCTTCCGCCCGGACGGCGCAGTTAAGGCCGGTCCCGGCAGGTGAGGGCAGACCTCTTCCTTCCGCAGCGGTATCCTTCCGCCGGCGGGGGCAGCTTCCGGATCGCCGAGGCTCTACCCGCTCGCTGGCCCGTTCCGCCATTGCGGTCCCGCTTCCCCGCGCCGCCCGGACCCCGCTGAGGTGTGACTCCGGTCCGGCCTCGGACTGGAGCCCCAGCCCGCTGCCGCCGCCATGGCCCAGATACTGCCGATTCGCTTCCAGGAGCACCTCCAGGTGGGCGCGGAAGGGCCGGGGGAGGCCGGGCCGGGCCGGGGAGCGGATGCTGGGGCGGGCGGGCCGCTCCCTCAGGCGGAGGAGCCGCCCGGGGACGGTGCCTGGGCGAGAGGCCCTGGGCCTGTCCGCGGGCCCTCCCTGAGGGCCGCGGGGCGGCCTGGGCCCCTCGGCGGCGGGGTGGCTGCCCTCCCGCAGGCCTTGCCGGCGCCTAGCTCGGGCAGCGCCTTCCCGCCGCGGGCTGCCCGCCGCGGGCTGCCCGCCGCGCCGCCCGAAGGGCACCTTCCAGCGCGCCCGCTGCTGCCTCCGCGCGGGCCCGGACGTGAGGGGAAGGGCTGCGGCGCCGCGGGGCTCCTCCGTGTCCTGGGGAGGTGGTGAGGGGCCGAGGTGCGGGCCCCGGCGCCGGGCATCCTGCCCTTGCCCGGTCCCCACCGAGCCTTCCCCGCTCTGGGTGGTGGAGTGTATTTCATCCCGGTGGTGTAGGCGAGGCTGGCGCCGTGCCCACGCTAGCACCTGCTGGGCGGTGCGGCTCTGGGAGGGGAGAGTGCGGATCGGATGGTTCCTCTTCGCTTTGTCCGGAGAGAGCCCGTCTCCTCCGGGGCAGTGCGAGTGGGAGATCCCGCTTCAGCAGCGGATCTGCAAGGGAGGGGGCGAGGGGGGTAGGTTAATGAGGTGGCCAAGCTGTCTCCGTGTGTTGCTTAGTTTTTGTTTTGTTTTGTTTTGTTTTGTTTTTTTAACGAGGCTGAGATAATCGTAAGGACATATTAAAGAATTTTATTGATGTTCTGACTGGTAATGTAATCTTCTGTGAAGAAAAACCACATATTGCAGTGAAATGTGAAAGCTACTGCGGGCTTCCCTGCAGTACGGCTGTGGCAGTGCAGGCACAGAAGTGCCAGGTCTACACTTTCTGTCTGCTACCTACTGGCCTCTAACAAATTGTAGGTTTGGGTATCATTAAACCATAACCACATGCCAATAGATTATTCCCAAGTGATGGCCTTTAGTTGCTTTAACGTGGCTTTCTAAAGGCCCTAGTAACAAATTCTGAAGTCACTCAACCTTGCATTCCTGCAGTGATCTCAAATAAGCATGCACTTTTAATGTCTCTCGGTGAAGCTGGAGTACAGGGAGGGGTCTGGAAGCAGTAATACAGTTGTGCAATGTGTACTTCCTATCTGACAAGTCTGTAGGGTGAAGTACTACGAGCCATGCTTCTCGTCCTGAGTTGCTGTAGCTGTGATGGTATTAAGCTTGGCTTCACTGCAGAGGAGTATTTTTGCAGGAGAACTTGTATAATAAAAGTTACATCAACATACCTTGGCAGGGTCTTCTGGCTTCTAGCAACCTGTCTGTAGCCCTGCGTCCCTGAGATGTCAACATTTGTATGTGGTTTGTGCTTAGCTAACTGGGACTGCGGTGGGCACTAACGTAGTGATGGATTTGCATGATTTGTAGTGACTTTTCTCTAACCCAGATGGAAAGAATTTAGTTTCTAGACACCTTGTTAAAAGAACAATTGCAAAATACTTATTTTGCTGTGTAAATTACCACTGTCCGTAGCGTTATTTTTAGACTTAAAAAATGCTGTCATGGTTGGTTTTTATCTAGCTAGTTAACTGTTGAGCATTGGGTAATTTTATTTCAATATCAGTTTAAAACCAGGCCGGAATTCATAGCTTAGGTATAGCCCTGGACTCTTCTTTAGCGAGCAGCACTGACAGGAGAATCTCATGAGTTGACCAGAGCTTCAGCTCTGAGCAAGTTGCCTCTCCTGGTAGTGTTATAGCCTAGAACCAGGTATTGAGAAGGTTCTGTATGCTCAGGTGAAACTCATCGCTCTGGGTAGCCCATCTCTTAATAAAGTATTGTGGAAACACATCTATGATACATTATTTAAGATACAAACTTGCATGTGACCCACTACCAGGTCTCTAATGACATGAGTACTATTACATAAGAAAACTCATCTGCTTCACTCCAGAAGTGCTGATGGGTTTCAGGCCAGCACTATTGTGGAACGTGACTGTTCTGACTAAAGACTGATTTACCTGTTTCTTTGTATTTTTTTTTTCCCCTGATCCTATTTATTGTAGAGCACTGCCTTAACCAGTAGATTTTACAACTGCATAGATGAGCTCGTCTTTTGTAAGACTGTGCCCAGCCTTCTGAGCTTACATGCACGTGGCTCTTGCCTATAATGCTTCAGTTTGCTGTACCTACTGAACTTCCTCATTTTATTTCATTGAAAAAATTCAGAGGAACTTGGATTCTCGGAGGTACTGTTTTCGTGCTGCAACTTCTGACTTGCTGTTGGGGGTAAATTTTGAGAACAGAAACATTGATATTGCCTCATTTTTGCTATCCAGAACTGCTTTAGCGTATTCCAGGCTGTTCATAGGAGGTCCTCGTGGACTGAATAATACAATTTCTTGAACTGTGCCTGACCTACATCATCTGGGAAACTTGTCATACAGGTGTTGCGTAAGACTTGCAAGTTTGCGGTTGATGCTTAACGAAAGACAGGGTACCCAACTGGCGCCCTATTCATAAAAAGGCAGGTGATGGATATGAATGGGAAAGTTCTTGCAACGCTATTGAAAGTTGCTTTTTAATTAATCTAAAAGACTGGCAGTCAGCACTATGTGTAGTACAATACTAGTTCTCCATGGATCTACTACTGCAGGTCAGAAAATGGTCAAGTAACTGTCCATACAAAGCTTGTCCTGATCTTCAGCTTCAACCCAGTTGCACTCCATCTTACACTACTCAGGGCATTATCTGTCGTTGTCAGCATCTTGGCTAGGTGATATGGGAATGAAGAGTTAAAGGCTCCAGAAGCCCTGCACTGTTGTGCTCCTGAATGTCTTGTCTCTTCGGTGCGCGGTACAGCATGCTTTGTACCCAGAATTTGAGCTACAGGTCTAGTCTGGGCAAGTAAGATGTGCAAGTAGTTAGCTTACTAGGACTAAGTAAGCTTTCTGGATATTTACTAAGTGAAGTCTAAAACCAAAATGTGTAGTCAGGCTTCAGGTCTTGTTTGTTTGAGTCCCACTGCATACCTCTGAAATCTCAGTAGTCGCAAATATGTAGGATGTTATCTGTGTATTGTCTACTCTAGATGCCTGCCTTGCCACAAAAGAACATCAACAACACACTGTGGAGAAACTTTTTCCTTGGGAATTTCCAAGGAGAAACTTGATTCCTGTGCTATCAAAACCACTGGACTCTTGTTATAAAAATTTATAGTGCTACTTTTTTTTTTTAAGTAGCAATGAGGAAACAGTCCAATAGGCGTGTAATGGGAGATCAGAGTTCAGTATGTCGAATGATTGCAAATCTGGCTGCTCGTATCCAGGTTTTAGGGATTCCATAAGTTGGTGCTTCTGTGCACTTGAGGGTGAAAGTAAAACAACTGCTCACTGTGGTAGGTGCATAGAGCTTTTCTAAGATTACATGTTCCTGATGAATGAGAAGGAGCCAGACAAGTTAGCAGGTGATGAACTGTGATTGCCATTTAATTTAGCCACCCTACGCTGAAATAAATAAAAATTGAATGTGGACCAGGCACACCACTGTACTGGTGTGACTTAAGGCATTAATAAATACTCTTCTGAACCTAAATATATGTTAAATAAAAAAAATAAATTGTTCTGTAGACTTGTCTAGACAGTACAGAAAACTGTCAGCTCATGCTGTGCACTTGATGCTGAGACAGAACTACTCTTTTAAACTAGGAGTAGTGTTCTTGTATCCATTGGTCATTGATGGAGCAAACCTGAATGGTGGCTATGCTGTTCTAGTGTGGTGGTACTTGGATGGCTCTCAGAATCCAAAGAGCGAGCTGAATAAAACTGGACAGCCGAGGCATCATCTAATAAAACTTATCAATTTACTACTTCACAGCTTCTTCACAAACAACAAAATGCTTCCATGTATTGCGCTGGCGGTGAGACAGTTTAATATATCCTAAAACACTAGATTTCTGGTCTAACAGCATTAATTTGAAGCAGTTATGTCTTTTGTTGGTATTTTAAGTCAGGAATTAAAGACAGAACTGCTGTGCCTAATGCTGTTTTGGTGGGGGTCTTGCCCTCTGCTACTTAGTGGATCTGAATTCCTAAAACCAGTGAGTTTGGAGTATTCTTACAGAGGGAGAATCTGTAACAAAGAATGCTGTGAAGAATCGAAATGTCTTGAGGAGTGTGTGTGTGTCAACTAATTGGATAGGAACAATTAGTTAAGCAGTTTATAAGCTATTCCTCTTGGCATGTCCCTCGCAGCAGGTACTGAAGTCAACAGGCCTGCTTCTCTCCGTGGCACTACTCATTAGCACTTAACCAAAGATAAGGAATGGCAGCCAGTGGTTCTGAACTCGGGTTTCAGCAGGTACAGTCTCAGCTGTGGCTTGTACCTGAAATAGTCACACAGCATGCCTGTGGCTGCTGAGACCGGATGGCCACCTCAGCCTATTGAGGGTGAGGCAGAAAATAGGAAGGATATAGAAATAAAAGAGCTCTTGAATATTATAGAGGTGTCTTATCTGTTGAAAACATAACTTCGTAGCCTGTCACAAACTGTAGCTCTTGCCTTGCACTGGCAAACACGAAGTACTCTGGAGCCATTGACTGGCTGTGGGACTCCTGTGTTACAGAACCGCAGGCAGTAACTCTAACAGATCAGCACAGATATAAATCTTTTGTGTGACTTGTTTGCTTTGCTGATTTTCATGTATGGAACTAAATGAGTGGCTGAAATGTAGCCTGGTGTCTGCCTTGTTCAATCAAAGCCTAGCGAAGCATGGCCTTGCAATAGAGGTAACGTGACTCACCGCACGTCAAGGAGCTCCATGCTTCTCAAAAGACTGGGAATATTTCTGTTAACTGGCACTTCCCAGCTACGTGATTTCTAGCTGCGTGTAGATAAGGAGTCTCTGGGCAGAGACTAAGCAGCTGCTTGTGGCTGCAAGAACAGTGGTTATATCCTGTTGAGTGTGAGAGTCGAGGTGAAGTGCGTACTCAGCAGTTCCGCACCCTTCCTTGTAGGCAAGGAGAAATTATTTGACAGCTAAGCAAACTGTCACAAGAAAGCGAATGTTCCAGGAAGGGGTCAACAAAGAGGCTCTTGTCAGCAGTTTTACCATTCAGTTTGATGTCAAACATGGATGTAATATGACAACTTCTCTGGGTAAGTTACCAAGAACGTACTTGAATTATCTTCCAGTGAAAAAATAATTTTACTAATCAGCCTTTCACTTTCCATGTTATAATGATTCACCTCTCAACACTGTTCAGATAAATGTTGTCATAGAATTTGATGGTTCAGTACAGCCTGCAATTGACTGAAGTATCCAGCCTCGAGGTAGATGAGTCCTTCAAGGCAACATCTCTGCTGAACAAAAGAGTTGCTGCTGTCTCTGGCAACCTGTTTCGTGGTTCTGCTCTAACGGAGCAGCTACTTCACAGAACACTTTCTTCTCAACATGCTTTCAGGAGTCTGGTATAACTGAACTTTCCAACAAATGTTGGTGTAAAATAACTTGAACTGTAAATTGGTTGCCCAAGCACAGCTAGCAAGTTCTGCTTTCATATCTGCTTGAAAGCCAAGGATGTGTTTTTCGTAGTATAATGTAGGAGTATCTTACGATTCCTTCTTTCTTTCACAATCTTTTAAACTTGTTTGTGAATCGGTGAAAGGTAGTGGACCTAAATGAGTGCAATATTAAACGTTTGTGTGGTTTTTTGCTCTGTGGTAAGAGGAGAAGGGGTAGAAAATCTGCCATAAACCCCCGTACTCCTTTAGTTGTAGTGCAAACTCAGGAGTTTGTACGTGGAGTAGTATTGAAATTTTCGTAATAAAACCCTCCAAAGAAATGCCTCCTGTCATATTTCCTAATAGTAATCTTAGTCTCTGTTTACTTTGCTTAGCTTTATAAACACTCCTGCCTCACTCACCTGAACTTTAGCCTGTTTGGGGAGGGAAATAACCTATGGTACAGGGAACGATCTATACTCTCAAGAGTTCTGTGCATCAGGTCTGAGTGCAGGCAGGAAAAGTTGCCATTACCATTAGCCTTAGCAGCTGAGCAAAGCAAGTGCCACTCTTGGCTGGTGATGCCCTTGTGTAATCAAGCTCAGAGATTGTCACCGTTAGAGTCAACTTCCTGACTCGGTGCTTGAAGCAGACTTGGTTCGTGCATTTGGATCTGTTGAGATTAAAAGATGAAATGTTAGCAGAAGAGCTTGTGTACTTAAAGACCTCACTAATGGTTGCGCCTCCATCAGAAAGCTTCTTCAAGCTTTCCTCAGACCTCCAGTGCCAGTCTAAATCTTCTAAAAAATATTTAGCCTTTGGAAATGGTCTTAGGTTTAAAAAGGACAACATCTTCCACTACTAACTAGGGATTGGATACCTCAGACATGACACCTAGCAGATGGCAGTTTGATTATGATTAAGATTAATCTGTCTTGCAGTATCTAAGCAACTTTGATTCAGTGGTTAAGTCCAGACCTCCCTAAGAGGTCTGCCATCTGCTAGGACTTGCTTCTTTGATTTGTTCTGTCAACAGTGTCCGTTTGAGTATAGTGCTGCGAGTGACTTCCAGCCAGAGAACTTGGCACTCTGAAACTATCCTCCTCTACCAAATGAACGAGGAAATTGAGTGCTTGATAAATGATTTTGCACTTGTTAAGCTTGCAGCCCTAGCAAAAGGAAATGCCACATCCTAGTAAGTCTTTCCAGCTCTACCAGGTGAAACTCTTACATCTTCAAACCTCTGCCTGCAGGGGTGTGACCAAGTTGCATATGGCCCTGCCTAGCTGATGTACAAATATCAGAGACTCGGGCCTAGAGAACGCTACCCAAATAAAGGTGTGAAAGGGAGAATTGAACTTGGATCCGTAATCTTTTAAGTGGATCCATGTTGCTGAAGAATGTGTGGTCAGGTTTTGTGATGCAGGACCTCAAACACTGACTTAAATCTGAGTAACAGACTTCTGACCTGTCAAGGAGGTAGGGTTTGATATATATATTTTAAGCATTAAGACTGGATCTTGGGAGACCTGATGAAACACTTGTCTTTCACCTGAAAGTTTCCTGGCTTTTTTGTCAGGTGGATGGATGTAAAGGGAGCTGTCTTTGAATGAAACTGTTCATTGTCACAGTGTAGTCGCAGGAAGTGTAGGTATTCTGCCTTGGAAGAACGGCTTCAGCTAGTCAGTCATGGTAACTGGCTTGATGCCTAGCTTAAGGAATTACATTTAAGTCTGTTCTGCTTCTAGTCTTATCTCTCTTAAAATCTTTTGAAGAAGAAAAGCTGGGTAGACCTTAGATTTAGCAAAATATCAGTGTTAACTCTGTAAACTAGTTGTGAAATGAGCCCTTAAACATTAAAGAGCCCGAACATGTTTTTCATATTGTCCAACTGAAGAGCTTCAAATGGTGAAGTCCTCTCTTGAATGAGCAAGGTAACTTCAATGAAATAGTGTCCTTTGGGACCAAGGACTTAAATGCAGAGTGACCAGAGAACCATACACCAAGGCTGTATCATCTTCTAGAAATTATCTCCTTCAGCAGACCCAAAGAGCTAAAACTGACTTGCTTTTGAGTCTCAACCTTAAATTGTACCAAGATCTGGCTATCTTGATACACTGGGTGATATAGATCATCCACTGAAGCGCCTTTTGTGAAGCTTGTTCTGTTAACTTGGTGTATTATAACTTAGATGTTACTTGTTTCTCCCATGTGCTGGCTGAAAGCCAGGGAAAAGGGGAAGTATAGTAAAATACTCTTTATCAGAAGCTGCAAGTAGGCAGAAACAGAGCGGCTGAGGCATGGTCATCTCGGAGCTCCTACAGAGCACAGCTGATAAGAGCTTAGTGTTTTGTTTCAAACTAGTACAATAGTACTAAAACGGCTTGAAGGTCTAGCCCTTCTTGGGAGACCTTGGGCTTGAAATTCAAACAGTTTCCCAGAAAGAAAAATACCTGAAGTATTAGAAGTGATAATTCTTCTAACAGTAGAAAACTGATATTGAGTTTTTAAGGTATATCCACCCACAAGCCGGCTATCTGTATGTGAGGTGAATTAACCATTCTGCGTTTCCACTGTTAAAAATGGAATAAACTTTGTTTCATTACTGACATCCTAATACACTAGCCTGTTGCAAACACAATGAAGTGGTATTAACTAAACTGTGTTTTGTTGCAAGCTGTACCAGAGACATAATTTAAAGGTGTGCATTTAAAGGTGTGGAAATTTAAAGGTGTGCATTTACAGAAGCAGACTGGCTCAGCAGAAAAGGAGGTGTTTTATTGGTATCTTCTGTGTTAAGTATAGCTATGGATGAGCCATTTCTGATTTCAACAGTGTCCATCTCATATGTGTTGGCTCTGGCTCCTGCATGGTATACAGCCTTGCTGCTGGACAGGACTAAGCTAATTGCTAGACAGGTAGCTTTTTTTAACTCTGCAAGGATAAAGATAAAGCTCAGACGCCTCACATGTGATGTTAAGCTTGAAGCAGTGATAGCTGCCAAGCTCAATGGAATAAGTTAGGGTGCTGGAAGCAAAGCTGGTGGGAACGAGTACTGAAGCTGCAGCTCTAGCACAGCTGCCAGGAGCAGGCAAGTTCAGTGTGCCTTAAACCATATAAGGGGTTCAAAAGTTGAGTTCTCAAAACAGTAAGTTGTAAATGGACCTTGAAGACAAGGTACCAAGCACTTGAATGCTGCAGGGCTTCTTCAGAAAGCCTGCTGGGCTTAATTGAAGATGGGCAAGAATTTGTGTGCCATGCCATTTTTGGGTAGCATGGTTGTATTGTCACAAAAAGATATATGAAGCCTAGCAACTTTCACAAAAGCTGTTCGTGGCTATACCGAGGTGGTAACTTAATGCTAAACCTTTTTTCTCTTCCAGCTCCAAAATCTGGGCATCAACCCAGCAAACATTGGGTTCAGCACTCTGACAATGGAGTCTGACAAATTCATCTGCATAAGAGAGAAAGTAGGGGAACAGGCTCAAGTGGTGATCATTGACATGAATGACCCCAGCAACCCTATTCGAAGACCGATTTCAGCTGACAGCGCTATCATGAACCCTGCCAGTAAAGTCATTGCATTGAAAGGTATGGAAGTCCTGGTAAATGTTTGGAGTGGATGGAGAGCTTTCTGTAAGACTAGTTTATGACTGACTTAAGAGTCTCAGGCAATTTATGTGGGAGGATCCCTTACCAATTTTCCACAGCTTAATGGGAGCTTAAGTTTAATGCATTTTTCAGTTCTTCTGAAGATATCTGGGCAGTAAGGTTCAGTTAAGGCTTCCTGCTATTTGCTGATCTTTAGGATGAGTTTTTTGTGTCAATCAGAATGCTTACCGCTTCTGAGCAGGGAGAGCTGGAAGGAAAGTTCAGGCTTTAAGATACTTTTGGAGACTCAAGTCTGGAATCATATTAGAGGGAAGTGAGACCTTCTATCCTAAGTGTATAGGGTCTATTAACTAAGCCTCCCTTTACGGAGAGGAAAACTAATACTAGGGAGGAGGGGAAGTATTCCTGAAGGCCTTAGTCTGGCCTTGCTGGAAGAGGCCAGTGCGCGAATTTGTGCATATTTATTATATCAGTCAGTGATAAGAAAAGTAAAACTATGCAGGGAAGACTTGTGTAGTGAATAAAGCACAAGGTCAGCTAACTTGGTATCTCTGGTGATACAGAGAACAAGCATTCCTCTGGAGTCTCCAGAAATGTTGATCTCTTTCCCCGAGAGGTCCAAGAAGCTCAAATACTGTCACTCTAGAAATTAATATATTGCTAATGGAAAGATTTTTATGTATTCAGTGTTATTTAAGTTTGACTTTAATACTGTGCTACTGTTTTGTCACAACTTTAATGCTTTCTTGTCTGTGCAGATGGTGAGTTATTTCAGTTGACTGTACTAGTTCCTGTCCTGTCTTATGAAAAGAAAAAGCAGAATCAAATGGCTCAGATCTGTGGTGCACAGGGCTGAACAGTGGTGTTTAAGCAACTGAAAGCCTAAAATTCAGAGATTTTTCATGCCCTCCCAAACAAGGGAATCCTTAAGATTCAGAAAATTAGTGCACTCAAGAACTCTGAAGTTTTTAAACTATCGCAGTCTTGATTTTAAGCTTTTTATAAACAGGACTGACCCTTTTGATTTAAGTCTAGATTTTGCCTCTTAATATGCCTTGCATAGCATGTAGGATACGTTACCTGAATGTCATCTCCCTTGACTCTAAAGCTCCAACTGCTCTAGATATAGAAATAAATTGCTAGTTTGTAGCTGTCATGGTTTAACCCTATCCCAGCCGAAACCAGGACAGTAGCCTGAGCGACACTATTAGACAGCCTCTCCAAGCTCTGGAGAAACTCCTGACTCTGCATCTTATGACCATAGCTGAACTAATGGTGGCTTCTAACTAAACTAATCCTTGTGAAGGCACTTGCCCATATGGCACTGTGACTTTAGCAAGCTGAGTTACAGTCAGTAACTGTAGCAGATATTCTGATCTGCACCTAGTTTCACATGATCTTTAATACCCTCTTGGGCTACACTAGCATGTGCTTAAATAGCTGTCTCCTAAACCTAGTAGTTGGTCAGAATCTTCCTTATGTTCTCAACAGGAAGACATTTTTTGTATGCCACTGTGGTGTAAAAACTGGTAGAAATGACTGCAGGTGGCTGTTCAGGATGTATGTATGCAACATTCTGTGTGATTCAGAACTTTTCCTCTTACCTTCTAGAGCTTGTGTTGGTCACTAGATTCCTTTCCTTGCACAGTTTCTGTTAGTCTGGTCTGCAGCCAGTAGCTATGTATCCCATTAGTACAACCTAAGGGTTTTGGTTAATGAGTCTGAATTATGAAAGCCCTCTCCCAACTTGACCATTCCGTGTTGTGCTTTTTTTATACTTAAAACAGATGTGGACATAGTTTTTAATGACACTGGCATAGCTCTCCTCACAACTTTCAAGAGACTCAACATTATTGTAACCTAGTTTTGACGTATGTGAAGTATCACACAACTTGTTCGTGTAGCTGAAGCTCTTGTCTCCTACCAAGTTGTTTTCAACATTTGTTTGATTGCTCAGTAGCAGCAAATTGGTAAAATTATCCCTAGGAGTGTAGTAAAAAGTAATAGCTGATCACTGAAGATACTGCCAGTATGTAACAGCATTTTCTTAAAGGAAGTTATGAGGGTTTAATATCATAGTGCAGCTCTTCTACTTTTAACCAGTGCTTGAAGTAACAAGTGGAAGAGTACAACCTGGCTAACGATGTTGTGTTTTCTAGCTGGGAAAACGCTTCAAATATTTAACATTGAAATGAAGAGCAAAATGAAGGCTCATACAATGACAGATGATGTTACCTTTTGGAAGTGGATCTCTCTGAATACTGTTGCCCTTGTAACGGATAATGCAGTCTACCACTGGAGTATGGAGGGGGAGTCCCAGCCTGTGAAAATGTTTGATCGCCATTCCAGTCTTGCTGGCTGCCAGATCATCAACTACCGTACTGATGCTAAGCAGAAATGGCTACTGCTAACTGGCATATCTGCACAGGTACTTTACCACTTAGGGAGGCCTGCCACGGAGGGCCCAGAGCTTGTCTCATTTCCTTCTTCTGTAGGAGCAGAACTGATATGTTTGGTTTTTTTCCTAAAGCATTGTTGGGAATGTAAATGCTTGTCTTGATCTTCAAATAACAAACAAAGTGTAACTGAAAATCTTACAGTAATGGTATAAACACTAGTACAAAGTTAAGAATCTTAAGTGATGCCTTTGTAAGAGAAAGCATGGCATGGTACTTCAGCTTGATATGACAACATTTTTACGAACACTAACTTAAATGAAATTACTGGCCAAGTGCCTGTTATTCCTGACTCTTGTTCTGTCTTGTCTAGCAAAATCGTGTTGTGGGAGCAATGCAGCTATATTCTGTAGATAGAAAAGTGTCACAACCAATTGAGGGACATGCGGCTAGCTTTGCGCAGTTCAAGATGGAAGGAAATGCTGAAGAATCCACTCTTTTTTGTTTTGCTGTAAGAGGGCAAGCTGGGGGTAAGGTAAGACTTGGTTCTAAATATGCTGTAATCTTTAGTGACTCACCCTGGTTATCTGCTTCCAGGAAAACAAGTGGTTTAATGCACAAAATTGCCTTTGGGAAAAAGTGAAGGACTGTGTCAGTCTGGATGCTATATATCTAATGTATGTGAAAACTGGTGCATATAGAGCTTCACAGCAGGGACTACCTGATGTAGCAGGAGTGTTTCGAGTCATGAAGTGAGGTGGCGTGTCATGACCAGCCTAATTAGCTGCTTGAAACGTGTGACTCTTGGCTTCACAGGCTAAGCCTAGAGAAAAGCTGTTGTAATCTTTCTTTGATGCTGATCACCAGTATCAGACTTAACTTATTTCCAAATTATTGGATGAAAAAAATTAAACACTAGTGTTACAAGGCTAACTAGTGGTCTAATTATGTGATATACTTTGACAGCTAAAGCAAGGCAAAACCAAAGCTAGATTCAGAGAAACATCTTCGGAACTGTCTCTGTAGAACGTTAACCAAGTTGCAAGAGTGTATATAAAGTGACCTAAGTGAATCCTTAAACTTCTAAATAGCTAGGGGTAACTAAAGACCATGCTTAACTGTTTCCGTCATCTATGGTCCATGAATACAGTATGCTACACCTTTAGCCAGTGAAAATATTTAGGAAGACTGACTTAGTTTATCTTTGGATAAGCTTGGGATTAAGGCTCAGCAGCAAAAGAATTGCCATATCTTCGTTGTTGAATCTATTGTTACATAAATTAAATACAAGAGCTAACAGACTGATCTTCTCTATTGCACAGTTGCATATCATCGAAGTTGGCACACCACCTACTGGGAATCAGCCATTTCCAAAGAAAGCAGTGGATGTCTTCTTTCCTCCTGAAGCACAAAACGACTTTCCTGTTGCCATGCAGGTATGACAGCTGCAAACAAGGGCACAAGAACAAGTATGTAGCTTCTCTTGGTGGATGTGACGCTAACAGGGCACTGGAAGCCAGGCGGTCGATATATTGACCTAAGGCTTGGCACTAAACTGGTGTCATTTCTGCTCCTACTTCAGTAGTGTTAAAGTAAAGGTGGAGACTGAAGCAGCACTCAAAGGCAGCATGTTCTTATTTATGGAAGAAATACCCATGTATATTGAACTGTCTTTCAAGCTCTGGAAACATCATTCTACCCTGATAGTGCTCAAGTATTAAGTAAAAATATAACAGCGCTTCTAGTTGTCCTGAAATAGCACAGCTATCTGCTGATTCTTAAAAGCGCTTACTCGTTTTGTCCAATACCAAATTTGATTAATCTATTCCTGTTTTGCAGATCAGTGACAAGCACGATGTGGTGTTTCTCATAACAAAATATGGCTATATCCACTTGTATGACCTGGAAACTGGCACCTGTATCTACATGAACAGAATCAGTGGGGAGACCATATTTGTTACTGCACAGCATGAAGCAACAGCTGGAATTATTGGAGTAAACAGAAAGGGACAAGTAAGGGAGCTTGGCCTGGAAACCACTTGTTTAGCTAATCCCACTGGCCCTTAGTGATACACTGTTGTGTTCATATCAATGTCTAAAAGTTTCCAGAAATTAACATGACAGAATAATGGAATGAGGAATATGGTAGTATCGGATAGCTGACCAGGAGTGCAGCTTGTCCGACTTCTAGTTTCTTCTACAACTCAGGTTCTGGTTGCGTAATTTTGGGGGTTTTGTAATGGCAGTCAGTGGATCTAAACACTGTGCTACTGTTGAGAATGGAACTAGAACGTACCTCTCTTTTGGGGGGCAGATTGTATCCTCTTGCGGAGCACATGCTAATGGAAGTCTTAAATATGTTAACTTTGAGCTCTGTTCAGAATGTCTGATGCCTGACAGTGTTCTGAGCCCCAAAGAAAATTTGTTACTGTATCTCCATACACATCTAACTTAACTAGTTTAAACCAGTCCACTAACATTGTACAGCTATGCCTTTAGACTGAATTGATTTCAAATGTTGTTGCTTGTTGAGCAACATGGGTAATACAGAGCAGAAGACTTGTTCCCAGTTTATCCTCTAGGTTTGGTTACTTAAGATACTGAGTACAGGTTATAGAAAGATAGTACTTATATCCCTGTTTTTCTGACCTCTGTAAGTACCTCAGTTTAAACTGATTGTTAATCATCTGCCTTGATGCAGTAAGTGGATGGTAGAGGTTCTTTCTAACCGGAGGTCTGTTTCTTAAATAAAATGGCAAGACTCTGCAGTTATCAAGGGAGGAAAAAACTTTCCATGTATGCCATAGCTTTCCTTTTAGAGGTTAGCTTAGCCCTTGGCTCACTTCTTACGTTCGGACTAACTGGAAATTTTCCTTGATTATTTATTCAGGTGCTCTCAGTGTGTGTGGAAGAAGAGAATATTATTCCCTATATCACAAATGTGCTGCAGAATCCTGACCTAGCTTTACGAATGGCTGTCCGCAACAACCTGGCAGGTGCTGAGGAACTCTTTGCCAGAAAATTCAATGCACTGTTTGCACAAGGGAACTATTCAGAAGCAGCAAAAGTGGCAGCTAATGCCCCAAAGGTAATAGACTGATATTCAGAACAGCACTGAACTCTATTGGCTTAAGTTTCTTGCTTCAGGAAAGCTCACTGAATTTCATAAGTGGCAAGACCAGAATCTTGTTACTGCTCTTGTCCTAATGTGGTACTTAACATACCTGTGAAGAACCTGTACATAATGTGCTGAGAGTACTGATTGTATGCTGGAAGATCTTAAAGCTTGTATGAAGCCCACAGAGGGGGAGAGGAATAAATGATGAAGTAATAGCTATGAGGCTTAATGTTTCTGGTACTTACCTTTACTTCTCCAATGATTAAAGAAGTCTCTATGAAAAGACAGCCTCTAGCTGAGGCTGCGCCTGGAAACCGGATAAAAAGGACAGGCTAAGAGACTAAATTCAGATGAGAGGAACTTGCTTGCAAGGACAAGGGTGTCTTAATTCTGTAGGGCAGTCGTCTGAACTTAAATCTGCATTGCTACTGAAGCAAGTCTAATAGGCTACTATTGCACATCTTCTGTCAAAACATCTCAAAGACAATGTCTGAGCTGATACTCATGCTGCTGCTGACATTCTGGGCTGGCAAAACATAATGTCGCTGTAGCAAGCATTTCTAACTTCAGCTTTCTGGAGAAACTCTTGCCAAGCCACAATAGCAGAAGAGAAAACTGAAGTGCATCTCTATTTCTGGCAGGGAATCCTGCGTACTCCAGACACCATACGCCGGTTCCAGAGTGTTCCAGCTCAGCCGGGACAGACTTCCCCTTTACTCCAGTACTTTGGCATTCTGCTTGACCAAGGGCAGCTGAATAAGTACGAGTCACTGGAACTCTGCAGACCAGTGCTTCAGCAGGGACGCAAACAGCTTTTGGAAAAATGGTTAAAAGAAGATAAGGTACATTTGGGGTGGGCACCTTTAGAGCCCTGGAGGGGGAAGGAGGTAACTGCTTGACAGGCCCCCCGAAAACTCAAGTGGGCAACTTATCAATGCACTAGTGTGATCAAATAGTTGAGCAATAGGTGTTCACTCTACCTCTAAGTATGACCCATGTTGCTGTAAGAGAATTGATCAAATACTCCAAGAGCTTCACTCATTCTACTTAAAATTACAACAGGGTGAACTTAGTATGGAAAGCTGCTGAGCTGCTGCTGTTCTTTCCCAAACCACTTCAGGCTTCTTTAGATACTAACTTGCATATAGTTAGAGCTGTGGTTAAATTTCTGTAATTAGCTGAAGAAACATGCTGATACAATGTATCACCTAATTCTCTTTAGCTCTATAAATTTGTTTCTGACTCCTGCAGAACAGCATGAGAACAGAGCCCGCTAGATCACTGCTGAAAGAGTCAGATAATGCTATCAAGCTGGGCCTTATATATTTTTTTTAAGAAAAGTCCAAAAGGAAGACAAATGAGGAAGAAGGTAATAATGCATTTCGCCATGGCACGGTCAGGGTGAACTGACTGTATTTATATCTTTAAACAGCTGGAGTGCTCAGAGGAGCTGGGAGACCTTGTGAAATCTGTAGATCCTACGCTAGCACTTAGTGTCTATCTGAGAGCCAACGTTCCAAACAAAGTCATCCAGTGTTTTGCTGAAACAGGACAAGTCCAGAAGATTGTTTTGTATGCTAAGAAGGTGAGAGGAAATTAAATTGCCATATCTGTCCTGTATTTAAGAATGACTAGCGTATGTTGCAAAGTAGGAATTGTGGGGGAATCTGAGAGCCTGTGTAGTACCTACTTTGGCCTAAGGTTTTGTTATGAATAATTATGCTAGACTTCATACATGTATGCTTTTGTACTTCCCTATGTACCCTCTTCGAAATGAGGAAATCCTGACTGGGTTGTGTAAGCTACTGACAGTAGCTTTTACTGAGCTCTGTATTTAACGAAGTGTGTGCTCTTGCTGAGTTATTACTTTTCATTATCTCTTCAGGTTGGATATACTCCAGACTGGATTTTTTTGCTGAGGAATGTAATGAGAATCAGCCCTGATCAAGGACAGCAGTTTGCACAAATGCTTGTTCAAGATGAAGAGCCTCTTGCAGACATAACACAAGTAAATAATTTTATTGCTATGAAATGTTAACTTCAAGGCCTTAAATTGGTAAGAGGAGCCATACTCTTACTATCAGAGAAAGATTTACTTTACCAGGACAATGCTGTTTCTTGCCTAGTTTTAAGAACGCTAAATGACAGCGTAGTGCAGTGCCCAGAATAAACAGTTTAGCTTTGGAAGCTGCACTTGATGTTACTTTGTTTAAATATACTTCCAGTTTCTAATCAAAAACCTAAATTTTTTTTGCAGATTGTGGATGTCTTTATGGAATATAATTTAATTCAGCAATGTACAGCCTTCTTGCTGGATGCACTGAAGAATAATCGTCCTTCAGAAGGTCCCTTGCAAACACGTTTACTTGAGATGAACCTCATGCACGCACCTCAGGTATGCTTTCAGAGTTATGTTGGATCAGGCTTGTCTGTAGCTAGACTAGCCGCTACACTGTGGTCCATATTAAATGCTAGTGATTGTGTTTAGAAACTAAATGGAACTTTTCAATATTCCTTCTAGGTTGCAGATGCTATCCTGGGAAACCAAATGTTTACTCATTATGACCGTGCTCACATAGCTCAGCTGTGTGAGAAAGCTGGCTTGCTACAGAGAGCGCTTGAACACTTCACAGACTTGTATGACATAAAGCGTGCGGTAGTTCACACTCATCTTCTCAATCCTGAGGTATGAGATCAAATATCCTGAATCTAGCAAAAGCTAGGCAATCAATAATTGCTTTCAACATTTGACTTCAGAGTGTGGAGTGTTCTACTTGGGTCTAAAATGGCTTATGTGTCTTTGCAGTGGTTAGTGAATTATTTTGGTTCCTTATCGGTAGAAGACTCTCTGGAGTGTCTGCGTGCTATGTTGTCTGCTAACATTCGTCAGAACCTGCAGATCTGTGTCCAGGTAGCTTCAAAATACCATGAACAGCTGTCAACACAGTCACTTATTGAGCTGTTTGAGTCTTTCAAGAGCTTTGAAGGTAAGTTCATGCTCTCACCTTAACAAAAGGAGCAAGTTTCTTGCATAGGCAGCCTCTGTGTGTTTCTCCGAAAAACACATGAATCTTTCTTGAGTAAGTGACTTGGCAGTCACTCGTCTGAAGTAGTTGAGTATTATATGGCATCAGCTTTAAGTGGACTTTAGCTGTGGGTCGTGGCAAGCAGCTTTTGCACTGTGTGCTTGTTTTAGTGAAAGGTGTGATAGTAGCTTTTGGGCACAGCTTTTCGTTTTCTAAACTCTTCCTTGCCTCCTGTCGAGGGGGTCTATGGAAGGCATGCTGGATGTTTTAACAAAGCTGACCTATGGCAATTGATGATACATCAGTATTTATCAAAGTTGCATGTAATACACTAGTCTGTGTAATATATGGGGAACAACAACAGGCTCAACTCAGCTAGGAAAATCTGGTCTTCATAAAACAATTACATTGCTTGAATCTTTTTTCGGTTCTTTGTAAACTTCTGCAGTAGTCAGATTAAAATTTTCATATATTTGTAACTTGGAAGGCTTGCTTAAAAGCTAATACTGATCCAACTCAAGTGCTTTAGCAGAATAACATGTTGACTGTTTCCCTCAAGGTTTGTTTTATTTCCTGGGCTCTATTGTAAACTTCAGCCAGGATCCAGATGTGCACTTCAAGTATATTCAAGCTGCATGCAAGACAGGACAAATTAAAGAAGTGGAAAGAATCTGCAGGGAAAGTAACTGCTATGATCCAGAACGTGTTAAAAACTTCCTCAAGGTAATGTTTGGGTAGCATTGGGCTGTCTTGGCCTGTTTGGGGTTCTGATAAAACATGGTGTGTGTCACCAGTGAAATGAGGCAGCTCTGTGAAAATACAGATGAGCCTTAATCTTTGCACTTAAGGATCCACCTGTCCTTTTAAACCAGAGGTATCTAGCATGTTGGCGGTACCTCCTAATAGAGCCTGACCCTGGAACAATATCTAAAAAATGGAGAATCTGTCAGGTCAGTTCCTCGCTGCTCTTAGTAAGATTAACCTGGCTTGATCTCTTGAACTGCAATAATAGCACCAGCTCATCTAGAACTTGTTACAGATGTCTGCTATTAAGTAGGAAACGGGTAACTTGAAGGTTGAGAACAGCCATAATGCCAAATGAGTTCATAACTTAATGCTTATTTACAGTGTAATCAGCTTCAACTGAGCAACTACAGAAACAACAAATGAATAGTGTAAATTAATTCCAAAAATGCTTTCAGAGTTCAAGGTTGATCTATCCCACTCATCTTACTCGTACACACTTACTGAAGCTTCAGCCAGGTGAACTGCGGTTTAGCTCTGCTAGAATATGCCACTCTGTAAATAAATACATGCTAACTGACTGTTATAGCTGGGATCAGAGCATTGCTGAAACATTTCTGAAAAGTGGAAAAAGATGGTGCGCTCCAAGTTCAGATTCTGTAGCCTGTTGTTAGTGCTGAGCTTATTGACAAATGTAACACTGCTAGAAATATCTGAGAAACAGCGTGGGAGGGGAAAACTTTATCTGGGAACATTTCCTGCCTTCATGTTTGTCGGTTACATAGCATAGTCTTAGATTTTGCTGATCATATCTGAGGATGGCAAAACTCTTCAAATGAGAATTCTATAAAAATAACCTGGTGTCACCGAGGTGTAAGGTATGTAAATTGATCAAGCCACCTAAGATAAGTTATCAAGCTGTCAAATTCCTGATGAAAGCTGTTGTTTTTTGTGCTGTTCCATGTCTGGAATGTGCAGGATATGTACCAGGTAAATCTCCCAGTACAGGCCTCCCTGTGTAAAGTCCTTAAGTGTAGTTTATATGTAGGATTATATTCTGGGATGTGCATGTTCGAGTAAGTGATCTGAAATATGCATCCGGAATACTGTCTGCCACATAGACTGAGCTTCTGTACTGTAACCTTTGTAATCTTATGCTGAAAGTTGGAATGCTTTTAGATAACTAATCTGATTAGCAATTTAAATAGTACTGCTACTAGCTTGATTCTTACTGTTCTCTAAATCCATAGGTAGAAGGTATCACAAGACATATGGCACTTGAAGTCAATTCTGTATATAAGTTTTACATTATGATCCACAACTTAATCTGATCCACAACTTAATCTAGTCTTGGTTAAATTCCTTTTGAAATCCCAGAGTGCTAATCCTGCACACCAAACACCAGTGGCAACTAAAAATGCTATCTATAGCTTAGGCTTGTAATAGTTGTACTGTGTTGTAAGATTTCGTAGACTCTGCCATGCAAAGGAGCAGGGTTAAACTTCAGAAAGCTTCTTGCTGTAGGCTCTGAAGTGGGTGTGAGTACTCCTACTTTCTACATATTGCAAACAATTAGCTGAACAATAAGCTGTCATTATTTGGTTGACTGTTGAATTTTGGCTTTCCAAATTCAGCTGCTTTAACAGTTTAAGTGACTGTCTTTGTCTGCTTAAGCCTGAGAACAAAACCAAATTACTGAAGCTCTTCTCTTTATAGGAAGCTAAACTCACTGACCAGTTGCCACTGATCATTGTATGTGATCGCTTTGACTTTGTCCACGACCTGGTGCTGTACTTGTATAGAAATAATCTCCAAAAATATATTGAGATTTATGTACAGAAGGTAAGTTACAATTTGTCACTTGGCTTTAATGAGTCAAACTGATCAATCTTTCTAGTATTATATGCAGCTATAGGCATTATGTTTGCAAGTGTTCTGCAAAGAACCTCATATTTGATACTGACATTTAAGTACCTAATAGTGCCCTTGGGAAGTTAGCCCTTAGGTGATTCAGATCTCTTATTTATTCTTCACTCAAGCTGAGCAGTAACCCCTGCTAATGTGCCTCTTGAAGGAGGAAGACTTGGTAGAATAACTTTGGAGTTCTTAGGGTAATTTTAACTTCCAGCATTTTAGAGGGGGGAAGTTCTCCTTTATACGTCCTGCAGGGACAAATTGGCTTGCTCAGGAGCTCTTCCTATGGGGACTGAGCATTAGTGAGCCGCTTCACTGTGGTGTGAACCCCTACTGACTGAAGAATTGACTTTCAAACTTCTCTAGAACCTCAGGAAGCTGGGGTAAAGGCAGGAACATGAGGTCTATCTTAACAAGCAGCCTTCATGTGTACTTCTAGGGATAAGTATTGACTTGCCTATACTGCATGACAACACACTGACTTCTTTAAATGATCCTATTTAGGTGAATCCAAGCCGTCTGCCTGTTGTTATTGGGGGACTGCTTGATGTGGATTGCTCTGAAGATGTGATAAAGAACCTTATCCTTGTGGTGAGAGGTCAATTTTCGACTGATGAACTTGTTGCAGAGGTTGAGAAAAGAAACAGGTATTAAACTTCTACAAGTCTCTTAACCATTACCAGCCTGGCAGTGTTATACTGCTCATTCATCAATGCATGTCCTCATTACGTAGCCAAAGCTGGTACTGACATAGCAAGAAGCTGCCATTGGGTGAGCAAGCAGCAAAAGTCTGCTTTACTTCTTGGCTGATGTGGGGATCTCCCTTAAGCAGCCTCCAGATAATGAGAGTCTTTGGCATGTGATATTCTTTATAGTGTCAGAAAGCTATACCGTTATAATAATGAACCAGAATGCAGGTCAAAATGGAGTACTGTAACTCTGTTTTAGTTACTGACTCTATCCTACACTGAAGCTGACTTCTTTAGTGAAGAAACTGTGCAAGTGGATACTTGCTTATTCACTCAACGTCTCTAATGTGAAAACCGCTTACTTCTAGGCTGAAACTGCTTCTGCCCTGGCTGGAAGCAAGAATTCACGAGGGTTGTGAGGAGCCTGCCACTCACAATGCACTGGCCAAAATATACATTGATAGCAACAACAACCCAGAAAGATTCCTGCGTGAGAATCCTTATTATGATAGTCGCGTGGTTGGCAAGTACTGTGAGAAGAGGGACCCTCACCTGGCCTGTGTGGCTTATGAGCGTGGACAGTGCGATTTGGAACTTATTAATGTATGTATGCCAAGGCAGCTGACTCATGGGTTAAGTTCTAAGTATCATGGGATAAGTATTCAGGTTTATGACTGACAGAAAACATTTATTTCCTAAAAAGTATTAAACTAGGAACTGCTCATTTCTAATAGAATAGGTAGTTATTTAATCTTCCTCTGTAACTTAATGAGAAATGGGAGACTCCCCTGGACATCCTAGAATGGGAGGCTAATGGAAGTATCAAAGCCTGAGATTTCTAGCCTGCATCTCAGGCAGGCTTATTTGATGTTGCAATACAATTAGCTCATCCGTTGTAGGCTCAATAGCTGTGAGTTCACTCTGCATAAACTTTGCCTTTCACTAGGTGTGCAATGAGAACTCCCTCTTCAAAAGTCTTTCCCGCTACTTAGTTCGCCGTAAAGACCCTGAACTGTGGGCCAGCGTACTACTGGAAAGCAACCCTTACAGAAGACCGCTCATTGACCAGGTATAACTAACAAAACATTAAAAGCCTTTACTGTTCTAATTTGACTTGCTAGTACCTGACTTAACTGATTTGTCAACGGCTTGACTCTGCCTACAGGTTGTACAGACTGCGCTGTCAGA
Source organism: Calonectris borealis (assembly GCF_964195595.1). Classification (NCBI taxonomy): domain Eukaryota; kingdom Metazoa; phylum Chordata; class Aves; order Procellariiformes; family Procellariidae; genus Calonectris; species Calonectris borealis. The sequence goes on along the minus strand of NC_134330.1, from coordinate 3,974,469 downwards.
GACACAGGACCCTGAGGAAGTCTCTGTTACTGTGAAGGCCTTCATGACTGCAGATCTTCCTAATGAGCTTATTGAACTGCTGGAGAAAATAGTTCTTGATAACTCTGTGTTCAGTGAGCACAGGTGTGTAAAGACAAAACTAAGTCACAGGAAACTTGAAAGTATACCTGGTGCAGGTGTTAAATTGCTGTAATGTGGAACAGCAAATAAACGAATACCTTCTCCAGAGGGGAGGGTGAATTTCTTGATCGTTACTTGATATGTACTAATATTTTCTTTTTCTATTTAGGAATCTGCAGAACCTTCTCATTCTTACAGCTATTAAGGCTGATCGCACCCGTGTCATGGAATACATCAATCGCCTGGATAACTACGATGCTCCAGACATAGCCAATATAGCTATCAGCAACGAGCTTTTTGAGGAGGCATTTGCTATCTTCAGGAAGTTTGATGTCAACACATCAGCTGTACAGGTATCTTAAAATCTCAGTCTGTAATAACTCCTTGTGACATGTGCATTGTCACACAAGGACTTTGCTGTTAACTTGCGACTTTGGTACTTAACACCAATTAGCAAAGTGACCAAAGCTGCTCAGTGTCTTGTCTTACAAAGTAGAACAAACATTGTGTATCGAACCCTCTAGTAAGTGAAATTTTGTAAGCATAACATTACTGATGCTGCGTGGGTTATATAGAGTAGCCCCTATTTTAAAAGCAACTATGGATCCATTGAAGAACTAACATAACACACAGCTCAGTGTCTTGTAAAACTGACCTTTATAGATAGTGGCTGATTATGGTAACCCTTTCTTTAGGTATTAATAGAGCACATTGGAAACCTGGATCGTGCGTATGAATTTGCTGAACGCTGCAATGAGCCTGCTGTATGGAGTCAGCTGGCTAAAGCACAGCTTCAGAAAGGGATGGTAAAGGAAGCAATTGACTCATATATTAAAGCAGATGATCCTTCCTCGTACATGGAAGTTGTTCAAGCTGCCAATGCCAGTGGTATGATTAAGTTTTATTTAAGTCTTTGCTGTTGATATTCAGCTCTTTTGTGTGGTCTGTGCTCAGACGGTTCCGCCAAACCTGTATCTTGATGCAAGTAGAGTAATCTGGTCCTTCAAAGACTGCCCTAAATGAGAATGGGAAAAGATAGTGTATTTTCCATTTGCAGATAATCAGTGGTCTTATAACTACCTTTAGCTAGCTGGAGACTTCTGTCAGAGCAGTTGCTATTAAGGAGGTCTTTGCATGAAGTTAAATACCAGGATTTACTTAATTAGCCCCATTGTAAGGTGACTTTACTCTAATGTAGTATGTGCAGTATGAAGGCTAGTCTTGATTGTTGGGGAATAACTGTAGAAATACTTTTGTCAAACTAGATTGAGCTTGTATAGCTTAAGCACAAGCGTCCTCAATGGTGGGAAGTAAGCATTCTGAACTCTGTTTCATAGGAAACTGGGAAGAACTGGTGAAGTATCTCCAAATGGCACGCAAGAAGGCCCGGGAGTCATATGTGGAAACGGAATTAATCTTTGCTCTTGCTAAAACAAATCGTCTAGCAGAGCTAGAGGAGTTTATCAATGGACCCAACAATGCACATATCCAGCAAGTGAGTGAGACTGAGTTTTAGTTTTGCTGAATCACAGCAGCAGGCTCCTTAGGCCTTGCTAACCAGAGGCGTGTTGGGACTTTTTTGGATATGGAGATAGATCTTGGACTTTAAAGGCATTTCCATTTTGATAATGGCTTGAACGCTACACACTTTATGTAAGCCCTTGGCTGAAAAGCTGCAAGAATAACCTGGTTATGCTCTCCTGTAGGTTGGCGATCGCTGTTATGATGAAAAGATGTATGAAGCAGCTAAGCTGTTGTATAACAATGTGTCCAACTTCGGCCGTTTAGCCTCGACTTTAGTTCACCTAGGTGAATACCAGGCAGCTGTAGATGGTGCTCGGAAAGCAAACAGTACTCGCACGTGGAAAGAGGTAAACTTACTGATTGAGTAAGTCAAGGGACTTCAAAGCTGTAGCGTCTTCAGAAGCTTTGATTATAAGCAATAATGCAATTGTCAATTCCAGGTCTGCTTCGCCTGTGTGGATGGAAAAGAGTTCCGCCTGGCCCAGATGTGTGGACTCCATATTGTAGTGCATGCAGATGAGTTGGAAGAGCTAATTAACTATTACCAGGTAATTAAGCTGACTCTTGTTGTACAGTCAAAGTCTAAATTCTTTCATGGCAACTCTGTCTAAAGCTGGAAGTTTAGAATCAGGTTGGTTCCTAATGTGAAACATCAAACTGTCTGTATCTCTTAGGATCGTGGCTACTTCGAAGAGCTGATAACTATGTTGGAAGCAGCACTTGGACTTGAGCGAGCACACATGGGGATGTTTACAGAGCTAGCAATTCTCTACTCCAAATTCAAGCCACAGAAGATGAGGGAGCACTTGGAGCTGTTCTGGTCCAGAGTCAACATCCCCAAGGTGAAAGTTTGAGGCCTTAAATTTAACTTAAAACGCATCTGTCGGGATTGTCTGTACCCTAGCTTTTGCGATAGCAGCTCTTGAGATTATTAATAGCACTAAAACCTGAGTACTGATGGACGCTGATAGCAATATGTATTAACTGGAATTTCTAATGTGCCTTTTGCTTAGGTTCTGAGAGCTGCAGAACAAGCCCATCTCTGGGCTGAACTGGTGTTCTTGTATGATAAGTATGAAGAATATGATAATGCCATAATCACAATGATGAATCACCCAACAGATGCTTGGAAAGAAGGCCAGTTCAAAGATATCATCACTAAGGTATTATTTTCCTAGTGAAAGGAGGGAAACTTCTTGCGATGTGCACTTCAGATCTCTTCCTTCACTAGTAGCCTGGTTAAAATTCAGGGTTCTTGATATTGCCACATAATTTCAAAGCAAGTCAACTACAGTAACTAAAGAGATTTCTAGAGACAAGAATGAGTCTTGGGTGGGTGGCTCAGTTGTACTGGAATATCTAAGGCTATGTCTGTCTGTCACTTGGATTCCTCTACAATCAGGCTTCTGTTCTGAATGTGCATCCTTACTCATCTCTAGGTGGCCAATGTGGAGCTGTATTACAAGGCAGTTCAATTCTATTTGGAATTTAAACCTCTGTTGCTCAATGATCTGCTGATGGTGTTGTCCCCTCGGCTTGACCACACTCGTGCTGTCACCTTCTTCACAAAGGTAATTTTCCTACTGTCCAGATCAAAGAAAAAGTTGCAACTGGAAAAGCATTTAGCTGTAGTAGCATTTTTAAAATGCTTAGCTACTTCACTGCCTCACAGGCAAGATGGTAGGGGACCTCTACAAAATGTTATCTTGACTTAAATTTATCTACCTGATTCCTTGAAGGTTAAACAGCTACCACTGGTTAAGCCTTACTTGCGCTCTGTTCAAAATCACAACAACAAATCGGTGAACGAGTCTCTGAACAACCTCTTCATTATTGAAGAAGACTACCAGGTATGTCTTGTCTTGAAATGGTAGTGTCTGGAACAGGTATCGACTTGCACGTTGTATATGCTTCATAATAGAAGCATCTATTCCTGAATTTCGAAGTTCTATTCAAGCTGGCTTCTGTGTCAGTATTAACCTCATATTCTGGGTGTGCCTTTAATGTCTAGAAACACAGGTTTCTCTCTCGTTTTCAGTAGATTTTACCTGCCTGCTGTTAACTTGCATTCCTTAAGTATATGTTCTTTGCCACTTCAAACTGAACTAGTGGTGACTAGCCAAAGATTAAGTGGAGAACTTAGTGGCTTTGTGGGAGCTTTTTGAGTCATTCTTACTAGGAACAGACTGGCTACTTTGTTAGGAGTGTGACAGATCAGCTTTTATTTAAGGCAAGCGGTGGGTGCTGAGGAAAGAACTCGCAGAAAGGGCAAACAATTATGATGTCTAGCTGTTCTACTGTTTTCAGCTTTCTGGTATTCAGAGGCTCCTAATGTCAGCAGTCGCTACTGAAAAATACTAACTGGAATACTCTAAACTACATGTGTGTCAAACACCAGCTTCTCAAAAACTCTAAACTACATGTGTGTCAAACACCAGCTTCTCAAAAAAAAAAGATATCTCTGCAGATCTGGCTAAAATACTTTATCCTCCTAGAAGTAGGAATACAGAACTAAGATGTATGGAAAATGTTTGCATCTTTGTGGATGCGGTTGTACCTTTGAGCTGCGCATAACTTTTTTCTACTTAACTCAGGCTCTTAGGACTTCTATAGATGCTTATGACAACTTTGACAACATTTCTCTTGCTCAACGTTTGGAGAAACATGAACTAATAGAGTTCCGAAGAATTGCTGCGTATCTCTTCAAAGGAAACAATCGCTGGAAACAGAGTGTAGAACTCTGTAAGAAAGACAGACTGTATAAGGTAAGACCGCTACACAGGTCTGGTTTAGCGTACTTGGCTTGTTTGGAGACCCGGGATTTTCTAGTAAAGCTGCATCTTTTTGAATGCCACTAGGTGGTGCCTGTTGCTAATCTGGCAAATCTTGCTTCGGAGTGGCAGTAGATGGACAGATTTCTTGGAAACAAGTCATAGAATGCCTCCTCTCTGCTAATGTCAGTAATAGATTGCAGCTTAGTTAAATACCACATCCATGTCAGTGATTGTACTATGGCACCTGAGGCTAAACAGACCCTCTCCTGTTGTAGGATGCAATGCAGTATGCTTCAGAATCCAAAGATACTGAGTTGGCAGAAGAGTTGTTGCAGTGGTTCTTGCAGGAGAACAAGAGAGAATGCTTTGGTGCGTGTCTCTTCACCTGCTATGATCTCCTGAGGCCAGATGTTGTCTTGGAAACAGCGTGGAGGCACAACATCATGGACTTTGCCATGCCATACTTTATTCAGGTCATGAAGGAATACTTGACCAAGGTAAGAGCAGGTGCTTCTCCAACACTGAAAGCTTGTTAGTCACTGTGGTGTATGCCTGGAGACTGTCTGCTTGCTACTAACATTGATATGGGCTTTGTCAAATGTCTGTCTGTCCATGTCCACACTTATTTTTCAGTCCATCTGGGGAGAGACTTCGCCCTCTAAGAGACTGAAACACTTGCAGACTCCACCCTATCCACCAATTACAGAACCTGCATCAGTAGTATTTGCCTGACAGTGGGCAGTGTCTTAAAGTAGTTCCAGGATTCAAGCTTTTCATGTGCCGTGTCAGTCTGGAATCCCAGCTAGGATCAAGCTCTAACTAAATTCTAGACTGTATACTAAAAAAGCTTTATAGCTACATCTCGAGTTAACTTGGTCTGCTGTGCATTTAACCTAAAATGTGGCTCTGATGCTTAATGGCACTAACTATAACTTTTGTTTGAAGTGACTTAGGATGGGGAAAGTACTTGGTAGTGCTCTGACAGACTTGAACCAGAGTTGAGTTAAATACCAACTGTTGCTAGCAAGATTTGCCCAGCTGAAGCTTTTAGAGTATCTTCCAGTGAAATGGTGTAAATTCTTTAATCATTAAGACTCCTCTGCGAGATGTAAAAGCTTAACTCAATGCTCGAGTCAATGAAGACTAGAGTGCCTGTTTGTCTAGAAGATTTGCCTGGCTGTTACTGCTAAAGGCAGGACTACTCTGTAGTCCTATAGCAATTTGCTATCCTTAAATGCTGTTATTTTGGGGGAGGTGGGGAGCTACCTAAGCAATAGCATTGCTTGTCAGATATGCCTGATGTACTAAGCTAATACTAGGCCTCTCTTGAGAGTAGTAATCTTGGAGTAGGATTCTTAAAGATTAAAATTTCATGATCTGCTAAAGGATTAGGATATAACTAATGTAGTGTAGCTAATGAAATCAATGCAGAAAGATCTAACAACACGCAGAGCTGCCTTTCTAAAGCAGATACTTCTGGTGTATCTTTGTTTTTACTCACCTGTACCTTAATTATTTCTTCCCTGACGCTTTTGTTTCTACCTTTTATATGCTAAATATGGAATTTGATTTTTCTAAGCTGCACCTTCTGAATTCCTTTGCAGGTTGATGCAATAAAGGAAAAGGTGAAAGTTGATTCTTGTTTTCCATCTTTAAGTCTGGAGGACTAAGTCTAAGGATTCTGCATGAGTTTTTTTCTTTCCTACGTTTACTACACTGCTGCTACTGCTTTTCCCCCAAACAAAATATCACTAAAGCATATGCAAATTGTTTAACTCTACAAGTAGCTAGCGCTGTCGGACGAAAGTAGATTCATTTGCTACTAATAAGCTAATAGATCCTCAGGAAGGGCGTACAGGTGATCAGTTGGATCACAGTCAACGTGGTATTGAAAGGATACACAAGCGCTACTGTTTGACAGCCAATCTGACTGGAAAGAACCTCCTACAATAAAAAATATTTAAGTCTTGGACCACTGTCTCTGAACCATAAATCAACATGGCATTTGCTAGCGTAAGGACTGTGATCCAGTTTCTGATCTCTTGACTATTACTAATGCGTGCTGACAGTAGGCAGAACAGATACTAGCTGCTTCAGAAGAGACTCCTCCTCATTCAGGTGTCCAGTTCTTATGGTGCTAGTCTAATCCACATGGTGCTCTAGTTCGCATAGCAGCTTAAAACTTCAGCTATTAGACGAAGTCTGTGGTTCTCTTCCCTGTAGTAAATTTCTTGTAGTTGTGCAAAAAAGACTGCCTTCCAAGCTCTTCAGCTTCACTAAACTTCTCTTGCTACCTCATTTAAAAAAAAAAAAAAAGAAAAAAGGTAATGCTTATTGCTCTTTCGAGGCTACTCTGAGGCCTGCCTTTTGCTATGCAGTTTTGCCCTTCTGAAGGGCAATCTCTAAGGTTTCTGTCCATCTGCTTCTGTGCAAATACCAGTCCGATTCTCCTTAGACCAGAGGTCGGCCCTAGTGTGAGTTTTCCATTAATGTGGTGGAGCAAAGGGCGAACAAACTGACAAATGGCTTGAAGATGGACTAAATGCAAACTGCTTCTTGGTGACAAGATGTCTGTAATTACACCACTGGAACTCAAGGCTAACCTGACTAAAATGCGTAGTGTAAGGTCCTTCAGCAGCTAGTAAGTGAGGCAGTAAGAAAGCGTGTGTGTGAAAAAAGGTAATTGAACTGCAGTGTTTGCATAAACTACGCATGTGTAGCAGTCATTGCAATTACATCCCACTATTCCTTAAGCTACAAGGCATTGCTGTGGGCTGCGTGTGGTTTTTTGGGGGGAGCCTGTATGGCAGTCATCTTCAGACCTCACTCTTGCTTCAGTACTTTTGCCTCTTTTTCATGCACACATAACACAGTAACATTGAATGCATGTTACTTTTCCTCTGCAGCTTATTGCAGTCCTTGTGGAAAAGCCTTTAAAACAATCTTGCTACAAGCGTGTAGGGTACTGAACCTGGTGATGCTCAAGCAATTGGTGTAAGAACCATCCTGCAGGCTGGTTTCAAACTTGCACTTGTTACTGTAAATATTTGTTTAGCTCTGAGGGGAGGCATCAAAAATGCATTAAATGTCCTGGGCTGGAGGCTTTCCAAATGTGCGTAAGCCAAATGCCTCTGCTTGGTAGCAAACTCTGCACATTCTCCTTGGATTTGAATCTCTAAACTTGTGCTTCTGTGTTCAGTGTGTTGCTATTTGAGTTAAAAACAGTGCGGTTCTCAGCACAGTGTCTGGAAATGAGTCTTGAAGCGTTGGCATACGCTCCTGTGCACTTTGACAGCAGCAAGCCGGATACTGGTGTGACACAACAAAAAGGCTTGCCGTAAAAGCCCAGTCAATGAATGAACTCGTAAAGCGCAGGACTTATGCCACTTCCTGGATTTATGCCTCTAATTGAGGTTACAAATTAACAGGTTTATGGAACACATGTTGTAATTCACAACTAAATGGAAGAAAGCAGTTAGAGCTGCCTGCAAATATTTGCTAACGTAGCACAGTTAAGCTGAAAACTGTTCAACTCATGGATGTTGTTATAGCTGTGAGTAAGAAATGCCGACCCTGTGTAAGTACAGGAAACCTGTCTTCAAACTCCTTTATTAAGGACACTGAAATGAAAGACTAATCTGGTTTGTGAGTTGTCTTACTGTCTTAAAAAGTAATTGGCATGATTGTCTCTGACTTTATTCTAAATCTTATCTCCCAGGTAAAATATCAATACCTAATTTTTGTGGTTTTAGTTTCAGGGCCTGCCTTAGACTGTAGTAATGCCGAGTTTCCTTGGATCTGTTTTAGGAACGAGCAACATTTCACTACAGAACAAGTTTCTTCTCTTGCCTTTCTGTAGGGGTGGGCTAACAGCACAATTGTACTTGCTGTGCAGCAGAGTGAAGCTGGCTAGTCTTGTCTTGTTACTGTGTGTTAAGCTCGAACAAGTTGAGTATTTGTGGGTTTAGGCTGACTGCCACACAGTTCTAGAGTGGAAAAAAGCAAGTCTTATACACATGCATTCTCTGCATTTGAACTTAAATTGCATGAGTGAATGGGTTTGGAAAGTGAAATCTTGAGGCTCAAGTGACATGTCGGATGCTATTGCAGTCTGCTGTATACAAATACCAACTTCAGATTACTTTGCCTCAGTGTTATATTCAGGGAAACTTCTCCAGGTCTGGGCATTATCTTAGCAATTGCTCCAGTGCCAAAGGTCTCCAGCTGACATTGTGCTAAAATCTGAGTTTGTGTCCTAAGGCTGTTGGTTTGAAATAGTTGGAGCAACACTGACTGATGAGCTTACTGACGTCAAAGTAGCTCTAGTCCAGTATGGGACCTTTCATACAAAGCTTCAGCCTGGAGTGAGCTTTCAAAGAAGTTCCACAAATCCCTCAATTAGGGGTTTCTTTCAGGAAACAGACAATCTTGACTGCACCAGTACCAACATTGCTACTTGAATTGATCTTAACTTGTAAATGGTCTCCTTTTCTTGATGGGTGTTAACATACCACTAAGGCTTTTCCACTTCTCTGCCATGAATAAGTACCTCTTTTAGAGGAGTTTTTTTAATTGTTGGTCTCAATTCCAGGTGGATAAACTGGATGCATCAGAGTCTTTGAGAAAGGAAGAGGAGCAAGCTACAGAAACACAACCTATTGTTTATGGTAATGCTTTAGTTCATGTGTTGTCAGTAACACATTTCACTTTTAGAACAACACTTCTCTAGTCATGGTTTTTCCCGAGGAAGTCCTTGGAAATGGAAATGCTCTTTGTGTGAAATCAAGTCTTAAAGCAGTGTGTTCCAAAATACTAGATAAAGTACCACTCTAATGCTGCTGCTGCTAAGATTGGATATGGGCTGCAGGATTTAGGATTGTCCTAGCTCATTAAGGATATGCTTTCTAAAGAAAAGGAGTGTAGAGGCTGTACTATTCCAGACTTCCAGCAAGTGCATTATCTGGATCTTGCTCAACAAGCTTTACTTCTATCTTGGGTATTTCCTTTGTATCCAGGTTATTCCACTAATTCTAGTAAGAGTTACAAATATAAATTTCATCCAGTGATAAAGGAGCCTCCAGTGTAGAGGTGACATCTCTAGTCACCACACTCTGAAGCAGTACAATAATTGTGGAATATTAGCCATAAAGCCACTGGGTGTGATGTTTCAAGATCTAGCTCTGAGTACTAACATGAGAAGTAATCTGATCTACACTGTCTCCAGAGCAAAAAATCTTCTAACAGTTGTCTTTATGCATGCTTAATATTCTTAATATGTTTGAATTGCTAGTCTGGAAATGTGTCCTGGCCTAATATGCTATTACAGCTGCAAACTATTGGGCTGTCTTATTAAATTGTTATCATAAGTAGCTGAAAGTCAGACACTTAATCAAAGATGTAATTCTCCAGAATGAACTGTTCCATTGTAGTAAATGTGGTGTATGAGAATGTTTTAGAAGGTGTTTCTGTACTTTAGGACTGCAGGGGTAAAGCCTTCGCATCAGGCTCACCGTAGCATAGGACTCTGGCCTTAAATGAAGCAGAGTTCCTAAGGCAATTGGAGCAGGAAATGCTGTTCAAAAGCCAAACTGATTCTGGAAGGCAAACTCGGTGCTGAAGGAATAGGAAGCTGTTCCCTTCTCTCTCCTCGTCAGATTTCTAAGAACTTAAACTACTTGCCCCAGATTTCAAGAATGTGTCAGTGTCTCCATACTTCATAGTGTAGTATTTTTGGCCATATACTCTGTCATCCTGAGGTTTTGTGGGAAAATAGCCATTCTAGCTGCTGAGGACCCTAAAGCAGGTCAATAGGGACTTATTGTTAAACGTACAAATGTCTGTAGGGAAGTTGCAGGAATTCTGCTGACTGAACTCTCGGTACCGAGGAATAAAGATGAAACTGTTCTGTCTTCCAGGTCAGCCACAGCTAATGTTGACAGCAGGACCCAGTGTCGCAGTTCCTCCACAAGCACCTTTTGGCTATGGCTACACTGCACCTCCATACGGGCAACCGCAGCCTGGCTTTGGGTACAGCATGTAAGATGCAGCACAAGTCAGTTTGGAGCTAGCGTATTTTCTTACTGAAACTCCACCGTCCCTCCCCGCTTTAACTCATAACAGGGAAAAGCAAGAGTTCTGCCTCGTGTTCTTGTAACCTTTATTTCATGAAGGACTGTTTTTTCTAGCGCAAACTATTTGAATCACTTACGTTAAATCTTTTTCACATTCCATGTCATTTAGACTTTACTTTAAAAGGGGAATAGTTTAAACAACTTTGTTCAAGTGGGCTTTTGCAGGACTGCTTATTACCATTAAGTCTATTGTGAAGATTCTGATTTGCACTCTATAGTGTTAAACTCTAATATTGAATCTTAAGTTCATTGTATGTGAGCAGCTTACAGTACGTACTGTCTATTCTAAATGCATTTAAGTCTCACTGTATATTCGGAGAAAGCTAAAGCGAAGATACTTGTATTTGACCTTGCAAGACTGCTGACAAGAGACAACACTAATCAGCATATCCTACCCTGGTTGGATTGCATAGCTCTAAAAGAATTTAAAATGCGTACAGACAACCTTGCCTGACTTAAAATGAGTAAAAGTTTTTTCCTTAACCTATGCAGGTTTTTCCAGTTATGCATATAGAAAATGCTAGTGTCTTTTTGCTCACTCCATATGTAACAGATGACCTTATGTTGTGCTGTATCCTGTGCTTTTGTGGGACATTCCATTCAGGAACAGAGCACCATGATTCCAATCTGTGTATTTACTAACCCTGCCCTGAGGTTTGTGTATGTTGGATATTGTGGTGTTTTAGATCACTGTTTTGAGTGTACAGAAGAGAGAATTCAAGCATATTGCTGTTCAGTTTTGTTTGTGCAATTTGAAATTACTCAATTTAAAAATAAATTACTGGACTGTGGACATGCTGCATAGTGGTAGCCTTCACTTTACTGTCTTCAAAAAGGACCTTTGAACTCGAACCAAGTATTACAGTGCTAGTAGTGTGGGGCATGCAAGTGTGTACATTCAAGGGTATGAGGGGCCATTAGGAGAGCACCAATGGAGACCCGTTAGTGGTGTCTTGCACTGAGGGGGCGATACAAGAAAATATGTAATGCTTTTTCTATAGAAAGATTATGCCAGAGAGAAGAAAATAGCACTTTTCAAGAGTTGGCTGCATTGTGGTCAACGACAGCATATTTGACTAGATGATACATTAGGATTTAGTAGGGTGTGTCAGTTAAATTGAGATCATGTTCTAGGTATGTAAGTTGCCTTAAATATATTTAGCTTCAAATAAAATTGACTTAAATGTTTCTCTATGAATACTGTCATATTTGAGTGTAATGAGTGTTACAGCACTGGCCGTATTTGCGATAGCTGTAGAAGCGTCTGTCTCTTAACCAGGAGCTGTCCTCAGGGTTCCAGCTGTGAGGCTGAATAACCTTCCTCCTTGCTCCTGCGGACTCCACAGCTGTCCTGTGTCATCCTGGCAGCCGAGCACTGCAGCAGTTCCAGGTGTGATGGTGGGTGTTGGCCTCTGGGGGGGCTGTAGGTGGCTGTGGGTCTTTGTTCAAGAGTCTGCAGTGAGTAGTGTCAGTCTTTGAAAAGTATTATGCCTAAATAAGAGGTGCAGTATAAAAACTTCTCCATTCTCTGTATTTATTGCGCTTGCATTTCAACCCCTCTGACATTCCCTCTGGGTCTGTAAATTTGGCTGATGGAAACAACGCCTTCTGTTCCCTCTTCTACAACATATTTCATAGGTACTCAACTGGAAGACGTGGCTGAGAGGCTGTAAAAGAAATGCCCTCAACAGCACAGTTCTCGCAAAACCGCTTTGTTATAAAACTGACTCGGAGAAAGTCCGCCTCGCTAGAAGTGCGGGGAACTTGCCTTTTAGTGTTAGAGCTGCAGGGGTAGAATTTACACAAGCCGTGATCAGCATGACCTGAACTGTCCAGTAACTTCTGTGATCAAGTGCTTCCTTAAACCCAAAACAACCCATTAGTCCCAAGTAAACCAGGATTTAAGTTAGTCCCTGTATGACAACCTCTTTATATGTAGGGTAATTCCCTATACCTTGGCTAAACTGGGAACGCTGACCTGCTCGTGGATTCCTGCGCATGCAGCAGCTACACAGACCCTTCCGGAAAGGAGCATGGCTTACAGCTTCTCCCCAGAGCTGTTTACCGGCTGCAAAGCCTGTTTAACTTGGTCAGTCTCATACCGGTTACAAGCTATTGCGTCAGTTACTCTGTTAGAAACTGTGCAGGAAGCTGGCTATAGCTACCCCCAGCTGTATGGGGCAATTCTTAACTGTTGCAGCAGCTCATCTTTTCTGAATTAAAGAGCGTATCTCTTCAAAAAACCCTCCTGTAAGGCAGACAGGGGGAACTTGTCATTTTTAACACATGGGACGAATTCACTTAAACTTTATTAATGCTTCTATTCAGCGAGTAAACCAGACAAAGTGCAAAATCCTCAAATATACTGGGTTCGTTCTTATGGGTAGTAAAATTCTGCCAGCTCTACTTTTGTCAACTCCACTGAGCCTAGCATTTTCTTTCCCACTTTAGAACGCAATACAGAAGCTAAAGAAACCTTTGCAAATTTAAATCTCTTACAAAACCTGGTTATTTTATTTATACTGAGAACATACGGAAAAATCCCAAAACTTGGATTTTATCCCTTCAGTACTGATATACACCAATGCATTCAGATTTCTTTGGTCCCCAGTTTAGAACAGTTTTAGGTGACCAGAAACTTTATCTACTACATCAGCTGGTCCCGGTCCAATACCCAGGACCGTCTGGGAGCCTGGAGCTATCTGAGTACGACCCGCGTCTTGTATTAAGCTCACGGTCAGTCCGAGGTGTTTAGCGTCAGCCAGGAGCTGGATCAGAGTCTCTTCGTCGGGAGCTTTGAGGACCACTTTCGGTTGTCCGCAGTACTCCCACTGTTTCAGGAGTTCGGGATTTCTTCTCTGAACTTGCTTGTAGGCAGAAACGGCAGCGTGGGAACACTGTGCCGCTACTTTACCCTTTCCCATCTTCAAATCGTTGCGGACAATCAGCACCATCTTGAACTCCCCGGACTCTCCCATGATGCTGGCTTCGCTCCCGGGGTTGTTCGCAGGCGCAGCCATTCCGGCTTTGGGCCGCCGTAGAAGCCTCCCGCGAATGCCCCATCCCAGGCACACCCCGCACGCGACTCCAGCGATGACGCTGAGGAACCCGGGTTTGGAGAGATAATCCATGACGGCTTTTGGAGTCTCCTATGAAAGGGGGGGAAAGACAGAATTCACTCGAGCATTTTTCACCTTGTGAGAGCACACCTGGTTCTCTGGAGACAACATTCGTTAAAAAAATAACTCTCCCATCTTCGCGCATTGGGAAAGGGTGTTCGGGACCCCCCTCCTGGGCCTGTGACTGTCCCAGGGACAGCTGTCTCATCCCAAAGACGTCACCGGCGACGGTGCACAACCTACCGGCGACGGTGCACAACCTACCGGCGACGGGCTCCAACTCAGGAAACAAAACTAAGAAAAAAAACGCAAATTATGTGAAAGTTACTCCTAAAAATGGTGAGAGAAACGGTAAAACGGTGTGGTTTTAAAGTCGATACCCAAAATTCACTTGAGGGCTACCTCCCGGGCGGGAGCGAGGGGCGGAGCAGAGCCGCCCCCAGCTCCACCGAGGCCTGCGGCAGCCACGGCCCCGCGCACCGGCAACCCCCGCTGGAAGCGACCGCACCGGGCAGGCCGGCATCGGGTAAACGACGGAAGAAGGAGGCAAAAACCGAGGGCGAAACGAACCGTGCCGGGCCCGGGGCGCCGCCGCGGCGGGGAGGCCCGTGTCCCCGCGGCCCTCGGGGCGGCACCGGCGGCCCCCCCCCCCGCTTACCTGCCACGCGCCCGCCAGCCCGCTGCCTCCCCGCCGTCGCCCGGAGGTGACGCCACCGGCGCGTGCCAGCGCGGGGCGGGACGAGGACTGACCGCCGGCCGCGGCCCGCGGGAGGGAGGGGCGGGCAGTGCGGCGCGCGGGAAGTGATGCGGCGCCGGTGGGCGGGAAGGGGCAGACTTGGCCCCGTCTCTACTTCCGGGTTGGCCCGGGCCCAGCGGGAGCTACCGGCGCGGAGCGTGGTGAGTGCGGCGCTGCGGGCCGGGCCGGGGCCGGTCGGCGGCTCGGCTCGGCTCGGCTCGGCTCGGCTGCAGCAGGGCCTTCCCCGGCGGGCGGGGGTCCGCGCCGCCTTCCCCTCAGCGGCACATGCCCCGCTTCCCCCATCCCGCCCCCTCAGCACCGACCGCGCGGCCGCTCCCCTCACGGCCGCCCCCCGTCTCCATGGTGACACGCGCGGCCGGGCCGGGCTGCGCTGGTGGCGGGGCAGCGAGGCGGGAGGCCCGGCCCCGGGGCGGCGGGGGGAGAGCCGCCAGCGGGCGGGGGCGGCGGCGTCCCGGGGCGGCGTGACCCAGCGGCGGCCCACGCGGTGTTGTGCAGAGCTGGGGCCGGGAGGGGCGGCGGGAGGGGCCCGGCCCGGCCGGGAGAGCTGGCGGGGTGGGTGGGTGAGAGGGAGGCGACCGCAGACTGAGCGTTGCAAGGGTGAAGGAGGTCGGGAGGGGCAAGAGCCGTCCCCAGGCCGCGGGAAGGGCGGGAGGGTCGCCGTCGTTAGGGCGGTAGCTGCGCTGCTGCCAATTCATCCCCGTCCCGCCGGAGCCCTGCTCTGCTCGGGACGCCTCCCCGTCACGCCGGACAAAACCCCGGAAACTGTATGGTAGAATCGCCCTGCTTTGGCCCCAGGGACGATGCCTGATGACACAGTGAGAAATTCATCCTTCTGGCTGCGAAGAGTCGGATACCGATGGTCTTTGTCTGCTTCTCTTTTCTGTAGAAATGTATTGTGCTCTCCCACAGGTTGCTGACCGCATCCTCCGCGTCACGCCAACTGTCCGTGTTCCTAGAGGCTGTGGCTTGTCTCGTGGACTTGGGTGGTTAGGCCCAAATCCGTGAAGACTCTTAATGTCTCTCATCTGTTGACTGAAGTTAAGCGCCTAGATGTGTTTGTCTGGTTTTTAGTTCTCTGGCCAATGTCACCTAGTGATTACAGAACGTAATAAAGGAGTACGATTCCTGTTTTGTTCCAGTTTTGCCTCTTAGGTGTTTGGCAAGTCACGTAGGTGATCTGAGGGAAGGGGTGATAAGTTTGTTTGATAGTGGCTGTTTATCTATAAAGTGCTGTGAATCCAGGTTATCCACTTTGAACTGCACATAAGACATTTCTTCAGGGTTCTCTCCTGTCCTTGTTTTCTCTGCCATGTGCTTACCAACAAGTGGGTATCCTGGTTTAGTTAATGTTAATATGGGTTGAGCGCTCTGAGGTGGAGAGAATGTGATATTGCTCTTTTATGCCTTGGAGCATGTGCATTTTGTTTGAGCAGTGGCTTTTGGTACTGTTTTACTCTTGGGACTTCTGCTTTTCTAAGGTTGTTTCACCCCAGTTCCTGCTAGATAGGTCGACTGCTTTATACCATCTTACCTTATGATAACATAGATAAGCTCTTCTTAATGCATTAATTTACCTATTGAAATGGGCTTCATTATGTCAGTCCTCTTTCTTTCAATCCATTATTTCTGCGGCATGGGATGGACCTTTCTTTGTTCCTTATTGGTCATAAGTGATAGTTGTAATGATTCCTTCATCCTGTGTTTTCAGATGAGAGTTTGAAAAAACGTGTTTTCAGTTGCGCAGTGGGAGGTGAGCACTACTTATTAATTTGAGCTAAGCTTCTTGTCCTACTTAACAGCTGAAATCAATGGTACTTGTAATTTCTGTGGGAAGGGATAGGAGGAGACTTAGTAGCTTTTAAGTGGGCAGTAGCAATGAGGAAGGTGAGTATACTGGAAGCAAGCTTTTTGGCTGGAACGTCTGCAGTATTTCCACCTTAAAGGTTTTTCCCTGTGGTTGTCTTTGAATGTCTTTTGAATGTAGTAACTGTTTCTGACTGCGTCCTGTGAATACCTCTGTGTAATTAGTGCATATTTTGAGATCTCCTCTTATTTCTTAAAAAGCTTTGGTTTTAAAACAAAAAACTGTTGCTCCTGATGTATGGTAAGAGTAGGCCAGTTTTTCCGGTATAATGATGATGGGAAATGTATTATTATCTGAAGGTTAGAACTTTAACTTCTCTTACTTGTGGAGAAGCGCGAGTTGGATGGACTTTGCCATTCCATGAGAACAAAGAGCACAGCCTTGAAGCTGTTGCAACACTAAGCTTTTTCTATTCCTATAGCAGGTTGGAACCATAGTCACGGGGCAGCACCTTGCTGGTTTTGGTGCTGCACTGACTAGGTGGACCCAGGAGACAGTAAGACGTTATTAGTGAGGCAGCGACTGTTCAGTGTATTTCAAACTTGTTCAAAGAATATTCTTCTCTCTTTCAAGGCTCAGAATTAGCCTCTGTGATTCACTTGTATGAGCAGTGTATTCTCACTGAATGGCGAAGGCAGCCATAGTGTAACCTGAATTGGTTCCAGTTAGAGACTGTTACCGTCTACGAAAAGCAGAAGTTGTCATCTCAGGAGCGTGTTTCAGCTACTGTTCTCTGTGGGGTCTGCTAGGTACTTCTGTTCATTCCCTTTCATCTCTGCTGTACCTCCTCTTAGAGAAGAAGCACTCTGGCTATAAGGGCTGGACAGGTTCAAGCACCTTCTTGTCGGGAAACTGTCTCCCAGCAAGACGGACTTACAAGATAGGCTAAAGGCAAAGTTCCTACCAAATCTGCACTCTCCACCACCTGCTGGAGGAGTCAGAGGTAGCGATTCTTAAGGCTGCGTTTATACTCTTATTTTTCTAACTCTTTGTTCTTTCCTAGTCAAATTTTAGCAGGCCTTTTTTGTGCAGGCTATGTTATCATCTTGTGACAATTCCTGTGACCTTTCTTTCCTCTGTGCCTTTAGGAAGCATAGGGAGGCTGACGGCGGAGAGCTTGACTGCCACCTTCTGAAGGCAGAATGCAGTCTGAGATAGTACTTGGCAGATAGTATGTGCGTGGATTTCTGTATAGCCCTCTGGAACTGAGGGTGTAAAAGATGCTGTGTCTGTTTAGTCACCTGAATATTAAGTTATGGTCTTTTTTCCAATGTTGTGTGGCCCTTCTCTCCAAAGCCTTTCTCTCTGCTCGTATCAGTGTTTCCAAGTCATCC
The DNA here is from genome assembly GCF_964195595.1 of Calonectris borealis. Taxonomy (NCBI): domain Eukaryota; kingdom Metazoa; phylum Chordata; class Aves; order Procellariiformes; family Procellariidae; genus Calonectris; species Calonectris borealis. Next base: position 3,956,846 of record NC_134330.1, on the reverse strand, counting down.
GTTTTGCTGAAAGGGCTGCTTGGGCGTATGTGACGTGCCCTCCCCAGGAGGTACGTCGTTGTGGCACTGGTCAGTGCTGTGGTAGTACTTGTCACTGCGTCCCTGTTTGAGAGAGGGCATGAAGTACGCTGTATTATAATGCTGTCTCATTCAAAATCTGGATATAGTTGGGCTGGGCACTTGGGAAACTGAAGTTAGCATAGCAGCACAGCAGTAACACTAAGGAGGTCTCCTGTGATCTCCTCAGGTCACCCTCTCAGCAGCGTATTTCACCCTCTCTGATAACCTTGAAGTGGTTTTCTCAGCAGGTTGAGCATTGTCCCAGTCGGCAGAGGAGCAGTCTGACAGTAAGCTGTTATCTGCACCCCAGGCTTGCTGCCTCCTGCCAGTAAGGAGCGCAGAACTGATCTGTGATCTGCATGAGATGCTACACTGATAATGTTCACGTTCCCAGTTATTTCAATTTCCTTTCTTTTATTTAAATGCTTTTTTTTTTTGAAGTTTCAGCAGATCACCACTGCAAAGACCCAAACAACCTGAATTTTATCTTTCCTACCATCTTCCATGCCTTTTCATCTATCTATTGTGTAGTGACTCTACTGTATTATTATAGCACCTGATTCTACTGCTGGATCTACACAGACAACCATCAATATTCATGTTTCACCTGAGAAAATCCATCAGGGAGAACAATTTAATATATGTGGCCTTAAAGGCAGGGACAGAACTTTTAGTAACCTCAAAAGAAAATGCGCAGCATCCCTGAAACTTGTGTTACAACAATATTAAATCATTCTTTCCTAAAAGATGTCCCAAAGTCTTTTTGGAAGAGTGGAAATTTTAACTCTAAATTGTAAGATTACTTTTTTGAAAGGTATTTGGCTAGGAATTGGAAAATAGGTCTGGTGTACAGAGGCATAACCCACAAAATGGAAACCTGTGGTCTTTAACTGAGTTACTTTTCCTTTGAGGGATTAAACTATTTTAGTTAGAAGAGCATTTTTAGTATGGGAATAAATGCACTCATATTAAAGTAACCCGTTATAGCTAAATCTATGGAGATTTGGAACGTCTTTCAGATGTGTCCTAATTTATTTTAATTGAATGTTTCCCATGAGTGTTAAAGGACTGGAAAAAATCAAGCAGTTACTTTTTCTATGTTCTGTCATCTTTAGGAAAGTTATTAACCTTCAAGTTAGGGCCTGTGTCAGTTTTGTATCACATGATGAACAGTATTATCTTACTCTGTAGGGACAGAAGGTTTGGAAGAGCAGTCGCTTTGGTCTTGAATGTCTACAGAGCTGAGGACATAGTTGTCTGTTCCACTGGCTTCAAATACAGAAGAAGTAGTGAAGAGTGACATAGTTGTACGGAGCTGAAAGGGTATGTAATGTTTCACTTCAAGACTGATCTCATCCTTTACCTAAACATGTTCATGTGCCAGGCAGTCTTTGACTTGTGCGGGAAAGTGCTCTCCGAACTGTTACTTTGCCAAGAAACTGTTAACTTATTCCCTGTGTAAATGGTTGCCTATGTAGAGCATTTGATGACTGAAACAAAACCGTATTACAGATGTGTAACACTGTCTATTTTAGTGCAATTACTTATCCACCTGTGAAAGTCTGGTTTTTAATCTTTTGTTCTCTTTATTGTAATTGAAGAACAGTGATGTAGATAAAGAAGAAGGAATGGTTATCAGAAAAGTAGAGAGGAAAGAAGGAGCAGGATACCAGCAGGATTGGAGCATGTGTATTAAAATGCAAGAAATGACAAAAGACTGAAAATGGTGTGTTGCTAAGGTGGCTGGGAGCAAACATCAGCAGAACGGTCTAAGCTATAAATCTAGTTCTAGCAGCTGCATGGCAAGTAACTTTGATGGAGATGACAGACAGGGTTCCAGGGTCTCTTTAAGTAAGAAGCGGTAAGAATTAGTGATTCAAACAATGTCTGGGAAAGCAGTGATATCATTAAAATAGTTTAACAGCTTCCTTGTTGTTCCAGCACATCGAAAAAGAGTCCTCAAAAAAATCCTTAGTTCAGAACCTGAGTCCCCCCGATCTGCTCCTCCAAGTGAGAGTGCAAGCACCCAACTGCCTTGTCTTAAAGTGTTTCCTTTTACGTAAGCGCACCCAACACTTGGGTGCTTCAGCAGCCTCCCCAGAGCTTCAGAAAGAAGAGACTTTTGTCCTTTTTCTCTGATTACGGAGTGCAGAGATTGCAGTGCCTAATTTTGTTATGTTCTCAGGCTCTAATAGCTTGTTATGTTTTGTCTCGCTTATGCTGTGAAGTGCCAGTCACAGTTACCATAAGCCCTTTTTGTTGACCAATTTACATTTTGACTAGCAATAATTGTCTTTTTATACTTCATGTTATGGATTGCACTAAAGCTGAATAGTGTATTGTGGGCTATTTGTTCAGCCCTACAAAGAAGTTATTGTGTGACCACAGCTCTAACAAATGATCTAAGCAACTCTGATACAAAAACTGTTCAAAGTTGTTTTTCTCACTCTTTGAAATAGTTTATTTTTATGTTTGCTGGTAACTGCTCAATTTATTAGGCAAATTTATTTTTAGATATGGACTCTGTGTCTTTTTCAGCGTTCATGAGAAGTGAAGTTCTGTTTAGCAGATGGAATTTAATTTCCTGTGGTGAGCTATCATGGATTTGGTGTAGACTTCAGAATGTGGACTCAGTTAATGAAGGATAACTCCATTTTGGGTCAGTCTCCTACTCCAATTAATCTCCATGGGGAGACATTAGTGCAGGACTAGTGATTCCTATAGGTGTCAAACAGAGCAACAGATCAGATTGCTGAGCTTTCTGGATGCACATCCTCCAGTTCCTTATGCTAAGATACTTTAAGTATAATTAAACTTTGGTAAACCAAGGAGTTTTTTCTGAAACCAGTAGGGGTTTGGTTTCTGAATTGCAGCCTGTTCGGATTTGCCATGTGATAGGTATCAAATCTCCTCTCCCTGTATTCTTAAAAACAAGTTTTTAGAGCTTTTCTGCAGAATTGTTGAACCTTAAGACCTTCTTAACAAGTATTTGCCCCACAGAAGTGTGCAAGGGGATTATTTATCTGCTTTGCTGTAAATGTTGACTTGTGTACTTGAGGTAGCGTTATGCAAAGCTAATCCCAGATTAGTGCCTTTCCAAGCAGGCAGGGTAAAACTGGCTCTGGTAGTTGGGCTTGTGAAAGCTGTAATACATACGTAACACGCACCTGAAATCCCTAAAGATTGATGATCTTTATGTACCAGTAAGATGTTTAACAGTTTGCAGTGGAATTCAGTTCATGGAGAGGGAGTGTTGCGCACAGCCTAGATTTTAGCATCAAACATGGAGAGCAGTTTGTATTACAGTAAATTAACTTTTTTTGAAATGTAATTAAGCTGAGCAGAGATCAAACCAATTGAGACTTCAATTTTGAAGGCTGGATTTGCACAAGGAAAAAAGATGAATTTCAAAATGAGGAACATGTGGCTTCCACTTAAGTTTTTTTTGTTTTGTTTTAATCTTTGTTATATTTAAGCCAACAAAATGTGACTGAAGTTCCCTAAACCAGAACCTTTTTTTTAGTGTGGCTGTGTGCAGAACGGCTCTGATGGCTTTTGCTTCCTAAGCAGCTTTCTGTGAACACCAGGCTTTCTAACTATGGATGCCCAATTTAAATATTCCCCTCTGCAGTTTGAGCTTTGTGTGTGTAATGTGTGTGTGTGATATACATATGTATGTGTGTATATAAGCTTATATTGTATATGTATATAAATACTTATATATATATAAAAAATAAGAGCACCACGAACAAGTGCGGTCAGTAGAAACAAAACACTCCACCATCTACAGGGAGTTACTGTCCTAATGAAATTAGGAGATGGCTAAACATTTGATCCTTGTATCACCCTAGCAACTGGGCAGTTATCCTCAATTAAGTACTGGTGTAATTCCCCTGACTTCCAGGGTGTCAGGCTGCTATAAAACTGATCTGAGGAGGGAAAGAGGTTCACGTTTCTCTCGTGTTTGACTAGCAGTTCAGAGCAAACCTTTGATTGGAAGTGACTGCAGAACGATGCTGTAGAGCTCTTACTGCAGCAGGTCAGTCCTCTGTTGTCCTTGGCTGACTATGGAGCCCTTCAGCATTTTTCAGAAGCAAACTTTTGCAAGGCTGTTTTATTAATTTTCTTGGTGGTTTGGGTATTCTTGGGGCCCAAGTTTCAGTGAATAAAAACTGTAACATGCAAGAGATTAGTTTCCGCTAGCTTGTTTAACGAGACAGATTTCTATTTCTGCGCATTTCGTTTCAGGAAGGAGGTGTTGGAGGAAGGACTCCTTCCCGAGACCTTGATACTTTTGACTATTGGGTTTTAAGTAAAACCCCTTTAATAATCTCATTCTAGCTAGCAGTTTTATCTGTATTACAAGTAATGCACAAGGCTTATACATGCTTAGAAGAACATCTGTCTAAAACTAACTTGTGAAACCCTGGAAATATTAAGCAAATACAGTATCTGAAATCTTTTAACATTTTATTAAAAAAATTGACAAAATTATTGCAGTCTGAATCAAAGGGGCAATCTCATTTCTGTTTACCAAACCTGAGTTGCTCCTTGGCTCTTAAGCCTAACATAAATCAAAGGGGAAGTATTTTTTCTGTAAAACTTTAATTTCCTCTACTAGACAGTTTTGTACAGCTTGTCATTTTAATACTGGACTACTTTTCTGTCCAACAAAAGCAGCATATCAAAAACTGTAAATCATGTTTGCTTACAGGGAGAAACGTAATGCAAATAAGGTGCTTTAGCTTTGTGGGACTCTTTTTCCAAAATAAAATTCCAGAAACTGTTTTAAGATTCAAGAGAGGATTTTTAAAGCAGGGAGTCTGACTGGCTACTTTCTTTGTGTTTGATTGCATAAGAATTGTCAGCTTTTCAGTTTGGTTTTTGTTTTTTTTTTTTTTTTTAAAGGAAAAAAAAAAAAGAAAGCTCTTGCAACATTCTGATTTATGCTGGCTTCCAATTATTGCACTATTTACTCTCCTGGATAAGGAAAACCACAGCTGTTCTTTTGCACTTTTTAAGGCTGATCTCACTAGAGAGAGGCTAAACTAGCAGGCAGAATGTACACTTTTCAAAAAGCTTTCCATCGGAGAGCTCTTTTCCATTGAAGAGTTTACCTTTTCTGGTTACAGATATTAAACTGTGCAAAACATAAGATGCAGTTCTGTATCTTAGTTACCACATTGAGGGCTATTTTTTTAGGCTGTGAGGTTTTTGAGGTCTACTTGCATACTAACTACTTGGAAGCTTAGTGTCGGAATAGATGTTTTCTAATATGAGAATCAAATACTAAGCACCTCTCTCTCAGGATTAAACTGAGGGTTATATGAAGGTCTGCTGCTACTGGAGCCCAAACAGTGGGCTGAATAGTAGAAGGGATTGTTTAACAAGCTTTTGTTCAGTTGTTAGGAGTGAGACAGTTTTGTCATTTAAGTGAAAAATTTAGATTTATGTAGGTGAAAATGTTTTAATCTTTGTCATTGTGGGAATTGAATCACTTTCTCCTTTTTAATGGTGTAATGCAGGATAACTGTAATTTGGATCTGGAGAACTGCTGGATGTTTGCCTGTATCCTTTGACTACAGAGTAAATGGAGTCTTCATAACCAGAAATGGAGACATTATGCTTTTTGTTTTTGTTCTCCTATTAGATCCCCATACGTGACTGATCTATGAAATGGCAGAGAATGGAACAGATTGTGACCAGAGACGCATAGGAATGATCAAAGAACAGCACAATGGAAACTTTATAGGTAGGTGGAAAATGACTTAATGTTCTCAGCTGGTCAGCTTGGTGTGTAAAATGGCCAATACTCACACAGTACTCAAAAGGAATTTTTGTTGGTGCACTTTCTGCCCAGATAATGCAAAGGGCCTCAATGCCTGAATCAATCTTGGAAACTTCAGTCATCTCTAAATCTGAAGTCTAGAGGATTTATGTATTGTAAAGCCACAGAATAGTTTTATGCTGTGTATTTCCATTCAGTTTTCTTTTATACTCTTTTTCCCTCCAAAGTTCTTATTCTGTAGTTCACATGCATGTGTGCCCTGTAAAGCTGACTTGGGTACCAACAGGGGCTGCAACAGGACTGAGCTAAAAAACTAAACTATGTTGACAAATACATGGCTGTAGAAGTCAGGCTATACAGCCCCACCCTTTGGCACTGAAAAGTTAGCACTTGGTAATAAAAATCTGGTTTACGCTGGCAAAAATCCAGTTATTAGTCTCCCGATTTCTAGCTTTTCTGTTGACATTTAGCTTCACTACAATTTATCAGTTTCAATGATAAATTACTAACAAAACAGTTAACTACTTTATCTCCTACCTTGCCTCTGTTTTTCGTACTGGTATGTCTGAAGTAGGCTTGGGTTAATGTTTGAGACTCATGAAAAATGACCTGAGAAGCTCTCATGAAGAGCCTTGTGTCACTGAATTATCTGTGCTGTGTAGTATAGCATAGAAATTATAATCATTTTCTTTTTTTTTCTGTCAGCTTTGAATGTGCCAGTTCCATATTTAATTAAGTTTTGTAACCAAGTGATTTCTCAAGCTGTGTTCAGTCTTACACCATTGTCTTTTATGACCTTTACTAAAAACAAAGTAATAAAAAACAAGGTTGAAGCATTTCTATTAGACATATTAAGTGAAAAAATAGAGACTAGAAATTCTTGACGCAATGAATGCAGCAAGATTTAATGAGGAACTGTATGGGTGTATGTATGGAACAAATCAAAGCCTTTTACTTAAAAGGTTAAATCATTCTGTAACTCTGAGGGAATGTGGATATTATCCAGTATTTGCTGTTGTAGGATTTCTGTTAGTTCATCTAAAGCAACTGATGCTTACAACTAAAGAATACAAAATTAAATGGGCTATGTGACTAATGAGGTATGCAATTTCTATGTAAATATTAGCATCTGATAAGGCAGCATGTTTCAATTACTGGAATAAGACTGAAATTCAATTACTGGAATAAGACTGAAATAATACATCTTGAGTTACAATATGTTGGGGATTCAGATTAGATTAATAATTTAAATGCAACAGCTTTTTACAAATTTAAAATTTATGAATGTATTGCAGTGCTTTAAATGTATACAAAACAGAATACATGTGTTTTGACTTTGTGTAGTGATGTTTAAACAAGTTTGGTGTCTATTTATTTTTTCCATTGTTTTGTGATTTTTTTTTTCTCTTATTTCAGAATTCATTTTCTTTAAAAGTTTAAAAATTATTACGGCTCATTAGCTTGACAACCTTTGAACAAGCCATTCTCATCCAAAAAATAGCTAGGGTTTTTATTAACCTGAACTGTATTTTAAGCGCAAAATAACACATTTATTAGAAGAACCTTTCTTCTATACTTGTATGGTAGTGTACAGTGACTGGTGTTACCGTAGTGTTGAGCTCTGCATTATAACCAAATCACTGCAGTAAAAAGCAGCCAAACGTGTAGTGTCAGTCCGGCGAAGGACTGCAGTATAAAAGCAGGTCCTTTTCATGGGAGCACTTCCTGTCTGCTGGGCTCATTTTGGAGAATCTGAACAGCGTGGCAGGGCCTGAGGATCCTGACTGGGAGGGTAGATGCTATTATCCAGTTACACGGTGACTGAAGTGTGTAAAGAGCACATGTAATTCAATCTAGTTCGATTGGAGAAGTCTGAGAATAGCTTTGGAAGAGAATCAAATTCAAAAGTTCAAAGTGAAATGTGGTCTCTGTAGTGGGTGATTGAGTCGCATTTGACCTAATGTATTAGCTGGTTTGTAACTAGCAGTGCAGTACCTTGCATAAACGCTAATAGATACGCCAGACTTTTTGCACCCTGGGCCAATTAGATTCTTGAAGGGTTGTCAGCTACATGGAGGAAAAAAGCCACCTTACTTCCTTTGCTGGAGGTCACCTGATCTCTGATGCCCTTAGAGCAAATGCTTTGTCTGAGTGGAAAAGATGACTGGGAGCCCACATTAACTTCCTAACAAAGCCAAAAAAAAAAGTCAGTATATTTTTGGGTGGGATGGAATCTGAACTGTCAGCCTGTGCTTTTACATTTCTGTTGCTTTTCATTTGCAGATTCCTCTTTGTTGAGTGAACGGAAGCGAAGGGACCGAGAAGAGAGGTTGAATATTGTACTGTGGAGACAACCGCTTGTTACCTTGCAGTATTTTTTCCTGGAAACTCTAATAAACTTGAAGGAATGGACCATAAAGTAAAGATCATTTCTTTAACTTCTACTAAGCATTCTGGGGAAACCTATGCTTTGATTCAGTAGGTCATTCTGACATCTCGCTTTCCCTGATGATTCACTTTAAAATTCTTCTTTCAGAAAACATATTTATTTTTGTACCTTAAAGGTGGCAACTGGAACATACCACACTTCTAGCTGTGTACTCAGACCTTCTGCCTAAATTACATAAGTGTAAATACAATAAGGTGTCAATGGAAGAAAATTGCAAACTTCCTTTCTGAAGAGTTGAATATTCCAATTTGAAGGAGTGTTTTGGGATCCTTAAGGAAGAGATACTGTACTTACAACTGCAGTGTTAAGTACCGATCTATTAATGTATGTGTTAGTATCACTGAATAATCTTCAAATAGCTCAGCTAGGGCAGGGTTCAGGATTACGTGGAACTTGCAGTGATGTTTATGACGCTGCAAAGAGGACTTTGCTTGTAAGCTACATGGTCCCTTTCACAGCAGGAAATGATTTATTAAAGCACTTTCCCTAAGCATTATTTACACGCTGGATAAAATGGACTTTTATTCCAGTTAAAAAATTTGTGAGTAGCCGTCCTAACATCCCCTACTAATGCTGAAATGCATAGATATTTCTTAACGCACTAGGCTTGAGAGGGTTTGGAGTGCCAAAAGGCAAACGTGGGTAAAATTGGCAACTGAAAAAGCCAAGAGTAGCAGCCATCCTAGTGCTTGTTTGGTAACTGGAATCTCTTGTGTTTGGGATTGAGTTTACATCATTTTCCCAGTCAGAAGATAGGCTCTAATATCCCCTTGGGTGATCCTAGCTGTTGGACTGCTCCTTTGCAGAGGGAGCTGAGATTGGTGATAATGGGCTATGTTCATTGACCCTTCTGGGCTAGGTTCGAGGTGCTGACACATAAGATCCATTGAGAGAAACTTCTGTTTTCCGTTTGGATCTTCTGAAATTATTTGTATGAAAAATACCAGGTTTACGTAGTGCAGTCTTAATCCCCTTTCACACCCCACCCTCCGTCCCCCCAAAATCTAACCCCAAAACCTACTTATTTTACTATGTGCATTCTTTCAACTAGCATTGGGAATTGTTTCTTTGAGAACTGTTTTATCGGGTGTTACATTAGCCGTTTCTGACAACCTCCAAGCGTTTATTTAAACCCAGCAAAAGTAACATTTGAGGTCTTATTTTGATCTGACTATTACCTGGCTTCCTAGACATCAAGTTCTGTTACAGATAGCACTGCATCCTCTATTGTGCAGCATATCTATGTTGTCTAGCACTAGCATGACAGTATCTTTACAGAAAATAACACTATTATAAGCTATCAAGTTGAAACCTCAGATTGACTCTTAATGATATCCTGTGTTCCACTTGAGTAAATTGTGATTTAAATTATGACAATCACAGGAAAATCCAATTCTCATACTAATATAAGCAGCACAAATTATTTTAAAATTAAAGGAAAGTTACAGTGACTTTTTTCAGTTTGCTTAATATGAAACATTTATGACTGTTTTCCTGTATTACACATCTCATATTTCTATCTTTTTCTGTCTAAATAGATAAGTTACAGTCATAGTTTGCTATTTCATGTCTGAGATTTTTAAGTGATGCTAGCACTTGCTTTTTTATATCATTAGGTGATAATATAATAGTGTTTCCGAGAAAATAATAAATGTATTTGCTAATCTACTGTGTGTGGCCACATACACATCAAGCAGAATGTGTATGTAAAACTAAACAGGCTCAAAAGTAATTGGGTATCAAATTATATTGGAAAACACTTTTCTCCACTTACTGTAGTAGCTTCCTAAAGCTTCATAATTAGCTAAAATGTATTTATTAAACTTTGAGCTGTTATGAGAGATACTAATTTCAATAGGTCAGGGGAACCAAAATAGCGTAAAGATTTGTTCCTCTTACTGTCACTGTGGTTCTACCCACCAGCACACAGTTTGAAATTAGCACTTCTGTATTCCACCCACAGCTCATCCCTTGCCCAGGGCCAGCACAGTGCCTGCTCTGCACTTTGCCTAACCATGGATGTTGTTGATGGCCCTGTGTTTGAGACTGTCTTGGCTGCAGAAGCTGCGTATTTGTTTTCAGATTGTGTTTCTTTTCTTGTTTTTCTTTATTTAAAAAAAAAAGCATGCATGGCTGAACTTTGATCTCACTTGACAGTGAAGTAGAAATTTTTCCATAAAGAATAAAGACTCCCCAGATATTTTCTTGGGAGGTTTATGCTTTTATAATAGCAAACTTTTCAGCTGCCATTGTCCCCGCTGACTACATCCACACAGACCCAGTCTACAGGGATAACTAAGTTACTTTGAAATGCATGCTCAATTATGAAAAACCCTAATTGCCATTTGTCTTTTAAGATTGTGGCATCGGCGAAGTATCTTGGTCTCTTTTTTACTGACGCTTGCAGTGCTTACAGCTACGTATTACATTGAAGGAACACATCAACAGGTATGAGGTTTTCGAGTTACTTTCCTTAGTGACTAATAAGTTCCTGTCCCTGTGCTAAAGTAGATGTACTGGGAATTGAATGGGGTCTTCATGAAATTGTAATGTATCTTTTGAACTGCTGCTCACTAAGGATATTTGTTTTTCACGTCATGACTCCTCTCTGTTGTGTGTGGATGAGCTGCGTTTTAGAGATGCAGCACGATCAGCTGTATCGTTTGATCTATTCTGTTGCATCTGTAGGTGTTCCACTTCTCATCTGTTCCTGAATAAGCACACCTCTGATGCTGCAGCACTCCTTCACATCTGCTGTTAACAAGCTTTTAATAGTGGTGTGAGCTCTTGAGATAAAATGTTAAACTGAGTCATGATAGAACTTCGTGGTTCCTGAGGAATGTTTCTTCTGCTGCTATGGAAGGGTCTCCTGACCCCTGTCCCATGCTAGGATAGGCACATATCTAGACATGAAATGGTTTCATGGTTCAAATCTGGTTCTGCAATGCTCCTTAGACCCCCATTGTTTTAAAATGGTTGCTTTAAAACCTTCTTTGTGCTTTGGAGTACGTGAAGACTGATGCTTTTGCATCACTTGAAGTGTAAGCCATTGCTTAAGCATAAGGTGATGGTGTTGTCTACGCTTCTCCCTTCCCCGTTTCTCCTTGAGTTTCAGATTTTCCCTGAGGGCAGACAGCCCTTTTAAACCGTGCAGAGCATTTCCTTGTGCAACCAAACCATCTTACCACTCTGACTCTGAAATCAGCGGGTTCCCAGTTTCAGAGAACTTGCTGACATCCATACTGCTATGGTGTGTCACTGGCTGCCTGAGGGATATGCAGGTCTGGAACTGGAGTCCTGGCTTCCCAGGACCGGTCTTGAAATGCAGTGAAATGAGTTGCTTCAGCTCATCGCATCCACCCTCACTCAATCCCATGCTTGAGACCTAAGCACTTGCATGCAGAGCAGGTTGGTAGATGATAAATTGGTGGCATGTTCCTGATGGACAAATACCTGCTGTCCTGGTTGGTGGCCTTGTCACCATGGCGGCCAGAGCGTGACACACTCAACATTTGCCACTAGATGGCTCTGCCAAACTGGTGTTGAGGCGCATGGCCCCTGAGCTGGCTGCTGGGACTCCTCTGCGCCAGGGCTCCGCAGAGCAGGGCTGCTCAAGGCTCCCTTCAGCCTGCTGGGAGCAAACCTGCGCCTCTGGGACTGGCGAGGGGAGCGTGACCTGCAGCGTCCAGCCGGTGCTTGGAGCTCTCCGTTCTGGGGGGTCTCAGTCATGTGTGCCAGCAGGTATCTGTCCATCCCCCTTCCTCCAGACCTCCTTCCCTGAAGCCCGGGTCCTGCTAGTGCCTCTATCTATCTCTGTGTACCGTCAATGTATGCTTGAATATGAGCCACTTTCTTCTGAAAGCATACTCAGAATAGCGAAGTATATTTGTGATTTTCACTTGCCGTTTTCAAGACTTTTTTCCACCCTGGCAGGTTGAAGGCTGGTTAAGACTGGTAAACTTCATCTTGGTGCTGTTGGTCCATGGATGGTATAAAATGGCACCTCTTCTCGGGGCTGTGGTACAGACAAGTTGATGGCCTGGCTCATCCTCTTAGTGTTGCTGTCATGGCAGTGAGAGGGAGATACTGCTTCCCGTTTCCCCAGTGTACTTTTTATGGACTTTTTATGTCCAGAATTTGCTGTGACTTTCTCATATCCCCTCACTTATATGTGCAACACACAACCAACATTTTAATCTTTTCTTAAAAGTAACAAACCTGGTTACTCACTGGTCCAAGATAAAGCATTCAACAGACTAACTGAGAGTGCAGCTAATTCTATTCCTTTATTTAATCTGTTCAGGCAATTCCCTGAGCTATCTGCTCGCTGCTTGGGCTCAAGTAGACACTGTCTGGGGCTTGCTGCTCACTGCTCACACCTAGTATGCCTGTTCTGGATTTCACCCCCCTACTATTGAACCTGAATTTTTCATCTATCTCCTTGGAAACTTGCTGATGCTAAGGCACGTGGGCTTTTCTTTTGAAAGTGCGCTATTTTCTGTACATGTCTGTGCTGTAATTGTAATAAATTGCAAATAGAAGTATCTAGGATTCTATTTCAGTTATTGTAATCCAGATAACTATCTGCATTAGTTTGTAGCTTTAACTTTCTCCCCTAGGAGATATCACCATTCTTGGTTTTTTTCTCTTTTGTGACTTTTCTTTTTCAGTATGTGCGGTATATGGAGAAAAAGTTCTTCTGGTGTGCCTACTGGGTAGGATTAGGCATTCTGTCCTCTGTTGGACTTGGAACAGGTCTCCACACCTTTCTGCTCTATTTGGTAAGGATATTTCCATACCGTGTTCTTTCTGAATCGAGTATTTAAATTGTTGCATATTTTTAAATATGTGAATAAAGAATATTCCCTAAATCCTAAATGTTAGGTACTTCTGAAGGAAAAGAAATACTCAGTGTTATGCTTCTGGGCTCTAGTGAATGCTATTCATGTTCTATACTGTATAACCTTGTATTGTAGTTTGTATGCTGTATGTTTGTTGAACTGTAGATATTAGCCTGCTGTTAATCCTCACTTCGAAACAAGTCAAAATCTGCAAGCTCTATGCTCTAATTTCCTAATTTAAAGGAAACGTTTTCTAGTGTGTGCAGCTCGAATGTTTTCATTTAAAATTTTTCAGCATACTCTTTTTTAGTAGCTTAAAATGATCATTTTTCTAGCTGAAACTGCTGAAATAGGCAGCTATTTTAAAGTTCAGCCTGTATTAATTTTGCTTTGAAAATAATAGCACGAAAAATGTTTGTCTTCAAAGATAAAATAATATCTGTTCTGAAAATTTGTATGTTGTTGTTTATCTCAACTTAGCTAGGAAAGTTAGGGAAATGTTTGGGTGTGTTTTGCTTTTGGCCATTGGATTAGTTCCTTGTTTATGAAACCACTGTCCTGGATTTAAGAAAAGGATTCATGGCCACAAAATAATTAAAACCAGTTTATGCAACAAATGTCATCTTGTATTTGGAACAATTACAGATGTTTACTTTCAGAACTGCTTTAATCATTAACAATAACACAGAAAACGCTACAAGAAACAAGAAACTCATGCTTTTCCACACAGCAGGGCAATGCCTGTTAGATCGAATGGCATCTGTACGGGCTGCATTTGCAGTACTGTTGGACTTACTCTAGTGTAGCTTCTCTCCTAAAGACTGTGGAGGCAGAAAGTACAGGAGAAAGGAAAGCATTGCTGAACAGAAACAAGTTTATGCATGCACAGCCTTCTAGACAAAAATATTGCTGTCAGTCTAAGTGATTGGAAGTGGAAATTGAGTAAAGCTGATGAACAGAGTATCTAAACATTTTTACGTAACACTGGATAGTGCTTAGACAGCAGTGGATTGACAATGTACAGATCTTTCTGACTTGGAGAGACGATGCTGTTAATAGCGTAGGCACAGTAAGACGCATGGGCTGGACAGAGGGAGAATCAATTGAAATCATCAGTCCTGAACTGAAGCGGAGAGGCAAACCAGCATCGAGTGATGCATGAGGTGGAGTCAAGCTCACAAAATCAGCTCGCTTTGGGTTCTCTGCCAGCCTACGGTGAGAGTGAAAATGCAGCAAGATGCAGCTATTCAGCAGGACAAAGAGAGGAAGGGAAAGGAAAGCAATTCCAGGTTTGCCGCAGAAATCAGTTGGTCATGATTTAAATCAGCAAGTAGGAAACAGTTTAAATGATAGATTTTAAACTTGTTCTGCTTTTTATATATTTTCTTAGGCTATCAACCAGTAAGAGTCAACTTAAGATTTCTTCTAACCAAAGATTTCACGTATTTAGACATACTCTTTGAAGCAGTTTGGAGAGCTTATCATACAGTTCCTAATCTTAATTTTTACACATTGTGTCAGAAATCTAGTAAATAAGAAATGTTATGGCACCATTTCTAAACTGTATTTGAAACTGGGTAGTGTTTCTTTGCTGTGCATTGATCTGACACAGGGTAGCAAGAGTGCTGTCATTTTATTCTCTAGGCCACTCCAAGATGATTTTGTCACATAACGACGTCTTCATAAGACAGCACCACTTCATTTCTAAAAGAAAGTGGAACGAATTGACCTGTATTTTACTCTGTATTTAAAAATCCAGGTGTTTAAATAGTTCTAAATTACTTTAATCGAAAACAAATTAAATTTCATAACATATCACTTACATTTTCCTGTGGCATATGCGAACCTAGTGGATATGTTTAGGCCATGACCGGAGCTGACATTAAAGTAATGTATATACAAAATGTAACTTCACTATTGGCTTATCAGTATAACTTATGGTGGGTGTATAGGAGGTGAACAGCCTTCCAAAGATTACAGGGAGGTCCATCACTTAGGAAAAAAAATTTAGTTTAATATTGTTAGCGAAGGTATTTATTGCAGATGTAGTGAAGGTATTTATTTGCAATGTAAGAGGCAAGGTTTCATATAACTTTGCTGGGGGGAAAAACCAGACAAAATAGATCGCACGGAATAATTAGAAGGTTGTTATAGAATAAAATGTAATAAAACATCAACATCTAATGTGTAACACTACAGGAGAAATACTTGTTTGCTTTAAATGTGTAAGGCAGATAAGCTTGTTTCTATTACACTGACGGAATTCCACAAAGGCAGTGAGTGTGGGAAGAACGAGAAGCAAGGATTCATTTTCCTCTTTTCTCCTATGCAAGATTTAGTGATTAGCATGGACTGTAAATTCAGGACAATTACACTTACTGGGCAATTGAATGCTTGTCTGAACACAGAGTGGTTCAAAATCTGGTGGAATATATCGGGCTTTGTAGCCACTAGATGGCAGTGGGAGTGTAAAAACACAAGTTTATTCCCCTAACAGTGTGTTGCCATTTTAAGTACCCGAACTGCTAATATTCTTGCCAATACAGCTATATCAGCGATATGTGTATGTAATAAGCTATCAGTGTAGTAATACACTTCTTAATATCGCCTCGGTTTGAGCCTACACCTTGTGTGAAAGGGAACACAGAGTACTAACTGAAGACGGTGCAACTTTTAGGGGTAGATTGTTTCAGAATAGTATTCTGGATTTAACCCATCTGGAAACAATGCAATTAGGAGCTCCAGCTTTCAAAAGGAGGAGTTTTAAACTATTTTGCTTTGTCAGTTGTGCAGCAGTTGCCTCTAAAAGTAGAAATATGATAGGTTAAGCGGGGAACTCGCTATGTTAACTTTTACTTTACTGTATATCTAATTTTCATGTTCCATATACTTCAATTATATTTCTTCATTATGGTAAAACTTACTCTCCTATTGATTCAAAGAAATGAAAAGTTACAAAACAGTAAATCCTCTTCTGCTTTAGTGCCTGGATTTGCTGGCAATAGAGAATAGACTCAGTAAGTGTTTTAAAATTGCTTTTAATTAATTGCTCATTTAAAATCTGAATGTACAGTGAGATTGTTGGGAATGCAATTACATGCTTAGAGAACAATGCTCTTGGGCCCACCCATGCGCTGCTGAGCTCTTGTTGATGCTTGCAGTATTGTCTCTGCCATTAAGGGCCGAGGGGTAGGAATTGATGGCATGTAGGCACCTGTTCAGACAGTGCGCCTGAACTTCTTCAGCTGTGACACAGGTGCATCTTTTTTAAATATAGCCCTCCATTTACTGCATACAACTGTTTTCATATCAAATTGTTCATAAGCACAGCCCATTAGGTGGGGAAATCATAGAAATATGAATGACTCTGGATGTTTGCTTTCCCTGGCCTGGTTAGCTGTTTTTCCAGTGTTGAAAACCGTCATTTGTCTGGATTCTTCAGAGCATCTCTCACCAGCCGCTTTTTGGGGCGGCATGAATTCAAGTGCCAGGAGAGATCCTGGGGTAAGCTGAGAAGAGAGTACTTGGAAACGGTTTGCTTAAAGTAGATTTTACAGTCTAAAGCAGTCTCAGTTTGGGGGGAAGTTGCTGCCCCTGGTTAGTATCGGTTCACATCTGATTTGGATTTTCTTGGTCACCAGCACGTTCTTGCTGCAAACATCTCGGTCTAGGAGGGAGAGGTCAATTCTGTTAGTTTGATAATAGGCTTTTTATTGCTAGTTCTGTGATTCAAGAAACTTCTATATATTATAAAGGGTCTGAACATTGTTTGCTGCATTGGTTCCTAGTTTAATGCTGCTTCCTTAGTTGTAGCCAGCAGTAAATGTAAAATTTGACATGGCTTTTTGGGAAGCGATTCTCGTGCTGCAAATTGGCACTGAGCTAAGCGCTGGCACAGAGCAGATCTTCAACGCAGAAATAGGGAAGCAGGCCACTCTTCCAAGAATCCTTTTTATTCTGACACTTTCAAAACAAGTCTGCTGGCTTATTTTCCCAAAGTCCATTAAAGGTTTTTCACAATTCTTTAAAAACAACACTTTAAAAATAGTAATCATGATGTGGTTCTGTAGGAAATAAAACTATTATGATTAATGACTCTAAATACTGTTTTTAGCAGCACACAGCTTTTTTTCTTAGCCCTGAAATGTTTTCTCTTCTATTGGTGGTATATTAAAATATAAATGACACGAATCACCTAATTACCGAAAGAAGATGACTGAGGGTAACTCGGCAGGAATTCCTTGCGTTTGTACATCTCGGAGAGGTCTGTTTGCTGCCGCAACACGAAAGGAATGAGCTGCCGGTGGGCAGGGGGCTCGGGGGAGCGGGGGACACTAGGTGGAGCGCTTGGTTGGGACCGCGCTGCCAGTGCCATCGTCAGGCAACGCTCTGCCTCGTGATTTGGTTTCAGTTCAGCTCTGGCAAATGGATTGCAAAAGATGCGGCCGAGGCAAAAATACCAGCTTAGAATTAATGCCTATCAAAAAGTCTTCCGGGAGAAGCGGAGGATAAATGTCCCCTCTGTGGATGGTCTGTGATAATCTGTAATGGTGGGGGATGAATGGAAGCGAATTCCTTACAGGTCAAAAGTGCAGAGCGAGCTTCGGCTGTTTGCATTTGTTTGTGTGTTTGTTTCTTAAATATGGATCTCTGCTTGCTTGCTGACAGAGCCAAGTGGAGCAACTGCTGAAAAGGTTTTCACTGGTGGCCGGGTTGGGACTAGCACAAACAGGAAACGCGAGGTACAATAGGAATGTTTTGTGCGCGGAGGTCGCACAAGAGTTCCAATTTTTTCAGAACTGTAGTATGTGGGTTTGTCACTTAATTCTTGCTGGGGTGTTCTGTAGCAGAGGGGAAGAGAGCACGGCAATAATCTCAGGCCATGAAAAGGAACAGAACGCTGCCTTTAAAGAGAAGTGAGTTGAAAAGACAGTGTCCTTATTGACAGTGCTGGCTTTAGAGAGCCAGTTTGAGTTTATCTGGGCTTGAGGGTTCAATATCTCGCTTTTGTTCTGAATTGGTTCCAGGGTTTGGCTTTGGTGAGGGGTCACATTCTGGCCTCTTGAAAGTGTGGTAGTTAGCAGCTGAAATGAGTCGTGTTTTGGCCCTATCTGAACTGGTTTAGGTTAGAATCTGAAGATTTAAAATCCAGATACCTTGTGCAAGAATGAGCCCATTAGCTTTTAAAAAAAAAGTTGTTGGTGTAAATAATTAAAAAAAACCCACCACCAACAAAAAACACACAAATAAAAAAACCTTTTCCTGCCCGGACTACTGAAAACTTTTAAAAATCAAACTTAATTCCTTTTAATTATCCGGTTCCAGGAGCTGAGCTTGTAAGGAGACTCATGATAAAATTACTAAAGTGCTTCTAAAAAGAAAAGCTCACAAAACAGGGCTTACTCCACTTTATGAAGTAGACAGAATAATTTGGAAATCCACAGAACTTACTCTCATTTTTTTCAGGAGTATTTTCATAGTGATTGTCAACTTCAGGAGAAGTTTTGCTCTACCAATGTGGATCATTCAAAAGTAGTGTGAATAACCCAGAAGACTATGGGTTCTGTGTGTAAAGGAAAAAGTGAGAAACAAAAGCTGAGCTGCCTCAGCAAGGTGGGAGGGCGCAAGAGTGCTCCCCTTCCCAGCACTGAATTATTTTTGTTAAGTCAGGTGTTCATTTTCAGTCCATACTGTTCTTCAATTCACATGTCAACTTGCAAGCCTAAAACAAATGAAATAAAAAATGGTTCTGTCTAATATCTGTGCTCAGGTTACTGCTATTGACTTGTTAAGGTAGTTGAAAGAAAAATACATGGTGGGTGCAGAAGACAGAAATTAATTCTGAAGTAAGTTGAAATGGATCTTGTTTGTGTGAGGGTTGTTTGTGACTCTTATTCTCTCATTTGTTTCCTTCATGCCTTTAAACCTACTTCCTCCAGCTGTCCTAAGCTTTTTACAATGAACTGAAACATCCTGGAATACTTGAATCAACATATAACTTTAAAAAAAAAAAAAATCACTTTTGCTAACCATTTCTTGACGGGAACTCCTGCTTACAGCTCACACGGGCTCTGTTCTGCTTGAAACTGCAGCATTGATATTAATAATGCACTGATGAACTGGAAGGGTCCAATGAATTAAACTGGACACCGCTGCCAGGTTAGTTGTGTAACCTGGGTGTATCTTAAACGGATTTAAAAAACCTGAGATTAAAAATGGTATTTTCAAGGAGAGAAATGTTCATCTGGAGTCTTAATCTCTGTAAGTGCACCCACTGTTGTTGTATGTGGCAGATATCAATAGATACCTGCAGAGAATAAAATCAGCGCCTCTGGTTTGGATTATGCTGTGGAAGAACGATCCCTTCCACCGCTGCAGCTCGGTCTGAGAGATTGCGGGCCGAGCCCCGAGGCCCCGGTCTGGTGCGTTAATGTGAGCTGAAACTGATGGTGGTTTAAGTTCTGCTGGGCGCGAGCCTGGCAACTACCAAGCAGACTCTGCTGGTCCCGCTGTCCTGCTCCGAGGGTAGTAACCTCTGGCGTAGGGGCTGGTGGAACAGCTGGAAGCAATAACCTCCCGAATTGCCCCACCGTAACTTGCAGGACCTCATGAGTCAGAGCCCGAAATGGCGTGACTGCGAGTTCCATATATGGCCTCCAGTGCTGCTGAAAGTCGTCTACGTCAGGGTCTGGACAGTTTATCTAAAGCTGGAACTGTGGCAATAAACAGCTATTGAAGTGCCTCCATCTGTGCAGGATTAGCTACCTTTCTTCGACTTTTCAGAAGTCCGCAAAATATTGATGTCATGTTAATATTTAAGCTATACTGAGCGTCTTGGCCAGCCATAGTGGTTTGAACTTGCACCAAGCTGAGGAGTTAATAAGATGATCGGTACACCCTTTTCTTCTTTTTGAAGGTTGATGGACTTTACCTTTTAGATGCTGATGCCTTGTTTTCGTTATCTGCTCTCAACTTCCTCGTCACTGGTTCTGTGTCTCATAACTCTGCTGGGAGGTCACGTTGTGCTTTCTCCTCATTTGCTCCCTTGGAGTCTCTGCGCTTTTTTTTTTGTTGGTTGGTTTGGTTTTTTTTTTATGCACAGCCTGAACTTTATACTTTTCATGTCACTGCTTCCTTGAACAGGCTGGAAATAATGATAACAGCGCAAGACGATCTCTAATTGGAGACGTTGAAGCCAATCATCACAGCTAGTGTCAATTTGAATAGATGCTGTGATTTATTCTTCAGAAATAATAAGTGGGTGGCTAGGGAAGGGCAAAGAGAGAATGCTGACAGATTATTTTTGTTTTCTGTCAGCACCAGAGTATAAACTTGGATTCTTCCAATTGTGCCTTTCCCTGACATGAGTCTGTTTGCCCCTATAGAAAGTAGCGTGGGCACAGCCTTACAAAACGTCTCCTTTTCATGTTACTCCTCAAAGTAGGAACGTGGTGCTGTTATGCATGCAGTGGTACCACGTGCCTGCTCCCTCGGTGGTTCTTGTTCAGTCATATTCGGAGCTTGTGGCTCATCGTTTGGAATTTCCATC
This sequence comes from Calonectris borealis, assembly GCF_964195595.1. Classification (NCBI taxonomy): domain Eukaryota; kingdom Metazoa; phylum Chordata; class Aves; order Procellariiformes; family Procellariidae; genus Calonectris; species Calonectris borealis. The sequence continues at coordinate 3,936,159 of NC_134330.1, read as the reverse complement.
AGCTTTGCGCTGTGGGGCAAGGCTTGACTGAAGTGGGAATAGAAACTTGCTAACAGACACATGATTGTAAAATTAATATATTGCATGAAATGCCGTGACAGTCTGCCAAAGCTAGCCCTGACTGCTTGATGGATGTTTGTGTCACTTGCGGATGCTCTAGGTACGGGATCCTTCTTCGTTCTGAGCCCCGTTTTACAGCCAGTACTGCATACCAGACATTATATAAAATCACGAGACGTTTTAATCTTGTAACACAGACAGACAGACTAGATTGACATATTTACGTGCCACCTCCAGATCAAGCTTTTCCCTCTTAATCACAGAGCGGTTTTCTTTGTGGGTAGTTGTCCACTGCTCTTGAAGATAAAAAAGATGCTGTAACTTGGTGTTACTTTCTTGAGAGGTATAATGACTTCATAGATAAGTATGAGATGAGTCGCAGCCTGGGGCAACACTTGCAGGATGTTTCCCATGAGAAGCAAGCTTTTGTTTTTCCAATTTATCTTAATCAAATATAGCATGACATGTTTCCCCCCTGTGGAAGGGCTGAGTCTTGAACCCAGTTTGAAAAGCAGTGTATCCATGGAGGAAAACAGATTTTTAGTGCATTAAGTTCAGCAATGAGTTCACTGTAATATTTTTCTTGCTGGCAGACATATCACTTTTCTTTGTGAAATGTTTCTAAATTAGAGACAGTCTAAAATTTTATCTTCCCTAAAAATAAAAGGTTAAAATTAGATGTAGTTGTTCTTGTGCTTGTGTCACTTCAGCAGGGTGGCTGTTCTGTGAAGGGGCACGTGAGAAACCAACATTTGTTACGGAATTTGTTTGCAGCTTTAATTGTGTTCACAGTCTAGGTGCACAGAATGATTAATAATGTGAAAATATGATTCATTTTTAATTGGATACTCAGTCATTTTTCCTTACAGTAAAGACTTTTCTGTTTTAAGTATTATACATATCAGCATGCTTTTAAGGATTTTAACTTCCTGATTTTTTTTTTTCATGTGCCTGCTCTGTCTTTCCACTCGCACTGATGAATTTCCAAGCATAATTTATAGATAAAAATATTGTACTTTCTAGAAATTTCATAATACAGCATTCAAACGAACTTATTTCTAAGGAGTAGCAATGTCTATTTTAACTTGGGTGCCTTCAATCACTGAGCTAAAACTTCTCTGAAGGCCTGTGAGTTCAAGAGTTCGAGGTTACCTTCTATGAGACATTCGGGTTATATAGCTAGGGATTTCCAAACTCCCCTAAATTACTGTTGCTAAAAAATAGATTTATGTTGAGTTGATCTTGATGACCAGATCTTGTCTTGTTTGATTTGTAAATTGTACAGATATTTCTAACAAATCGCATTCCAGCCTAACCACAGGCTCCTTCTGGTCGTCAGTAGTGGCAAGCGAATGTTTCTCGCCCGAGTCAGCAGAATGTTTCTCAATTTCTTCTCTGTTAGCCCTTGTTAGTGCCTCCTGCAATTAAAAAAAAAAAAAAAAAAAAAAATCATTGGAAGAGGGTGAGGGAAAGACAGTTGGTGTTCAGGATCTTACATGCCTTGAATTTCAGCGAGTCTTCCTGGTTTGGCAAGCAGCGTGTCTACTAAATCGCCTGGTTTTAGTATTTGTTGTCTGGTACAACAGTTTTGCAAATGCCCTTTTCAAAGGTGGAGCTGCAGTTAGGGTCAAAGAGGGGATATCTTCGGAGTTTTCCTAAAGTGTTGAAATAAACTGAGCTATTGCAGAGAGGCAAAACGCTCCGAGTATTTACTGCGGCCCCACGCGGAGAAGGAGGAGGAGAGGGTGGAGGAGGTATTATTTGTGAAGAGGATTAAAAAATTGTATGAGAATTAATCCTTCTGGCACAGGGAGGAGTATAAAGAAAACATCGGAGTGTATGTTAACTGGGATTTTCCAAAGGTGGCACCTAAAGCTCGTTTGAAGTTGGTTCCCTGTTCCATTGAGAGTTAATTGCTATTTAATTTAGCTGTTGCTAAATAGAAATATTTATTTATTTATTATAATTACTGCTAAATATAAAGCAAAATGGCACCTTCTTATGAAACATCCAGTGACCCTCCCACTCTTCCTCCCCCCGCATTGCAACCAAGGTCCTGTTTAGCCAACCATTGTTTTGAGGTGCTTGGTAACCATGGCTTTGTGAAAGTATAATGCTCTATGTAAGCTCTCAGGGCTGAGCTAGAACAAAAGCAGATGTCAGAGATGTTGCACGCAGCCTGCCAAGCCCTGAGACGTTGTCCATTTGACTAGCAGGGCAGCTGGGCTCCGCTGCCAGAGGAGGACACAGGATTGTTCTGCTTTCCTTTGGCTTGCGCCGAGTTCCAATACTCCACACTTCATCACTCTAAATGAACTGTTTATGCTTTATTTCTTATTCCAGTTAAAATGTGGCTTCTGTGGGTTCCATAACTCCAACTTTTTTCCATTATAGAATTGTTTACATTACAGTGGAAGAATTATGTTCAATTGGCGTAGTCTTCAGGTGGCTCACTGGCCGTTTGCAGCTGCTTTGTGAAATGCCTTTTTTTCCATTGGCTACTTCTTGTAAAATTTTTCCTTTTGCAGACATTCGTTGAGACTGGGAGAGCTCTTTTAACAGGAGGCAATGTTTTGAGGCCGTTAAGCCATTTCAAGGATGGCAACTCTGTTGAGAGAAGCTGTTCATGGCAAGAAGCTCCTGCAGCAGCCTCCTGTTAGGCATTTGGTCGTTGCTTGCTCTCCTGAGATTGTACGGTCGTCTTTACACACTTGTGTGCAGTTTGAGAGGAACTGGTAATGCGATCACTGAAACCTTGCAAGGGGTTGGGGGCCTCGCTATAGTAGCGATTAAATTTGTCTCTTACTGTTATAAAACTGAAACTAACAGTCTCCCGTCACAGCTGGCTGTAGTGATGCTGTAGTGTGGCGCGTCTTCCAAATTTTGTGGAACTGAAAATCGTACTTCTTGGTTCACACACCGTATCTCACTGCCGTGGCAACAGCCTTACCTGTACTCTCAGGGGAACGTAGGAAGTGGTCATTTACAACTCAAGTACGTGGGGATTTCCTCCATGCAAATTTGCATGAGGAAGAGAAGAGAATTTTATTGCAGACTTCTGCAGGTGAAAACTATTAATTTAAGGAAGATGGCCTGAGACCTTTTTTTGTCCCAAGGTAGCTGTCGGATTGGGGAGAGGCAAGCAGGGGGTGGGATTAAATTCCCCAAGTTTTGGAGTGTGGTGGAGGAGGAGGTTCCCAGGTTTGCCATAAATGTGCTTTACAATTTTAGGAAAGTTTCAACTCTCTCTTTGCATCTGTCCTCAATGAGTAAAATAGAGATACGCTATTTGTTTGATATGAAGCTGAAGGGGACAGAGATGATCTTGCCACAAGTACCAAAAAGGAGTTCCTTGCCATTGGGGCCTACAGAAATGTCAATAGTATACATTATTAGTCATTGGTTCGTTCATCCATTCTTTGTTCTCCCTGCCATATCAAAATCACTCTTGTGTATCAATTTCTGGATCCTCTCTTTTTCAGTTTTACTTCAATGAACTTTTTTTTTTGTTTTGCAAGAGACTATGCCTCGTTTATCGTATCAGCAGGTTGCATCTATGTATTCATATAATCCAAAGTATGCCAAAGCACTTTGAGTTAGTCTCCTGAAAAGTAACAAGGAATAAATAAAAGAATTTGCTTGGTATCAGGGCAGCTTGTCTTTTACCAGTTGCGTGCCAGAAGAATGGTTTGATTTTGAATTGTTTACATATAACAACAGTAGTCACAGCTATCCTACAGAAAAATATAACTGATATTTTTTTCAACGTTCTTATTTCACTGCCATTAAAAAATTACAGTATCAGTGTAATTGCGTAAGTCCAGTGCTCTGGTCTTTTCAGTGGGACCTGAAATGTTGACGTGAGTGAACCCAACTAAAATCTTCTTCCCAGCAAGTCTAGAAAAAGCAACGGAGCTTCACCTTTTGTGTGAGACCTGCTGTGGAATTTCACCCTTTAATGTGCAAACGAAGCCTGCAGGGTCCTCGGAATGTATCTCTGGCTCCTGCATTTCAAAGTGAGCTTTGGAAGCCTTGTGCAGGGGAATGGCAGTGCTGAGGTCTATCGCACTTTCCCTCATTATTCTGTAATAAATTTAGCTTTGATTTGGGTGGGGGGTATCAGGCTCCCTTATTGGTCTAATAAAACATGACTCATTAAAAGAAAAAAACGTAGAAGAAAATTGTTGCCAATAAGTTTTCCAACATGATGTCAAAACCCATTATCATCATTAAATAGCAGAATCAAATCATTAATAGCAGAAATTAAGGTTTCTGTAATTTATTCTGCACGTAAATAAAACTTTAAAATTTATTTAAATCTGTGACTTTATGAAAAGACCTTAGTTTAACTCAGTACTTTTTTTTTTTTTATTCTTCCTTCTTCCCCGGACAATGTTTCCCTGACCTTTTGCTAAGTGATTTATTTTTTAGCTACAACATCTAGTGTTCAGGCCATAGACTATATGAATTGCTTCTCAGGCCTTTTGTATTAAAATAATGGCAGTTCTTTCAGGTTTTTTAAGTATGTAGCAGTTCAATTCTTGAATAGATTTTTATGCTAGTTTTATGTGGAGGTCTGTCCAAAAAAATCTTTTAATGTAAGGTGGAGACTAGAAGTATTTCAATTATATGGCATTTAAATAACATTTAACTTTGAATTATATTTCAAACCATTTTTAGCAAACAGCAGTAAGGTCACTTTCTTGTATACACAGAAAAACTGACACAAATTAAGCAACTGATTTTTGGAGAAAGATCCAAAATTTAAGAAGGTCCACTGTAAGATGTTGTAAAGTCCCAGTCATTTTTAAAAAAAAAAAAAAAAAATCATAGAATTTAAATGCCTCCATCCTCTAAAAGCAACAGTAGGGAAAACTCCTGCTCTAATAAAGCTGTAGGCCATAAATACCTTAAGGAGAACATTTTAAAGTTTTGAAAATTTTCCTGTTTTTTAAGAAGTAAGGATTCTTATTTCTCCTTGGCAACCTCATGCTACTGTACAATGGCATGGCAAAAGCTGAAAGGCTCCTTAACATTTTTAGTGGATCACAAGAAGGATGTGGGTTTTTGTTTGTGTTTTTTTGTTGTTTTTTGGTTTTTCTGGAAAGAGCATTAATAGCTCAACATTGCACTTCAGATGGTCTAAAAAAACGCCAACATTTTACATATATAACATTATTAATGGCCAAAGCGAGAAATACTAAGTTTTAGCCTAGGTTCCTTGCATCAGGGACAAATGTGGGTTTTTAATTTTAACATTTATTGTAACTAACATAAAATGCATTTGAAATTACTTGTGTTTTTTCAGGGTCCACACATAGCATCAGTTACTCTTGCTGCATATGAATGTAACTCAGTTAATTTTCCTGAGCCTCCTTACCCGGATCAAATTATCTGCCCTGATGAGGAGACGACTGAAGGCTCCATCTCTTTATGGGCTATCATCTCAAAAGTCAGGCTGGAGGCCTGCATGTGGGTAAGGTTTGGTTTATAAAACTTAAGCAATTTTAATTTATGCACTTAATTTCTGTGTTCAGCAATACACAAAAATTCCTGAATTAGCAAAATAATGATGGCTTACACTGCCAACAGTAATACGTGTATCTGCAATATGAATAGTTGCTTTCCTGATCAACCTTCTCTGTACTAGCCCTGGATGATTTTAATCTCCTTTAAAGAGAAGTAATAGGATATTACTGGGCTATCTTTTATCAGCTGCAGTGTTGACTACTTTTCTAAATGCTAGCAGAAAACGCTCATGTGCTTCAAAGCTGTTGATGTAAAAGGTAAGTTTCAGAAAGGGTATCTGCATCCCAAATGATCTTGCAGCTGTCAGGTCTCACCCTGCATGCAGTTAATAAATAATGTCAAAAATTCTGAGTCTGTAACTTGAGTGAAGTTGCAGTTACTCGTATGAAGGACTCAAGCCCTAATATCATAGCTGAAATGTTTTTCTGGGTTGCATTAATAGATTGGATTAAATAAAGAGTGTTATGTTGCACATTTTTATATATTTTATTCCTGTTTCTCTGCCTGTTTCCATTATGGCAAACTTTTCACTTAAAACAGGAAAAGCAGGTTAGCTTTTAAGTGAATCACGGTCTTAGGAAACGCTGTCATTGGAACTTCGTTTCCGTTTTCCTTTTTTTTTTCCTTCTACAGCTTTTTACAGAAGTTTCATTTTTGGAGGATTTCGGTCAGCTAAGATGTTTTTTTCATTACGTGTAGATTATTTTGAATTGAAGTTTACACAGATGCATCTGCTGTGAACTGCATGCCAAATTAACTTCATTTTACTACTGACTTCCTGTTCTGACTGATGATTTAATTATGAAATTCTTGGTTGTCCAATTCAAATGTAGAGAGGAGAAATTCTGAAAATATATGGTATCTGATGTCTGCCCTTGTATTCCTTCTAATAATATGAAAAGATACATTAAGGCAACTTTGGTCACTACAACTTTTAAAATTATCAGCAGCTGTGTTACCTACAAAAATTCCAGGTAGGTTGTACGCATTACAGACTGAAGTAACGTGTAGCAATACCAAAGTGAAAATACTAACAGAGAAAGTGGACTAACAGCCCTCTCAAGAAGCAAAGTACATCTTAAATTTCACTCTTTCTAATGAGAGGACAGAATTGCCTGAATGCTTGATCAGTAGCTAAACATACAAGTACTTCTAAGACCATAAATACAAGATTTCTTTTTATTTTCTTCCTCGTCCCCCTCTGCTTAAGTTTGTTTAATGGAGACTAGAGTAATAAAAATGGCATTTTCAATTACGTTTCTAGGGTTGCAAAATAAAAATGTAGCTCAGGGTAAACATCCATTGCTTAATCTTCAGCATGTAAAATAACTGAACTATGACGAGAATTAAGTAGTTTAGAAATGAGTTAATACAGTTGCAAGCATTGAAAGCTCGTGTCCTGAGCAGCCATGAGGGAGAATAAATGGTACCTTCAGTCTCTCACTTGAGCTGCGTTTCTTGGTTCAGGCTAGGGAAAGGACAAGGGAACAGGACCAAGCCAGAACATTTGTATCCCACTCTTCCCCCCCCCCCTTTCTTTCTTCTCGCCTTCAAATTCACTGTCAGCTACCTTTTCACTGAACTCTGTCTCCACTAGATTTTCCCTTGGGAGCATCCTCTGTCTACCAGTGGTGTCTAGTGTAATGTTATGCTTTCTTGGAATGTTTCATGAGTACATAAACATTGCTTGCTAATTTCCTGTAAGCCAAATCAAGTTGGCAATTGCTGCTGCTTCTTCCAGTATGTTTCTTTTGTCCTAATTCCAGTTCACTTTTTATGGAAGCTGTTGAAGAAACTTGTTTTTGATTCTGTCACTCTTAAACTAAATGTCCATCTTAACAAGAAAGAAACGTGACTTCCAGAAAGTGAAAAGGCTGATTTTTGCAAATCAAAACCTTACTAAAAAAAATTTGAATTTAATTAATTTTCTGCTTTCAAACTGAAATCAAGAATGTTAAATTTAATTCCTAATCTGGGTATGATTGAATGAGCTCACAAAATATTTTTTTTTTTAATGGAACCAGCAACTTCTAATTGGATCTAAAATCTGAATTTATCATGACAAACCCTGGATAAATGTAAAAGAAAAGGAATTAACGGATGTATACAGATGTGCTCTTAATGCAGCACATGGAGCCCTGTGAGGAATAGGTACAATAGCACCAACAGCCTATTTCTTTTAGACTTGTAAAGTGAAATTATGTTGAAAGGCTCCAAAGAGAAATCTGGCCAATCTCCTTGATTGTTTGGAGGGAGACAGGAGGGTGGTAACAATATAAGTTTTCATGTGAAATGCTGAAAGCAGGTCAGTCCCAGTGGGGACTTTGCAGACCTCTGACTATAAAGCTAACAGACTAAGCATCCTGCAAGGTTTGAATGCGGGGATTTATCTGCACAAGGGATTTGATTCAGATCACAAAAACATCAGCGGCTGTTTCAGCCAACTTAAACCAGGTACAGTTTTTTCCAGAGATTAAAATCATTACTAGTCCCCTGCATGTCAGTGATAGCCATTTTTGCTGATAATGAGTGTTACGAGGGTTAAATATCACTGTATCTAAGGAATTATTAGGTGAAATGAAAATGATGCTTTTTTTCAATCACTATAAAAGTTGGCTCCACAGTCCTGGCCTGCAGAAGGACTCTCAAAAACAATCTGCTAGGTGTATGCCAGTTTTCACAGCCTTCCATCCCACAGGGACAAGGAATTCAATAGTGCCCTACATTTTTAATGTGGTGCAGCTTTTTTTTGTTTTTTACAAGAAATAAGGGGAAAGAATAAAAATGTTTAATTGCTCAGGATTAGCAGAACAGGCAGCCTGTGTCCTGACCGGGATAAAATCTGTTTAAAAGACTCTTTCTAGTGGAGTAATTTCCCAGTTTCCTTTTCTGAATTATTTGTGTGAAAGAATTTTGATTAGCATTTGCCTTTCCAATTTGTTGTTAGTCCAAGGAATCTCCATGTAAAACTGGCATTCAAAGTTAAATGGTGAAAATGGACAGCTAAAGTTAACAAAAAGCAGTTAAATAGTTACTGATTTGGATGCCTTAATTGCTTCTTTTTTTAATGCACTTAAGGAACCTATCTCCACAGACATGAAATCATATGATTTTTGTTGCACTTCTGAAATGTTTTGTAATAATGAGCATGTGACTTATCCAATTTAAAGAAAGTTCATGTCCAGTACACGCATGCAAACCTCTTCCTCGGTTAACAAAATGAAGCCAAAGCAAATTGGCAGAGCCTGGAGAAGCAATGTGACTTTTTGTTCTTGCATCACCCTGAGAACATAACCTCAACTTAATTTTTCTGAAACGTTGTTGCTACTGTTTTCAGGCTTATCTTCCCTTGCGCCAGAAATAGGCAGATTAATGAAGTTCAGCTTGTTGCACTCGTTTAAATTTTTCTTCTGTGGAAAACAACAGCATAAACATATGAGGCTGTGCGCTGTATATGCTTAAACTGAGAATTTAACAGTTTGGGTAACTGCAGAGAGTGGCTGTATTTAAAACCACAACCTGTTGATTTGGAATATCCACTGCAGCTGGAATTCTCTCTCGCTTGCAGCTGCATATAGATCAGGAACAAAGGAAATTGAAAAGCTTTCACATTGCTTCAAAGGAATAGAAAAGCATTTGTTACTCACTACTGACCCTAAGGGAGAAAAGCCATCTGCATGTAGCTAAGTTTTAGCACTTTTCCAGTGCGGTGCCCCACTATTGTGCTGTTACCTGTCCTATATTTAAACTGTTCTGAGTTTAGTCCAGGTTCCTGTTTCATTAGCCTCTGTTTATCCATATGTTCAATCTTAGCTGTCTCTCTTTTCTTTTCTTTTTTCCCTTGGTTAAACTAAAGTTGCATTTACCCACAAGACTGAAATGAGTCATTTGATGTCCTGAGAAAACAAATATAATTTTCCTGTGGTGAGAAAGCAACCATGCTTTTATCTCGGGTTCTCTTGGCTTTCTTTATTCCATCTAAAGGAGAGAGAAAACTCGAGATCAAGCTTTGCTTAACCTTATTTTCCTTGCTGTAGTAAAACTCGAGCCTGTTTTCTAATAAACACTTGCACAAGGTCTCATGACTGAACAAGTAAACTACATGACGGCACCGGGGAGGAGCTCCCAGATTATTTTGAAGGCCGCTCAGGAGCAAGGGCTGTCACATGCCGGCAAATGTGTCTGGCATCATGCGGCGGGGTGAGATGGCAGCGCTGTGCTGAGTCAGGGATCGTGTCAGATGGCAGGGCCCCCGGCCTGGCCGGCTCTCCGGCTGCGGCGCAGAGACAAGCTTCAGCCTCCCCACCGCACCAGGCGCAGCTGGCCACCGGCTGCGGAGCTCTGCCGGAGCTGGGCAACGTGCCACTCTGCAGGGCCCCAGAGATGCACAGATCGTGTCGTTTTGACCTTGCAGACCACAATTTGGGAGCCACTGACTTGCAGCACGATAGTCTGTGCTGAGAGAAGCTGCGTTTTGCTAAGCAAGGAAAGGGGGAAAGTGAGGTTTCAAAGGAACAGCATTATGTTTGAAACCGGAAGAAATTTGACCTGGTAGATAAAAGCGAACTTCTTAAAACAGCTGGTCTCATCAGTTCTAATCATTTGAAATGTCCACGGGACTATGCATATCACATGTTTCCTATTTAAGAATAAACGTGAAAATAAGTCAGAATTATTCTTTTCCCAGGGTGCTGGCACAGCCATTGGAGAGCTGCCTCCATATTTTATGGCGAGGGCGGCCCGACTCTCTGGTGCTGAACCTGATGATGAAGAGTACCAGGAATTTGAGGAGATGCTGGAACATGCAGAGGCTGCACAAGTAAGAACAGTGCAAAACAACAGAATTAATAAAACACAGAACAACTAGATGGAGTAAATAACCATTCCAATGAAACGGGAATGGGCCAAAAATCAGTTGGTGTGAGTTCACAAGGGAATTCCCAGGGATGGAAAAAGATCTTCCACTGGGTAGAGATACCTCTGGTGATGGGAGGACAAGAATGCAGCTTGTTGAAGCACATATAATAGTGCAGCCAAAGTATTTGCTACAAATACATTTATTTAGACTTCCAAGAACAGCACAATAAAGGTAGGGAGAAAGTGATAAAAGTGATAAAAGAGGTGCTATTCCATAATCATGGTTGTTATAGCTGGGCCAGGAGATGATTTTCAGTCAGCTCATCCCCCTCAGATGACATTTGCCTGCCTTGCCACTAACACCCTCAGGGGCCAGTGCATGACCCGTTCATCAGCCTGAGGAAGCATATTTTTCCTGATGTGAAAATGCAACCAAACTGCTCTGAATCCCTTTCTGTTGCTCTTGTCATTTATTTGCTTGATGGATTAAATACTGCTTGTGTTACAGCATAGTTAGCAACTGCTGCTGTACATCAGTCCGATTTTATTGTAGATAATTTTTCATTCAGGTCAGGAGTTTGCATCCTGTTCACAAGTTATTGATAGTGTTTGAGAAGAAATTAAACATTTTTTCCTCAAACTACTTCCCACTGAATTTCTCTTCTGTATTTTTCCTTCTGATCCTGTTTTGTCTGCCACTAAGTTGAAACGGGTCATGAGACTGCTATTAAAAAACCAGCAGATGCTATTTACCATGCAGTGCTGTCTTTAAACTGTTCTGCCAGGGTATTTTCTTGATATAAATATATACTTTTTTTTCTCTTCAAAAAATGGATGTAGCTTTTCCATGAAAGAAAGTGGTTTGTCTGGAAATACTGAGTGCAATCTAGTAATTCTAACAGTAAACCCTGTGTTTCCTGAGAGCCTCCCCCTACTAGAAAGTTCCAAAGGGGTTTTCTGCTATTGTAAATAGTAAATTCTTCTATTTCTTTAAAGATGCGGGGAGGGTGGGGGGGTGGAGGGAATCTGCTTTGTTCTTTACCATATCATCAGTCTTTGCTTTGCAAAGTAATCCCTAACTATAAAAATCAAGTCGTGGTAAAAAAAAAAACCAAACTAAACCAGTCGAATACATGACTCGAGAGCTGAAATGCTATCTGTGTTTACTGAAACTCTCCCAGCAAATTATATGCGTGTACAGTTGTGGGAGCAGCCAGAGTTGGTTTCCAGAACGCACAGTAAGATTCTTGGGAAGAAAACTTTTGCTAGAGAGCATTTTGTCAGGAGAGGCCAAAATATAGCTAGCTGTATTGACTGCCCTTGGTAAACGAATGGTGTTGTGTAATTAATTAAGAAAAATGATGGTGTTATTTACCAGTACTTTTGATTTTATTTTCTTGCCAATTGAATTTGGATTGAAGCATGTTGTTTTGTGGATGGATGGCCAGGAAAAAAAAATCTTTTTAAACTCCACTTGTGGTTTGGTTTCTATAAAACTCTTTTAACATGAGGCTTTGACAATCCGATTAAATTGTATTGCGCTCATAAAACTGACAGTTCAGTTTTTTCCATTTGCTAATATGACTTCCTTTTCGCTTTTGGCTTCAATCATGTTTTTGCTAGATGTCTGTGGGAGACAGGCCTGCCTTTTCCTATGACCTTGAGTAAATCCCGATCTTCAGCATAGCTTATCGCTATTGGTTCTGTAATTGCTATTCATGAGCAGTTATGATGTCTATTTTTAAATTGCTCAATAACAATTTTTATTACCTACATCAGCTTCTCCCACTCTCCCAAGTTGAAGCCTTATGCTTAAGAAAACACAGGGGATGTGACAAGTGTCTTATGCCGTGGAGACTACTACAAACGTTTGACGTCAAATGACAGGAGCCTTCTTTCAGTATAAAGGTCTCGCTTCATCCTGCCTTTTTGAAAGGCATGAAAATGGGTGTGTTAGATTTTGAAGAATAGCTTCCCCCTCTACTTCTGCTGAGCTGCTATATGCCTACAAGGCAAAGCCAAATGGCTTGACGTTTTTGCCTGCCCGTGTTTTGTTTAGAAAGCTTGTTGCTGCTATTTCTCAAAAACAATGGTAATTTTGAGAAACAGATGAGGATCTTCTATGGTGAGAATAGACCATGAATCCAGCCTGAAGGATCTGTGACGGAGAATGTGCTTGCTAGCTTGGCACTTCAAAAAACAACGAAAAAAGGAACCTAAAAGGATTAAACAGCGTAAAGGTTTAGTGCCCCGTTCAAAGTTACACAAAGTAAAATACTATTTACTTTAAAGAGTCTGTTGATGGATTTTCTGTCATAAATCTCAGATCTAAGTGACCTGTCTGCTTGAGCTAGGTTTTGAGAAAACTCATTAGCCTGCAGACGATGTGTAAGTCTGCCTTGTACTTTCTATTAGCATACTTCAGAAAAAGCCCCTCATTTTAAAGGAACACTCACTTCTCCTTTCTGTGCGTCCCTGTGTGTGCTCGCCAGTGAGTGCGTCCCAGTTACATAAAGGGAGAGTCAGAGCTGCTCTTGCCTCGTGGCTGCTCTTGTTAAAACCGAGCGGCTTTGCCCTGGAGAAGGACTGTGGTTTACAAGCAGGGCTCTTTTTTCTCAGAGCTCCACACAATGCAGAGCCCAGCGTGCTATAGGAACAGAGCAACTCAGTCCGATTTGTTAATACTTAAGGCAGTATTGAAAAATTACGAGGGTTTGAAATGGTATCTCAGTTGCTGTTAACTCTCTTCCAGTCAAATTCCAGAGCAAAGGAGTTTTTTATCGGAGCTCCCCTTTACAGCCACGGGGAGTATCTCCAGTGCAGCCATTCAAACCAACCTCTCAATTAGGGGAAGTGAATCTACTACTTAGTGCTGGGGCAGCACATTGGTAATAATACAGTGCAAGCATACTTTTGTACAGTTTCATGTCTACACACACGTGTGCAGGGACTCTCTTTTGCCAGTTTAATAGTTGCTGATTGTTAAGTATTCTCATCTTTTCTCTATCATACTGAAACACTTAAAGCTGACGGAGGTTTCTGGTGAAAATGAAGCTTTTAATGCCAGCTTCCCTCAAGGTACTTAGTGATAATGCGTAATGCGTGGGCCCTTGCTGTATCATGGTGCTCCTTGCTAAGAGGAGAAAGTACTCATGTCTTTGCTGTGTATCTAATCCTTAGTGACTGTGAGTGTTTGGATTCATTAAGTGGCATATTTTTAAGAACTAATGATTTACACATCGGGCTTTGCTTCTGTGCAGCGTGGCTGCAGCCAAATTTCCATGTAAAAATATTTTCGAGTTGCCTATGTTACTATCAGCCACTGCTGTTTGTTTACTTTCCAAACTGTGTCCTGCCTCTGAAAGAATACAAACTTGAAAAAGGGTTAAATCCATAGAAATGCTGAGATGCAGCAGGACTGGTTCGTAAATGATTGAGTGCCATCTGCACACTGACTGTCAGTTGTTGCTGGGACCTGTTTTTGACTCCACTGAACCTTTACTGGTTGTGGTTTGTCTGGCCATCACATGACTTCTCTGAAAATTCCCCCTCCCCTCCATTTCCAGTAAACTGTTTGAACAGGAGTGACTCAGACTGAAACCAGCTTCCCTGTAACCACAGGGCTTGTTAAAGAATTTGTCAACGTGGACTCAAGAGGGTTTGTATTAAACTAAGCTGCAACTGCTTCGGTTTGCATTGCGTCAGGAGTTCCACCGAAGAACTTCCTGCTCGGAGAGTCGGCTTCTTGTCTGCAAGGAGTTAAACTGATGAACTTTTGCGATAGTGACAGTTGGACACATGTTAAACCCATCTTTCCAGCATTTCTGAAAGGTCTGGTGCCTTGAGCTGGATTGCTTTTCCACATCTTCATGTGGGGTTTCTCTTTGCAGAAGCAGAACAAAGTACACTACCACACCCAGCCATGGTTACTGGGAGAACCCAGCACTGTGTTCTGACAAGACACTGTGACTTAATTCAAATGGAATGATTAGGTTCAACTAATAAGCAAAATGTTACTTAATTAGCAGTGTAAAAGAAGATGGCCAAATTAAAAATGGATCTCTCCCATGATTAAACTGGCAGCTAGTATCTGATAAGTTTCTGCTTGAAAAGGATTCCCTGGCTGCTGACTTGTTTCATAAAAAAGTTTTAAGGGTATTCGGTACAAGAAAAAAGAAGTTAAAGCAGACCACAAGCAGGTTTTTATAAAGCAGTTATCATAAAAATGGAAGTGGTAGAGACACATACAATAACTGGAAAACCTTGACTTCTTTTTTTTTTGCTTTCCCAGAAATAACTTGTTTAAACCCAGTATCAGATTCCGTTCATAATTCCTCTTGCTCAGTCTTCCAGTCACCCCCTTTCCTCATCAGCTTCCTCTCTTTATTAATTGTGCCGTACAAGAAGGAGATTGCTGGTGTTTGGTCTGGGCTGCCTGATGGGTGGCCACCAGGAGGCTTGTCTTCACACACTGCATTCCTGAAGTTTGATGCCTGCATTTGTTAATATACGTAGGGGAGGAATCTTACCTCTTTTATCTTGGCCCATAATTAAATGGAAATTCAAAACTAATCAAACCTTGAAGCTTCACTTTAGAAACTTCCTGTGAATGCTATAGCTTGAGAGTGAGATGGCAACTTGATAGTGAACTAACAGTTAAGTGTGGTGATTTTTTTCACAGACAATATGATAAGCAGTGAATAGACTAAGTATCAGCTTAGTTTTAAATTGTTTTCCAAAATTAGTGAGTTGAAATAAGCTTTGGAATGAGTCAATGAAAGCTTTAAATAAGGGAACTCGTTATAGAGGACTTCCTGAGAAAAGAGGTAGTAAAGAGTTAATATAGGCAGAGGGGAGACAATGGGAGCTATGAGTAACAAATGTGTAAGCCACCTCCTTGCTGGATTTCTTTGGACACTGGCAAGAGAATAGGGCAGTCTTGTGCCTGCATTGTTCTATTCATTTGCACACCTGCTTACAGATAAGGAAAAAACAGCAATGAGCGTTACCTTACGTTTGCGAATGGTAATCTAGAGATGACTTTTTCACATTCTTCTTTGAACAGCTCTTTGTGATAAGGTCTGTTCCCTAAAACTCGTTTAGGCAGCCCTCTATCGTTTTAATGTTTAGTGTGTAAGTACATAAATCAGAAATTATCAAGCCACTGAAGAAATCTGGATTACTTTGCAATATTTTCACCCAATATTAGGATTTTAGCTGAGAGGAATTTTTTCAGCAACAAATCTCTCATTTTACAACAGAAATGAACCTTTTCAGAAAGAATGTCACCAAGTTTACTGGAAATCTTGCAAGCTGCATTTGCGCTGTAGTTGTGGAGAAGCAGTTAGTTGAACTCTGCTATTGAATTTGCATGCTCTGTTCTGTGTGCATCAGGGATGCTCAACACAAGTTTCTAAGGGAACGATTTGGTCCTAAATATTTGATATTTCACCCCCCAGTATTCTGAGAAAGACCAATAAATGATCAAAAGTTTGGGTCAAATAAGCTGCTTCAAAAATATTTGTTCAGGGAGAGCCTTCAATAACTGATAGAAATTAATTATGGTATCATAATCAAGAAAATGGCTACTTTTTTCCCCCTGCTCCAGACGCTGTTTAAATATCTGTGTTGTACAGGAGTCTGGTATGCAGACCACTTCTCTCAGCTGTCTGGGAACTTCTGCTACTTCCCGGGGAGAACAAGTGAGAGGTATGCTTAGCATTGCACATCTGCTGGCTAGGCTGAGGAGGAAGACTTGTGTGTGCAAAAGGATTTGTCAGCTGTGTAAGAAATTGTTCACTTTTATTCTACACGTGGTTTTTCTGGGCATGGGTTTTCTTCCTTAACTTAGAAATAAGTTTTCTGTGGAGGAACAGTGTATTTTTTTCAGTGCTGGTGACTTTGGCTCTGCTTGTCAGGGATTGAAAAGGTCAATCTATTTGTCTGGTTATCAAAAATTGCTTCCTTTCTTGATGATGGTGGCTAAACCAAAGCAATAACTTGCTTCATTCCAGCAATTGTGAGCCCTTCCTTACAATGTCTGGATCTTAAACCCCCCAGAAATAGGACTTGATAATTCGTAATGGATGAAAAAATTTGACGGCATCCTGGAATTGCTTGTCACACCACTATAACTAGATCGGCAGACCTGTGGCCACAATAACTAATTGCAATTGTAGGTTTGAGATAAATGAGCACTCACTGTGCAGCTGCAATGGTATTTTAGGCAGCCAGCACGTTGGTGGAGGCAATGCCAGCGTATGCTTTCAACTGTAGAAGCAAAGGCTGCAGAGGTCAATGGCTGCGACAGGATGTTCTTTTACTTCGTTCTTCTCTCTGTAGGTGGCTGCCAGTATCTCGTTACGGAATTGCAGAAAAATTCATCTTGAAAGGGACCTGAAGCAGTTTCTAGTCCAAATTTTTGCTCAGAGCAGTGTCATCTATGAGATCAGCTCAGGTTCTTCAGGGCATTGTCAAGTCTGGTCTTGAAACCCTCCAAGACTGGAGACCGCACAACCTCTTTGGGTAATCTCTTCCAACACTGGACTGTCCTAACGGCCCTGCTGCTTCCCTGACATGCCAAACTGACAAATCTTCCATGAAATAGATTGCGGGATTTGCTCAGTGCCAGATCTCCTACAAGATGTGAATAGAAAGTAGTTCTTTAGCAAGCAAAGAAATAATAAATTTTATTTCATGCTTTTGTGCACCACTATAAAATTGCAAAGTGTCAGAGGGGACATGTTGCTTCATGCTACTGCATAGACCTGAATTGAGGAGTAGAGGTGGCAGGGGATGTGGTTAAAAGGGCTACTGCTCTATAGGACAGATCTGGTAAGACTGAAAGAACACGGTCCTTCCTCTTCCTTCAGACTGTTTCCTTTAATTGTGTCTTATACTTTACAAAATTTCTTTATTCTTACAGTGTGAAGCAAAAGGACTTTTTATGTAGAAGTCTGAGAGCTTCAGTTCTAGTTGTAGAAAATGCTGGCATTAAGTTTGAGAGTGCCTACTAACTCGTTGAGCTCTATAATATGTGTTCATTTTGGTATATCACATCCAAAGTTGAGCATGATGTTGGATTGTAACAGTCTAAAATCTTGAAACTAAAGCTCTTGAGATGGAGTTTATTATGAAGAAGCATTCCCAAGATCTAGGGGAGAGGGAGGAGTGAGTGAAATAAAATGTTCTTACCATAGTACAGTAGGTTAATGAAATGAAGAAAATATCTAGAAGTTCCTAATGCTAATAGTCTGTCTGATCCAGAGCTGGTTGATGTCCTTCCTACTCACGTTAATGGGAGGTCTTATTTACCATATAATGGATCCATTACTCGGAAGTTTCACACTTTTCTCCGAGACAGGTTAAAACGAAATGACCAGGGAAAGCAAAGCTTGCTGTTGGAATGAACACTTCACGCTGTTACGCTCAGCTCCCGTACGACTTGCAAAGGTTCAGCTCTGCACGCAGCTCTATCTGTGGCTTCTTACGTCTTCCTTTTCTAACAGCAGTTTTAAAATCTGATTATGAGGGCAATAGGTTTAACTGGATTTTCTATGGAAAAAATTCAATTTTTCTGGCACAAGAACTAATTGTAGTTACTCATATGTCTGAGTTTACAAAGTCCCAAAGATGAGCATCTTTCTGATTATCTTTGTGGATTGCCGCATCACCCCTTAACATGCAACCAACCTCAAGAATTTGAACACAAACAGATGTGGAAATAAATCTGTGCATTTCCCTCAACAATCTGTATTCAGTATTCTTGTCCTAGGAAAGGCTAGTAGAAGAATTCACCTGTATATTTGATTTCTTGTTGACTTGGGATTTGTATGTAGTACCTACTGTATGCTCATCCTTGCCTACAAATACTCTGAATAATGGTTTGAAATCTTACTAGCTTTAAGCTCTCAAATCTCTGACGTAGTCTATTTAATAAGGTTTTGTAGGTGCTGCTCTCTTGTCTTTCCACAGTTCTTTGGTAAAGCCTGTAAAGTCAAGGGCGCTGTTTTATTGCCACTCAGTCTTCTTCATATGGTACTTTCTAAAACTGTTTTCATTTTCAGTATGGACATATTTTCTCTTGTCACTTTCCTATATGATTACCTTATTCCTTTTCCAGAATTTAATGTCTCAGAGAACCCAGACTTCTCGTGAAGTGAAATTTATTTCCTTCTCAAGCTTTGAATTTGAGTCAGTCCTCTTAATCTGGAATGTCTGTCCTATGCCTATCGTGTGTAAATACCTTTCTTTTATCAAACTCCAGTGCTTGCTTAGATCTGCCACCTTCCCTTAGCTGCTTTCAGTAATCCTTGAAAACCTTTTTTAACTTTGTCTTTTGACAGCCCAGTTTCCAAGAGAGAGCCTTTCTTTCCCAGAGTTTCAAGTGATAAGTAAGTTTAAACCTTACCTCTTACACCCTCTTCTCTCCAGGCATCAAGATGGAAATATCCCCTTTTAGCTTGCCCCTTATTTGCATCAAGCTGGAATTATTTTTGAGAAAGCTAGAACAGAGATCCAGGGCCATAGCCCTTTCCATATACGTTTAGATGTTGAGAGTCACTGCAGCTGATGGAGTGGGAGATCGGTACCGCCATGAACCACTATCAAAATATCCCTGTTTGCAACTTACTGGAACCTTACTCATGAGATCTGTTACCTTTGATGTCTTGCAGGAGAGGTATGAAATGGTTTCTTTGGTCACTGAGTAATGAACTATTTGCAGTGATAGGCAATGACTGTCAACTGTATCTTGATCTCTGTTCTCCTTAACTCCAGGTTCCTGTGTTGATCATTACACGTCATTGCTGATCTACTGCTTTCTTAGCATGGATGTATGTTGTAACCTCTCAGCCTGTAGGTAGCTCTCCGACTTCTTTAAAACTGCTCTTCTGCAGTTAATATGTTATTTCAATGAGTTAATAATTCTTCCCAGTCCTCTGAAATTCTAGAATTCATTGCCTAACCACAAATGGTCATTCTCCCATAAGTTGTGTTTGATTCCATTGTGTTGTAATAGAAAGCCAGAAGAAACAAAATATTGTGCAGCTCATTTTTAACATAACTCAGATTTTTACATAAAAAGGAGCACTGTCTTTGTAGGCAGCTTTTTAAATGTTAAGGAATTTATAATTTTAATAATCTGAGACAGTAGCTTCATGCATTGTCTTCAATCTTTGGAAAAAAATGTTCTCCTCTTCAGATTATTATTTGGATAATTAAACTTTGTTTCTAGTAAGTAAACGTTATAACCATAATATAAATCTTGCTCCTATCTCTGCAGCAAGTTTAGTATTCTCCTTGTTTGTAGAGGACCCATTCCACCAAGGTGCCACACATTCACTTCAGCTCTCTGTTTATGTCTTTGAATTTTTTTTTAATGTTCGTTCACAATTATGTGTTTTATTAGAGTAACAAATCCTGCATAACCCCTCCCAAGCCTTCCAGAAATATATTTTGAACTTCTTAAGGCTACCATCTGCTAGGTAATTAATATCCTGCTTGAGCGATTGCATTAATAATCGCATCACTGACTTCCCTCTGATCCTGCGTTAAGTCACTGTCTGCTCTTGCTAGGAGAGAATATATGTGCACTATGAACTTCTGATGGAATTTAGTCTCATACACTCCTTCCCTTCTTTACTGGCCGCCTTCTTTGTGCTATATCTACCAATACACCAGTATTACCAATACATTTGTAAAGTGCTTGACGTATTTACAGCAGAAAAAAATTGTGATAGAAGAAAGGTTTTTCTGGGCCTCAAATCATTCGAGCTTGGTGTCGTATCTTTCAGAGATTGACAACTGTCATCACCGCTGCATGCAAGGAAGAGTTGGTTTGCGGTAGGGAGCTTTCTTGATGCCCCTGAAAACTGATTGCAACTTCATGTTAGAAAATAAACTGTTATATTACGTGACCGTTATAGGCCCATCTGTGCAGTCTTTCAAGAAAATAGCTTCTGCCGAATTCTTATGAGTTGTTTCTGTAAGGACTATGGGATTCAATCCAGTGCTGATTATTCAGAGGTCCTTGGTAACCATCAACTAGTTACTTGCTATGGATCCATCAGCAATCTCTGTTCTTAGAGATTAAGGAAAAAAAGGCTTTACAATTTCAATGTGAACAATAAATTGTGACCATTCTGTTTTCTGATAATAAATCAGTGTTATAGAAGGAAAAGAGTAAAAATTTTTTTAATTTTTTTTTTCTTGAGCTTGTAAACTAAATCTAGTGAAATGTTCTTTGCTCAAATACACAAGAGCTTGTGCAACTTACTTTACAATGAAGGGAGAAAGAAGAAATAGAGATTTGAATAAATGGAAGCAAAATAGAACAGAGGGATGGGACGAAGCCTTGCAGTTAAGACAAGGTTGTCCGTTCACTCTGTCAAGAAGGAGGGCTTTTTTAGAGGGATAAATGGTCCATGTTAAGTTATACTCAAAGCTGTACCATAATGCATATTTAAAGGAGGAACATTGTGGTAAATCTTACTTAGCAGCAAAACATGTAATTTCTCTTTACTATCCCTTTAGGTTTGGAGGTTTGGGAGGGTTTTTTGCTTTTGCAACATGTAGAAATGCTGGTATCCATAAAATGTGCCATTTTACTGAAGGCAGATATGAAGCAAACTTCTTCAAGCCGCCAGCTGAGACTTGTGAATCAGTATTTCAGCACTGACCTTTTTATGCCTCTTATTTCCATTCCAATTCTTGCGATCTGATGATTAACCCAATGAAGTAATGTTTAATCATTTAACCTTCCTTTGCCTGTATTGTAGCAGTCACAGGAAATCTATTTCCAAACCAAAAAAACAAATCATCTTTGAAAGGGACATAGTGAGCTAAAGTATCCTGAAATGTTATAGAGAATGAATCATATTAGCTGAGAGTCGAGTCCAGTCTAGATACTTTAATTTTGGGGGAAAATGTTTTGCCTGTAAGTAGCTGAACTTTTATGTCTATTTTGTTTTGTTTTAAAGCAGTAAGTTGTGAAAGTTGTTTTACTTTTATTTCAAATGCTTAAAAAAGTAGAGAAAAGATTGTTCCCTGTGCAGGCTTTATAACAGAAAAATTGTATTGTGAAATAGGTAAAAGTTGTGAAACTGATGATTGTATTCTCTGAGAAATGAAACTTTTAAGGTTTTTTTATTATTGCAGATGTCGCAAAGATTTGACAAACAAAATTTAAGGAAGCAACCAAACAGAAGTATTTCTGAACTTGTTTTCATTAAAGTAAATGTTGAGACTGCAATATATAGTTTTGTTGCAACCCTGATGTGTATATTACCATGCAAATTATTCGTAGCTATGATTACATTAGATCATAGAAAAAAGGGGGAAAAAATCCTTAATTTAATTTATCTCTTTTGGCTTGTTTAGAAAGTTTGAAAAAGGCAGACAAATTCGTTGTTCTTGACTGAAATTTTTAGAACTATAGCTCTGCTTTCGATGGAGTACTTTGTAATAGACAATGAATATAAAAAAAAAGTGAAGAAAAAAAATTCTGAGTAATAACTTTTATAAAAGAAAGTTAGGAATTCATAAGAGGAGAAAAATTGCCCCAACGTTGGGTTGTTTGTTTGTTTGTTTTTTGAGAGACAAACTTGTTACACTTTTTTCAACACTTTCATCATTGGTTTTATAACAAAAATCGTATGTTTTTAGCTGGAGGGAAAGAATTAGTTTTAAGGCAGCCTTGAATTTTGCAGCAGTCTAGAAATGTGGGTGAGGGAAGCTGTTTATTTTTAAGAAATTTGATGAAAAATGGTGCAGTGTGCTTACACTAAGTTAACACAGTCAATCTATATATAATTATAATAATATATTTTATTAAACCAGCTGTGCTGCAAGCATTAATTTATAGGTCACTTGCTAGAGAGTTTGTTTCCAATTTCAGCTTGTGAAAATTAATACAACAGTGTATTAGCAATGCAGTCTGAGATAATAGGTAAAGATGTTAAAATTAGAATAGAAACAACTTCCATTGAAATATATCATGGACCTATTTGAATAATTGGATTGTAGTGTTTTATTTTAAAGATACTTTACAATGAGATTTATGGAGCTGTGAAAAAAATCTTTATTGGCTTATAAAAGAGAAAATATTGTTCTAACCCCATGAGCATTGTGAAATGGTGAACAAAATAGGAACTGAAAATATGGTCACATTCAGCTTTGTTGTAGAGTACAGGGAGAGACATCTTATGAAATTCCTACATAAGGCACTACTTTTTCAGTTCACCTTTTCAAAGAACAAAATCTGTCGTTGAAAGGACAATGTTACTGTTATGCTTTCTCACACTTTTTCATTTTAAATTAATTTGTAGAGAAATTCGAAGACATATTTCTACTTTTGTATTTGGTTAAGGAATTAGGATGCCTGTTGTCTCCTTAGTATGCTGCATTTTATTTCCTTTGTTGGTAGCTGTGTGATCACACTCTGCAAAAGAGCCTTGCATCCTTTTCAGTTCATGTCCTAAATCCTCAGTGGGACTGAACGTGTGTATTAGTGCTGACCCGTGTCAGTGATCATATATTAACTTGTTTCGGTTTGTATACTAACTTGGAAATAACGATGAGGGAATTTGAGTTTGAGAAGGAACTGCCCTTGATGTTGCAAGATTTTTGGACTTAGTTCACTGGTAAATTATCATGTTTTGTTCTTCACAACAATTTGTGTCAAAATGCACTCTTTTAACTGAAAAGCATGAAAAAATTTACTTTACTTGTCATGTAGGCATGTTCTAGACCTGGTTCTGCTAACATAAGTTCAAGTGCTTGGTGTCAGCCTCACTGGGAGTAGGTTTTCATCACTCATGCATACTGTACGTATCCTGGAAGTCAAGTAGAAAAAATACGGGGAAGCAGTTTTCAACAAAGAGTGACTATTTCACCTATTCCATTTTGCAATAAGACATTCACGGTCCCAAGGTGTTACTCCTGGTGGAAGTTAGCAAATTCACCCCTGATAGACTATTCTAAAAGGGTTTTTATGTTCTCCTGTGGTTAAAAATGTCCCACTGCAAGATGTAGGAAAAATCATTTATTTGGCATTTTTCTTTAACTTGAAGTATTTGTTTTAAGTTGGGTTATTTTTTCAAATATAAAGTATAATAAATAGAATTCTTCTGATTTCAGTAAGAATTGGGGTTTTTTTATTTGAGAATTTGTTAACTATTTTTAAAGGACTGTAATGGAGAAAAGTTACTACTTGAAAAAAGGATGTAAAAAGAGAGCAAATGGCCTTATCACAGATTTTTTTTTTTTTTTGAATCTGGCATAGAAAGTTATGTCAGTTCTACTATTCAGAATTTAAATAATATGCTAGAACATTGTCAAGTAATTGTAATTTACTTGCATTGGTATATAGTATTGAAGGTTTCAATAGAATTGTAACAAAGTTAAAATTGCATAAATTTAATTCATCTGGATTATCTTGTAGTTATCTTGAAGTGTGGAATTTAGAATTTCATTAATTATTGATTAAAGTAACTTCCTTGTGGAATTTATCTGATAGTTTTCCACAAAATGCAAATCAGTGAATATTGCATTGCTTCTGGAAAATCAGCTTTTTATTGCTTATTTGTAGGTTTTTAAAAAAATAATTAATTACTTTTTAAAGTTTGCTATTACCAAAGATACTCAGCTTCCTAGAACTACTGTTGCCACGCCTGAATAGATAATATTGACACTGGTTTTAACTTTTTGGACAGTTTTGCTTCAAAAGAATTTTATTCTCACGTAAATTCACTTCTCACATTCAAATAAACTGCTTGTTAGAATCTTTATTTTTTGCTCTTAAAAATGTTTACTGTGTATTTGGTAAACTTGGAGACTCTGGAGTTTGTCGTGAATATGTTTGAAAGTTGTGATCACAAAATAAAAGTAGGCAGCGTGTTCTTAGCCTGGTTTTGTAAAGAATAGCTCAAATGTGATATGGTCTGCCACCTTTGTTGCTTTTAAAGTATTTTAGATTCAACTCTATGGATTTAATGAACTTTACAAGTCTGTTATAGAGAGTACCTGGCGTTAGCTATTTTGATTAAGATCCTGGGTTTGAGAGCAAAGATCTCAGGGTATAATGGGATGATTATATTCTGGCTCTGTGTTTTGAGAAAGAACCTTTTTAACATTGTAGATGGTATTGAAGCAAGTTAATTCCCTTTGCTTGTTTAAGGAATAAGGTATAAGCAGCATTGGCAATTCAAAGATACAGGGAAATAAATACTAGAAAACCTGTTTCCATAGTAGTGCGAAGTTGGTGCCACTGGCAGGGTTTTGAACAACAAAACTCAATACATGTGGGTGGTCAGATTTTCACACTGAGCATTGTGAATTTCTCTCTCTTCCCTCTAAGCCCAGAGTTTCAAATTGGCCTTTTTGTTTTAAAAAGTCTCCCAAATGCTAATTAGGAAATCCCATAGCATGGAGGATATTGAAATCACATACATTTTGAAGTATGTTCATTTTGGGTTTTGCCTCATTAATGCTTGATTTTCTTCTTTGCAGGATTTTGCTTCCCGGGCTAAACTGGCTGTCCAGAACCTGGTGCAGAAGGTTGGGTTCTTCGGCATTTTGGCCTGCGCTTCAGTAAGTTCATTTCAGTAACAGAAGGGTTTATAATCACAAATTGCCGATTGAATGTATTGCAATGAAATTAATGCTGTGAAATGTGACTTGGTTTCATTTGAGTCCATATGGATCTTCGTGCCTTGTTTGCTATTTCTGTGTTCTCTGTGGTGCTTAGGGAAATGGGGTGGTTGTGGTACTGGCAAATACAATAGCATGGAGAAACTCCAGTCCTAGATTAGTACCAAACACAGTGAATTCTGCGTAAAAGCAGAGCTGACAATTCTATAGTTCAGCATGGCGTGGTGAAACCTGGTAAAAACAGGTCAGTTCACTAAAGATGCTAAAGGCTTGTCAGAGTAAGGAAGACAAACTACCAGAGACTGAACTAAGATATTCTTAAAATTCAAGAAGTTTCTGTGTTTCTGTTTCAGACCAGGGATGCTCCCTGCATTTGACGTTGAGGCCATGTCTGCTCTAACAAAGGCATACGCAGGCTGCTGCTCACTGCTCTGTGTTCGTGGGTATTTGGCCGTATGCCCCACTGACAGTTATCCTGTTGGGACTTTCCTAGCCCAGATTATTAGCTGGCAAGATATAGCAAGAGGTGTATCATTATTACCTATAGATTCTGCTGGAACCATATTATAATTTCCTTAGATGTTTATGTCCTATAGCTTACAGTGCTTCACATCTTCAAATCCAAAGATATACACAGATCGAAGAGTGGAAAACTACCTGTATAAATCCTGATTAGGATATCCATCCATAGTAATTCTCCTGAGTCTGCTCTGGAGATATCTTTGGGTCACCAGGAGCCAGGGGGAGCAGAATGGGGAAGCCAGTTTCAGAGTCATGGCTATAGGAACTACAAACTACTTGGAGTTTTTTTTCCTCCCTAAGCAAGAGGTGATACGAGCATCTCCAGTGATGCTATTTGAGTGTTTTAAGGAGGATAATACTGTTCTTTTGGAGTAGAAAAAATATTGAACCATTTGAGGTTTAAATCTCTCTCTGGAAGCTTAATGAAAACTGGTAGGAATGGTGTGCCTTGTTCTTCCATCCCACATCAAAATGTGGGATGTGATGCACAGAAATGTGATTACAGTAAAGGGGGGAAGTGTAGGTCCCCTATGATCCCATTCTTCTGGAATAACCACAGCCATTAGCCAGCTGCTCAGTTGATGAGGTATTAATTCCATGCTTGTTTAGCATCTCTCTTAGCTTCCTAAATTGTAGAGATGACAATGCGAACTATTTGCTCAAATGTAAGTAACCTGTGTTAGCAGGAAAGAATTAATCTGATTATAGTTGCTGGCATACGACTTCTGTTTACTAATCTTTTGAACTGTCTTTATGTTTAGAGTGGAGACGTAGGTTACAAGCTGTTCTTTAAGTCTTTCCATCCAGTAAGCTCTTAGACTGCTCCTTCGCTGCCTCTGACTCATTACTCTAGTCACCATCTTGTGAGACATCACTGCATAGGCTATTTTGTCTGTCTTGTGTAACCAGAACAGCGGCTTGTAGATGGCAGGGATGAGTTACTGGAGTGGCTGGAGAAGGTGAAGTGCGGATAAATGGAGAACATGAGGAAGGAGTTGGTAAACATGAGAGGTGATGTGTAAACTCTTCATGGTTCCTGCTTAGTAATACTTAAACATTTGCTTAACTTCTTACCTACTTGCTGCACTATTCTTCAACGCACTCTGAGCTCCAGCTTCCTTTTGGATATATAGGCTGCCCTGGGTTGGGGGAGGAATGAGGAATCATGAATCCACCACAGTACACTTGGGGATTTGTAAAGGTGTTTACAGAATAACTGCAGAGTAGCAGTGAAAAGGGTGAGGTTAAATGTGGCAGAGGCACTGAAAAAGCATAGGCATTCAAAGCTATATATTTTTGTTGCATCTTTAGGTGAGGAAGGCAGCCCCTCACGTGTGCTCTCTGCATTCGTGTGTTCCCCCACGAGCTTCAAGGCTTTGTTTCAGGGCTTCTCTTGCTTGTTGCTGCTTCTCCGTATGCTGGAAGGTGTTTCCTTTACTTGCCCCCCTTATAATTACTTTTGGATTTTTAAACAGTATTTTAGTTGGTGTATGTTTTATGATTAGAGAATTTGCTTGTGAAATGGTAATGACTGTCCTAGCTGCAGGTTGTTGTCTGTCAAGCAGTGGCTTCTAAATGCTACATAAAAACACAGTCAAACTGCATTTAAAACTTTGCAAGTTTATCCAGGGAAGTCAACTGAATGTAATGTTGTTTAGTGGCAATAAGAAAGCCATATTATTGTCTGGAGCTTAATTCCCATGTAAAGGCAGCTCTGGGGAGGGAACAAAGCAAGAACTAGCCCTGGAAGATCCTTGCTGTGACTTGTGAGAATTTGCCCTCCTGTCTTTGTGGGCTTTTTTGGCAACTCTCAGTACCGCGTGTGAGTGTTTTTTCAAAAACAAAGAAAGAGAAAACCTCGCTGGCCTGCTTATATACCCTGATGTGGACTTGTTGAGTAACTTTTTACAGTGATATGTTTAATGTATCGATGATATCCACAGTTACCTCTGCCTAAAGGATGTTCCTCCCTCTATGGTGATAGTAATGCAGTAATTAAAATGTACTGTGAACTTACCAAAGAAACTCAAACCAACCAACAAAGAACATACTTGAGACCTAGAGCAGACTTGGCTCAGAGGAGCAAAATTATCTGGCTGTGGTATAAGTAAATAATTTACTAGCCTCCTATGCCTAAGACAGCTGTCAGAGGTAAAGAATCATTTTAGTTGAAGTGGAGCATGTTTAGAGACCGTTTCGGGGCATGATTAGAGACCGTTTCAGATTTCTTCCTATGCAGGTGGTGTTGTGGGTGCTCATAAATTTGAATTGCTAGTCTATAACAGCTAAGTATAACCCTCATAAGCTTTCTCACAGATTTCAGATTTCCATTCAGTCAGTTGCAAAGTTACTATCTTTTATGGTCTTTAACAATCTACACTCTTTATTTGTTTGTTTGTGTAACAAAGCGACACAAATACTGCAGGATATTAGCCCAGTAATACACTGCTACTGTGAACTGCACAGACCCCATGCGTTTACTCAGACAGTCTGCCCTTGTACTGCACGCTAAGTGTGAAAGGTTGGAATTTGGATACTTTCTTGGTTTAATTTCAAAAATATTTTACAGATAGAATCACAATACCAAACATCAAGCCAACAGTTTAACAATAAAAAAAACTTTTAATTTTAAATGAAATGCATATGCTTAATAAAATCTAATCGGTGCTTTTAAACTGGATACATATGACTATAAATGCCAGTTTTTAATGTACTTTCTCAGATGGAAATCACTGGGGATCACTTTGAACACTAGCTTCCAAGAGTGATGTGCTTGTCAGTGAGAAAATTTGATAAATCACTCAAAATGGCTTTACTGTGGTTTCTGTGCATTTCACATGGAAAACTTGTTAGCTTTTTTAAAATCCAGGGGTAAGGAGGGACCATGAGAATGGAATTGTCTGGGACATTGTCTAGCTGAATCCCAGAGACTTAAGTTATGTGGTGCAACATTAACGTTTTTGTAAGTGTTAAGACACAAGAGTTTTGGATCAAGTTGAATAAGGGGAAAATGTTCATTTTTCAAAGTTTCAAAGTCTGTCATGTTCCTGTTCATCTAAGTGGCGTGCTGCAATTCATGAACCTCTTTCCTTTGCTCTTCATAGATTCCAAATCCTCTGTTTGACCTGGCCGGGATAACATGTGGACACTTTCTGGTTCCCTTCTGGACCTTCTTTGGTGCAACCTTGATTGGGAAAGCAGTAATTAAAATGCACATCCAGGCAAGTACTGCACCTCCCTGAGGGCTCTGGGGTGAGGACTTTTTTTTTTTTTTTTTTTTGACTGTTACACTGTGTTACTTCGTAATGAATTCTGGAGTCTCCCTTCCTGACCTGAAGTAATGGAAATTAATTTGGTGCAAAGGATTTACAATAAAGGATCTGCTAGGCTTCTTATGCTCAAAACTAAGGCAACTGAATAATTTATAGCTACAAACTAATGAGCTCGCTGCCTACACCACTCAGGAAATTGGTGGTTAGCCAAGTTATTTACCTACGGTTTTTACCAGACTGAAAGGACTTCGTACTCATAATGAACTTGCCTTTTTGGTAACAAATACTCATTTCAGAGAGCACTGCAACTAGCCTTTACCGGTTAAGCGGCACTTTTAAATGCTCCCTTTTATCTCAGTTGAGTGTGTAGAGAAAGCCCCGCTCCTCTCGGGCCCTGCAGAAAGCAGTCTGAGGGTATGTCTCTGGGCATATTGTCCGTAGCTTTCAAGCGTGGTTAGCAATTTTTGGTGTCCTCAGCCTATATCATTTTGAAAGGGCCTGATTTCAGAGCGTGTCCAGTTTTTCTTGCTAACCCAGAGCCTTACTGGATATTCTGAATTTGGCAATCAGAATCTCCAGTTGCTTTCAAAAATGTTGAGTCTCGCTTTTAAAATGTGTCACCATTCTGTCCAATGACAGATGAAGTATTGATTCCCTGGCAACTCTTCACTGGTGGCGGTGTGGTTAGTGCTATATGATGAACTGCGTCGCTCTATTTGTAATGATTAGAACCAATGTTTTCAGTTGGGGCTTGTTTTTTTTAAGCATCTCCATAGGACTGGTGCAGTGCCTGTAGCTGTTGCTTGGAAATCTTGTCACTACATTAAAATAGCCGAAGCTTTTGGTAGTATAAAATTACTCGTTACTAGTACCCTCATCAAGCTGCTTAAAAATCTTTCTTTTGCCCTGAACAGACGATTTCAATCTTCAACCCTTTTTTTCTTCCCATCTTTTTGTAAATGGTTATTTTACTTTGCCTAGTCCTTAAACAGAAAATAATAAATAGATCTGAAAATTCTTTCATTTACTGTGATAGAACAACTTTTTCTCCACACTTACTTTTGTATTATCTGGATTTTTCTGCTTTTAAATCTGTGTACTGTTAGAATTTGTTCTGGCAACATAGAAAAGTGAAATAGTATTTGTGCAATATTCCTTTCCTTATTTTATTTGTCTTGTTTAGCTAGCAGAATGTTTGTTATGTAATTTATAGTGCTCCACACTCAGATCAAATGTAAGCGAAAAAATATTTCCCAGTGTCTTGTATAGTTGGTAAATCATCTTATTTTGTAATACGTTTAGCTATTAGAGTTCTCTTTTCTGCGATGCTTGATTTCAAGCACACTCTTGTGCAATAGCCTTGATTTTTGGAGTGATCTTGCTGCAATTTGGAATTTAGGAAATGTAAGAGTCATGGAAAAGGCTTTTAATGAAATCTTTCTCTAGACAGGAAGCGAGTGACTCTGGTGCAGTGGCCGTCCGGGAGCTGCTGTTAACTGGCCTCTTCCTCCGGACCACAAAATCATTTGTGTAGTTCTCGTCACATCCCTTATTTCCAGACTAGTGAATGCAGTTCTCGTTAGATCATGTTTAAATTGATTTAAGGAGACTGTTTGTGTGTGTATATGCATCTACACACAGTCTTGCTCACTCTTTGCAAATGAACAAGCTGTCAAATAGGACTAAAGGGGAATTAGGAGAGGCTATTTTAACAAAATTTTAATTTGTGTTAGAAGAGAAGGGAGTGGTAAAATTATGGACATTTGGATTTTCTGCAAAATAAGCTATGTGTTGCAGAAGTTTCTTTTATTGAAATTACTCTGTTCCAAATAGTCTGTTGCATTAGAGACAGTGACAATCTAAGTTTTTTGAACAGGCAGGTACCCAGTGGCTCTGACTTTGTTCTTCACTAGCTATTTTTTGTTATGTTTCTGTCTGAAGCACATGAACGAGGGGACTAAAAGATGCATTATTTTTGACTTCTGTGATCTTTAAGTACATGTGTTTGTGTAAGGGAACGTGAATTTTTCTGCACGGTGATGACTGTTTTTCCATTAAAACATTGTTGACGGAGTAAAGTGACCTTGAGCTTCTGGGAATTTAAGTTTGGGGACGATGCGAATGGTTAGTAGCACAGGCTACAAAAACATTGCAAGAAATGAAATCTATGAGGAAATAGAATAATAAAGTAAACAGCTTTTCTCTCTCCTTTCTCTTTTTGAAAAGTATTGAAAAATAAAGATCTTGAAAGAAAAGAGAAGGGAAAACTATGTGTGAGTGCTGGAGAAGCTGTCTGGTTGGAGAGGAACATAAATTGTCATACCCCATTGTCTCTGCTTCCCTTTTGATCAAATGTTTCTCTAACTGATGTTTTCCTTCCTACAGAAACTTTTCGTTATTATAACATTCAGCAAACATATAGTGGAGCAGATGGTGTCCCTAATCGGGTGAGTAATTCTTCAACACAGTAATACCTTTGCTCATTAAGTGGAAAAATACTGGAGGAGTCAAATAAGATGTGCTGAAAACTGTGCTTTGCTTCGAAGTGCAAGCTTTGGCCAACATAATTTAGGTCTTATTTGCAACTTCATTCCTCACCTCAAAGGCTTCGAGTACTTCAAGAAACATAATAGCACTGAAGGTCAGACAGCCTGAGTGTGTAGTACCAACAGCTAACTTTCACCCAGAAATAGGATACAGCTCTTCCAATTATAGATCGCTACACTTTTAGCTGCAAAGAGACTGGTTTTTTTATGGACTTTCTTCAACGTTGTAGTGTGATCCTATGACAAAAAATGAAAGAACTGTTGTGATTTATGCAGTGTCCCAAGGCGACAATAAACATCTTCCATAATTTGAACTACCTTATACATTTAAAATATTCAATCTCTCATAAAATGTCCGAATGAGAAATTTGGCGTGTAGGGTTTTATCTCCATTCTATTAAACTTGGTTTTTGATACGAGAAATGATAGTTTTCATGGATAAATTGTTCAGATTTTGAGAAAGTTTGTCCTTTTTATTTTTTTTTTTGGCTGAGTTCTTTAGTAATTGATTACTATTTTATTTTTTAAGTGAAAATCTCAGTTTAAAACAAAAAACTAAGCAAAAACCCAGCTAACAACAGTTAGGGGGAAAAAAAAAGACAAAACAACATACTTACATGTTGCCTCAGTGGGTTTGAATGAAGATTGGACACTGATGATGAAGTGTTAGATTTTTGCCTCATATCAACCTGTTCAGTCATGAAATTCTGTGTAATTTTAGAATCCATTGTTGATGTTAAGATTTCCTGCCTGGTAATCTAGCAAATAACATCGCAACAGTGCCTCTCTAACCATGCAGAAGTTTCATAAACTGCTTGAATGCAAACAAAGTATGCAACTTCATTAATTTAAATGTAGGCAATTAGATCAAATCATATGGATTTCATCAAAAATTCACCCTTAATTGTTCAAAGGAACAGTTGTGTTCTTGTGGAGGGGGAAGCTACTGCCTGTTTTCAGTACACTGATCTGATTAATGGCAGGGATGCAGGTTTAAAGTTTTAAATGTGAGTCTCTAACATTTAAATAGAAAGCTTTATTGTTGTGGGGTTTGGGGGGGAGAGTTTAAGCTAGATACTTAATATGATCCATAAAATAAATTCTAAGGTGTCTTTACTTTTCCAAGGTCTTCCACTTGTTATATGGGGCAAATTGATTGACACTTTGCTATCCAAACTGTAATAACTATTTTCACATAAAAACCAAAAAGCCACACTCCTCAAGAACAGTTTCAGGGGAGGAATGTCTGGGAATAATTCCTTTTAAAATATGTAAACTTGAAGTAGTAATGCTATACAAGGAAAAAGGAGTGTCAGAAAAAACATTCTAGGGCATTTCACTGATGAAACAAATCCTGACTTTAGTACTTCCTGATCTTCTGATTGGGTGTCTGGTTTGTAACAAACTTCAAAATTAATTTGTTGCTTTGAACATTTTAAAGAAAAAAAAAAAAAAGAGAGAGATGTGGCTACTTTTAACCATCATTAGTTGGCTTTTCTTTGTATCAATCGCACCAGACAATTTACTACTAACTTTTGATCAGCACTGCTACTAGGTAAGGTATATTTCCAAAGATTTACTCTCCTGCAAATCTTTGAGCCAAAACTAGTAGTTTTTTCCTACTTCATCTGTCTTGGAGATAATTTTGCATCGAATTACTTCGAATGCATTCACAAGACCTCTGCTGGATTCAGATTTTATTAGATGGTTGATGTCAGAGTTAAAAAATGTTCTCGGGAGACAGTAAGATTTTTGGAATGTCCTGGTATCCTTGACTTTTCTCAAGCTGTCTGCTAGCATTACCTCATCAATTTCTTTTAGAGCGGAGTATAAAACATGTTAAACAATAGCTTGCATTAAGTCCCTTATTATTAAATTAAAATCTAGTTCTATTTAATGGTCGGTAACTTTATTTTAATCAAATTCTATCCAACACAATGACTTAAGACTTTTTTTGTCTGGGATATTGCTCTTACACAATAGGAAATGTCTAGGCACAATACTTTAAAATAATGAACATATTAATATACAGGATAACTAAAATCTAGACAGAAGATTAAGTTATGAGATAAAGTCTGAGAATATTTGATTTTATAAGCCAGAGAGAATTTCTCGATAACTACATGAGTCTTAGTCAAAAAGCAAAAATGATTCACCTGCAGACCTTGCCCATAACTCAGTAGTTGTTTACTTCTGTTACTGGACGCTGCTGGCGGTGCACACTAAGCCTGCCATAACCAGGCTGTTTTAATATAATTTAGGGTAATTCGATTTTACAATTTTGTCTAGGTCTCCATTACAAAAGGATCGTAAAATACTCCTGATATTAATTAAATAAAGAAAGAAAAGGAAAAGAAAACGTGGCAGGAAATTAAGAAGCTGTTTACAAAAAATTTTTGAAAACATTGGTGGTAGCTAGTGTACAAAAAAAAGGTAAGAAGGGTGGGTGGTGGCAGAGCGAGGCACATGGCAGCTGTGCTGCAGCAAGCCATGCTGGAAGGAACAAGGAGACATGGGTGGGTTTAAGAAACCAAAGTTAGCAAGAGTCTCGACAGCAAAGCTGAAGAGGATTACAGAGATACTGGTAGCTCACATGAGGCTGGTAATTATCAACCTGCTCTAGCAGTTAATAGTTTAAAGTTGTATTATTGCTGTCTAAGATGCTAGAAGAGGATAATGTTTTCTCTCAGGTTGTATTACGTTCATAAGCTTTTGTAAGGAAAGATTGTGTGTAAGAGTTTTGTCTTGTATTCTGTCACTTAAAGAAGAGTTTAACTTACTGATCATCCATGTAAAATAATTTGATGCTGGTTTTAGGCCAAACCTAGCCCATTTAAAATGTTTAATTATCATGTGTGTTGTGGGTTTTCTTTTGGCTCTTAAATCTTTCCGTTTAATTTTTTTTACCTACAGCTGCAGGATTGTTTATGAAGTCACACTAAGCATGTTGTTTTTAAGCACGATCATATTTTCTTTGAAATGGCAGTTTCAAATGCGGATTAAGAACTCCCAGAAAACTGCTAAAAGAAATAGTTCTCAAAGCACACACCATCCACAAAACTGTCTGCCATCAATTCTGGGTGAATGTTCAGAAGGAAAAAAATCTATTTTGTTTTTTTTTAATTCAGCATGCTCTGCTCGTATTTTGTGAAAATGAGCTAATAACTTTAGAACTTCAGTGGACATCCAACAAATCATAAACATGTTTTATATAGCATTAGACAGCACGCGGCCTTCACCTCAGAAGCATCTGAACTTCAGTGGCAAGTGGTACGGCTGCATCCCTTTTGGACAAATCCCACCCTGCGGGCAGAGAGATTCCCTCTGACTGTTGTTAAGTTAATGATAAACTCACGCAGGCTGCAGAAGGTCTTAATTACCGAGGCTGTGATAGTTACTCAAAGGGGAGGCATGAACACTGAGAAGTGCTCATGTGATGCACCAGGTGTGCTATCTTCTAGCAAAATGAGTGAACAACTGCCTGTAGCAAACGAGGCCTTGCTAATTTTAAGAGAAGTAGAAACTAATCTATTCAGTTAATGAACTGAGTCAATAAACTAATTTGAAGTTTAAACAGAAGCCAGTGAAATGGATGTAAAATAATTGCATACTTCCACAGATTTTTAAAAGTTAATTTGTTAGTGCCGTGTTCTGTGGGTGAGACGTGTTAACAGTGTGCAGCGTAATTCACCAAACTCAAACCTGAAAATCTACCCCAAAATATTAGTACTTCCGAAGGGTTTCTTAACCTGGTATTTTTGTGGAACAAATTTTCATGCTTATCAGCTCTGCAGGCCAGTTTGAATGATTGCATGTCTTAAAGGAAAAACAGTTTTTTGGTAACAGGTACTTGAACCATTGCCTTGACAAACCAGTTTGCTGCTATTTATTGTGCCATAATTCTTTGCTTCACAACTTAATCTCAGTTGATTCTTGTAAGGAGCGTGATGTTCCTTTCACGAAAAAAGTACAAATGAAATCATGGTGACTGATGTAACTGGAAACTTTGCTAAAAGAATGTATATTTTTTTCAAAAATAATGTACAATATAGGTTTAGGTTATTTCTTTAGAATGTAAGTCAAGAAGCTACAGTGATAGAAAGGGCTGCACCAGAAACCAGTTGTCCTGGGTGGGAAGAGCCCTTTTTCTGATTCACATGGTGCCATGTGATTGCCCGTGGTTTTTGGGGTCTTCAGCAGGGTAGGACCCCGTAGCGTGGCCTCTGCCAGCTCATCTCCACTGCTTCATATTGCTCTGCTCTGGGGGCCAGGCACAATCTGCCAACCACACCTTCTGACTTGGTGGACCTTTGTCTTGCATCCATTGCGAGAAAGTCCATATCCTGTTGAACTGGCGTCTTCATTAAAGGATATTTTGAAAAATAGGTTCCAATCAATATTTAAAGTAAAACCTGTGTAGTAGAATTCAACCAAAAATTACCTGACGTGGCTGAGAACGTGGATAACTGAGCAGTGACTTCAAAATCTCCTGAGAGAAATGCTGCTGGAAGGTTACACCGATACACCTGACATTTCTTGGTACAATAAATCAATGGCTCTCCTCCCACAAGTATATCAGAAACCTGTGGGACTGCGCCCTCATAATACCCCTGTACACAATAGATCAGCTCTGCACAAAAAAGGCTTTAGCGTCTTGAAAGGGACGCAGATGTGGATGAAATTTGAGCAGCTTTGGTGTTGAAAACCTTCCAGTGGATCACAACAGAATTATAAAAGTTTATTTGCAAAAGGCTTGTAGGATTTAACTCCGAACAAGCAAGCTTTTTTTTCTAAATTGTGCACAAAAATATGTCTTTAAAGTACAAATAGAAATTCCCTTACAAAGAGCAGTATTGAGCAGTTCAGAGATGTTGCAATTCCTATTTTTGAAAGCATCGATTTTAACATAACAGAATGTCCCAAGAAAAAAATGTTTTGCAGACAGCTTGGTTAACGTGAGTATTGGAGCGTAGCTCCAGGTATAAATGACGTCAAGCGTGTAACAATTTTAGCTTAATCTTCAAATACGGTATTTTCCTCCTTTATCTCGTAAAGCAAGTGAATCTGCCGAGTAGCCTTTTAACCCCCAAAATGTTTCTGTTGATCCTGACCACGAACCAGGTTTATTTTCTGCAATTTTAGAACACTGCAGGCAGATAACACCTAAGTTTCAGCAGCTGCTCGGAG
The DNA here is from genome assembly GCF_964195595.1 of Calonectris borealis. Classification (NCBI taxonomy): domain Eukaryota; kingdom Metazoa; phylum Chordata; class Aves; order Procellariiformes; family Procellariidae; genus Calonectris; species Calonectris borealis. The sequence goes on along the minus strand of NC_134330.1, from coordinate 3,899,537 downwards.
GCCGGAGCGGCGGTGACAGCCGCCCGAGGCTGTGGCTGCTCCCGCGGTGACAGCCCGGGCTCGGCTGCGGAGGCTCCGGCTTTGCTGCAGCATCGTCGGTCGGGGCTGAGTCAGGCTGAGGTCCCCTCTGAGTCACTGCTGGGTCCTGGTCTTGGCGGAGCCTCGGGGAAATGGATGGTTTAAATACTGTGAGAATCTTTATCAGCACAGGAAGTGACAGCTCATTAAAGTACTAACCGTTAAGCCTGTTTAGATCACTGTCTGGAAAAAAATTAACCATTGAAGGTTCAGATAACTTGCAGGAGGAGAGGTGCTCTGTTGAGACAGTGAACAGGGTAGAGCAAATGAATCGGCTTTGCTAATTGTCCAGTGGCGTAAAAGTATTTCCGCTGGAATCTGTTTTTCAATAGTTCATCAAATGTCCAACTTTCAAAGAAGTTGATACCGTGCTGGAGCAAAACTTCCAGTTTCTTTTGAGGGAGGGATGGCCGACATAACCGCAGGTGGTGCCTCTTACTGCACGCCTTCTTGCTCTTGAGCTTCGGGGTGGGTTTTTCTTGTGTTCTCACAGGGGAATGTAGGAACGTGAATCCAGTACAGAGAAACTGTGTGGGAGGAATGGGTGTTGGGTGTGATGATTTAATGATGTTTTGCATAATTGTTTGGAAGGTGAAAGCCTTGCTTTGACCCTCTGGCCTAGCTGTCAGTAGCTAGTCTGATTTAAATAAATTATTAAGAAAAGAGTTGGAGGTACTGGGAGGGAGCACACATTCTTCAGCGCCACTTAACTCCCTTTTTTGTAGAAGCAGATAATCTCTGGCCTTGGGCCATGCTTGCTCCAGGACCGCAGGCTGAGATACTGGATGTGTGCAGGGTTCGTGCTGACAAAACGCACAATGATGTTTTCCTCATAGTTTGTTTTTCTGTTGTTTCAAAATTTCTTTCGCTGTTGTCTTCATTTTGAATTGTAGTGCTGGCATTTCCTAAAAGGATGTTTTTCTATAGCTGGACTAACCCAAATAGCTGAATCTGAGCAAAATGTGTACGACCCTGTTTGTCCCCAGACCCTGAGAGGGCCCGGACGAGGACAGAGTGTGCATGCCAGAGTCTGACAAAATCAATCCCCACGTTAACAGTTAAACGGTTTTTCCAAATTAACAGCTGTGGATATTAGAGAGATCATCCATAAAATGGGGTTGTGACTCAATATTGCATCACCTTTCCAAGCAGGGCTTCGGTGTGTTTCAGCCTGGGAGCCTGGCGGCTTGTTTGCACCATCTATTCAATTATTGTGGTTCTCATTTCCCTTCAGATTATTATTTCCATGATAAAACGGACTTCCATGGTTTTAAACCTGCAGTGCTCAATGTTTCTGGATCATCGGAACTGGGGACCGATCCCAGTTGTTCATATGAGCTGCTGAATAGGGTATAAAATTCAGAACTGAATGCCACTGAACTTCCTATTTATATTTTTAATTTCCATCAAAATAAATGGAGTTTAAGAGCTGCTTAATCAGCTGCTTAATCACTTGCTGATAGAGGCCTCTTAAAAATGAGAAACTTTCCTCAGCAGTAAAAACCCCACCATATTAATGTTCCTAAAATGTGGGTCTACAATGGCAACTTCAGTGTTTCTTGAAAATACTTGCTAATTCTAACATTTCTCTCTGAAAAAGTAGGCAAATATGCACGTGTGCAGAGGTTTTTGTAAGATGGGAACTTTAGATCCTAAATTGTGGACTGATAGTTTTTTTGTGAAATGGTAACACAATGATACAAAAATGCAGCATTTGATAGAGAACTGTACTTCAGCATTTAGCACAGCGTGTAATTATTTGAGTGTTCACAAACTCTAAAAGCATAGGTTATGAAATTTCAATAACTCAGGAGTAACCTATACTCTTAAAATATAGGTTGTATATTGTAAGAGGAAAAATAGGCTTTTCAGAAGTGCGAATATCCTGATTAAATGGTTTTAAAGAGGTGTTTTTAATATTAGTAAAAATGCAATTGACTGAAGTACTGAATAACTTTCTACTTTTTGTTAAGCTGGCATAGGGAAATTTTTTTTTCCCGCCTCGTGGTGTGGTGCTTCATCCACGTCCATTTGAGAAAACTCCTACCTGTGGTTCCAAAGATTCTGTTAAAAAGAAAGTTTCCCAAAAGTTTTCCCTACCACTTCATGACTAGTGACATGCATTTGAGGTTCAAATATTGACAGTCATTCTTTGAAAAGTAAATTAATAAATTGTACGGTGTATTTTAATAAACACAATTTTGCTGTGACTGGAATAGAAGTTTTAGGACTCATACTGTCAGAATCTGTACATGGTGTAATTGTTAAACTGATCCTAGAACAGCTTTGCTGGATCTCTGTAGTGTGGTGCTTCAAATAGATGTGAGGTTTTGTTTTATTTGTTGGAAAAAAAAGCTATATAATTTTTGATTTGTATAGAAATTGTGGCTCTTAAAAAAAAAAAAATCAGAGGCATCTGTTTAATTACAAATACCAGGTAATACTTCTGAAACCAGGCTTCAGCAGTGTTTTGTTCAGGGAAGCAAAATTCTTAATGGGTGTTTATGTTGTAGTATTAGAATGCAAGTAATGTTTTTTACTGAAATGTTATGATTTTAGTGAATTTAGACTGTACCAAAGGCTAGTGCAATTTTTTTGAATTCTGTTTTCAGTTTCAATTCCTTGTGAAAGATTCAATTTTAGTAGAGAATCAGAATGAGTTAAAACCAAAAAATGATGCTTAATGTTAACTGTTTCTAAAATTTCTTCTGAATCAAAATTTCTTCAGATGTTTTTTTTCCTCAAAGAAAAAAAATCCAAAGCATTTTTTTTCTGAATCTTGTGGTAAAACTGTAGCTCGTCTTTTTGTTTTTCAAGTGAATCTTGTTGAAAGGACAGAATACACAGGAACAGCACCTCTCTTCCTAGCAGTGCATCCTTGTTGCTGATTAGCTGCAAAATTCATTAATAACAATGATAGCAACTGGTGAAATGTGTTTCATTGCTTATTCTGACAGACAACTTCTAGTGAATGACCTCTTTTTAATTTTATTTTATTTTTTAAATTGAAGTCCTTAAGCAGCTCACTAAGACCTACATTTTAAGGCTTTAAGAAGAGACAGCAGGTTGTGTGTTTGGGGATTTTGTGTGGTTTGTTTTGGCAGATAGAGACTACAAAGTGTGGATGAGCGAAGTTCTGTTGTGCACTAAGGTCCTTTTATTTTCTTATCCTTTCATATTCTTTATTTGAAAGACAATAGGCTTGATTCCTGAAGGAAAATGCAAGGAATTGGTTTTAGATTGTTCTACAAACAGGGTTATCTTCCAGCATCTTCCCTTCTTAAGTCGGATGTGTAAATATGCCTGTGGTTTGCATCTAGCCTCCTGAAACTACAGCAGTCTTTTGAAGGTGTATCTTAAAGTCATTGCTAAGTGGCGCAGAATTGTGATGCAAATCTGCTCCTTCTGCCTGTACCTGTGTCTGGTTTGGGTGTAATCCTGGAAAACTTACACTGAACTCTTCCCCCTCCTCCTTTGACAAGAACAGGGTTAGCGAGTTGAACTTCACTAGGTTTGCGGGGGGTGCCACTCACTTGTTTGTAATTAAATAAAATGAAAGCTGATTTTTAAGACTGCTAGATCTACGATGACGTCTATGCTTTGGATATTAGGTGACATGTATGTTAGCTGGTTGATTAAATGATTGAATTTTGTCGAAAGAGTAGAAGTAACCAATACTGCCCCACTGAAATGGGATTTTGAGAATTTTATTCCTAGTACTGTGGATTCATGGTTTTCTAGATGTTACTCTGCTTCATTTTACTCCTTATTTAAATTTATGCACCTTTTTTTCAGTATTAAAGTCTCTGCGAATGTGCAAAACATTGCAGAATTTTAGAAACCAAGGTCCTTGCATTCAGGATCTTACAGTTCTTCAAAATAGCTTTAATAAAATAAATCTCGTGCACTTAATTCTTAGTCGTGCTCACAAAAGAAAAAAAAAAGCTGACTACTTTTAGTGAAAAAAATTCTGCAATACAGTGTTGATGCACCAGGATCTCTTCAAGTCGTCTGAACTTGGTTTTCATGTCTTTGTTCTGTTGTTTAATGCTAATTGGGCACTGACTTAGTTCAGTTTTCAGAAAAAAAATGGAGGCATTTGAACAACCATTCTGTTAATCATTCATCTCTCATCATTTAAATATTCATTTCATAATCACGCAGAAGTTTAAAAGTAAACTATTACCTCTCAGTAGCTTTTCCAGGCTCCCAAGTGTCATTTGAAAAAGAAAAGAAACCTCAAAATGTAACTCATTTTTAAAACTGACTCGTACGGAACAGCGAGTCATTAGGAGAATTTTTCCCACGAATAAAGTCAGCTTCGAGAGGGACGGTTCTGAAAAACTGGAAATCATTTGTGCAAGTCGACATACTCTTGTGTAAAATGTGTAATAGACGTGCTTTAGTCTCTGCTTTTTTTTTCCCCCTGAAATTTTACTAGTCCAGGCACAGAATTTACTCACCCAGTTGTATCATCGTGGTGGTGAATCATGAGGGAATCAATCTTTTTTTTTTTTTTTGTAAATATGTTCAAAAAAATTATTTGCCCCTGGCTATTGAAGGAAATAGATTTAGTGGAGGAGAGTGAGCTACTTTGTTTCTTCAGTCTGTGCATTTTCATAAATTCTTAAGATTAGAAAGCTGTTATTTTTTGATTGGGCTTTAGCCTGGAAAAGGGAATACTGTGTCAGATCAGGAGGCTGAGGAAAATAATTTTCGGAGAGGAGATGATCAGTTTGTAAAGCTCTCTGTCGTGTGTCTGAAGCGTGTTTTACTAAATCCTCCCTGAAGTAGTAGTGTGAAGAATCAAAACTGTAGTGTTGAAATTTAGGTGACTTTTTTTAATGTAGAAGACCATATTAATTTCTTTAAAATTAAAAAAAGAAATTTGAAATCTCTGTTCTTCTTGAGATTAAAACGACGTTTGTCAGTAACGGGAGCTCTCCCGTGGCTGGAGTTAGGAGTGTTGGTGTCTGTGTGTGGATCAAACCTTGGGGGCCTTTGGGTCGTGCGCGTGTTCTCACCACACCAGCCCAGCCAGTGGTGTTGCTAGTGGTAATTTCTTCGGTATAGTGTTTAAGTTGTTGTTTTTTTTTTTAAAGTGTCATGACAATTATTAAAGCTCCTTGGACCTCCTGCTAAATAGCATGGTGTATAGATTTAAAGAAAAATTACCTAGGTTGTTTTTGATTAAAGTCTGGCTGGGCTGTGGTATTTGCAGAATGGAAGTTGGAGGCTGCTGTGAGTCTGTCCAGCGTTAACACCTTTACGCCTTAGGGGTAGGAGAGGGTTCTTAGTTCCAAAAACGTATCCGTGATCTTTCTAACGTTAATGTAAGAACAAGGTGTTTAGTAATGTATTGTAGCTTTTGTGCAAGTCATCTGCCATAAACCATGGCATGATTCAGAACAGGGTTCATAGTTCCTTCTTTGTTCCTTTGTTAATCACTGACTTGTGGGAGGCGCCTGCTGAATTTGCTAATGCATTCTTTTTGGGTAAGGATGACGCACAGATTGTCCTAATAAGGACTTGGTTTGAGAAAGGGGCCGTCTTCTTTGAGAAGATAGGGGCAAGTCATAGGGCGAGCAGTTTCTTTTTTAACTGAGGGATGACACAAGCACAAGTCATTTCCTTATTAATCGGTTCAAACCAGTTCTTACAGGAACTGCTGGTGATAAATGTGGGACTTCTGAGAAGTCATTCATTTTATTCTCAGCACTGCACCAGTGCACAGCCTCAGCTGGCTTCTCCCTGGCTTTAAGGAAATGCTCTAGCTCACAGCTTCGTTCTGTGCTACCAGCAGTGTATTGTCACTGGTTTGCTCTGAAATATTTTTCTTTTCAAGCACTTTTTGAGGATCTGGGGAGATATGTCCCTTTCAGAAGTATCAGATAAAAAGATGAAATACACTTTATTTCGTGGTTATCTGCTTTCTCAAGTAGTGATGCCCTTCTGAGCTGTAGCTCAGTCTGAACTTTGTTCTGTTTAGGTCAAAGTGGTAAGTTTAAAAAAAAAATGTTTTTTGTTTTTGTTTTTTTTTTCTCCCCTATTTTGTCTTGCTCTCTGGGATGAACTTTGCATCAGTGCTATTCCAAGTATAGGTCCTTCTCTTCAGAAGCCATTTCAAGAATATTTGGAAGCTCAGAGGATAAAACTTCACCACAAATCTGACAGTGCCGTGCCACAGGTAAGAACCTCTCTGCCTCCCTCCCCAATTAATTTTTCCCTTCTCCAGCTGTCTTTTGACTCGCCAGGTTTGCCGATGTAACTCTTGATTCTGTTTTTCAAAGATTTGCAGTGGCCCAGGGAATAGATAAAAATCTCATTTTAAAAGCAACCTGGGAATTAAAAATAATACTGTAATTGTATGCAATTGGACTTAAACTCTCGGAGAATAAAGAAAACAATAAAGTAAGGCCAATGGCACGTCTTGCCTCTATATTAGCTGCCTATTTTGAAAGAGAAGTTTAAGCAGAAAAAGGTTGCATTTACATGTGAAACGGTAACAAACCGTGTGCAGCATCAATACTTCAGAAGCCAGTCGGATCTGTGGCTTAACGGCCAGTAAGAGAAACAAAATCCCCAAGCCTTTAGTGTTCGAAAGGAAAAGAAAAATACGGGAAAGAGTCGGTACAAAGGGGCAGAAGTGTCCCTTCATACAAAGTATTTTAAAAAACATACTCTGAATTTTCAGTGGAGACAAAGCAACTTTGACATGAAATTCCTTAGGATACTAAGGCATTTTTAGATAAAATCCATTAATCTAACTCGCACTTCACAGTTAATACTTGTAGCTCCTCTACATGTTTCTTTGCCCGTTTCTTACCAAAAAGGAGACTAAATTAGGGAGGGTCAGGCTGGAACAACTAAATATGCAGATTCCTTTTATGCACATCGAAGTAATTTTTGTGCAGTGCATTGCTGCCCTCCTTTGACAAAAAAATACAAGTTAAGAGTAGCCATGGAAAACGCTCGAAGTGGGACTGCCGAGGTCATCGCATTAACTTCTAGTGACACCAGAAGAATCGGATACTAATTGGAAGATAACGCAGTATATGCAGTTTAGGAAAAAAACATTGTTAACCACGACCTTACTGTTTTCTTTGCAATGAACGTGACAGGGAATGACAGTCAGGGGTTGCTAATTCTGAACTCTATGAATTGTTAGCAAAGACAAAACAATACTAGGAATAATAAATCACTTCACTAGCACACTAGTAATGATCAAGGATTCATCATCTGCCCCGCAGTGTATTTGGCAAGCCCTCCTGCATTGTTTTTCAAGGGACTAAAGTCAGCTTTACAGAGAGACCTGCAGGAATCCTGTCAGCTTGCACTTGGTTCCTGTTTTTAATTTGATAGATTCCATAATTAAAAAGATGGTTAGGCTTTTCTCTTTCACCCCGAAAATGGAGAATTCTCCATTGTGCTGTCCACTAATCTTCATAATTTTCCTCCTTCTGTTTTGTCTTTGTCTCTTCAGGGGGAAAACTGGCTGTCGTGGATGTTTGAAAAATTGGTGATTGTCATGGTTTGTTATTTTATCTTATCTATAATCAACTCCATGGCCCAGAGCTATGCCAAACGACTGCAGCAGAAGATGTACTCTGAAGAAAAAACCAAATGAGCTTGGGAAAAAACCCTTGGAATGGGTTTTAGCAGACACGAAAAATGACACATCTTTCCATATGTTTAAAAATCAGCATTATTCAAAATGGGGGAAAACTTTTTAACATCAATTTTCGACTATAACAAGTTTTTATTTAATTTTGAAAGTAATTTGGATATTAGAGCAGACGTTTCATTGACAAACTTATAAATGTTAAGGTAAGGTATAAATGCTTTACATGTCTGAGTTGTATTATATGGGATGGACAATGTGATGTTAAATGGAGTTTAACACAAATGTTGTCCATCCAAATTACTTCCAAAAATGTTGATTTAATACTCTCCATCTCCTGATTTAACTTCAGACTGCCCTAAGGGTAACTTTTTATTTTGAAGGGTGGCTGTTTTGCTTTTTCCATAACTTTCAAGACCATCAAAATGTATATAAATGAATACAGATCGGATACAAACTGTTGCATGTCCCTCATGGTAAGGCTATTCCACCTGAATTCTCCAGCGTCCCATTGCATTGCACGTGCTCTCGGTTGGAAAAGCCACCCTCTTCAACTTCATGATGTTAGCAGAGATGATTGATGTCAAAATGCTGAAGCTGACATTTTTTATTCTGTATATTTAGAATGAAGATAAAACTTTATAAAGTCATCTTTGATCATTCCAGAATTTCTTGTGTCAGTCTTTTTAAGCTGTTTCTTTTCCTGTCCACTTTGTATGCTCAGTTTCTTTAGTTTCTTTATTAAGCCTTAATCCCATGAATCGCATGCTTTACTCATCCTTCCTGCACAGATGGTGCTGAAGCCCTTTGTCCCTTTTTCTTCTTTTTTCTTAAGAACTTCTTACTTAGCAGAAGGAAGTAGAAAGCATGTCACTTCCTTGAAGTGTGGCTCACTGGTTAAAATAGGCAAGTTAAATAGCTAGCGATATTTGTTACCATAAATTCTTCTCAGACGTTTGCCACTGATCACAGCACCGTGGGCAATGAAGGAGAAGAGAGGGGGGAAGAGTAAAGATTCCAGCCGAAAACAGATTTGATGTCGATCCCAGCAATGATGCAGAGAACCTTAGAGAACCTTAAACTTAGGCTTTTTAGAAGTCAGATTTTTAGAACATTGTTACAAATCAGTGTGTGTTCCAGTTCTAATGCACGTGAACATAACCAATATTAAAATGGATCTTTTCCCTCGTTAGCAAGTAGATATCCATTCCACTGCTATGTGTATATATTACTACTCTCATAATTTTTGAACTATTGCTTTTTATTTTTATCCCAGGGGTAAGTAACAAGAATTAATTTGACTTTCAATTAGTGTTATCAAAAGGTGGCATATGAGCACAAAGCAGGTTAGATCTTGCTCTGGCTTAGGTTAGATTTATCCCTGCGTTAGGGTAGGGCAGGTCTCGAGCAAGGTGTGAGAATATGTATTTTGTTCAATCCTGCCTGAATGTCCTCTTGTGTTGCCAACCGTCGTGACATCTCCATGGCCGTACCATCCTGTCGGATAGCTTATCAGACTGATGTTGACTGTTGGATCTCATGGCAACAACAGTCGGTAGGCTGTCTGACATTTTGGTATCTTTCATCTGACCGTTCGCTCATCCATCTCCAACTGTTTTCATTGAACATCAGTAGCATATAAATGTTTTTAAGTTTAGATGGAAATGAGTTCAGAAGTCATGCAGTGCAGCAATCTACATAAGAAACATCTTTTAAAGTTTCATCTCAGTTGCGTGTGAGGTTTGTAATGTTTCTCTTGTATGCTTCATATATAACTTTAAACAATGTCACTGAATGAATGGGGAGGCTTTTAATAGGGACTTCTCTCAATAGAGCTGCTGACTAGATTGAAGTTAAATATCTAAAAGTCTAAGCGCCGAGAGGTAGTACAAGACAGTTAAAAGCACAAAGGCCATTCATTTGCCCCTGCTGCTTTTTAAAAGATGAACAGTATTTCTTAAATCTTGGCCCTAGCAGCTTTTTCACTTTTTGGCTTAAATACTGTCTTCAAAAATAATGTAGCAAAGAACTTGTTCTAATACAATCCACAATCAAAAAATCATAGCTCTATTTGATACTTCACTTTTTTCAGCCTACTAAAACTTCAGTTTTGCACTTTGTAAGAGATTACGTCAGCAGCTCTTAGTTGTTTGTCTCATTTTTCTTCAGGATACTTGGATTAGTGAAACAACTGTTTGCTACTTTCCCCAGTTTTAGTGGCAGCTTTTTTTCCTCAAATCTGCCGTTCGCTTTAGGGAGACTGGTATTTACTTCACACAGCTCTGGTAGCGTCTTAAGGCCTTTCGTGAGAGTAAATTAAATTTATGCCATGTAAAGGCCCTTGTATGTTGTCAGATTGAAATGAGGAGACTGTGTAACAATAAGTAAAAAGAAAAAGAAACCTCTTCCTAGAGCTTGAGCCAATAAACTATACCATTCTAAACGCTTTAGTGGTCTCCTTATAATTATGCCTCCTTGCCTACTGAAAAATCACTAGACAAATGGAAAGCTTTCTCCCACTTATTTCAATATATGTTTACATACATATAGTGTGAAATATATATCTCTATTGTTCTGCAACTCATGTTTGTATGTGTCCATTCTGATAAGCTATGCTGTTATTTTAAAGCTTTCTAACATTATTTAAAGAAGGGACTTGTCATTCTACTTGCTTCTACCTGTTTGGCCACTGGGAGATAATAAGACTTGGTAAAAGGTAAAATATATAGAAATGAAAGTTATGCAAGCCTAATGAGATTTGCAAACGGATAGTTTTATGTTTGCTTAAATAAACAAACAGATAACTGTTTCCCGGTGTTTATTTCAGCTGGATTGTTTCCATTTCTCTATATTGAGCTCGGTTGGTAGGCTGTGAAATTTGTTGTCCCAAGCATTCTACAATGAGTGTGAATCTAGAAGACATCTGCAGCTGCATTTTGTGGTTTCAAAGAAGGACTCGGAGCCTTTAGCATTTCATCTGAAAACATGTATTTTACTCCCTTAATCCAAAGTTTCCTTTTGTTGTACATATTTTCAGTTACACATTGGAAGCAGTCAGTCATCGAGTTTAAAGTGTGTTAGAGAAAAATCCAAAGGGAGCTCTGTGCAAGAGGAATAATCATGGATCACTGTATTTTTAGCTGATTCTTCGAATAAAGTATTTTGCTTTTTTCCTTGGAATTACTGAAAATCACACGGAAGTAAGTAACAGCCCTCATAACAACAACTAATGTTTGGTTAATCATCAGAGATGATTTTTTTAGTCTCATCATCTGTCGAACATGGCTACATCCGCTTTCACAAGCGCACTGTAACTAGGAAGCAAAGCGGAAAGTTGGCCCTAGCGCCAGCCTAGCGATTCAGAGAAGCGCATCAGAGCTGAGGTCAGGTAGGACTGCAGCTGATCCTCCTCTTAACCTGTGAGTCGGCCTCACCAACAAGGTACTTCGAAGGCCGTGTGAGATGTACGCACGCTGGCGTGCCTCTCCCTGGCAGCCACGACGTACCCGATCAGGGCAAGAACTGTGTTGGTGTAAGCAAAGCCAAAAAGGTCACACTGCTCTGCGCCAGGCCGAGCCAAGAGACCGGCACAGGCCACGTCAGGTCGAATCACCCAGTTCCACACTTCCCTCACTTCCGTCAAAACCATCGGGAAACCTCCTGCTCCCTGTCCCTGCCTGTCGTTTCTTACCTCCATCCCAATGTCACACTGTTTCTTGTTAAAGCAGCTCCCTCTGAAATCACCCAGCTGCCTGTTCATGCTAAAAGATATTTGTCATTAATACTTGAAGATGGCTTAATGCTGTTCCAGAAAGTGCTTCCCTGCTGTGCTTTTGGGTTTCATTATTTAATTTATTAGAATCAGCCTTCCTCTCACTGCAGGCAGCGCTAATTGCAAGCACAAATACTGTGGATGTTTCCCTGATTATCAAGCACAAATATAAATATTAGTGAACAAAATTGGCTGCAGGTGTAAAAATAAGTGGTGATTGGGTGTGTTCCTTGGAGGTAAAAGTAATTCAGTTTTCTTTGAAGCACATGGTTAAAAAATACTTTGTAATCAGCAGTTAAAAGGTTGAATGTAATTATAGATAAAGGTAATTGAAATTGCTCTTCTGAGATTTAAAATTCTAGGGTTTTTTCTGTAAATTTGTTTTTTTTTTTTTTTTTGTGGGGAAGAAGAAAAAACAGTAAGTACTTTGCCCGGTCTTCTCCAGATCGCAGCACTGAGTGGAGTGGGAGAAGTGGGAGAGCAGTAGCCAGGGAGGGCTTCCTGCTGGGCTGTCCCCCCTCGCTGAGGGAGGCTGGTCCAGGTGAGGGTTTAATTGCTGGAGCCTTGGTGGGTTGCTGGAGCCTCGTCAGGAAACAGAGTGAAGCAGTCGCCTTCCCTGTGAAACACTCTGCTAATGCATTCAGAACTAGATTGAGGGTAAATATTTGCATATGCTCTTACAAACTCATTTTTAAAAGGATTATACTGAAAAACTCTTTGAGCCTGCTGTGACTTTCCTAATTCAAGTGTCTCATTCAGGGCATGAAATGCTAGCATTTATTTCTTTATCCGTTTCACTTGCTTATTGCTGCATCCACTCAGCTTTCATAAAAGGCAGCAAAACGCTGTTTTGGTAGTGGCGTGAATGGGAGAGGCTGTAACAGCCTGGGTCACTTGTCAAAAGAGTGAAGAGCTCAAATGCAGAAACTGTCATCAAATGTCCAAGAGATGTCTGGCTGTATCACCTTCCCGGTAAAAGCAAACGGGAAGAGCCCAGCAATCTGCGATGGCCTTTTTGGCATGTGTCAGGAATTCAGCAAAATGGTATTTTGGTCAAAAAAGCTGACTGTTACCCTGTGCTGAATTTAAAGGGAAGAGGCTGTTGAGCTGTGAAGTCATTCAGCCTATTCACTGCTAGTGATGTTCGGTTGTGGTAAAACAAATGTGCAAACGTGAACCTGTTAAATGGGCCAAGCTTTGCTTTACTTTGCCTTTAACACTAACCTTTATTGTGCTAGAGGGTTTTTTTTATTATTACTACTCACTCATGGAATGATTCAAAGAGCATTGACTACATTAGCATTAAATCAAAGGTCATCTTTCTTTAAACCTCATGTGACGAGCTGTTCAGATATAGGCAAGTAAGTGTGCTGCATCTTCCGTGTTTCAAGGGAGTTACTCCCAGCTTAATTGTTGTTCTGGTTTCCCAAGAAGCTTAAATGAGTTGCCCAGGCAGCTGGTAATAAGGAAACTAGCTGCTATTTCCTGATGAAAGGCAAGAGGTAGGACTGGTCAGCTCAGCGTATTGTTCCCTGCGCTGATAACTGCCCTGCCAGCCACACCCTTCTCCGATGGCCTCAGAAACTGCTTTTCTGCCCTTGTAAAACGCGTGAGTTGGTGTCTTTCTCTGGTGACCGCTGCGCTGTTCCTGCTTGAGGGGTCCTGCGAGGGAAGGGCTGTGTGTTTAGTACATGTGATTTAAGGCATAATCCACCGGGTTTGGTGGTTTGGGTTGGGTTTTTTTTTTAATGCCAATGTGACAGCAGGGCACACAGGTCTGGTTCTGGCTCCTCATGAGAGGTGGTTGGAACTTTTTGTTTCCTTGTGGCCTTGGTAGTGCGTCATTTAGCTGCTTTTTGCTGTATGGAGTATTGCACTTATCTCAAAGGTATCTCAGATCTAGGCAAATTCTATGAACTACACCGAAGTGTTTGTTAGCCTGGTTTTACACGAGATTGTGACCACAGTTATGATTGATGATATCAACCTGTAGGTAGTTACCTATTGCCTTACTTGGGTACCAGCTGATCTGCATATTTCTAAGATCTAAGGCCTTTTCCCTGGAAGGTGGCATCGATTCGGCAGACGATGTCAGCCAGAGCTCTAAGCGACTTGAGCACAGGCACCAGCAGTGCCCGGTGTGCCTGGGGAGGTTAAACTCTGCCTCAAACCATTTGACAAAGTGTAAGAAATTCTTTAAGAGATGAGATGCATTTCCCAAAGCTTGTCCTATCTGCATGCAATGACCTTGTGGTACCTCTATTTTCCTTTCATATTGTCAGGGAAGAAACTGGCAGTTCTCTTGCAGAAGCTGCTGCTAACTAAGCCACATAAATACTTCGTTCGAGGCTCACACTTACGTGTAGAAACTGTGTGAGTTTTAAGGGACTGTGTGTCTTTCCTGAGACTGCGTGTTTCTTAGGCTCTTTCCATCTGTTGAAAAGGCTTGAAAAAAGTAGGTTTGCGCGCTCAGCATTTCATTTCTGTCTCTGAAAGAAACTGGACCTGCATAAAAGAGAAAATACACATTTAGATTTACATCATACAAATCTAGCTCTGTTCACAAAATATCTCTGGTCTATTTAGAAACCATGCCTCTCTCAGTGCCTCTTGTTTGCTGCAGCTGTTTTCTTTCTTGAGAGCTAATGTTTAGGATATTTTAATAAAAACAGATTTACTTTATCCGATTCTTACGTCTCACCTCAGTCCAGCTGACCTCTCGTGACATAGTCACATGCATCCGTGCGTGTTGCTTAAGAAGACTCTAGGTGGGGAGCAGCAAGGAAGAGAGAAACTTTTAAGATACGTGAAGCCGGTATTTAGTTAAGCTCAAAGTAATGGATGCCAAAAAATTTTCAAAGCAGTATTTCTACTAGATCTGTGCTAATGCAATTGGTGATTTTAATTCTGTTGCCTCCCTTAAATTCTATATAAACCTGTCTTAAACACTTCTGCATGTGCGCAGCCACCACGTGACACAAATCACACTGCAGCATTTGTGCATGAACTAAAATTGTTAGTTACCCACGAGGAGCTTGGCGTTTTTAAGTGAAGTGTGGAAATCTGCCATGCTATCATTTGGCAATAGATTTCAGCTGTGACTGAGAGGATCAATCCAATTAAGTGAATAAGGAATGCATTTAAGTGTTGTTTGGCAGACCTGATCCCGAGAGTCCTTGCTTAAAACTGTCACTGATGTCTCTCCTCTCAGTCCTTCTTGTAGCCCTGCCTGTCCTTGGTGCTTAGTGATTTTTGGACAAGTTTAGGCCTGTTGACTGGAGTTTTGTTCATCTTGAACAGGACCCCACGTGTACTAAAGCAAGTTCAGGTTTCCTGTATAACGTCATTGAAGAATAAGCTCCCTTTCACAGCACGCATTAGGTTTGTATCTATTTTTTATCTAAGAATACTTCACTGTGAAAATACTGATTTTGTGGAGAAGTTTGACTAAATCTTTATAGAGGAAAATAATGTGAAAACCTGAGTTAATGTCTGGTAGGGAAGGAACAGAAGCTTTCTTCTTGGGAGAAGAGTATTTAAATGGATTTATGTTCATTAGTTGCCAAATTTACGTTTTTAACTGTTTTATCAATTGCATTAGGTTTCTTCACCAAAATTTGGCCTAGGAAGGAGTTTACCACGTCAAATAACTACACAAATACAACTGCTGACTAGATGACTCAGAATCAGGTAGTGATAGAGGCTGAAGTTGCCCACAGTGGGGTGGGGAGGAAATTTCTCAGTGTTTTCTTTGCAAGTGGCAGAAATGCATGGCAGCCAGCAGCAAGCAGTCTCACATGGAAATGTGTATTCTTGAACTCGGTATTGTTCTGAGCCATCTGGAGAGCAGTAGCTCTGAACTACTGCCCAGCTCTTACCATACTTATTGAGGATATTATAATGAACAGCTACAGCTGCCCTTGCCAACCAAGTACGGAGTCAGTATTTCATTACACCTTCAGCGTGTGGGATAAGGCTGCTTTCCATTTGGCTCCTTCGGTGGTGTTCTGCTTACATGCTCCTGTAAATGATCTATTACATATTGGAGACTGCTGGGCAAAAGTTCAAATTAAATCATGCCATCTGACCACAATTACACCATTCTCAGGCAACTGAAGTGTATTTTTGTGAGCCTTTAAATAAACATTACACTGTACATGTAACCAAATATGTACAATAATCATTTTTGCAGAACACACCCATTTAAATGCAAATATACCATATAAGATAGTATTTATTTCTCATCACATATAACTAGTGAGACAAAAGCTCACAGCTCACTGAAACTCAAGCAATGTTTATTCTGTCTTTTTTATATTAACCAGTGGCTTATTTTAGTTTCTCTACTTACTGTTCTTAGTTTTAAAGTAAGAATCTTGGCCTAGAGAGAGTCCTCATTTTACTTATTTTTCTATCTTATGGTGTAAAATTCCGTATTTTAAAAAATTTGCTTTTAAGACGAGCAGACAAGGTTTCTGCAACCTGCTTCACACAGATAAGTACAGAGGCTTGTGCCTTTGTTTTATACCCGTAGAAGTCCCTGTTTAGAATCTCTCAGGCTTGTATGAACCAAGAGGTTAAGGGTTTAGACTCTTCCATGATCTTTATCATGGAACACATTTATACCTCTAAAAATTTCCCTTAAATTTCCTAATGAGCAGAAGCAGCTTCTCTAATCTCGTATCTCAGGCTATCTTCACCTTTTCCGTGTGCTCCCTATGGTTGGCAGTAACGTTTGTTTGAAACACCACCCTATCTGCAGCTGTTGGTGCTTCTGGGAAAGGGTTAAGCAGGTTCTGCTGATTCACGGAGGTAGGTGACTCATTACCCCACCCGGATAGAGGGGAAGTGGCTGTCTAGAGGGAGAGGATTCATACAATGTGAAATCAGAAGGGACCATTGTGAGCTTGAGTTTGACTGAAAGAGCCGGAAAGGCTCTGTAGTTAAAATTCAGGATTATCAGCTCTACATCCAGGCGAGTTAAAGGCTGTCTGAGTGTCCAGGCTGTGCTTCTGGAGCGTGGGCAGAGGTGGGGTAGGAAGCCCAGAGGCAGGAGGCTTGAGGAGGAAGCCTACTCTGGAATTTGCTGCCTTGGTAAGGCTGTGTCTGAGCTGCCCTTGAAAGCAGTGGAGGAAAGGCAGCAGCTCAATTCCTTTTAGAAGTTTTCTGTACCGTATCAGCTCCATCAGTATACATTACTGATGATCCTTGTGTGTTTTTTAAAGTGGTGTCCAGCAAAATGCAGACTTCTTTAAAGTACACTTTGACATCTGAGAATACTTCCTTTTGGATGTTTGGTCTGTCATTTCATAATTACCTACTAAATTTATTAACACATGGAGAAGGACATTAATTATTCATTCAATACCCTTTTGTACCTTAATACTTCCCAGTAGTGTATCAGCTGGTAATTTGAACATAACTTCCTTCTTTCTTATTGATAAAATCTTAATTGTTGTGGAAACCACAGATTTTTGCCCTTAATCTTGAGTTGTTTCAGTTTGGTATATCTGTGCAGGTAATCCTCTTGTAAGTCCCTTATATATTCACACTAAATTCTATCCTTTCTGTACTGGTAGTCAGTCTAACCTTATAAGCACAAATATATGCTTAAGTCCAAATAAATCTATAACTACATTAGTGCCCTGCCAAACAGTTACTATGTTTAAAGTATTCATAACAGGTTAATTTTTGTTCCTGTCTTTTTTTTTGTGGCCAAATAAAAGTTATCCTATTCATTAAATGTATCTGCTATAGTTAGAGTCCTTGAACCAACTTCCAAGTGAGCTGCACCTGTCCATTACAAAAAACAATAGAGATTTAATGCATTGTTCCTTGGTTTATGGACATCCTGTGGGTAGTTCGCCTAAAACTAGCTAGGTCAAGGCCACTGATTCTGTCATCCCTGCCTCAGTGAGCCATTTGCTTGTGTTGACCTTTGATCTACCTCATTAATTTTAACTTCTAATGAGATAGAGGCCCTCTTCCAGGCTCAGACTATTCTTTACATAATTAATTTTCTCAATAAAATAGAAAATGACTACTCCGCCTTCTAATATAATTGCAGATGATGAAAATTTGATAATAGCTATTCACTTCCTGTCACTTTGACCCTCTCCTCTCCACATCCTGGGGAAAAAAATAGAGGAATCCAGCCATAGATCAAAAAATGAAGGCTTAGTTTGGGAAAGGGTGTGAGAATTTCAGAAGTGAGGTCAGCAGTGAAAAACACTAACAGGAAGAAGGCTAGAGATGCCTAAAACAATTCCTGTCAATCTCTTTTCCAGAGAATGAAAGGGATTATAACAGCTAATTCAAGTTACACTTTTGTTTTCACCTCCTTTTTTCTTTTTGTAGTTTTGAGGAATCTGTGTTGTCAAAAATTGCTGATGGTTGTGATCCTCTATTGCTGCTTTAAAAAACTTTGTTCTCCCATGGAAACAGGAATATTCTCCCTGAATCCTAACTGTTAACAAGTTCTTACAGAAGTATCCTTGTTAAGCATAATGAACCTGTTGGCCTAGCTCTGTCTTTGAGCTGCAGAATCTTTCCTCTATGTTTTCATATAACTAGAGACTAAATAAGGAAATTCTTATTTTTGCTTTGGGGTTATACATGTTAGCTGTGTGCTGTGTTTCCTGATGTGGCCCAAATTCTGCCATCAAACGTAAACGAACAAAACCCCGAAATATCCTGCTCCATTAACTGAAAGTGACATAAGCCATAAATAATAAATGTTCTTATAAAGAATGGATAAGTGGGTCTATGTCATTCATAGGGGCAATAAGTGCCTGCTGTATTTGCTTCATGCTCAGAATTATAAATACATAGAGATAACGTAAGGTTATTTCTGCAGTAAAGTTACTTATTGATGTAGCAGTACAATAACCCATTGCTCTCTTCCTTGTTTCTGAGAGGACTTATCTGTCCTTAGCTTTTTAAAAATCTCTTTTACCTGTCCTGTGGAACAATGAGGAAGAGTATGTATTCTTGGGACTTGGTCATTTTTTCAGACATGGAGTTACCTATTCTCATTTCTGATACTGGAAGAAGTTCTCAGTCTGTTATCTGTTGAAAACGCTAGGGAAAATTACTTCTATGTTGCTAAACATCCTGTGCCTTTTGAAGGAGGGAGGAGGGAGAACCTCACCATACTGTCTCCTTTCCTGACCCTTTGTTCCTTGCAAACTTGAATTGTCTGTGCTGTTTATCTTAACTTCTTGTGCAATCTTTCCTCCAGTTTCTTCTGTGAAAATACCCACTTAAAGACAATGGTTGAAACTCACAAAAACACAACACTAGAAAAGTCCTTTTGATCAAAACAGTCCCCCAGCTCTGAGCTGCTAGGAAGCGATTTAGTGAAAAAAATATTAAATATCACAAATAATATTTTATAACAAAAGTTCTATGTAGTTTTGAACTTCCAAACAATTCAAATTTTACTGAGCAGTATAGGGCTTGAAGTATGGCTGGATAGTTGAACTATGATTATTGTGTGGTTCCCTTTTGAGAGGGAGTTCCTAAAACAGGAATTAGAGCAGCTGCGTGAAAACAGAAAGCAAACCGGACTGAGTTGTTGGATTATGTACTGTGGTCTGCAAGAAGAATCTTGTCAAAATGTTTTGTCAAAAATGTCAAATGTCTTTTTATATGAAAAGTTATTTGGTATATTTACCCGATCTGCTTTCTCCTCTTTGCCTTCCCTCTTGTGTTCTCCCCAGCCACCCCACGACAGACTGTCATTCCCCTGTATATTAAATGATTTAGCTATTGAATTGAAGCACCAATATAGCTCTTAATTTACACAGGTAATTTTTCTGCATGAACTAGGACTAGACTCAACTCAAATGTGTGCTGACCGTTGCCCTACTACTAACAGGCAGTTGAAACTTTTTTTTTTTTTGGAAGGCATGAGAGATTAACATTGCTTGTCTATAAGCTACCGTGAAATTTATCAGAATCCATTGTGGCTTGCATTGACACAACCATGCCAGTGATCGGCTATTACTCTGGGCGTATGTGAGCAATTGTGAACTTAGCTCCAGTACTTACTTATTTCCTTCAGATTCAATCGTACAGTTCCTTGAACCTTGTCGAGAAGTCTGTTTGCCATTCCAGGTGTCGTGTGTCAGAGCTGGTTTGAGAACAGGTGCTCCAGGGGGGGATTTTAGTGCTTCCGTACCTGGCCTGAACACAAGTAATGAAGAGGTAAATGGAACCAGGAAAGGAAATAAAGATAAGAGTAATACAGAGTGTCTGCTGTGCTCTAACTGGAGCCTAGCAGAATTACAAGGTCACTTCTGCATCTACCACTGTGTTAATTCATTAAAGATTTAAAATCTAAATCAGAATCGCTAACAGGGCAAGATTTCTGTGTGGGCATCGTTAGCCATATTGCAAATGTCTTTAATATATTTAGCATCATACTATGTGCATGCTCATCTTTTAGTTACAAGCTCAGAGGCCTGGCATGAAAAAGCACTAAAACCTAAAGGGAAACTATGAGATTTGTCCACTTGTCAAGGGAAAAGTC
Source organism: Calonectris borealis (assembly GCF_964195595.1). Lineage (NCBI taxonomy): Eukaryota > Metazoa > Chordata > Aves > Procellariiformes > Procellariidae > Calonectris > Calonectris borealis. Next base: position 3,879,533 of record NC_134330.1, on the reverse strand, counting down.
TTTGAGACTGATTTTTAAATTTTTATTCTTGGCATACCTATTTAATATTTAATTATTTCCATGGGAGACATGGGGGGAGGAATGGCAAGAATTCCAAAAGCTCTCCCTACTAGTAAGTGACAAGCTAAGAGGCAGAAGAAAGCTCGGTGTTACAACATAATCCTTAAGTCTCCTGTACCCTTTTATAAGCCCCCAGACTGTGCCCCCACAAGCTGTTGCAATCTCTTCCTCCTTCCTCTTCCTCCAGTCTCTTCTCCCCACCTCCTCAGGCTGGTGCAGCTGAGTGTTTGCCGGCTGCAGCTTCACGGGGGCACCACCTTGTGGTCCTGGTAAAATTTGTGCAAAAAAGAACCTGTTTCTTAAATCGACTTTTGAAATTATACAAGCTATTATATTTATTATATGATATTACAGGCTCTTGCATCTGAAATCTACCAGCAATTCTCCTCCCAAATCTGTTTAAATAAATAAAAAGTTAATTAAAAAAACTACCTGCTTCTAACTTACAGGAAGAAGAGCAAGAGTTGTAGTTTTGCCTAAACCTATGGTTCACCTATAACAAATAGCCAAGACCTCTGATGTGCTATAGGGATTTTTTTTTTCTTTTTTCAATTGATAGGTAACACCACTTGAAAACATGGCACAGTGAAATGGCCAGAAAAGCATATAATTCATTATAATCTCTAATATAGCTTGAGGATGACAGGAAAATGAAGAACCCTTCATACCTTTTTTAAAAGATGGTTCAAAACTTCCACTATTTTGTCAAGGTTGAGGTCCTTAAAATAGAATTTAGGTCTTACTTTGCTTTAAAGGAATACGTGGCAGACTATTGTCTCTTGAATGATATCGAAATGGAGTTTGGATTAATAATTCTGATACTGTGCATTTTTATCAATATTGAAGCATTCTAGGGCAAACTGTTACAATGAAAAATTGAAATTGGAGGATCAGGAATGCCTTCCTACTGTAGTCAAGCACACATTTCATTTTTATCACACACTAGTTCATGATAGTTTAGATGCTGAGAGTTTAGCCTGGAAAAAAATCCTTCCGTTCTTTATGAAAAATATCCAAGTGCCAAAAATGGTGTTCAAAGACTTAGCTACAGTACATAGCAAATGTATTGAAAAATAGCTATTTATTAGATATATTAAATATGAATAATACCTGCTCATAAGAATACATTCACTTCTGATTTAGTTCTTACTATTCTAACACACGCACACACTGCTTACAAGACTGAAAAATAGCTACAATTCAGTAGTTTATATACTTCAGGAAGTCGATGGAAGGTTTTCCAGTGCTGGGTTCTTTCAGGAAAGCTCTATTTCAGACCATTTCAAAAAAATCAAAGGATGGTGTAACTGGAGATAACTTGTTCCAGAGCTGTGAAGCTGTCCAGGAAATCTTCCTCTTCGATTCCAAATTTAGTGTACTGGTGAATATAGGCTCTGTGTGTTGAAGTCACAATAGGAAAATGGATAAGACATTAGAAATCGGTGAAGAATCTGACACATGAAGTCAGATTGTATAGTCATTGTAACAACTTCAAACGAAGATTGGTTTTCACCCAATAACCACGCTGGTTAGTTTCTACTGTGCTCTCTTGAACTCATTTTGTAATTCATACTTATTGATAAGTCATGACTTGTTTCTAATAGCTTTTATAACTTTGTGTACTGTTTAAGGAAACAAAATTGCAGCTAACAAAATTGGGCTAACTGGGAAATGGAAGGAGAAGTGATTATTAAATGAGAAAATTTATAGATTTGAGATGCAAAGCCTAAACCTGTGTGTACAGGATAGCTTGTTTCTCATCACTGGTGTTTTTGTAATAGGTGATAAAACTAGGCGCACAGCTAGTGGCAGCAGCTTTCCTCTTTGGGCTTTTAATTGCAGAATTCCTGTGCTAGAAACTCATGTTTAGCAGACATCTGCTGTGACATGCAGTAACCTTGGCTTCACAATGATCAAAGTAAAGAGGCAACTATTTTCTAGATTTCTTGGTTCTAACAAAAAATCAAACTAATAGCATGGGAGCCCTAGTAAACACACAAATCCCCTACATGCTTCTGAACTGAGCCAGGAATTTTTTTCCTGGACTATGCAGTATGTCTGTACACACTTTAGAAACTATATGATCAGTAAAAGAGTTTCTATGTGTTATTTTTAGAATGGTCACACTGGAATGCACTAAATTTGGGGAGGTTTAGTACTGAGAAAATAGTCAAATTGACAGCACTAGAATATGTGGTGTCACTTACCCACAGAACATAAGCACTGTTCTGTGTTCCTCGCCCTGCCATCATGTTTCAATGGTGGAAAGTGTGGGAACAGTCTTCAAGCTTATTCAAAATTACTTTACTTTGCTAAAAGAGCAAGCTTGTATTTGCAATGATTTTACTAACACTGAAGATATTGGCAGTTATAAATGAAGTATCAGCATAATTATTTTCACTTACTTGGAAGCAAACATATTCCAAGCTTTTCCTACAACATTGTCAAGAGGTTTCAGCAGGAACTGGCTATTGCTGACCAAAGAAGCAGACTTTTCGTACTTGTTAAATGCTCTTGGTGTTTTCCATGCATTAAAAGCGTCCTGAGGGTTTAGCCATGATGTATATAATGAGGGATCTCGGAAACTTCCTGTAGCAGAAATAAGACAGCCTTTTTGACAAATGTAAAGCTACAAGCTCCTACATCTTGATCTCAGTAGTCCTGTGTGACTTAATCAATGCTCGGCAGATCAATTCAGGCCTTGAAAAAAATCTGCAGAGTGGTAAGCCTGTTGAAAATATAACTGTTTTAAATAGATTCATCAGATTATCTAGAAGCATATTCTTGTATTGGTACTTCATCTGCAAGCTATGCTCATCACTCCAGAAGCAGCTAAATATATTTTCAGACAATATAGCCAAGAATTCTATCATATATACGGACTTCAGACTCTTCCTCCTTCCCTGAAGTGCTTCAGGAAACACGGAAGTCTCGGTGGTAAACATAACAGCCCTAAGCAATTAGACAACGTGGCCTTGGACATTAAAATGTTTCTAGAGGGAATATTGACCTTAGTAGTCAAATACGTGGCCCTGGGTTTTTTTTCACTTTCATCAGATATGGTTGCAAAGAAAACAGTGAGATGTGAAAGAAGAATCACTGACGTACCGTGGTTTTCCTTCTTACCTAAGTCTACGCTGTGCATATCTTTTCCTCGCAGGATAACCAGGTTGGCAATGGAAGTATTGAAATGCAGCGGCTTGTTCGTGGAATGACTGGAGGGGATGGAGGAGCCTAGACGCGGTGGTCGTACTTGCCAATCAATACCTATGAGATTTTGGCAAAAAAAGATATAAAAGAAAGTTAATGTTTCATGAAATATGGATTCAGACTAGTTGAAGAGTCAGACGGTAACTAACACTGTGCCCCAAGCTGAGATCATATTAAGAGTTTGTAGCTTCTGCACGTTAGTTAAGCAGCAATTACACAATTCTTAGAGAAAAACAGTGCTAATCTGGCAGTATTTGCCTGGTAGTCACTAGTCTTACCAGAGAAAATGGATACTTGTTTCTATACTTAGCAATCTACCAGCCCATTCTTTGCATAACTGGAAGCTATACTGAATTCCCCATGTAAATGATATGGGAGAGCTAAGCATGATTTTTATTAGTAGAAGGTGTAGAAAGAAAAAGCATAGCAGAGCTAACTATCCAAGGAATGTTCCAAATGAATCATGTAAATTAAGTGCATGGCCCAAAACTGTTTGTTTTGCATATTTTTAATCATTATAATTAACTGAGATATCTGGGAGCAAAAACAGGAGCAAGCCAGGAGCTGCTGTGGCAGGTGAGTGAATAGTTAAAGGAGCAGCTGGCAATGTAGAGGCAAATTCCTGCTGTCTGAGGGCAGCAGCTCATTTCTGAGCTGACTAAGGCTAGTCAGTGAGCTCCACAAAACAATAAACTTTATTTCATCTGTAAACATAAATGCTTAAAGAGTGATGGATACTGAGGATGAGTGAATGCTTTCTACCTTCCTCCATTTTAGCATTAGCAATGAGCATCTGCCTTAAATGTTTGATGAGTCCAGGCCAACTGAACGTGCTATAAGCGAGAGAGTTTTCAGGCATCTGAGGTATGTTACGAAGACCCAACATCTTGAATTCGGGATGTGGAACTAACGTCTCCATTAAGTCTCCTGAAAGAAGAAATTAACAGCTGCTCATATTTGACAAAAATATTGCATAGGCTAGTTAAAATAGGAGAAGAGAGTGAGGAATTTTACAAAGATCTAGCAATTTAAGGTAAGAAACAAAGCAGGATATATAAAGTTTTAATTTGACAAATACATGGACACACATCAGACAAAGTAATGCAGACTTGCTATGTACTACTGAGTTCTATACACGCATGTTAGTAGCTCTTATTTTAAAATTTAGACTTGTCTCGCTTTATAGCCTGGCTCAAAATCTCAAAGACCCCATGCACTGCTAAAGAGATTGATAGCCAGATGTGAAAGTTTAATTTTACAAGCAAAACTCTTGGCAATATGGGTAACTTTCTCTAACCCCTTAAAGATTCAAATGTCAGCCTGTTGCTTGTTGCTACCAAGTTGTCTGCTAGCCTGTCTTCTGAGCAAAACACAAAACTTTCACTTTGTTTCACTTTATACAAACTTCTAACCTAAAGCGAAATGTAAAACTCAGTCCAAAATTACTGTCCTGCACAAATTTCCTCTGAAATATAAATAGGTACGAGGGTGTCTGTAATCACTTAGAAAAAGAGAAACGGTTCTTTTGGTAAAGAATGAAACCAGAAGCTGGGGTTCTATTTTTGACTCTGCTACAAAATTGGGATTGAACTTCTAATTTAGTCTTTTGCTTCACTCTTCCTATCTTAAAACTTGGGATGTATCCGAATACTTGAGTAAGGAGACTGAAGAACTTAAATTCACCACTTGAAATGATTACAGAAATATGTGTGAGAATGCGTTAGGCAGCTATATTATACTTAGATACCTAATGGGTTTCTGCTATAGTGTAAGCCACCTTCTGCTGTGTAAGTGGGCTGGAAAACACTCCCCAGCTGATGTGCAATGACTTGATTTACATCCCTGAAGGAGATCTGTTTAATATTCATCAGCTGAGCACAGATCTTGTGGATGACATCATTTTCATGAACAAGAAGGGCATCTGATGACTGGTACAGATGTGACAGAGTCAAAACAGAGTTGTAGTTTTGAACAATGACCTGGAAACAAACAAACAAACAAACAAACAAACAATACACACAAATGAGAGTCAAACAACTTAATCTCTTTCTAGTTTATAATCCTCTGGCTACTGTCATTTCCTCAGTTATGATTTAGGAAGTGATTCATTTTCTTTGCCAAAGTGCAGAATGAGGTCAGGAGCTAGCAGAACTTTTTCATGGAAAGAGAGCAAGACCTGTGAAAATCATGTTCTCCTTCTCAGTTCATACAAACATGCTAAAATAAAATCTGTCTAGGAACTGATGATAATGCTGAGATACTATCATAATAGGAGATTTCTAGTTAGTTAAATAGAGCTTCTCATGAAACTGTATTATAGTTAAGCACTTATATTATCAATAATTTTTTTTTGTGAAACGACATTTACCAAATATCAGGCAAACAATTCATTAGCTGTGTTACTTTCTGTCATATTGAACTGTTTAAAAGGAAAATGTATCTCTTTTCTAGTTTATTTCAGCTGCAGGTAGAATATCTCTGGGAAATAGGACATTCACCTCACCAGTGCCGTAGGGCCAGATAACATGGTTTAGTATAAATGAGGTTGGAAAAGCATCTCTTAAACACTGGGTCACAAATGCTCCCAAACCAGATCCTGTACCACCAGCCATGCTCATTATTGTGAAAAATCCACCGAGTCGATCACATTTCTCTGCTTCTTTTTGTACCAGATTCATTATTACTTCTTTGTGTCTAGGCCCGTGAACAGAGTAACTGTTGAATAAAAGACAAAACAGTGAGGCGTAACAGGTTATATCAAAATAAAAGCAGTAAGGTGAACCTATTCATAAAGGATACTTTTCTTATTATTACTTATGTAACATGGCATTATGTCACCCACTTTATCTGCAGTAAACAACCCTCAGCTGTGATATTTTGCAAAACAGCTGTTTATAGTGTTCTTACTGTTTCCTATTCCTAAATCAAATATATTCACTCTAAAGTGTTACATTTTCACTGCAAATACCAATTTCACCTTGCTAAATGCAGTTTAGAAATTTTGCTGCTATATATATTCCTATTCTAACTTAAAAATAAATCAAGTTAATGTTACCTACTCTGTACCTCGCACAGCTGCAATAGTACTGCTCCTAGAGAGTCTAGACCGCTCATTAGCCTCTACAGTTCCCTTAGTGAAGCTCGAAACAATTGTTCATACCCATTTGCCCAGTTGTTCCCAGACCCTTGCTTCTGACAGAAGTGCGACCGATCATCGTATTTCCAGTAGCCAGACCTGGCAGCTATTGATAAGGTTTGGCTGATTACTTTAGGTTCCATGTCAACAAGCACAGCCCGGGCAACAGGTACTAGAGAGGAAGAAAAACAAAACTAAGAATAATGTGCCAATATTAGAGCTTGTTTATGTAAGATGGATGGACTTGCACCACAGCCCAAACTTATTCCTCCCACCCACGCAAGCCAAACTGTTAATGGGACAGTACAGGCAGGTACAGAAAAGAGGCCTTGGCAATGCCCTGGATTTCTGGAGAACCATCTGTTGTTCCAAAGGCACATCTGAACTCTAAAGACCATAGATCTTTCAGGAAAGAAACCACTTAGTGTGTTTGATAACACCAAATTCAGATACTCCGGGCCCTACTCCATGGTATAATCTATTTACAGCAGAAAATGCAGGCATTTGGAAGGAAAGATTATGTATGCATATATGCTCAGTTTCCAGCTGAGTTACTGGCAGAGTTGCTCTGTTGTCTCAGACACATTACTGCACTGATTTTGCTTCCATGGTTGTTAGCAATGTTGTGAAAGCAGAGGGTTGTGACAATACTTCAAGACTGAAGGTAAAACTCATTCTTCAACTTATTATTTCTGTACTCTTATCTGTATTAGGCTGGAAATCAGACCAATACAACACTTAAATGGGAAACAAACACTTAAATGCTGTACCTTCAGATTCCTCCTCACTGAAAAAACGTTCTTTGCAAGCATCATGGTAGGATTCATTCTCCTTCTTGGAACACAACCCATGCATGCCATGGACGTCGCTGCAGATAGCATTAAACACCTCATGACCAATTTGATTACCACACTGACCAAGCTGGACTGTGACTATTGACATTCTTATTCTCTTTGTATTTAAGCCTAAAAAAGAAAAGTATGCCTTTAGTAATTGTGGAAAAGAAAGAGGGGAAAAAAGTTCTGACAAGTAGATTTCTGATCAGTTTTGCAATTTTTTGAGAACCTCTAGTGAGAAGGAAAAGGCTACACTACAACCACTGGCTATTTCTGGGGAAAAGCAGACTGTCAGCACTTTCTCCTGAACATCAGAAGAATGCAGCAGCAGTTTACAGGAAATCAGTCTGTTTACTGTTGCTATACATCTGAATGGGCTGAAACCAACCGTACAGCAAGCAAAGTTTTTGTTTTCCTACTTTTGCTTAAGGCAGGATAGAAATAAATAATTATAACTCTAACAAAGTTATAGGATTAGGCTGTAAAAGCATAATAGGCATAAGAAAGGACCATATGCCTTTAGAAATGTGAAGCCTGTTCAAAAATCTAGCTGATTTCCAGCCCTGTACTGCGATGGGCCTGATGCCAAAATCTGCTGAGGTGACAAAAGGATTCCCTAGAGTATTCCCCTTGCTTCCACCACAGAGAGCAAAGTTTTTGATTCAGTACCAGTACGTTCTGACATCTTTTTCCTCACTCAGCATTTTGCAGTAGCTCTGGTTTCTCACTTTTCTATTCTCCTTTCACAGAAACAAGGTCAAGTTTTTTAACTCACTTCATTATTCTGGGCTGCTATTTTTCATTATCTTCCCAGCTGTGCCGGAGCACTTCTGTAGCAGCATTCTTTGGATAACTGCCAGTGCCAGTAACTTGATCCCGCTGCACTTTGCAGGCAGGTATGCGCTATTTTTGATCCCTGTGCTTGATCTGGCCTAAGGCCAGCCTGTGTGTTACAGCAAGGCCGAGTTATTCCTCACAGCAGAAAATGAATAAATCTGTAAATGATTTTAAGAAAAGGCTCATGTCCAACCCACGCGTGTCACACCGACTCTCCCGTGCCCACTTCGGTGTGCTCTCCGCATTGCACTCGGAGCAGGCAGCTGTCGCTTGCGCCCTCCCCTGCAGTCACCCGCCTGCGTGGGGAGACCCACTCGGGCTCCGCCGTGCCGACACGGCCTGGCTAACGGCCGCCCGCCCTCCGGGGCGGCCATGTTCCCGGCGCTGCCCGCCACCCGGCCCTCACGTCGCCCGGCCACCTCGCCCCCTTCCACAGCCTCTCTCTTCGCCGGCCCACTCCCGCCCGGGCCTCCCCGCCAGTACAGCTGCCCTCCCGGGGTGCTTGCCCCAACCCGGGCAGCGCCGGCCGCCCTCAGCCCCGCTCGCCACCGGCCCCTCCTCAGGGCTGACCTCGACGCCCCCCGCTGAGGCGCTCAGGCGCCGACGGCGCATGCGCAGCCGCCCGGCTCCGCGATCCCCTTCCCCGCCGGTTCGGACCGAGACGCGCCTTCGAACAACCCGCTTCGCGCATGCTCAGAAGGGACTTCGGGCAGGTCGGGTACAAGGGTCAGCCCTCTGGGCTTCACAAAGGGTTATACGCATGCTCAATCCCAGAGGCTTCGCTGCGCCCTCTGCGCACGCTCCGTGCCAGGAGCAAGGAAGGCGGGCGCGCATTGCGCATGCTCAGCCCCACCACCACGCCCGTCCGCCCAGCGGCTCTCCCTCTGCGCATGCTCAGTGCGGCCCCGGCCAATGCCGGAAGGGGTTGTGCGCCTGCGCGGCGCCCGGAGTCGGGGCGGGGGCGCAGGCGCGCTGAGGCCGGGCAGCCGGTGATGGCGTCCGTGGCGGAGTTGGGGGGTGCGGGCCCATGAGGCGGCCCAGGCCCCGTCCACCCAGCACAGCCAGGAAGGGGCGGCGGCGCCGCGGCTCACACCCGCGCCATGGCGGGCGTGTTCGACATCGACCTGGACCAGCCTGAGGACGCGGGTTCGGACGAGGAGCTGGAGGAGGGGGTGAGAGGGGGGAGCCCGAGCCGGCGCGGCGCGGGGAGGGAGCGGGAGGCCGCTGCGGGGAGCGGCGCCAGGGGCAGGCCTGAGGGGAGGGAGCGGCAGGGCGGCCCGCGGGCCCGCGCCGGGGGGCATCCCGCCGGCGGCCGAGCGGCGCGGCCTGGCGGGGACGCCGCGGAGGCGGGCAGGGGCCGCGCTGCGGATGCGGCGGGGCGGGAGCCGGGCGAGGCGGAGCGCGGCGCCGGCCGCCGCCCTGGCCCGCGCAGGTGAGGCGGCCGCGACCGCGCCCTGCCCGGCGAGAGCCGGCCGCGCTGCCCCGACTGCCGCGCCGGGGGAGGCAGCGCTGCGGCGGCAGCGGGCTCCGCGCCCGGCCCGGGAGGCGGCCGGGGAGTTACGATCCGCGCGAAGGAAGCGCCGTCGCGCCCTTAGCTAGGAGCGGGTTGTAGGAGCGGGCTAGTGGGGCTTCCCCGGCGAGGGCGGCCGGCCAGCGGTTGCGCTCGGCTGGCTGGCTGGGGGGGGCTGCGCCAAACTTGCAGGAGCTTTTCCCCTTGGAAGTTTTGCGTTGGATTTCCTAGCACAAGTGCCGCAGCGGTTTTTTTTTTTTCTTGTCACATGTTTTAACGTCAGTGCAGAAATGCTAATCCTTCTGGAACTGTATAAAGTCGTTGCTCTAGCGGCAAAATTAAAAGCAAAGCTTTAAAATGCTACCTTAGACGTCTGTATGGATCAACGTGCATCTCCATCTCATGCTTTCGTGAACGGTTCACCTTGTAATCTGTAGTTTGTCATTTTGTAATGTTCCTGTAGATTCTGTTAAGGCTTTGGGGGAATTTTATTACGAGATCTCTGTTCATATTTTTCTAGTGCCACTGTTGCTTTTTTATATTGTTTTGTATATTAAACATTTGCTGTTGCTTAAACTGCTACTGCATTTATTTTTTGCTGTTTAAATACTAATGACGGTCTTGGAGTCTTTGCGATAACCAGATACTCTGTATCACAGTGGGAGTACCCACACTGCATATAAACTGTAGAGACATTGACAGCTGAAGGCTTGAACGCTTCTCAACCTGCAGGAAAAAGCACTGTCTGTCACCTCAATAATCAATAAAGTACTTGGCTTAAAAAATATGTCGCTTGCATCACACTGATAATGTTGCCAAGAACAGGTTCTAAGGGGAATGGCAAGAAAGTTGAATTTGTTGTCTCTCATGTTCTAATAATTCAGTCTCAGGGAACAATTAAAAAACTCATAAGTTATTGTGGATTTTAAAAAATTGCTATGACTGCTATTTTTATGGCAGAACTGTGGACATGGATGCACATTGGCAACCTGATTTGTTTTTTAGGTGCCTTTTGGCAAACAGATAAAGGAGGATGAGAGTGGACTTGAAATTAAAACAGAACTGAAAAGCAGGGAATATAAGAGCAGGAAAGAAGGGGAAGCGTCAAGAAAGTGTAAGGGGAAAAATGTTTAACTGAAAGTTACCTCTAGACGTTGTACACGTCTTACAGGGATCAGAAAGACATTGCAGTCAGAGCAGTTGAGATCATTAAACTGGAAGTGAGCAAGGTGTAAAGTCTGGACTATCTTGTTTAATCTCAGTGGTGCTGGTCCCTGGTGCCTCCTGAAAGGTGTAAGCCTAGTAGTAGCAAGAACAGATCAGTTGTAGTTTTGAATAGGCACGGCCATCTAGAAAATCTGAAGAATCGTTTAAATGGAGTTTACTCATAAGCCATATGGTTGTTTGCATTAATTATTATGGTGAAAAAACAGCCTTAATTTTTGTGTTTGTAATAAATGAAACAACAAATATAGACTGAAGGACTGCCAGCCTTCCAGCCAGAATACCATTGCATTTTTTGGTTTTGTGAAATGAGAAGAAATCCTGAAAATAGGGGAATGGTATCTAAAGAGAATTTTGTTCAAGTTAATACTGAGAATGAAAACCAGAGTTCACAGGGGCAAGAATAGCACATATGAACTTTGCCAGAACCATTGGGTAACTTGAGAAGTTGTTCTAGGAACGTGATGGGTGTTTATTCTCCGTGTTTGTTGAATTTTTTTTAATTCGTTTGTTGGCATCTAACGATAGGGTCAAGGGCAGCTTTAGTGGGTTTTATTGTGAAACAGATGTCAGTGAGCTGGATTTCTCGAATAAATGTTATCAAGAGGACATGAGCTAGCAACTCTCTGACCTGGAAACAAAGTTGAACTTTTGGACTCCATAATTGCTTGTGGGGCTAGTAGGTGGAACCAGGAGTTAAATTCCCCTCTAGATCACCCACCAAAATAAACCAGCCTCTGTAAACTTTAATGTTTAATTGGTTTGGAAGCTATTGAAAGTTTCTAATTTTCTTTCGTTGGTGTTTTCACTTATATAATATTTAAAGATGCACTCCTTGGTTTGATCTGCTTTTTGCAGGTCTCGATGTTTCTTTTTCCTTCTGATTCTCTGAATTTCACACGTCACCTAATATATCAATATTCAGCCTGTAGATTCCAGGCTGTTCCTCGCTTACTTGCAGTTGTTATTTTATGTACATATTTTTTAAAATAAAAATGTTCAGGTAAACATTTCAGTAGAAGCTTGCCCATTAAATTCTATTTGCATTCATTCCAGCTGTCTGCTTGGTTTGCTCTTCTTTTGCCATGTAGAGCCACAATTATAGGGAAGTATTATCTTGCATAAGGGATCAAATTGAAAATTCTTTGAAGAAGATATCTCTTCAAAATTGAACTGCATTCTTTAATGGTGACTAATTCTGATATTGAAGTGCTTAAGCCTTCTTTAGTAATATTTGCATGCATTAATCTATTTGAGTGATTATTGGTCAGAAAAGGTATTTAACATCAGAATAAAACTTAATTCTTTCATTACTATTGGGATTTGATTATTATCAATATAGAATAAGAAAACCTTCTCAGTAGATTATTTGTTTCTAGTGCGTATGAATCCCAGTTCATCTCTTCACATAATCTTTACTATTGTTCTAATTTGCATAATACTGTAATAGGATTTTAAAATTCATATATAAGAGCAACTGCAAAAAAAAAAATTCAGTACCTTAACATTTGCAAATTCACTTGGGGGTGCGTGAAATTGTTACCTCTAATATTTAAGTGATTGAGTAACAATGCAGTCAGGTAAAACAGTGGTTCCATGTGTCACCTTTTGAGATATGTGGAAGTATTGCAAATCTTGCACAGAATTTTGTAGATTTCTTATCTTCTGCTGATAAGTTATTATTCCTGACCTTTAGGCTTACTTAATTATATAATATAAATTATAATTGTAGAAATTGTAATAATCTCTATAATTATTATATATATAATTTAAGAAATTGTAAAACACATCAGTGCATTTATTTTTAACGCTGCTTTTTTTCGTTTGTTATAATTAATCTTCCTTCTACCCCTCCCATCCCCAGGGTCAATTAAGTGAGAGCATGGACCATGGAGGAGTTGGCCAATATGACCTGTAAGTTGCTGCTAGAAAATGTTCTGTACCATTCATGCAACTACATATAACTCCTAATTTTGTTGCATTGTTAAGTTAAATAGAAAATTTTGTCATTCTTGTTCAATTTTGAGTTGTTTCTAGTCGTTTCACTATTTCTTCACATTAAAATTTGTGAATTGTATCTTGAAATAAAATAATAATAATAAAAAAAATTTCTGGCGAAACTTGCTGTTGTCTTTTAATCCTTGTTTCTCCTAACATTACCTATCGTACTTGAATAATATTTGTAATATCAATGTAGTGCACTGTCTGCAGAACATTGTATGTTCTGTTCATTTTATGAAGGCTCCAGTTGCAGATTTGCATAGCAGTCTGAAGCAGATGAGAATTCAGAAGTTCTGATTTGAAGTTCAGGAGACAGCTACCTTTAGCATTACTTCATTTACAGATTTCCAGATTGTTTCAGCATACCATGTTGTGAGAAGAAAGCCGTGAAACAGTTCCGTTACATTTACTTTAGCAGGATCAATCTGTTAGTCTTTTGCAGAACTGTAGCATAATTTAGAAGCATCATTAAATTATGGTTCAGTCTTCTTTTGTGGCACGTTCAGGGTTGTGAGACTTTTTTTGTTACAGCTTTTTCTGCAAGATATTTGTGTTGCAGAAGTCTCACCATGACTGTTGGGGCTGCTGAATGTGATTTGAAACTTAAACACACCTTATAGCCTTGCTTTTACTTGAGGTCTTGTAGGAATATCTAAGTCAGTTTGAGGCTTTGGTCTTTTGAACTTAATTCTGGTGTAATACAGAGATTTATTATGCATAAAAATGAAGGGATCTGAAGGAAATCTTGATACTGTAGATCCCCAAAATTTGCAGGTGATCTTTTCTGTGCAAGTTGCAACTTACTGCTTTGCACACACCTAAATAAAATTCCTGATGCTGAGAATTCTCCAGATCTCCAAAGCAGTCATTCATTTATGTCAGATATACTGTATGCTTTGCAGAAAGTAATTCGCTTGCTTACTTTCTTTTGATCATTTTTGAATATCAGGTAGTCTTATATTCTTGTTTCGGTTTTATCCAGTGGCATGGAACATTGTGAAAAATTTGAGATTTCAGAAACTAGTGTAAACAGAGGTCCAGAAAAGATCCGACCAGAGTGCTTTGAGTTACTACGCGTACTTGGCAAAGGTGGCTATGGAAAGGTAAGGAGCTCTTTTCTACAGAAGTAAATCCATTACGCGAAGGGTGGTTAAAGTGCTTGCTTGCTGCCTTTGGCAAGGTCTGATCTTCCCATCCCGTTTTCTGAAAAGTTCGTTCTACCAGAAGGTAACGTCAGGGCTGCCAAGGTTGGTGTCGAGGGACCGAGGTCCCTGGCAGAGTCTCACCAGCTGGTGGCAGTAGAAAATGTCCCAAACTGGTTCTGGTTCCAATCGCTAGCTCTTCTCCTTCAGGCAGCGTCACAGTTTGTAGGTGATCTCATCCCTCTTTCGCAGAACTTTGTTTTTAACTTAAGATGTCTAATGCAGTCATAATATGTGATTGCTTTTGTATTGGTGTTGTATAGGTATTTCAAGTACGAAAAGTAACTGGAGCAAACACCGGGAAAATATTTGCCATGAAAGTTCTTAAAAAGGTAACCTGGATGTTCACATTTCACTACTGACTGAATCTAAAAAAATCTATCCCTCCCTTTAGCTGTTCCAATTATCTAATTATATAATATACCTAAAATTAAACTTTATGTGATATATACAGTTGTTATCCAGGTACAGTTGGAATTATAATTAGTCTTTAACTAAATTGTTCTGTCTGTGTAGTTCTTAGCAGCTAATTTAAATAGCTCAGGAGGTTCCTTCCAACCGAAATTATTGTACGATTCTATGAAATAAATAAAGAATTAAACTGCCACAAGAAACCTGTCATGTTATGTATATATCATGGTGAAATTTTCTTTTTTTATTATGTTGTTGAATCATATGTAGTGTTATGATTTGTAAACTCAGAAGGGACTTAAATATAAAAGTCTGCCTTGTTTAGCATGTGCTTGTGCTCACATATCTCTGCTTTTTGTAGGCAATGATTGTAAGGAATGCAAAGGATACAGCTCATACAAAAGCAGAGCGGAATATACTGGAGGAAGTGAAACATCCCTTCATTGTAGACTTAATTTATGCCTTTCAGACTGGTGGAAAACTCTACCTCATCCTTGAGTATCTCAGTGGTCAGTATATGAAATTTGAGAATTTGGATTTCTTATTCTACTTATAAAAAGCCAGCTAACTGTTGGCATGGTGTCTTGAAAATGTAAAATAGGTTAGCATTAAGAATACATAGAATAACATAAATAAACCTTCTAATTCAATAAAATAAATGAAACATAAAATAGTTATTTTTCATGACAGTACAGGAGAGGAAGATTTTTAATACCTTTTCTTCCATCAGGCTTGTAATTCCTGTATGTTACACTTAGATCCTATGCAGTCATACAGAGTACCTGAGGTTTTAGTCCTTGCAGGTTCTTTGTGAAACAAGAAACTGTTATCTTTATTTCACGGATAGAAACAGACACAGATGAGAAGCAATTTGCTCGAGTTACAACAATAGGAAAAAACGGACAGAAACGCTGTTATTTTTTTCAGCACGCTGTTTTGGTTTCTTTTGGCATTTCTTTAGTTGATAGAATTCTGAGAGTAACAGAATAGTAAATTCTCAGTTATTTTTTGTGAAACAACTTTCTGTGGAGCAGGACAGAACCTGTTGCTTATAGTTTTTCTAGAAAATAAGACTTTTGACTGACTAAAAATTATAGAATGCATAATAGAGTATAATCTCATTTTTCTCATGACAGGAGGAGAACTATTTATGCAGTTAGAGAGAGAAGGGATATTTATGGAAGACACAGCTTGGTAAGTGAAACTATTTTGGTAAATTAATAGGTTTGGGGTTTTTTTTTCCGAGTGCTTAAATAGTATATTCTGACTTGAAAAACTATAACTACTCATTCATTTCTTAGTCTAGTGAAAAGAGCAGTTAACTGGGTTTTGGGAGGACGTATGTGTTCTGTACTTACCGGTTTGTGCCAGTGTTACTACAGAAGAGGGTCCATTGCTGGTTGCTGAGTGAGGCTGTATTACATAGGGTTGTGGTAAAGGAGGTATTTTGGGTGTGGGAGAAAAGGCTGCGAAAGACTTGCTGTAAATGCAATTTTTTTTGTTCTTGATCCATACAAAATTTTACCAGCCAGTTACAGAATTTCCAAGTCACTGTAATGGCTGTATTCTAATGATCAGATGTGTGAAGTGATAAAGGTAATTATGCTAATGAAGAAGAAAAAGCCTTTTAAATAGTGATATTCTACATATAAAAAAGTTGAAATTATCCCTTATTGATTAGGCTTCACACAACTGAATACAGTTGTATCTTCCTACAGGGCATGCCGATAATGCCTTAGAAAAGCTTTGATGTACATATGGGACTGTAGTACTATTCCACAGATAGCACTCCGGGTGCTGCCAGTTACCCTCTTAGCTTCATTTTTTTTTTCTTCAACTTTGCCATCTAGATGTGGTAATACAGATTGAAGTATATTTTAAACACCAACTGGTAAATTCAGATTCCTCCAAATACATTCATGATAAGATAGCTACTGAACAGGTAAACCTAATGCTAATGGCGTAATTTTGTAGTTCATCTTGGAGTCTGTATGCCTTGGCAAACCAACCTCAAAGGCATCACTGTTTCTCTCTTTATTCTCTCATACACTTCTAATGATACTTTCAAGGAATCGTTGTTATGTATGCAATAGTCTTGGTGCTTAAGATGCTTTGCATGATTGAATATGTCTAATTTTGTGGCATATGTTTCCCTTCAGCTTTTACTTGGCAGAAATCTCAATGGCACTGGGGCACTTGCATCAAAAAGGAATCATCTACCGTGATCTGAAGCCAGAAAATATCATGCTTAATCATCAAGGTAGAAATATAGTAACAGTTACGTTGCCAATCATTTGGAAACAATTCTTCAAAGGTCACAACACTTCACTCTTACGTGAATTTCCTTAGAACAATGGCATGTTCGTTATCACTCTTGGTATAACTGAAGAATTGCCAAAGCTAATTGCTTGCCCTTAAACACAGTTTCTTCGGCTTGAATAGGCCACAGCAAGCTCCAAGTTCCATATGTATAGACACAGGCATTTTTTGAATGGTTGACTTGCTATTTCTGCAGCTCTGAAATTTTTCCTCTACTGGGTCATTGTAAAGTACGTAAAGATCTGTGTCTTCAGTGTAGCATCAGTGACATTGAGTAATGGAGATGACTGAAGATGTTAGGAAAGGTAATATAGGTAGGATGCCAAATCATCTGTAGCTGAAATGACTTACCTAGCTGTTGACACTTCATGTGACAGTAGCAGCAATTCCTGAATGCACTATCACATTGACTATAGGACACTGATTAGTCGGGCAATCTGTACCATCCAGTATTTTCATGTTATCTTAAAAAACTTACTTAGTCTAAGTCTTTGTACTGAATTATTCAGGACACTTTACAATTTGTTGAAGGTGGTTCTCTGAACTTTGAGGAAAGCAGTAAAATTCGATAGCCTACTTTCTTATCTGAATGATGCTCTACAATCTTTATGTTTAAATACATTTGTCTATATGTGAATAAGTTTTGGTAGTTTGTCTTGTTTCTCTTCACCAAGAGGCAACACTTTCTTATGAAGGTAAAATGCAGAGGTTTTGTCTGTAAGTGTGATTACCTTATTCTGTTTTATGACTCTATTGCTTTGTCAGACCATTGAAGATATCTGGCAGTAGTTCAGAGTTATTACATACCCATGTTAAAAATTCCTATTTTTTAATGTTACTTACACAAATGTCAGAATTCTGGCAAGTCTTAAATTTTATATATTTAATTTCAGGTCATGTAAAATTGACTGACTTCGGATTATGTAAAGAATCTATTCACGATGGAACAGTCACACACACATTCTGTGGAACAATTGAATACATGTGAGCTGCATGATGAAATAGAAAAGTATTACTCTGGGGGTAATGGCTAAATTTTGCCTTTTTTAACTGATGGTTCATATGTTCAGTCACTTACGGAAATTTTACTTGATAAATATGGTTTTGTTTGAAAAATAGTAGTCAGAATTAGTACTAAGCTTGTTAAAATACGTTCATATTTTCAATTTTTCTGATTATAGGGCCCCTGAAATCCTGATGAGGAGTGGGCATAATCGTGCTGTGGACTGGTGGAGTTTGGGGGCATTAATGTATGACATGCTGACTGGAGCAGTAGGTGCACAGTTATAATCGCATGTATTTCTCTTCGTAGCTTTTGTAGTTACCTGTATGCTAATTCAGATGCATGTATAGACACGTATATATACAAACTGCAAGTAAGAAATGTAACTAAAATACGGCTACACTTATGTTGACTACAGTCATGAGCTGCTCTCAAGTTATTTGGAAATCCCATTTGCAGTAATTTTATCTGCTTTATAAATTACTGAAGTGAGTTTTGTGTACACAAATAAGAGACCTGAACAAGTCCTGTTTTTCCTCCCATTACAATGGTGCTTTCTAGCCTCCTTTCACTGGGGAGAACAGAAAGAAAACAATTGACAAGATTCTCAAGTGTAAACTCAACTTGCCTCCCTACCTCACACAAGAAGCCAGAGATCTGCTTAAAAAGGTAGAATTTTAATGAATGTCAGTACTACATGTGTACGTAGAGAATACAAATATAATGATACCACTATGGCTATTCAACCCATGCTTGTTTTACTACTAAGTCAGTCTTGTTTTTGCAAGGTACAGAAAGTGATTTTCCTTGAAAATACAATTGTTTTCTAACGAATGCAGATTTTCTGATTGTTCTGTATTCATTCAAATGATGATTCATGTCAGCAATAGTCTGGTCATAACAGCATAACTAATTTTTCTTTTTTGGATGTTATTTCTCCTTAAGCTGCTAAAAAGAAATGCTGCCTCACGTCTAGGAGCTGGTCCTGGAGATGCTGGAGAAGTTCAGGTAACTTTTGCTTAGCTCAAGAATTCTTAAATTATCTCATTGAAAATAAAACAGCTTTGAGGATACATCGGGGAAGGAGAGTATGTCTGTCTTGAAGTGTAATGAGCAAAAAGGCAGCCACATGTGACAACTGATCAAAATTTGAATGCTTTAAAGCTTAATGAAAGCAGCTGTCTACCTATTTCATAATTTGAGATTTGGAAAATAACTTTTATTCTTTAGCTCTGTCTTCTAGCAGACCTTTTTTACTAGTTGCACAATGCTAATTGTACAGTCAACCATGTAAGAGCAATGATACTCCAGCAGTCTGACGAAAAACCCGCTAGCCCTTGTGTTTAGTGCAGCTCTTTCAAGGGAAACATTCAGTGTTGCATAGTTAAAGCTAAGGCAGAGGTCTAGTTCCTATTGCTTCCAGCTTGACTTTTTTTGTGGTGAGATTAACAATGTACTAGAGAGTCCTCCTTATTTCACGGTTCTGATAATTTGTCATTAATACAGTGTTTTGTCATTATTTTTAGATATCTAACTTTTAAGGTTGAAAAATGTAGAGGTTTTTGCATGTCAACTGACTTTTTCTATAATACTTTCAAGGACAACATGATAGGGACGTAAGTTGTCTGACTTGGAGGTATGGTATCAATTTTCAGCTCTTCCAGCTACTCTGATGTAGTGCTGCAGAATATATTACACTAGACCCATATGTGATTTTGGAAAGAAAGACACCACAGAGAGGGTCTTAAAAGAACACGCTTCTTATTAATTCTTAAATTTCTGTGATTTCAGAGGGTGGATTATGACTCTCTGCTATTGCTAACTCTTGTAGGCTCACCCGTTCTTCAGACACATTAACTGGGATGAGCTGTTGGCACGAAAGGTGGAACCTCCTTTTAAACCCTTATTGGTACGTACTCAGAATGCTCAGATATTCCTTGTATGCCTTTAGGAAGGGTCTTAAACAATGTGGAATCTAAAACTTAGAAACATTCACACTTACAAACTGGAGTGCCATTGATTTCTGGTACTTTAAATAGTTAAATGCATCAACTTAGTTACTGGTTCTCAGATTGGCTCTTGTCAAATTAAAGATGGCAGATCTGCCACTTGGTCTACCACCGACCTACCGGATCTATGCAGATTTTTTTTCTGAGAACTGATGCTGTATCAACATTGAAAAAAACTCTTAAGTCTCCACACAGTATGAAATACTGGCTGTCACGAGCATGCTATTCTGCCGTATTACTCTGTAGTCATGGTACTCATCTGTCACTGGAATAGGATCTTGCTTTTTTATGTGAGATGGTGGCAAAAATCAGCTAAGAGCTAATTTATCCTTCTGTTTAGTCTCCTGGAGGAAGAAGGTTCTGCTTCAGTTCTAATTCCTCCTGCTTCTAATCTATAGGTTAAGCAGACTTGCAAGTGCACTTATCTCTGAATTTTTGCTTCTAAACATTATACAGTAAGTCAGTGCTTAGTTGAAACTAAGATGATACTAGGAAGAAAATTAACTCTATCCTAGCCAAAACCAGGACATAAGAAAAAGTAAATGAAGTCACCTAATTAAGCATTTTGTATGTTTGCTTATTAATATTTACAATGCATCTTGTGCATTATAGGCAGTAATTAAAGTTTACCTCAAACCAGCGATGTGATGAATAAGCCTTTATTATCCTATCTTATATTTTGATGGTGTGGGGTGTGTGTCTTTTTTTCCCTCTGGGTACAATTAGCTACAGCAGCAATGCATATTGCCACCCCGATAGTTCCTGACTACCAAAAATCTCACTTTAAGTTGACTCAGGCATCACTTATATTGAGCATACTGCAGCATGGGGACTCCAGACCTTTTTTCCTCACCGTTCTGAATGAAATTCAGAATGACACAAGACTGATATTTCCAAATGAATTATCTGAAGATAGTTTTGGATTTTTCTGTTATTAGCAAATTTTATGAAAGGTACTTGTACAAACCAGATGGTTTTTGAAAATGTGCTTCCGTGGTTGCATGAAGGCCTGCACAAATGAATACATACTGCCTTTTCAGTTACACTTACGAATGAGAGAGGGGATCTTGGAATTATGTCTGTTGTTCTTTGACTGAATTAAACAATGTTCTTCATAGTCACTTACTCCAGAGTTGTCATCTATTCCTCACAATATAAACACTTCTGTATCTGCAAAAATGGGATGACATTATCTGGAGAGGCTTCCAAAAACTAATAGTTGCAACTGTTCTATACTGGTTGTGACGAGGGCTAAACTTGCAAGAAACTGGCATTGTATTTCTAAAAGTTTTTGTTTGTAATTTGAGATTTTTTTTTTAAAGGCATCTTTTTAATTTGTGTTCCTTTTTGATCCATAATTTTTGCCCCTCCCCCTTGCCTTTATTTCTCAGTGTCAGTGCCCATAGTGACCTCCCACTGGCAGCGACAGGATTCCGACACCACTCCAGGGTTTTACTACAGCAGAGCTCTGCCAAAAACCTATGGAATGAACTCCATCCAGAGGCTACACTGATCACCGCTAAGCCATTTGGTTGATATCTGTAATATAAACCCTTAATCATTTTGTTTTTGCAAAGCAATCTGAAGAGGATGTGAGCCAGTTTGATTCAAAGTTTACACGTCAGACACCTGTTGATAGCCCAGATGACTCTACTCTCAGTGAAAGTGCCAACCAGGTCTTTCTGGTAAGTGAGCCAGGGACGAGTGTGTAATGACTGTGGCGAGGTACATTGTGTTACTGGGAAACAGTAGGGCATTTCAGGTAAATTAATTCCATTGAATCTCAACACCTGATAATTGAAGCAAACTGTCATAATTTTAAACACACATTCTGCAACAGGTTTGAAATGTTTAAGGGCTTTGAAAATACTTAGTTTGACTATTGCTGACGTTTTCTTTATATAGATAAAACAGCCAACAAACGTTGCTTACTTTCTGAAATGTCAGCATTCTAATTCATAGTTGCATTATGAACCCTGGACATGTCATTGCTTTCATAGTCATGCAGAGAGAACAATGTCCATTCTATAGATCAAAATTAATTAAATTGAGTACGCCTTTAGGAATCTGTGACTGCAGAAATATCTGGGGTGTGCAGGCACCCGGGTGAGGAACTCCCTAAAGTCCTGCTGTTTGCACACTTCAGGAAGTGAGTAGAAGTTCGTATGTCTACATTTACTCTCCTTTTTGTAATTTTCATTTACTATTTCATGCCAATCATAACTGCACAAGTGATTATAAATGTAAATGTTGCCTGTAAGTTACAGCGCATTCATTCCTGTTTTGCAGGGTTTTACGTATGTGGCTCCATCTGTACTTGAAAGCGTAAAAGAAAAATTTTCTTTTGAACCAAAAATTCGATCACCTCGCAGATTCATAGGTAGCCCTAGGACACCAGTCAGGTATCTTTTTTTTTTTTTTTTTTCTTTTTTTGTAATAAACTTTTTGGTAAGTAGTTGAAATAGATCTGCAGTAGAAATAAAAAATGCGGCCTCTCTTCTCAGTAAGCCCATCACTTCCATTAGAAGTGCAGCATCGATCCTATTTTACAAACCACATTATTAGAGACAAATCTATGGTGTTTGGCAGCACAGGAAGTACTAATTTGCTTGCTGTTCAACGCTGATACAGCCTCACAGCCCGGTGACTTTGGTACACCATTCCTCTAGAACTGTTTTAGAACATCCTAAGTACTTATGTGCCGCTAAAGAATCATGTTAGTACAGAAAATTCCTTCTGCAATCATCTAGAAATATATCCTCACTACTCAAATGAGAGAATTTTACTTTACAAGAGACTGTGATAGAAGCTAGACATGGAAACTTTCTCAAACTTCTGCAAGTGGAAGGAAGAATTATAAATGCTTCTCGATAGGCATTTGAGTTCAGCTTCCTGCAGAGTAAAGGACATACCTTGGTGCTGTGTATCTCTTCATCTCTGATTTTTATATTTCTTGTTTTAAAGCCCTGTAAAGTTTTCCCCTGGGGAATTCTGGGGAAGAGGTGCTTCTGCCAGCGCATCAAATACTCAGACACCTGTGGAGTATCCAATGGAGACAAGTGGAATAGAACAAATGGATGTGACAGTCTGTGGAGAGGCCTCAGCACCACTTCCAATCCGGCAACCAAACTCTGGGCCATATAAAAAACAAGCTTTTCCCATGATTTCCAAACGACCAGAGCACTTGCGCATGAATCTATGACAACACAATTTTTTTAAGCCTTTGAAGGTGGAAAACAAAGAACGGACATAAGCCCCCTTGAAGTTGAAATAAGAGGGCTTGTATGGTTTACTTTTAAAAAGTGACAGTATCAAAGAGTCAGTCATTGCACAGAGCGACTTGGAAAGCAAAGAAAAATGGATTTTTTTCTGTCAATCAATGGTGCATAAAAAACTTTAGAAAATGGTATTGCAGAACTCTAGGCACATCATCTAACTGATTTGCAGTGACATCTTCTCACCTTATCAAGGATTTTTCAGCTTGATAGCTTGAAACTGACAGTATTAAGGGTCAGGATGTTGCTTCAGAATCACTGGTCTAGTGGTGAATGTGTCAAGGAGGGTTAGCCCTTTCACTAGGCAAAGTATGAAATGCCTATATGCTTGCGTCTGAGGAATAATTAGCATGCAAGCTTGGTTAAGCTGTTTCCTACAATGGAGTGGAATCAAAGATGAAAGATAAAATTAATTGGTATTTCACATTCAAAACATAATGAGTTTTTTATATATATAAAAATATATATTTTTCAAATAGATTTTTTGATTCAGCTCATTATGGAAAGTATCCCAAAATTAAAAATGCAAAATAATTGGTTGCTGTGAAGAAAGTAAAGGCTCTAGTTCTGATTCTTCTCCTCATGAGACAACAAATCAGTAAGCGAATCACTCAATTACCAGCTTGGCAATGTGGGGTGGGAGAGAACTGTTTCACTTGCTTACCCAGCTGAAATACCTGTTCCTGCAAAGACAAACGGATCTAATCAAATGGCAATGCTGCTATGTTCTAGGCTTAACTGGAAGCCATGGGCTCACACACGTCCTGCTTATTTCATCCTTGTCCTCAGCAGACATTTCACTGGGAAACATCACTTTTGTATACGCTAGTCACTTAGATGGAGACAGCTGAATACGTTCAGATTCTTACCCATATAAAAGATCAGGAAAAAGTACATCGGAATACAAGGTCAGTAGAAACATATAGGAAATACCACAGGAAACATATACAAATTCTACATCGTATAAGGAAATAAATCTTTTTGTAGCCAGTGGGTAAGAATTTGAGGATTTTTTTTAAATAAAATTTTGCTTATGGGAGTTCCCTGCCATTATACATTTCTAAATTTATCAACATTTTTTTCTATGCTGGGGCAATAAATTTGCTGATTGTATGAGAAAAGTGTTAAATGGCCTTTCAGTGAATGTCTTCCACAGTGGGTCAGAACTTTAGCAACTTAATTTAGGAAAAATGTTCTAAGGACACTATTTATGTTTTTGAAATTGTCACAATCTGTACAAATGACTTACAGGTACAAAGAATAAAATAAAGGTAACTTTACCTTACTTAAATACTTCCTGCCTTAAAGAAAGCATTTCCATGAACATAGCTGGTGAAAGGGTTAATATCTGCAGAGCTTTACACTAGTTAGAGTGTGTATGGTGTGTGCGTGTGTGTATATGATCATGCAACTGCATACAAGTCCTGTCACTTTTTGCCTGCCACACGTTGCATTATCTTTAGTCAAACTGTGCAAAGTCTACTTCTAGTGTTTCACAACAGTAGGGATTTTTTTATAGATTCTGCTTACTCGGTGTATACTGAATCTTTTTGAGCCATAGGATCCAAGCCATAAAACTCTCTAAGCATGCTGAATCCAATCAGAGTGCTGTTTTCGAAAATTTGCAAGTCGGAAGGATTCATCAATATCTTGTTGATACTAACAAAGAACCAACAAAAAAGATGGTTATGATTGAGCAAAAGTTAGTATTTTCTTTTTCTTCCTGATAAGCTTTTTGTTGGAAATTTTCTTTTTTTAGTTTTATAAGAAAAATCAAGTTACCTTATAGTGACATAAATTGTACTGGAAGATTGCCATTTTTCATTTGGTAATACGGCCACTGGTGACATGTTGTGAAACTGAAATCGAAGTGCTCATGTGTGTTTGTATTATGCATATTTGCAAATACGCAACACTTCAAGCAGTGCCTCTCTGTGCCACCTGTTAATATAGGTTTCCTAACATGTTTACTGAGTATAAAGGAACGTAGTTTAAAAAAAAAATTTTTTTTTGGGGGCAGATCTCTCTTGGTCCTAGTTACAGCTAACAGTTGCGTTTTGGTTGGCTGGATATAACTGTCCAGTAGAACTGGTTTAATATGGCTGGCAAGAATGGCAAGAGTTGTTTGTCTGAGTTCACTGATTAATTAGAGATACAATTCATTGGTTTTCAAATTAAATTTCGTGTACTGTCAATGTTTCATCCCATAGATTATAAGTTTAATTCCCTACCATGACTGTGAAACTTTTGGAGTGTGACTCAGACAGCAAGCACACACTATGCAATATGGTTTATCCTGTATTTATTTGTAAAAATATCAGACATAGATCCTCTATATATATATAATAGTGTCAAAATTACTAGTCGTGAACTAAGGGGAGTGGAGTTCTAGCTCCTGTCTGGCTATTTCAGATAAGTGCAGAATGCATTGAATATTGGAGAGCTTAACAAGTGCTTTCTTTTGTTCATTTAAAAATGTCTTAAATTTTTCATTAGAGTATAGAATCTTATTTTTTTTATTTTGTACAAGCTGCGCTTTTTTAATTATAATCACTGAAAAATTCACTATAATTTGATTTTATAGGATTTTTGTAGCATTACAAAAATATAGTAAAACTGAGGTTAATACCTGTTGTGGCTAACCATATAAAAGTATTAAATCTTAAACTTGAACAAAAGTCATATTTTTTTTTTACTAGATGTTAAATTGGGGAATATTTTGTTCTGCAGGTCATTATTACAAAAGGTTTATAGGTCAGCCGTGTTACCAGCAGTTTTTCTTTTCCCATTTGATGCAGAAACTATTCTGGTATAAGATATTCAGAATTTCATAATTTTTCTCTGTGGGAGTGATGCATACATTTGATGCCATTCGTGTACTAAATTGTAATTTTGGGAATGCTGGAATAATTCCTACCAAGACTGTCTTAATTGTGCCATCTGACATTTGAATGTCATCCTGGTATTAGCTCATAATAAAAGATAAAAATAAATGAGTCAATTGTTCTTTTGAATATCACTTTTTTTTGTCTTGCTATCTAAAAGCGGAACTGCTGGAGAACAGTTAATATTTGAGTCCACTCTAACTATACAGTGGATGTTTACTTTGGGTCTATTCTCTTTTTAGTATTAACTCCCAACCTGCTCTCACTGTTAATCAAAAAGTGCATCAAACATTGAGGGAGACTACTGTTGTTCTTAGGACAGATGCTTGGGGTTTGGTTGGTTTTTACAAATTCTACCTCTACAGCGGGGTAGTTGCTGTTTCATTTTCCCAGCTTAGAGGGAAATCCTTTACCCTAACGGGTCAAGGAGGAGGAGAAGTTATTAAGAACAAGGCAAATTACTTAAATATTCTTCCTGCAGATCCTTGATTATATACTGTATGCAGTTCCTATATATGAACTTCTACAGATTGTTCTCTTCTAGATTAACTTGTCTTTGCAGCTGTCTTCAAGAAACAAACTTGAGCTGCCTTAGTAGAAATAAAGGTAATCCCTATTCTGTTTTTCATCTTTCACAGTTTACTGGAACTGAATATACTCAACCACTGAATAAGATGGATGTGAATAGCAATTAAATGCAAATTTAAACATATGCTAATCCAAGTGACCTGTTTTTATTTTTTTTAAGGAAGTAGGTAGGCCCTAAATATACCTGTGGATCTAAATCATTGTCTTTCATGACAGCTTTGAACGGAAAGGGAGGGAGGAGGAATTCCGCTTAGAACTTGAAGGACCTGACAGATGCTAGTTCTGATCAGTCTGTCTTACCAGGGGCTGGTACCTTCAGCTAGGTTCTTGGGCTCTTAAAAAGTGGCTATGGATTGCCATTTTGTCATCCTCTTCTCTGTTCTGTCTCCTGCAGAGTCAGACATGTGCTGGGTGTCTGGGTGTCTGTGTGTGTGGAAAGCAGGGCAGCTACCCTGGCCTGAGTGGGCTTGCTAAGGAAGAGTTGCATCTTAATAGCATGATGCTGACAAGCGGATCAGAGAGGATGTCATTCACGGATGTAAGTTACTCGCTTTTTTCCCTCTCTGTAACTAAGATAAGAATGACTTGTTTCATTTATGAAGTGTAAATTTAAACTGGCTGATCAAAATCTCTTTTTAATTCTTTGTTTTTTAATAAACTGTGTTTGATAATACTACTGGGTTTGGATAATTTTCACTGGATCATAACGGAAAGAAAATTCATCAGCAGAGAGAGAATGAAAGACAAACTGTTCCCTGGTCCTATCTCTGACCAATATCCACCCTTACCCTACTAAGGTGGTGTTACTCGTATGTGGTAGTCAGAAATCAAAGGATCAGCAACAATCCAGGGTTGACTTAAAGCACTGACACCACGTTTTGTTGTGCTCCATAAAATAGTCTTGGTGAGCTTTACAGGCCAGATGACGCTGTGGAGTTCTCATGTTGATTTTTTTTTCTTAACCATAAGTGTAATACTTCTAAATTAGTTTCATATTTTTAGTAATAATGCTGGCCTTGCATACAGTCCTTGATGCCTTAATTCCTCAATGTACAGTATCTGTCTCAGATATTGAACGACTTGTTGAGGTAAGTAGTTTATAAATCTAAATACTTTT
This sequence comes from Calonectris borealis, assembly GCF_964195595.1. Taxonomy (NCBI): domain Eukaryota; kingdom Metazoa; phylum Chordata; class Aves; order Procellariiformes; family Procellariidae; genus Calonectris; species Calonectris borealis. The sequence goes on along the minus strand of NC_134330.1, from coordinate 3,851,910 downwards.
GTTCTATAGCAAAAGAATATTTAGTTCAGGTTAATTTCTTTCAAATTTCCCTGCATACTTCGACTGTATATGTGTAAAGCAGCGTGTTTCTTGATCTGTAACTACCTTCCTAGTTCATCGTTGGTCTGCCAGTCCAAGCTGTTGGTCCTGACAGACCACTTCAGCTTTGCGGATCTTGAGCGTAAGCTAGCACCAGCAGGAGACTCGCTGCAGGCTTTTGCTCACAAACGGCATCCACGCAAAAACGCGTGTGTTGTCCTTTTGCATGAGTGAAAGCGCAGTGCCAGGACTGTAACTTATCTGATGGACCGGCAAGCTTCCTTCTCACTATTCCGTGCTGCGTAAGCAACGGGGCTGCTATTTACTCATCTTGGGGATAAGACAGTAAGAAAGCATACTTGTTTCTCAGCTCTCCTCCCTTAGTCAGCAGGGTAGTGGCTCTGCTTTCAGGACAACTGTTTGTATTAAGCCGCTGGTGCATCTCAGAATCTGTACCTTCCCAGTTAATATTCCGGGAATGGTCTGGGTGATTTAGACCTATTGTTCTAAAAAGATTTTTCAGTGTCTGTCAGAGTACTGGAATTCTGATGAATGGCTACCCATTAGTGATAGGCAATTAATTTAATCAATATTCAAGTATTAGGAAGTGCATTTCCTTGCTCTAACATCACGTCCAAGTCTAATGAATTTTAGTTTATATTTTCTCTGAGAGGATTTTTGAATTAAAAAAAGTGATTAAGCTGTTGGTATTGGCATTTCAGGAAAAGGTAATCCAGGATAAGTTACAATTTTTACATTGCCCAGTATTTTAGAAAGGGTTGGTTATTACATCTGCCCTTATAAACTTTGTATTGGGCTTAGTCACACGTTTTACTCACACAAGCAAAGCTTTTTTTAAAGGTGCCATTTGTTGAATAAATTAAATATAGCACTCAAATTTTTTTTTACACAGTACTCACACAATACCTATATGAAGAAAAAACCTTAAACTACTCCTTAGCTAAACTGTATGTTCATTATTAAGTTTGGGAAAGTCTAAATACAATTGTGTAACCAAGTGAGCTGCCAAAGTCTCTGTGGGCCCATGAGAGATTCAGAATCCAACCTTAAGTTCCCCCTACTCTTTTTTTGTTCTGATTCAGTTCTTGTCCATCTCTCAAGGGAAGTTCTGCTGCAGCAGCAGACTGAGTATCAGCACTGATGAAATTTAAATAACAGTTCTGATCTTGTATGAACTTCAAATGCAAGCTAAGGGACAGCTAGATTTCTCTGAGGAAACAAAGAGCAGTTTGTTCTGACTATAGTGGAGGTACAGGCACAAGCCCATTACAGCACAGCTCTGGCTGTGGCCAAGTTCAAATTCTTCCCTGCCACCCTCAGGACTGCTCTAACACCATTCAGCTGCACATTCTCCAAACTAAGTACCTCACCTGCTGGGAAAGGCTTCCATGAGAACCAGTCTCTTCTACTCCTATAAGTTTCCAATTACAGACTTAGAAGCTTTTGCCTGTTTTTCTTAAGCTGGAGTCTTTTTCCCCAGTCACTCAGATACCATGGTGGAACAATCATAGGGCACATTTACTCTGAACTGCACTAAACTTCACACAAAAATACAATTAGCAAATACACAGCATGCTATAGCAAAACCCAGGTTGAACATAAAATGGTACCTCTTAGCTTGAATCTTCCATCTCATTAGATTTTTATTCAGAATACTAAATTCTACTAGTATTACACTTTTAGCTGTTCCTTTAAGGGCACTCTCCCATCATGCCCTGTCAGCCCTGTAAATCTGGCTGTGTCAGCTGCAGCTTTATAGTACTCACTCTGCCTGGTCATTTGAGTTGCTACATCATTCATCAAGTAAGTGTTTAACTTTTTAATTCTGTTTTTTCCCTAATTTAGAAGTTTCCTAAAGCTATTCAGTTAAGACAAGCTCAAGTTAATGGCAACTCAATTTAACTTTCCTGTAACAGAATAATTTGAGTGGTTTTTTTTTTTTTTTTTTAGTCTTTTCTGAAGAGCAAGGTGAAAAAAGACAAGCAGGGAAAAAAAGGTGAGATTGTACATAAGTTAGCTCTATAATTAGCATAAAGACTAGTCATGAATAAGTTGTAGCATTTGGAGGTTTTTTGTTTTTCAGAGACATTAGTTTAACAGGAAAAGTATAGCTAGCAGTGAGCTGTTGTTATGTGCTTTCATGTAAGTTAATACTGAAACAATAATGAATCTTCTTTCTTTATTCAACATGCACCAAACAAATAGATTTAAATGCATTTATTCTCTCTGATTTTTATGCATACTACAAATTGCAAATATAGTATAAAATAGATTCTCCCCTGTAAGAAAATCTGGTTCCTGTTATGACAAAAATATAGCATTAAAGATTTGTTTTAAAAATACCAACTTTATAAAATGCTAAGTAAAAAACTAACATCAGTGCTTGGTTTATGTATTAAGCCAAAGATCCATTAGAAGTCTACAAGAACCTAAAGGGGAAACATCTTATTCTTGTGGCTTATCTCCAGGTACAGTGAGAAATAGTTGCTGTTAAAGGTGCATGAGTAAGAAGCTAATTTCTCTGATCTATTGGGCTAGCATTAAAGGACCTTTAATGCCAAGTGTGACAAGTAGCTCTAATTCTCACTGTAGTCCAGAGTATAAAATTTGCTCATAATCTTAATAAAAGTGGTAGGTTGACCTTTTGGGTTGAGTTGTGTTAGAAGGATAAATACAATTTAGTACAGTCTGGAACTCTACTTAAAGTTGTAAATAAAATGTTGAATTAAGAAGCTGCTGCAAGTAGTAATGCAGCATTTTTCAAGGACTTGATTGTTTCCTTCAAGAATCACAAGAGAAGTAATGCTGGCTTTGTGCATTCATTCTGAAAACTTACTTTTCTATACTTACGAAGGTCAAGTTAACATTTTCTGCACTGTTTTAAATACTGCAGCATTTCATAGAAGCATGATACCTAGAATTTGGAAACTTGTTCCTTATGCTACCTACAATTCAATCTGCAGTAAACTGAAAGACCTTAGCTTGAACAAACAAACTGTAAAACAAGTTGTTTGACATGCTTTAGAAAATCTGTAGATGCATAGATGTAGCTCCATCCTTCCACTTGTTAACATGGTCTGAAATAACAGTTCTGCAGAGTGGACACGTTTTTTCTCTATTAAACCATAAAGAGATGCATTCTTCACAAAATGTGTGCTGTAATGAAAAGAATGAGAACTTAGAGCTTCTAAGCTCTTCCATTTATATGACGGTGTATTATCTGCATAGGCTGATTTCTAAAAATAATCAGAAGACATACACTCACTAGTCTAACTTTATGTAATTTTGTTTACCAGTTGTTTAAAATGTTCTTAAGTTTGCAAAAAAGAATTCTGATTATGTGTATTACCTGACAGATAAGCAGAATAGGCTTCCGAAATTCAGCTTGGCAGATTGAACAAATATCATCAGATTCAGAACACTGTCTCTTGCTAGCTGTCACCCCGTACTGCTGTAAAACAAGGTATTTTCAGCAGATATTAGTTTCTGGGGGGGGGGGAAGCCAAAACAAAACAGAAAAATACCAGGACAGAAAGGAATTGGGAATAAGGGCTGCTATGTCAGGGAAACTATTCAATCCCTAATCCAACGAAATATTAAGTTTTTCAATAGTTGTCTTGGGCCTAAAGCTTATGGGCTCCCACTTACCATGCTGTCTAGTTAGTATCTTCCCCTGATCACAGTTACTGGAAAAATCTGTATCAGTTTTATTTTAACAGCGAGCTCTGAGCAAAACATTGTGTTAAGTTCCAATTTGATCAAGACAGCACTTAGAAAGTGAGAAGTGCTTTATTTTCTTTTAGTTCAGTGACACTGTGCTCCAAAATCTTCTATACGTTTTACTGCATGAATAGCAGACTCTAAGCAATACCTCTTACTATAGAGAAAGATTATCTAGAAACTTACAATTCTAACAGAAGTTACTTGCATGTCAATTATTTTGGTAAACTTCAATTCTCACTCTATTTCAGCATAAAGCTCTGCCTGCATCCAGCCAATATTTATTCCAGTTAAAAAGCAGGAAGCAGGACAAAAAGTGCATGTTATTATGTTTATCTGAAGAGACATGCAGAATAGATTTTTTAGTTTTCTTTTTTTTTTTTTGTTCAGATGACAACATAATCACGTAGTCAAGGAATTCAGACTGTGAAATGGGAGAACAAGTATACAGGATTTACTTTAAAAATGCAGTTGTCTATTGCTAGAACAATACAAAGTAATGTAGGAATGAGGTATTTAAAAAAGGAGTATTTTCATGTAAATTGGGCTTATTGTTTTGTCATAAGAGAATTCAGTACTCACTGGTCGTGTACAAAATATCCGTAAGACCTGCCTGAAGTTTCTCAATTGTCCAAAAAAGCTCAAAAGCTGAAATGGGAAAGAAAACCTGAGTTATGCTTAGTATTTTTCTTTGTGAACTAAAAAGCTTCCAAGCTTTTGTGCAACACTGGAAGTCTCGCTGCTGGTTTGATGTTGGCAAGAACATAAGCAAAGCTATAGTTCAGACTGACCTTATTTTAGTTGCTTAATATGTAACCGAACTAAGAATTTAGCCTGAAGATTTTTTCCCAGTAGATGTCTGTTCTTTAGAAGAAAAATAGTGTTGAGGTTCTGAAATGAAGCACTCGAGTGCAAATATAACAGCATTATTATCGTATATGCAATAGTCTTTAGACTTGTGATTAAGATACCTTAGCATTATAAAGTATTTTTCGTGTTCAAAGCCGAACTTGTATCGACTCTGGTTATATTTGGGGCAGATTAGCTCTTTGGTGAAGTAGACAGCCAGTGTGAACACTTATGTTTCATTTGTTTAGCATCGCACAGGATACTCTAGCAGAGAGAAAACCTGGTTTCCTGGAAAATGCGATTCTTTTAGCTATTAATTTTATCTTTATTTTTGCAAGCTCTTTCCCTCAATATCGGGTTAACAGTCTGATCGATGTCTGATGTGAGGGGACCTACAGTAACAGTATTCTTTGTTATGCCACCTCAATCCATTCCCAGAACAGGTGCAGGAAAAAGAAGATTCAGTGCCCTGAGCCAGTATTCCTCTCAGTTTTGGAAAGCTGTATCAGTTAAACTGAAGCATCGACTTGCAAGTCAGTTCAAAGACAGAGGAACGTTCAGGAATGTGTTAGTTTATGTGCCTCTAACCCTGCAGTGATAATTACTGCAAAATAGTTTGAGAGGAATGTAAAGCTTACATACTTTTAAGATGAGGTAGAGAAGGCCCAGCAATATCCCAAGGGTCCATCCTAGTGCACTGTCCAGCTCCCCATAGCCAATAAGATAACGGAACCAAACTGGTATGGGGACAAACATACGGTAATACTGGCAGAGTTCTTCTAACAGCATGTACCAGTAGCCCTGAGCAAGACATGCAAAGGAATCGCTCAAGATTTAAAATATAAAGGATTTTTAAAATATAGAGAAAAGATGCATTGTTATTCTTTTGAGTAACTTCCTCTCATAATATCTTGAATCAACTAAATATGAAGCATGAAAAGGAATGAAGATCAGATGATGAGTCTCACCACAACTGTACAAATAACAATAACACAATTGATTGCTGTACTGTAGAAAATCAAATTAATAGGCTAAAATAGGATGGCTTTGTCAGATGCCTACCTTCTTAACAATGCTATCAGACTTAATCTCATAAGCATCAAAAAAAGAAAAAAAAAGTTAAAGGAAAATAAGACAAATTTGGTCATGTACATCAGCTTGTCATTAGCAGAGTTGCATCCTGCATTCAGGATTAAAAAATGAGTGTAAGGCCCATTCTTTTATTAACAAACATAAATTACAAACTATTTTCCTGTAAACATTATTTCATGCCTGTGTAAGAAGCCTTATCTTGCGATAATTAACTCCTGTGTAGGATGCAGTGGTAAGAAAATGGTGGTGGTAGGGGGAGAAAGAAGCATAGAGTAGCTGGACTGAACAGGTAAACAGAGTTCAATGACACCCTAAAAATTACTGAATAACAAATACAAAGCACAAGTGTCCCACACAGAGCACTGTGTGTGCATGTATAATCATAAATATTTAGCTTAATTCTTACTTTATTTCCTTAAAAAAATAGATTTATAACAGGGAAGAAATACTTATTCTGTAACGTACACTGGATAATGCCATGTCTTGCCACTATTGACCAGATTCCCTCTTTAATTTAGCCACTGGTATTTAGAGAAATTGATTGTCCCTGAGAAAAACTTTGTCCCGGTACATTTAAAAAGATAAATCCTACCAAAACATCCTGTTCAAATGTTATCATGTACAAACTGTACTTGTTCATTCTTTTTTTTTTTTTTAAAAAAACCAGTACTAGTATTTGCTATTTTGACATAAAATTTAATTGTTTTTTGCATGTCTCACCTCGGGAAGCAGATAAAAATAAGTACCCCACCAACCAATGTAGGCTTCTGTAAAAATCATTAAACTTCACTGGTTTGAGGAATTAAGCTATGAATCAAATTCAGTGATCTGACACAAATACTGCTTAAGTTTATTAACAAAAAGAAAATTCAGAATTATTTACGAAGAGACAGAAAATACAGCTGTTTGCATGTGCAGATCTTAAAATCTTCCCATGTCAGTTACTGTCAAGCACGTAAAGAATTTACTGTGCATCAGCTGCTCGGTGCTAACTGCCTGTATACACATTTTTACATTGCAGCAAATAAAAGGTTTCTTCATCCCCCCATTTAGAGACAGAAATAAACCTATTTATCCAATGACATAATACAAGCAATTGTTTCAGATCAGACTGTAAACCTTCCTTAGCACCAAGCAGAGAAGAACGTGAAATCCACAGGGTTTTCTTGCCTACAGTATAGTAGTGGATTATATACAGACCTTTAATTAAAAAGACTTTTCTCTGGGTAGAATTTAATAATTAGCTACTTTTACCGTAAAAGAATAATCATAAGGAAGCAAAAATATAGCTTGTTTCCTTACCTTGGATTTAAAGGACATCATAAAAGAAGGCACCAAGAGAATAAAGCACTTGAAGCTCATGAAGAGGAATTTCAGAATAAAGTCTGTGACTCCCACAATCCAAAGTACCTCCCAGAAGTTCATAAAATCCACAGTAGGGTTTAAAAAGATTAAGCTACAAAAAGAATTATCAGAAGTTACTGGCGCACCCTATTTAGAGGAAAGCATAACCAGAGATTATCATGGCAGGTTTAATTAAAAAAGGAAACCTGGTTTACATAGAAGAAAAATATTTGCTAAGAAAATGAACTCTTTATTGCAAATTGATCATTTAGGATCTCTGTCAACCTTTCAGTTTTTGTACCTTTCTTCCTGTATCTTCATCACAACCCCCATCCTCTAGAGACAGGCTTTCTTTCCCATTTTAGCAATACAGCCTTTGACTGATTTACAGCCGAGACTGTAGCTACAGAATGGTAAGGGGGGGGGGGAAATGGGAGACATAAACTCCACAGTGCCCCCGAATGCCATATATTCAGTACTCCGAAGGCAAGGTGGTAGGGTCAAAGCTAGGAATCAAACCCAGGTACATTCCCCATGGTACAGTAGTGCCATTACGTTGAGTATGGGGTCTAATCTTGCAAATTCCAACATACTGTTTTCAAGGACAGCACTCGTTCAGTTTGGCAGAAGAGGAAGAACAGAGATTAAAATTAAAAAGAAACTAATGCCACAATTAAAGAAAAACAGCAGCAGCCCAGATAAAATGTCCCCACTTAATATTTGAGTAATTTATGATGTGAGTAGAGATGTTCCTCTACTTACCTGTAATACAGTGACTGAGAATGAAAGGTGTAATACAAGAGGAGAGATGATCCAGTTAGGTATACTAGTAACCAAGCACATTGCAACTTGGAGCACCGTTCCTGTAAGATAATTGTAAGGACATACTACAATCCTTATCTCAGTATCAGTGTCTTAAATATCTCTCTAAAGCACTAAGTGTGTTGCACCTGAACTGAGTTACTACTAGAGGATTTTATCTTAGTGGTTTTAACCAAATAAAATAGGAGAACTCAATGGAAAGGTCAAGCAGTAATTTTAATGTTTTCAACATAACAATTTCTATGTGTATCAAGGTTTTTTCTAAAAACACAACCAAAACCCACCCCACTCTGAAGAAACAAATTTTCCTTCGGGAGTGAACAGAGACAGCTGAAAGTTTAAACTGTCATCTGCTATTTGATTCCACAAATATAATTAAGAAGTTCTTCCATAAATTCCAAAAAGCTTTTATCAGTTGAATTTTAATATTCAAAGTCAGAGGGGAAAAGCCCCTCTTTTTGGATTTTGCAAAACTTACTTATCTGAGAAGCTCTATGCTATATAGAAGCACTAAGACTTTACTTCCATCTTGAAACCTTGACACCTAATATTACTAGGTAAATAAAACCGTATTTCCATTCACATTTCTTTCAAAAATTGATGGATAAAGGTCTTTGTTAACTTACATTATTTTGTTGCATAGGGTGATACTTACTCTTAGAAAAACCTGATTTACTATGCTTTTGTTTGCATACATATAAGTTGTTAGCAGCCCAATTCCAAGAGAAATGCCTATTAGGAAAAAAGTGTCAGTTATACACAAGAAAATAAAAAAATTTACTGAACTGGGTTAAAAAACCAGCCACTTCTAATATGTCTTTGTAATTACAATTAATAGCTCAGAGTATCAAGCCAGAATAATTAAGCACATTGTACATATGCCAGCAGAGGAAACAGAAGCCACTGAAATGTAGTTTAGTAAATCTCTCTCTCTCTGATAAATAAAGCAAATAAAAATAAAGCTAAAAATAAATTGAATTATATTTCAGGCATGGTTATTAGTATATCTCTTTGGGAGGAGGGTCTGTTCCCTCAGACCTTATTTTGTTATACTCTACCAATTATATGCTGCATGATCAATTTGACACCCAGAATCAAGATATACGGCAGACTTTTGTGCAGCCACTGCAGGAGGTATCTGAGCTCTGAGAGGGAGCTGCCGCTGTGTTCCTCTGAGTCTGGAGTAGAATCGTCGAGCCCCCCTGCTTCGCTGTGGGCATGTCCGTGTGAGCGACTTTGGGAACCTGGCCTTGAATGCCGGGAACTCGCATTTTCTCTGGCTTCACCCGCAGCAGAGTTTAGCTGTATGTGAACATCTCCACTATGATGGCATGAGCTCTCCCCTGACAACCTCGCTGCGTGGGCGCTCTGAGAAGATGAAGAGTCATCACCACTCCCTTGGATGTTGTGGAGATGACTGCGATTTGGTTGCATGGTGGGATTTTTTTCTGGTCCAGATTCTTGCTATTTTGTCTCCTAGAGTGGATTACAAAAAGTCACAGTTGAAGGAAGAGATAACTAGTTCAGCGGGAAAAAAAAAAAACACAACAAAAAAGCCAACACAAAAATATAGCAGATTGTACTGAGTGATTGCCTGCATGAAGTAAAGATTCTCTTTCTGAGAGATACTGTCTGTCTTTGTTCTGAAAGCTGGCATGCTGGGTTTGCACCCAGTCTCCACGGGGCAACTTTCTGTGTGCTGTATTAAATTACTTCCTTTCATTCACGTGCAGATTTTCTAGCCTGCAGTGAACCTGGCTGCCTTAGTAAAATCTAAAGTTGCTTCAGTGCAAATCAGAACAGCAAAAGCTGCTGAATAGGAGAACCAGCACTAGCTTGTTCAGAAGAGATCTTAGAAGTGCTGCATAATTTCACAAAAATAGTAACAGTAGTAGGGCAAAGAAGGAGCAAACAATGATGGGAAGGAAGGAAAGAGTACATTTACATGCATCCATAAAATGGTAAGCATTTGTTCAGACAAGTCTAGTTGAAAGCCAGTGCATGCTCAGAATGGAGGGCCATTATGAGATTAACGAGATTATCCTGTCTGGGTAAGTGAGCAGAACCAGGTTAGTCCATTTTGTAAGAAGCGTTTAAAAGAGCCTGGACCATATGGTCTAGGTGAAAAAAGAAGTGCAGCCAACAAGCAGTAATCTAACAGCGAGACCACCCAAATGAGGTCTTATTTATCTTTCCTTTGGCATCTTTCTGTTGTCTTCCTGGGCACTATTTCACTTCTGTATCAGTCTTTATGTTGGTCAAATAGTGTTAAGTCTGCTTCTCTGGACTGGTGTGACATCAGAGTCACGATTTTGGAGAATGCTTTGAAGCTGGATTTGGCACAATACCTTGTCACTATCAAATAATAGTATTGAAACATTGGAAATTTTGTTATAATCCTTTTTCAATAATTCAAACTCTTCCAGATTCCTCTCTGAAATTATTTTTTCCAAAGCTTAGCATATATACACAGCTAGTTTCACTGGGGATACAAAAGGGTTGAAGCAAAATTGGTTTTGCACTGCAAGAAGTTCATAATATATTTGCACAAACCTAGAATCCTTCAGCCTTTAAAATGGAGCTTATATTAGAAAAGTAAATTGCATTAATTTAAACAATATATGAATACGGGAACTTAGTACCATTTAGAAGTGCTGCTGCTGCTACTACTGTATTTTTGTTGGCCGAAGATTACATCATACTTCAGCCAAAATTCATGTTCTATAATTTTATGCACATGAATAGTCAATAAACTGGAGATAGTATTGACTTGTGTGAACAGTGTTACTCAGTGTGTCTCCAGGATCAGGCCACGAATGCTGTTTTAAAGGAGGGGAATAAAAAAAAAAAAAAAATCCCATTAGCACTCCTCAGGTAGTGGTTTAGGGCCTGCTTCTGCAAAAACTGACAGTTCGGTGTTTAAAAAAAGTGAGCGATCCCATTGTTCGAGTAATGCAGCTTCCCCTGGCGCTCTGCCTAACGAACTTTCAAATAACTAAGTTATTAAACGGGATTTCAAAGCGTAAGAAATCCGCACGCAGCGGACGGCTTCCAGAATTTCTTCCCCCCTAATCAGATAAAATCTTTGATAAAGGCTCTTCTCCTCGAACATTCCCCATCTCTTCCCGGCCGCTGCCTCCCGCCGCTCTTGGGGAGGCGGCTTCACGCCGCTGCTGGCTGCCGCTGGGCCGCGGCGGCCTCGCCCGCGCCCCTCGCAGGGCCGCGCCGCCTCCAGAGCTCGCCGCCAGCCCCCTCGGAGGCGGCTGAGGGCAGCGCCGGGGGGGGCCCCGCCGGCCTCCACGGAAGCCCCGGCGCAGGGAGGGGGTGACCCTGGAGGCGCGTCCCCGCTTCCTCCCCCCCCGCCCCGGGCTCTGAGGGGGAGCGGCCGCCGGGAGCCCCTTTCCCGCCCTCCCCTGCAGGAGCCCGGCGAGGCGCCAACCCGCGGCCCGGCGGCGGTACCTCATCAGGCGGCCGGCGCCTCCCGCCCGGCGCCGTTGCCCAGGCCGCGGCCGCCCGCCGCCTCCATCGTCGCCGCTGAGGCCGAGTGGGTGGGAGAGGGCGCGGCGGGGGGAGGAAGAGGAGGAGCCGTGAGGGGAGGAGGAGGAAGGCCCCGAGCTGGGCGTTGCTCTGGCAACGAGCGGCCGTCGAGGCCTTCGCCCCGTCAGGGGAGGCGGCCGGGGGGGATCCCCTGTGCGGCGGTGAGGGGGACTCGCCTCGGCCTCAGGGCCGGGGACAGGCCGCGGTCCGGGCCCGCCAAACGGGGCGGGGGGGAGAATGGGGGAGGAAGTGGTTTCTGTTGCTTTTTATTTAAAGCCTCAATTAAAATTAACCTGGGAAGGCAATAATAACGAAGGAAATTAAGAAATATATAAAAAAATATATATGTACTGCGCTATCATTACTTCTCGGTGTCGATTAGTGCTCACCGCAGGGAAGTCCTGCTGTCTGGAAATTGGCTTTGCCTCCTAGGAAACCTGAGGAAAATGCTGCCCTAGTTAATGCTGCGCTAGCTCTTAGGAGAAGCTTGAAATTAAATAGATACAGGGTTTTCTTTCAAAATGTGCTTTTGAATAAATTAGTTTGCATCCAGAAATGGCATCTGTTTTCCTTGGCTCAGATATTTTTCTAAAAGTGTTTAGGTATGCAGCTCACACTGAAACCAGTGCCTAATATCTGAGCAGTTTTGAAAATCAGTTCTGAAAAATAGGAATACTGTTTTAATTCAAAATTTTAAATACAGAAATGCTGTGGGGTCAGTAACCCTGGGAGAGGGAAAGGATGGGCACTTAGACATCAGATCTCATGAGGTGAAAAACTAAGTTTGGAAGAGTGAAGTGGCCTGGTGTTTAGTAACGCAAACCGTCTAACCATAGACCTCTCTTTTATACTTGAGGAAGAAGCTGAAAACACTGGACACATCTCTGTTTCTGTTGGAGGTAGGTTTTAAGGAGACATCTGCAGCAATTTGGTCTATTTTTATGATGTTTTTGGAATCTGTATCTAGAATTTCTTGACTGGAAATTTCAGGCCTCATATCCTCTGCATTTCACTTGGGCTGTGGCTGATGTATTGGAAGAAACCCGGGCTAGTTACTACAGATATACTGAAGTATTAAACAAACTCACAAGCCTCCTGTTCCTGTAGACCCTCTGAACTAAGAAGACCTTCTAATTTGTATAGTACTTCTGCCTAATTATTGCAATACTGCTCAGTAGCAGCACCAATGAAGATTTCAGATGCTCGTCTGGAAGCACTCTAAGAATTATATGGCTATGTCCCCTTCCTTCCAAGAATAACACAAAACTGTTGTGTTTGACTTAAGCTATGCCATATTGTTCATTCTCTTACTCTTTGCTCAGTTAGTCATTCGCATAGTGTTTGGATGAAGGACAATGTGAAAAATCTTAATTTGATTCTCAAATCAGGAAAAAGCAATTATAAATCTTTTATTTTTAAATAGTATTTTATGGTTGGAAATTATGCATGCCTTCTGTACATTGCTTGGAAGTGTATAAATATAAAAGCCTCGTTCAGCTGTTTCTTTTTTGTAATTATAAAATGCATTAAAGTACAAATGTAGTTTTAAATCAAAGTTGTTCTCAAACTGTTTCTCATGTTACATGCACTGGAAATATGAAATTAATTCATGGCAGCTTATTAATCAATAATGTTTGCTCATGCAGGTCACTTGCTGATTTATCTCCAATTCACAGCTCATTAGAAGGTATGTAACTCTTCAGTGATATTGTTATTTAACAGGTATGTTTTCGTGGTGCTGTTAATGACCTCTGGATTTAGTAACTCCTGACACAAGAAAGATTTCAGAGATTATTAACATAAAATTGCAAGTCTTTTCCCATGGGTATTGCACACATTAGGTCATGTAATACTTAATAATAAATTTACCAATCTGTATTTTGGACTCTCCTCCTAGGATGCCCATAGATTTCATACACGTAGCTGAATCGGTGCCCAGGCATGTTTTCAGGTGTATATATACACTTAGATATAAGTATCCCAGACCTTCTCATCCTCCTAGGTATAGGTGGTACCTCCTTAACTGATGCTATCAGCAGATTTCATCAGTGTATTCCTGCTTTTCCTGTGGTGGTTAAGTGCGTGAGACAATATTTGAACAAACACTGATCCTCATGGAACTCTGCCGGTGATGCCCTGGCAGCACAATACTTACCTTTTCAACAGTTACTCGATGCTAAAAGTTGCTGAGAGCTAGTTCTATGTGTAGAAATATTAGAAGAAAATATCTTGTATCCTAGTCTTAATTCCTGAAGGAGCTCTGCAGAAGTCTTCCTGTGTAGAACAGCTTAAGGGATTACAATCTTCATCTTTTTTTCCTCATAATAAACTGTTAGTCACTATATTTTTCATCAGAAGGTGTGGAAGGAACTAGTGCTTGAAAATTAGATGTACAGCATACATCTTTGGTGAAATTTAAAGGAACTGATCTCAGATATGTGGAAAGGAATTGTAGTTAATGATACGAAAAAAAATTGTTTCCTTGCAAGAGTCTGTAAATAGCAGAATGTCCTGAATATTCAAAGGCTTTATCAGTTGTCTTCATTCTACACAAAATGTTACTTGAGTATGGAAGACTTTTGCAAAATTAAGGGGTTTTAGTTTAAATTGTTTGAAGGATTTGAAAATCTTGCCAAGAGGCTCAAATGACCTTTAAAATTTGAATGCTTCCTGAGTTTTGAATGCTCAAACTTTTTAAAACTAGCTCCTGCAATTATCCAACCTTTACTTCAGTTTGAATTATGAGCACAAGAAAACAACTCCTGTGCTCCCGTATTTAAGGCACTGAAGAGTAGAGACCAGTTTTGAAAACTCCTCAGTGGAGTGATGGCAGAGGAGCCTGAATTTCACTGTTGTAGTCTGATCATGTAAGCTTTGTCAAGCAGACTCACAAAGAATTTGAACTAGATATTTTTATAATGCAATGACATCATCTTGTTCCCTGAGGTTTCCAGAAATTTTACTAGCTCTCTGTGTACAGCAGTGTGCTCGTTTCTGTTAAGTCATTCTAAACTGAGAGTAATTTCACTGAAATGGTGCCATATAATTGCTTTAAAACTGGTGAATTAGATCCCAGAGTCTTGGGTTTTGTGTATAGATAGAGCCTTGAATGAAAATTAGATAGCGGAGCCACAAAGGGCAGTTGTAATTTTTGCTCATTGCACAGGAGGGTGCTCGGCCTCTGTCTTTATCCGCAAGAAAGACCAATTCCCATGGTCATTAGAATGAAGTGGAGAAGCTGTTTTCTGAACTGATCTTTTATTGTAGTGACATTGAAGGATCTGTTAAATACAATTACTGAAAAAATATTCAGCTGTTAAAGAATTTTAGAAGGTATGTGTTAATTGCTGTTGTAAGACCATTACAAAGGTATTTAGGTGAGAAGATGTACTGTAATGATCATCCACCGTGTAAGACGTTGGTGTTCTCTAATGGGTGTGCTTAAAGGTGCCAGAATTTTCAATAGAATCTTTGAAGTTTCTCAAAATTAATTTTTTTCCAACCTAACGTCTTAATCTGAATGTGTGAATCGTTCTATTGAATAATGACTTCTCACGTATGTAAAAACCTACCCTGAGTGGATTTACTAAGAGGGGTAGGTAGGTTTGTTAATTTATATTTGATCAGTAGTACCTGCTCATAGCTATATCCTTAATTATTCTTTATTTTCTCGGTAAATATTAATATATTTTAGGTTCAAAAACCAAATGAATGTTCTAATGTAACTCATAAAATGGAAATGTTTAGAAGTTATATTGGTTTCTTAATTTAGGTTAGTTTGTATTTTATAGTGGGAAAGGGTTTTATTGGGGGAGGGGGCTTCTGTGGCAGGTTGTCAATAGGAGCAAACACTGTTTTATGACACTGGTTCTGTTGGTACCTCAGGCTGAGGTATTGCTTCCTGTAAGTACTCATGTACCTGCTCTGTCCATGTTCTGATAGGGTGGCAGCCTTTTACTCGCAGAAGGGAAAAAGTCTACTTTTTGGACTCTTTGTCATTATGAAGATTGTCTGCCATAAAAAGTTTTATTTGACTGACAATAACCTGAACAAATGGTGGATAAAGAATCTTCTGGCATTAGTTACCACTACATGTGTAAGAAAAATTTTGGCTTATGAGTGGCTGAAAATTGACCAACTTTCTGTTTACCTTTTTAGAGATCAGTTAAACAGAGGTCTTGGATGTTGTTATCTGGTCAGATTTTTGTGAGTGAATTAACACATTCTGTCTGAAAACAATTTGTTAAACCTCTGTCTTGTACAAGGTCAAAAACATTGTGGCCCTCTGAATGCATATCCATTTTAGGATGTGCTAAGGAAAAACAATTGTTTTTAAAAAGCATTACCATTGTAGACAGATTTCCAGATATTTCCTTTCAGAACTTCCAGAATAAATACAAACACAGAAATGTAGTAGGCAAAATCTTGTTTGTCATGTTGAATGGGATTTGTCCCATTAACGTCAGCACATAAATATTTGCTTCACTTCAGTCAATGTTTACCTCACTGGTCAATAAAACTTGTTTTGCTCTTCACAAAGTTAATATTTACTTACTGTTTTTAGTTTGGTGACAATATATAAAATTCTCTGTTTCTAGTGATATGGAGGGCTTTTTTACTTCTTTTCTAACAAAAAAGATTTTGTATTAACAGACGTGTGTTGGTTTATTAGGAAGTCTTATCCACAAGTAAGATCATGTTCATCATGTAATAAGATTATCCAGATTATGTCTATAACATTTTACAAGTGCAGAAAGGATAATTAAAAAAAAAAAGGGGTAAAATGACTAAATATATTACCGAATTTTAAAATAATTGTCTAAGACTGTAAAGTAGGAATTCCACAGCAGTTATTTTTTGTGCTAATTTTGTTTTGTGCCAGTCAAGTTCTTTGGTAAAGGAAAACGTGCTGTTATTTATTAAATGATGATTTGGTATTTTGTTTTTTAACATTCCTTGCATAAGATAAAATAGTTAGACTGAAGGAGGACCTCAGAAACAACATGTAGATTTTTGGCTCATAGAAATGTTATTGGGAGTTAAATTTGGATAAATCACCAACATGTTGTAAGGAAATGCTTGTCATCTAGATCGAGTGCATAATTTCTTGCATATCCCAACTTCCCATGAGAGAACCATAGAACCCTACTGCGGGTTCTGGTTTTGTGCTGTGGTTTTTCGGGGGTTTGGTTTTTTTTTTAATTGTTGGCATTTTGAAAATTTGTACTTCATGGACAAATATGTTAAAAGAAGAAAAAGAAACAGGAAAAAAGGAAAAAACTTTAAAGTCATCTGTGGTAGTTTGCCTTTGCATGATGCTATTGCTTTCATCTTTGCTTCTCTTCAGATTTTTAATTCATCTTGAGAAGTGTTTTTGAAGATTCTCATCTCATAGTAGGTGGGCACTGCCTGGATCCTTACTTCAGAAATCCTCGACTATGGTCAGATGCTCAGCTAGAGTCCTCGCTCACCAGTTTAGAGGTGTAATAGAAGTGACTATTGGGTCCTTTTGAAAGCTCAAGAACACACTGTTTTGCTCCCTGTCATAAATATTCTCCAATATTTTGAAGAAATTACAGTCACCTTTTCTGCACTAGCTCTTGTTGACCATCACTAAATGAAAGTTTGTTCTGTCCTTCCTTCATTTCCCTCCCCAACCATCCCGACTTCCTGGGTATCTTATTAGAGAATGCAAAATTCTTCCTTATTGAAACATTGGTATTCTGCTCATGTTTAGATTAATACATGTTAATGTTTTTTCTTACTAATAAACTGTACAAGCAATATGTTGCTGTTAAAATTGACTAATAGCCTAAACAGAATTGATTTGGTTTAACTGAAACTCAAAGCTATTTATTGCAAATATATTAAAAATCAGTAGAGATGACCGCCGTAATACAAAATGTAACAGTAAAAGATTTTTTCCAATCCTGGGAAGCCAACATATTCTGCTAGTTTTGATTTATAATAATGGGAGGCTCAAGCATTAATAACTGTAAAAAATGGCATTAGGAGAAACTTCCCAACTCTCTGAGGATGAGATACCCCTCTTCTATGTGTTGGTGGGAAAAGCTACCGCTAGATCAGAATAAAAGCAGGCATAGCCTGCTGAATAGGATTTTCATGGGCCAGACCTACTTAGAATGAAGTTGTCTGGCATTAGCGTACTTGAGGAGGCTGCCTGAAAAACAAATGCTGAGTGAAGGTGCTTAACGTGGTCTTAAAAATGAATAAACAAGCAAATAAATAAAAAGGCTTTTAATTAAAGGAAGTAATCCATTCAGAAAAGGAGCATATATTAGTGAAGAGATTGGACACAGATTTTGAAATTTAAATATTGTGGGGGGAAAAAATTATTTTTATACAACTTCATTGTATTCATTCACAACAAATGTATCTCTAATACAAGTTTCTAGCCATGTCTAACTACTTTCTGTTACAAAGCAATCACCATAGAATCTCTATGTCCACCAGAGTTTATAGAAGTGGCAAAAACTATGCCCATCATGATTTTCAAGGACGTTTATGAATCTAGAGGCAAAGCTATATAACTTTTCCTTAATTTTATTGGAATCATAGGTAAAATTGAATATGCAAAGAACAAGTAAAACATTTTGAGATATGTTGGCAGCAGTTTCCCCAAGAACTTTACTGTGCTTTCAGCAGTGCAGTCTACCTCTGCTGTAATTTTTAGGAAGTAATCCTATGAATGTATGTGATTAGCATACATAAGTGAGTAGTCTCATTAGAATCAAGGGGCTCCTTGTCTATGAAGTTATTCACATGAGTTTGTAGGATCAAGGCCCTCTTTACCTCAACATTATATAAAAATATTTGCTTTGCCATTAGGAAATCCTTCTGCTTATGCCCACATATAGCTCACTGTTTTCTGATTTCATTAATAAAAATGGTTTAGCTGGAGAGGAGATATTGATGTTTGTATAATTTATGGAATTATGGTTGTTCATTACAGAATTTGTTAGGATATGTATCACACAGAAATGTGTGTCTATAATTTTATCACACTTGCCCTTGTTGAAATCAGTGATAGACTTTCCATTGACCTTAACAGCAACAAGCACGTGTTTCCAGATGTTCTTGAGGCTAGAAGTATAGTATGCTATAGTAACGCTGTAGCTCATGAAAAGTGAAATATTAGTAACTGAATTATGCAAAATGCAGAATTACTTGTTGCTGATATTATGGATATCATGTGCCCCTAGTTACTACAAAATCAGGTATAGATTTCAACAGCTTGGTGCAGAGGCAGCACATTTCTGAACTAAATACTGCATATGAAACTGGTATCATTTAAGCAGTTGTTCATACTTCCCCATGCCTAACCATGCAAATGTTTTGATTGTAATAATTAGGATGCAGATGTTAATTCAGAAGGCAAAGGTTTCTGGAATAAAATTAGAGTACTGCTCCTCTTAATTCGAAAATTGTTTTTGTTTTGGAAAGCAAGCACAAACTTAGCCATTTTTCAATTAAGTCAGAGTAAGTACAGTAGTCACGCTTGTATGGTTTAGGAGGAAAGCATAGATGACCTTTAGATCCTTATAGTTGACTAGTCCACAATTCCAAATGTGACACTTCATTTCCATGGAAGAGTTTTTCTCCATGCATTTCATATGTATATCATAGTTGGCTGTATGCTTATTTTTCAGTGGTTTTGTTATATTATAAGTGGATATATGATAGTACAAGGTGTTCAACTCTCAACCTGCCAGAGGCTTTGTCTGCGCCATATGGTTAAGAGATAGTGCCATCTACTTGGTGTCTGGTCAAAGGAGATAACACTGTTGTTTGTTAAGCAAAACACATTTGTTATCTTGCAGTAATGTACACTTTTCTTGCAGTGGCATACTTAAAACCAGTTCTGAGTAGATAGAGAAAATTCAGTATGTTTGCACTTACGTCACGAAACAAAACTAGTGTCTTTTTGCAAAGATCTCCCAATTCTATCCCTTAGAGTGGTGATTTTATGATTTATACAATTAGAGACGAGGGTGAGGCTATTTAATTAATTTAATCTTATGGTCTGAGTCTTCAGTTAAACTAAAGTCTCTGAACTAAATCACAGAACACCCATATCCCTCAAACTGTCAAATAAAACATCTTTTCATGACAATGATTATCTTAATTTAAGAGTGAGTTCTAGCTCACTCAGCACTTTTCTTCATTAATAGAAAGAATTAATGGAGGACTACTTACAAGAGTACTTACTACTTAACTAGGAACTACTTAGGAAGTAAAACACTGGTGAAGGAATATTGGAATTCATCTTAGGCTCATATATAACTTCTTTCAAAAGACATTATAACGATTAAGCATGTAAGCTTGCATGATTCGAAGTCTGGCATTGTCTTCCCTATTTTCAGTAGAAAATTACTGTCTTGTCCATCAGTTTCAGCCGGGTCTCTGACTGCTCGTAGATCAAAAGTACAAACAAAAAGTTTGCTGAAGGCCATTCAGGCTCCAGCAAGTTAACAGACTCATTTTTATTGACGTGGCAGCTGAAGTGCCAAAGTTTATAGGTAAAAATTGTAGGACTTGATTGTCTGAAGTTAGGCAAGAAATCAATAGATAAGTACCTAAATAAAAAGCCTTTTTGAAGTGATGCAGAAAGTCCTAGTAACTGGGAGGCCTGGGCATGTCTGGTGAAAAACAGACTTCCTAATATGTGTAAATAAGGATCTGGATGTGTAACTTCAGGCATTCAAATTTGCCAAAGAGTTTGGTCTACCATTCTGTAGTTTCTGCTTTTGATGCTCAGTTCATCACATCACACTGCTTGGGGGGCGGTTCTGTGTGTGTTTGTTTTGAAATAATTACAGTTACAATTTTGCAAGTAGCTTCCTAGAGAAGACCAAACGGAGTTGTCAACTGTGTGAGCAGGGGCTTTGGACGAGGAACATGTGGTTGAGTTCCAGACCAACAAAAGATTCTCTTAAGCTCAGTCAAAGGGGAGAGACCTAGAGAACGACAGCATGAGGAGAGGGGGACAGATATAGGTAAATTAACCTATAAATTAAATATGTCATAGCACTGTTAGGACGCCAGCTATAATGTAATAGATGCCCAAAACTTTTGTGCGTGTGTGTGTGTATGTGTGCATAAGTACTTTTTCAAACTTCCCAGTTATGCATCCCATCTTATAGAACTTCCCTGTACAGAGGATATTTCTTTGTGCCTCTTGTCAGAAAGGGCCTGCAGAATGTCTTCTGCACAGTCGTCAGTGAGGCCAACGTTGTGTTCGGTGCTTACGGAAAAACAACTAATTCAAGACTTGCAGAAGAGTTGGCATGTTTGTTTAAATTTCTTAAGTGCGTCACAGTGATAACAGCAGCTGAACAGCATTTGTCCTGTGTGTATTTCTGTGTGCAGTAGAACTTTTTTTTCTTTTAACGTGTGAGAACATATGAAACACTACAACAAAATCTGTGAATCCTGCCCAGGGTCACTCAGATATCCATCTAACATTTTATGGTACATTCAGAGAAAGACGTAAGAGCAGATAAAAGAAAGACATTAAGCAATAAAATTATGGTCAATGGAAATGTTTTATATTTTTCATTGTTCAGATCCTGATACAGTAGTTGTTCTCTATCATGCGTAATTGCCACAATATTAAAATATAATTTTAAAATGCATTACTCTCTGATCCATAATTTGAACCTTTATACAGGTCACGTAATTGTCTACATATAGAACTGTTTGTCTGTGACTATTTAAGAGGTGCATATAATTCCTGTCCATTCTTTTTTAAGTGTCTGAACTTAACCAACTTAACCATTTTTCAGCCTCCAGTGCTGCAGTAAAAATGTACTTCCTTAAATCTGGTTTGCTTGCAGACAGAGTCTGACACAGTAGATTTAGTACAGCTGCAGTATTAATGTTCAAAACTCCCATGCTGCAGAGTTTTCCCACATGCTACATAAAAATGCTGTACAGTTTCTCTCTCCAAGGCTCCTCTATTAGAGCACTAACTGACTGTATGCCTCCAGTTTGGTTACTGTTTTCATTTACATATCATACAGTTTTGCACACTCACCCAAATTACTATTTATAGCAAAATAAGTTTGGTAAAAGAATAATTTTACCCAATATTGGCCTAACATTAATTTTCAAACTGTGAAAGTCAATGGAAAATAAATCTGGGAGAGGATTGGTGAAATGAAAGATGCAGAATCATGGAATAAAGGAGTTGCTAAAGAATAACTTGTGCTTATATGTATTCTTAACTAGTTATAAGAAAATATAATGGAAAATTTTCTGCAATTCTAAAGGAAACAGCATGGATTTATGTATCCTGTAATAGTGGGAAGTGGGGAAAATGCTCAAGAATCTGGGCCATTGCTTTTATCATCTCCTATCACAACGCTGAGTTTTGTAACTCAATTTCAGAAGAGCAGCTTTTCCATGTTTTTAGTGTTTTTTGAGGAAAGTGTAATGGCTTCAGAATGTATCAGCGAGTTTTTGAAGGTAGGTTTGTAAGTTATGTTTCAAAAGGTGATGGAAGGAAATGTGGGTTTCTTTGAAGGCCTGAACTGTAGAACTGTGATGGTTTGGATGTTTTTGAGTTTCCAGTCAAGAACAAAATGGAGCAAAACAGATTTCAGTCTTCGATCTTTCCTTCTGCTCGTACATGATAGGACTGTGTGCTTTCATAGTTTGATAGCAATCCACCTCTACATCATTTAATCCTTAAAGGCAACGAATGGCTTCCGTGCCTGTTTACTTTTACCAAACTTGAGAGTAATCTGCCACACTGAACAAAGCATTTGAAGTCATGCTTCAAGTTAAACTGTTTGCAAGATGTGCATTTCACAGACTGGATTTCATTCAGGAAGTTTTTTGGAAATGTAAATCACTGGGTTTATGCAGTAGATGGATTTTAGAGCCGCGTGATAGGTAAATAACAACAGGAGTACAGCCTCCTCCATTTCTTTTCACGTCAAAAGAAGTTCTGTTATTTTTATCTTCTAAAGAAATATTTCCTAACCTGTATTTTACCAAGGGTCCTTTTTAGCAACCGATGAAAGTTTTTGTACCTTTATCAATTTTTCAGTCCAGGTATGGAAATCACTCCTCCCCTCTTTATTCAGCCTCTAGTGGTCCCTCCCCTCCAGAAAAATCTCAGCTTTGATTTCTTACGGAGTCGGCAGTGGAGGACAGGGAGCTGTGCAAAATTCTCGCTGGTGCTGCTGCTGCGTCTCCCGACGGGAGCGCAGAGTCCCACAGCCAGCAGAGCCCTGGAGGAGGAAATAGCATAAACATTCTTCATACAGCAGAGAAAATAGGTGCAGGCAAATATTTTAAATTGAACTATAATGAAGTTATTGTTTATGGCCCAGCTTCTACCTTACATCCAGAATCTGTCATTTAGGTGATTGGGCCAGCAGGTGGCAAATATAATTGAATTCAAGAAAATAAATAAGGAGGTAGGCTGGGGATTGTTTGCTAAAAAGACGACATCTAGTTTACTAATTAGGAGGATTTATAGGATGCTCTACTTAAAAATAGATGATTATTGATAGCTCATCTTAATCATGAAAGTTACCTTATAGTTTCAGTTTCCTGCAACAACGTTGCTGCAGCAGTCAGATGTGTGATTACGACATGCGTAGGGGAGCTAACCTCGTGCTAATCCTCCTGGCGTGGACAGCAATGTCTTGGAAACTGAGGGCAGGGGTTGTAGGCTGTGCTGCTGCAGCTATATTGCAGCTGGTTTTAAAAGCTGCAGCCTGAGTGCCTGTGTGCATTGGGTTGCACTTTTTACTGCAGTGTAGAGATAGGTGTAGAAAAGAATTGTATCCAGTTCTGTGTTAGCAATAATCGGAAACAACAGACCCACTGCACTAGACACTGTTGTCATCTGGAAACTTTATGAAAGGCTGCACAGAAACAATGTTGTTAATTTAGAGAGGAGGTAGCAAAAGATGCGGTGTATCTGTCTTTGAATGAGGTAGAAAGAGAAAAGAAGTTGGAATTCTTTTCAATTAATTATAAGAGAGTGTAAAAATCATAGGTCTATGGAAAACTAAGATGGAGATTGCTTTTGAAATTCTCATATATCTGAATAGCAATCTAAAGGTATTTTAATGGAAATCAGAAGTAGATGTTAAACTGAAATATTTGTCAGTGGAGATTGCTGGAGTGGAAGTTAAATCAAATTTTTTTTGTTTGTTTTAAAGGAAGTAGTGGTGATAACTGGCATTTAGGTCAATATCATCTCTCATTAAAGTTGTTTTAATGTTCAAAGCTGTATCAGTTACTGGTGAGCTCATCATGGCAGCCATGTATGAATTACACATTTCCTTATGCCTTTATGCCCTTATCTAATTCATTTCTCTGTGCTACACTTTGGAATAATTTGAATATGAAGTATATTGGGAAAACAGAGTTGTTTTGTTCTAAGTGGAGAACTCAAGCAGAACTATTCCTCACAAAAAGGAACAAACATCCAGAGTGAATTACCATGGAGAGTGCAGCTGAGATTGTAAATATTATTTTGAGAGACTTAGAACATGTAGAACATACAAGAGTTTTCTCTGTTACAGCAGATAATTGTATTTGTTTTTGTATTTACAGTAACATCTTGGATCTGTTTAAGTAGTGGGAAATGTTTTTGTATTTCTAGTGTCCTTTATGGTTAGCAAAAACTGACAGTTGCAGTTATAATCACCCTGCATTCCCTGATTGTAGCACAGGCGCAGAACTTATCTCTGTCTAACCTTCCTCCAAAACAGAAAAATTATTGCATCTGAACATTACTAATGCACTAAATGTTTCTAGAGAATACTTAGCTCATAATTATAGGCATTCATCCCCAAAATCTAAATATTTCTGTGTTCATCCATCCTGAAGTGACAAAAGGTAGGAAAGAGGGCAAAAGGGAAAGGGAGGCTTTGCTTGCTCAAATCTTCACTTCAAGAATAATGATGAAGAAAGCAACCCTTGTGTCTGGGTTTCAAAACCAAGGCACCAGGATAGCCAGCTGGTGATATTTCTGAGCAACTGTAGTGGATATTGTTCACAGTTCTTTGCTTTGACAGTATTTAAGCTTTGTTGTCCAATTTTGTGCATGGATCCACTGGCATCATCCTCATCATGGGAGAGCATTTCCCCTTCTAAAGAGTTTCTGTGGGATCTTCTCCAGCAGCACATAGAAATTGTGCTGTACCTTTCAACTGGGTCCTACAAATTAAAGCCTCCTGGTGTAGCAAAAACAGATTCTCTTCATTGTTGTTTCACATTGTGTTGCCATGAAGGGCCCTTCTGGACTTAGTTCTAAAGGAATAATTATTCTATTTAAATATTAAACATCAAAGTCCTTTTATTGTTAAACCAATATTAAAGTAGGACAAAACTGATTTACAGTTTATGGCATTGCATTCCAGAATTGCTGACGTTGCAGCTGATGTCTTGTTTCAGCAATACTGGCACTGCCAGAAGGCTCAGAAATGTAGATTTTAATCAAAAACTTTATTTTGAGATACACTTCAGTTGCATGATAAATTAATCTTTCCTTGTGAACTTCCAAGCCGCTAAAAAGGGCAAATGGCTGCAGCTTCCTTTGAAACAATTCAAAAGCCTGGCTTTCGTCAGTATATGATTTCAATATAATGGAATTGAAAGTTGTGTGTCTTTTTCTCACAGATTGTTACTTAATCACTGTATATTAGCTTTCATAGCCCTTTTGATATATTTAAGCTCATAAACTTCTCATTGAATAGATTGAATTTACCATTATGTTGTTACTTTTTATGAATAGAATAAATCAATATCAGATATGTTGGTTTGCACTGAATTGTTTATTTTAAGGGATGTTTAAACTTTACTGAAAGAAAATGGAAGGTTTGATGCCCAGTCTTCCACTTTAAAACTCATTTGGTAACACTGTGAGATACAACCTGCCTCAACCAGCAAGTGCTATACATGTTATCCAGAGATACAAGGCTAATAAAATTTCTTAACATTCTTTGAAATGTAGTATATTTTGCAGTATTCCCAACCCATAACATTCAAATACTTGCAAGTTGTTTTATTATTGTAATAGAAAGCTTTCATTTCATTATTAGGGAAATATTCCAGAGTAAGGCCAGTTTGGTTTTTTTTTGCTGAAAGTATCAGCTCTGTGTTGAAAACGTATGTCTGATATCGCCTTATATATTATATATATATATTATAAAATCTTCCATAAGACGTAGTCCTTCTCATTCAGAAATCAAATGCAAGCAGATTAATGAGAACTGCCTTCTAAAATATATTGCTCAGTTCTTAATATTTATGATACCCACAAAACTTGAAAACATCTGTTCTGCAGAGAAGTAGCTATTAAAATACACTTAAGCAGGAAGAGCTCTCTCTTAATTCAG
This sequence comes from Calonectris borealis, assembly GCF_964195595.1. Lineage (NCBI taxonomy): Eukaryota > Metazoa > Chordata > Aves > Procellariiformes > Procellariidae > Calonectris > Calonectris borealis. The sequence goes on along the minus strand of NC_134330.1, from coordinate 3,826,102 downwards.
AATCAGAACTTTGCGTTGCAGGGGTTAGTTGAGCAGCCATGACTCCAAAAAAGCGATGAGCATTTTTTACTTCTTTTGATTATGAAGAAATAGTAACTTATTTCACTTTAAGGATGTAGTTCTTAAAAAATTTGTACAAACCAGCTGACTTCGTCTATGAATTTGAAGCACAGTGCTAAGAAATATCATTGGGTTCATTTTATCATTGAATATTAGGGATGTTGTTTCTTGCTTTTTTTGTTTGTTTAAATTATGTTTATTATTATTAATCAGGTGAAGTTCCACATAGACAATTGCAAAAGTATATATAGTGGATATAAAAACTTGGAAATTCTTACATCAGTGTAATCATGTAATACAGCCCAGGCTTTGTGCTTGATGGAGGTATTTTGTCTGGATTCAGTGTTGCTTCTGCAGTCTTTTCCTCACCAATTATGTATGCATCTTTATTATTGTATTAAGTAGCTAATTAAATCTGGTCAGGTTAACCTTTCTTGATGATTAGAAGTAGGCATCTCATCCACTGAAAAAGCTAATCATTTTGGGTGGAACATCTTGTTCTTGTTTGAATAATTATCTTTGTTTACATTCACACAGCATTAATCACTTGAACCAGACATCTTTTGGGAAAAAAAGGGGGAGTGCCCATAGCAGGTTTTCAAATGCTGTATACATAAGTTATAGAGGATGCATTTCTCTTCATTCCTCTCTATAAGCAAAATAGGAAGACATTTTGAATTCATAATCCAGAATAAAAGCTGTATTTTCAAAGTACACAAAGAACTGTAGTTTATTTTCAAATAACTTTTAAAAGCAAGTCCTCCAGGCTGATCAGCCGAACTGAAGTCTTGTTTCCTCAGTGAAAATTCTTTAGCAGTAACATTGCAATATTTTCCTGGTAGAGTGTTTTTCATTCTTTTCCAGTTATTACTGTTAGTATTTTATAACTCCGTTTGTCTTTGTTCTGTGCTCTGTTTGGTTGGTTTGGTTTTTGTTTTTTGTTTTTTTTTTTTTTTGCAATGCCTAGATCTTGCCTTGGTACAACCATTGCCTTTATTACTCATGGGAGGAGCGTATCCCTAACAAATGCTCCATATATTGTGGCTTCTGTCATCAAGGTTGGAAAGACCAAAAGGAGAGACTGCAAAGCAACCTTCTGGTAGTTTTTCTGTGCTCCTTCCACCTTGCATCTGAGGCTCAGGAGCTCTTCTGATTCTTCTTTGGGAAGGACTCAATAGCTCAGTCAAAAGGTGTTCATACTGAAGACTGTTTTATTTTAATCATGAAATACCATGATGGTTATAAACTATTGCTTCTCAGAAACAAAACTCTGGCATTATAGTTAGCTCAATGCTATGTGGTCGAGAGAGCAAGTAGGATGCTAGGAATTATTAGAAAAGAAATAGAGAAAAAACATGAGAAACTTTTTGATACCACTATAAAAGCATCATATATCTGCATCCTGAGTACTGTGTGTCTTAAAAAGGGTATGTTAAAATAGCAGAAGCTGCGGAGAAGGGCAAGAAATGCAATCAAAGATAGGGCAGATATGTGATTGTGAACTGTATTCACGTGTTCCTTCTACAAAATGCCTTGAAGTGATTTAAAGATATAACTTTTACGCTATTCCTTTTCTGATTAAAATCGTCTTCTGTAAGTGATTTTATGATACATATAAATATTATGGTTATCAATCTTCACGGTTAAAATAAGGCTTTTCTCTTTGGCAAGAGGAAGGCTATACATGCAAATTCAGATTCCTAATGCTTTTCTGCTAACTCTGCCCTTATGTTCTGACAGAATTAGGAAAAACTGTATGTTTCATATCTTCTTTTTTATCTGTTTCTTTATGTATCTTCTAGTCTTTGATTTTCACTGTATTTCTTGTTTCCGTATCTTTACTTTTTTGCGGATGCATTTGTGTTGCATTTTTCTCTTTTATTTGTTTACTTCATCTTGAACTTTCTCCCAAATCCTGCAGTTTTCCTCTTTTTAGCTAGACCTGAATGTACACATTGAATCATCATTTTTCTCTTTCCATTTCCTTTCCTCTTCTACTCCAGTATTTATATGTTCCCCTTTCCTCCCTAACGTTACCATTTTTTCCTCAGCATTTGTTGATGTCTCTCTTTCCCATATACTTTCCTGTCTTTTTCTCAGTATTTTGTACTTTAGCTCAGAAGGAGAGACTGAACGGGGATTTGGGCCTTGAGGTTTTTCTTAATAGTGCAAAACTGCCTAGAAACTACCTTAAAATAGTGGGGGGCAGGGTATCTCCTAACTGACCTGTGGCATGAGGATGACTGAGAGAAAATAAATTCCTGTTTAGCAAATTTAACTTCTCCTAAAAATTCAGGCTCCATCGTTCCAGCTGGAAACAAGATAATATAATGGGTTGTTACAAGCTGTTAAATTTGAGACCAAGGAGGGGGAATAGGCTGAAGTTATTCTATGAATTGTTCCGTTCTTTGTGGGAGGCTGTTAAAATAAAGCAACGATATAAAAGATGAATTATATACAATTTAATGTAAAGCTGTTTGATGTCATTATGATATTTCTTCCTTGATTGTCTAACATTTGTGTACTTTTAAAAAGTTTTACATTTTTTGGTTCTTTCTGAACATTATGAAAATTGTACTGAGAGGAGTAAATTCATCTGCATAAAATTGACTGCAAAGAGCAATTAGTCCTTCATTAATATGCAAATTTGGTCCAGCGCAAATTCATCTATATATGAGACTTAAATATGCAAGTCAGTCTTGCTGTGCGAGAAGCCCAGATGCTTTTATTTACTTTGAAATTGAGGGATTTGGTTAATGATGTTGTTGACAGGAAAACTTGAATAAATTTGATGATCACCATCTTTCATATTAGACGAGGCCCACGGAAAAAAATTACCAAGTAAAATACCAATTTTATTTGGTAATTTCCTATTACCAATCTAGTAATAAAATGTAAGATACAAAGTAATAGAGTTAGATTTCCTAATGTAGTTATCCTAAGACTTAAACTGTTCCCCAAAGATAGAACCATTCTTCTAAAACTTTGTTTTTCCAGAGGGTAAAGACATCTACATAAGCTGTATGAATAACATACTGCCTAGAGATTTAATATTGGAAAGTTAGCTCTGTTGCTTGTTTCATTTGGAGAGAGTATATAAGCCTGGCAATTAAAAAGCAGGAACTTTGGAAATGGCCGTCATCGTCATCTTCCGTTAATTATCTGTATAGTCTTCTCAAGATTTAGCGTTGAGGCCTTTGCTCTGAACCTATGGAGCCAGACTGGAAGCTGTCTGAACCCATGGCCAATTATATTTGGATCACCTAAGCTAATTAACAAACATTTTCTTAAATATCTTTGATCTTTACAGCCCTCAGTAACACAACTTTCTTACTGCTATCACTCAACATGGACTGGCTCAGAGAAGCAGGATTTTTTCTTGCCAACAAATCTAAGATGTGATGTGTCTTGCCCCTTTCCTCCTCCCCTTGCTTCTGCCCCAGTGTGCCGTGGCTCTTTTGGCACATCCAGGATTTCCCTGGTTTTGTCCATTAATGCTGCAGCAGCCATCACATGTGGATAGGGTTCCCTTTGTATTTGTTAGTCTTGTTTCATCTGCAAGGAGAGGGTGCCACACACTATTCCTCCCAGTGTTTCTTCCTTTTTCTTCTCTGTCGTTCTCTCAGGCCTAAATTTAGCTTTGGCTTAAGCAACCTAGTCTTCGACTTCAATCATGCACACTTTTTCCTGGACTAAATTTGGCCTTCTGTCTTGCCTGTGTGGGACATTAACACTTTTAAAATAACAGAGAAATGTCATTTAAATGGACTGAACTCTATGGCAATTTATAAATCTCTAGTTGTAACTACCTGAGGACAAGTTAATAGATTATGCCATTTGATTCCTCTGACTTCTTGGCACAGCTGCTTGGGCTATAAATCCTCACAGTGGTGAATAGTTAGTTTCCAAATCCTTAATGTGCTGTACTAGGCAAAAAGTTTATAGAACGATGTTAAGGAAAGAAAACATTTAATGAGATACTAAAATTGATGTACTTGCTCACCACATGGTGTAGTCTTGCAGGTGAATCCAAAAGCAGGAAAACAGAGACAGAATTGAGTATTTGGGGGGAGCAGGAGAGGGGTCTGTTAGTCTTGTAAAGGCTTTGGTTATCCTACAAAGGAATCTGTCCTTTCTTACCATCACAATAAGGCATTGACAGCTGTCAGAAGGCATAGTATAGAGGGTATATTTGCCGTACTTAATAGTTTAGGAGGTGACAAATTGATTAAAGGTGAAACTTCAAAAATGCAACATCTGAGACGTAAATAGTCTTTGCGTTTGAGAACGCATAGCTGCTGGACAGTTTCTAGGATTGTTCAATACCATCCATAGCAATCTTGACTTTCTGATCTAGCTCCCAAAAGAAGGAAAATACTAATTTTCAAATATATAAACAATAGGCATCTCAGTGCAACCTGAGATTGTCTCCTATCAACTATATAATCTTTATATTCTAGATTAATAAACACTTCAGCCTTGGAGTTTATTAGTCCAAAATGTATTTGTTACTTCATGACTTCAAACCCCCGCCAGTTATCATCTAATTAAATTGCAGTACTGTGCATGCTATCTTTGGGGATGTATTAATAATGAAATTATCTTGTGAAACAGTAATTACATACTTTGAGCATTCTTTTCCATACTTTTTTTTCAGAGTCTATGCGATGAGTGGGGCACACAGTGCTCCATTGTTTTGAGCTCCTCCAAACTCTGTAAGTATCCAAGAATAAGCAGATTTTTTTTTTCCCCTCTTAGTAAAAGAGGGAGAGAAGTTTGTGCATTTTTGTACTTGGGAAAGGGAAGGACCAATACCACTAGGCTAGGAACAGTTATGAAACGTGATTGTGCAAGTAATTTTAGCTCATGTTTTCTCCCCACTCTTTGAGGAGATTACTCACAGGAATAAAACCTACTTATGGGATCTTTTTTGTAAGGCAGTTCTTACTGTAGTTGCCAAAAAATGAAGACCACCACTTTATTTGCAAGAGAATATTCACTTACGGGACTTCACTAGTGATGTCGATTTGAAAAAAGGAAAAGTCTTAAAGCCTTCCTAAGGAGAGAGATTTACTTACAATTTTTTTCAGTGGTAAGTGTACTTACTATATTCTAATTTATATATATATTGGTTTTATTTGTGCTTGTGCTTTATCAAGGTTGTCCTCCCATCTTCTCGTAATACACTGGATGATTGTGTACTGACAAGATTTATTTTGCTCATTTTTTTTTACTTACTACAGAATAAGGTATTCTGAATCCTGGTGTGCACTTCCTCTACAATGAAAGAAGCACAAGAAGCAAAACAGTTTGCACATACCTTCCATGTATTTTTTAAGTATTTTATCTCTCTAGTTCAAGTACATCTGTTGAGCAATAATATGAGCACATACGTGATTCTTGTTGACATAGGCTCCTGCTCTACCTGACAGAAGTGGGGTTTTATTCTCTGTTGTACTTCCAGATGCTGTAATCCAGAAGTTTGTGTTTTCAGGATCCATGTGTCGGTGGACTGTCCTGCTCTATGGCTGCTGTGTTGTCTTGTCATTTGTACGGCCTTTTGGTTGTTTCACTGCAATTACTGTGGCTATGCAGGTATCTGCGTTTAGAGGGAGGGCACTTCCCATCAGTTTCCTCACTGAATCTTTTAGGTCTTTCCTGCATGAGAAGTGTTTTGCCTTCTCCCTAGTTTTCTGCTCTACAAGTTCTACAAGGTCTGCAGCCTTACTGGAATTACATTGCAAAGTTACACTTTTGTGAAACATGCTAATATTCAGACCATATCCAGTACTTAACGAACGTCAATCAATCTTCCAGAAAATTATTTATTTAAAGAAGACCTTTTTTGACTAACCCTGCTAGAGCTTTTGACAAATGGACAAATAAAACCCAGTTGTATACTGGTCAGATCATAGAATTCTTATTTTTTTAAATATGATGTTAAGTAGTGGTCATTCACTTCATACAAAGGGATTTGATTCAACTTCCAGCTAGAACTCCATCTCCACTCCTACACTGCAGTTGCAACTTAATGCTTTACTTGCATTTTGCAGTCATTCTGGGGCCAAGTTTTCAAGTCTTCCGCATTTGGATTCTTTTCTGTTTCACTGTAGAATCCTGCAAGACTTCTGCGAACAGAAAGGCCCATTGTGTTTGAAAGCAGATAGCATTTCTAGTACCTAATGCCTTCTAAACCTGGTTGGTTTTGAGTATCCAAGTAATAAGAGTGACTCAAAGCTTTAGCCTCTTGAGCATATGAAAGCTTAGGACTTCGGAAGAACAATGGACATCTTATTAAGCCATTGTTATAGTACTTTCCCTTCTGACCTAGTGATGAGTAGTCAGCCCTTTCTGAGACAAATATGAGTGAACTAGCCAACAAAGACAATAACATAGGTACAATTGTTACTTTCCGGCTTGTTACAGTAAAGCTTTACTTTCACACTGTGTTGTATATATGGCTTCCAGGAGGTTGCAAGACAATTCACAAAAGATATTCTGATTTCTGTGTTTCCAATACGTTCCAATAAGATACTATTTGCTTTATCCAGTAATTTTCATATGCAAGAAATCACAGTGATTCAAATCAGACTGTTTACATGGATGAGTGTTATTCTTTGAAAATAAAGAATGCGTGACAAGCTTCTGTATTTTTGTGAATAGATTTTTGTAAACTACAAAATAAAATGTAATTATTGTATGAAACACATATATTACAGAATCTCAAATGACTTTATCAGCCTAATGTCAAGGAATTTACCTTTTGAGACTGAACAGTCTTGTGCTCATTGTCTTAGTAAAAATGGTGTCTGATACCACTTGGCCAGATGGAACAAAACATTCTTTCCATTGTATTAAATAGCAAACATCTGCAAAGAATAATTATATTTATGAGATATTGCTCAAACATACTTTTTTTAATTGCTCGGGATTTATTACTGGTATGTCCACAAAACTGCAGAATGGTTAAAGGTTGTGTCTTGCCTGTGCTGTCACACTAAATTGTTTGTCATTGGTGTCTAATCTGCAAACTTCAAAATTAGACACCTTTCTAATGTTTTTCCTGATGTGAATAAATTCACTACAGAATACTCCCTGAGAAGGAGGTGCTTGTTGTCAAGCAATTGTATCAGATGAAACGTGCAGAAGGGTAATATAGTTTGAAACTATTTTACCTAATTTATAGGCATGAAGCCTGAAGACGAATTCTGGGAATTGAGGGAAGGCAAAAGATAGTTTTGGGGGTTTCTTAATATTTTTTTGTTCTTCTTGTCCTGGGTATTTTGCAGTAATTGTTTTGAGTCTGTAAGTTCTCAGCTTATGAAAAACATTATTGCTGAAGGTATAAAGAAGACGACATTAAAGCTTTTGCCCACTTACAGCAATTACTCTGGAGACAAACACGACTCAGAAGACAAATGTTATAAGCTACCTGTAAGTTCTGGTTCACAAAACAGGTAAGGAGCCAGAGATACTTCTGAACTTGCAAATGAAATTTATTCTCAATGTAATGGTTGAGCTCATTATCTGCTGCTCTTTCTAAATGTAAAGTATGGAGTGAAATGCCTATATATTCTATATATAACAGCTGATATGTTTTCTGCATTCCTGTGTTTTCCTAAAAAGTCATGGATAATCAACTTAATTTAATGTGCAAAATATAATGCATGGATGAATTCTGATACATATCACTTGCCACGTCTGTGCTGTTATGAGAGGCAAAAACTTCCAGAAAAGAAACAGCAATGAAAATCTTCCTGATAATTTTCTCATCAGTTTTTCTCCAAGGACATATCTGTAGGTGGATTCTACAGACAGGGTTTAATTTTTTTTCCCCCTGAATGGCTGGCTCTGTATGTGTCAGTTATTTTCTCATGGTCTTTCTTGCTGTATTAGAAATCAAACCTACCTTATCACTTCAGATGTTCAGTCCCTATAATCTTAACTAGGAAAAGCCAATCTGAAACATTTACTTTTCAGACTTTTTTTTATTATTTAAATGTATGTTTAAAATAATTTTTAAAAATCCCTGCGTGTATTACAAGTAACTCTCCATGTTATTACTGTTGTGAAGCAGAACAGGCAGGAACCAGCAGCATAGACAGATGTGATTGTAACAGAGGTTAACATTTTATAAGTAATAACCTGGGTGTAATGAGACTTATGGTCTTAATTAACTCTTAGAATGTTTTTAACACAACTAAAGTAAATAAGTTTAAAATCTAATTTATTTGTCCTAACCCTATCAGTTTACTTTTTGCCTTGCTTATTTTGGATGACAAAAAACAAGTCAATTTTTCTTAGATTTTAGAGAATTTCTCACAGAATAGAGTATCTATAGTTCTAGCAAAAAGGGAAATTTGTATGGGTAAAAAGGATGAGTGATAATCCTGATTGGGTGGAAAAAAATCAGTCTGTGAGGTTAGATTTAGTTCTATATTAGTCTATTCCTTTCTTGGAAATCCATACTTTTGCCAGAATATTCATCAGCATTATGTAGACTGACAAAATCTGGTCATAGTATTTCAGATAGTTGGTGTATCCTTTTGCTGGAAAGAAACAGCTGGATATTTTCTGTCATAATGTGACCAATCCACCTCTGTTGTTGTCATTTTAATTGCTGTGGCTGTTTTTTTAAGTCCTCTACAGAAGGTCTTTGTAGTGACAAGCGAACAGTTTACGCTTCATAAGCAAACATAAAGAATGCTGCTGCTAATTGGAGAGGGAGTAATGCAGTTATGATTCCATCAACATTTAAGTTACATGGTTAAAGGACACATTTTGGTTGTGTTTATGTTGCCACATAAAATTTTACTCAGGGTGAATTTGGTGGGGAAGATTTTATAACAGAAAAGACTAATTCTAGGATTAGGGGGAAGGGAGGGAGGGATAGAAGTTAAATTTTTCTAAGCCACATATGCAATATTAAAGATCAGCATTTTATTACTCTTTTTGTTTATTATAACTCTTAATTGCTTGTGGAATAGCTTATCTATGAAAATGGAAAGACTCTGTCACAGCCTCAAAAAAGCTCACTTTACCCTGCCCTGAAGAACTGTAGGCAGTGTTTCATGCTGAAGAGGACTCTTCAGAAGTCACCAGTTTCACAAAGGAAGTAAGTTATTCAGTAATTTAGTCTTTTGGGTTTTTTCCCTAGATATTCTGCATGTTGTATCCGTAGACGTCCCAGCTCCTAAATGTCTGAAGGACCTTGTTTTAAACCTTCCTTCTTCCATAAATTACATTTCCTTGGAATACTTGGCTGTGGATAATAGTTTTACAGTTACATGCCCAAAGTTGTTTCCTCTTAATGCTAATTTTTTTTTTTTTCCTACTTACATCCCTTTTCTCAGGTGACAAAATGTCTGGAGCCTCATCTTGAATAGTCTTGGGAGGGCCAAAGGTGCTTCCTTTTCCAGTTCACTGGCTAGCTTGTTGGGTTTTAGAAGATACAATTTTTAGCATCTAAACAGGGAAATCACAGTTATTTACATGAAAAAATCATAGAGATGACAGGGCTTCCCCCCCAAAACACTCCCTGTGTAATTGCTGAAGACATTCCAAGCCACTCTAACAAAGTGTACTGTCTGCCAGTCATTATGCTCTTCTTGGAAGACCATCTGTTGCACTTCAAATATGTAAAGGTCTGCTATCATTTATTGCACTAAACAAATCAGTTTATTTGTCTGGCATGCTGTAACTCATGAATGTGGACTAAAGGTAGTTTCAGCTGCGAAGTGCAGGATGTTCTCTTTTGTTTGTACTATAAACAACAGGTACTCATTCATCTCAAATTTCAGAAGACAAACTAATTTCAATGCTTTTGAATAATTTCAATTTATCTGGCAACAAATTGTTAACAACAACAACAAAAAAATCTGAAATCTATTTTCCCTTAACTCACCCAGAAGCACATTGCAAGATTTTTGCTTCTGGTGAATGAAACTTTCCATTGTAGTGGTATGCAGATTTGATATATACTGACATTTGAATTAAAATTATTTTAACTAAATTCTTTAATTAGCTTATTTTTAACTGAAACTAGTAATTCAAAGAAACTTTCAGTGGTAAAAAATAGAGTCAGCAGCTAGAAATGTTAGAACCTTTCTTCTGATGAGTGTGCATCTTTTACAAGGATGTAATACTTGGTTGTACAGTCTTTATTTATATGAGTTAACTAGGATCCTTTCCATGAGTAAAAAAGGTGCAAGATCAGGCATTAAACGATCATTTGTTTTGTTTTTCCTGCTGCAGATTTAAAGAGTATGTACAGTCAGTCATCTCAAATTGGAGAAAATAAGCATTGTATTTTCACAGCAGAGAAGTTCTGTTCAGAGATTGCCAACCAGAGAAATACATAACAATTTCTGTCTGATTAGGGAGTGGTCCTATCTTTTTCTTTTTCCCTTCTCCTTACTGCATAGCAGCTAACGTTCTGATCAGAAGTAATAATATGTTAGATCTTGAATGTCAGTAGCCCCAGAGATTCTGACAAGACTATTCATGTGCATTCATATGTCTTAACCAAAGCTGACACTAAAGAGAGCAAGAATTCTTATATTCCTCTTTTTATTGCTGTGCATTAAACTCAAATCTTATCTTAGAGACCTCTGATAAAAATGACATATTCACCTTTGAAAAAAGCATTCTTGCAAAATCTAAACAAGGCAGCTGAACATCAATATGGCACGGAGCAGAGTCTCCTGTGAAAACTCTCAGTGCAAATCTAAATTATGTTCTACACCACAATTATGGACACCTTACAAATGCTGTAAGATAAATACTAATGGGAAATAAACAGTGCCCCTAATCTTATCTCCTATGGGGGCTTTGCTATTGTCATTTTTAATTAAAAAGTAAGTGGTCTTCTAATTTCTTGAAACTATATGGCATGCCCTTATAGGAATACTTGGATTCCGGTAACTTGAGCTAGTTGTTTTCTGAGAAACACATGCTGTGTAAATACTGTGCTGTACCTTTAACTCTGGACATATTTATATACATACTTGTCGTATGGTGTACAGTACATGTTTGGGCAACTTTGCAGTGATCTGATCATATTGTTAAAGCCAGATAGACATTTCTTTACAGCAATGATATTTTTAATCTTTTTAAAATTGTTTGGTAGTAGTGACTAATGCAGACTAGGTGGCTCTGGGCATCTAGCCATTTTTAGGTAGTTTAATTTGTTAAAAATTATCTTTCTTCCCACCCAAATCCCCTTGAAACTGTTTGGAGAAGAGAACTGTTGAACAGTTGCCAGAAATAAGTCCTGCTGAGACCTCTGTATCCTCCTGATAGAACCGTCGGTGCCAACTGGAGACTGACTGGCATGAGTTTGAACTCTATACTACTTGATATATTTGCTTCACATGGACCAATTACAATAATTACTGCCTCTGTAGCTGAAGTTTAAGCATTCAGTCTGCACTTCATACCTCAGGTTGTTGGCAATATGTTCAATCCTATAACCTCAATTTTCTTTGAACTAAATAAGTAGAAAATATATACTTTGAAAAATTAGGAGAGTGTCTTAATGGAAATCAAATGCTAAATAATGTCATTGTTTTTCATGTTGCTATTGTTCTTAAGCTGCATTTCTTTCTTTTTAGTCTTTACTTCTAAAAGGTAGCATCTTCTTTTAAGTTTGTCTACAGAGATTCACTAGGAGATGCTTTAGTCCATTGACTGTTTATATTCAACAGTGGAATATCTTTTAATGTGAATGAAAAAGCAATAAAGTCTTACTTTTTGTTTTGATGCTTTTAAAAATATCATTATTTCTGTCAAAATAAATACTTTTGATTACAGGGGAAAATCATCTCTCTCTTACTCCTTTTGGCTAGATGTTTCAATGTGACTATGTGAGAGTGTAGGGATATTACACCAGGACGAGTGACTAGCCCAGTTAACTGCCCAGTTCCTAACAATTTAGTTGGTTTAAATCTGATGCAACGGAGATTATCTCACCCCCGCCCCCACTACCGTTGTCTTTCCAAAAGACTAGTTAATTTTTAAATTGGAACAATAGCATTTTTTTAAACTGGTGAAGTTTATATACACAAAGATGAACCTAAGATCGAGCAGGAACTTACTTGACTGTATCTTTCCTAGTATGAATGCACTGCACAGTGTATATACTGAAATTGATATTAAAATTTCTTCATGCAGTTTCCCTCTAGGGAGAGGAAGAGGGAAGGAAAAGACTGCATGTGACAGATGCTAATTATGCAGCTTAATGCACTTCTGGAAGTTGCAGAGATGAGAACTATATAAGAACCTATCTGAAAAATAGAAAGCATATTTTCAATAGCATTTTTTCCACAATGTTTTTTTTTAATCTGCCTCCTCCCCATTTTTTAAGGAGGCTTTATTTCCCAAATAGCATGTACACTATGCAAAGGGCAAGCTATGTCTCAGGTCCAAAATTTGCCAAAAATGGATGTGACTGTTACCCTGTGTGTCTTACTGTTATTTAGTGCTGTACATGTACATGGGAAAGCTGGTGGCTTTTAGGTTCTGTAATTCAGATACGAAGCAGGAAGGGAATGACTCTTAAAAAAACCTCTAGTTGATGTGCTAGTTTTCTTTCCTCTTTTGTCAGTATTTTATTAATTCTTTATCCTGTATTTATGTTTACTGGAAGAATTATGTTCTGCACTTGACTGTGCTGGGATCCTATGTAACTATTTTGACTAATATGCAAGTACTAATGAACCGGATCTCAAAATGCATTTTACGAATAAGTAAACTGAGCCACAGAAGCTGGGTTCCTCAAAACTGTGAAGTGAATCGATGCCAAAACCAGTGTTAGACACTAGATTAATCCTCTCTTCCACACGTTGAGCTGTGCTGTTTCAGGCAAAAGAAATGGATTCTCAGCTAGTGAAAATTTGGTGTCATCCTGTAATCAATGGGGAAATGCAAGTGTACATTTGCTGTGCATCAAGCCCACACTGAGTCATCGTACTGGATTTCCGTTCCCTCTACCAAATCCCAGTTTTACCAAAGGATACTTTTTCCTTTTAGAGGGAAAACCATACCAGTTTTTGTCTACTAATGCCAGATGCTGCTTTCTTTTATTTCCTTCAAAGCACTGGATTTCTCCTTCGGGAGGTGTGTCTTAATAACATCTCTCTGCGCAGTGAGAGAATCGCTCTAACGACCAAAGCGGCGCGCTGAAACTTTGGAGGGCCTTCGCGTGCCCCTCGGCACCCATGGCAGCGTGGAGGAGAGGGTTCTGAGCGCCGGCGCAGAGCAAATCCTCCTCACGCCGCGGTCCTCGTCTGCAGTCACCACGGAGAAAACCATCTGTTCCTCTTGGAAAGGGGTTTGGTTCCACACGCCCTCCCCCCGCATCCCGGCTCCGTCCCCAGCTGCCGTGTTTTGATGAGCAGTGAGGGAATGAATCTCCTGCGTTAAAAATACTCTGGTTCTATTTAGATAAAAAGAAGAATCTTGCTGGCCTACACTGACATACAAAAATAGTCTTAGTGTGAGTAAATCTTCAAAGTTTCTCTTGGTGAAAATATCTAGCCTCACTTTTTTTTTAAACTTATCATATACATTTATTTATAGAGTGTCCTTCTTTCCTCCTACTCTATCAAGACACTTGCAGAAGGTTGCTGCTCGTCTTGTTCTTGAGTCCTGAAATAATTTGCAGGGCCTTTGAAACATCATCATGTTGCATAGTTGTGATGCAATGTGCTGCTGTTGCATGAACATATCGTATTTTAATGTGAATGTCATGTTAGCTGAGACATTCAAGTCTGTCTTTTACTTTAGGCACTTTACATTGGTTTGTATTTTCACTTTAACTTTGCAGTCAAAAAATTCTGTATATAGTAACTTAAAATTTTACATTCTACATGCAAACCGTTGCATAGAAAATTAATATGTAATATGAGAGGATTAACAAGATGCATATACTTTCCAAATATCTCTTAAAAATAGCTTTCACTGTCACTGTAGCATCTTAATTCTGAGTAATCTCAAAGTCCTTCTGCAAATCTGTGCATACAGTAACAAGAGACACCACCTAGTTCATCCTCACAAACTGCACAGTATGTATCTGTGCGTGAAAAAAATGGAATTTTGGAGTACAGTTTTGCTCCAGCAGATATGATGTCAGTGGGACTAGCGAAAGCATTGATTTCTGAATACTTGCATATCTTTTTAAAAAGATCCTTGGTATGGAATTTGCTCCGCGGTGCAATGTGCCAACACAGCATTGAGCACAGATCCCGGGAAACCTCTGCCAAGAGGTGAAATCTGCGGACGAGGAGCCAGGGCGAGTGTTTTCTTTGCTGGTGGGACAGCCTGTGCCCGGACTTTGGCCCCGGGCTGACCAGCAGTGGTGGATGCATGAGGGACGCCTCCTGCACAGCCCCACGATGATGCCCACGAGTGTATGGGAGCCGCGACGGCCCCTGGCGTGGGGAGCGGTGACATTAGGGGGACAGCCAGCCCCGGGGCCCAGCAGCCGCGGGCCTGGCGCCGAGGCGGGACTCGAACACACAGCCCCGCTGCCGCTGCGCCCAAAGGTGCGGCGCAGCCCGCTGCGGCCGCTAGATGGCGGCCTCCCAACGAGGAAGGCGGGCGGCTCTCCAGCGCCGGGGACGCGCCTGGCGGCCGCGCCGCGCCGCTGCACCCTCCTTCCCCCAGCAGCGACGGCGGCCATCGCTGTGCAGGCCCACGTGACGGCGCGCCGGCCAATGAGAGCGCGGCAGGGGGGCCCCGACTCTCGTCCCTGTGGCCGCCATTAAAGAAAAAGGGGCTCGGAATTAAACGGGAGAAGAATCCCCCCTCCCCGCTCCGGCCGCGACGCGACATGGGGGAGACTCGCTGAGGGGGAGCTGGCTGACCAGGATGCCGCGGCCGGGCAGCCGCCGACAGAGGCACCGCTGAGAGGAGGCGAGGAGGAGACCCGCCGGCGGGGGCTTCGGGGCACCGACTCCGCCAGCAGCAGCAGCGGCCGCCGCGTCCCTCTGTCTCGGCGCACGGCGGCGGGGCCGGGAATTGTGGGGCTCCGACCCCTTTCCCCGCGGCCCTTCCGGCTGAGGAGAGCCCGGGGCTCGGCCGCCGCCTCCCCGCCCTCCCGAGGAGACCTCGGGGAGGGGGCCCTCCGCCCACTGCCCCCGCGGGGACGCCGCAGCGGGGCGGCGCGGAGCCTTCCCGCGGCAGCCGCCGGCTCGCCGGCCCTCCCGGAGACCCCTCACCTGAGGAGAGCGGGGGCCCCCGCCCCGCCGGGGGGCGTCTCGGGGCTCGCTCCCCTCCCCCCGCAGAAGAAACCGCTCCGTTTGAAGGCTATCCTTTTATATTTTTCTTCCCCCCCCGCCTTTTTTTTTTTCCATTTTTTTTTTCCTTTATTTTTTTAAGGGACCAGCCTCGCAGCTGGGCTGATCACTCCCCGCCTCGCTTCCCCCCCCCCGCTCGAAGGGGTCTTGCGGGGTTTGGCGCGGTGGAGGGGGCCCTCCCTGCCCCGGATCCCCCCCCTTCCTCCGGCTCTCGGCGGTAACTTGGCGGGGTCCGGGCTCCCCTGAAGAGACCCGCCCAGCCGTGTGGACTTTGTGGGGCTCCCTCGGCCCCGGAGGACAGCTGGGGCGGGGGGGGGGGGGGGGGGGCGGCGAGCCTCCCTGAAGACACTCTGCGATTTACCCCTTCCTCCTCCGCCGAAAAGACTGGGGATCGGCCTTTGGGAGACTCCTCCATCCTTCCCCGAAGAGACTTCGAGGGTCACCCGCAATTTCCTCCTTCCACCCCTCTCCCCCTCCCTCCTTTCCCCACGGAACGATTTTTACCCAACGGAGGATATTTTGGTTTCGCCCTCTCTGCGAAGAGTGTTTCTTTTTGAGGAGGGGGGGTTTCCACAGGGGAATTTAATCCCCCGCTGGGCTGCTAAGGAGACTTTTGCGGCCTTTCTCGCTCAAGGAATACCTTCCCCTCTCTTCTGCCCCCGCAGATGTTTTTTTGGGGTACACCCCAGGAAATTTTTCTTGTCCTGCCTTTACGAATTCTTCAGACTCGCCTTGCTTCTGGCCCCTGAAGTTTGTTTTTATGATTTTAAATTTTAATTTATTTGGAATATTTTTGGAGCAGGGGAGAAGAATCTGACCCCCCCCACACCCTGTTGCCCTCGGACTCCGAAGAGACGAGCCTGGATTTTTCTCTCTCCCACAGCCAATCCTTCCCAGTCATTCCACAATTTGCCCCTTTCTCATCTGATGACTAAAGAAACAGGAGGAAGAGGAGGGAGGTTTCTGGATTAATTGCCCCCACTGGATTATTTATTTTTTCCTACTTCTCTTGCTTGGCATCTGAGAAGAGAGGAAGGAGGGATGTCAACTGATTTTTACCCCTAGCCCCCCTGGATTAATTACCCCATTTTTATTCTCTTGTTGGATCAATTACCCCTTCACCTTACCTCCTCTCCCTCCCCTCCTTACGCGAATGAGAAGACAAGAGGAACAGGGAGGATTTTGATCTTAATCTCCCGTCGTTGGATTACTTACCACCTCCCTCTTTCTGTTCTCCCCTTCCACGGCGGCTTTACCCCCCCGTTTGATATCCAGAAGAAGAGAAAACGTTCCGAGCCTCTCTTTTTTTTTTTTTTTTTTTTTTTTAAATTTTTTTAATATATTTTTTTACCCTCCCCTCTCCGATACCACTCTCCTCCTGGGTTATTTATCCTGCCACTATTTCGCGTGCGTGTGTCTGTATGTAAATCCCTTATTTAATTGTATTATTATTTGTGCGTGTGCATAGTCCCCCCTCCCCCCTTTCCCTCTCGGTGTCTGTCTCTCTCTCTCTCTCGCTCTCTCTGTCTGTCTCTTTCTTTCTTGTCGGAGGCTGTGGGATAATGGCGTGTGGGTTGTGGCTGTGAGGATGAGTTCCTGCTTCGTGCCGAACGGGGCCAGCCTGGAGGATTGCCATTCCAACCTCTTCTGCCTGGTAAGTGTCGGCCACCGGCACACACACGCACGGTAGACATAGAGTGAAAGAGAGAGGAGGTTTGGGGGAGGGGAGGAAGGGGTAGTGGAAGCAAAGCAGCCATTTTTAGCATAGCTTCTGTTGGATGAGTCCTCAGAGTAGGCCCTGCCTGGAGCCAGCCAACTCTCCCATGCCCCTCTGGTTCCCCCTCCATCGCTGTCTGTCTAGCCTTGCCCCTCCCTCCGCTTTCTTCCTGGATAGTATCTTCCCTGCAACTCGCCTTTTCCTTCGCTTTCCTTGCCTGCAACTTTTCCTCCTTTCTCCGTATCTTCCTATCTCTGCTGCTGAACGTGATATTTCTCGCAGGAGGTAAGGAGATCTGCTGCTCCTTCTTCTTTCAGCCCCACATCTCGGGGAACTTTCTCTCTTCTCTCCCCACTCGTGACATCCCTGACAAATCTCAGCCAAAACCTCTCTTCTTCCTTGCTTTTAAAGTGATCTCTTTTACTGCTTGTTTTTATTCTGGAGGTCTGCTTTTGGTGATGCGCTCCCTGTGAAGTGGTGGTATCTTATGTTTTGTTGTGCACCATTTTGTAGTCTTTTTAAACCCAAGTATGAAATCGTTCAAAGTGTTGATTTTGGTAGATCCCAAAGTAAATTTGATTTAACTGGACTGTGATGCAGTTCTTGGTGGCTGTGCCGAGCTCTTGTATCTGCTTTTTAATGCAAATTAGCTAATGTTAGCTGACTGCTTGATATTTATTATCCTAGAGATTGTTATAAGTAAAAACCTGTGCCAAGCTGTTGTACTAATATTTTTTGGATGGAGGGAAATCTGGACAGCCTGAACGTGTCTGCAGCCTGCATCAGGCCTGCAGCTCCATATTAGTAGTGCATTTTTAAATCGTAAAGTCTAAAGTATCAACTGTTGCAGACTCCCTACCTTTCATCTAAATTGCTGCTTCTTCTGAAGGTAGGAAGGCTGCCATGTTAGGTTTAAATGTTGCAGTGATCTTTTGTGTGTTGTCATATTGGGAAGAAAAAAAATTAGTAACTTCTTAGCAAATGCCAGCCTACCTTGTTTTCCCTTTTCAAAGAGAACCCAGGGGCAATGCCTCCCCTACGTGCCTTAAGGAGACTGTCCTCATGTGAAAAAACTTAGTGCTAAAATTTGGTATGGGGTTGCATTGTAGATAATCCAGGAATTGTCTATTTCCCATTACATATAGTAGTAACTCTTCTACTTTATGAAGTCAAATGAATTTTTGCCTAGAAGGGGATTTAGTGGATCATAATCAATGTGGACACAAGTCTGATGTGTAATTTAATGATAAAAACAGGATTTAAATTCTTAAAATGTGGTGTGAGAAATGAAAAGTGTGATAGCTCTTAGTAAAATAAGTGTACTTGAGAGGCTTCCTGTGTGAGATGTAGAGAATTTTTTAACAATGGAGAAACTTGTGAAATTTTCCAAAGTAGTAGATGACTGGAAGAATGTATGCTTGAGTTAGATTTACTGTATTACCTATTTCCTTAGAGTAATCCTGGATTGAAAAGGTAGTGTATGCATAAGTAAGCAAAAAGAAAGATGTTCTTTGCTAAGGCAAGTGTTTAGTAGATTGGACAGTTGCAGTCTGCAAATAATTACATTATTCACTTGTCTTTCACTTTTTAAATTTTAAATCAAATCTGACTTTTCTCTCTGTAATCTTAAAGCTGCAGTGAAAATGAACACTCTTGCTTTGCTACAGTTATTAAAGGAGATTTTAAAGCAAGTTGCCTGATTATTTCCAGTTTATATTCTAAGGTACACAAAATTCAGAAGTATGGTTTCTGTTAAATTTTGTTGGATTAATCCTTCCTTTCTTCCTTCCACCTTCCTCTTCCTGTGCCATCATCTTGATATAGCAGGATGTTTCTGTTGGGGATGTGTCTACCCCAGTGTCTGACAGTTGTTCTTTTCCTTCCCTTAGGCTGATCTAACTGGGATTAAATGGAAGCGATATGTATGGCAGGGTCCAACATCTGCCCCAATTCTCTTTCCGGTCACGGAAGAGGACCCTATTTTGAGCAGTTTCAGTCGCTGTCTGAAGGCGGATGTACTCAGTGTTTGGCGCCGAGACCAGAGACCTGGACGCAGGGAGCTATGGATATTTTGGTGGGGTGATGACCCCAACTTTGCTGACCTTATTCATCATGATCTCTCAGGTAGGAGGAAATTAATACCTTCTTTTGGTCAGTGAAAGGATGCTGTTACTCAGGGCTGTCTTCTGCCAGCCCTTAGAAAATCTGTGCTAGATGAACTGTTGTCTATAGATAAGATAAATTTATTGCTACGCTCTAAACCTTTGAGTTTATGGTGGTAGTGGAAAGGGCTCTCGGAAAAGCCAAATTATTATGGCAGCACAGTGATCAAACAGCTACTGTCTGTGTTTAGGTGGTCTTGGACTGCTAGATTTTCAAGAAATAAGTTTTTGCTCCCCAGTTGTTTCTTTTGAAAAAAACAAGCCTATGAATTTTGGCAGCTTCTTCACAAGAAAGCTGTGCCTAAAGCTGTGCCTGTGATTCAGAAGTGATGTCTTAAACATGTTTTGATAAGATCCCTTTTGTTGGGCAATTAGAACTTTCCAATTCAAATAGTAAACCCCATTTTATTATGTAATAAGAATTGTAGAGATCTGGGCAACTCTTGAACTGTATGGAGTTACTTTGATTGGAAGTAAAATCATCGGTGAGAAGCCTTCAAAAGAAGGCATCTGAAACTAGCTTGCTGTTTTCGTGTAAGAATCTCTAAACCTTGTATTTTTATGATTTCTCTCGCCCCCTTTCCCAGTGCTCTGAACCTGTACCTGCTTTCAGACTTAGACTTTTGAAAGACTGACAATATTTGTATTTCTCAATAATGTTGTACTTCAAATTTGGCACCTTGTTTTGAAAACGTTTACTTGTTGATCTCAATTCCCAAAGTAGATGGCTTTCCAGTTGTGTATCAGTAAGGTGATGAAGTTAGGTTTTTAAACTATCTGTGTATGTCTAGTGGTGATACTACGCTAATTCTAGGGAAAAAACAAGTCATATCACTCCAGTTCCCTTTCAAATAATGTACAGTATTCAGATTACTGAAGTGTAAAATGAGACCAAGGTTTGGTGACCTGGTAACCAGAAATTGTTAATGCTGTCTGTGTTTGTGGATAAGCTGAAGAACAAATACGAGTTTGAAGTGCCACTGAGGAAGTTGACTTGAAACAATTTAATAGTGTGTGGAATTTTCATACAAAAATAATATGATCTGAAAAACAATTGATGCACTAAAATGGTGTTTATTTCTTTGAATAATTGACTTCAAAGATTGGGATGTTGCTCGTATTCTCGTCTGTCCTGGAACTAGAAACTTTGCATCTTAAATGGCACTTTATTGTAGGTTGCTTGATATTTTAGTGCATTTAAGGCTTCCTTCTTTTGCCCTATGAATAACCTCAGTCTTGACCTGCAGGGAACATCCTTTGTATGACTGAGATGTAACTTAGACTAAATGCTATTTTTGGCCTGGGCCTGCCCTGAGCAGAGACCAACACTTGTGCGAAAGTATCTATATAAATTTTGTATGCTGTTGCTGGTGGGATTAAATTGAGACAAATATGTTACGTTATTTTTTTTGAGTGGAAGATCAAATGAAAGTTAAACCATTTGGAGAGTGCATTTCTGTACTACCTGGACATCAAAATTACTTGTTTGAGCAATTTTCTTTGCGTTCTCTCTTGAATCTATCTACTAGTGATACAGTGTAGAAGTACCTTTTGAAAATAGTGTTGTTTTGTAGCTGAACTTTTAGATCGGTGTGTGTTTATGCTTTTACGGAATTACGCTTTTGCGCAGGTAGATAAGTATGTATCATCCTAGGTACTTAACTCTTAACCTCTCTTAGGGTATAAGGGAGAGATAGTAGGGGATTAGAGTCTCCCAGCCATGTCTTTGCAATTGTTTTGGGTATTTTCTTTGTTCAGGTCACCTGTGGATATCTGCGCTTCAGTAGAGCTATGCCACACGTCTTGCTGTTAGATATTTTTCTACGTAAATGCTTATCACTCATGAGACTGTTACCTCTGTCTATGGGTAGATGTATCTGACATCTTGGTGTTTGCAGGCATGTTTTTGTCTCCTTTTAATTAAAAGGAGACATTATAACCTCTTAGGCTGTTTTAGTCTGCTTGGCTCTTCTGACCAGAAGTTGATAAAGATATTAATCAGCTAGATTGTGGAGGAGATGGCTGAGGAGTGCCTGCACTTTTTCTCTTACCCATTACACAAAATCTTAATGTGAACCTCATACAAGAAAGAATTATGGCTGAACCCAAACAATGTTATCTGACCTTTGTCATAGACCTAATGGATTTTTTTTTTTATTGGTGGACAATTTCTCCTAGTAATTCACATTGCCCTGTTCTCCCAATGATTGCTTGTTACATTTTCAATGGGAAAGATAAATTACTTCCTAGCAGAGGCTTGTTACCTGCAAAATTGATTGGAAATTGTTTGCTGCTAAAGGTTAAGGTGCTGCCTCATTTAGAACTTTTCTACTCGGTAGGTGAAGAATTGTCCTGAAGAATGGGGCGAGGGAGGAAGAGAGGGGCTAAGAGCAGTCTGTTGCTGCTAGCATGTCCTTTATTGCCTATGGACAGACTTCTCTTGGGGAAGTGGGCCTTGAATGAGCTGTAGTTAGAAATATGCCAGGGCAATGTTAGTAATTTTTGATTTTGGCTTCCTTTGGTGTGAAACTATGCCTGTTAAGGAGAGGTCAGTATTTTGACAGTTTTTGACTTTTTTTGGTGATTTGTAGTTTCAACGAACAATGGACATTCAGTGTCTGGAACACATCTTGATTATCAACCCTCGGGGATTTGAAATATGGCAGCCTTCAAGAATCCTCGTCCCCTACAGAGTGCCTTCCCAAGATCACTCCAAGAGGGAACATACAGTTTTGTGGGCGTACATCTATGCATATCAGATTAAAAAAAAAAATTATATCTCCCTCTCTCTTCAGCCTGTACATTCTAGAAGTTCATTCTTTGCCCTGGAGATATGTTTGAATGCCTGCTACTGGCTATATCCGACTTCTATCAAGCCTTGGTAACTGTCTTGTTGATGGTCAGGGTTTGTTGTTGCCTGGGGGCATGTCAAAAGGAGACTTGTTCAGAGATGCTGATTGATCAGTAATATTGACTTCACTCAATCATTTTTGTTTTCCTTCTTTAGGAAGCTACTTACTGTATGTAATACCAAAAAAAACATAAGTCTGTTTCTACCCTGACATAGCTAGAGGCAGACGGAAGTTAGTGAAATGTCATTTTATCCTCTAACAACCTCAAAGGTTATGTTTTTGTTGTGACATTGAGGCTTGATTATAGTAATTCCTGCAACTCAAACTTTAAAGTAGGACATACCTTCAAATTTCAGAAGGCAATGGTCTCTCGCTGGTCTGATCATCAGTTATTTTATCAGATAGGTTCTTTCATGTTTTAAGTGGTTACCTATACTCTTGGATTTTTTTAAATTGGCAGTAGACGGTTTCAAACCTGAGAACAATTGGGTATGAATTATGTACAAGACATAGTCCCAAAGAAATGGTTACAATTTGATTAATGCTTGGATGGGGAATGCTTCTATATGCCTTTGACCTTCAAATTGCATCTTTTAAATGGTAAGCTACAAGATGCATCTTTTTTGTTCTGGTGTCTATTAAATCTTGTTAATTTACTTTAAAAATTAAAAGGCTTTCCTTGTACCGGTCATATATCAAGTTAACCAGTTTTTGTTTGCTGAACAGTCTTCCTCATGCTTCTGCAAGGGTAAATGTATAGAAGTAATGCTAGTCTTAGCTCCTTGCTGGGCTTGTAGGAGAGCTTTAAAGGAGGAAGGTCTGTATACTGATGCTTGTCTGTTGATACTGTATGGTAAAAACAGCAGCAGTCATGGCAGCAAAGACTTCTGTGTGTTGTGTAGTTCTCAATATATATGCATTATAGATCAAATCCTTGTCTCCAAACAAATCTGTGAATTGGTTGGTTTGTGCTGATGTCAGCACTGAGTGTCTCATTACTTTTAATACAATGGAAACCAGAGTGTGAGCCAGTTATACTGAGGGTTCTGCAAAAAAGCCTGCCAGTTGCAAGTAGTTGGCAAAGTGAGCTTTGAAAATAGTTCAGCTAGTGGCTTGCGTTTTTTTTTTTTTTAAATACCATTTGCTTCCTAAGACTACTTTACTGCTACAAAAAGAGGATGCTTTCTTAAAAATTTTGCACCTAATGTCAGTACAGTGAGCTTAAGCAACTTGTCTGTTGTGGATACCTATGTTCCCGTGTATGTGGACGTTCCTTACTGTGTAGTGCATTGAAGCTTTAGCATTTCTTCAGTCCTCCATGTTAAGAGATGTGTCCACTTAAGCAAAACTGCTGATAAGCATTATGCAAAAACTACTGAAGCAGTCTTTTTAAAACTTCTGTGATTTGGTGTGAGCACCAGCTCGAAGGTGATGTTTAGCTGTTTTCCCTCTTTTCTTTCCTCCTGAACCAC
Organism: Calonectris borealis; assembly: GCF_964195595.1. Classification (NCBI taxonomy): domain Eukaryota; kingdom Metazoa; phylum Chordata; class Aves; order Procellariiformes; family Procellariidae; genus Calonectris; species Calonectris borealis. Next base: position 3,802,543 of record NC_134330.1, on the reverse strand, counting down.
ATGCATGTGAAATACCTGTGGAGTAAGGTGAAAAATACTTTGTCACAGTACATTTGCATCATATTATGTTGGTTATACGTACAATGTCATGTGGATAATATAGCTGTATAAATACGAGCAATGACTAAGGGTAAGATTTAATAATATAAGTAAAATATATCTGCATATGAAATTACTTAAAGACAGTGTGGAGGAGGATATTGGAACGTTTAGCTAGAAAGTTTTTCAGCTTTTCTTTTCTTGTGGCCATGCAGACCAGACCAGCCAAACTTACACCCAAGAAATAGTGAAGGAAAGCTGTTACCTTGTTATCCTTATAAACAGGCATAGCTACACACTTGCAAAAAGGTCATACTTTCATATTTTTAATACTTAGAAAAATATTCTGCTGCATAGAGAAAGCATAAAACCTGTATATGTGATGCTGGTAAAGGACTAGCACAACAAAAACTAACTTGCATTGGTGCTGAATATTTTGAGTATGGTATTTTTGGACAGTAGTCATGTTTGGCTTGCTTCTCAGTTGATAAAATTTTCCAACTATTTTGGATATCTGGAGTGTTGTATCTAGACTCTTTTCAGTGAATGTAGATAACAGATAAAACACTGCTAGAAACTAACTTAAGTTGTCTTACTTGGATTCTTAAGTTGGTATTTTTGAATTGTAGTCCCTTTTTTCACACAAAATCTGTTGCTTCTCACTTACTTTATAAGGGATATAGGTCCTCAAAATTATTTTTCAGTAGGTTAACTGGGTAATTCTTGCTTTGAGCAATTTTATTTAATGTTAAAGTATTTGAATTTAAAAATCTGTTTTTTAAATAGAAAACTTTACTTGAAGTGTTTCTGTCATATTATTATAATACTGCATACAGCAGCAATTTTACACTACTTTGCTTATTATACTTCCCTTGTAATCTGAAGCTTATATAGGGAGTTTGATTGTATAAATCAGTTTTGCATCAGTCTATTTCTATAACTGGCATGCTGTCAAATGATGACAGAAAGGAAGCCTATGAAGGTAAGTAATGCTTCTAAAAGATGCATCTTGGTCATGATACCAAGGAATAGATTTTTCCTCTGTGTAATTGAAGTAATTGGGGGAGAACTGTAGTCCAAAGTGGAGGCTTGACTGTGGTTTGTTTCTTTGCATAGTTTGTTTTAGAGGGTCACTGAGCATTAGGAAGATATTTGTAATGGTATAGTAAACATATTCAGCCTTTTCAAGAGTTGATGCTTACTGGTGTTTTGCTGATGTGTCCAGCTATATGTTAAAAGGAAGAAGGGGGAAAGTCCACATTCTTCAAAAGTCTATTGAAAATGTCATTTTTAATACTGTATATTTATCTGTTGCAGTACAACTCAAGAAATTCAAAATCGGTATTCTTGCAAAAAGCATAACATTAAGCAAAGGTCTGTGTATTTGTTAGCAATCTTTGATTAATAAATTTAAATAATTTATAATAACTTATGACAATAATAATCAGTAAAAATGAACTTTACTGTTTCAGGTGAACTGTATGAAGAATGTAAAGTAGAACATAAAAGTACTGAAAGCAAATAGCCTCCTACAACTGTGTAATTAAAATTGGACGGTGGTAGTATCAAGGAGGTGTTAACTGATAAAAGTTTGCTATTTCTATGTAGGATGAAAATTGCTTTTTCCTGGACATTGTTTCCATTAATTCTTCATTTCCTGATAATTTTTAGCTTTGTTTAAGGGAAAGTCTTTGCTTAATATGTAGTGTAAAGAGGAAGGGAACAAAATTAGTTATTGTGGGATGATACATATAATTATTTGTCTAATGGATTGGAATAAAAGTATGTCACAGAGGAGTTGAGTGGTTTGGACAGCTAAGAGGACTAATCAAAACCAAAATATTTGTAACCCTCAGGTTGCCAGAGCACTTTTGTGGATAACACTTGTCTGAAGTGAAATTGCGGCTTAACACCTTCTTAAAATGAGTCAGCAATTTATTTTGGTTTATTATCACTATCAGATCGAACATTTGAAGTTATTGTGTTTAAGAAAGATTAGAAGGCAAAAGTGCCTCTTCTCTTCCTCTCTCTTTAGAAATGGTTTACTTTGTACAATTTCTGTTAAGTAGGAGGATTTTTCTCGTGTTGAGAAACAACAATTTGAATGAAGAAGAAAAATAGCTGGGAGATGTGAGCAGATGTCATATTTCTCTCCTTCCATCCGCCACTCTAAAAAAGGGGGGAGGGGGGGAATGACTAAATAGACTTCAAAAAGACACAGAACACTTACTGCTATTTTTTTGCATGAATTTGAATAATGTTCTGAAATGAGGGTATCTTTAACTGTCATCTTATTTAACCTTCCCTTTCTATAGCAAGATGCATTTCAGTTTGAACAGGTGGTCTTATTTTGGGTACCAGACGTTCTTCCTGATTGGTAGGCATGCTTACAGCATGCTGTCTTTTTAAATATTAGAGTTTTAACTGTAATTTCCATCTAATGCCTTACACTTTCCCCATATAATATGCTGATCTAAGAGGTCTCTATTTCAGCAATAAACCAAGACAGCTAGGAGAGCTGTTAAGAATTACAAACTTACGGCAAGTCCTTGCATGTAAACTTTTGTTCATAACTTGGTTGTCAGCACAACTATTAATGTTACATGAAATACCTAGCACTTTGTAGTGTCTTCAGGAAATCAAAACCTCTCCTTTGTGTCCATAGTATGATCATCAAAATACAGGCTTTGAATTACACTTCAGTATCTTTGCGATTTCAGCATTTTTCTTCTCACTGATACACTAATATGTCAAAACAAAATTAGGCATAAAGGCTGGAAATAGCTCTTTCCATTTCCTCTTATAATAGGTAATTGATGCAGGGGATGTTCTTAGAATGATTTTTTTTTTTTTTTTTTTTAAAATTACGAGAGCCATATAGAAACCAACTATTTAACCTTTGAAATGGTGTGGCGTTTATTGTGCAGTTAAAGTCCAATATCATTAAGCTTTGTAGTTAATGTTTGCTCTATTGAGCTGCTTGTTTGCCACCAGTTGAGCAGTATGTGCTGAACAGCAGAGCTGCTGGTAGGATAGAGCTGCTCATTTGTGTACGTCCACAAATCTCTGAGCTGGGGAGAAATATGTCCTCTTGGCACAAACATTTTATACCCTTTGACTTTGGACCTTCGTTGCGTTTTGTTACAGACTTCTTACACGATGTTTCTTTAGTTGACTTACTGTATTATCTTTTAGCTTTATGGTTTTTAAAAACAAGTTTTTGCTGAACTTCAAAGTTGGAATAGGGTGATGGGGTGGGAAACTCATGGTGGTGTCTCTTATTTAGGAGGTGCGGTTCCTTGCTTTTCCTTGTCTTTACCGGAAAATTATTTCATGTAATGATTCATCTGTAATGGTGTCCACCTCTTCATTTATAAATTATGGGGCAGGTCTGTTTACTCTTTTTCTGTCCCTCAGAGAAGGATACTGGGAGTAATTTTCTTTAACTCACAATACTGATCTTGAGTGGAAATGTACTTTCATTTGTGTGGAATCTAACAATATACAAATATGGCCACCACCTTCTGGTTGCAATAGTATCTTGAAATTCTTTTCTCTGTCATCTTGGTCTTAAAGATTGTTTATTGTAATAATCTGTAAGTTTTTTTCCCTAAATAAAACTCTTAGGTGTCTGGTTTTCTACATGCTCTCTAATTTAAGAATATTGAGACTTTAGTTAATACTATTGCAACCTTTTAAGCTTGTAAGTGGCTTCCAGATAAAGGTGAAGGGGCTTATTTTAAAGGGGGATTTAAAATGCAAGGACTTGGCTGTATTACTGAGGTTTTCTGTCCATTGAGCAAACCGGTGGAAAGCTATTCGAACCAAAATCCTCTGTGAAGGAGAGGTGAACAGACAGGTCGCCATTGTAAGGTCCTGTTGTAAAGAACTAAACCTGAACCCAAGCCTTGCTTCTTGGAGGTGTGCAGAGAAGGCATGAGGGGCAATGAATGTGAGATACTAGCAACCTGTTCTAACTTTGAACTCTGAGTGGGGGTTGGAGCGGATGACCTCCACAGGTCCCTTTCAACCTAAATTATTCCATGAGTATCCAGAGACTGAAGTAAAAATATGTCTCCTTATCTATGTCAGACAATCTTCTAGTCTGCTGCTACCTGGAGTATAAAAGCAATGGCATTATAAGAATAACTATGCTAGGTTAGTCCAAGGAGACCAGTAGCAGATCCTTAGAGATATATGTAAAACATGATATACAAGGCATTATAGCCATAAAGATAAGACCTGATTGCCAGTAATTTAAGGACAGGATCTCGAGTTTTCTTATATTATCCTCCATATTAGTGTGTTGCTGCGAATGAACAATATCACATATATTCTGAGAGATACTACAGGAACTTTCAAGTGTCCCTCATTTTATTTGTGTAATGTAATTGTAATGCCATTGTAATTCTTTGGAGCAGCGCGTATACTTCTAGGGCCCGTAAACTATGTTCAAACACTGGTTATGCGCCAGAGTGGTTGAAGAGATTATGGCTTCTTGTAATGAATCTTGCTTTCCAATTTGGCAAATCAACTTGACTTGTGTAAGTTGGATTCCAAACTGTGTTTGATTTGTAGGGCACGTAAGATCTCAGTGTTTCGTTTCAGAATCCTATCAGTATGAACTGGGCTTTGTCTTTCTGCTTGCTGTTTTCCTCTTCTGTTCTGTGTGTAGATCAGAAAGGAGGACTAGCCTGCTTAAATATCTTTCTTTTTTATTTTGAATTAAAAAGAAAATATGCAGTTGTGAGAGTCTTCTGAGGAGAATCACATTGCTCTTACCAGTTTTCTGAATCTGGGTATTTTTTTTTTCCCCCTCCTCTAGCAAATTGATGAACATTGAGGGTCAGTTGATCAATGATATGTGTGCCCAGCTTTCCTCAGTAGCTGAAGACACTAGGATATATTAAAAGTTTGGCTTTGGGCAATTTATTTTTAAGCATAATTGTCAGCTAACTCTTCAGGATAAGTAATTCAGACTACCCAAAACATGAACCACCTTGCAGACAGACCAGTATACAGTGATCTTGCAGGCTGAAATATATAAGGTACTGGTGCTAGTTGTTTCCTTTTCTGTACAAATAGCTGTTGAATCTTTTTTTTTTTCTTGTGGGAGAGGAGATATTTTTATAGCTGGTTACCTTTAGTGGTTATACTATTATAATGTGAGTAAAGTTATTATCTGAATGTTACAGGCTTTTTTTGGTTGCATGTTATATTAAAAGCTGTTATACTGTGAATGTCTAAAAAAGTGGGAGAGAAAAGGATATTGTGATATGTGCATGAAATCGTAGGATGGAATTCAATGCTAATTTATTTTTTCCCTTTGCTTTATAGAAGAGGAAGATGGTGTTTGGGAGAATGGACTTTCTTATGAATGTCGCACTCTACTTTTCAAAGCCGTTCACAACCTGTTGGAGAGGTGTTTAATGAATCGGAATTTTGTACGCATTGGGAAATGGTTTGTGAAGCCTTATGAGAAAGATGAAAAACCTATAAACAAAAGGTAGGATGTTTTATTTTGCTTTGTTAAAGAAGTTGTAGGGTTTATTTAACCTTCATGCTAGAGGAAACATTTAATTAAGAGCATTCCATTTATCGTTTATTTGGGAACCTGATTTCTGCTCTTTCTTGTTTTTCTGCCTTTTTGGAGTTCTTCAAAACTTCCTTATGACAAAAGGAAATAATACTAAAGGTGATAGGCAGTCTCTTCTTTACTGGTACTCATATACGGACCATGGATAATAGGGATGTTGGAAAAGAATTCTTCTAGAAACGAAGAAAAGGATACTTGTGTGAAAAGATACCTGCTCTGGACTTGCCAGTATAGTGACTGGGACTAATTCTGAATGTAAATACTAAGAAAGACTCATTCTTTGAGCAAGTGGGATCTAGAGAGCTATTTACAGGCACCACATGGGGTTTGGATAAATTGCATCTTATGGGAGATGCTGAGAAGAGAGTTTGAAATGTCAGCTCCTGGTCAGAAAGAAGGTTATATCTGGGAACACCAGTGTTAAAAGAATACATGTGGCCTCCACATTGAGGGGGAGGAGAGCGAGAAGAGAATTTTTGATCTAAATTGGAAGGACTTCTTCTCATGGTTCTAACGTGGTTTGACACGGTCTATGTTGCCTAGCAATAAATAATGAAATGAATAAAAACTAGGTTAGCTGGAACAAGTTTAATCGCTGTTCCCAAATCAGCTTTTAAAATCCAAAGTAATTTAAAGCTTAGACGATGGATTTTTTTGTGTGATGGTTTTTTTGTGTGTGTGTGTGTGCATGTGTATATGTATGTGTTAAATCTTGCATGCAGGAAATTTTGAGATCAGTGGCTTTGCTTTTTGGGTGTGGAGTTGGCCATTGTTGGCATCTTCTGCAATAAATTTAAACTTGAAAGAAAATTAGAGCTGTTTTGGAGCAAAAGAAGCAGAAGCACATGTTTGTGTATGTTTCTTTAGTAGTTGTGAACTGCTGCTTTTAATTTATGTATAAACTTGTCCTTTAGTTCTAGGCATCTCTTTCTGCACACTGGTCAGGGCAAATGTTTCCTCTCTGGGGTGTCCTTGTCCATCCATTTCTTCTGTGTGTTGTTGCTATAAATCAATAGTAAAGAGTTTACTTTTAACTATTTAGGCCAATATTGTCTTGGCACAGTCTGGGCTTTCCTCATTTGAGGAACTGGTTTTCCAAATTGCCATTTGAAACTAGCATTAGTTATGTCATGGCATCTCTTACAGTAATTCTATAAAACTCTCTACAGCAGCTGGAAAAGCTGATGAAAGCTTTTAAAATAAAATAGCAGTGCTTGTTTAATTTGGAGACTCTGATTCTTTTTCTAAGAAGGTCAGAAGGTCAGCATGCTTGATGAAAATAACTGAAGGAATTTTGTGCTTACCCACACAACAACTTCATCACAAGTAGTCCAGAACTACTGGAAAAATATGTAGAAAGATGTACACAGATCTGTGTAAAACAATTTCTCTGTAGAGAAATCTCAATGTTTCATACCAGCTATCTCAATACCATGTAATATTCTGAGTACTGGGTTTTATGAAATGAAGTGAGGGGAATGGTTAACAGATGCGCATACTCTTGGCGTATTTGGCTCGTCCCTTCTAGGAATATCTGTAATTTGGATAATCTATACTCTCTGGAAAGTTAAGCTGCTCGGAGGTATTAGTTCAGGCCTCTGCTGCTCCCAGCAACTTCCTGTGGGAGAAACCCCAATGATTGAAATAGGTGCTTTGTGTTACCACTTCTGTAGCTAGAAGGTATGTCACTCTGTGATTGAGGAGGAAAAGTCAAGTGGAATGGTTTGAGTGGATTTTGGTCTCTTGTATAAATTGGAATACTCTTCTGGTCAAAAGGGACATTTCTCTCTTGTCAAATATTAAGCATGACACTGCAGCAAAGCATGAGGTCCTAACTCAACGTAGAAGGACTTGCAGCCTGCCTAGAAAATGCTTTGAATGTTGCACCCAGGGTGCTAATATGTTTCTTACTAGACAACTGGTATTAAGGTTTAGTTTTTCTTTGTTCTAGACAACTGTTGCATATTTTTCCTTCCTCAGGATCCATTTAATCAGCAAGACCTATACTAAGTTTATCTTTTTTTGTAGGTGTGGCTGACTTAATTAAAAACCAAAACAAACCACCACCAAACAAACCCCTCTCCAAAGCCATTCTTCTCTTCATGATTATGGATGCACATATCTTAGGAATCAGAACAGTTTTGAAGCTATATTTTTGTCTTTTGGGCACTTTCACCATCTTTCAAGTAACAGGAATAGTGATATTCATAATGCTAATCTCAAAAGCGTATCATACTAGCTTCTTGATGTAGGAATAACAGTGTCTTTTTCAGAAGACTTTCTGTTTCTTCCTCTGTTAGAAATATATCTCTCTATATATCTCCAAAAAGGAGTGCTTTTCCTATGTAGAAGTGGCCACAGATGAATGTGGCAGGTATTGCATCTGTCATGGGGAATAAAGCCTCTTCTGTTCAGGAAGGTTGTAATTGCTTCTCTATATTGCTTGTGTGGATTAAATGTATATCTCCTTCTAAAGGAAGAAAAAAGTTACCTGTGATGGTGTTGGTATATTTTTATTCGTCCTTTCCTTCTTAGAAAACATTGAATAGTGGGAGAAGTACAGGAAGAAACTGCGTGTACCCAAAAATAGGAAAGTTTTGCCCCACTCTGGTATTCCTGCATGAGTGTTGTCTTGCTTCATTTCAGACTTTGTTGCTGTTATCTTTAGCGCCTACTTCCATCCCATATTGTTATGTATGCTTTGCTTTATTTGCGGCTGTTCTTTGCATTAACGTTCAGAAACCCTGAGATAGAATTCATGTGCCTCTATAATTTAAAGGCATTTAGTATACTGAGGATATGAAGTCTGCTACCAGTCTGCTTCAGATCATAGTTTATACTACTCTGCGCTTTGGGGCTTGGCTGGCCACTATATAGACTTGTTCTCTGTGTACTATAACTACAGATTTCAATAAGGTTGGTTGTTCTTGCTGGCAATCTTTAGTTTCAAAGACTTTGATTAGAGACTTTTTGAGTAGTCAATGCTCTTGATGATGGAGGTAACATCTTAACGTGGTTTCTGGAGCTATGGTTGAGCAATGTGCAGGACTTCAGTCCCACTTTTTCACTTTCTTTCTCTTTGAAGGATGCACGGATAGAGCTATTTCTTTCATTTGAAGCTGATCCCATCTGTTTTTTTCTGAGTTCTGTTTGAAAGCATGTGGTTCCAGAATATGTGAGATTTTCTGTTATCTGGTCTTGCAACAAAAAAAGTCAGTCGTGTTGCACTTTTTGTATGTATGTGGTAGTGCAACAGACGTAAGGCTGTGATTTCTAATAGGTGTTTGGCTGTGATGACAGATCCTCAGGCAGCCATGGCTTCCTGTCTGTTGCTCTGTTACTTTTCCTCCTTGTATAAGGTTATATTAAAAAAAAAAAGTTGATTTCATGAGTGCGTTGCATACATTTTAATTTTAAGAGAACAGTTCTTAATGTTCATAAACTGATGCCACTGTGGCATGTGAATAGGTGACCAAGAAAATAAGAATTAGATGGTTTTAAGTGTTCACTGTTTAATGACGTTTAATGATGTGACTCCTAAAACAAACAAACAAACTTATTAAACTAACCTCATATTATTGTTTAACATCTCTTAAAAATTTTGCTATGGAAAAAGTAAAAACCTCAGATATTTGCATTGTGCAACCACGTGCTGCATGTTGACAAGGCTGCAAAGTAATAACTATGATCTGCTCTTCCCTCCCTCCCTCCCTCCCCCTACGTCTCCCCAATCTAAAACCAGCATTGAGAAAAGTGAGACAGTCATGTATTTGGTGAAATTTGATCTGTTAGAACAAGTCACGATTACCATGCCTGAGGAAACTGTCTGAGGTTTTCAAGTATGCTAGTTCCATTCTGTTTATAGATAGGGCAGGAGTGGAGTAGCTAACTCCCTAAAGTGTGTGTGGTGGGTTTTTTGTTGTTGCTCATTTGTAAGTAGGCAATTTTCAGTTTCAGGAATGGGTGATGGGGCTCAGCAGGAGAAGAACAGTAAAATAAAAGACTAAAGGGCAAGTTTTGCTAATGGTCTTAGTTGTAACCAAATAGGAAAAAAAATCATTGCCTCAGTATTTGTCACAACCTTTTTCAATCACTTAAAGCAAGGTAGATTATAGAAGCTCAATAGTGTGGTTTAAATGACTACATATTGAATTACAAAGTTTGGCAGATAGGAATGTCTTTCTCTTTTCTCCTTTCCAACCTATTGTGTTGTTATTGCCATGTTCAGAAATATGGCTGTGTATGCTTTATTCAAAAATCTACCCTATAAATACATGAGACAGAGATTGTGATCTGCTACATCCAGTTGTCTGTCTATTTTTTCTGGTTAGACTGCTCAAATAACAGCCTTTGGATGAGACTTTTTCTCATGCCAGCTGGATATAAAATAGTAGTGTATACCTGGAATAAATATGATTAGGAAACTTGACAAATTAAGCACTATTTTAGATGCAATTCTTTAATGAAGATTAAATCTGACACTCCTAATGAAACAAAAGTATGAAGTGCTTACATGGAAGATATCTCCTGAAGTTTTGGTAATAAGTACAACTTGCTAAACTTTAACACAATTGAAATACCAGTAAGCATATAATTGAGTAATCCTGATTTTGTGGGAGGATCTGATAGACAACTGAAACTCGAGAATACTAAAAGCTACTATATCACTTGTATCGTTGCTTCTGCCCCCTCCCCCCCCCCTTGTAAATAGGAAATAATATAACCAATTCAGTGGGTGGCAAACCAGAACTTGTGTTTGACAAGTTCACTTAAAAAACAAAACACAAAAAAACACCAAAAAACCCCACCACACACCCAAACCAACCAACCAACCAAACAAAAAACCCACCCCAAAACAAAAACCCACTTGGAAAATCATAAGTGATAAGCTTATCATAGCTTACAAAATGAAACTTGCTGCACAGGTTTCACAGGTAATGCTGTTTAATGTTAGTCTGGGTACAGGATTTTATAATGCCAGCCCACCGTTCTTTTATTTTTTCATGGAAATACTATTTTATCTTCCTGATGTAAATAATAAGTATATGATTTAATGGGAAATGACTGCTGAAAAATATTCTAGATATAAATTTGGTTTTGTTATAAGCCTTTGTACATGTAGTTACCTTGATTTGAAGGTGTGCTTATCATAGTTCTGCATATGCGTGGTGGTTTTTTTTTCTCTACTATATCTTGCTGGAAGGAAGAGGTAAAACTTAGCCACAATGGATGTGATTGCTGAGTTTGGTGCAAGTGTGTTGGCAGATCTACAGTCTTGAATGGCCGTGGCTGCAGTGTGGCGGGTTTATTTTTTTAGTTGTGCCATGGAAATGGTCTTGCTGCCTACTTCAGAAATGTTTATATTGATAATGTAACAGCAGTTACTCTGAAAGAGATCAACTATTGTCTGTTTGGTCTTCACTGTCCTTAAGACAAAGGGAATGCTATGCTTTCGGTCTTGAGCCCACATTTTTGCCTTATCCCCCTGTTTGGCTACATTTTTCCTATTTTCCGTGGGGTCCTCTTTCAGTATGAATGGAGTAGTTTGTTTCTTGATCCCTCTAGAATGATGCTGTGAATTATTATTAAGGAACAGAATGAGGAAATTTCTGGATGCTAAAGCTCAAAAATTTTTCATACTTGAGAGAGTTAACTATACAAGAACAACATGTAGCCACAGGTTTTGCATTTATTTCTATATATTTAATTTGAAACCTTAATAGCTGAAACTACGTGGCTCTTCCTTGATACTGTTGGAATATTTTCTGTGAAGTCTGCTCAACTCTTCTTGCAGTATAAATTTCCTGCCTATGTTAATCTTTAAATCAAACAATGTCAACATTTTTTTACAACAGCTCTAATGAGGCTGTTCTGGCATCATGTACCGGCAGGAGAGCAGGTGATGTTTTTCCTTTTACTGTAGACAGCTGGAATTGAGAGCTGCTGTAAGTAGGACAGTGCAGGATAAACAGCAGGAGCTGAGAGCATTGATCACATGATTGTCTCTTTGGAATATTGGGTTGCTACAGAGACTACAAGCAGACAAATTTAGCACTTTACATCACAAAGCAGTTTTCTCTTATTTAGATTAAGTTACAGTGGTAGTTGGTTCATCAGGAAAAATGAAAAAATGATACGGCTCTTGGTTTTTAGCTTTCAACAATAAATCTATGCTCTTTTTGTTCACTGAACAAAAAGATAATACCAAAACCATACAGATACTTCAGATTTTGTTAAATGAAAATTTTATAATGGATTTCAATTTTGAACTTTGAAAAAAATCTGGCTTAACAAGATGTTTGTAAATGTTTCAGAATGGGAAAGAGCAATACATTGAAAGCTGTCACACTGTCTTTGAAATAGAGTAATGTCTAGCTATTATCTGTTTTCCAAATATGTTCTGGATTCTTATTCTTTATAGCACACATATATTTCATTGTGAAAGCTCAAGTTCAGATAATTGCGATTTGCATCCTCAGTAATTAAAGGATGCTAAAATATAAGACGACAGGTTTATTAGTCTTATTTAAGTTCTGAAATACAGGAACATGAGCAAACTCTTTTTGTAGTATTGCTTACAATTGTTCTGTCTGGAGAAATACATACTCTTTAATGTGTGTGTGTGTGTATATATAAACCTCTAGTTGCATTCTGAAAAAAAATCAGCTTTGCTTCTTTGTAAGATGTCATGCTATAGTTTTAGTAGTGTACAAAAATAAAATCATTTTTTGTTTCAACCTTGTTTTTACTGGGATGAAGCTAAGCTCATTAATAATGAAGTTAATTTAAAAATGTGAAAGTCTTCAGGGTGAATATGACTTATTCTGGAATACAGGTCACTTGCTACATTTGTATTTGTTTTAGTGCAAGTAACTTGGTTATGGAATAAATAAATATTTTTAACTTGCAGGTCTAACTAAAATCAAAACATCCTCAGCTATGTGAAAAATTATTTTGGAGAGACTTTTGACAGTAGTCATTAATGATGTGCTTTGAACTGGAAGGTTTTTCTACTTTGCTATTAGCTATGTTTTTTGCTTTGTGTTATCATCAAAATCAGCTTTCTGCTATATTTACCTTCATGACCATAGGGAGTTACTCAGTGATGCTTAGAAAAATGTCTGCTGTTCCATCTTTCTGTCAGTAGTTAGAGAAGCAAGTATTTTGAGATCTTATTACTTCATGTTAAGATACAGAATATGTAACTTGCTAGAAAATGTAGATGTGCATTTGTTTAGATTCCTTTGGCTTTCACATTAAGGATATTAATGCCACTGTGTCTGCTTGAAGTGCAGATCTCGTGATGGGGCCGATACAAACTCTGATGTTATAGGGGAACTTGTAGCCAAGGGCAAGAAAAGCATGTTTGTGAATTGATGAATGATGGTTCAAACTCTTATCATAAAAAGTGGTACTGCATTGTAATGAGTATGTATGATAGCATGTTCTTCCTAGAGAAATAGGAACTAACTTCTCTTATCCTCTATTTCCATCAGCCCCAAGTGCTTAAAAAGGAAACACCGCCCCCCACCACCCCCCAATAACTAAAACAAAACCAAAGAAAGCTGCTGAAATATTTAACAATCGAAACAATTTGTGTACTTGTCTTGTGGGTTTTTTCTTTTTCTTTCTCTTTCATTTCTTAAATCAAGAAAACTCAGGTGTTTTTTCCTGGCAATTATTTTTGGTGCTGTGTTAATATAACAGTCTGATTTTAGTATTTTACTTATTTCATACTTTGCTTATTACAGCAAATGCATACTTAATTTCCTGCTCCTTTCTAGTCTGAATTAAGATTGTGGAATTTCGTAATTCAGCATTACGGATGGTGAGTGGAAATTGAAGATGCCATGTTTAAAATAAGATTGGCTGTTGAAGCACTATAGGTGTGAAGGTGGCTGTATAGAAAGCTTTTCTTCATTAGTGCATTGCAGTGTTATGGTTATACCTGGAAGATGTATATAGTCACAAAGAACTATTTTGAACAAGTACTTACAAAGAAAAGGTGGTAGATGGGTTGTCTTGAGGGAGTTGCTTCTGCTTTTCTTCTGTTAGCTCAGAAAGCCTCAAGTGGCTTGGCAGCTTCACTCTTTCTTCTCTGTGATGAAAAGCCCTAGAGGGTTGCCTGACGAAGAACAAAGCATATGGTATAATGTATCGTAGAATAGAGGACGATGTAGTGCGTGTTGAGCATGTGGTCAGGTAGGTGATTCCTCGAGACTTATTCTTTGGCAGTTTTGTTTTGTTTTCTATCCTATGCTGGTTGCTATAGTGTTGTCTCTCAACCTGGTTAAAGGAAAAAGAAAAAATCAACAAACAAGTAACTGAATATGAAGGGTCTTAGGGGTTCATGGTGCATGTGTGTCACCTTAAAACTATTTTCTATTTAAATTTTTATTTTCAAAAGAACCTATTTAATTGTGAGAGTGTGTTCTGCAGCCCAAGAATTTACTATAGAAGGCAACTGTCACCTTTTAAAAAGGAACTTCTTTGATACTTTAAACTTATTTAAGTGGCATACGGAAATAGTCTGTAGTGAAGAATAACCATTTAGAGATGCTTCTATTTGGGCAGCAATGATGCATCCGTTGGGAACTCTCAGTTCTATTGCTGCTGCTGATAATTGTTGTCAGCCAGTCATGATATATTGATTCTCGGTCAAAATGCCCCAAAGGATTCGGGGTGCTGGCCAGTATATACCAATTTTTGGCAAACATTTTATAACAGTCTGAAATAATGATGCATATTAATTAGGGACTTAAAACTGTTGTTTTCTACCCTATTGAAAGGGAAATGGTAGAATCCTAATTGTGACAGCCGTTAGTTCTGGACAGTAATTTTACTTCGCCATGTCCATTTTCCTCATCTAGGAAATGGCAGTAGAAAATGTATAGTTTATAAGGATGTGGTAAATATTTTGGTAGGGTTAGCAGTGCTTTGATTTGCTAAGCCACTCTTGGTTCAACTCAGGAGTAATTTACAAAGACAATCTAGGAAAATATGAGATGGTAATTATATTAAAAAAAAAAAAAACACCACAAAACAACCCAACAAAACAAAAACAAAACAAAACCAAACAAAAACTATCCTCTCTTTCAGTTGAAACATTTGGATGCTTTTTGAATTTACTATTAAACGTGCTATAGGATCTTTTAGTTGGAGACTTCCTTGTGGCTTCTGATATTGTTGCAGTCTCCTTGCCTTTCAGCCATAGTGTGGTGCTGATTTGAAGTATGCAATCTAGTGAAGTGTGGATTAGTGAGATTCTAATGCAGCTAGTGTTTGTGAAGCACTTTGAAGATACAAAGCTCTACGTAAGTACTAATGTGGAGGAAAAAACAGACATAATTACCTTTTTATCAAGGAGGTGTTTTCAGATTTGCTAATGGAGATGTAGAAACCTCATGTATATGTAAATTTTAGGGTGCTTTCCCCTCCTTCCCTTCAGTTTCTCTTACAAAGGTAGAAATAGAAATTGTATTGAAATTTTCCACATCAGTTTCCATTTCTTTTCACATAGAATCATAATCCTTTGTCTCTGAAAGGAAGACGTCTTTGTTTTGTATGATTTGAGTGAAGAGGGAGCATGGGGGAATCAAAAATGTTGTTTATAGAAATGAATCTTAATGAAGCATAGGTGAGGACTGAAGGTCGCTTAAAATAGCATTACTTCCAGAGTGTCTCTTCCCCCCCCCCCCCCCCCTTCTCTTTTTTCTTTTTTAAAGTTGCTTTCAGTATTGGAATTCATTCTGACTGAATTCTGATGTGTTCATATCAAAATTCATAAAGAATGCTTGTTCTGATAACACTTCATAACAGCTGTATTCATAGAGCAGTTGGAAGCTGGCTTATTGATATTTAAGTTCTGAGATTAGGACTTTAAAGAAATTGAGTCAATTAGAAATATTAATGGAGTAACTTCATATTCAGGGTTAGTCGAGAAAATGAGATTTTTGGGAGACCTAGGATTTTGTTTTCAGAATTTTCTGTTAAAATTCTGTTCTCTGCTCTTAAGTCTTATGTATGCACATGCAACAATACCTGATCGTAATTGTGAAAGTACAACAAAAAGGGGGAAGGGGGATCAATAGTAGCGTTAAGACAAGCTATTTTTTTTTTTTTTTGCTGTATCTGCATCTTGAGGATTTCACTGATTCTCTCTGCATGCAGGACAAAAGTTCTGAGCGTTGAGGTATAGGTATTTTTTAATATTTCAATCATGAGATGCTCTGCGCAAATTATCTAGTGATCTTCTGAGCTACTTAAAAAATGTCTGCAAATAAAAGCATAGGATGAACTCTGCGTTAGCAGGCAGGAAACCACCAGCTTTCTTTCTGTTATGGTGTCCTTGACTGAATTGTAAAGCAATTTCTCTATTTACCCCAAAGTGATAAGTAGGTAAATTTTTTGCTTGATTAGGATTTTTGGCTGTGAGGTGAGTTATTGAGAATAGAAGAGAAAGAATTAGAGAAATGGTGGAGATTATATTTTTAATAGGTTATAGTAAGGTTTGAGAAGATTCCTCCTAAGCTGAGGATGAGGCAGCATTGTATACTAGCAATCAGTCTCCGGAAACTTAAGGAATTGGAGAATGTACAAATGTATTAATTTAAAAAAAAAAAAAAAAAAAAAAAAAAGCATGCACATTTAGAGTTTCTTGCTAAGTCCATAAAATGTGTATGTAGGGGCATCCAGTAACTTAGAGCTCTGGTTCTTTGTTTTCCTTCCTCCTTTTCTCCACTCCCCTGCAAAGAGCTTCAGTATGTGGGGTTTTTTGTTTGTTTGTTGTGTGGTGTTTTTTTTTTTTTTTTTTAATTAGGATTCTTCATTGTATTTCTTGTGATTATTTCAGATGCATTGATACTTCCTAAAGTTTTATAACCTAACAGAAATGATGATGTGAAATGTGAAGAAACAGTTTCCGAGCATGACTAGCTAGGAAGCAATTTAATGCTATGTTTGAGTACATAAAGTGTTAGTTTTGCCTTTCATGTTAATCTTTAAAGACGACTTATGTTTTCAGGAGATACTGTGTTTACCATGTGGAAATTTGTTTCCCTTAGCTTGAGTTTAAGGACAGTGCTGTTTTTACTATGTATTTCTACTATGAAACAGTATTATCCTATTGTGCATAAAATGACTTCACTGCACCTCTCTGTAGAAAGTACTGAAACAAAAACCTGAGGTGGTGTGCATGATTTCGCTGTTTAACACTTAAATTTATAACCAGAATTAGTGAAAATTTTACGATGTTTGGATTTTCTAGAATGAATTGTACCATAGCAGATCTGCTCTCCCTGCCGTTCAAGTAGTGTGCTTTGCAGCTTGCATGCCAAAGCTGCTTGAATGATGTCAGTGACAACAATGGCTACTTTCTTACTTTATTATTTTGTTGGAAACTTCTCCCCTGCTGAGTGGGGGGAGAAAAGAGTTCTAATTTGGGTTTTTTTTTTGTTTGGGGTTTGTTTTTTTTTTTTTTTTGGATTTGGCTTTTGCATGATGACTTTGAATTTTCCTTGCTACTTCTTAGGACTAGTTTTGCAATGTAATGAATTGAAATGCTTCTGTTATCATGCTGATGCTTCTTTTTGTCTTCGTTTATCTGAATTCCATCAGATTATGCTACAATTGTCTATCTTTTATCTGTGTAATAATGTGGTTTTACAAGAGACATAGTTTAATTGCATTTAAAGTGTATTTAAAGAATGTGCTTTTATTTTTAAACTTTGCCTCACTTATACTAAGCTTCTAAATTGTTATCTATCACTCAGAACCAAGAACACTATCCACTCTTTCACCTTAAACCATCCAATATGATTTTAAAATAAAATTAAATTTGAAAATCAGCCTTCAACTATTTGCATAAGGTTTAATCAGATTTCCATATAGTAATTTAGTGGTGTTTGCTAACCATGTGACTTCACTTGAACTTGAAATTGTCAACAAGATGCTTAGCTCCATCATCGCTGCATTTTGGAAACTAACTTTACTGGGATTCCTGAGCAGTATGTTATTTCATCTGCAGGGAGTATTCTGTCCAGAGTTGGATTACTGATGACTCAGTTGTGCTGAGTAGTTGTCAATGAATGATGATAATTCACTCATCTGCATCCTGGCTTTTTTTGTTCCTTAAACACAACTAAAATTGGACAGCAGATCAGCATACCAATGCAGACTTGATGCACCTTGAAAACTGTTATGCTTCAGTCATGGCCAGCCACTTAGAGCAGTTCCTCATTGAGTTCACTTCATGACCTGCTTTAAGTTAACTGTAATAAAAAATGTGCTGTGCTTCCTGTTCCTCCTTGAACGGTTTGTGGGTTCTCTCATCCTTGAAGTGTTTTAGGTCCCTAATTTTAAATCTGGTAGGCAAAGCTTGTATTTAACACTAGCCTTCTTTCTCCTCGTTGTGGTGACTACCCTGGTGGCTGCTTTTTGAGTCTTTGGGGTGAGACTCGGTGAACCGATTTATCTCCCTTTTCATAGATTGAATGGACTGTGCCAATTCCAGAAACTTTTTTCTTTTTTTCCTTTCTGTTTACCGTCCCACCATCTACCTGCTGGTGGAGGAAGGAAACGTCTTGCAAATGACACTGGAGATGTATCCAGTAACTGCACCTGTGGAGGTTGCATTTTAATAGGGTTGCTGAGATGCTTGGAGTTTGTCAGTTCTTCATGTCCTGAAGGTCTGTTTGTATCTTTTTCAGGAACGCAAAACTAGATTTGCGTTCTCATGCTGTAGACTAAGAAATGCAAGCATTTAATGAGGTCAGAGAGCATGCATGCAATCCTGGGCATTAGTTGATGGGGTCTAATTTTATTTTTGGGGGAAACAGTGGTGTTGCATTCATACAGTCTTTTTAGGCTATAGTGGTTCATGGAGTGTCTTTTCCATTTGACCTTGCAAAAAATGCACTAGTATCTGCTATTTTGACTGACTTATTTAGTCTGTTTCCCTTGACTTGTTTCTTTTTTTTTTCCCTGAGACTGAGCAGGTACTTGATGCTACCTTCTTTACAGAGAGAGATTTATTTTCTGTTCAGTAGTTTGTGAAGTATTTTTAAGGTTCTCCTTGACTTCCATTCTTCTATTACTGAGATGGTGGACCTAATTTAATGTCCAATGTGAATAGCATCTTCTTGCTTTTAAACATCTGTTCTTGTCCTATGGGAGTGTATTAGTCTGGCAGACACTTGAGATAACTTGTAGCTAATATAGCTGAAAATTGCTGTGCCTGTACAACTTCTTTAAAAAGAAAAAAAAAAAATTTTCCAGACGGAACTGGGTATGAAGATGTACTGCTTCTGTGGCGTCCTGGCAGGGATCTGCTTTTTTTGCCTTCCTGCTCTATTCCTGCCCTTTAATTAAAATTGGTAAAATAAATTTCACATTAACCACTGAATTGTTTTGGATGCAACATAAAATATTTTGATAGTTGTACTTGCAGGGGTTTATCTATATTTTTGTAACAAAACAACAGCTAGCAGAGCTGCAAAAATTGGGAAGTCTCTGAAGCATGATCTTGGGAGGTAGAAGATTTCATGGAATTGCTAACTAGTAACTGTAGAGCACTGTGAAAACAGCATTTAATTCAGAGTTATATGAAGGAGATATGTTTATTATTGGAGTGTTTTTTGCTCTACAGGACTTTTTTTTTTTCCCTAAAACACTGGACTATCAGTGAAGCATCTGGTATTAAACATTGATACTTGCTTTAATGACTTTAATTGACAATGACTTAAGCTTTGGGGTTTTTAAATTGATTATATCTTCCCTTTTGTGTGTAGGTATGGGATTTCATTTTTAGTAACTTGATTGGCTTCAGGAGCATGAAGATAAGATTCGATTTAAAAAAAAACAAACAAACAAAAAACAACCAAACAAAAAAGAACCCCAAAACAAACAAACAAAAAAACCAAACCAACATTTCTCAAAGCTGTTGCCCTTCTTCCTGCTTTTAAATAAATGACTTGTTGACTAATATTAAATATAAATCTTGAAATATAAATTCTGCTTAGTGGATCTGTAATGGGAGAACATAGATATGACCTTATTAAAATTAATATATGTTCAGAAATATTTTTATGGATTTTAAATAAATATATAATATATAAAAGTATTAAGTTATCGTTTTCTTTGTCTTGCAAAAAATTGTTTTAAATTTCCTCCAGACCTCAAAATATAAAGTGTCAGTCTAAAGGGATTGGAAACTTAGTGTCTGTTGTTTTCTAACTGATTGATCTTTGGTTTATAAATGCTCCAAGGGAACATGTATTTAGCATTTTCTTGCTATTTAGACAGAAGGGATTTTTGGTTACTTCATTTATGAATATTTTGGGAGGGAATGTGTTCAAACTAGTGAGAAAGCCATCAACTTATTTTAAGTTCTATACTTAGGAATTTTTTTTTCTTTTTCCCCAGCGAGCACTTGTCCTGCTCATTCACCTTCTTCTTACATGGAGATAGCAATGTTTGCACCAGTGTGGAAATCAGTCAGCATCAGCCTGTGTACCTGCTTAGTGAAGAACACCTCACTCTTGCCCAGCAGTCTAACAGCCCTTTTCAAGGTAGGTTTTGCCAGTCTGTAGTGAGTATTAAAATGAATCAATCCTTTGAGTTGCTCAGAATAAGGACGTCTGGCAAAGACTGGAAGCGAGAGCAGAGGTGTTATCTGTTTTGTATTGATTACGCGTTCTCCCCAAATGTCCCCTGTCTTGACATAGTCAGAAGCCAGTTGGTGTGTCTCAGCTCTTCTGCGAGTGGGTGATTTCCATATTCATTTCTTGGCATGTAGCCAAATAATTTGTCTTCACGATACAATAAACTTAATTTCCAAGTACTGTCCCATTGGTGACTTAAATATTTTGCTTTTTCAGCAAGCTTTATAACCCGCGCATATCTTCATCAACGCCTCTTTTAGAAATCCGTTTCTGACTCAATGTACTTAATCTATTCACTCCCCCTACCCCTTCTTATTTGGCTCTTCCTTGCCTGTAAATTCCTTTGGTTCCACCAGCAGATGCAGGCTATGCTCTTGAAGACAAAGGAGTGATGGGGCCTGAGTCTGGTTAGTGGGCTGTTTGATCATTCCCTGTCTTAGACATACTTGTGTTGGCTATAGAAACCAGTTCTCCTGCATGACCACACACTGCCCTTGTTTATTAATGCTCAGTGTCCGAACTTGCTTTTTTTTGAATGCAATTTAACAGCAGCTGTGCTTTCCTAATATGGACAAGACTAAACATGAAACAGATTACTTCCCTGTATATACATTGTTGTTGTAACTATACCAAGCAGAATGAAAGGATGAGGAAACACCTTAACTCTCAGAATTTGAAATAGTGTTTCTTTATCCTACCTGTATATTAGAGACTCCTTGCTAGCCAAGATGAAAACTTGCTTGTTTAAATAGATCAATTTGTAATTGTTATTGTGGTACCTTGATTCTTACAGTACGCATACATTTAACAATGTGTACCTATTACCAACAACTTGCGCAGTATAGTAAAATGTGATTAGGGTGCATTCTGGCTTACCGATGGTAAGTTGTTTATTTGGTGTGGCTGAAATAACAGTAATCCTCTTTCAGTGGGGAAGAGTGAATTTTGGTTAGATATAATCTCCAACGTATTTTTATTTTTATTTATCTTTTTAGTTATTCTAAGTCCCTTTGGATTAAATGGCACGCTCACAGGGCAGTCATTCAAGCTTTCTGATTCATCGACAAAAAAGCTTATTGGTGAATGGAAACAATTCTATCCTGTCACATCTAACTTGAAGGAGGGATGTGAGGAAAAACAAGAAGAAATGGATTGGGAGGATGATTCTTTAGCTGCTGTTGAAGTCCTTGTTGGTGAGTGGTCTGATTACCTTTTAATTACTGAAATAAACTGGCCGGTTAGGTCTGCAAAATTCTGAATACAAAATGATCCCGTTTTATTCTTTTTGCAACTATTTGTAACTGCTGTTGGTCTTTTGTTTTTCTGCTTAATGCTCAGACCTATCTAAAATAAGTTGCTGCTTAAAGTGGGTTTTGCAGACTTAGTAGTAGGAGGTGTTTTTCTTTACGTGCCCTGAGAAGCAAGATTGTTTTTAAAATAAATGAAAAAAAGAAGAGATCATCAAAAAACCCTAGACTATCGCTGTTGACATCTGAGATGCATCAAAAGCATGTTGTACTGTTTCAGATTCTGTGCAAATTCAAACGGAGCAGACGTGCCTTTCAGGGATGTCTTCAAAACCACAATCCTGGAGAGCTTAATGTACTGAGGCACTGCATTTATCTGCTGCTGTTCCTAAAATCTAAGCCCCTGGGACGCAGTATTTTGTTCCTCTGCTGTGGGCTATTGACCTTTGATTTGCCAACTAGTGTAATCATTTCTCTGTAATGAGTGTTACAAGCTTGTATTGCAGTGATGGCTGGAGACCCTGATAATGATGGGGAGGGGAATATTGTCAGTTTTATGTGATACTAAAAAGTATGTTCTCGGTCTTCTTTATAAAACAAAATGATAAAAGCAAGTAGTAGCATGTAGATGCCAGGATTGTCTCTGCCTGTATATACAAAGCCCTGTTTATTAATTCATCCTAATCTTCTGTATAAAGCAAATCATAAAGTAATGATGAGGGTGACAACAGAGACTTTTTGTCCAAGGATAATGCTTTAGTAGGTAGAAAAGGTAGGTAAACTTATGAGTGACTAATAAAATGATCCATTTGTTGATGATTTTAAATGTAAGTTTTTGGTAAACAACTGTAAAATCGACTTGCTCTTTTTTTCAGCTGGTGTGCGAATGGTATACCCAGCATGCTTCGTTCTAGTTCCTCAGACAGACATCCCTGCTCCTAGTACTGTAGGGGCATCTCACTGTTCAACTACTTGCTTGGGCGTCCACCAAGTGCCTGCTTCCACAAGAGATCCTGCCATGTCTTCAGTAACTCTGACTCCACCGACATCCCCAGAGGAAGTTCAGACAGGTAAAACAAAATTAGCTTCTGCATGTGGGAAATCATTCTGATGGCTTCTCCTTTAAATCTAGCAGTGTTTGGAAAGGATTTAGATGTTCTCCTATAACTGACTTGTTACCAAAAATCATATTTCTTTAGTCATAAGTCTGTTGTAGTAAACCCAATTTTTATTGTTCAGTTGTGGGCAAAATTAACACTTTTGTAAGTTGCTGAAATGACGACTGCTTTTGTACCTGATGTTGTTATCCAGTACTTTAAATTTCTGTGGTCAAGTTTTTGGTTTTGTTTTTTTTCCTCTCTGTGTGTGGTTGTGTGCATGTATGTATTCTGGCATGCTTTATAACCTCATTGTGCATCTCAGTCATTAGTGAGCAAAGTGGTGTTTGCAGCCTTTTTCACAGTCCAAGGAAGATTCTTTGTAGTTAAGTTTCCAGTAAGGCTGTGTGCCCTCTGAACTGTGTGTGAGCAGTGGTTATGATAAACTGCTTTAAGTCAAAGCAGGTAAGGCTCGCTGATAGTTTCGGGTGGCTTTACATACAGCTCTTGTGCAGAAGAGGTTTTTTGTTTTTTCCCCCCAAGGTCTTCTGTTACCTTAGTTTGACCCTTTTTTTTTTTAATAATACTGTTAAATTTGCTAACAGGTACGTTTGTTTAAGTTATTTCTTTTTCAGGTCTATAGTTTCTTGAAAGATAAAGAATAGCCAGCCCTGTTATAACATAAACATATATGGTGCTTTTTTTTTTCCCCCTCCTATGAGAGGGAACCATGTTATAATAATCTGCTACTATACCTAAATTTTCTTTGTTTTTATTTCCTAACATGGAGTTAATAAGGTACTTTTCTTCCTAAGATGTTCCTGTGGTGATTGACTTGGGGTAATAGTGGTTGTGAGTGTATCGCCTCATTGCCTAAAACTATTTCCTCTGGTGCTGCTTTTCAGTTGATGCTCAATCTGCCCAGAAATGGGTGAAGTTTTCTTCAGTTTCTGATGGATTTATCTCTGACAGTACTAGCCATCATGGTGGCAAAATACCTAGAAAGCTAGCCAATCAAGTGGTGGACAGAGTTTGGCAAGAATGCAATATGAACAGAGCACAGAACAAGTATGTACTCATTTTGTGAAGCTAAAAATACCCATGGTATCTTGTGTGTTCATTGTAGAAAGTAGTTCTGTTAAAGATGCTGTGACTGCTAGTAGAAGGTGCTTTACTCTCAGTAGTAAAACATTTTAAAGAAGTTAATTTGTTCCTAACTAGTAGTTTGTTTAGTTCTCAGTTTAATATGTTAGTAAAAGGCTATTTATAATTTTTTTGCTGAATCCTGTGTCACAAAACTGCTCTTGAGGTTTGACCAAAGATAAGGAAAGAACATATGTTGATCCCAAATAACTCCTCCGATATTTAATCATAGGAGGAAGTATTCTGCTACATCAAATGGTTTGTGTGATGAAGAGACAGCTGACAAGGTAGCATCCTGGGATTTTGTTGAAGCCACGCAGAGGACAAATTGCAATTGTTCAAGGTACAGTACTTGGCAAACCCACAGTCTAACAATGTACGTTGAGATTGAAGTGCTCAGGGGAGGGCTCGTGATGACTCCTTTAGGAGTAATTAAGCAATAGCTGCTTGTAGGAAAGCTGTAACAAAATTTGTATCTCATATCCTAAATGTCATTGTAGGTCTTGAAACTCTGCCCAATAAGATAATGCAGAGATTTTATTCAAGTGAATCATCTGAGTGGACCTACTTGGCAGTTCAGTGACAGTTCCCGAGTCATGGACTGGAATTCTTCAAGCCTGTATATGGGTAGAAACTATCTCATTGGCAACTTTCTTGGGCTGCAATGGAAAGGGAATGCCTATTTATTTAGGGATTAAGAACCTTTTCTAGAGGGCTGTGGCATTAGCCTTGAAGGGAGAAAGCTGTTAATCAACAGCAACATGATTGTAGCATTGTGTCTTGATGAATATGAAAAAGAAACCCAAACCTGCTTTACTTTTTGGGAAATACGACATTCCATGGATGGTTATATATACAACTGCTTTTCTGTGAGTTGATTGCCAGTGTATGTTTTTTATATTAGGTGGGGAAAAAAAAGGATCGAAACACGGGGAAAGTCTGAATTTAACTTTCAGTTTTTGTTATGACTTCTGTTTTGAAACTGTGCAATAACACAGACTGTTAATAATGGTGTTTAAAATAAATGGAAACGTTAATTTCAGTGAATTCTCAATTTCTGTACATATGGCAGAATACTAATCTTTAGGTGACTGAAGTGTTGCAAATGCTTTCTCCGATTTAAATGTTACACTGATTACCTTGCAATGAATATTGGAATCTTAAAAAAAATTGTCTGGAGGATGTAGCATTTTGAAAGAAATGCCTTTTTTCCTCCTTTATTGAAATGGTTGGTTTAAGTTCTGTGGAAATACTTGTGTCCTGAGAAGAGCTGGGAGATGGAGGAAGATTAAATATTCTGTTAAAGGAGAATTTAGATATGGTAGCACTAGTTAAGAGAAAACAATCAATTAACTGTGTGAGGTGTGTGTTAGAAATACGCAGTTGCCTAAAGAGAGATTGCAAAGACTTAAAACCCCTTATTGTTCCCTGTATTTTGAATTCTAAGCAGTGAAAAACATGTGTATGTGTATGAGAGTTTAAAGTAAAAATAGATTTTGATACCTCTTACTTTTTATTCCTGCCTAATCCTGTTTTTTTTAATACAAATTGCATGCTGTTTAACTTTCCTAATGGAAGAGTGGCAAAGAATACCCAGGCACTAAGGATGTACATGCAGTTCAATAGCTTAATCATAGACATTTCATTCTAGACTTAGTGTTTCGTGCCTCTCATCTGTCAGATGATCTAGAAAGTTGGCATCCTAAAGTTCAGGATGAAATGTTTAAGCTCAAGTGCGTTTATACTGGAAAAAAACTTAACTGCATTAATACAGTTGAGACACTGAGGTTTTTCTTTTTTCCACACTTGCTAAATTTGTAGCTACAAAAGCTTCGAAATAGCTTTTGTAGGACTGAGCTTGGCTTCTAGATTCTTGATGTTAATGTGCTACTCCTTAACCCGTAGAGACTTGGACAGCACTATTGGTTAGTATTGATGCTTGAATTTAAATAGTCATTCACTAATTCATATGTTGTTCTACTGATTCATCAGTGTTGGCAGAAGTTAAGTGACGTGTTCATGTGACTATCTATTTCTGTTAAAAGCAGTTATAAAATACTGTCTTCAGTTATGAGGATTATGTGTGTGTTTGGCTCGTAGGACAGCTTTTCCAATTTTTTTTAAATGGTATTCTAAAATCTTGCAATGCTATTCAAGTCATTCAAACTAAGTTACGGTCAGAAAGAGGCAGCTTCACTTCAGAATGGTATCAGTTTCAGACTTCTATAGTCGGCTGTTTAATGGCTTAAAGCAGGTTCTTATCTAGTGAAAAAGAACATGATAGACATATTTGAAAGATTAATGTGAAGTATTTTCCCTTATATTAATTCTGCAGGCACAAAAATCTCAAACCAAGAAATTCAGGTCAACAGGGGCAGGCACCACCTGTGGGCCAACAACAGCAAGCAGCTCCAAAGCACAAGACAAATGAGAAGCAAGACAAAGGGGATAAGCCACAGAAACGCCCTTTGACTCCTTTTCATCATCGTGTATCTATCAGTGATGATGTTGCCATGGAGGCAGATTCAGCGAGTCAGAGGCTTGTGATGACTGCACCAGACAGTCAAGTGAGATTTTCAAATATCCGAACTAATGATGTAGCAAAGACTCCTCAGATGCATAATGCTGAAATGGCAAATTCACCTCAGCCACCACCACTTAGTCCTCACCCGTGTGACGTAGTTGATGAAGGGGTAGCTAAAGCTCCTTCTACTCCTCAGAGTCAACATTTCTACCAGATGCCAACACCAGACCCCTTGGTTCCCACAAAAACAATGGAAGACAGACTCGATGGCTTGTCTCAGCCTTTTCCAGCTCAATTTCCTGAAGTTATAGAGCCTACAATGTATGTTGGTACTGCAGTGAATTTGGAGGAGGATGAAGCTGATAGTACTTGGAAGTATTATAAAGTTCCAAAGAAAAAGGATGTGGAATTCTTACCACCTCAGCTTCCAAATGATAAGTTGAGAGATGATCCAGTAATACCTGCTGGACAGGAAAACATAACATCAGTTACAGAGTAAGTAGTGCTTAATACTACAGTAATAATGTGAGAAAGTGAGGAAACTGAAAGGCCAAAGGCAGTAGTTACTTGTTACAAGCAAGCTTGTCACTAAAGCATAATGCTGTTCTCATCAGCTCGAGCAGTAATGCTGTGTGTGAACATAACTGTGCTGTCCATGTACAAGAAGATAATAATGTGAAATGTGAATACGAAGCACAGTCAAATATGTAGTAAGACTTTCCAGCTTTTTCTCATTAGAACTCTGATTTAGCAGATGGCAATAAATTTTATTTTTTCTGCTGTAAAATTAATCTGTAGCCAAATTATGCCTATTTGGGACTTAAAGTCTGCCCCCTCTTCCCCCTCAAAAAAAAAAAAAAAAGAAAAAAAAAAAGAGAAAACTTTCTCAATTTAACTTTCTCATTTTAATCTCATTATTTGAAGACAGCATGGATGGTCTTGGCTGCAGACTTACCTATTAAATTTTCTTGTGCCTCAATTCTGCTCTTGTCTTTATTCAGAAGAGCTGCTGTTTAAATGGCTGATTGGAACAATGAGGAAGCTAATCTGGTTTCCTGGAAGATGTTAACTTTAATGTAGGCTGCAACTGCTTTCTAATATCAGAAGTTTATCTGTGGAATAAGTAACTTAAATTGGCATTCTTGCACATGGTGCATTCTGTCTGTTGTGGTGTTCAAAAGGCTTAAGGATTTGAGGTTATCATTCAAAGAAGACAAGTGACTGGTGTGTGTACTGTTTCTGCTCTTGGCCCTCAGATCATATGGGAAACCCTCGTTCATTAAACAAAGCTTGTCCAACTTGAAGAAATATTGAGGCAGTCAGACTAGATCCTTATTAGAACCTTTGAGCTACAGGAAATGTATTTGAGAACACTCATTATTTTATTTTAATATAAGCTAATATTGTCTTGAAATAAAGTATGTGTCGTCTATAACTATTTAAAAGAAGGGTTTTGTTGAATAAATAGAATTTATTTTTGAAAGCTAGTCTTATCTAGCACCAGGTTTTAAAATGTTATACTCTGCTGCTATCTGTTTCAATCAGGATAAAGGAATTGGTCACTTTTTTGATACTGCTTAAGTTTTGATAAATAATGGAGCTTCGAGGCAATGGAGGAAAAGAATAACACTAGTGGTTTTAGTGTTAAAACTTATGTTTGAGCTCTGTTTTACTGCAGAATGACTCAACATGGATTTTCTTTACCAGTTAAAGCAAAAACAAACTCTCCAAAAAAGACCACCACTAAAAAAACCCGCAAACTACCACCAAACAAAAAAAAAAACCTAAGAACAAAAAACCTGAAGCAAAACCACTTGGCCTTCTGGGTTGTGTCTCCTTTCCTGTTGTACTGCGTAAGAAATTCTTCCTGCCATCCATCTTTTACAACACTGCCTTGTGAGGACATGTGGCAGGGAAGGATGGTAATGGGAAGCAACAGGTGCTGACAGGGCTCTTTAGTAGCAGTGTAAATTTAACTTGATTGGAACCTGGATGCAGAGGTGACAAACTTTGGCTTAGGGTTGTGATCAAGGGATGAAAAAGGCATCTCGAATGCAGCCAGAGTTGCCGCTATCAACTCACTTGCTGTTGATTATTTTTGGTCCAGAATTTTTTTTTCCTGTTTAGGTAAAAGGAGACTCTTAATGTGATCAGTATCAAATTGAGGGGTTGTTTTTTTTGTTTGTGGGTTTTTTTTTTTTTAAGAGTTAGTGTACTTAATCTGTAGTAGAAGAGTTGAAGCAGCTACTCACAAGACTGAAATTTTATGTTGATTTTCTGTTTCATTGCTGGCAGCAGAAAGCCACTGATGGCAGTCACGTTGTCTTGGCTGCTTAGGAAAGCTGTGAGAAGAAGTAAATATGCTGTAGCTGTTGTACACATTTTCTTAACCATAGCTTTTGTGTTCATTGTTTAAGAGTTTACATTAGCTAATGCATGTCTCAGCTCTTTCAAGATGTGTATTTGTAGGATTTTTGGTGCTTTTCTGGCCTTGAATTCATTTCAGCCAACCAGACAGAGAAAGATATGCTTTACTTCAAAGTTTTCTTTTTTTCTGTTCAAGACATGATCTTTCCTTGTATTGCTTCTAGTTTGATTTAACAACTTATTGAACATATTTTTCCCCCAGAGTATCTGGCTATTAACTTCTCTTCCTCTTTGGTGGTCAAAAATACTGGAAACTGCTGCTTGCTTTCGCTATGTTTTTTTCCTGGTGTTTAATTCCTTGTTCCTAGAAAGTTGTTCCTGTTGTCTTTTTTTTTTTTTTCCCTGATGGTAATTTTTGCAGGATTTAGAAAAGAGGAAATCCTCAACTCCATGGAGTGCTACTCCAGACATAAATGCCAATGCTGCTTGACATCAAAGCCACACCATTGCACTGTTGTCTGGGGCAGTCGTGCTGTGGTGGTCATGCCTAACACAAGATTTTATTGAGCATGGATGACCAGCATGGATGGATTTGGCAATGTTGTTGGCTGGGAGGTGTTTCTTTGGAAAGCTTATTTCTAGGAAGTCTTTTGACAACGTAAAACTGTTTCAGTGTCCTTTCTCAAACCACGTAGTTGACAGGGATGTACAGGCAGCGAGAAGGACTCTGAGGAATCACTGTGCCTTTTTGTGTGCCTTTTGAATTACGAGACTGAAGTCTTTGAATTGTTCTGTATCACGCTTTTCGTTCTTTCTGGTCTCTTGGAGGAGAAATGTAAGCCTGTCTTATTCTAAACCCCAGATTAGTGTCTGCATCTAGGCTGTCAAAACCAAGCCCTACTAATTGTGAGACACATCAGTTTCTTACAAGAGAGCATTTCCTTTTGGATAGAGGCTTGAGAAGGGAAACAACAGATATGTTGGAACCTGTGTTTGAACTTGAAGTATCCCTTTGTAATCTTCATCCTTCCAATGCCACTTTTTCATTTCATATGTGAGACTTCCGTAAATGCTTCTTACTGGTCATTCTGTTGCTGTTTGGGAGGGAGAGGTCTCGGAGCAAGAAGAAATTGTGTACCTCCATCACTCTGACACTCCTGAAATACTTGTCGTGTTTCAAGGAATACCTTCCTCACATGGTGCCTCTTGTACACCAGGATACATAAAATAAAGTTTGTTTAGGGGCAGAAGATAGAGAGGCATATGTATAGCTAATAATCGTAACATAGTTTTCTACTTGCCAATATCTCTTTGCTGGTGCAATGTAACAATCTGTGAAACTAATAATCCTGATACAAAAACTTAATTTCTGTGTACTCACCAACTCCATTTTTGGCTCCAAATGTTAAGAAAAGTAAAGTGCTGACAAAGGCAAATGTGTTTTTACTATTCTCATTAGTAAATTAGAAATTGGTGTGTTGCAAGCTTCACTTGTATTGATATAAGTGATATAAATGACTAGTAAACATAGTGACATTTGTGTGCTTTAGTAGTGATTATTGCTTGGGCTTTTTGGATAGGCTTTGTGTACAACAGAGTGTTGGTCTGCGTTAGACGCAGCTGGGTATTGGGAGGGTTGGCATACTTTCCACATTTAAATGAATTAAATGTTCAGGAATTAAATTCTTAAAATATGGAAAATTCAGGTTTAATCACTTCTTTCTGATCATTTGTTTGAAGGTGGATGGGGAATGGCAATGAGTAATTTTTTAACCTGGTTTCTTTTAGTGGATATAGATAGTTTAATACATTTGTACTTT
The DNA here is from genome assembly GCF_964195595.1 of Calonectris borealis. Lineage (NCBI taxonomy): Eukaryota > Metazoa > Chordata > Aves > Procellariiformes > Procellariidae > Calonectris > Calonectris borealis. Next base: position 3,772,050 of record NC_134330.1, on the reverse strand, counting down.
ATAATAAATGACAGCTACGACCTGGGATAAATTACTAATCTTTATCTGAATTGACAGTGCTTGAGGAGAGATGGGCAGAATGAATCACTCCGCTGTATCTGATATGTGTAAGGAGGTTATATTAAATGACTAATGATTTAATCTTTTTCCCAAAAAGTTTTCTGAAGCTGAGGTGGAAAGGAAGAAAGTGGGAAGGGAAGATAAAGTTGTTCTTGTAAAGGCTGTGTGATAGCAAAAATAATTCCACATAATACATGATAAATAATATTTTGTGATTTTTATTTTTCTTCTGTTCAGATTAATGGTGCAATGTAGGAAACCTTTAAAGGTTTCAGATGAACTGGTGCAACAGTATCAGAGTAAAAACCAATACCTAGCGGCAGTAGCGACGGAAGCTGACCAGGAACCTGAAATCGATCCTTATGCCTTTGTTGATGGTGATGTGGAATTCTTATTTCCTGATAGTAAAAAAGATAGGCAGAACATTGAGAGGGAAACCGGCAAGAAACACAAGGTGAGTAAGGGAATGAGGATACAAATCAGTGATGAGATTAAAACAAATTGCTTTAGTCACCAAATATAATTTAAATCCTTCTCTGTGTATTTAGAAGTATATTAAAAGAAATTGTATTCTAGCAGAAATGATCAATGAAATTATGCAGCATGCCTCTAACTACACCTAAAATTTTTTTGGCACGCTGGTGGTGCTGTTGCATTAGGGTTTATGGCTTATACTGGGAGAATGCTGCTGGATTGGAACAAATATCAATCTGGCTCAGTAGCCTTTCTGTAGAAATGGGTGATAGAAGGTGCTTGGGGAAGAGAGGAAGAACAAGGCAAGTGCTTTGTTCATGTGTGGAAAGGTTTGGGGGTAGGTGAGGGGAACTCTGACTAGTTGCCTGGACAGTGAATTGAAATTTTTTTTTTTTTTTTTTTGCACTTTATCCAGTACCAACTGTATGAGGCTTCTACTTAAAACAAAAGTACACCCTCCAAAAAAGGAGAAAATATAACTGCGTTGGGAGCTTGTACATGAAATAAATTTGCTTATTAGGATTAGTTGTGTGTGTATGCACTCTTGGTATAGAGAGTTTCATTTGATAACTATTGTTGTTAACGTATAGCATTTGATATCAAGTGTTTTTCAATAAGGTGTTGTAGCAAGAATCCACAGCTTGCTTTTTAAATTTATCCCCAACACAAAAACTACGATTTACATTCCTGTCTGTGCTCATCATCTGTGTGTTGCTAGCATGTTGTCTGTATTCCAAGCTTCCTTCTCCCTGAGCAAGAGCCACTAACCAGACCCCCAGACTATGCCTTCCTGAGCTAGAAGGCTAATGAGAACCTGATACTTCTGATACGTACAAGAATTCCCACAGGGAGATAAAACGCCCCCCACCTCCCCAGTTAATTAAAGCAAACTTTTCTACCTTTTTTTTTTTGTTGTTTTTTAATAGGCTGAGGATGGGACATCTAGTGTTACAGTTTTATCCCATGAAGGAGAGGATGCTATGTCTCTATTTAGTCCTTCTGTCAAGCAAGGTAAAGAGGCTTTTTCCCCCCGCCTCCTCTTTTAATTGTTCTATGTTAATGATCTCTTGAATAGTCAATAGATTCTAATAGGCTACTAAGTTTTTACTTTATGGTTTGTGTTTCCTTGTCCCTTCAGAACTAGAAATCTGCTTGGAACACATTTTCTTTGTTGCAACGCGCAAATAAATGTTGGCTATAAAATCCAAGTGTTTTAAAATTGAAGATACCTCACTTATGTGTAAGATAGTTGAATGGAACTGAGAACATACTTTCCCCCCCCCTCTTTTTTTTTTCCAGCTGTGGAAATAGTTCTTAAGATGTCTTTATTTTTTTTAATGAATATGTATGGCCAATGTGTTTGTAATGTTTGTTTTTCTTTATAGATGCCCAACGTATTGCTGCTCATGCTCGCACTGCATCAACCAGCCTGTTCCATGAAACAGACTTAGTGGTCTCTTATACTGACCTTGACAATCTCTTCAATTCTGATGAAGATGAACTAACAGTAAGTGATGTGCAAAAGTAGTGGCAGCTGCTAGACAAAAAACTGCAAGGAACAAGTATGTCTTTTTGCGGTTTTGGGTTGGGTTTTTTTTGGCATTTGTAGGAGAGGTTGCAAAACATGCATATAAGCAAGTGCTGTGGCTCCTCTGTAGCAGACGTACTGTTCTGGTTGACCCATGCAATCATATTTTTGATGCAAACAAGCTTTTAATCTTATATCCTTACTATCCAGACCATATATGCTTCTTGAATATACCTTTAGTTATAATTGTACAGATTTGACAGTGGTACTAGTGCTCTTTTCGTATGGTCTAGGTTCTATTTACTAGTCTGAAAGAAAACAAAAACTTCTGAAAGAGAAGAGGCATTTAAACACATGGACATTCTGCCAAATAAGCTGCTTCATTGCAGCAGCTATTATCTTGGAACAGTTTCTCTTGCAGTCTCTGATGGCTCCAAATCCATTATCTTTCTAGTTTCTATTTCAATACTGTTTGTAATCAGTTGTCTTTTCTGAACTGTACTTTGTTCCATGCTTAATCCTAAATCCCCTTACCCAGACAAAATGCCCATCAACTTTAATGGGAGCTGTAGCTGAGTAAGGGCTGAAGGATCTTAATAGCCATCAAAGGTCATCATTATATAAAGCAAGTGTATTTGCTCTTAAACATGAAGACTCTTATTTTCTATAGACTTTAGTACTGTCTAAACATTGTAAAATATATCTCTTGTTCTTTTAATTTCAACAGCTTTTCTTCCCTGTACCTCTTGTTCCAGGATTTGTGTTTCTCTATCTTTTCTATTCCTGTTCATGTGGTAACATCAGTAATGTTAGCATGGCTTTGGGAGTGTGTATGTTTTTTCTGATAGATTGTGGGCAGCCCTATTTAGCTTTTTTTAATATGTCTGCTAACAGGCTGAGAGTTATTTTATAACTGGTCTTTCATTTTAATAGCATCATGATTTGATGGGAGAGCATTCTCTGAGTTACAAGTATTAAGAGAGGACAAGTGTAACCCCAACTACTAGCATTGGGCTTCTGATTTATTTTAATTTTTCTAAATATTATAAAAAGTCTCAGCTTTGTATGTCCACTGCACATAAAATTTCCTGTTAGCAGGAAATATGAACATGTGTTCACATCTGAAGTAATTTTATTACAATACTTCTTTTCTTTCTTAGCCTGGATCTAAAAGAACAGTGAATGGCGCTGATGACAAATCTAACTGCAAAGAGGCAAAAGCAGGAAATCTAGACCCACTGTCATGCATAAGTAAGCTTTGTTTGTTTTTTCTAAACAGAATAGTAGCTCTAAACATTTGATTGCTAATATGTTGTGGGAATTTGGAAACATACGTTTCATTTGCCGTACTGAAATTTTAAGACAAAGGAAATACTTCAAAATGTATTCATGCTCTAAAGCCTACTTCTAATCTGAAATTAGGCACTGCAGATCTCCATAAAATGTATCCAACTCCACCTTCATTGGAACAACATATTATGGGATTTTCTCCAATGAACATGAATAATAAGGAATATGGCAGTATGGACACTACACTTGGAGGAACAGTACTTGAAGGGAATAGCTCTAGTGTGGGAGCTCAGTTCAGAATTGAAGTAGATGAGGGTTTCTGCAGCCCCAAACCTGCTGAAATAAAGGTAGGTAGTGCTGATAGTCCTGATAAATCATTAAATCTAGTGATTATTGTTTAGTTTTTTAATTAATCCTGAATAGGATCTGCGGTAAATTAAGTACAATTTTTAACTTGTGTCCTGCATTATACTGGGGTAGGTAATGGACATTCTAGTAAGTAGTATATAGTATTTTACTACTTAAGCTTCAAGAAAGAGCAATACATAATTAGCCATTAGTAAGCTGAAGGAATGCAATTCAGTAATTGTAGTTCATTGTTTGTTTTGGGTTGGCATATTGCTTTTTGGAGAACCATGGGGTGCGAATGATGTGTGTATAAATCTAACTTTCTCTTTTGCAGCTATATCAGGATTAAATATTAAAGAACTACTGCTTGAACTTAGTCACATTTTTTTGAGAAGCATTTTAATTGCTGAAGTGATCTAATTTTCATGCTGATGCTTTACCATGTCTAACTTCTAGGATTATTCTTATGTTTATAAACCTGAGAATTGTCAAGCTTTAGTGGGATGTTCCATGTTTGCACCACTGAAGACGCTTCCCAGCCAGTGTCTTCCTCCTATCAAACTGCCAGAAGAATGCATTTATCGCCAGAGTTGGACTGTGGGAAAGTTGGATTTACTTCCTCCAGGACCTGCCATGCCATTCATCAAAGATGGGTATGACCTGTGCTACAAATGTTTAAGCTTTGTAAGGTGGTCAGTTATCCACCTATAGGAAGTATCCCTAAATTTTTTTTTTGTAGCCCTAAATTTCTGTAATGAGAAATATTTGTAAAGACACATTGTGTTTATACAACTGACAAGAGCCTTTAAAAAAATCCTTACAATTAAACCTCACTGTAAGAGACTGTCTTCTCAAATAGCTTCTTAACTGTGCATACATTTTATTCATTTTCTCATTTAAAGGTTTCTTGGGGAAGCTTAATGGTGCAAGTCCAGTTTTAATAAGTAATGAAGATGGTAACAATCAAGATAAATGTAAACTTGGGACTTGTTTTTGCGGTGGTGTTGTAGGTACTGTAAGGGCTTAGTAGGTGGTGCTTCTGTTTCTTAAATTATTTTCTTAAATAGTAGTAATCTCACCTGTATTGGGACTAGGAAAACATTTCCTTTGATTGGAAGCTATGCCCATTGTGACATTGCCTGGTAACAGCAGTATTGCAGTAGGCATTTCTGTAATCTGTGTTTGGTAGTGATGGTCTTGCTGGCAGTTTTTCTTGAAGAAAATATTTATTCCTTTTTCTCTTCTGCATTAGTAGCTGGTATAAATACATAGCCTCCTTGTTGCCTAATCCATTTATTGATAAAATTACATGAATATTAAGTCTTGGAGTAAATACTGACGTTGCTTCTGTTAGGGTCATTCATAAGCAGTATGTTTCCAGGTCTCATTAGCCTTATAGGTCTTTGGAGATATGCAGCTGCTTAGGAAAGAAAATGTTAAACGTTTCCAGGTGATACTTTCCTCGTGAATCCAGCTGAATCTGCTGTCGATAGACCTGGTATATTTTCTTAGTGTGTGTCAACACGACGTGTAAATAAAACATGAACAAAAAAGGTGTCCTTTAGACTCCATACAAGCATACAATTTATAATTTATTCTAACCACACATGTTTCCTGGAAGCTTTGTGCAAAGGAAAAGACGAAAGGAGGCGGGGGAAGATTCTTTAACAGTGCTGTCAGTGGGAGTCCTGCAAAGTCATTTAGAACAAATGCTCTTGAAGTTCCTTAGGGAATGAAAATCTTGTTGTGGATTATGAAAGACTAGTTTAAAAAAGCAAATATTAATTAGGAAGGTCCTTCTTTAGAAATTTGAGATTTAAAGTTCAAAACCAGTATGTTGTGTACTTAAAGTATTTCCTTCTTGTGGCTGCTATTAGTGATGGAAGCGCTATGGATCAAGAGTATGGCCCTGCATACACACCACAAACTCATACTCCGTTTGGAATGCCACCAAGTAGCGCACCTCCCAGTAACAGCGGAGCTGGAATTCTCCCTTCTCCTTCCACCCCTCGTTTCCCAACTCCTAGAACACCAAGGACTCCTCGAACACCTCGTGGAGCTGGTGGACCTGCAAGTGCACAGGGTTCAGTCAAGTATGAGAACTCTGATTTATACTCACCAGCTTCCACACCATCAACATGTAGACCGCTTAATTCTGTTGAACCTGCAACTGTGCCTTCCATTCCAGAGGCACACAGTCTTTATGTGAATCTCATCCTCTCAGAGTCTGTAATGAATCTCTTCAAAGACTGTAACTTTGACAGCTGCTGCATATGTGTTTGCAATATGAACATCAAAGGTGCTGATGTTGGAGTTTACATTCCTGATCCAACGCAAGAGGCCCAGTATAGGTGTACCTGTGGTTTCAGTGCTGTTATGAATAGAAAATTTGGCAACAGTTCTGGACTGTTTCTTGAAGATGAATTGGATATTCTAGGACGTAATACGGAGTGCGGCAAAGAAGCAGAAAAACGCTTTGAAGCTCTCAGAGCTACTTCTGTTGAACATGGCAGTGGAGGACTGAAAGAACCTGAGAAACTGCCTGATGAGTTAATACTATTGCTGCAGGATCAATGCACCAACTTGTTCTCACCGTTTGGAGCAGCAGATCAAGATTCCATTCCCAAAGTTGGTGCAGTTAGCAACCTGGTACGTGTAGAAGAAAGGGATTGTTGCAATGACTGCTACTTAGCCTTGGAACATGGACGGCAGTTCATGGACAATATGTCAGGAGGGAAAGTTGATGAAGCACTTGTGAAAACTACTTGCTTGCACCACTGGTCAAAAAGAAACGGTAAATATTGAAAACAGCTTATTTTCTATTTGTCCACCTATGAATTTTTTAAAGTTTTTTCTTTAATGTTTTTCCTTTGTGAATATTGGATGCGTAAGACTCTTTTTCCACCTGCATGCTTGCATAAACTTCTATTTTAATGGTGTTCAGAATAACCATTCCTTTTTCATTCTGTGCTGGTACCATACACTGAGCAGAGTGTAGGCCTTGGCTACCATCAATTGTAAATTCCTGATGTAAATTTGAAGTGTAATGTAAGACCACAGTAACTGTCCACAACACTTCACTAGGCTTATTCTTTTAAAGCAACTTTTGGTGACTGCATCCACAGAGGCTCTGTGGAATGAGTATACAGAGGAAGTGTAGGTGGTTCAAATGGTGACTGTATTGTCAAGGCTACTGTGGTAGAATTAAACAAGATTTATGATTCAGTTGGCTCCCCCCTTCTTTAAGGGGGAGGTGGTAGTTTAATGGCATGTGTGGCAAATAAAGCATTATTGTAGCCTTCACTGTATGTTGAATCTGCCAGAGATCCTTGGATTTTTGCTTCTGGGGCCTGACTAATGATATACTGTCTCACGGAATACCCTTTATTGTGTGTGTATTTGCATACTTCTCCTCTCAATAATAGTCCTTTCAAATAGCAACTCTACCAGGGTAAACAGTGAATATGAAACTTTGATAGCATTAGCTGCGATTCATAGTTGTTAATGACGATGAGGAGGACTAACAGTAAAACACAGCTAGGTTTCTGTGTATCAGTGGGGGATTAAGTTTAAAAGCCCAGGCTATAGATAAATCAATGTTTTCAGGCACCCAGGAGAAGGCTCAGTGTTACTGTGACCTTGGTATTTTGGATAAAAAGATGTAAAGATACTTTTAAATGGAAGTCTATGAAATTATAGCCATACCAAATTTTGTGTCAGCTTTTTATTCTTAAACACAGTACATTAAATGGCATAGTGGTGGCAAGCTGATGAAATGGGCTGTGACTGTTCGAGGCTTCCCTCAACTTCTGTGAAGCGAGCACTGGGTGGCAGTCTGCCGAACCCTCCTTTATTTGGAGGGAAAATCCTGTCACTTAAGGGTTGTACAACTTGTTTGTAATTTTTTTATTATTATTTTAGGTTTTTTCCCCTTAGTTTAAATCACAAAATGGTAAGGCTTTCAGGGGAAAGAATTCCACAGGAAAAAAAAAAAGTCCATTTGTGTTTTTTATAAGTGGCTGAGAGGGGAAGAGGGAGAAACTCTAAATCTGTGTGCTTAACTTTTTATATCATGGCCACGTTTCAGAAGAGACTGATTTTGTTTAAAATCAAGGTGGTTTAGGATTCTGGGTTGTTTGTGGAGGGCTTTATTTTATCCTGTTGTTGCAGTAGGCCTTGACAATTTTTTTGTCCTTTCAGTTGTGGATGTGAGCATGCAGTGTTCCCAGGACATCCTTCGTATGCTGCTCTCGCTCCAGCCCGTTCTTCAGGACGCAATTCAGAAAAAGCGAACAGTCCGGTCTTGGGGTGTGCAAGGCCCCCTCACGTGGCAACAGTTTCACAAAATGGCTGGCAGAGGCTCTTACGGTAAACTGCTGTGTAGGCTCCTGTCTGTTTGTCTCCACTTGATCCGTCCACCAACCTCAGTGTCTGGATGCTGTTCAGCCTATTGGAATTCTAAACAGCATTTGACCTTTCTTTAAACTAACAAGAGCTATTAGGCAGGGAGAATTCTTCTCTTTAGAAAAATAGAAAATATTTATATTCCTTAAAACAGTAAATGAATTAGATATGTGTATTTAAAATTAACAGCTTCAATTGCACTGTTTATATACACTTGACACTTCTCCAAGTGAGGGAGTGAAATTGCCAAGATGGATTTAATGTTAAAAACAGTAATTGCTCTGGTTTTTTTTACTCAAAAGAATTACTCCACTTTAATTACTGTAAAAATAGCGTTAAAAATACTAGCTTTGAAATGCTTGAAAAAGTGTGCTTTATTGCTCAGTAGTTTCAGAACTCTGTTGAAGATCTGAGGTTATCCAGTGTGTTGTCTATGATAAATATTTGGAGTGGCCAACACGTGATGCATATTTACAGATACAAGGTAACTTTTGTGCACTCAGGATTTAAACTGACTTCATTAACATATGAGATAGTTTTACCACTAAGTAGAAGAATTACCTTTCACCAGCAGATCTTTTGTAGCTATATTTAGAACATGGTAATTATACATGTAAATACATGTTTTTAAGTTTTGGTGTTTTTTTTTTTCCCCTTCTGTGGTCCTTTACATATCTGCTTAAACTATTTACATTTCTTCCCCCTCTTTTTGATCACTCTGGACAGTAAAGATCTGTTCCTAAATGCCTATATACTGATAGAAATATTAAACAACTGTGGAACTTCTTGAGGCCCTGAGAGATTTCAAATAACAATAATTAGCTGATGCTTTTTTGTAGAGGGTTGGATCATACATGCAGGTTTTTCATTTGTATCTGTTAAAATGAGAACTATTCCATTTATAATCAGTGCTACTTCCTGTTAGATGCTGGGAAGGCTAGTGTTTTTTCTATTCATGTTTCCTAGAAGCAGGGTGTTAATTTTAAGCTTTCTGCTTAATATATTGGAAAAAGTGTCTTGCTTTTCCAGGAACTGATGAGTCCCCGGAACCACTGCCAATCCCAACATTTTTGTTGGGATATGATTACGATTTTCTGGTGCTGTCTCCATTTGCTTTGCCATATTGGGAGAGGCTGATGTTGGAACCTTATGGATCTCAAAGAGATGTTGCTTATGTTGTGGTGTGCCCTGAGAATGAGGCTCTGCTGAATGGGGCAAAAAGCTTCTTTAGGGATCTGACTGCAATATACGAGGTATGTTATTTATGGCAGTTAGCAGTGAAATGGATTTTTGAAAGATTATTTCTAATACATACTTATAACTACTTATCAGGCTTGTCTCATGATATAAACGCTTGCACACAATGCTGTCCCGGAAAGCTGCTAGAAAAGATTTTAGGAATGGGCACTTTGAAGATAAGGGTTGTTCATGCTGCTCACCATTCCTTTTAGTAATAGCTGTTTTGAGAGTCTTTATCTGATAAACGCCACTCAGTGGTAAAACTCTGTATTGCCACTTCAATTGTTTTAGCTACATTTAATTAATTAATTAAATGCATGTATTTCTCGGATTGTGATTAAGATTAGATGGCGTATCAACCTGTTTTTCTTGCATTTAGGAAAACCTGAAAATAAACCATAAAATCACTATTAAACATTGCATACTGATGTAGTATTCTAGAATTAAATGTTACTTTGGAATATCATAACTAAACTATGAGTTCTCTGTCTTTATATGTATGCTCCTTTGTGTGATATTTAACAGTTTTTAAGGCTTACAAATTCCTTATCTTGCATCTTCTATTTTACCTTCTTTGCAGTCATGCAGGCTTGGTCAGCACAGACCTATCTGTAAGTTATTGCCTGATGGGATCATGAGAGTTGGACCTACTGCTTCAAAGAAACTTTCTGAGAAGCTGGTCACAGAATGGTTCTCACAGACAGCTAATGCCAACAGTGAAGCATTTTCCAAACTCAAACTATATGCCCAAGTTTGCAGATATGAGCTGGGTATGAAATTTTTTTTTTTAGTGTTTCTTATTTCATGCAATTACCACTTACTCCATTCCAGTAGAGGAGAAGAAATCATTGCATTTATTCACTGAGTCTTATAGTTTGTTGCAGTTTTCTGGTTTTAAGCTTGGGGGGAAAACAAAAAATCCAAAACCCCCATATATTTAGATACGTGCTAAAATGGCTTCTTATCATCTAGCAGTATTTTTAGGGAATGGCTGCCTGATACGGACTTCAGTTGTCTTTTTGTATTGGTGACTTAAATTCTGAAGCAGTGATTTCTGTCAGTAAAATATACGCTAAGGGTTTGCTCTCTGTTTTGTTGAAACTATAGACTTATATAGATGAAGTATGCTTAAGAACAGCTGCAACATAAAATTTATGCTTTTTTCTGGTTTTAGGTCCTTATCTTGCTTCTCAGCCTTTGGACAGTACCTTACTTTCCCAAACAAATCTGGTCCCTCCCTCCAGCCAGCCGGCCTCTGCTCTGCCCCCAGTGACAGCTAATGCTGGAAATCCTAACACTCCATCATCTGCTCCTGCAGCTCCCACCAGTAGTACTATGACAGCAACATCAAACAGTGCCATGTCTTCTGCAGCTACTACAGCTAATTCAACGTTGACTACCACTGCCCCAACATCCTCTTCTGCCAACATAGGCAGTGGGATACCAACAAGCAAGCCTTCTTCATTTCCGCCTTTTAGCAGTATGAACAATACCACTTCTGCCTCCCTGCCCGCTCAGGCTGCAACGGTCCAAAATGGGCAAACAGGAGGACAGCAGCAACAGCCAACACTGCAAACAGCAGGGATGTCTGGAGATACTACTTCAGCGCCTGCACAGCCCCATCCAGAGGTTTCTGAAAGGTAATGAACTGCAGAGTCAAACCTGCTTCGGCTAAAAAAACCCCTCGGCTCAACCAGTGTGAACCTATTAATGCCGCTCTCGTCCCCTCAATAAAAATCTTTATTTCTTTTCTAGTCACCAGGCTGCTTTTTAGGGAGAATGAGAGTTCGTTCATGGTGGAGCTGAACTTTTTGGTTCCAGTCTTAGCTGCAGTTCTAATTGCATCTCAGTGTCTGCTGTGGTACAAAAATAAACTTTCTCTTTTTTCTTCTCTCTCTAAAGAGAAAAAATTCACCAAACTACTCACTTCTATATTTTAAAGTGGGGGGGAATAGATAACTGGCACCATCTTAAAGTTCTGCTTTCTGTTATCAAAGTTATAGTAGTAAAGACAGCTCTTACTGAGAGACTGACCTTATAGGTATTCTTGTTCCCCAGTTGAAGCAATAGAACTATGTGCTGTTGAGCTTCTGTAATAAAGAAGGCTAAAGAAAAGACAAGCGATACTGAGTTGCTGATAAGCTCACATACAAAAATGAAATAAAAAGACTGTTTTTTTTATACCGCAGTTGACTCAAAGGTCTTTCAGATTAATATTTGACAATTTGATCTTAATTTTAAAGTAAAAATAAATCTTTATGAAACTCGGCTTTTTGTAACTGGTTTCAAAATTTCATTTCCAGCACTATGGATCGTGATAAAGTTGGAGTCCCTACAGATGGAGATTCACATGCTATCACCTATCCACCTGCAATTGTAGTTTACATAATTGATCCTTTTACATATGAAAAAAAGGATGAGAACAGTAGCTCGTCTAGTTTGTGGACACTTGGACTTCTGCGCTGCTTTTTAGAGATGGTTCAGGTTCTTCCTCCTAACATCAAGAATATAATTTCTGTGCAGGTGAGCCAACAGTTATAGAAACACGCCAAACAAAGTATCTTTGGCTTTGGTTGTGTTTTGGAGGTGATAACGCCCTCAAGGTGAAAGTTTCATTTGCTTTGTAAACATTACTTACGGTTCTACAGCTGTTAAATCACTAAGATCGTAGTTTTTAGAGCAGTTTGGGTGTTACTAACCAAAGCCAAATCCTGTAGTGGATTCCAAACTCATCAGTCTTATCTCTGAGGAAATGTAGTGGCCCACTCCAATGAGTGAAGCATGGGAAAGCTGCTTGTCCCATCACTGGAATCTGTGGTGCCAGCCTGACGCTGCTGGGCTTTAGACAGTGCTCCTTCCTGATAGACATCCAACTGTAATGCTGTCAGCAGCTGCAAAACTAGTTAACAGAGGGCATCTCTTTGGAGGAATCGTTAAGATTCTCTTCTAAACAAATTCTTTTTTTCTCTGAAGAAAATTTCCATGACAATAACTGCTTGAAGTCCCGCATAACTTTGGAAGAAGTGGCAGGAGATACCCAAGAACCAGAGAAATTTGATTGCAAAGTAAAATTCTAAAAGCAGTGTACCCAAATACTATCTCAAAAGCCTTTTAATCTAATGATGAAACAGTAATTTTTTTTTTCCTCTCTGTAATCTGTTCTAGATTGTCCCATGTCAGTACCTTCTACAACCTGTGAAACATGAAGACCGGCAGATTTACACTCAGCATTTAAAATCTTTGGCATTTTCAGCTTTTACTCAGTGTCGGAGACCTCTTCCAACGTCCACCAACGTGAAAACATTAACTGGCTTTGGCCCAGGTTTAGCCATGGAAACTGCTCTTAAGAGCCCTGATGTGAGTGTTGTTAATGTGGTTGTGTAAATATGCAGATCAGAGAAATGTCCCTGTTTATTAGATCACTGGCATCTTTCACATTGACTAGCTAGAGTTCTTAGGAATAACTGCTTCCTGAAACTTCATGGTCTGTTCTGTTGTCTTTATAGAGACCTGAGTGTATTCGACTATATACCCCTCCTTTTATACTGGCTCCTGTAAAGGACAAGCAAACAGAACTAGGAGAAACTTTTGGAGAAGCTGGCCAGAAGTATAACGTACTTTTTGTAGGCTACTGTTTGTCTCATGATCAAAGATGGCTTCTTGCATCCTGTACAGATCTCTATGGAGAACAGTTAGAAACTTGCATAATTAATATTGATGTACCAAACAGGTAAGAATAAAACTGTTAAATTAATTTTTAGCATGTATGTCTTCTTTCATTGCCTTAAAGAATTAGTTTGTTTATGATGCTGTAAGAATAACTCTGACTTTTTTAGACTCACTATATTGCAAAACTAGCTAAAGCAAATGGATATTTTCCATATTATGTGCGTATTGTTTTGAGTTAAATTTCTAGAATAATGTTATTTGGTTTCATGTGATTCTTGAGTGTTTTTGTATGTGTGTTCATACTTCCCCCCTCCCTCCCCCCACTTCTGGCTTTTGAGTCAGTGTTAGAATGTGATTAATTAAAAACAAACAAACAAACAAACCGAAGTTGCAATTGATGTACTACAATACCAACATTCTTGGGTCCTATGAATGTTCAGGTTAATACAAATAAGAAGTTCCAAATGTGGCAATAAAAACTTGTTGCAGATGGGTTCTAGCTTTGTTTTCCCTTCTTTCTTAATTCTAGAGCTCGCAGGAAAAAGGGCTCTGCCCGCAGACTTGGTCTTCAGAAACTCTGGGAATGGTGCTTGGGACTTGTGCAGATGAGCTCTTTGCCATGGAGAGTTGTAATAGGCCGTTTAGGAAGAATAGGACATGGGGAATTAAAAGGTAACGTTAGCATTTTTAGAGTCTAAAACTTGATTTGAAGCTTTCATTTTTCAATAATATAAAGTGTCCCTGTTTCTGGAAGAAAACGTAAATAATTTTAGAGGTCGTTTGTGTATTCGAAACTTAACAGACGTGGTTCACCACACACTATTATATGTGAAATATGTATTCTGCAGCAAGCACTGTTCTTCTAGACAAACCTATATGCTTTATATCCTCAGACTGGAGTTGTTTGCTGAGTCGCCGAAACCTTCAGTCCCTTAGTAAGAGACTAAAAGACATGTGCAGAATGTGTGGTATCTCTGCTGCAGACTCTCCCAGCATTCTCAGTGCTTGTTTGGTGGCAATGGAACCACAGGGGTCCTTCATTATTATGCCAGGTATTTCAGAAACTCTCTCTTTCTCCTTTTTTGGGAAGGGAACTAATAGTTTGGGTTTAGCAAAACTAAGGAAATACTTGATTTCTCTTCCAAAGATTCTGTATCGACCGGCTCTGTATTTGGACGCAGCACCACTTTAAATATGCAGACGTCTCAGCTGAATACCCCACAGGACACATCATGCACTCATATACTTGTGTTTCCCACATCTGCATCTGTGCAAGTAGCATCATCAACTTACACCACTGAAAACTTGGATCTGGCCTTTAACACAAACAATGGTTAGTAGCTTGGATTTTTTCTTGTTTTAAAAACAAACCAACCAAAAAACCCCTTGTCACTCCCCCTATAATAAGAATAAGTCTGTTTATTCTAATGAACCACAAGATTTATGTGGAAAATCACTTGATTTCAGAATGCATTGTCATATCCTGTACGTAGGGAAACTATAGAAATTCACTGGTCTTGTTCTTTTTCAAGATGGAGCAGATGGAATGGGAATCTTTGACTTGTTAGACACTGGAGATGATCTTGATCCTGATATTATAAATATTCTTCCTGCATCCCCTACTGGATCCCCTGTACATTCTCCAGGGTCCCACTACCCCCATGGAGGTGATATGGGCAAGGTAACTATTAAATACAGACTTGCGTGTGTGTTTTGTTTGTTTTTCTCCATCTGCTAATTTCCTCTTGTGGAATGAAAGGTTCCTATGAAATGTTTTGAATCAATTGGATGTTGGATCGTCTTTGCAAGATTCATGTAATGCTTGCATATTTCAAAATGCTTTGTGTTTTGAAAACTACAGATCATTTCTATTAAGTTTGTGCTCTCCTAATGTTAAACCATTGCCTGTTGTTTTACAGGGTCAAGGCACAGATCGATTGCTTTCAACAGAATCTCACGATGAAGTAACAAATATACTGCAGCAGCCATTGGCCCTTGGTTATTTTGTGTCAACTGCCAAAGCAGGTCCGTTGCCTGACTGGTTTTGGTCAGCGTGTCCTCAAGCACAAAATCAGTGTCCCTTGTTTCTTAAGGTACTGTAACTTCAGCAGGCTGTACAGCCGTCTTTCTGGACAGTCTGTCATAGAAAGTTGTGCAGTGTGCAGGGATCTGAATTATGAAAATTACTATGTTTAAAACAAAGTCGGTGCATGTGTCTTGGAATATGTCTGCTATTGCTTCTAGAGAGGTTGGGTTTTAAATTTTTGAGCTTTGGCTTTTTATGTTCACTTTTTTTAAGGGAAGAAAAATTATTAATGGAAGTAGCAAATGTTCTGAAGGGTTCTGCTCTTCTGATGGTTTCTTCGTGGTAGTCTGGACTCCTTTCTGTTTCTGGCTTTGTGCTACAGTATTTTGTAAGAATAGGTTGAGTTTCTAGCCAGATCTCTGGTTAATGTTTGACTCACATGGGGACCGGTGGTAGAGAGGCAAGTACACAAGTGTAATGTAATATCTCATTTACACTGGGTTAAAAAAAAAAAAATCTCTTTAGGTATTGCAGAAAGCATAAAAGTTAGGTTTTCCATGTTGGCTGTTGCCAAGTGATAGCCATTTTATCATCTGTCTGGATATTGTCTGATCTCCTTATCTTTTTATGGCACAGTCAAGACATACTTGGCACATTTAAGGCTCTACATTAGTATACAGAGAAACTTTCTGTATTAACATTATTCACTTTTGACTTAAATTAGCATCTCTAATACTATGCTTTATTTTCTAATGATACAGATATATCTTCTTCAGCCTTATTTGTGTCTGGATTAGCGGTTCCTCTTGGCCTAAGCTCAGCTATGGCTTTGGTATACGACATATTTTTTGAATAGGGGATTTATTATTTACCCTAAGCAGCTCTATATATGGAATATAAATAGACCAGTCTTACAGAAAGCAACTGAACTTCCAAGTCTGTATATTACTAGACAGCTTGGGCCACTCGAGTTGCTTTTTTTAATAATCACTTCATGTAGCAAAGGGATTAAAAAAAAATTCCTAAAATATATTACACTACTAGCACTGTGCTTTTAGGAGAGATCTGCCTGCATTTCCTTTATATTGATAATTCCTGAACTTGTTGACGGCCTAAGGATAAGATTTGTTTTGGCTTGTGTGTCAGAGAATAGAAGATGACTGCAAGGTACGGGACACACCACAGAAGGAAGAAAATATTCAAACTGTAGTTGAATCAGGCAGTAACTGCTGGCATCTTTCTTCCTTTCTTAGGCCTCTTTGCACCTCCACGTGCCTTCAGTGCAATCAGACGAGCTACTCCACAGTAAACACTCCCATCCACTTGATTCTAATCAAACTTCTGATGTGCTCAGGTATTTATGATTGATACTTGCATTTCATTTTTAATACTGCTGCAGTGAAGCTACATATTTTTTTATTTTTCTTGCTGTTAGTTTTTCTTTGCGCTGCTGATATCCTTAGTACGTCACAGAGACAATACAAATTGCTGTGCTTTGAGTGATTAAAAGATGGCTTTATCACAGAACAGTGCAATTAAAAACAAACATCTCTAAGCCCTCCTTTAACTAATTAGTGTTGATTACAACTGAAAATATTTGAAAGACAATGAATTCCTCAAGCTAGAAGAGTGTTTGAGGTGTAACACAGAAGATAGTGCATAAATGAGTGGAAGATAGTTATAGTTAAGTCAGAATCTTGCATGGCAATCTTGTGAAATACTGAAATGCTGAAGTACAAGAGTCTAGAGAGACTCATGTAAATGTAGGACACTTGTTGAGAAAAAGTCAGGTTTTTTTCTTCGTGTTTTTTTTTTTTTAATATGTGAACCTCTTGACATTAAGCATAGACAATTAAAATGACAGTTCTCCACTGAAAGAAAGTTTAGCTTTGAACTGCTTGTAATAATTCTGAATGCATGTTATTTCAGAATGTTGGCAAACCTATTTTACGTTTTTAATACCAAAGAAACTGGATTACATTTAAATTAGGACTGTAAAATACTGTTGGCTTGATGGAAGCTTGTTTGCTTTTCAGGTTTGTTCTGGAACAGTACAATGCACTCTCCTGGCTAACCTGTGATCCTGCAACCCAGGACAGACGGTCATGTCTCCCAATTCATTTTGTGGTGCTGAATCAGTTGTATAACTTTATCATGAATATGCTGTGATCTTCTTCATCTGAATTTTGCAAGACGAAAAATGAGGAAAAGGGATATTTCACTGCAGGACTAAGTTATAATTCTTCTCAGTGCAAGTTGTTTGTGATGGGGTATGAATCTTGTTACTTCCAGCAAATATTGTTTTGACTTGTGAGAGGGGCACCTATTGCCCTACTGTCTTTGAGTCATCGACTATGGGGGACGCTTTAGAATGATGATCAGAAAGTGTACTATAACATTTTTAGTAGCAAAATTAACCATTTTTCCCCAACCACAGTATTTGTGAAGAGTAATGAGCCATAGTACCCAGTCATGGTTAATGAATATTAGAAGCATGGAGATGAGAAGAAACATGAGGAACAATAAGTTTCAACCTATGGCTTCGGAACATCAAGATGTTCTTGTATTGGATTATAGTACCTAGTATTCAAAAATGCCTGCATCTCTTATTTATTGTAAGTTTTTAAATGTATAAATTGTCTTATATTTCTTAACCTCTTTTATAAAAATTTTCCTAGAAGGTTTATACTGCCTTCTTGCTTTAAAGCAATTGGTCTAAAATATATGTAATCGTCTTAATTAAAAGTTGCAGTAGGTTGCTTTTAGAGTATTATTTTTTTGTAAGGGGTGGGTGGGGACAGTAAATTTGTATTGTCTTGATGTACAGTTTAATGGGGATAGAGGGGTTAATGTCCATACCATTGTGTGTGGGGGATTTACAGCTAAGCTGTAGTTGCAGAGTACATGTACAGTAATGAAGTTCACTGTGTTTATATAAATTGAAAAGGTACCGGGTCTTACAGCATTTTATATCACACCTTTACAGAGTAACAATGGCAATATATAAGTGATATTGTAGGTGGTTTAACTTGTAGTGAGAATAAAACGAATAAACTCTTCAATTGAAGTTTGTGTTATGGTTCAGGGCTGTGGCTAGATTCTCAGATCTATTTTCAGTATACAAGTTTTAATATTACAAGAATATCTATTGTGCATTGTTGTTACCTAGATATTCTTGGCACTGTGGTGACTGCGTTATTTTCTTCCACATTTGCGATAAAACATGAATCTGATGCGGAACACACAGAAAACTCTTATCCAAAGTCTCCTGTAAGGCTGAAATTTAGCCCAGCTCTAGCCATTTTACAAATGCAAAAATAGTCAATCTTGACTTTAAGATTGGTGTGTGTTTAACTAAAATGTGGTGTATATAGATTCTCAGTGAATTCTGGTATTCAGATCTTATTCCACTAGTAAAAAAACAGCACCAAACCCTGAACATTTTCCTTTTTAATGTATTTTTGGCACTGTGGTGAAGGTCCCAAGTATCAGTGTATGGCCTTCCCCATATCCCGTTTTCAGGCTCTGGCTGGGGCATGTGCCAAGGAGGCTTAGCCCTCCCTAAGGAAGGGACTGACAAATCACAAGGCTTTCCTAAACGTCTCCCTCTATCTACAGTCACCATTTTTTCTCAGTAGTTTCCTTCCTTTCCCCTAGCACATGCCAAATGTCTGCTCTAAAATAGCCCCTACGGGTGCTGAAGAGCAACTGCATATGCTTTTTCTGGGTTCCTCATCTGACTGCCAGATTAAAAACTTAACTCCTGCAGTGCTCACGTGAGCCTGTTGCGATAACCCGTGTCCTGGGTCTTAATACTGTCCGTCTTGCTGGTTTAAACCTTTAAAGGAGCAAGTTTTAAGATCCATTTGTGCACCCGCTGTTAATCCCCTACAAGGAAGAATTCGCTTGCATTTACAAAACTTCTGTGTTAACGAAAATCAGGTTTTGTAAATGCAAAATACCTGCCTGAGATCGTTTTTCATATAAACAGTCTCACTGAATCATGTATATACAATATTAGCAACTTTTTTGGTTTTGTATAAAGAAGTTGTACAATTGGTGATGAAAATTTTCAGTCATTTCTTCACAATAACATGAGTGCAATCAGAAGCTAGCATATTTTGATAAATAGAGTTAAAAACTGGGTCTGTCCATTGCTTTATCTTGATAATGGTAGCGCACCGCAGATTAAACAGCACGTTTTTGTCTTACAGAAAGTTTGTTTTCTCATTTGGCTGAGATTTTTGAAGTGGAAAAGTGCTCCTAAAACTGGAATTTTCAAAGCATATGTCCTTTTTTTTTTTTTTAAAAAAAAAAAAAAGCTGTGTTGCTAAGTGGTCATTTTTAACCCTGGCTCAGTTAGCCAAGTTCCAAGGGCTGGGTTTTGGTATAGCTTTCTTTGTGTTAAATCTGACCTGTGTTCACAAAGGTAAGTGGATCAGCTGCCTGAACATTGGTGTGACTGTATTCTGTTACCTGGACCACAGCCTTCCCTGTGAAACTCTTCAACTGTGAAAGCTGCCAGTTTCCCACTCCCCCCCCAAATGCAGTTAAAGTAAATTTTAATATTGTAACCACTAGAGAAGATGAGGAGGGCCATTTCTGGAGTGATAGTCACAGCCGGCAATGTACATATCAAACCTGCCAGCACCATGGAGCCAGCTACTACATTGGGCGTATTTTTTTTGTTAGCTACTTTCATTTAACTATTTTAAGTGCACATAATAGCTGGTTTATAAATAAAATTGTCACAATCCAGTAACTGGGTTCTTTAGCAAGTACAAGCTTAAATATTTGAAAACTTCAGCTCTAGCTTCTCAAAACGGTCTTGCAAGAAGATATTGTTCCTGGCAGTGCTCTCTTAAGTAGCTGTGGAGGTTTACCTCCTCTTAAGTATCCAATGAAAGAAGAATCTGAGATTCTTCCATTCCGTTTAAAAATATGTATTTTAACCTAGCTATTACTGTATTTAAGCTATTTAGTCACCTTTGACTCACTACTATTTGAATTAGTAACAGGGTCTTCAGAAATCTAAGACCAGCAGGCCACCAACTGTACTTGCAAACAACCCTTACATTTTAAAGTAGCTGTAACATTTAGCTCTTTCTAACATTTCCTGAAATAATTAAAGATAAATGAATTTATATTTAAATCCTCAGCTATGTTCTTACTTAGCTGTCAGTTATGGCGCAGATTATTGTATTTCTATATTTACCTCCGTTGGTAATTTTAACTTCATGTGTTGCTATGAAGATTTGCAGATGTCTTTAATCAAGCACTATTTGTTAATACTGTAATATCAAAATATTATGTCGCATTATTTTAAAGCTTTCAAAAATAAGAGTAAAATGTTTTAAAAAATGCTATTGCACCATATAATTTGCTGCACAACAGTATGGCACAGCATATCAGTCTGTTTTGATAGTAATGCTGCATAAACAATGTTGTGATCTGGGTTTCTTTTGAGAATTCGTTAATGAGGTGACATTGTACGACATTACTGTCTCGACAACCTCCAGCTGGGAAGGTTTGGGGTTTGCTTTTTGGTTTTTTGGTTTTTTTCTTTTTTTTTTTTGTTTTTTTCTTTTCGGTAAAGGACCCAGGACTATGCTTCATACTTAAAGTTTTTTTTTTTTTTTACTATTATTATTATTGTTTGTGGGTGTACTTTTTATTTTCAGTGGAGTAAAGTTTAATTTACAGTAGAACTGGATTTGGGACCTACCACAATCCTCAGGGTCACTTTTTCAGGACGTTACTGATCTAGCTTTAGGTTTTTCCGAGTAAACTGGACGCGAGGACCATGCAGAGCGACTGGGGTGGGATGACGCAGCCCCTGGCCTCGGTACTGGACATGTCGCCTTCCCGCCCCTCCCGCACGGCTGTTCCACCCTCGCAGCCGCCACACGCCGAGGGCCAAGTCGTCGTATTTATCGTGACATAAAATAAAAGCGATTAAGGAACAAACACTATTGCTGCCGAATGCCATAAACACTGAGTTGTACAAATTGTGATTGAGGAAATGAAAAAGGTTTATACTTTTTAAAAAAATTTCAAATGGAATAAATTATTCATGAAGCCTTGATTGTGGTGTCTCGTTATTTACCGGGGGGGAGGGGCGGGGCTGCGGCCTCCGGCCCCCCTCCGCCTTCGCGCCGCCCGTGCCGCGCGGCGATGACCTCACTGGCTGCGCCCTTCCCCCCGTGACGCGCTGGGCGTGCGCCGGAAGACGGGGCGGCGGCGGTTGGTCGCGGGGAGCCGTGAGAGGGCGGCCGCCATGGCGGAGTGCTCCGGCCTGCAGTTCGTCAGCCCCTACGCCTTCGAGGCGATGCAGAAGGTGGACGTGGTGCGCCTGGCGGCGCTGAGCGACCCCGAGCTGCGGCTGCTGCTGCCCTGCCTGGTGCGCATGGCCCTCTGCGCCCCCGCCGACCAGAGCCAGAGCTGGGCGCAGGACAAGAAGCTCATCCTGCGGCTCCTCTCGGGGGTGGAGGCGGTCAACTCCATCGTGGCCTTGCTGTCCGTGGACTTCCACGCCCTGGAGCAGGACGCCAGCAAAGAGCAGCAGCTCCGGTAACGCAGAGAGCGGCGTCTTCTGTGGCCGCGGTGTGGCTTTTCCAGCTGCTGTGGGAGGACCGGGCCGTGCGCGTGCTGCTGCGTGTTCACTCCCTCGATAATCTCTTGGGAAAACCCCGATTTGTACAGGGCAACATACAGGGAGCTGGGTGTGATTGTCCCGTCTCGGGGATCTTTCCTTCCCCCGTGCCGCACGGGGCCGGGGGTGCGCGGTGCGCACGCAGGGAGCTGCCCGGTGCGGGAGTGGGCAGGAGGGCGGCTGGCCCTGCTTCGGGAGGTGAAGGGACAGCTCGGGTGGATGCACTTTCCTGACTGTTGTCTGTGCGACTGGGGAATAGAGGCCTTTGAAATTTTGATAGTCTACTGAATTAGATTTCATGATGTACTGCAGTTACGACAGTCTTTTCTGACCATTGGCATGGTAGAAGAAATCCCTACAGAATTGATGTCTTCCTTCAACTGATAAAATTTCTGTGTTTGCAGAAACATATAACTGTTGTTGGTTTTAATTGTCTGTTAGGCACAAACTAGGAGGGGGCAGTGGAGAAAGCATCTTGGTGTCGCAGCTTCAGCATGGGCTGACACTGGAATTTGAACACAGCGATTCACCTCGTCGGCTTCGTCTCGTACTTAGCGAATTACTAGCCATTATGAATAAGGTAAATTTCTCCACATTTGGGCGCTTGCGAATTTTGTGTCAGTGAAAATGCACTCTGGATAGGTTGACGTGCTGCCTGGTTCTGTTTCTGGTGCTGCTGTTATGTGTGAGTGCTCTTCCCCAGTTCTTACCTGCTCCACCAAGACTTAAAGTCTCAGTCTGATTGAACGGTGGCTTGTGATTAAACTCGTTATGAACCCAGCTTCCTAGAGGAAGTCTTTCTTCCTCAGAACAAACAAGGGTAATCTTTTCTAATATGATATAGACTCTGTATACTCTGTAATATGCTGTACTCTAATGTGATTTTGTGATGTATCAGTGCAGAAATCATGCTTGAAAATGAAATTATGGCTTTTCTCCGTCCACTTCTTTACTCCTATTGCAGTGTGATATTAGCCACCGTATTTCTCTTACCCTTCCTCCTCGCCCCCCCCCCAGCATTTTATTTTCCTTCTGTAAACTTACCATGTTTTTAGAATTATTAGTGAGCTATTTCTCTTTTTCTGAAAGGAAGCAATGATACCAGCTGTATTTCCACTAGTAAATATTTCTTATGCTAAACGCTTTTCTTGCCTGTTTTGTATTTATAACTGTACGTTTTTGACAGTTTTTCATGTATTCAATCTGCTGAATTTAAAGCCATAAAAGACTGATTAGGCAAATTGCTTCATAAAACCTGTTCAGTGATGATGAATAATGTTTTGTAGGTGTCAGAATCAAATGGTGAGTTTTTTCTCAAATCTTCTGAGCTCTTCGAAAGTCCTGTTTATCTGGAGGAGGCAGCAGATGTTCTCTGCATTTTGCAAGCAGGTGTAGTATTCTGTATTTATAGTGTTTTCTAAGTTCTTACTAATGTAAAAAAATAACTTTTGGAGCCATTGTGACTGATGTAAGGTTATTCTAGGCTGTCTAGCTCTTTGAAAGAGAAATAGATCGCAGATTGATTTTCCGTTTATTGATTTGAGCCTGTAACTGAAATGTATATTAAAAGCAAGGTTTTACTTGTCTCACAGTGAAACATTGTGACTTTTAAAACTTTTTTTATCCAGAGCTGCCATCACTGTTGCCAATAGTTGATGTGGCTGAAGCTCTGTTGCACGTTAAAAATGGAGCCTGGTTCCTCTGCCTTCTGGTGGCCAATGTTCCTGATAGCTTTAATGAGGGTGAGTTACAGTTTCTTCTTACCCAGCTTGCTTTTTCTAAAGGTTTGAAATGATTTCTAGCAATATAGTTATTTCTGGGCTAAATCATGTGTCGTAAATATTTGAACGGGAGGGCGTTTGGCTTATGAAATATAATTCGAATGCATTTATACCTAGAGTTGCTGATAGGCTCCCATTCTCATCGTGTTGATTCCCCTTTTTTGCAGCTTGCTTGTAGACTCATGGTGTGCATCTTGCAGCTTTTCATCTGTAGGTCACCTTTATAAAGGCCGACTCAGGCAGTGAATGACCGGGACTACGAACCTGGTCTAGGCTTGCTAATAGTTCTTGTCCCTCAGACTGAGCCATATTGTGAGCTGAAAAATTTGTATTGACGTTGCCTGTTTAGTATCCCTTACATCGCAATGAGATTTCAGTCCCCAGGGCTGCCAGATGCACAGGTTACATTAGATAGAGTACGAGTAGTAATTGGATGATGCATAGATCTGTAATGACCCTGTACTTTCTCTGGGGGGAAAGACCATTTCCTTGTTCCGCTTATATAGCGTAGATCACGAGTTCTTGCCCGGACAAGATTTGTGTGGCCTAGCTAATAAATCATAGTGAGCTGAACAGAACGGCGTGGCTTTATGTGTTTTTGTTTATGTGGCTTTCTTTTGGAAAGGCCGGATTTACTTACACCTCCTGTTGGATATTTAGTCTGTAGAGGTTTGATTAAGAATGGTGAACGGCAGGATGAGGAAAGCGTTGGAGGGCGTCGTAGAACAGAAGCACTTCGCCACCTGTGCAAAATGAACCCTTCCCAAGCTCTAAGGGTCCGAGGCATGGTGGTAAGTCTGTTGTTAGTCTGTCATGAGAATCATAATTACGATCCTTATTGGAGCTTTAAAAACACAAAAGATGATTGAGCCTGAGCATTTTATCTAGGTGGAAGAGTGTCATCTACCAGGTCTTGGTGTGGCTTTGACCTTGGATCACACCAAAAATGAAGCTTCAGATGATGGAGTGAGTGACCTGGTGTGTTTTGTGAGTGGTTTGCTACTTGGAACAAACGCAAAGGTTCGAACTTGGTTTGGAACTTTTATCCGAAATGGCCAACAGGTATGAAAACCTTTAATTATTCTGCTTTTTAAAAAATATTCTTATAACTTGCTGTAACTCTTCTGGATGTGGGCACCCGTATTTGTCTGAATGCATATAAATGCTGTTGCACATCTTGGAGCAACCTTTACAAGGCTTCTTATGGGACCATCAGGTCTGTAAATAGTGTCCCTGAAGGCAGCTATTTGGTTGTTCCTCTGGGAGATTTTTAGGTAGATGATTCAATAGGCATGGAAACCAGGGAGTTGTGAGTTCATAATGTTTACCTGATAAATATGTTCATCCTCAGTGTTCACAACAGGAAGTTGCGTCTTGACTTGCTTAGTTAGTCGAGTTAGTAAAAGCTTGTGTTTTGATGTAATAAGCTGTTGTAATATGATCATGTGTTGCTTGTTGCCCTGGTACTGAAAACTGTATTTAAAAAAAATTCTCCCCCCCCCGAAACACTTCTTTTTTTACCTTGACTTCATCATTATGGAAGCTCTTACGTAATACATTGTTTGATGGGATGAATTTTACACTGCTGTTCTCATCTTTTAACCTTTTACACAGAGAAAAAGAGACAATATCAGTTCTGTGCTTTGGCAAATGAGGAGGCAGCTGCTCCTGGAGCTCATGGGAATCCTTCCCACGGTTCGCAGCACACACATTGTTGAAGAAGCAGATGTTGATATGGAGCCAAATGTGTCTGTGTATTCAGGACTGAAGGAAGAGCATGTCGTGAAAGCCAGCGCATTGTTACGTCTCTATTGCGCTTTGATGGGAATTGCTGGGCTGAAGTAATGAATGTTTTAATGCTCTCTGTGTTTTTATTCATTGTCTGTCCATTTAAGCAGAGGTTGAGAGCTTTGGGCACTTTTAACACGAGCTGTCTCTTAATGCCGTTGTGGACTAAGGGAGGCCCTTCTCGCGTGCTGAGGGCTGGAGTGGCCAGTTGGTGGAAGTTCCTTTATAGTGCAGAGAGCAAATATTGTGTATGTTTTTTACTTTCCGGTACTATTGTCAGCAGAAGAGTTTTTTCATTCTAATGGTAAAGATCCATTTATCAACTTCGCCGATTTTTTTAATCTAAAATAATGCAAGAAATGTGGTGCTCTCTTTAATGCTGCAAAATCAGTTCTACTGACTTGTTAAAAGAAGTCTTGGGCCTAAGTGGTTGGAGCAATGTGTAGAAGAGAAAGCAGCTGAAAACTCTAGCAACACACACTACATGAATTTAGTATTTTTATTCCTCTGCTTTTATTTTTTAGAGAGTGCTAATGTAGCATATTCATGCATTGTTAGTTTTAATTTAGGTATTTTGTACTAATAGGCAAGATTATATGCTGGGGAAGTTTTATTACTGTTGTTATCTCTTAACAGAGATTTTTATATCTTTAAGTTCAAAGATAATTGCTAGTTAATCTTGATGCTCATTTATTGATGGCAACTTGATAAACAGATTAAGTAACAGAGAAAATTTAATCTTTAACCATTGTGATGAGATTGGAAATCTCCACTTTTAAATGAGCAGCGTGGGTTTTGTTCTTCTTCTGTCCTATTCAGGCCAACTGATGAAGAGGCTGAGCAGCTACTGCAGCTGATGACCAGCCGGCCTCCCGCAACTCCAGCTGGTGTTCGCTTTGTATCTCTTTCCTTCTGTATGCTTCTGGCCTTCTCCACTCTTGTCAGGTACCTCTCAATAAAGGAGGAGCTTTGTAAAGATGTTACTGTTCTAGCACCGTTAAGGCAATGACCTCCCCAGAGCTGCACAGTTTTTCTCTCCTGATTCTTTATCAAATCCCCATATGTTGGTTGAAGGGATTTGTCTCACATTATGGTGGGTAAATTGATATTCCACTCTTGCTGCTGTTTATGGCAAATCTTTTGAGAGGGGACGTCGGCATTAGCTTAGTTTGGAATGGTTTTTGAAGGCTAAAGTAGGCCTTACTAGTTCACTTTTCCATTGAACAAGTTTATGGCTAAATTTTTTAGAGCCCCTGTTCAAAAGAGTAGCAATGTAGGTATTCAGTGGATGTAGCTTTCTGCTGTGTGCGTTCAAGACAGGAAATTGCCTGACAGTTGGACTGAAGTTTGTGCTAAATAGCAGTGCTTATCAGCTGCTTGATGCTAAAGTGTAAGTGACAGAAAGTCTCCTGGCGTAAGATTCCTCAAATACTGGCTTTTCTGCTAGTAATTGTTAGTAAAACTAGCGGTAGTTCCTGGGAAAAGGATCTTTTATGGATTGTCTTTGTGCAGCACCCCAGAACAGGAGCAACTCATGGTAATGTGGCTTAGTTGGATGATAAAGGAAGAAGCTTACTTTGAAAGGTAAGAGCGGGCTTCTTTTGTTTTTAATGATTCCAGTAATCTCACATTTACTTATGTCCCATTGGAAATTAACTGTTCCTCTCTGTCGTCATTAGCATTTCTGGTGTGTCTGCTTCTTTTGGAGAGATGCTTCTCTTGGTAGCCATGTATTTCCATAGTAATCAGCTCAGTGCGATCATTGATTTGGTCTGCTCCACCTTGGGAATGAAGGTAAATCCTAAACTGTTTCTAGCACGTACATTTCTCTGTTAAAATTAACTTTTTACTGTGTATTTATACTCTTGTATTTACGTAAATTTTGATATAAAGAACTTTGGTTTTGGTAATATACTTAAAGCAAATGTAAAGTAAAAAAATGGGTAACTAAGTAAATTAGTTCCTTTAGAAAAACATTAAACTATGCATACCTCTTAATACAGAGTAATGTTATGATAAAAGTATCTTCAAGTATGACTTGTTGAAATCATTATTTGCAAGGAATGAACTTTTTTAGAAGACTAACTGAGCTGCAAACTTTTTATTTTAAATAGTTTAAAGAAATATCTATATATGTAATAATTAATTTCTGAAAATTACCGGAGGAGACTTGCCTTCAATATACTTTCATAAAACCGTGTCTCATCAAGTGTAAAAGCTAGGCAGCTAGTTTTTAGGATAAGGAAGAACGTGGAGTGATGAACTTGTGACATTTGAAAATATTTTTGTTTTACATTTGAAGTATAGATGTGAATGTTTTCCTGGTATCCCACTGAAGACAAGTTTAAAAAGGTTAAAAGTTAACAGTTTATAAAATAAATTTGCAGTACTTATTTTAAGTTCTAGCTTTCTTATAAATTACAAGTACTTTGTTCTTCGTTGCAGATTGTTATTAAGCCCAGCTCACTCAGCAGAATGAAGACAATCTTCACACAGGAAATTTTCACTGAACAGGTATTTTAAGCCTAGGTCTTTTTTTTTCTCCCCTTTTTTTTTTCTTTCTTTCTTTTTTTCTTTTTTTTCTGTAATCGCTTCAGTTTGACCTACAAGAAGAATCCAAGCCCTGCTGGTACTGAAGAGCCTTGGCTCTTTCTTTTCGTACTCTGATCTGATTATGCTTTTTGAACACTTGGCTTTTTTAATAATGGGGAAGCAAAGGAGAAAAATTGTCCACTATGACATTATTTTTTGCAGTAGCAGGAAATCGTTCACAAAGGTAGTACATGTGCTACAGTTTTACACATACTGTATTAAACTACATAAAAACGTTCTTCAGCTTCCAAACAACCAAAAATAAGTAAATGCCAGAAAGAATGTAGCTGTGCGACTTTGTCACCTTGTGCATGTGCGTTGTGATAAGGTGAATACTTGTGGTATTTTTCTTGTTAATTATAAATTTCCTTTAGGTTGTTACGGCCCACGCAGTTCGCGTGCCTGTTACAGGCAATCTCAGTGCCAACATTACTGGTTTTTTACCTATTCACTGCATTTACCAGCTTTTAAAAAGTCGATCATTCACCAAGCACAAAGTATCTATTAAGGTATGACCTTCATTTTGTTTCTGTTCATAATTTTGAATGTTGACTAAGTTTTGCCAGCTGTTTTTTTGGTTGAATTATAGGAACAGAATTCTGATGAATCTTATAGCCTACTACCATGTAATTTAAGAACGAAGTGTGTATTAATTTAGGGTACCCAGTTTTAGCTCCGTAATCCAGAGACTACAGCTTAGTGAAGTTAAAAATAATAAGGAAGTTATATCTCTCCCCCGTCTGTACTTAATAAAATCGTAGTCAGAATGATATTTCCAGCCAGGACAAGTTACATTGGTGGGTCTGTACAGAGCAGGGTCCAGGATACACAGTTTATGACCGGGCCTGACTCAGAACTGGTATTACACTTCCCAAAGTAAAAGCCTCATTCAGTTACAGTTTTTGTAACTGGTTAAAAGGGGGTGTGCTTGCAGACAAAAAAAACTGCCCTCCAGCTTTGAAACTGAACATGTAATGGCATGGTTTTTTCTAGGACTGGATCTATCGACAGCTCTGTGAAACCACCACTCCACTCCATCCTCAGTTGCTTCCTCTTATTGATGTCTACATTAACTCTATTCTTACTCCAGCATCTAAATCCAACCCAGAGGCCACAAATCAGCCTGTCACGGAACAGGAGATACTGAATGTTTTTCAAGGACTCTCTGGGGTAAATGATTTGTTTGCTTCTTTTGTATACTTGAATGTGAACGTGTGGTTCGGTGTTTTGTATACATGCTTGACGCAGATTCTGTAAGTTGCCTCGCTTTTTGTCTTTAATGCCTGTATAGTAAACTGCCTCCTACTACAGTAATGGTCATGTGTTTGCAGTTGTTATGCTACTCAGATTTTTAGGAGGATTGGTATTTGTCCCTGTTTTGCCCTTTTCCTTGGGAACTCACCAACTCATGCTGTTAAAAATGCAAACAAAAGCACTTCATGGATTGAAAAGTGGAGGTGTTTATGTAGGATTTGTGTAATTTTTGTACCAACGTGATATTGTTAGATAAAAATACTCTTTAACTGAAGCACTCTAGCTGTTTTTGAAAGAAGCATTTTCATTTTGATAGAAGTATGAGAGTGGTCACTTGGACACATGTAGAATGAGTGGCAAGCATTGACTTGCCTTGGAATCCTGGTATTATTCCTTATTAGTGTCCCAAGATATCAAAAATACATTTTATGTTTGAAGCTCGTTTTAAAAAAACCCAAAAAAGTTCCCTGCAACTTTCAGCTTGGCCCTCCTATGGCTTGATATATTTATACAAGGTTTACTGCCTTATCTTTCTTCATATTTGCAGGTAAATCCAAATTTTTGTTCTCAACAATCAGGAATGCAACATGACCTTTGTGTATGGTTTTATGTACAGGGAGAAAATACTCGTCTCACTCAACGATACAGCATCACAACACAATTGCTTGTCCTCTACTATGTCCTGTCGTACGAAGAAGCACTTCTGGCAAACACAAAGATACTAGGTATATGTGAGTGCATCAGTGGAAAACAGATTA
The DNA here is from genome assembly GCF_964195595.1 of Calonectris borealis. Classification (NCBI taxonomy): domain Eukaryota; kingdom Metazoa; phylum Chordata; class Aves; order Procellariiformes; family Procellariidae; genus Calonectris; species Calonectris borealis. Next base: position 3,742,187 of record NC_134330.1, on the reverse strand, counting down.
GCTGAAAATTAGATGCAAAGAGAGGAATTGTTACAATAACCAAAATTCATGTTGCTGTCAGATTCAAGCACAGCATAAAAAGTTCAGATTCTTTTAATAAGTACAGCATTGCTGTAGAAATTCAGGAGATAAAGTTTCTGCTAAGACTCTGTAGTTGCGTAATTTGTTTTCCAGATTAAAAAAGGTCCAAGCTGGCCAAAAAGTTACAGAAATGTTTATGACCATCTAATAAATACAGCAACAATTAACAAAGACTTCTTAATTACTTCAGATCTTCATTTATTCATGTCTCATCAAACTTGCACACACATTTCTTTGGGTTAGCAATTTTATAGTTGACAATACTGAATGATCCCTTTTTACCTTTGAAATTGAGACTTTAAATCAATTCTAAAAGAATGTGTGTAGTTTATTGACAGAGTTTAATTTCAGTGAAAACATAGCGCGTTTCATTGACACCATAGAAAACTCTGGTGGGTGTTTTTAGCTGCCCTTTTTAGGGTGCGAAACTTCCAGCATCCATCAGTGCTATTTTCTTCATGCTATTCAAGAAAGACTGAAATACTATAAAATCAATTACAATTCTTCCTGCATTTATAACTTCCACCTCACTACAGGGTGTTGTGTGTGCCAACATGTACTGACTGATAACTGTTTTTTTTTAAGAATAAAAAACCTTGAATAAAGAAAGTGAAGATTTGAGCTATGATCTCAAAATCAGTTGGACTTGGTCAAAGATAGTATGGAGATCTTGTGAACAAATCCAAATGCCAGGAAAATCTTTAGATGGAAATGTTCACAGAAATGGTTTCCTGAAGAGCTTATTTTAATACTTTAATGGGAATGTGTTATTTGTTAACAGAGGTGTGTTATTTGGGATTTTCTCTATTTTACCTGGATGATATAGACAAGTGCTTTACATTTTAGTTATTGATTCAGTTGGGGAAGTAATCTTTTCCAACTGTAACTCTTATGCGTGGGTTCTTGTCCTGTTCCCTTATAGCTGCCATGCAGAAAAAACCCAAGTCTTACTCTTCAGCATTAATGGATCAGATTCCAATCAAGTACCTCATCCGGCAGGCTCAAGGACTGCAGCAGGAACTGGGAGGTATATCTGTGTGTGAAAGTCTAATGTGCATGAAGAAGGAAGGCTAAGCGTGTTTCCAGCTCTGTGGCTATCGTCTGTTCCTCTGTGCCTTCCTTTTTCTTTTACAATCTGTCAGTAGTAACTACTGAGATTACAGGTGTGTTTGAAGAGTAATAGTGAAAGTTGGAGGAAGGCAGTTCTTTCTAGAGTAGGTCTTACGTAGATTTAGTAGGTCTTAGGTAGATTAGTAGGTCTTAGGTAGATTTTAGGGTAGGAATCGCCTGAGAATTTTTGAATATTCCAGACTGAGTTTGAGTTACTATGGGATCCTCCCACCTTTCCTTTCTGTTGGAGTTAGAATATCAGGCTGTAAGCATGCAAGCTCATTGAACTTCTTGGCAGTGATTCAGTTAAGGTCCGTTGTTGAAACGATAGGCACAAATAGGTTCAGGTGAAAGATGTAGCTACTCAAACCTAAGATGTATACTTTCTTAACACCCCTAAAGGCTTGCATTCTGCACTGTTACGCCTTCTTGCAACTAACTATCCACACCTCTGCATTGTGGAAGACTGGATCTGTGAGGAACAGATCACGGGCACTGATGCCTTACTGAGGAGGATGCTGCTTACAAACATTGCGAAGAATCACTCTCCCAAACAGCTCCAAGAAGGTAAATAACTTCATTTCAAGTAAGCAGTGTTCTTTCCAAATTGGTTGGAATATAGTGGATTTGGAAGTGTGTAGCCATTTAATTCATTCCATCATACTGCCTTTGTATAATGAAAATGTTCTGCTGCCAAGTCAGAAAAAATGTCAGAAGTCCAGTTTTACCAAGATCTCTTTGTCTTTATTTTATAGCATTTTCCATGCTGCCTGGAAATCATACCCAGCTGATGCAGATCTTAGAACATTTAACACTTCTCTCAGCTGGTGAATTGATCCCATATGCAGAAGTATTGACATCAAATATGAATCGCTTGCTGAATGCTGGAGTCCCTCGGAGGATTCTTCAGACTGTCAATAAACTTTGGATGGTTCTTAACACCGTGATGCCAAGAAGGTAGGCTCAAAACAGTGTTTAGTTTGTTGTGGCAGATAGGTGGAATGCCACTTTCTGTTTCAAAAATAATGACACAATGCCTTTGCCTGGGAGATTGAAGGTTGTGACTGAATAGAATGTGTTGGAGTTGCATTCCTTTTTGCTTTGTTGAAATTTTTAACCTTTGCATTTAAAAGGAAGGTATTTCTTGTTCTCAGGGGAAAGGAAGTCACCAGTTTGCTTAAAATATAGGAGTATGGTTTTATAGTGTACATTGTTCATGACAAATTGCTGCTGAAACATGAACTCACTTTGGTAAGAATGTGCCTTTTCTGAGGAACTGGATGCTCTATTGCAGTGAAAACAGTGTGGTTGCTATAATTCCAGTGAATGTAAGTTAACTATATCTTGGTTAACTTCAAGGGCTGCAAAGGAAGCATGGGGTTTTTGGTCCTTGATAGGCCTAGAAAAATACAGCTGATTGAGATAAGTGACTGTCCAGATGCTTATGTGATCCTTATTCTCCTACGGCTTATCTAATAAAAAAATCGTAAAAATAATCTCATTTTAGGTTGTGGGTGATGACGGTTAATGCTCTGCAGCCTTCAGTAAAAACGGTCCGACAGCAGAAATACACTCAGAATGATCTGATGATTGATCCTTTGATTGTACTAAGATGCGATCAGAGAGTTCATAGGTAAGCATGTCCCTCGTTTAGCTTTTTATGTTCTGTGGTACTTATATTGATACATAGTGAATGCTAAACATAGAGGTGTCTCATAGAAAACTTCTAAAAGCTTTCAGTACTTCAAAACATATTTTCAAACTCATCATATGAACTTGTAAGTTCCATCTTTGTTGTATGAAGCTTGTTGGTCGGAGGACTGAGCGAGCTGTGTGTGCTGTTTCAGCATGTCATGCTGTCCAGCTGAGTGTCTTGTTGGACAACTTGACATTCGGTTTTATTTTGGAAACTTTGGGGTTTGTACATAGAACATCCATTTTGGATTTGTGTGTGTGAATTTGTTCAAAATAGACTTTGCAGCATGCTTAAAATGGCTGCTGCTGGTGGTGGTGGTGGTGGAGGTTGTAGCTGTGACATTCTTCCACTGCACACTGTCTTTTGCCATCCCTCATGGGCCTGTAGGTATTCCATCTTTTTGGGTAACAGTTTCTGCCAGTGGGTGCTTGATGGATATGACAGAGGTAGATTTGCTTAATTTCTCAAGAAGGTCTTTTATCAGTACTTAGAAATTAGTTCCTCTAGATGTCAGTGATGGCAGAGGAGGCTGTCTAATGCTGCTTTATGGCTCTGATGCAGAAGAATAAGCTGAGAATTTTAGTAGTGAAAATGATCATAACTGATAGCAATGGGCTAGCTTTTAAGGAGAGTATGAAATAATGCAAACAGTGAGTCAGAATTTGTAAATTATAACTTTGCTTTTTCGTAGAAATGAAGAAAATTGCATCTGTTATTCTAAAAAAGATAATGGTTAATCATTTTAAATGTACTTCAGCCCCTAGCTTTATTCCTTGTGTATTCTTTTTCACGTTTTCTGTCAGTTGTGGTTTATTTTTCCCATTTTTTATTATCCTTTTGTTCATGATAAGTGGCTAGTAGTCAACTTGATTTGTGCTTCACATTCTTGTTTGTATGCATTTGACCCTCCTTGCCTTTTAGCAACTGAGCCGTGAATCCAATTTTCTTTTGAGTTGCTACAACTCTGCTAGACTTCAAGTTTCTATTGATGACACCTTTAATCCCTAACCCATAGGTGAAATATTTAAATGTATTTCCCTTCAGCCCAGGATGCAAATTGAAAATCCTACGTTTCTAAAACTGTTAGGGAGATTTATAATGCGATGTGATTGAAAACTATCATCTTAGTATTGTGGAAGCAGTTCAGAGCTTGTCTGCGTTACTTTTCCCCATCATTCAGATCATTATTTTTCCTTACTTTACGTATAGCCAACGCTTTTTGGGTTTCCTGTGTTCATCAGAAATTAGTCTCTTCAGCAGTCCCCTGTTTTTGTAGAGCGTACGCATACATGCGTGTGCATGAGAGAAGTAGGAGTGAATGGCAGGGCAGCAGAAGGGATTGTGACCTTTAGTATTTTGCTGTATTAGGGAAAACGGCTTTAGTGTGAACCAGACTACAACCAGACTACTACAATATGAGCCTTTGAGGAGTGCTTTTAGTTTGTTCGTGTTATTACTGTCTTACTGTTCTGCCTACTGAAATGCCTTTATTTTATCATGTGTTCCCGTATCAGGAGCCCTCCTCTGATGGATATAACTTTGCACATGTTGAATGGCTATCTTCTTGCTTCAAAAGCTTACCTCAATTCTCACCTAAAAGAAACAGCAGAGCAGGACATTAGGCCATCCCAAAACAATGCAATGGGTCCAGAGGCCCCAGAAGTTACAAGGGAAGAATTAAAAAATGCATTGCTTGCTGCTCAGGTAAGGGGGAAGAAATGGGTATTAAATGATGTGAGGAAAGACAATGATAAAACAGAAATACAGAGACAGGTAATTAAAAAAGGAGACCTTTTTACTTCTTTTTTTACCGACTTCTGTTACCATGAAAAGGAAGAACGCCTCTGTGTTCAAATTGTTAAATATTTTCAGTCTTCTGTTTTCTAGTCTGAAGCATTGTGTTGGTTAACTGCTTTTATAGTTTTCTTTTCTGTTAGTTAAAACAGAAGAGTTTTGCTTACTAGCCCTTTTGCCTTGTGGCTTGTGTTTTTCAGAGGCTCTTTCTGTACTTAGCTTTGCAGCAGTAAAACATGAATAAATGTGACAGACCTATGCATGATCATTTGAACTATGTTATTTAAGAGAAGCAGCCAGCATTGTAAAGTGAGAGGCTGAAGAATGGTTAACTTACTTAGCTTGACATTGCGGGAATTCTTGAGTAATTCTGTTTCACAGACAGTCTCTTCTTACCTGTGTCTGGAAGAATGTCACATATATAATCCCTATTAGGAGATGATTTTTGAGTTAATAGGAAGTTTTATATTTAAATGTGTAGTGTAGTCTCCTCTGAATACCGTGAATTACATGGCCATGTGCATATTTTTTCTGATCTGGATGTTTTAAGGGACTATTGGATATTTATTTTGAAACAATATGAGATTTTTTTGAAATTACTCTTTTGATCTGTGATTATGATGATCTGTTGGATTAAACTTTTGTTCTTTTTTGAGTCTTGATTCAGATAAAGTGTTGGGTTTTTTTAATGTTCTTCAGGGTTTGTGATTCTTGAACTGAGTTGTTTTTATTGTAAAGAAAAAAAAATCTATAGCTAGAAATTCTAACCACTTGACAGTCTTCAGTTTCTTAAATCATCATTACTTAGTATTTGATTTCTTTGATTTCATTGGGGTTATGCATGTTCTGTTGCTTATTTTCTTCACAGGACAGTGCTGCTGTGCAGATTCTTCTAGAGATCTGCTTACCTACAGAAGAAGAGAAAGCCCAGAGCAGTAATATCCATGGTTTGCTAAAGAGTGGTCATACTACCACAGGCCCTAAGAGTCCAGAACTAGAAGAAGAAGAAGATAGCTTGCTGTGTAATCTTCGAGAGGTCCAGTGTCTGATCTGCTGTCTGCTGCATCAGATGTATATAGCTGATCCCAACATAGTCAAACTAGTTCATTTCCAGGTCTGCTTTGCGCTATTTTAGTTCTTCCATGGTTTCTCTGGTTAAGAAAAAGCCAAATAAGTGGTCAAAGGATGTTGAATGCTGTTGTAGTGTTCCTCAGAAATTATAATGGCCCACTTCTCTGCTTCCCGACTCGCCAAATTTGTAATACCTACATTTCCTCCAGATTTCAGTGCTTGGACTCTGTTGTAGCCGAGAAGGGAGCAGCTAAACCATGCCTGTTCCTCGTCATTAAACACATGCTTTGTTTGTGCCTCTGCCCTTTTCTATACAAAATAGTTCGTCCATTCTAGGCCAAGGAAAACTGGCCTAATCATCTTATAATTACTTGTTCCACATCTTTTGTGGGTTACTTTTTTCTGGCCATATTTTTAAATTAGTATATCCATTATTCAAAACTGTAATTTGGCTTCAAATGTAAACATCTTCTGATCTTTCCGTTTTGTTAGGGCACAGTTTATCTCTTTAGAGTGGAAGGAGAAAGGTTGCCCCTGCCAAAGCAGCTGTATGTCTTCAAAAAAAGAAGGGGGGGAAAGATTAGCAAATTTTTTAATATAAATGTGTTTTTAGTGTGTGTTAAATTGGCCATTGCCAGATGGCATCTCGTTATAAGGAGTTAATTTGCCTTGACCTGGAACTGATAAAGTGACTAAAAAAGTTATAATGGTGCAGTCGTGAAATAAGCAACTTGGGGCCCGTGGTGAAGTTTGCAACACGGGAAAGACACAGAAAGAAAGGGTCACTGCAGCCTGGTTTAGTTTGGGGAGTGGAGGGAGAGTTTCTATGCAAATAATACATTGGGTATTGAGGATAAAGAACTGATGCAGACCCTGGGTTTGTCACCCAGCGTGCTTCTTGTTGCCTTGGGATACAGGCCTGTTGCTTGTAATTCTGAACAAAAGAGATTTACAAGTATATTAGTTTTGAAAAAAGCGTTAACGCAGATCTAATTTAAAATCTTAATTGAAGCAGAATTTTTGAAACACCTTTGACATATCTGTTTTCTTAATCACACAGGGTTATCCATGTGAACTTCTGGCACTGACAGTGGCGGGGATTCCGTCGATGCACATCTGTCTGGATTTCATACCGGAGCTCATTGCCCAGCCTGAACTTGAAAAACAGGTACTGTACAGTCATTTAATCTGGGAATCACTGTAAGCAGTTAACCCTGATGAAGTATTGGTTAAGGGGAGAAAATAAAAGGATTACTGAAAAAAGTCTTGTTCTGACTTTTTATGCAGACTAGGATATTAAGGTAATATCTGTAGCACTTTTACCTTAAATTAAAGGCCCGGCCCTCACCCCCAAATTGGGGATTGTGACAACTTCACTAACATATCTCTGTACACTTGTTTAGGAAGTACTCGTGAATTTCAGTATTACCTTCAAGAACATGAATAAAAGCACTTTTCAATAATGACTTTCATTCATTCTTTATACTGAGTATAAATCAGTTGGCAAAGGGTTTGGTTTGCCTACTTAGTTTTTATTGGATACTTTATAGCTACAGGAAATTCTGTGAAGATGTAAATTTTGAAATCTTTTTTGCGAAGATGTTCTGTAGAACAGATGAAGCAGCCTTAAGATAAAAATTCTATTCATTCTCATGAAAAGTTTGACTATAAGTCTTTTTCCAGGGAATATCACTACTGTTTCTTGAAGCAAGCTTGGGACAAGATTGTAAGGCGTAAATTTCTAAATCAGTTTAAGTTTCTCCTTTGCCAGTTGTCTTACCAGTTCTTTCCCTGGTCTAACTGCAAGAACAAAGCCTGCTAGAATGACATGTGCGGCTTTCCTCAAAGTTACGCTATTTGAATCTGAAGAGTGGTGGCTTCTTCTCACTACAAGCTCAGCAAAGGGGGAGTCAGGAGTTTGATTTTGAAACGTTTCACCAATATTTTTGAAGGTCGTCTCATGATGATTATGAAAAACAATGGCAAATAATCGTTCATTATTACTTTCTAAAGCAATTTGTAGACCTTGATTTGGCATAGTGTGACAAGAGGAGATTACATACTTGGCTATTTGGCTAAAGATTCCTCTGTTTTCTATATCAAGCCAACTTTGTAGTTGTTCTTATTTAATCCCTTCTCAAATATAAAGTTACTGTTGATGAGAAGACACTCAATAAAAGTTAAAACTAGAACACATCAGACCTTAAACAGCTTTTACAAGGATTATATTGTAAATTGCGTGTTGCTTTGTTGCTCGTTATTAGTGTCGGAACAAATTGGACTGTGGGGGAGATTCTGAAACACTAACGCTGGTACTTTGGTTAATGTTAAATGCGTGGTTTTTCTTATGTCAGCAGAAGAATTTCACAGTGACTATTATTAAGGCTTCTCTGACTTTTCATTTCCTCATTGGTAAAATAGGGAATATTTACTAACTCCTAAGTTACGTGAAGAGCTTTGGATAGAAAGTGCAAAGCAATCTGTAACTTTATTGCTTATTTCTCTTCTGTCTTTCACCTACTTAACAGATATTTGCCATCCAGTTACTTTCATTTTTGTGTATCCAGTACGCACTACCTAAATCTCTCAGCGTGGCTCGTTTAGCTATCAATGTGATGGGAACCCTACTCACAGGTAAGCACTCCAGCAACCCCTAAATACATTGTTGCATAAATTAGAATTATTTGTCTATGTTGAATGCAGTTTTGTCTAAATGCCACTATGTTAATTACGAGTGTAAAAGTAACAACAATTCTTGACTGGATTTTTATAATAGTTCCTTTTTACTTAACCATTTCCTTTTCCTTGATAGTTTTAACCCAGACGAAGCGCTATGCTTTTTTTATGCCAACCCTGCCTTGTTTGGTGTCATTCTGTCAAGCCTTTCCTCCTTTGTATGAGGATATTATGTCTCTGCTGATACAAATAGGACAAGTTTGTGCCTCTGATGTTGCTACGCAGACAAGAGACTTTGACCCAATTATTACACGTAAGTAAATACCTTGTATTTCAAAAGTAACATCATGATCCCAGGGAGAAAATTATGTTAACGTTTCAAAAGTTTGAGTGTAGTTGGAATGCAGTATGAAGTTTACTGCTGTTGTCTTGTAAATACAGAAGGAATAGGGATAGGTTGATTTACTGGATTGGAGAAGAGAGTTTAGAGGCTAAAGGGGCTGAAAGTACTCCTTTTATTAAACTTTGTACTGCCTTCCTTCTGTTTTGTGTCCCTGCTTGTATCATTTCAAGATGTATCCCTGCATGCAAGTGTTGTGTAGAATTTGCCATTGTAGTTTAAGGATTAAACGTGAGCAAAGGCCATTGAGAACACAAGGATGTTTCAACCCCTCAGCTGAGGCATAATGGCCATATAAATCTTCCTAATCTGTTGGAAATGAAGTCAGATGAGCTACCTGAAGTCTTACACATGACATAGCATGGTTGGATAAGTACATATTGTGTGAACACAGATTAACTGTTTAAGTGGATCAGTTGATCTTGAGCATGTTTTTGTCTCTTTTTTTGTCTGAAGACAAATGCCCTGTTCATGTGATACAAGGTTCCCTGATGCTGTCTATGCTAGGATATTTATGTTAAAAGAAGTAAGAGGGAATATAAAAAACCCCAAAGGAGTCAGACATAGGTAAATTAAAAAGAAATGTTGGAGTGTCTCTAGAAATAATGTGTGGAGGTAAGCCTGGTGCATGAAATAGTGATGGCTCAAATTTGCAATTTCATAGCATACGTGTTTGTGTTATGGGTGTAATATAACAATTTTTAAAAATTATTTATTTATTTAGATGTACTTTGCTGCTTTTACTTAATTTTCTAGGTCTCCAGCAACTAAAGGAGAAACCACATGAAATGTCAGGACTTTGTAAAGATTCATCTAACAAAAGTTGTTCAAGGGACATTGCAAGCATGGACCCTGATGTTCGGTTATGCCAGTGTGTTGAAAATACTATCATTGAAATAATTAACATGAGCGTAAGTGGAGTTTAGGAAGAACACAAATGAAATTGTACTGTAGCTAGTGCCACGGTCTATGGTGTCTAAATTTGGAGAAGGCTGCCGAAGTGAACTGAGGAACCGGAGCACAAGAAGTCCATGTTTTTCATTCGTTCGATTCAATTATGGCTGAAAAGAAAAGAATTCTTTAAAGAGGCTTATGTTGCTTCCAGTGAAAACTTTTGAGGCTGCTGGGGTCGGTAAATAATTTCCAGTGAAACTGAGTGTGATTTTCAGGCTTGCTTGGTTTCCGAAGTGATACAGCAACACACCCAAAAGGGTTTTATAACACTCTCAAAAGTGAATACTTAATTTGTTGAGCAAACAGCAAAATGATGGGTAAGAAAAATTTGATCTTGAAGCGCTTTGCTTAAGTTAAATGAACTGCTGTTCCAGAGTCTTGCAGAGCAAGATGGAATAAAATACTCCAAGGAAGACTTGAAAACGTGGTGTAAGTAATTTGCACCATCACATTGAGTACTAAGAAAATGCTTTAACTTCTTTTTAATTTGTGTTTTAAACCATTGGTCAAAGTTCCAATTCATGAGATCAGGAATTTCATTTAAAGATCAGCCAGCCTTCATTAAAAGTTTGAAACTGGTCTAAAAGTTTCTTTAAAAAGAAGTAGTAGTACTACAAAATGAGCTGTATAAATGCAATTTTTAAAAAATATGTATTTTTTCATGCAGCTCAGAGGGTTTAATATTTTTTAACATCACTTAGTTTAAAAGCGACGAGAAAGACTTCAAGAAATAAGTGCAAAGGTATCTTAAGTTGTCATCAGGATAAGATTAAAAAAAGGAATTAGTGTTGAGGGTGGCTGTGACAGAAGCTAAATTTCCCTATAATGAAAGGAATGAGAGATTTCAGCCCTACCAAAGGGGGTGCATGCAGCTCAGTGGAAAGAAGGCTGAATCCTTTGTGCTTGGCGCATGAAGTTGGTTGTTCTTTCATATACAAAAGCTTCAGGATTTAGCCTTGACAGATGCGTTTTGTGGCATTGCAGGCGGGGTGTGTGGTGCAATATTTGGGAGTCTCTTGAAGGTTGCACAGCCCTTGCGTGAGGCAGCACATGCTTTTGTGGCAGAGAAAGAAAATTAAGGTTTGGCCGTTGCGCCAGAAGTGAACGTGGTACTTCAACACACTTGAATTGCTTAACTTGTCAATCCAGCACTTACTCTTTTCTGAAGTGACAGCAGCCAGGGTCCTACAATAAGTAAAATATTTTTCAGTTAAAACCAGTTTGTGTTCCGGATTCTTTAGCGTGGCCTTGGGAAAATCTTGTAGGACAGGGATTGGGGCAGGCTGATGCTGAATTGCCAAACACGCTTGGGTTTGCGTAGCAGGATTACAGCGTGCTGTAACCATCCGATAACACCACACCAAGTGTATTTTTGTCATTTTGATGTAAAGTATGTAAATAATCTAAATGTATGTAATTTTTTTTCTCTAAGTGTAATTTTATATGCTGTAGTGGTATTTAAATAAAAAAAAACTAGTGTATGACTTAATTTCCGAGGGCGTTGCCTGTACTGATTTTAAGTTCTCCAGATTCGTACCCAGTTTAACCCGAGGGAAGCCTGCCCCCGGGGCACCGGAAGCCCCACGGGAGCGGGAGGACGCGGGGCCGGGGGAGCCGCCCTCAGCCGCGGCCTTCTCCTCCAGGGTGCTTCGTGCGCGGCAATATTTAGAAGCCACCGACTTTACTAAAAACACTAATTGATTTTTGAGTTCCCAATACAGTGTTTTCTGTGCACTATGCTTAAAGCAAGGTAAAAATAATAATAAAAAGTATTAAAGTATTTTAACCCCACGGTAAACGCGTGGTTGCCCAGCAACGAGTACGACCCGGAAGCCAACAAGGCCCTCCGTGATTCGTTCTAATAGCGCAGAGGTGGAAGGCGGGAGCGGCTCAGTCTGCGATTTGCTGATTGGCGGCTCAGGGCCCTTTCCTGTCAGCTGATTGGCGCCGGGGCGGAGGCGGGAAGGACGGACGCTGAGAGGGCCGCTGTCGCCTGAGGTGAGCGGCCGCGCGGCGCTGCTCGTCGCCTCCCGCGGGGCGGAGAGCGGCTGTGAGGGGACCGGGCTGGCGCAGGGTGGGAGGAAAGTGGCTTTCTGGGGGCCCCTACCTCTTAAAGAAGATAAAGGAAACGCCCGGGTGCCTCTGTGTAGGCTGGGGCGGGGCGACAGGCACAGGAGAATTACAGCAGCTTCCTCAGCGCTCCCTGCCCTCGGCCGCAGCGAGGCAGGAAAATTCTCCCCAGGGCTGGAGCTAGAGTAGGGCCAAGGTGGCGTCGGGGTTTCCCTGGGGAGCAGACCGGAACGAAGGGTCCCTCCGCGTTCCCGGGCCGTTCCCGCCTCCTGCCCCCTTTGGTGTTCAATCCTTCCCACCGCCCCGACGGGGGCTTGCTTTTTTCTTGGGCAAAGCTCAATTCGAAGTAATGCTCGTTTAAGCCAATCCCCCCTGAATGTGTTAAGGAAAAGCCTTTTAGTGGGATGCGGTTACATTTTTAGAAGGGGAGGTAGTATGTAAACTCATGTTAGCAATCTCTTTTTGCTAGGATTTCTTTTTCCTGTTGAGAAAGTTGATGATGAAGCCGAATCATGCCAAACATTGGTGTTTTTTTGATGTATATGTTTACTCGTTAAAAATCAGATGAGGGCCAGGTTAGTGAGTTAATTTATCACAGGGAATCTGCCAATTTAAAATTGCTCTTTTATTTTGTAGATGCTGAAAACCTATAAGAAAAAAACTCTGTCGTTTAAAAAATGTAGTCCTTTTTTTAAGCCATCTATGCCTCTTCAGTATTTTTAATTCAATAATTTCTATATTTTAGCGTGATGGGGAAACTGACTTTCTTTTATTATCCCGAGTGAGAGAAATGCAAGATAATACTCACAGAATAGTAAAGTGACTGACACCTCATTTTCCCTGGAATAATTACTGTACTACTAGTGGAAGAAAAGTGTTAGTTTTTAAACATCTAATTTTTAAAGTCAGCATCCAGTTTTATTTTCTCATTGTTATAAAGTGAACAATAAAAGCTACTGTTGTCAGCTGTATCTTTGCAGTGTCTTGGAGTTCAAGATAATGGACCTGCAGAATTGAAAAACTTGCTATTTTTAGTTATTAAATATCCTAAAATACTTTTCCCCCAAGAATTTGGGTTCTTATCCCAACAATATTCAGTCTGAGAAATAGAATCTGAAATGATGTGCGCAGTTCATCATACTTTCATTTAATTTGCTGATGTTACTCATCAGATGGTGGCAACTTGCTCTCATTGGTAACAAGGATCGAGTCTGAACTGATGATGTGTAGTATAAATTCCTATATGCCAGTTCTGTTAGTATCCTGAACTGCTTAGCCCCCTTACCAGGTTAGCAGTTTCTGCCTGTTTTTGTTTGGTGCCATATGTTGTTTCAGGCTTTACCTGGTTGTTAGTGTTGACTTCTTAATACCATTTTTCATTGCAGTTACAAACCTGAAGTAAACGGGAGGAAAAAGAGGCGATGTCTTCTGATGTGTCCGAATATACTATTGGGGGAGTGAAGATCGTGTTCCCTTGCAAGGCTTACCCCTCGCAACTTGCTATGATGAATGCTGTAAGTAGAATTTATATTAATATTTGCTAAACTAATAGCTTATGTTTTCCAGTACCTATCAGCATTTAGAAAACTAACATACTAAATTCAGAGCCTCCAGTATATTGAGAATTTCAGTTGTAACGTAACTTACTGTTCTCTGTGCTGTACAATATCTGGCCCATGACTAGGCAATGCTGAAGTATATTTTGGATTTGTGAACATTTATGCTAAGAAACAAGTTATGTGTAATGTAATATATATGGTTATTTAACTAGATATACTGTAATAGAAATTTTATGTAATTTTGCAAGTATATAAGGAGGGAATGATTTAGTAAAACATCTGTATTTTAAACAGAACGTAATATTTCAGTAAGTTTTCACTTTTTGGAGAGTTTTTAAAAATGAATTATTACACTTTACATTTAAACATTTTTAAACAGTTTTAACCATTCTTAAACACTTTTTCTCTGAGGCACAAATGGTTTGGTTGTCTGACAGATGTTTTCAATGTTTTGTAAGACTAAAGAAAGCAAGCGAGCCCCATCAGGTATTAGCTGTTAGCAGGAAGTATTTCACAGCCCCCTGCAAGTGAACCACTGAGCATTGCTGATGAGGCATGTTCCTCCTGAGTGGAACAGGGCTGAGGCTTGTTGGCCTGTTGTTACTATTAAAGGTGGCTGGGGGTGTGTGTTTGATTGGTTGTTTTTTTGTTTGGTTGGGTTTTTTACAAGACAGCAGGTGTCCTCATCTATTTTTAGAAGTTTCTTATAGCTTTGCTAAAGGCATCCTCTTCAGGTTTTTTTTTCTATTAATTCTGGTTTTGTTCTTGTTATTCTCCTTAAAGATTGTTAAGGGCTTAAATAACAGGCAACACTGTTTGTTGGAGAGCCCTACAGGAAGCGGCAAAAGCTTGGCATTACTTTGTTCTGCATTATCATGGCAGCAGTCTCTGTATGGTAAGTTGTCTTAGAGTCTGTTTGCCCAGTTTTTGTTACCAAAATACATTATTATGAATTACTGTTGTTATCAGCCCTTAAACATTTGGTTTCAGGAATCCAACCAGGTCTTTGTCTACCGTTATACATACTGTCTTATTGGCAACATAAAACAGTAATAGCCAGTAATACTAAGCTGGATTTAGCTATCTGTTATCATAAGGGAATTATATGGCTGTTGGAACTTTGAAAGAAAATACTTGTGGGTTGTAGTTACGCAGATTGAATTGAAAAAGAGGGGTATTTTTCATTTCTGCAAGTTGTTGCGCTTCTTTGCACTGCAGTTCTTTTAAGGGTGATGGTAGCTTGTTCAGACTTTGTAGAGACACAAGGTTTATAACTGGTACCTAAACAAAAGCTTTTATCTTAACTGTTTTGAAAGTCTCGTTCTCCTGTATAGTCTTGAGTAGTTTTTAATGGAAGACAAATGACTGTGTCCTTTAGAGAAATCACTGCTTACATCGTCATGTGAAAAGGAAGACAGAAAGCCAGAGACCTCACCGCCATGTCGCTGTATGTGTCATTCCCAATCTAAGAGCAACGAGGCTGCAACAAGTGTGAATCATGGTGCTTCTTGTTCTTTTAATAATTATGAAACAGGAAGTTCCATAAAACCTGGAAGCCCGCTAACAAACACAGGTAACTTTGTACATAGGCAGCTAAAAATCTGTTCTGGAAGTCAAATACGTAGCCAGTGATGTCAATATTTTTGCTTTCAAGTCAGGGACTTTTTTTACCATCATAATAGCAGAGTACTGCATGATTCTGCCCTGCATGGAAATCTGGATGGAAATGGTGGTTAACGGGTCTAGAAATGTCTAATACTATTTCCTACATCATGTGTATTTATAGTAAATTCTATTTTTAAAATGTTGCCCTTATTTAATGCATTCCTAGTAGCGGACGTACCTTTTTATTTTATTTTATTTTTAATTACAGAATGTAAGGAAAATGAAACGCTAGCTTCAAAATTGTCTGCCAAAAAAAGGTTATCTCTCTGTGACAGTGAGAATGATGATTTTCAAGTAGAAAGGAAAAGGATTCGTCCTTTAGAAACTGAGCAGCAGGTGAGCAAAGTTTATTGGAAAATAATCCAGGCATAGCTCAACAAAGCTGTCAAATACCCATCAACATTTCAGAGAAGGGCATAGAGAACAGTTGAGTCATGATGTCACAGTCATATTTTAGATTGACAGATTTTTATTCATTTTTATTGTTGCTTGTTACGAAGGAGTCCATTGTTGCACTAAATTGTTCATAATACCATGTCCTAAATTACATCTTGCATATTTAAACATCTAATATCCCCAAAATGTATTTATCCCCAGTTGATCTGTAATATTAAGTCAAAGTATGAGATTCTAGATTTGAAAGTGCTCTTGCAAATATGTATTAGAATTACAAATAATACTGTGAATATATTAGGGTTCTGTTTTATATCCTGTCAAATGTAGTTATCTCTGGCCTAATATGCGGAGTGCAATATTTCTGTAATGTTTTCATCTGCATCAGTATTGGTATCACATGACTTAGTACTTGTATTCAGATGTGCACTGTAAATAGCTTTTACAGTGCTTTAGAGTATTGTGCAGATGGTTACTTTTGTTTAAGTTTTCAGATCAGTATGGATTGAATTTATTTCTTGTTTTAGTTATGGAAGTTTTCTGCTTATATCTATATAATCTTATAATTTCTATCAGTTTTGTAACAGTGGGAAATTAAGGAAGAAAAGCTCAGCAATAATTATAGATTGTTGTTGTTGTTGTTGCTGCTGAATTTTGTATAAAACTTTGTAGCTTTTCCCAAATGACTTTTGTGTGGCTTAGATTTGGTTAAACTGTTGACGAGTATTAATTAGTATCAGTACTATGTTACTGAAGCAGACTCAGTGGAAAACAGTTGAAACAAAATCACTGCCAGTGTAAGCACATACTTCTGTTCAGTGTATTTGAACACAGTACTTTTTTTTCCCAGCAGGTTAGAAAACGACATTGTTTTGCAAAAGGAGTGCAGCTAGTTGATGCTTTAGAAGTTTATCATCAGAGGAAAAATGGAGAACTGATTGTTCACTCTGAAAAAAGTGTGAAACCCGCTACTTTTTCTCCCAAAACAGTAAGTAATATAGCAATATCTTTTACATCAGGACCGTTAGTTCAAGAGCAATTTTTAAAAAATATTTTACTGTAAAAGACACTTTACTGCATTTACTGAAATGTTAATATAGTTTCAGAAAACGCTGTACCTCCGGCTGCATTACAGCCTAATGTAAAGGTTCCCAACTATGTAAGTTGCTTTAAAGTAATATATTGTCACTATCAATAGAGAGAACTGCAGTGGCTTTTACTTCTAATGGTGCTAACCAATGTGGTTTGCAAAGTGTAAATTATTTCTGTGAAAGATGTTCTAAACAGTGGGTTGAAATCTTTTACACTGTGGCTCCCCAAAAGCACAGAATCTGGCCAAGCAATTCAGCCTGTAAACTTTCAATATGTGACAGCAATTGTACACCAGATATAAATCTGTGTGTTATATTCCAATTTATAGCAGATTTATGACAGTATGGAAGAACTTGAAACTAGGACCACGGAAATTAAGCTTGTAGATTTTGTTCAACTTGCCATTCATTGTTTTGTGGCATATGTAGTAAATGAAAGACAGCATTTAATATTAAGATGTGTGCCTTTTAGACCTTAAAAAAGTAGTATGGAGAAAGTTGGAGCTGATCATTACAATATATTATAACAAAAAATGAGTAATAAATATTGCACATGATTAAGAAGAAAAATCTTGTGTGTTACTGTGATAGATTTGTGTTTTGGGTTTGGTTTTTTGTTTGGTGGATTTTTTTGTTTGTTTTTATTACCACTTTCCGTAGCAGAAGTATCACGTAAGAAGTTGAGATACAGATATGCAGCTGTTTCTGCAGCTTTCTTCTAGGCATTTTCTCCATTTCTTGGTGTTTGAATCTTACTGATTTTACACAAAAGTTTGTTGAAGCAAAACCAGTAGAAGAAGAAATCTGAGGCAGTAGAGGTGAATGTCAGATCCCAAATTACGTTAGTGATGTAGTTCCCAGGAATGCTTATCAAAGGCTGTCACAGATTTAGTACTTGTCAATATTAAAATACAGGAGCATGCCATGAAATCATGAAATTGTTTGAGTTTGAGACAAATATAAGAAAGGAATAAGGTCTGACCTTTATTTCTTTCTTCAATACAGAAATCTACTTTCTTCCTTCAAAAGGCAAAGAACATTCTCCCTTTCCAATATATTTTTTTATGTTGTTTTATAGTAATACCCATCTGTAGGTAACTCTGCTTCTAAGTACAGGGTTTTATATGCATGTTTGGAAATATACTTGGTTTCAACAAGCGTTTTCAGTTCTCTTTCTACCTCTTTCAACAGCACTTGGCTCTTTGTATGTCCTGAATTAGCTTCTATTTTAATCAGTGTATGTTTTAACTTCCAAGAGCTGTTTTCCAGTATGCTATGCCTTTGTAAACACAAAAGAACCAAAAGATTTGGTATTACTTTAAGACACTGGTAGCTAAATCCTTTCTTGACAAAAGTCAATCTGTGTCCTAGGCCATTTGATGGGAAGTAATTTTTATTAGTTTTGGAAAGCTCCATAGATTTTTGAGTTGGGTTTGAAATGCTCTGTGCCACTGAACTTCAACTGGTAGTTTGAAATACAAAGGCCAGCAGAGTGTGCTGTTGATTCTCAAATAAAAAGACCTTTCTTCCTTCCTTGATTGTAAAATTTGCTTTGGTACTTTGGTGTGGGTATCTGAAAAACTTGATTTACAACTTCTAGAAATTTCATGTAGTGAAGAAAACTGAAAACTTTTAGTATAGATAGTTAAATAATAAAATACTGAATCATAATCTGATTTTTTAAGAAAACTTCATTTTTGTAACAGTAGTTTAGCTGTATATGAGCGTGTTATAATGTGCTATCCATGGGTCTGACAGTACAGTATACTTTTCAACTACACTGTTTACTACTTCTTTAGAAAGAAGTAACCTAAGAAGAAATAAAAGTGTTTTTCTGTTGAAGTGTCTTTTTAAGAATGAAAGAATAAGATATTATTTTCCAGTGATGAACTTTTACTTTAGCAGACTGAGAACTTGTCTGGTATCAAGAAACAATTGCAGAAAGTAAGGCCTTATTTATTGTTAGTAGTTCTGCGGCTTACCTACATTAAGTTTAAGACATGAAGAGCATCACAGCATAGGCTGTTAGGTATAAAAATGCTTTTCTAGTGTAGCTTATGAAATCAAGTCCACTGAGGTTATGTTCAACACTTATCATAATGGACTATATATTTAGGATGATACAATAATGCAATAAAAATATTTTCTTAATCAGTGAGATAACCCTCCCTTTATATATCTTGTGTTTTACTGTAGTCAATCCTGTGCTTAAAGCAAAGTTAGTTCCTTGTCAAGTATTCCTTTGTATAGCCCAACAGAGAGGGAATGGGTTGGTGATTGTAAGAGCGTGAGAGGTGCTGCCCGGTGTTGCTGCATCAGAGCACCACCTGTAGATCCCGTGGGTGAGGATCTTCTGCCCAGGTGACTGCCTGTTCTTAGCTGCTTTCAGTCCAGAGCCTGGGAATCTATTTCTGTCCTTCTGCTGTTAATTCTTGCAAGAGAGGGCAGTTCTAGTGTGAGTTTAAATGCGAAATTATACCCTTGCGGTACTCTCCTGATTACTTCTGTCAAAGCATACGGTCTGAGAAACTGGGGCAGCTGGGTTAAGGAATCCCCATTTATACTAGGTAAAAAAAGTAAACAGTAAATGGAGAGTAGTGTAACAAACACTTGGGGTATCAAAAAACAACTGTGAAAAGAATCTGTCTTAATGTGCTAGCCCATTGCAGTTTAACATATTGCTTACAACCTTCACAATGGAGTTTGAGTGACTTCTGTTACACATTCCAGGAGACTGGCAGCCTGTTACAATCAGGGTCTGGACTCCAGAATAGGCTAATTTACCACGATGGGATGAAGAAAGTTGTGGATTTGTATTACACGCTCTCACCTGACACCGTATCTGATCCTTTTCCTGCTGATTGACGTTTTGAATGAGCTCTTTGAAGCAAGTTCCAGCTTAATTAAAGCGTTTGCTTGGTTAGCAGTGATCTGTGAAAGCCTGTGATAAATATTGAACCGGGTTCACCTGCTGGTTACTGTGAGAGGATAAACAGCTGCTTTGTGTACTTTAATCAAGAGGCTGCAGCAGCAGCAGAATATGTGCTTTTTGAGCGCTTATAAAGGAATAGCTGAAAAGCTCTGGTAATGTCACTGCTGATATCTTACTGGATTGTGCTTGTGTGATATTTCACACAAGAGGTATTCACTGCTGTATCATTTAGATGGCTTTGTAACTGGGAAATGTAGATGAAGATATGAAGAACTCCTCTTACCTCTTTGTGTTTCAAAGATCATAGCCTCAGTGTTTGTTTAGCTCTATTTTACACGTAGGACAGGTTGGTGGACTTTATTATTCTTCTTTTAATCGGACTTCCACGTTTTTGCCATATAAATATTGATGTGATAGGCTGTTTTATCTACCCCCTGACAGAAGTAAAAACAAGCTGGATTAGCCTAAGGTCCGTATAGTCTGGTATCTGATCTCTAACGGCATCTGTTACTGGGTGTTTCTGATTAAATACTGCAGAAAGTAGAGGAGTATATTTTTTGTCCCCCTGTCTCCCAAATGAAAATCTCTATCCCAGATTCAAACAGCTGAAAACAGGTTTAGTTCTGAAGCCAGAGGGAATTATGAAATTGTTCTCTATTATCTTAATATTCATTATTTCTACGCAGACCCCCTGATTCTTTCATAAAGAAATTGAAACATTTTCTAATTTTGTTATAGTATAACCAGTATCTTTGTGTTATGAGTCTAAAAATTTGTACTTTGAGGCAATACTGCTATAGGAACTGCCATATTGGAGTTATCACTTTCTTCAGCTGGAGACTGTTCTCTTTCCTTTTGCTGTAGTAGTGGGATTTTGCTATGTGATATCAATAGTAAATTCCATTTATAGAAATACAGAATTAAAATAGTTTGGTTTTAATAAAATTTAAAGATGGCCAAACCGTTTTCTAAAGGATAACAAAGAATTCAAGTTCAAATTGACAAAGTGTTATTTGCAATTGAATAATGTGGAAATAACATGAAGAACTTGGCTTTTAAACTGTGTTTCAAGCATTTTCTTAAAGTTTCTCTTCATTATGAGGACTGTCTAAAAAGGTTTTATTTATTTATTTTTGTGTTTTGGTCTAATGGTGTCTGTGGCTTTCAGAAATGTTATGACTACTGTAGGCAGTTTTATAGTCATACTAGTTACTATAAAATCAGTCTGAGTTTAAAACTCTCAATGTTGATTTTCTTAACTTTGAAAAAAGTTTTTTTTTTTTTAAAGGTAACATTTTAAAACTGGAATACTGGGTAAAGTGCTTCTTAAAGCCAGTATTATGCCAATTTCAAACCTTTTAAGAAAAACTTTTAAGGCTACCTGTAAAATACTGTAATTTATAAGCCTTACACATAAAAACACACTTCTAAATCTTTTTATGAAAAGAAATATATCTGTTTTTTTAAACCCATCACAGAAGAGCCTTCTGTACATGTTTATGTGTATATTTATTTGAACTGCATTTTCCTGTTGTTCGAACAACTTTTGCAAAATAGCTGCCTGATTGGTCCTAGTATTTTTCTGTTACTTTTATTTGGCAAACTGAATGTGAAAATTAACATTAGCAGTGAAGTATTAGTGATATGAATTCTGTGTATTCTTTTTACTTCTGAAAACACAATATGACTTGAATTAGAATTAAAAGGTAAATTTTAATTTAAATGTTCTTAAAGGCCCTGCACAGTAAGTAAACTGCTTCTGTTATATTAATTGTTAGCATGGTAATGTGGTTTTCATTATTTCAAAGAGGAAAATAGAATATAGATGATAGAAATATCAAGGTACAATTTGCCTTGCAGTTTTCTGTGCGAGTACAAACCCAGTTGAGTATTGCCACATATGTAACATATACCATATGTCAGCTGTTTCCTGCTTTGCTGTTGACAAGAGCCCCATTCATAACTCTTCTTTTTATCCTTTCAGTGAATAAGTAATTATTCAATATAGAAGGCAGGATATTTGGAACTGGCTATTTAATGTGGCAGCACACCGTAATGAAATCTGCTGTTACTGGCAACCTGAGAGGGGAATGTAACAATTCCAGCATGGGTGTAACTTTATCTGGTTTGAGGGCCTGTTTATTTGGCACATCAGTGAACCTTTTATCCCAGTGAGTGACAGCTCCAGAAGGGTTACATTTACATGCATTCTATCATGTATTGTAATATTTAATGGCGGACAAGGCTGAGTGGGACTAAGGGTAATACGAACTTGCTTTTCCTCAGAGTGGAGGCTAAAAGACAGCTTGATCCCCAGAACGGCGGTGTAACACACAGCATGACTTAGCATTTGTTTATAATGGATAAACTTACTGATTACAATTAAAAGGGGAGGGAGGAGTATTTGAGTGGGCAGCTACATGTTGTTACTTGCACTGTCACCTGAAAACCAAATACAAACTCTTTTGCGCTAGGAGAATTCATTATTTTTTATGGGAGGTGTGTGGACATGGTTACTCATGAGTTATTTTGTTTTCCGTGTGTCTTTTCACACTTCTTATTACAATTTCATGACAGTTGTTGAAGTAAAAGAAGTAAAATCTTCTAATTTTATATTATATATTATATTATATTTCTTCTCAAGAAGAAAAAAAATGGCTTTTAACAAATATTTTACAGGGTTATATTCTGTTTAGAATTACTCCCTGTTTTGTCTTCTATTCTCATGGTTACTAGATGGCCTTTGACACAGTGGCATGGCAAACATGTTTCTAATGGAGAGTATATGATGTAGTCTGTTTTATCTGCAAACAAATTTCTTTAAACTGTCCAGATTTCTTCTGCTTGCTTTAAGGAAAAATGTACTCACTATTTTAATTTGGGTGTCTGGTCCCAAGGTTTCTTCATTTAAGGTGCTGGACACTTCTTGTTCTGTAATAGGAGTGTCCTTATGCTGAAGCTTAAATGTGAGAAGTTCATTTGCATTATTCACATGTGTAAATACTCCACTGGAATAATAATTCTTTCTATGATTGGGCTATGATGAAGTTGTATCTAGTGATTGCTAGAAGTTTTTTAAGATTTTGAGGCATGAGGACATGGTGTGTATGCTTTAACATTTTTAAATTTTTTTACAGTTTGGTAGGCCAACCTCGTGATTTAAAGGCTATCTTGAACTATACTAGAGGGCTTTTTCTAAATAGACCATAAGCAGATTTAGCATGTTCATCTTACCGTGGGATTTTGTTAATCTTTTTTTGTTTTGTTTTGCAGTCTTCTGGTCCTTGCACTGAGTGTTCCTGTTCTTCTGGAAAAGAAATTGATAAAGATACTAGTAACACAAAGAAGAAAGAAAATGGAGATCGGTCGTTCATTCCCAAAATATTTTTTGGAACACGAACACACAAGCAAATATCCCAGATTACTAGAGAGTTGAAGAGAACAGCATATTCCAGTGTCCCTATGACAATTCTTTCTAGCCGGGATTATACCTGTATTCATCCAGTGGTATCTAGTAGCGGTAGTAACAGGAACGAAATGTGTGTAGAATTGCTGGAAGGAAAACATGTGAGTAATTTTGTTTCAGAAAATGAGCATTCATTTAGACATATTAAAATGAAAGGTAGTTGAACAGTTGGAATGAGTAACATTTTTTACTTCTTTATACTATGCTGGTTAAATGACTCTGGTAATTTGGTTTAAATTAAATATTAGTGGTTAGAAAATGTTGATACATGGTATCAATACTGAAAAAACATTTGATGATAGGAATAATATTTATGACTGCTAGGTTAATGTTCTTAATAAGACTTAAATTGTCTTTGGTTTTATAGATGAAGAAGAAAGAGGTGTCCTTTATCGATGTACATCTTAGGAACATGGATTTGCCCATTTTCTTTCTGACATGATGTGCTTTTCATTATTGTCCCATATAAAAAGTAGCTGTTAGAAATGCTTTCAGGAAATAAAGTCAAATGCGCTTAGCAACTTGGAGGATTTAAGCTTACTTGTTTTTCATTATTTTTTGTAACCACTAACTGTCTGTGCTTATTCGCTTTTAGGGCAAGTCCTGTCTTTACTATCATGGTGTTCATAAACTCAGTGAACACCATGCCCTACAGTCTGCACATAGGATGTATCAGGCTTGGGACATTGAAGATCTAGTGAGCCTGGGAAAGAAGCTTCGTGCCTGTGCATATTTTGCAGCCAGAGAACTCATGGTGGGCGCAGATATTGTATTTTGTCCTTATAATTATCTCCTAGACCCGCAGATACGGGAGAGCGTAAGTATATTTGTAAGAAAATTGCAATAACTGAAGTTTAAGGGAAGTTAGAAACATAATGGTCAGTGGCTAGGGTCCACTGAAATCTGATTTATATCCAAAATATTATCTACAAAATAACTCCTGGGTTAAAGAATTTTTTTCTCTCTTGCCCTCCCCCAGGCCCCAAATGAGCATTTCTGTATTCCAAGTAATGCTTCCACTGGTCTCGTACTCTAGCTGATCAGTCACATGGTTTTTTTTAATCAGTGGAAAAGAAACCCTTGCAAACTTCATAATTGTTCGGTTTATGGAGAGTGTAGTAAGTTTAGATTATATTCATCCAGGCTGAAATAAGGCTTCCCCCCGCCCGGTTATTTTCTAGGTTACAGAAATTGGATCAAAAAGCTGAAAACTTTCTGTTGCTTACACTGTGGTGCAGAATATGAACTTTTTTAACAGGATCCTGTTAGTTGCTGTTTCTTGTTAATGTCTTTCACTCTGTTTTACTAGATACTAATTTTCTTTTTTAGATGGAAATTAACCTAAAAGGCCAAATAGTCATTTTAGATGAAGCCCATAATATTGAGGACTGTGCTCGGGAGTCAGTGAGCTACGGTGTTACAGAAAATCAGCTAAGAGCTGCTCGAGAAGAGCTAGATTTCATGGTCAATAACAACATCAGGCAGAAGGATCATGAGCCCCTTCGGGCTGTGTGCTACTCTTTGACAAAGTAAGGCAACTCTTTCTAATTCCATTATATCAATTAGTATTTTTTAAAATTACATTTAGATTCCTTTTGCTGATGCAACTTACTGGTTACTATGTTGCATCAGATAAAATGCAACAGAGGTATACTTCAAACTATGCAGTCACCTGCCTTTTGTTCATTTGAGGAATGCAGAGGGGTTTGATCTATTTAAAAAAATACTCGTCTTAAAGGGAGGCCCTGAAATTCTCTTTTTCAAAAGTATGTTATGCTCTTGAATGATGTGCTGATCTTTATGGGGCTTACTGTCCTAGTTTGTGAAGTTCTGTATGAAAATTTTAGCTAAGATAAATAATTCTTATCTTTCACACGCTTCTGTTTGCTTATTTGACAAATAGTAATAGCATTATTTTCTCAAAGCGTTAATTAGTTCACACTTATAAAATGCTTTCAGAACCTTGGACAGGAAGTGTTTGGAATAGGTTGGAATCTGTTCTTGGAATCAGATTGGAATCTGATTGGAATCTATGTGGAACAGATTCTTCATAACTGAAAGTGAATTTATCAGTCATGCCCTTTGTTTTCCCTGTGAAACAACTCAAACTTGAGCAAAGAGATATAAGGGTCTGAAAAATTGGGGTACATGCGAATTCTCAGAAGAGACTTATTGAAGTCTTTAGAGAATTCAGGTAGCAGACTCTTCGAACAGAGCATGCACTATCCTCTTCAAACTTCTGATTATTCTCAGGCAAAAGTTGTCCACACAGAATTACTGATCAATCTTTCTCCCTGGACTATGTCAGTAGAATGTGGTTTTAATGATTTGCTTTTGTACTGAAATTGAAATCAAGGATATGCCGAATCTCTTAGTACCTGCCTTGTTGGAACACAAGGATCGTGGAGGTCAGTGGATAGAGAAATATGGATGACAGAATTGGAAGGGGAAGACCTGAGCAGAAGTTGAAAATCATGAGAGGGGATGAAACAAAAGCAAATGGACCGGGGGCAGAAGCTCAGGAAGGAGGGAAAGAAGCAAGGGGTCAAGGGCAAAAGTCTTTTGGGTGGAGTAGGAACCTGAGAAAGTTGAAACTATGTCAGAAGAGTCTGTCACCGCTAGAAAATTTGGAATTCAGCTCTGTAGCCCTTAATTTTTGAACCTTTCTTTTGAGGGATCCAGGGACTGAAAGAGTTCAGAAATGCTAATGAAACCCTGAACAACCAAGACAGCAGAATAAAAGTGAATAATGATGCAAGTGGCTTTGAATTTAACTGAACTCTGATTCAGTGCATGTCAAATCATCATTTTCTTGCATTAGAGGTTGGTGAAATAGACTTTGGAGTACACTACAGCAAGTAGTTCACCGTTTTTCCTATCCTTTCTCTATTCTGAGAGTTAATGTTTATGTGTCACAGAGACAAGTGACTTTTGTTTTTCTTTTTTGCAGAAGCTAATTCTCCTACCTTGGATATTTCAAATGTTAAATTTTAGTAAAAGATGAGAACAGCATGGCTGGAGATTTGATTGCCTCAAGCTTTTTAACCTTATCAGAAAAACTAAGGTTCATTGTCTTGGCAAATCTGCCAACAGCATGAAAAGCAATTGTTGGAAAGCAGAAGACTGGGTGTAAATAGCCAGTAATTGGTAAAATGCTGTTGCATAATGACATGGCTTTGCCAAATGCATGGGTAATTAGAAAAATCTTATTTTGGTTATAAAGATCCTGGGCCCTCATTCCAGAAAGCACTTAAGCATGGGCTTAGTGCCACAGAGGTGCTAAAATGACCTTTCTGAGGAATTTGAAGATATACCAATAGAGGTATACTGGCAGCAAGCTTTTCTTATGAGATGCAGATTTACCAGGACAAATTACTTTGTTCAGTGGAGTAAGCTGTATCAACAGTGGGATTTTCTGGTAGGAAGGGAAGGAGCAAATATAATTCCTTGAATTGAAGGCATGTTTGTTACATTAGTTAAATCTTTTCCTGAAAATATTGCATACACCAATTTTAGCTTCAAAACCATAGATATCTTTCTGGGAATTAAGCTAATTTTATTTATGCTTACTGCTTTACTCTAAAAATAAATTAACAGGTATTTCAAGTAAATGCTTTAACGTTAGATTTAATTGGATGGAATTTATTCTAGAATTTGCTTTTTTGTGATATTTTAGTATTAGGAAGGTCATTGTGCTAAGTTTGTATTTGTATTTATAGCACGACCGTTTCAAAAGTATGTGATAGTGTTTGAAGTTCATAACAGGGAAACAGAAGTTTTACATTTCCTGAAATGTTTTATCCGTTGTAAATCTGATTCATTTCTGTCATAGTGGCCTTTTCCTAATTTTAGTTCCAGGTCTTTTTGATGTTACATTTGAGGAAATGGGGCAGAGTACTACACTGGTGAAGTTCTGCCTGTGTTAGTGATCATCATTCCTTAATAAGATAAAGCAAATTATAGCCAAAGAAGTGATTGTTATGGTAATATTTATGGGTTTTTGTTTGCATTTAACCTGGCAAAAGGAAAGGTTTTTTTTAATTGTTCTATTGAGCAGATTATTTGCAGTGACAGGACAGGAAATCTGGAACTGAAACAGTCACTAAGCCTTGTTGCTTTAGTTGATAATGATTAACTGATTTTACAGGTAAATATTTTGAACTGTTGTAGAAATGACAGCTGTCTTTTTGATGCCTCCTGCTGGTTGATGAAACAGACAGCTTCGGCATTTCCTGAGAGGGAGGAAGCCTGCCTGCTTTTCTAGACGGAGGGAAGGTCTTGTAATACTGCAGGGATGATGGAGGACACATTCAGTTAGAGAATGTTTTAGTTCTGCCACAAATGAGATGATCTGCATGTTTAGATCACGTTTTTAGAAAGTCCTATCACATTTTGCATTGTACGTACAATTATAATTCTGCTTAATTAAATTAAATTGTAGCAGAGTTACAAATACCTGTAGGTAGGTTAAAATATGCTCTTTTTATTGCCTCACTTTCCCTTACTGTGTATAAATATTAAAAGTATTCATTTCATGCCTCAAGATTTGTTCTTAATAGGAAAGCCTGCAATAGACAGGGATGATAAACCAGCTTGCATCAGTTAGAGTAATAATGAGTGGCTTTAAAAGTACGGCAGAAATCTTTCTTAAATGAGCCTGACATGTTATATCATAAGAGAAGATTATATTTTAATCCTTTTTCTTCATTGTAAAGATATTATATGATGATAAAATATAAACATATAGGGACAAATTTTATTCTCACTTCAATGAGCTGCATCAAGAGCAGTTCTACAGAAGTTAGTTCAACAGTGAAAAACCGGCATAAGGAAAAGCAGAATCTCTCTACTTAGAGGTAGTAAAATATTCATTATCATCATAGAAGTCTGGTGCAATTTTTGAGGGTTGGTTTGGTTTGTACCTGCAAAGTATCTCTAAATCTCTAAAATTAATGCTGAAATTATTTCTGATTTCTCTCTTTTTACAGCTGGTTACAGGAGAGCTCTAGTCAATTAGTAGAAAGAGGGTATGAAACTTCCTGTAAGGTTTGGAGTGGAAAAGAAATGCTCACCATTTTGCACAAAATGGGAATAACTGGTATTACTTTTCCCATTTTACAGGTAATGATGTATGCTATATAAATAAATATAAGAGTGCATAATACTGATGTTGTTAAACATCTTAAAATGTACGTAAGTTAAATGCTAACACATTTTTTAATTTACTGCAATATTGAAAAGCTGTCTGAAAATGATACCTCATGAAAACCAGGAGTAATCCACTTGAGCCACTGGAATTTGTAGAGAATCAATGTTTTAAAGGATATAATTGATTGTGTGCAACTATTTAAATTGAACCATTGAGTCAGTGATAGTTTTGTCTCTTCTATTCCTCTGCATTTTTATTGACTGTTGAAATGTATCTATGCTATTTTCAAGTTTATCCCTCCTTTTTGTGTAAGCCAAATATGTTAAAAGCGTTGTTACTTTTCCTTTTCAATTCTGTCTTCAGTCTGACTTTATAGGTATCTTAGATGAACTTTTAAAACAGTGTGCTGATAGTCTTGTATCTGTATTAGCTTTGTTTTTGAGAAGTTACTTAGAATGTTGTTAATGTGGAATTTGTTTGCCTCTTATAGAAACATCTTGCTACTGTCCTGGAAAAAGAAGAAAAAGTATCAGTGCTCGGTAAAGAGGAACTTATTGAGATACCAGTTGTGAGCTCTGCCACTCAGATTGTGCTGAAAGGGTTATTCATGGTTCTTTTATGTCTTTTTAAAGATAATAGCAGGTCAGTGCAAATACATAGTCTGAGCTGTGTGGTTGTGTTTAATTCAGCTACTTTGCCAAAATGACTCTTTCATTTGTGCAACACCTGAGTTACGGTGTCTGGCTTCTGAGCAAAACTAACATTTCAGAAAGCTTTGGAAAATCTATTTATGTGGGAAGAATTTAAATACTACCAAATTATTTTTTTCATTCATAAATGAATTCAAATATTGAAGAAATTTATTTGAAGGTTAAGTGTAAATTTTCTTGATGTGTTGCCAAGTTAAATATGCTGGCTGTTGTTTTTCTACATAGCACTTATCATTTGACTGTCTTGATATCTTGACTACTAATGCCAGTGGTTACTAAAAATTTCTGATTTAAACCTTATTTTTAAATATTAATTATTGTAAAGTTTCACTGTTTTTTCTGAAAGTATAAAATTTTTTTGTTATACTTAAATTGTAAGTGCATTGTAGCAACACTGCTTTGTATGAGCTTAATGCTTACAGTTTGATTGCTTAATTGTAGTTTTCATTAATATTTATATATCTCTATATAGGTATGCAGATGACTACAGAGTTGCTCTACAACAAACTTATGCTTGGATGAATGAAAACCAACTTGATGTTTCAGATACAAGTGCCTTCCTTGCACGGCCCAAGCATAAAAGGAGTTTGCGGCAGAAAACCGTAGTCCACATGCTTAATTTTTGGTGCTTGAATCCTGCCGTGGTAAGCTGAGTGTGAAGTAGAAGGCCTTAAGTAATTTGAGTGATAACAAATATATATAAGATCTTAAAGTGATTGTATTGATTCTTCTAAATTCCTTCTTTTCTTTCTCCAACCTAGGCTTTTTCAGACTTAAGTGATGTCAGAACAATTGTTCTGACATCTGGTACACTCTCTCCAATGGATTCATTTTCTTCAGAGCTTGGCGTGAAGTTTTCTATTCAGTTGGAGGCAAATCACATTATTCGGAACTCACAGGTAAACTTCTGCATCTTTGTTCCCTCTCCTGAGGTGTAATGCTGGCCATTGGAAAAGAAACAATAACTTGCAAATAAAAATGATGACAAACCCAAAAAGAAATGTACGGAACAGACTATTGCTTGCATTAATGCAATTGTAAAGTACATTTTCAAATGAAAAAAGGGGCAATTTTTACACGCATACTCCCCTGGAAAAGTTGAAGTCATGCTACTTTGGTAAGAGGCATCTTATATCAGTTATTGCACTTTCTCTTCTGCTTTTAAATACTGGAATTAATTTGTTTAGAAATACCTCAATATTTTCCTTCACACTTAAAATTTCATTATTTAACCCAATGTAATTTAATATAGTTTATGTCACGTATTTTAGAATTGACTTTTTTAATATGAAATACACCAGGTTTGGGTTGGCACCATTGGAGCAGGCCCTAACGGTCGGAAATTGTGTGCCACGTTCCAGCATACAGAGACCTTTGAGTTCCAAGATGAGGTGGGAGCACTTCTGCTTTCAGTGTGTCAAACAGTTGGCCAAGGAATTTTGTGCTTTTTGCCATCCTATAAGGTAAGGAAATCTTAATTCATATTCTTCCTCTAAAAACACACCCACTCTACTTGAAAACGTACTGTGTAATCTTTTGCTTTATGCATCAACATACGTAAATGCTTATAAAATAAATGTATTGTAATAACACATTGTGATTATATTATATTGTAATTTCTTTATGTCATATTGACTGGCATACAAGTTTGTTTTCATGAAAAAATATGTTCGTATTTGTTTTCAACAGATGTCTGTATCTTAGTTAATGAGTACAATTGTTTCAATTAGTTTTACCAAAAAAAAAAGCCTGACCGATCTGCATTTTTTCGTAAATTGTTTCCCTGAATGTTTTGAAATTATTAAAAAAAAAAAAAATAATCTCCTCCATGTAAGTACACATCATGAAAGGAAACTTTGTGTGTAACTCAGCAGCAAGAATGCCTTTGCATGGTCTTTGTATGCTATTTGAATGTAGTATTCATCCAGTTAATTTCTTCTTTCCTTGTTTCTTGTTCCATTCCACTGCATTGGAGATTCTAGTATATTTTTCTTGGGTCGGGGGGAATTGCTCACTGATATTGGCTGAAAGGAATCAAATTTCTCAATTTCAAACTATGTAATATCTAATTTCGCTGACAACAGATATCCAATTATGGTTAATCTGTACCTCACAGTAGTTCTGCTTTCTTCTCTATTAGTTCTTACTGTTATTTATGGTCAGCTCTGAGGAACAGGAATATAAACCTGCAATGTAATTTTGTAATTCCTGCCCGTTTTTCTTGTAATGCTTGCAAGAGTGTGACTTTTTTCATTTTAAACCATCATGTATGATTTTAAAAAATCCTCTCAACAAACAAAAAAAAACCCTCTCAAAAAGAAAAAAACAAAACGAAAAAAATCCTACCAAATGAACAAAAACCCCAGCATAATGGAAATAAAGGTTTCAGACCATTTCCCTCATCTCTAAGGTTCCTTAACAGAGAGTATTTTAAAAAATGTAATAAAACAGATTTCTTCTTCTTCACAAAACCTTCATGTTAGTTTACTATTTAACTGAAGAGGCTGGAAAGCGAGGGTTTTTTCTTCACGGAGTGTCTATAAAGAATTGCAGTCATCAGTGCAATTACTGACAGTAACCATTAGGTGACCACATTAGACCAGGTAATGTACAGTCATTGAAAAAAGCAGATTACTGACTATAAATTTATTTAACCTAGCTCACAAAACTCTGCACTTATATGCAAAGTTAACAATCTGAAAATAGATTTTGCATTCAATTTATTTAAGAATTGAAATGGGAGCATATTTCAGTTTTCACTATCATCATTATTCTTTTACTAAAGTGTATAATGTTGAACAGTATGTGATAGTTGATCTTATGTGTACAGACCTGACAAATATTTATGGAAGTTTTTATGAGAATACTAATCTGAATTGAAAGTATAGAGAGACTTTGTAATGACATTTAATAAAGAAGGAAAGAGATTGCTGGACAGCTTTGGTACCCTTCCCCCTCTCACTGCCCTTATGTTTTACTGAAAGGTCACCTAGCTAAACACGTTGAGTGTTTTTTTTCTTTGTGGGAACACTTCCATGATCCTAGCAAAAGTATTGATAAATATAAATTGCAGACAATTGAAGGATGATATTTTAAAATCACATTGCCAATATTTTTCTATGGATGCCCTTTTTCATTCTACTTCTTTTATTCTAGATTGGGTTGCCTTTAAGTCTGAGATTAATATGTTGAAAACACAGAATAATATAAGCATAAGCATATTAGTACAGGGAAAACAAGGTATTTTTCTTTCATCATCATACAGAATATTGCTTACCTGCACATTTGCATTTCAAAACTGATTTTCAGAGATTTTCTTGGGGAAATTGCTATGTCTCTTTAAAAAACTGCAGCTTTTAAAGAAATTGTTCAAGGCTATCAAGATGTGATTAATATATATGGTCAGGTACCTCACTAAGTTAACTATTACAAGGTAAGCAGATTTTTTTCAGGGCTCAACCTATTTTATGAATTGGAGTTTCAGCTTTGGAATAAGTGAAAAATAAAGTCTTTTTAAATGTCTGGAAGGCTGAGGGCAATGCTCTGAATTTTGAGTGCCATCTATCTAGGTAATTTGACGGAGCTTGAATTTAGGCATGTACATTGGATTTTGGTTTGGTTATACTTACAGATACATTTTTCAGTTCAACATTCTCTTTTAAGAATTTGTGGCTCAGCAATGATGTCCTGTGCTCTGCACCTCCAGCAGAGGCCCTGCTTCTTGGATGGCTCTGTTTCAGTACCTCACTTTCAGCATTCATGCTGCACATTTTTACCTGTTTGCCTGAAAACCTTTTTGACAATTATCCCTAATTATTTTGCTTTGTAAATAAAGTTAATTTTATTTTTCTGGGTAGCCCATTATTAATTTAATTCAGGTAGTAAATTGTATGTTACTTTCCTTCTTTGTATATAAGGAGAGTGCTAGAGACAGAAATAGCATCTTACTGCACTTTCGTTCACTTCTGTTCACTTTGAATTTCATAGACTTTCATTCACTTTAATAAAATATAGGTATATGTTCTTTTTTATTGTAAGAATGGTAAATCAACACTTTTTGGCCTCTGTCTATGGGAGTAGAAAGAATGGAAGGTGTAGCACGTGCCACAGGCAGGAGAAGTTGAGAGCCCTGCCTGACACAGTTTGTGATGAACGATGTTGGGACCCTAGAGCTAGCACCCAAGCAGTGTTCTCTTACAGCTTGTCCTGTTATTCAGAACGTCGTTACACGATGTCGGAAATAAAACAAATTTATGGCAGAAATAGAATGAATATTACCATTTGAACTTCCCAATCCAGAATTTAAGGGGCTTTTATGGGTAATATTTATTTCTCTATATTTTGTCTAGAATTCCGTGTTGCTTTGTATACATTAAAGAAGTAATCTACCAATACTTGGTGAAAGTGATGACCCCTGTATTCATGTTAGAGCTGGAGAAACAAACTCTGGTAGAAATTTAATTATTTGTTTCAGACTTCTGAAGTGTATAATAGAGAGAAAAAATATCTCCTACTCACCTAGAAGAGATATCAACCTACTAGAAAGTTTCCAATGTGCAAATAAATAGAGGGCAAGTAAAATTTCTAAATGTCACCACATTAACCTAATCATAAAATGAGAAAACTGGATGCTGCTTATAGAACATCTGAGATGAACATTATAAATGTCAGCAGAGTATGTTGCTGCAGGAGCTACAATTTTAGTCAAATACTGCTTCCAGTGCTAATGTGTGCAAAAAGCATCTATTAATGGCTTGCATTTTGCTCTATTAGCGTTTCTTCAGGTAGATTATTTCCTGGGAGATTGTAGATTTCTTTGAAGAAGCTGTCTACTGCCAGGAAGAGGTAGTAGTCATTTGTCTATGTTTTGCTCTGGAGTGCCCCCTACAACAAGATACTTATAATCTGTAGAATGTTATTCGACTGTTTTGTGAAGAATTTAAGCTCCACAACATTGTAAGCCTGCATCCTTTCCTAATCATCAGTTTAAGAAAATACTTTGTCAGGCTGAAAAGGTACTTTCCAAAGACCTTTTTACCTAGTGTATGAACTGCTGTTACTGCAAAAAAATCTGAATTAAAAATAATTCTCCTGTTACCTTCCTCTGTGCCCCTCCATCCCCTGTTTTTTTTTTTTTTTAATCAAAGCAGCTGTAGCAGAAAGAGCTCAGTGCAGTTTTGTGGGAAAAGTAATTTGGAATTACTAGATGTGAATCTGAAAAAAGAAATAGTAGAGAACCTTGCTTTTATCTTAATCAGGTATTTGAATAAACATATTTTCATTGAAGAGTGACTGTTTAAATACATGTATGGCAAATATCCGAGGTTAATAATGCAACAGAGGAAAATATACGAATGAGAAGAAAACAATGCATCAGATATACATCTCCACATTCGATAGGTGTCTGTTTATGTTATGAACAGCTGTGTTGCCATGTTTCATGAATGGGATAATCTACAATAACGTACAAATTTTTGTCATTATCGGAGTTCTGGCACATTGACTTTTTTTTAAAATAAGCTTAATCTTAACATTTACTAAATTGCAAACCTAGATAATTTGTAGGGGTACTAAAACTGGTGATACTACGCAACAAAAATTCATTTATGTGAAAATCAGTAGCAACTCCAGCAAAAACACTCTATAAAAGAGAATATCAGAAGGTGAAAAGATTACTTGGAAATCTAAGATGCTTTTAAACAAGATTAAGATAAGGACCATTAGGGTTCATGTCGCCGACCTGTCTGCATTAAGATATATCTTTCCTGGTGCCTGCATCTTAGATGATTCATTCAATATGTGTCATATCAAAGTCAAGGTATCCAGCAAGGAGAAAAATGCTAATGCTTATAAATTTTAGTGATAATCCATCATGATGAATTAACTGACCTTTCTTTAGTAGCTTTTTTACAAAATAAGCTTTGGACAATAATGTTAATGTTGGTGTTTTGTTTTTTTTTTTTTCTGTGAGGCATTGTTGGTTAATTTGTGTCTGCTAATTGTTGAGCCATAGCTTGGAGGTAAAATTTTTGAAATCAGGTAGTTGCTCAAAAGGCTTTGACTGCCTGTTTTCATCAATAAAGTATTTCATCAGATAAGTATTCTTCGCTTGAGAATCTAAGATTTGTTTATTCCTTTTTTTTTTCTCCTACAACTTTAAGATGTAGTGTTCTCCATTGATTCAGATTAGTCATATTTCTTTTGTATCTGCTTTACTTTAGAAAGCTTTAACTTTTGAGGTCAAATAGCAGTTTTACTCAGTAGTTGTACAGTGTTGCTATGTATTTTGCATTATACTGTATCAAATAGTTTTGTAGAGGGAAATATCTTGGAAAAATGAAAAAAATTTCAGGAAATACTAGCCTACAAAGATAGAAATAGTAACTGCTTTGTCGTCTGTCTTGTGAACCTCTTAGAAGTGGCTGAATGGTCTAAATCTACGTTTAAAAAATTATTTGCTATACTCTCTATGAAGTATTTGTATCCAAATGTCTGTAAAATAGATACACTTTTTTTTTCATACCAGTTGTGTTACTGTTTTAAAATGCAGGTGACAATTGTTTAAGGTTTACAGCTATGGTGCTATGTGTATTTTACCTCTAATGGGTAGTTAATTACAAAAGTAGTGAAGATAATAATAGAAATAGAAAAGAAAATGAATGCAGAATTTTTAAGTCTTTCTTATATTGCATTAACATTGATTCTTTTTTTATGTATAAATTCCAGCAAATTAATGTTTTGGGGACAATTTAGTGGAGAATAATGAAAAAGTAGCAAGATTTCTTACAACTAAACAATATCTGCTGGAAAATGTTTGGACTGTCTAGAGCTTCTGCTGTGTACTGCAGTGATTCCAAGGGTTGGTGAAGAGTAACTTTAACAAATACTATGTTGGAACAAAGTGGTCTAAGGCGTTTGTTTCCTAGAGCACTTTTCTTGTGAATGACCTTTTTTTCAGTCTGAATTACTTCTAGTAAGGTTAGTTGGTAAAGAAGGTTCTCATACAACCTATATTAAGGGGTGGTTTTGAGTTTTGTTCCTGTTCACTAGCGCTTTGTTGGGAGTTGGAATTGAGGAAAAGAAGAACAGAACAGACAAAGTAAAAGAGGAAACAGGAATTACAAGGCTAATTGAAAGCACTGCTCCATTTATTGAAGTAGCACTTTTGTAACTAAGGGTATAATTTAAAAGCAACCAAAACCACGAGAAAATAATTTTTAGATCACTTTATTACAGATGCTATTGAACTTGAGGTTTAAATATAAAGGTAAATATTCGCGATACAGTCAGCTCTAACAACAGTTGTTACTTTTCCATGCAAGTGAGCATGTCACGAGTTTTGTGTACAATAAATCTGGGACCAAACTATTCAATACCTATCTTGAATACATCTGGCAGTCTCAATCGTACTACTAATGAACAAATACCCTTCATCATAAACTGGCATTGCCATGTGCTATGTTAGTTAGGAAGGCAGAACTATTAACGTGTAGGTACAGACCAATTAATGCTGCATTGCATTTGCTATTTCCCTTGAGAATTTTGGGGTAAGGTTATAATGATACATATATGGTAACTTTCGTCACTTGCAAAAAATAAATGCTGAATTTCATGTTTGAGTTTCTATGTATCTTATAATTTTAAGAGCTGCTAGTTCAGAGTTTAAGTTCTGTCAATCTCATCCCCTTTTCCTGTTCTCTTGGCTGATCACGTTTTCTTCAGTGGGAACGGACAGAACTGGGTGACAGCAAATCCATTTGGACTGGAACACCTTTGTTTATTGTCTTGGCTCCCTTTCCATGTTTAGGGTATCAGCCAAAGCTGTGGTGAAGTTGCAGACAAGTGCTGTTTCCCATTCTGTTGACATACTATTCTTGGCAGTATTACACAACTTCAGGCAAGCAGGCCCTAACGATATTAATTAACTCTGTGAGCAGTGTAGAGCATGGCAATAGATTTAACTTGTGCTGTTTTCAAACAGACTGAGAATCTTCAGGTTCAGTCTAGGTAGTTATTTGGAATAAACAGGAGGGACCTCAGTTTAACCTCTGACTATTGCACCTCTTCTGCCATTGCGCAGCAGTGTGTCTGCATTGGAGATGAGACCAAGTCCTTGACTATACTGTCTCCTGGCCTGGACATAAATGTGCCACCCCTATATATGACAGACTGAGGGAGGGATATACAGCTTCAGTATTAATTCTGAATGTCTGGCTCTTCTTAGTTTAAGGTAGACCCCTTTTCTTACTGAGATTTGTATGAGGTTGGTAGAAAATTACTTTTTTAAAGAAGTCTATGTCAGAGCGGCAGAAAATAAATTGGTCATAACACTGAAAAAAGAACAGAATATTTTCATTTCTAAAACTTTCCTGAAACACAGTTTTGTAAATAAATTATAAGAAACCCATTTTTTTCTGCCATCAATTAAAAAAAACAATGCTGCCTTCAGACAACTTTTACTTATTTAATAAATTACTTCAATAAATTTACAAAAGATGGTAGTCTGTTTAGCCAGGCCTATTAAAAGCATTAAGATTTGAGCACTGGCTGTTAAAATGAGTAAATGGCAATATCACAAAGTTAAACAAATGCCAAAAAACATTTTCCAGAGTACTGGGATTGTAACAATACCATTAATGAGGGCAAAGAGGTTTTAATGCAATTTGCACATTCTAAAGTTTCAAAAAGAGGTTTTGAGTTAGTGCATTATTAATGTTCTGAACATCTGGAACTATGTAAGAGCCATAGACATTGAGCAAGTGCAGGGTTTCCCCACTAGGTCTGATGCTGACTGATTTCCTCCCTAGCGAAAAGCTTGTTTTAAGAAGTTTGAGACAGTAAAATGACAATATCCAGATAAGAGATAAACATTCCACAGTGTCTTTTTGCTTGTAATGTGTATGGAGGAAAAATTGGAAACCATTAGGTTTGTGCAGTTAAAAGGCGAATTTGAAATTAAATAGGAAAAGAGTTTTTTGCACCACAGATGGTTGCTCCATGGTGCAGTTGCACTGATTGCACAGTGCTTATGTGAGGAATTATCTAGTAACGTCGGGTAGGTTCCATAAGATTACTTAAATTTTTCTGTTAGGTGTATTTAGGTATAATATGCAGGGATAAATGCTTTATCAAGACTAATATTCTCCTTGATATTCCTGTTGACAGCTGTAGGAGTACTTTGAGGAAGAGATTTACTCCACTGTGTAAATATTTGCAGGATGTGGGAATCTGTTCACACCAACTGTGTTTTATGACAGAAATTTGTCCTTTGAAGTTACATAAACATTAACTTTCTGCATAATTTTAATGTTATAGAATGTTACAGCTTTAAAATGATACAGGAAACAGAATGTTTCAATGTGTCATCTAGTTTTAGATGTAACTATAGCTAATATCCAACATCACGTTCATTGGGATGAAAAGAAAGGAGGCCCTTAAACAGACTGGCATATCAGGGGTAAGTTACGAAATAATTGTAAATTAATAATGATACTCACTTTCTGCACAGCATTTGCTTGCTGCCCTCAAGGGAAAGGCATTCTCTTACTCCAGAAGCCTTATTTGTTTGAGCCAAACAGCTGCAACGGTGCTATTACAGTATGTAAGAAACCCTAAAAACAAGAAAAGACTGTAGGGAATAGAATTCTGTCATCCTTGCTATCTCAAATTGTGTGCAAGTACCTAACAATAAAAGTAGAGCAAAATCATGGAAGAGTAATTAAACAACATGCAAAAGGCACTCTGTGTCTCTTTCCTGGCACTAACGACTGTGCAATGCCCCCTGGAAGTTTTGCAATGCCTCACTGGAATTTTTTTCAGTGACTGCAGGGGGCTGAGGTAGGGCTCATGACACTGAAGTGACCCTTTGGGGTTTTTTTTCTTTTTCTTTGAAAAAAAAGGCTTATTGCCAGATTCTAAAACTGTGTGTTTTGCCTTACTCTGATGAAAATCTTAGTGAGTGATTTCTGTCCGATGGGGCATAATTTTGGGAAAATGTGATCTAAAAAAGCCGAATTCTAATGACTCAAAAACTATGCATTTCAACATTTGTATCTAATAAACGTAGATGGAATTTTGTTTTACTTGTTATTCACTATTGTTTCTTCATTGCTTGTTTTTCACTCTTGCTCTGTGCTGGTAGTTTTCTTTCTGATCTTTATCTCAGCTTCTTTATGTTTTATGGGTTTTTTTTGCTCCCATTAATCATGTACAATATCTGCTTTCAGTTTTATTCTCTATTTTTCCATCATTTAAACATTTAAACGTTTGTAATATAAACTGTCTAGCTATTGGGGCCCTCACATACATCCAAAAGAACAATTTTCAGCTTGGTGTGCATTATCTGAGGTGTCTTCTGAGAACTCCAATAGCTCCTGTAAATCTTAATGTGATTTCTAAAGTCTGTAGTTTCTGGTTTTCCCATTGACTTGGGCATAGCGAAGACAAGTATGTAAAAATCACTGTGTGTGATGGAAGATTTCAACCATTCCATCACAACCCTCTTTTCTCTGCCTCGGGCACTGAAGACTATTGTGGTGGTATCGGTTCAAGTAGAGAAGGACAGTAGCAGAAGGAATAGTGAAGTTCGTACAAAAATAATTAGAATAAGAGTTTTTCTATAACCAGGTATGTAATCTTTATCCTCAAATTCAGCTGGCAAGCCTCCTTCTTTCATGTCATCAGTTCAATCAAGTTACTCTGCCAAAATTGAAGGTGGAACTGGCAGTTCACACCCTGGCAAGATCATTTCTTGTGTAATTATAGAGGCTACAGCAACCGTTATCTCCTTGAAATAAGAAAGCCAGAATTGTGCTGAATTATGCTCCAAAGGAATAATTGAAATTCTCCTAAACTTTTAAAGCTGATGTGTGTTTTATTATAATGATTTATTAGAATGTTTTCACTTAGAATTTTTTAACCTCTTGAGTTGTTTGGGTTTTGGTTTTGGAGTGGTTTTTTTCCCACTGCTTGGTTACCGATGGCTAATTTCAGTTTTGACCATCCACATGTGTTACAAAGCAGGCCAAGAAAAATGTTGGGCTACATCAAAGATAAAATTTTATCTTTGGGGGATTATAACTGACAATCTGAATAGTTGCACAATATTTGTTTTCTTTCTTAAACAGTATGACAGGATCCTAGATTACTGGTTATGGAGTAATTTTCCTGGTTTCTGGGAAATTAGAGACAATCCAAACATTAGATATGCTTAGAGAAGTTAGAGGAGATGATCCAGCAGCTTGCTGCTGAATGGCGAGGTTCTTCCCCCTTTCCTTGCTATCGTTCTTGTGCTACTCTGAATTTTGTGTCAACTGATTCAGATCTCCAGAACAAAGGAAGACTTTTTATCCTTTTTTTTTTTTTTTTTTTTCCTCCCTGGTTAGTTTTCTGCTGGCCTTGTGAACTGAGTTGGCTCGTCAGGAGGTCATAGAAGTGTCAGAGATAGCTCAAGGGAAGAGATGATATTGCATATTCAAGGAAGGGAGCAAGATCATCCCTTTTACTGCTAGACTCAGTCTCAGAGACGAAAGGTTACTGTGTTTTTTTTAAAACACGTTTTTCAGTGATTGACCTTAATATGAGAATCTATAAAGATACTAATTTGGAAATTGTGATCTTTTTATGAAATATGGTTTATGTTATGAAGTTGTTAGTATGAAATTGCAGCATTGTTAACTGAGTCTGCCTTCACCGCATATTAACCAAGAAAACT
Source organism: Calonectris borealis (assembly GCF_964195595.1). Taxonomy (NCBI): domain Eukaryota; kingdom Metazoa; phylum Chordata; class Aves; order Procellariiformes; family Procellariidae; genus Calonectris; species Calonectris borealis. The sequence continues at coordinate 3,701,657 of NC_134330.1, read as the reverse complement.
GGAGAATTACTCAGCTGAATATTCTGGGTGAATGGAAATTTGGGTGAAGTGATATGAAAGGAATGAACTGTTCTGACTTCTCATTCTGTGGAAACCCACAGAAACTGTGGGAATGGTGGAGCTGTTACTGCAATCAGACATTTTACACACGGCCACTCCTCGCATACACAATGGCTGTTGTGATGGAGTGTTGTAGCAGTTCAGTGCTGTTGGCTCAGGGGAAATTTCTAGGTGTGATTTGGGTCCCACCTTATCTTTTTGAATTACTGGCTGCAAAGAATGAACAAACATACTTTCCGTGGCCTACTGAACTGCTACGGTGACCAGCAAGGGACTTGCAATTATTCAAGTGCCCTGTGGCACTTGCTTTTTATATAGAGCAGATATAGTTTCTGATAGCATCTGCACATCATATAAAGTAGAATCCGTAGCGACAGTCTGTGGCAGATTATTGGGTATTATGTCTAAAAAAATTATGCGCCGTGCTGGTAGATGAGCGTTTTGCCTGTAAATTTCACACCCTGAGAGCTGTGCGGTTTAATATTTTATTACGCTGTTAGTTTAAATACCCTGAGCATACAGCATCAGGAAAATAAACTAAAAATCTATTATTGTTTCTCACTTCTGAGCTCTGACTTGTCAAAGTGCTGCAAGCTGAATTGTTATATCTAGTTAACACATGCTCCAATTTCTGTTGTAATTAACACTTTCTGCTTGCATATTTTTCCTACCATTTAAGTAGTAACTGCATTGAAAATGAGTTTTCACAGTCACGAAGTTTGCACTCTGCGAATGATAGGGTCCAAATAGTAAATAACAATTACAGTCAACATGTTTTTTTCCTCAAGAGCTTTTAATGAAGGGGAGAGAAAGCAGGATAGAAAACAGTAGTTATTAATAAGGAACAATATACATAAGCAACATTATTTTTAAGAAGGTGTATCTTGCACGAGTTACTTTGACATTACTGTTGTTCTGTACCATTGCAACCTGCAGAGTTCCTGGTCCCTTTGGCATTTCTTAGAGGTTCACTGCCTGATGTGGTAGAGATGTGACTTCTTCATGTGTGAAAACCACTATATATAAGATAAAATATACTTGAAAGCATATATTTAGATAGCATGTTCTGTATCAGCGATGTAACAGCATATACAAGAATTTGAATATTAAATGTATTGAAAGGGACACGGGCTGTTTTAACTTCAGAAAAAATCTGCTTCATTGGAAAGTGAGGAAGCCTGTGAAATCGTGTCTTAGAAGATCATGATGCCTTAGACTAAGTGGTTAATTGGGTAAGCAAGCTTCTTTGCAATAAAATTGGTGAGGTGGTGTGTTCTAAAGAGTATTTATTGGATTTTGATACAGTTCACAGTGCATTAATGGATTATTTTTTGCAAAAATGTTTTGAAACAACTTACACAAAATATAACTTCTGTTTTATGGCTTACAAATGAGCCAGTTAGCTTGTTAGTAGCCAAATTGCAGTGTGTTACATCTGAAACTTTGTTTTCAGCTTTTTCTTCCTATTTTTGATCATGACATAAGACATTCTTTCTTAAGAATCAGATACTCTGAAAGGTCTGTTGTTCCTCCTTCTTCCTACATTTTTTGTTGAGGAGAAGGGAAGGAGGGAAAGGGGATAGAGTTGTCTACTTTGAAGAAATACTTACACTAGCTTTTTTTTTTTCTTTTTTTTTGTTTTTTTTTAAACTGTGTAGTATATATGGTGAAGGTACATCAAGCATTTACTCTTGGGAAAAAAGATGGTCCAAGTTACATAAGGTCAGATAAATCTTTTTCATTTGGGAAGGAAGGATACTTAATTAAAAAAAAAAAATCCAAACAGCACCCTAAACCAGAAAACCAGCTCCTTACTTAGCGTTCCAGTGAGGTCCCTGCCTTTATGGTAAAGTTTGTGTTTAAGGATCCTGCTTTCAGGTTTTCCTCCCCAGCATCAGATTCTTTTTGTGGGATAGATAACCGTTCCCGATTCATTCTTATTATTCATGCTCTTTTGTCTATGGAACCCTATCTTATCTCTTGTTTGTTATAGAAATGTTATATACTTAGTTAAGTTTGGCAGATTGCTTTAAAATTTTCTTTTAATAAAGTCATGGAATAGCTTCTTACTGTGTAAGATTAATTGCTTATTATTCTCTCCTTAGCTGCTGCTGACTGAAGTGCATGTTTCTAATATTGGTGACATTGGTGAGGGTCATCATTTGCGTTGTCATGATTGCAGAAAGCTTTATCACTTTGCATTTCTGTATTTTAACGTTTGCTTCATTCTTTGACTTAGGTCTGGAATTGTACTGATGTTTCTGTTTAGTGGTCCTGCTTCCCAAATGAGAGGTTTTAGATGTCTCCAAGAATCAGAGCTGATATCCTTCCCTGTTATCATAATTTATCATTATGTAATTACCTATTCAGAGCTAAACATCGTGCATAAAATACATGGTTGTTGCTGAGAAATTGTCTTAGTTCTTTTATGTGCACTTATTTGCTGTGTAACAAGGGAAAAATGCCTAACCTTTTTGAGAAAGTAAAGAGAATATTAATCTTTCTTAAAATTATTTAATAACTGCAGGTGTAAAATGCCTTCTAGAAATTTAAAAATAATTTCTCTCGTAGTGTTAATAGAAGACTAAGAGCTAAAACCTGTTACTCTCCCACTCTTGGAGTCAGTTCCCCATGACAGGCATCTGCCTGCCCCCATTTACTGTGTGAGCATTCGTGGACTTGGTCGGCCTCATGCCTAGGACTACACTGCACGCCTGTTTGAATTTGTTTTCCCAGATGGTACAGTGCTTCACTGCTGATGTGCCACTAAGACAACCTTGTCTTTTTTTTTCCTCTTTATTCTGGAAAAAAAGAGGTCAAAGATGACTGAGCTTGGTTTTTGACTGGTGAAGAGCAGGACAGCAGTGTAGGATGCTGACTTCATTCATGAAGAGTTAATAATTTTGTATTTGATTCTGGACCAGGATCTAAATAATCCTTTTAAAAATAAATTTTTCTGGAGAGCTTTCTTTGCATGAAGGATTGCTCTCTCACTGGAACGTGAAAGTGTAATGATAGCCTAGGGTGAATGTACAAGCCGTTCTTGTAACACAGAAAGCTGTTGTCTTGGTTAATTTTAAAACCACAAAGAAACCCTGTTTTGAACCAGGTTGTTTAGAAACAGCTGCAATGGAGCTCAAAGACTGAATACTTCAAAGGCTATCCAGATTGTTTTGTGGTAAAACATGTTGGGTTTTTTGGGAAAAGATTTTATATTAAAAAGCTTCTCTAACTGTAGAAGCAACATATTAACTGTGTTATTCTAGAGTCTTTGGTGTGCAAAACATTTAATTTTTCATTACTGTTGTTGCCGTTCACATATTCCATTATTTAAAGAGGTTATTGAAAAATTGATGGTATGTTGGTACCAGAGAGACATTCTGTAGGCTGCAGTGTTGATTTATGGCACATGGAACACAGTTCAGTGCTTCAGTTTCCTGCTGGTGAGCGGCACTTTGTCATTGTCCCTGAAGAAAAACCATACCAGTGAAATCCCCTGTGTTTCCCCCAGGTTGAGTGATGCATACTTTTTCTTCGAAAATGATTATGAATTATTCACCTTTTATTGTGCTGGAGTGTGCACATGGTGATCAGAATCTTGTTCATAATACAGAGTTTTTCACCATGTTCAGGGTTTAGTTTAATTATGTAGTTGTGTTGCACGGTAGCTTTTATCTATTTTTTTTTTTCCTCCTCCCTCCCCCCCTCCTCCCCCAGTGTGTCTGCCAAGACTGTGTGGGCTAGCACAGATTTTACCCCGCATTTCCTAGCACAGGTAGGTATCTCAACACATGAGTCTTGGTCCTAAATGTTTGTTTTTCTTTCATGTTTGTTTAAAATTTTCCATGAGAAAGTAAGTACAGCACTTCTAAACATAAAGTGAGACTTTTTCCACGCAAGATCTTGAAAATCAGACATTTATATGGTTTTAAAGTTTTATTCTTCAAGCTGATTTTCTGTTGGGAAGAAATAATAAGAGAGATCTAAGTGAAAAATCTCTTGAAATAGCACGTGTAGTAGTGATACAGATTTCCAATTGAGGGCAACTTTCTCCTGGGAGATGTGTTGAGGGAAGACTCCATGATATAGACCACCTGTTAGGAAAATTAAAAGGCTGTATGATCTTTCTTCATAACCCTGGAAGAAATGTAAAACATCAGAATGAATGTGTGACTTGGGATGAGGTCCCTTCACAGCTTCCTGGATTCCATCTCTGGACTGTTGAAGGCTTTCCAATGAAATGTAACTTTTCTTATAGAAGATAATAACCTGCTGAGCATTGATCAACTTCAGCAATTTTGTTTTAATTTTGGAATCATGACTATCTGTGCAAGCTTAAGTTTTTAAAATCACTTTCCTTTTAACTACTTTTGCTTTAAATATATGCGTTCTTATTTTATGCACTTGATTTGATTTTTGCTGTCACAGATGGTAAGGGTTAGCAGTTAAATACACATTAGAAAATCTTCCTCATCAGCTGAAAAGGAGAGGTTCTGAAAAAAAGTGAGGAATGTGTGTTTTCCTCTGGGAGTTGTACTTAGATGAGCATACGTTCTGGTCTCATTCCTTCACAGTGTCTACTTTTATTTCAGGATTTTTCTAAGGTCTTTCCGCATTAAAATTCCTCTCTGTGTTGCCTAGTGTTCATGTTCCTTAAAACAAAGAAATCAAAGTCTGAACATACTCTGTTCCCTGTATTCTTTAATTATTGGTTTTACAGTAGAATGCTTTCTTTTTCCTGACGGCAGAAAAAATGTTTCTTTTTTTTTAAATTTTATTTTCTGTTTTGGAATTATGGAGCATTTCATTACAGAGGCTCTGTAACACTTTGGGAAAGGAAATCGGGCAGAAAATTGATCTGGAGTTAGTACTCTGTAAACCAAATCTGGTTCAAAAGAACACTTCTTTGCAGCGCTGGTGGTAGCCCCATGATGATAATAAATAGTTGGGGAAATGTGCAGTAGAAAGGAGGCGTAGCCTCTCCTCGATAAGAATAGCATCTTTCTGTGGCTTGTTTCCATTAAAATGCTGCATTAAATCAGTTTCTTTTTGGAACATAAAGAAAATATTACCTGTGCATATGTATTTATATGGGCATTTGGTATTTTTTTCCAGTTTCCCATTAACAGTGGGAAATTAACATTCTATTTTGAAAGTAGATTTTACTTCACAAATGAAGTATTTTGGGCACGGATATTTTCATGTTCTCTTTAAATGAAATTGTTATAATTAGAAATGGAGAAAATGGAATTTGAAGCTTAAAATACTTTTTTTTTGTGAATAGATATGTTAGTATTTTGTATCAGCTTAGTCATTCAGAAGAATGAATTTTAAAACCTCCTTATATTATGTTAGATACCTCCAATAAACATGAAGAGGTTTCTGTGAACCAGTCTATTGCTTAACCTTTCATGAAAATCTAATTGAGTGCAAACAACTGCTTAAATAATTCAATGGACTAAGTTATTCTTGGCTGGTATAGTCCCAGCCTAGCGCAGTGCAAATGTCTGGGTGTCAAGCAAAATTGAGGGTTTTTTTTCTTTTTTTTTGGTGAGGAAGGTGATTAAGAATAAAATCACAATTGAAAAAGCATACAGGTTGATTAAGAAGGAAAAAAGGAAAAAATATGAAATGTAAATTAGCTCTGCCAATTTGGTAAATGACTTGTAGCTAAAAGGTGCATATTCTTTCAGTCCTTTTGAAAGCACGTAATATGTTTCATTGCTTTTTTCATACATGTGACATTTTATTCTTTATTGAGGGTCATTGTCCTTTTTATAGTACTATTTTTAATAGTTCTAGTGCTATTTCCAAATTTATTTTAAAGATTTGGATAATGGACATTAGATTTTATTGGTTAGTTGGCCCAAATATTTTCCCTCCTGTTTTTGGAAGGAAACTCAGCTTTTTCCTTTCACCTAAATCCTTCCAGGCAGTTATCTCTTGTCCCTTCAATCTTTTATTCCCATTTAATTACTCTGTTTACTTTCTTCCTTCTGCTGTTTCCTCTGAGTTCACTTTTAACCGCAAAGGACTTTTTTTGTTGGGTTTTGTTTGTTTGTTATTTGTTTGTTTTTAAACTAAAGGTGGAAATGGAATTAGTTACTGATCCCATGCCACCACATTGGCTTTATTAACTGCTGTTTCCCCCAAATTGAAGAGTTCCAATAGTCCTGGAAGTCAGTTACCTATAGGATTCCAGGTCATTTGGTACAGAGGCTTGGCAACCCTTTTAGTTCAGAGAACTGTCGAATAACTTTTGCTAATTCTGTACTTTTCCAAAACATCTTAGTTCTTGAAGAAGTTCGTTTAATATGAGCCTGTAATAACAGTATGTAAGTGATGTGGAAAAAGAGGGTGGAGTCTGGCCAGATACATTCTTTAGGGTTACTTTGAAATAACATGAATTTAAGGCAGCTAGTGTTTAAGTGACGTACTAAATGCATTTATTTAATGACTGAATATATTTTGGGATTATCACTAATATAGAGACAGTTTCATTCTTTCATAATAGAAGTAGAACATTCAACCAGGTAATTAACCATCAGGCTGAACAGACTAGAGCTTTGAGACCAGTGGGAGAGTGCTTTGAACAAAAAGTTACAGCTGTAGCTAACCAGCTGACTCAGCAAACTGCATCATCCTGGAAGCTTATTAAAGGTAATGCAATACCTATGGAATTAGATACATTATAAAAACATCTGTGCCTTGAGATCATCAGAGGATTACTTTAGTGGAAAATATGATGTCCTCCATCCTGATAGCTTAAATTTGCAGAAGGATCTGTCAGAGCGTATAGATTTTTTTGATTTTTACTGAAAGGAAGAGAGGAGGCAGCTGATGCAGATGCAGGTTGAGTTGTCCTGTGATATATAAAGCGACCTGTACTTTTTTTTTTTTCAGACAGTCCAAATGGTGGGAAACATTTTGTAGTAAGACAAGAAAACTGCATTTCTTCTTGACATTCTCTCTGAATGTAAGGGTTTTCAGTAGATGCAGAGGTAAAAAAAGCCTCTCGTTTGTCTGGTTTTGACACCTGTTATATTTCTGTCAAGATACAAGCACTGCATTGAAGCAAAAACTTTTGATAAAACTCAGTGTATAAATTTGGTATCTGCACTCCTCTGCCTCCTCCACTCCACTGCCTCCTCCTGTTGCTTAGATAAGATAAAAGCACTCACTGAAGGACAGAGTTACTCAATGTCTTGAAGCAAAACAGACTTTATGAGACCAGTGGAAGAAGAGGAGAGGAAAGATACAGAAATTGATGTCTTCTGTTACTGAAGAAGATATAAATTAATTTACATCTAGTATAAAATTTAAATAAAAACTTATAATTAAAAAATTTTGCTAAGAGCAAAAGTTATTTAATACTATTAGGTTTTATTGTTAGATGTTTGGAGTACTGTCTCTAAGTTATTTAGCTTTTTTTGGTTACTGAATCACAGTATCCACCAGTTGCAGATTTGCATCTCCCATGGTCTATTTTATGATGTATTTGTTCTCTTTTATAATGTGTTATTGAAATTGTTACTGAAATGCTGGTAAGGCATTAAGTGTTGCATACTTTGGAAAGGTATAAGACCTTATTAGTGTATGTTTAAAATATGCAGGGATACCTGTTTCATTTTCATAAGTTTGACTCAGATGAGAGTGGAAGAAGCACTAGTTTTAAAATTAGACCACCATGTGTTGGAAAAAGTTTTATTGTTTTATTTAAATGAGTAGGTTTTAGTTTTGTTCCCTCATCCTAGCTAGATTTCTAGGCAGTTAGAATCGCCTTTGGATACATTTTCCTACTTTGTGGTTGATTCTGCGTACACGGGGAATTTATGGCCTTTTTCACAATGTAAGATTGTGAAGGGACTAGAAGAGCACAATTCAATTCGACAGGTTCTGTTGTCTCTCTCTGAATCCAATTATGGTTGCTGAAACAGTTGTTCATCCTGTAGGTGGAGAGAGGCTCAGCTGGATGCGGGTACATACATCTGCAGCTTCTTAAAATGTTTTTGGTATTGCAAAGTTAAAAGAGAATAAATCTGTAAGACAGTTCCAAAGTTACATAGGAAAAGAAACTGTTTAATGAGATAATCTGTAATTTCCCTAGTCTGTGTACTAGGAAAATAACGTGATGTATTTCAGTTTTGTAGATATAAAAGTATATTCTTCTCCATCTGCTAGAGCTTTGGGGGATCCCTTTATTCCATGTTTAAAGTCCCTAATCTACATGTCTGTAGTGTTCTAGTTTAGTCTAGATTCCCTTTGGAAATACTTCCTATAATCAGTTGTAGGTATTCAGCAGGGAATGGCCCAGGCCAGTCTTTTCCATTTGGTGTTTCTCGAGACACTTCAGGTTTTACAAACCATAGCTGGAAATGATCTTAAGATGCATATGTCTATATTACATCTTAAAAAAACAAAACATACTACCATGTAACATAACCTTGAAATTAAAGGGAAAATGTTTGTATTACAATGTTTTAGCTGCTTCTAAAACTGACATCACCTCTTCCTCACTCCATTTCATGTAAATGTAGAATTTTGGTGTCTGTATGTAGAATGTCTCTAATGGGCGGATACTTAAAAGATGATGTAAGAGTACATCATTATAGCAGCACTGTATGTCTGTGTGTCACTCTTACAGGTTGTTGGATTGGATGATAACCCTGTTTTCTGCAAGTGACTGCCCTTTTAGTCCCAAGTGTGGCATAGCCCTCCTAGTTCCACCAAAACAGAGTCTAGTGGAGTAAGTCCTATTGCTCAGCCTCTGGGTTGGCCATAGATGTCTGTTTTCCATTTCTGAAGTTTTGTGCTGACTGCGTATAGAACTTCTATTTGACCCTTCAAACACGTTTCCAGCCCACTGGAGACACACTTTGATTTGAAGCAGTGCTTATTCAAAAAGAAAATTCTGGTAGCAAACACATGAAGAGCTCTGCATAGGAAAAGGCTTTTAGATCAATGTTAGTCCCTTGGGAATCTCTGACTTTTTGCACTAACAGTGGTGCCAATACTGTGATTTTTATTAAGAAAAACCTAATGGCTGTTTCCTTTCTCCCCCCAGCTACCCTTCATGTCTGAATAACAATGAAAAATGGAACTTCATATAATTAAAAAAAAAATTACATAGAAACAAGATGAAAAAATACCGAAGTTTGGAGAAGTGGGTTTTTTAGTATATAATGGCAGACTTTTAAGAGGGTTACAGGATATTTGTGTAAATTTTGTGCACTTTGAAATACCTTTTGTTCAGTCATCATTATATAAATGTCTGGGTAACAAGACATCATATAGTTTTAAAGGTGCACAAGAATATACAATGCAATTGTAACTAATAGTTATTATTAAATAGTTAGTAGTTGTTAAACCAGCCAATAAAGCCAGAGTTATTTTACTCTGCTGTCAAGTGCTGCTTAAGTCATTATCTGTACTGCTCTTGAACTTCCTTTCATGTTTTTAAGTGTTCCATTGCTTCCCCAAGCACTTTTTGATTGAGGGATTATTTCTGTGATGCCTTTTTACTCTGCTGGCAAGGTGCAATCCATTCATTATGTGTATCAATGCTAAAATATTTAAGGAATATTCTATGTAAAGAAATTTAGTAGCAGGTGCTTGTAGTTGGACAAGAGCTAGGGAACTGTAAACAGAATAAGTAACTTATTATGTTAGTGTTTTCTGTTAGACTCTCTCTCATCTCAGGTAATAGCTACTTCAAAAATCACTGTTGGGAAGTAATGAATACTACAGAAAAAGTGCATCCCCAGCAACTTGGTTGCTGCAAGTTAACTTTTTAACTTTGTTAAGATGCTGGAAATTACAATGAACTTGCCTTAGGGTAAAATACATTAAACAAATCTTTGGTCTTGCTTCATGACATGGGAAACCCCTAATGCAACTTTTGGCACTGTATAAAACGAAGCAGCAAATGGAAAGGGGCAAAGCTTTTCCTTCACGGACACAGGATTGAGAGGATTTTGCCTGTGAGTGCAACGTAATGGCAAGAGATGTTGAGAAAACAGTTTCCCCCATTCCCAAACTTCAAGAGTGCTTCACAAGCTGCCTAAAAAGGGGGATGCTGACAAAGACGAATGGTAAATCTAAATACAGAGCTCATAGTTTCTCTGGATCATAGCTTACAGGTGTCTTTAAATCGCAGAAAGGAAAAAAAGGGAAAAGCTATCAAAGTAAACATCCTTCAGTGCATGGGAAGATGACAGGTTCTTTCTAACAAGATTTTCTGCTCTCCTGGAGGAAGACCATTTGTTAATAAACCATTTGAGAATCCATTTTTAGGGGATTTAATAAAATATACACAGACTGCCTTCCACTGCAGAAACTATTATTCCCTTGGGTAGAAAAAGTGACTGACTGTGGGCATTAATGGTTGCTTCCTGTGATTCCTGGCATTATATCTTGCTCCCATTTGCACTTTTTCAACCCGAAGTGAAATAATTTTTTATGAGAAACCTGCACTTGATTCCTAGGTCTTATGAGGCATGTGTGTGTTCTATATTTTATTTATTTGTTTTCAGTCATGTCCATAATTCTCGTCGTTTTAGTGTCTGTCTATAGCATGGGTATTGTGTGTGTTTGTGCATACTTTCCTGTGTACAAGAAAGTTTCCATATCTAGCAAACTCCATTAAATGGAAGAGGTAACAGCCTATGTGTAATTAAATGAGTTGTTCCTTTCTTGCCAAAGATTTTCATGAATAATTCACACATTTCCATCAAAAATTGTAGATTTTCTATTGTGATGGTTGCTGTCAATTAAAAAAGAAACCCGAACCTATTATGGTCTTACCTGTAACCCACAAAAGAGAAAAGATGTTTTCTTAAGAATTTGGAGGAAGGTTTTCTACTGCCATCTTTCCAACTATGAATATAAGTTATACTTCTTTCAAATATGAGGGAAATACAGTGGAATTGAGGGATTAAGTAATCGCCCTTTCTGAGACTATCAACAGACTTGCTTTCTCTTAAATTAAGAAACAATTTTTCTGCTGAGAACACTTCATAAGGGTGTGTTTGTGAAAAATACCAGTTGATTTCAGTAGCTGAGATGATAGGAGGAGGAAAAAGTCAGGGGCAATTGACCTTTAGTTTTATGTATGTAAATGTCAAATTCAGTTATACCCAAATATATCCAGTCTATATTTTCTTACTGGCCTCCTTTTGTCATGCATGGTAAGCAGCAGGCAGTGCTAGAAGTGAATTTAGCATAGATTGCTAAGTGAATGCCCAGGCAGACATTAGTTTCACAGAAGGAAGAATGAAATCTGGAAAGCTAATAATATTACAGTCACTGGCAGCTCTAACAGATCCCAAATGGATGTACTTAGAGGCATAATTTGTTTGATTCTTTTCTTTACCAGAATTATCTCCATATCATATCCAAGAACTGAAGGCATAGTGGCAGGCTGTGGATGGCAAGATGGACAGTCATTGCTCGATCATAGTATTACGACCTTTTATATAAAAAGAGATTACAGGCAGGATGCTGCCAGGAAATGACAGAGCTGCTAGAGAAGGGGACAGACAGTAGGACAAACACATTTAAAAGACATGATTTATTCTACAGTAACATCTGTATGTGAAGGAAACTCTTCCTACTATTCATCACTTGGCCTTTCTGTGCTTGCTTGAGAATGGTGGAGTAGTAAGCAAGTGTAATTCCCTGAATAGAGGCTTGAACAAAGCTAGTGAAAATTCAAGAATAACAGTATTTGTCCCCTCTGAACCACATGTACCTCAAAAGGAACCAATCTAAATACTTAATGTCAGCAAATAAGTTCAGATCTTTAATATTGAGAACATGGAATATACGCAAGGGTTCATGTAAGTAGTTTCCTATAAATTTGCAAGTGTTCTCCCTGTAAACTCAAACGTGACAACAATTAGTTACCATTAGTTCTGCTTCACAATAACACTTAAACTGTATATTTGGACATGGGACAGATTAATTTTGTAACAATCTAACCATTCAAGATCCTGAGATCTTGGCTGGAGCACTTCAGAAAGGCAAGTGGGTTGGAGTTAATGGATGCTGTGGCTTTTTGAGCAATGAACTGGGGCAAGTGCAGGTTCCAGATGGAGCAGTTTATATAGCCTGAAGCAAAATGCTGAGAAAGTCTTCAGTGAGTGGAGCTGAGGGAAGTACAGACAAATTAAGAGCATAACCCTTATTATAGAATCTATGAATTTAAAATCTCTGTACATATGAAGCTCAGTAATGCTACTGCACAATAGTTAGTGACACACTAATGATCACTGAACAGTAAAAGGAGTGAAATAAAGTACTTTTGTCCATTGAATCGGATCTACTCAGTTCATTCTAAAACGTGTTGGTTGCCTTGCTCTTGTCTTGAGGGCAGTGCTGTGCACCATCGGACAAACATGTCAGGTGAAGGAGTGATTTTTTTTTGCTCCCTGTCTTGATAAAATTCAGTCTAGAAATTGATGAGAAAAGGGTATGCGATGACTGCTAGCTGCAAAATGACCCCCACCCATCTGACTTCAGGTTCTGGGGTAATTTTAGACTTTGCTTTTTGTAATGCAATTTGTATTTTCATTACATTCATACTAAATGTGGAACAAGGTTATTTGCTTGCAAGATTTGAACAGGTACTGATTTGGAGTAAAATGTGCACAGTTCAGAATCTGGTAGATATAACAAAGCTGACAGGCCCTTCGAGAAGCAGAAGAGGCTGTTGATAAATCCTACATCAATACCTCCTCCCCCAACTTATCTATGTAAATTTTAAAATATTGAAATATTGTGGAAATTTAAGATATAAAGGCTTGTTTTGAATTTATTTAGAATTTGCTTCCAGTGTTACTTGTGGATCTCTTACTTGATAATCAGAAAATCAGGTAATTTCCATTATTCTTTGCACAACATTCCTCTTGCTTTGAGGAATACCAGAAGATGCTCTTTAGTGACCACTCTCATAGATTTAGAGAGTTTTGCTTTGATAACTCAAAAATCTGCACTGTTTCTAATTAGCAAAATTAGTGGCCATCATGTTTACAAAGTGTTGCATAGCTGTGGAACAATGTATGGTAGGGAAACTTGTATTCATAAATACAAAAAATGAATAATAAAATAAGTGTCTTTCTGTGCTTTATTTGAACAGTTCAAGTGATTGACCTTTCATTACATCTCTTCTGGATTTTTCTGTTTGTTTTCAGCTGTTGGACAAATTAAAGGATCGCTGGATGCACACTGGTTTATGGAGAAACCTGGAGCTGGTTAAGACAGTCATTGCAGAGCCTCAAGGAGGGGCAAAGAGTGACTTTGATGAACTGCTGAAAATATACTATGATGCAATAAAATGTAAAGGAGAAAAAGGTACGTTCTTAAGACGTATGAAATAGTTGATACAGACCCTTCAAGTTTAAAAAAAAAAAAGGGGGGGATTCTTAAAATGCTTAACAACTAGAATAAGGTGTAGATAAGCAGTTAAATTAACCTCAGCTTAATAAGTTATTTTGATAAATGAAGAAGATTAACTGCTATTTGTATTGTTGCATAAGCATATAGGGAAGTACAGGATGATGCTTAATCCTAATAGTGATAATCAAAAGGCAGTGAGTTGTGTAAGGATGTGCAATTACATGCCCAGCAGGGCACAGAGTGGCTTCTCAAAGAGTCAAACTTATAGTACATTGCATAACTGTGATTTACCGTCTTATATTACAGCCACTGTAGGTTTTCTTCTCAAAATACTTAAATATTAGTATAGAGAAAAAAGAATGATAGTATGTCAAAAAATAAATAGCATGATTTTTGGAGTGCAAAATTTAAGATTTAAAATTTTATAGTAGATACGTATCATTCTTGCATAATTAAGTACCACTGTATTATATGGTGCAAAATTATTTGCTAGTTGATACTCAAAATCACAATATTATTGATCAAAATGGAGTTAATTTCATCCCTCTAACAAAGTAGTTTTATATCCACTCCCATTTTCCAGACTGATACACAGTGCATTACGCTATATTATGTTTAGCTTTTTAAAAGATGTTAGTGAAGCTTTCTTCTGATATTCAGTTTATCAGTGGGAATGATTTGTATATTCCTCTCTGGCTTGTTCAAGGTGGAGCACTCCTTATAGCTGTATGCAGAGGAAAAGTTAGTGAAGGCTTGGATTTCTGTGATGAGAATGCCCGTGCAGTTATAACCATAGGTATTCCATTTCCAAATGTGAAAGACCTTCAGGTAGGATATCAATTGAGAGAGTTGTACTTTATTTTTATGTCGTGTTTAAAACACCAAATATGCACAAATATTTTTTCTACATGTTTACCCTTGGACTCCCCTCAATCCCATTTGAATTCTTTGAGTTACCTTCTACACAGGTAAGAGGAGGAACAGTGTAGAATGTCTTGTGGGCTCATTTATGTCATTTTAAATAACTGTGTATCATGCTAAATGTATTGTAAATTTTTCTCTGACATTGCTAGTGAAGGCTATTGCATTGTTAAAATGGTCATTAACTTCATACTCCGCCAAGCAAGAGTACATGTTTCCATCTTCACTTGCCTGTTTTCATATACCAAAACTTGCCATTTGTATAGAAATGAAGTTACTTCCTGACTTACTGTGGTGGGGCGTTTGGTTGTGAAGGTCTAGGATAAATGCTAGGAAAATACTATTTTAAATAAGGCATTCAGATTGATCAAAAGATTATTTCAGAAAATAGGTGGAAAGATAAAGATAAGTTAGAGTGTAAAATAGTAATATAATGAAGGAATGTATTTCACACACTAGATCATTGACTGCAATATGTCACCTTTCTAATCCCTATTGCCTTCTTTAGTGTAACCGTCTGTATGACACTTCCCACTTAAACTGAGAGTAGAATTGTAAACCTCCTCCAAGCTAATGCTGCTTTATTAGCTTGAAATTTTGAGGTATGAAATTATGACATAACATAACCTCTTCCTGGATACTGAGGACGTTACTTTTTTGATAATTAAAATTTCATCTAACTTTAGGCAAAAATTTCTAAGTGCCTTCTAAAGATAGTATTCTGAACTACCTCCAATTAAAGAAACTTGAGACAAAGTAGCATCCTGTTGCTTGCACTGCTGTGTAATTACCCACATCAATACTTCCTTCCTTTTGACTTCAACAGGACTTGTCTTATGGATAGATGATGTTCCGTTAGAATGGCACTTCATAGATGAAGCCAGGCATTCATAAAGGAAAATAAAGCCAATGAATATGGAAAAATGTTTTTCTAGACTTTCTACTTACTGAAAAAGAACATCTATTATTGACTAGTTTGTAAGACCACTTATTTTTTAGTGGTCTTTGCATGGCACTTAAGTAGTCACCCAGTTGCTGGCATGCTTCTTCCCAGTGATAATAGCCACCGTCACTGCTTTATCTTACGTGTACCTTTTAGAGCTTTTTGGGACTACTTTGTGAAGCTAAGAAACAAAATGAAGTATCACAGAATAAATAAATACCAGGAACAGCTGGATTCTGGTTATTAGTAATGCCAAATAAAACAAGAAAATCATTAGGTTTGCACTTGAAAGCCCAAACTGACTCAGCTTTGGTTTGAGATGTGTTCTGAGCTTAAGTGAACAACCAAAGACTTCTTTGTTGTCTACAGTGTGTGCCTAATTACAACCTTGGTGGAAAAACCCCACATCCTATAAGGACTAGTAAGGTTATATTAGTGGTGGCTGCCTAGTGCAATATTCTTTCAATGTTTGCATAACTTTCTTGAAGCATTGATTCAGCCATAACATTTTTTTGTCTTACTGAAACATAATACACTGTACTTTAGTATAAAAACATTTACATTCAAAGAATATTTAGCACCCTTTCTAGAGTTAGAAATGCTTTGTTTTAGAAGCATACACTGAAATGATATTTTGGAAATACTTGGTCTATAGTATGGCTGGAACTTTTACAATTTGCTCCAAATGATTTCCAGAAAGTCAATATTTTTGTGTCCTAAATGACACAAAATTAAATTGAAAAGAATATGTCAAGGGTAAATTATGTTCACAATGGATTATGTTCCTTAAGATTAAAATAGTGCATTTGATTTTACTTTAAGTTCAACCAAATATGTAATGTAATAGAATCACAGGCAGTACATCCCATTACTGATAACTGAATTCCAAAAACTTAGTGTTGTGCTGAACTATTTTTTTTAATTAGACTGAAGAAAACCTCTAAATTTTTAAGTAGGGGTAGAAACACTAGCTGCCAAATTGCAAGCAGCTAAATGTTTGAGTATGTATATTTAGATATGGTAATGCACAAAGCACTGCAGTGATCAATTCTAGATGAGAGAAGGGCATGCACCAGTCTCTTAGCATCAGATTTGAGGATCTGTCTGGTGCATGGCAATGCTCCTAGAATAATGCTAGGGGGAATCGTTTTTATTGTAAATGTGTCTTTTGCTCAAGATTCAAAGTGATATCCAGCTAGCGGTACTTCCCTTTAAATAGAACAATGTTTTGTTTAGTCCAGGGCTTTAGGTTTAGCAGATACCCCAAAGAGTTCTGGATTAATGCACATTTCTTTTAGCTGTTGAGCTCAGATTGTCAACTGGGTGAAAAAGGATAGCGTGAAGGATAGTCACGCTGTTCGCTAAAGAAGATTAATCAGTGGCTTTGTAGAAATGTATGCATAGATACAAAAGAAATTTGGAAGATTAAGCATCTTTTTCAGCAGCATGTCAGCTCAGGAAAGGAATTGGAATTATATTTTTGAGGAAAACTGGCTGTTTATAGTGAAGATTGGCATGTAAAATTAAAGAAAAAGGGAGGGGGAACACATGACATGATACCAGTTTTCACTTGACTCTGTTCTTTTTGTATATTTCTGGGAGAGCTGATCCAATAGTATTGCTTCCCAGAATGAAATGAAACAAATGTAATACAAAAGGGCACAGAAAAGCAAGTGCTACATTTTTAAAAATTTGTTAACTTTATATAAAACCACTGTGATATCCTATTTTTAACAGTCTGTGCATATTAACAAATGCAAATTGTTGTTTGTTACTTTAGTCTCCCTAGGCCAACAGACCTTACCAGAACTTTAGAAAGGAGAGCAAAGTTTTATTCCTGTACACTTTATTATAATTATTCTAAATGCTTTGAAGTTGTCTTCAGTTAGTAAAACTTCATAGAACTGAAGGAGTGTTACTTTGTCAATAAGGAAAAAAAAGGTGCATGAAACTTGTAGGGTTTGGAAGGGATGCTATAAACCATGCTCTCATGTAGCAGATAGTTACTAGTATTACCTGCAATGAAAAGACATTCTTTATTAATTATAGACAATTGATTGTCTATAGTTAAGCCTTGACCTGTTGTCCTAACAGTTGGAGTTTGGCTGGCTTTATTACTGTTTCATTAGCAGTTAGAATCCAAAAGTCACAAGCCCAATTGCCAGGGGGTTACTTGTGCCATCCTGCTTATGATGCAACTTCATCTTCTAACCATACTTTTATAATCAGATCTAAATCCTTTGAAACTGAGGTGGGAATAGAGTTGAGTTTTAAAGTGAAAGCTGCTGTTCAAATACTCCTTGCATTAAACAGTGGAAATAATTTATGATACAACTATCGGGAAGAATATGATTGCAGTATTTTATTCAAATACCTTTTCCTATTTTAAATGTTTCTCATTATTAACAGTTTTTTCTATTGGAATTCATTTTTTTCTCCTAGAAGAATCCAGATTTTTAAGCATTAGAGGACACTATCTTTTTTTTGTAGGATTTTAGGATACGTTAAGTTCCCAAATGAAACAGTTAAAGTTTATAGGATAATCAAGATATTTGCTTTTATGATACAGTTGGTTGGTGTTTCTTTAGATTTTGTAGACTAACCAGAAAATTGATTAAAACCTGGAAATTTTAAAACTTCCAGCTTTGAAGTTTTGGGAGGAGCTTGAATTTTGAGCAGACGGAAGAAAATTCAAAACACAATGACACAAGTCAAGTTAGACTTATATAGACATAAAACTGTGAACACAGGTACATCTGTTGCTTTTACATAGCAATAGGTGCTTAGTAGATACACGGAACGAAGAAACTGATAAGATGATTAATAATGACATCCCTTTAAAAATAGGAAATGCAAGTGATTAACAATTCCCTTGGAATATCCATGAACGATATACTTCTGGGATTGGTTTAAATCACTAAAAAATGCTCCACCTCTACATGAAAAATACACTTGCATGTCTGCTTTCTGGGTTAACGGAAGTCCTCTTAAGACTCAATTCCATAACCCCCTACTCCTGCACATAGCTTTTACTTGTGTGAGTAATCCCTTTAATACTTCTAGGACTGTGCACAGTCATAAGGGTTTGTAGAATTGTACCTTTGGAGACCAATATTTTACGTTGGCAGTTTGATGTTGGCTCATCTCCACTAATATTACTTGTCTGTGATCAACCTGCTTTCTAAATATATTTTATGATTTGTAACTTGATGCTAATACCAGTGAACTGTAATATTAGAGAACATAAATAATGTGACAGAAAAAGATGTGTAATCCCATATACATGTTATCTGATGCTAACATACTATTCATTAACTTCTGTTATATATTTTGAATTGTAGCATTTTGGATCCAGACATCAGTCTTGGGCAAGAAACTCATTGTCAAGTGTGATGTATAATATCCAACTTTATTTTCTCCATATGTTTGTGCTAAATGTATGCCACAACTCCTGGTATTAAATGGCAAGCATTTGGTCTCCTTAAGTAACTGTATGCTTTTGTAAGTTACATTTTTTTCTGTAGAATCTTTAAAGACTATCATTTAGTTTCACTTAAAAATGTTAGGCACATAGTATCTTACGTTCACTCATTTTCACAAAGAGAAGAGTCTAAAACACTTTGTCAGTGTTAGGGAGAAAAAAAATGATTAAGGCTTAGAAGTGTACTTGATAATAAACAATACTGATTTAAGAAAGAGAGGCCAAAATCCTAATTCTGTGTTATTGAAAATGGTTTCATATTGTTGAAGAATCAGGTTGCTAAAGCTAAATATATAAAAGAAATATTAAAGTATTGCTTAAAGCTATGGTACTCTCAATGGTAGGGTTTGGCTCTAGTAAAGCAGGAAAATTTATTTCAGAGCCAAAAATGACTTCTTTGGCTGTGACCAGGATTTCCTCTGCCCACCTCTGGGACCTGAAACTGGAGGTAGGAAAATCTGATTTTGGAGCCAAGTGTGACTTGTTTAGTTCAAGTCATAATTTACTGTTCTTACCTTGGGGACCTGAAAATAAAGAAACTCGCTATGAAATGTTGATAATGGGCAACTCTGAAGTGCAAGCATTAAGCTAACCTTCCCAGAGAGCATTTCTTCACTTCCACCTTTCCAGATGCTTTTGATCATAGTACAGTAGAGTGTACTTAATCATGTAACAGCTAAGAGAACTTTACCAAAATATAGAGGAAAATGCAGTCAAACCCTTTTACATCAATAGATGTGCAAGGAAAATAAACTTGATAAGGCTAGGATTTCTGTGCAATGACATTACTTGAGAACTGTAGCTGATTTTGCCATTAATGAGGAGTATTTCCCATAGCTGCTATAGGGTGAATATGAACTACGATGGCAAATACTTTCTTTATTGTTTCCAGCAAGATAATTTGGGAAATATGATGGAACACATAATTTCAATTTTCTGGGTTATATGTAACTTAATGATACAAAGAGTTTGCAGCTATCGGGCTGAAGTTTCTTTCTCCTTTCTTGAGAACTCAAAGTGAGATATTTGTATCATTTCAGAATAATGGCAATTTTCTGAATATTTAAGTTAATTTCTAGTCCTTGTGGCAATTTTTAAGCCTATATGCTTTTTCTTCATTGAAAGGAGAAAGAATCTTGTGCTAGATAAATGGTTCCTGAAATAATTCATTTCTTGCATATTATATTCTAAGAAAAGAAAAATTTCTAAGAAAATGGTTGTTATTTTAGATGCTTAACCCGAGTTGAGAAACATAGCATGCACTGTATGAATTCCATCATAGCTTTGGATCATTTGAAAAATATTTCCACTTATCCAAAATAAATTATTGTTTTAAAATATGGGTGAACTGGTACAGAAAATTACATTTTATGGGAAGATCACTGTTGTGTTTATCTTTAGTTTATCTTTAGGAATTTGAAAATTCCCTGTGAAGTTAAGAATTTTTTTAAAGGTATAAGACTGACTGTTATTGATGTGATTGTTTTAAGCAGGCTGAATGTTTCTGAACAACTTTGCCACAACTTCCCAGTCAAATCTGACAGTCATTGTAAAAGCCTTGAGACACAGTATGTGCTATCATTTTCAGATGACCTGACATCAGTATGATTTAAATATTTGTAAAAAGTGATCAATTTCTTTTTTGTATATGTCAGGCTTTATAAACCTGAGCCACTTTTACTTTCTTCTTCATTCCATTACTGGGAAAAAATTACAAATATAAAGTGGGGAGCAGAAAAACATTTATGGAACTTCCATAGGAAAGCCAAACATCATGGTATATTATTTATTGAATGTTCTCTGAGAAAGAAATACAGAATAGGGTGAAAGTGCAATGTGTGTATATGTTTGTATATATACGTATACACACACACACACACACACACTTGTCTTTCTTCCATGCCCCACTTCATATTCAATTTTATTTTGTATTTTAATTACAAAGTAGCTTTTTGAAACAATCAAGGATATAAATAAGAAATATACTTACATCATTGAAATGTACAATGTTATGTAGCAAGCCTCTAGATGTTAAATAACAATTATCTAGACAATATACTTCTAAATTTTATAAAAGAGCATGCTTTCAGATTATTCAGCCAGCGTTGTTCTTGTCTTGCAGCAGTACACTCTGAATTATTGCAATCTGCTGTGATATTGCTTACTAAAGGGTAATGCAGTGTGCAGAATCGCATCATAACAAGGTGACTGGCTGGATATTGCAGATCTCCTTCGCTTTTTCCCCCCCCCTTCTCCCCAAAGGAAAATGTCAGGAGGTATAGCTACCTGTCTTACAAAAAAACCAAGCAATGCATTAAATATGTGGTGGTGTGGTGATTTCTTACATCAGTTTGAAGCAGTAATATATCTCAAAAGCCTTTCATTTCCCACTTTTCCAGAAATAAGAATGGTTGTGAAAAGTCAAAGCTATCCACACTCTTCTTACATCCAATAGAAATTGTGTTAATTAAGAAAAAAAAATCGATGGCAGAGGCTTAATTTGGCGGAGTAGCTGTATAATCCTATGGAATACAGCATTCCTGTAGCTAAGAAAGGTAACATTTAAGTTCAACTTAACATGTAAGACTAGTGGATGGCATTTCTCTTCTGCTGGTGCAAAGCTAATGTCAATATGTTGGCACAGATCACAGAAATCATCCCTGAATATATCCGGAAGTTAAGCCTTTGGATAAATAATACAGCAAATCAAAACTCTTCCTTTACATTTAATAGTTTACTTTTCTGATCCATAAAAAATTTCAAAGTGATGTTCTTGTGTTTATCTTGTCCTTAGCAAGTAGTGATGACCTTTAAGTTTTTACTTTACTGTCAAAGTATGTTGAAAGCTTTAAAAGTGAAGCTATCACCTTGGGGATTTGTAAGGATGACTGACACTTACCACTTCACCTTAGATGCAGTGGCACTGAGCGTATGCAGCAGTGTTGTACCTCAAGGGAAGCTGTTTGATTTTTTTCACTTCTGCTTCACTGGAAATGGATTGAATTTTCTCTTCAGAGGAGAGTTTTGGTTGCATTAGATTTTAATCAAGTCACTTGTTCACAGTCCCTCAAAGCCTACAAGACTGAGATGAGTAGATGGGCCTGGGGTGAACGTGCAACAAGATTTGTCAAACTGTAAAACTTCCAGATCTCTGAGATGCCACATGGTGTAGTTGACAATACTAAAAGTGTTCAGCGGTTACAACATTACATAAGCTTCTAACACTGGGATTAAGAGTGAGAATACTGGGGAAGCATTTAGTCATAAAATACCTTGTGAATTCAAAATAAGAGAAATATGGCTTTGCATAAAGTGGTAGTACTGTTTTTCTGCCCCAGAAGATAGTATTGGTCAGTTAGTAGACTCTGATAGACAGGAGTTCGCTGTTGGGTTGTTTGGCTTTGCTTTTTGAAGTCATATTTAAGTTTTGGGGCTATGGGGAAACAAAGTAGCAGTGGTTTTCCATATATAGTTTCTTTCTTACCACCTTTGTGGTTTTTTTTCCATTTTCAGTAACTTTTCCTGGTTTTGATTATATCTTCATTCAGGCAAAAAACATTTTCAATCTGGTGGATGCCCAGTATCTTCTCAGGTGCGCTGTTTGGGTGCAACAATCTGCAAGATATAGCTAGTCTGAGCTCTAGATCTGCAGAGATGTTATTTCCTTATTTTATTCAGCATTATCCGAGGAAGGCAAATTTTTAAGTGCGCATGGAAATTTTCAGGCAGAAAAGGTCACCTGAATTATTTTTAAGCTTATGTGGCTTTGATGCATGAACTATTGATTTGAGTTGATCGCCTCTGTGAGGGGCAGCCGCTGGAGGGTGGTAGGTGCAGGGTTCAGCCTCACAGTGATTCATCTGCTAAAGAGACTCTTGTAGGATGGAGCTGCGTGACAGAGCATCTTGAAGATAATTGAGCAGTACAAAGTATTGATCATGTCGCTAGCTGATAATGTCTTATTCACAGTATGTATGGTATTGCTGTGCTCACAGTTTTAGGGTTTTGTTGTTTTTTAAAGAAATGCAGTAGTTGTGTGCAAAAGCAGAAGAGAGCGTTATGTTTGTGTCTGGTGACCGTCTTTAGTATATGAGATGGTTAGAATGGCCTTAAATTATTGTCATATACAGAATCTAGTTTGCTAAATGATAGGTAATAAGCATCTGCGTATTTCATACTGTTTTATCTGTATTAACACTGCACTTGGAATGCTTTGAGCATTTAAAGATAACGTCCTGCCATAATATCTTTTTCCTGTGGGCTAATAAATGGAGACATTGTGTTTAGATACGGCTTTTAGTAGGCCTACCGAGGAGTGAGGATGTTTGAAGCATATTCTATGACTCACCCAGGTCTTTACACGTGCATTATTTAGTCTTAAATCTCACAGACGTTGTTACTGCTTTTGAAGTGAGGGGGGAAAAGTTAAATGCTGCCCTATTTAATGCTACTTCTATTTAAGGATTTTCAGATGTAAAAGAAAAGAAATGGGTTTTCATGTCTTTTACTTTCCTGCACTTAAAAACTTTTATGATTACTTGGCATTCGTCAGGAGGAAAGTAGATGGCAAGTATGTTCTTGAAGAATTCTAATTATTGCTATTTCAGGTGGAAGACAGACTCTAACTGGGCACATGAGATTTTTAGGACGGTAGATTTGCTTAAAAAACATTTTTATGTCTTTTTTTGAATGGAAGCAGGGAACGACCACCTGGTATTTTTTGCTTGTTTGTTTTTTAGGAGGTGGGGAATTAGATGATGTTAAACATGAATGTGTCTTTTAAAGTTTTTTGGATGATATGAGCAATCGTTTTTGTTTTCATTACTATTTTTCCTCTCATAAAACCAGAGAAACAAGTCAGTGGAATGCCAGAAAACATTCATATCCATTTTCTGATTTTTGTTTCCGTGGAGGATAGGTGGAGGAGAGTGTTGGGGAGTGAAGGGCATGAGTTTACACGTGTGTGCATACATGTACCTACCTACACATGTGTGCGCGTATTGACATAGTTCCAAGCTTATTTGCCTTTTTCATTTCAGCAGTTGTCTCCTTCTTTAAGCTGGGCTGTCACAACACTGCTAAGTGCTGATGTGAAGAGAAATGCAGGTTTAGATGAGTGCTCAGTTTAGCTGTTCACAATAGTGCCATTGTATTCATGAATTTCTGTCTTGTCTTTAGACTCCTGGGTAATCTGGTTTGTAATCCCACAGGTTACGAACTGGAGGTCATTTTTAATCTACCAGAGAAAATAGGAGACAGTTAGAGATGTTTGTGAAGTGATGTCTTGTCAAAGAACAGGCCTGGCTTGTTAACTATTAGTAACAGCTTATGATTTTTTTTGTTTGTTTTTAGAAAGCAAAATACAGCACTACATTTGGTTAAGTAAAGTAATGCATCTAAAAAAATTCTCGAAACTTTGCCAGATAAAGTAAAACCAAACACAGTTTATTTTGCCGATTTAAATCGCACAAAATAAAAAATTGTATACTGTGGCTTAGCCCATTCAACCTTCATATAGTGGTACTGGCACTGATAAATAGGTTTACAGTATTCTGATT
Organism: Calonectris borealis; assembly: GCF_964195595.1. Taxonomy (NCBI): domain Eukaryota; kingdom Metazoa; phylum Chordata; class Aves; order Procellariiformes; family Procellariidae; genus Calonectris; species Calonectris borealis. Next base: position 3,677,299 of record NC_134330.1, on the reverse strand, counting down.
GTGAACGGCAACTGCCCCAAATGCACATTCTCCAGTCCTGCTGGCTTTGCTATTAGCTCTTTAGGTCTAAGGTCCTGTTCTTTGGCTGAGATAAAATGATTCTGGATGAGTGTCTGCTGGACCATCTGCTTGTTTTTATTGAAGTAAAATTTTAAAAAAATAATTAATTTGTAGCACAGTAATTTTTATTCTTTGTAGGTTAAATGCTTTCTCCTTAAAACTTCTTAACGGGTAAATTAGCATGTAGGATGCTGTGCAGACCTTTACCTGAAGATATCTAAAATATACTGAAATTGTTTCACATTTCCTTATCTCAGTTGTAATTATGACTCAAAACAAGGAGAAGCTTTATATTGACAGAATGGACAGAACTCAATTTAAAGGAGAAAATGGTACTTTAATTTTATTGCCTAACCATTGATTTTTTTTGTAGAAACATATAGTTCATAGTAGATTGATATTTGTATACCTTGCTGTTAAATATAGCCATGTTTTTGTTAATTTTGAATAAATCTGGTTCGGCCTGGCGTCTTGCTAAAAAGGCATGCTGCAGGCTTCTGTGTCTGAATTTGCAGGTTAGATGGGGGTTCAAAAACAAGCTCTAGTTTTTGAGTTAGTCTTCTGAGCTTCGTGCCATAAGCTAACTGATATAGTCCATGGTCATAACAGTATAAATCCACTTTATGTACTTATATATCACTTGAATCCTGAATAAATCCAAGTTTCTTCATATGAAGCAATGTTACCACAGGTAACTTTTTTTTTGTGGTTTATCGAACGTTTAAAATCTAATATAATGAATGTTGTTTAATGATGTTGTTGTTGTTGAAGAAAAACTTGTATTGCTAATTTTGATTGAAAAATACGCTTGAAAATTCTATTGAATTGTAGCCGAAACTGCCTCAAAATATTTTTCCAAGTCATAAAAAAAAATTTGTTCACGGCATTTATTTTTTGTTGATATTTCTCAGTTAATATTCCATAGTGAAAGATGTCGAACTAATTAAGCATTAAAAGAACGAGCAGTTAGCAGGTATAATGTTGTTAGACTTCAGTTAATGTGAATGTGACCATGACCTCCCAGATAGATCAAAGACTAATCTGTCTGACAGCTACAAGATGGCAGAGCTTGCCACGGGCCTTCTGCTGCTGCTTGCTGAAGCTATTTGTCTGTAAAGCATGCGTGATAGCTAAGAGTATATTTTTAAGGATGAACAGGTAAAAGTAAAAGGCTGTCTTTTGACATTTTAACTAATCCCTTCTAGCCTGTGGTTTACTGCACATTTAGGATATTTGCTAGCAGGAGAGACTGGCTTTTTCACATATGTAACATGTCATTTTGAATTGGGCGTTGATTTGATGCTTGATAATGTAAGAGTTATACAATGAAATAGATTCCGATTGCATTAAAATGACACGCCCTGGCCTTTTACCTTTACTAGACTTATAATGAAAACTGAACTCTCAGCAATGTAAGTTGTCATCTCATGCTGAGACATGATCATTTAAGTGAGAAAACAGAATGTTTATTTTCTGTTAACCCTTTTTTAATTAAGATAGAAAAGATAGGTTTTAAAGATACAGTACACGTTTAGACCAAGAGAGAATGGATTTTTATATAATTTGAGAAATGAAATGGCATTGTTGATGTGCAGTACAAGCAGTATACATTTGCATAATGCTAACATACATTACTTTTACATTCTTCTAATACATTTTATTCACAGGGTAATGCAATACAATGCAGATGATCTGACTGGTTTTGCGTTCTCCTGTTACTTCAGTGGTTTTATGCACATAATTAGAAATGTCATAATTTTTATCTGTGTAAGACACATGACTAGTTATTCTAATACTGTTTCGAACAGTCTGCTCGCAAAGTAAGAAACTGTGGTAAAGCTACATTTGTTACAATTGGCCAAAATCTTACTGATAACAGAAATTCTTCAAAAGAGGAAATTTTTGGAAAACTTACCAGGACTAGAAGACAAATGCAAAGTGTGTACAGGAGTACATTGTGATTGGTTATGTTTTAAAGACTTCAGTGAAATTTTCCGACGTCATATCTCATTTCAAATGGTGAGGAGTACCCTTTTGTTTCTCCAGGTAATATTTCCATTTGTAGAAATGGACAGATACGCTTAAATTCTTTTTTAAGGAATGGTCTTAATGTTCATAAAATCTTCAAAAGAAATCATCTTCTGTTCTGAAAATTACAGAGGAAGCCTCACATACCAGTCAATAAATGCTGAGCGACTGGAACAAATATTAAATCTGTGAAATCAAACTGAATTTACTTTCTGGCTGTAAAGATGGAACTTGTAAATTTGACAGGCAATTGAAAGGGCATAAGTACATAAAATAAAATTTCTTACTCAAATTCAACTGGAAAGTTACCTGTCAGAAGAGGTTAGAAGTCTGCTGTTTTCTCTCCTGAAGCGTGTCCTTTCACTTGTCAGTTTAGAAAGGTTAATAGTGTACAAAAGAGCAATGGAAAGGCCTTTTTTGGTGTAGTTTTATGTTTGTTTATTTAAAAAAAAATACAATTCAGTCCCTCCCTCCCAATAATAATAAATTCTTTTGATGTATGTTGGAACTGTGTATAATGTCCAAATAAAATTCTTGTTCAAATTCAGATCAGGCATTGTATATGTAGTTATCGATATGATTAGAAAGGGGAGGCAGGGGGTTTCTTTTGCCATTGATACCACATCTGCTTTTGAAGCAGAGGAGCTAGGAGAGAGCATTTTTTAAAAAAGAGGAGCGTGCTCTTTTCTGTCTTATGCGAGCCCATGGGCCTGCAAACCTTAGCTGCCGCCTTTGCTTCGCGTTTAGTCAGTGAAACGTTTGTTTTCAAACCGCAGAAGTTGGTGCCAAGCTAGGAATTAGAGTTGGTGTTGCTGACTTCTGGTACTTTGGCAAGGCCACTCTGTCTCTAAAGTACTTTCTTAGCCTCTGTAGCAGAAGAGGTTATATTTGCTTAACCCTCACTTGAGAAAAGTACGGTCCGGTCCCAGCAGTAGATTAGGAGTCAGCATTTGTGATAAAGGAAAGGATAAAGATCTCCATTGTATCATTTACTTCCAGATGAGCAAATAAAACTGTGGTCTAGTTTAGTCCATTTACTTGTATCTGGGTTTTTTGCCTGTGTGAACAGCTTATCCTTCTCTTGCTAGCACAGAGATTTGGAGAAGTGTGTGGTGGTTGGTTATTACATATAAACTGTTGGAATAGATCACATGTTAAGAATAACTTTAGACGGGTAAAAGCCATAATTGGTTAGTATGCAAAACACAAAGTTGAAACATTGAAGCACACTCTACATATTCACTTATTTAATCAATGTTTGCTTGTTTTCCCCTTTTAGAATATTTCCTTTTCAACATCATTATTGAAACCAATATTTTACGATTTCTTTCTTAGGTTGAATTAAAGAGGAAGTACAATGACCAGCACAAAAATACAAGAGGCCTTTTACCAGGGAGTCAGTGGTATGAAATTCAAGCTTACAGGGCTCTGAACCAAGCCCTGGGAAGGTGAGATAAACTGAACATGATTAAAAATATACATATTTGTAGTACTTTTTTTGTGACATCTTTAGGGATTAATTCCTCACTGTTAGCACAAAGGGGATAGATCAGGCCAAAAAACTCATACTGCAGAAATCAGGTCTTCAGCTGTTCTGTACTGGCAACTGTCTGGTTTTCAGTCTGTTGTGCATTTGAGCATTGTTATAATTCAGAGTTTTTGTTTTACATTCAGAATCCACTTTAGTTTGGTTGCAGGTTTTATTGCTTGTAGTCCAGATACACAGAAAGGAAAGCATTTGCAGAGACAAATAGTTCTTGAGCTTATAAATCAAATGAAAATTCTTAGGTCTTTTCAAATGTACTAATAGTTCACACTCTTGGTGGGCTCAAAACAGTTGTTTGATGTTTAGCCTACAAGTATTTTTGAAAGGGAAAAATAGTGGGGGTTTTTCTCAGACCTTTGCAAAAGGTCAATTCAATTATCATGCTCACTGATCTCTTTCCGGGTGTAGAAGAAGTGGTATAGCTTACTTTCTCAAATGAAAAAATTCCCCCCAAATTTTATTAACACGATAGAATTAATTCATCCTTCTCCAACAAAATTTATCATATACGTAGATAGATATAGCTATCTGTCATCCATATCTATCATAGATGTCATACATCTGTCATAGGTATGTAGAGGTACAGACACAGATTTATGGATAAGAAGAGAAACATCAGCTGTTATTTTAATTAGACCAAATACAAATGTGATGACCTAAGTTAACGTTTTGAAAGCAAATTGAGAGAAAATAGTCTACATTAGTAAAATCTCATTGTGAACTCTTGTTACAGTTCTGATTTCTTAGATTCCTGTTTGGAGAGTAAGAACGTTAGTTAAATTTGTTAAGAAAAATCTAAGAAAGATGTGGAGTGCTAATAGTAAGAAATGAACTTGAAGTTTTGTCACTGTGAAATAAGTTTTAACTTAAATCTAGTTTCAGTGAAAATTGCTTATTGTATAACTTACCATTTGAATGACATTATGCTAGGCTAAACTTAAATGGAGAAAATAGACTTCCATTCTGACATAAATGTATAAATTGTGTATAACACCATTAGACTAAGCTCTTACTGAACTGAGATTTGGTGAAAGATGACAGCGTATGATGACTATTTTTATAAAACCAGAACAGTCTACTAAGCTGATACTAAGTTACATAGTAGATAGGCAAGCTTCTTAGTGCAAAGGTGCCTGCAGGGACAGAAGTGAGCAGAAGCATGACAGTCTTCACCCTGGCACTTTTCTCTTAATTTAGTGCTGTTACACTATGTGAAGTAACACAAGTCCATGAAATGAAATAGCAGCCTTTCGGAATATAACAGACGATGTGTATGGCCAGGTGACAATCATGCTATGAATTCCTTGCAGTGCTACTTTTTCTGGAAGTGTGGGATATGTCTCCAGTGGGCATAATTCATTTAAACTATGAGTTAAAAGAACATTTATTAAAGCAATGAAAAAATGAGAAGCTGGAAGAAATCTGTTTCTTAAAGATGTTTTGGTAGCTTTTCTTAACATGGAGAGGCTTCAAATATAAATAAGTAATACTTCTTTGGAGAGCCAGCCTTGTCGCTCACATTTTAAGCCCTGACTCTCATACACTTGTGGTTTTATGTACATTTGTAAACATCTTCAAAAGTTATCCTCTTCTTATACAATGGGGATAGTAATCCTAAACTATTACTGACAGATTCTTTTCCATATTTCATTTATGTTATCACTGTTCTTTAATAATTTTTTTCTGGCAGGCAGCATAGAAATCCAAATAATGTTAAAAATAATATCAACGCATGTAAAGTGACTATTGGATTATTTCTGTAGGCCTCTAACAACTGAATTACGAGCTCAACGGTATTACTCACAGTTTTGATCTGTAGCATTTTTCATTTTGTTACTAAAGAGAGTTAGGAATAACATGCGGCTTAGAAACAAAAAAGTGCATAGTTATTTAAAAACCTGCTTGCAGTTCCTTCTTTTCTTTTACAGTTTTACATGTTCTCCTTTCAGTATTTATGCTACCCAGTTAACAGTGGAAAACACCCACTGATTAGCTGCTGAATATTTGTGTGGGTTTTTTTTATTTACCTGTTTTCATACAGTAGATTCAAGAACTGAAAGAAAATTAAGCTTCCATGACATCCAGAACAGTTTTTGGTGCAAGACAGTAGGAAAGCACTTCCTATATATTTTTGCATATTCTAGCTGACTCATTGCAATCCCTGTTGTCTGATCCCCACAAGTTTTTTACTATATGCACTCTAATTATATATACATTCTTTTTTGTTGCTCACTTATAGGTGTATAAGACATAGGAATGACTGGGGTGCTCTTATTTTAGTTGATGACCGCTTCCGGAATAACCCTAATAAGTACATAACTGGTAAGCTGTAAAAATCTTTCCGGGAAAGTTCCTAATATCAAAATTGCAGAAATACGGTTATACGAATACAGGTGAGTAGGAAAAGTCATAATGAAATACATTCATTCAACTCAAATCGTGCAGTTGAAACTGAAAACTCTAAACTGTACCCTGGTGTATTGCTAAACACGTTGATGCCAATGTTCAGTCAATTTAATTTCTTTCCCCTTTTGGATATACAGATAATGATACAGAAATTTCAGTGTGCAGAAATTGAGAATTCTTTCTTAAAATGGGACCTATAAAAACTTAAGGACTCTTAATCTTTGCATATTAAATATAGATAATGTATGTATATGTGTGTATGTGTATATATATATATGTATGTATTAAAACTAGTTACTAGATTTTTTTATTTGAACTTTGGGTAAGTCTCTAGAGGATGTATGCTTTCTGCCTATAGGGAGCTTTAATGATTAGGGTTAGCAGTCTGAATTTAACATTGTGGCTTTTTAGGTAAGAATGGGTAAAGGTTGTGCCATTTGGAACCACCAAATGCTCAATACGCAAAAAGTATTTTCTGTTTGTAATTTTATACTGGCTAGAAATAAACGCAGATAAAATAAAACAGGTCATGCACACTACCCTAATAAATAAATAAAATTTTATATTAAAAAAAAATTGCTTAGGAATGCATTATGTATCTTTGTTCCTGCCCTGTTTAGAAGAGATGGGCAAAAAGATGATATAAACAGATAATGTTGCAGTCTAGTCAGCAGGTGGAGCTCAGCTCCTGTAGTACAAGTCAAATCGCTTTTCTAACATGTCTGTTTGTACTAAAAATACATTTAAATTATCTCAGTGAACAGAAGTAATTCATATAGTAATACAAATAATCTATACGTTCAAGACTTGGTAAGATTAGTACTTTTTCTAAAAAATAAAACTTCACAGAAGGATCAAGTTCTCTTTTTTTTTAACTGATATTAAAAGAATATTTAAATGGGTTGAAAAACACTTTTTAAAAATCGAGAAAGTTAGTTTCATCTAAGCAGCTATTATGCTGAAGACATCTGGTATTTGAGAATTTTAAAAATGATGGCTGTGTAAGAGCATATTGTATTCTATTTTAGCTATTGGGCAGTTGTGATTCTGAATATCTGAGTTACTGTTACTTAATCTGAAATAAAGTTGTAAAAGCTTCATTATGTTCTAATTTTTGTCAGATCCTGTCAGTATGATAAGAAATAGCTGTATTCTATGTATAAATAGTCGATTCTATTTAAGTTGCTTTTTAATAATTCATGATAACAAGCAAAATGAACACCCAGGCATAAAAGAAGTATAATGACGTTTTTGCAACACAGCAGTTTGAACTGTATTAGTGAAAAAGGTAAAGGTCTTCTAATAAAAAAGAATAATATTGTTAGTATTACTCATTAAAATACTACCATTGATTAAATCAAGTTCCCAGACCTGGAAAGGAAGACATGCATTATCTTACTTTCATGAGCAACTTCTTGAAATCTTTATGAATCTGTCTATACATACGTAGAACTATTTGCAATATCGGGGTACTATTTACTGATATGGAATACTTGGTATAGCTTATGTAGTTTTGTAGTAACACTTTCCCCCCCCCCCTTAGGATTATCTAAATGGATTCGTCAACAAATCCAGCACCATGAAAATTTTGGTAGTGCACTTGAATCCTTGCATGCATTTGCTCTAAGAAACCAGAAAAGCATTGATTGTTCATCGGAGTGCAGCAGTGAATTTCTCCATGTACCTTCAAATTCGAAAGACCTGTCACAAGCCTCTCAACAGGGGGCAGCTATTCATCTGTCACCAGATGTTCCTGCTAAAAGTGAGGAGCAAAATTTGGTTTCAGAAATTAATTCTACTACAACCATCAGCTCAGTTAATCCTACAGCATCAAATCAGCCAAGTAACATCATGGCAACAATGAAACAAAGTATGTTCATTTCCTGTGGAAAAAACTTAATTAACAATTTTAAATGTGAAGTTGCATCTTTCTTGGAAGAAAGAAAGAGTTTTTAAAATTACAGAAGTGCTATGGTGCAAAATGGTAATTACTCACAAATGTGTATGAGCTGTGCTCAACAGACTGAAATTAATTGTCATTCCATCTGGTTGTCTTAAAACAATTGATAATGTTTGATAAGTTTATAGTACAATCAAAAATGTTTTCACTTAAATTTCTTTTCCATTGAAAACTACGAAGATAATTTAAAATACATTTGAAACACATAAAGATTAGCATTATTTCAAGATGAGTGCCTTGGTTCAAGCTACATCTGTTGTTTAGACATTGCTGTGAGACACCTTTCATGTAATCTCTTCCGGTACCAGCTTTACAAGTAAATATATATCCATTCTTAAATTTTAGGAAAGCTTATGACTTCATTTCAGGCAAGAAAGATGTAAGTAACATAAGAGCACAATAATAAAAAATTACAAATTTAAAATCCAGTCATACTTTACTCTAACTTTACATATGCCAGTTAATCTATTAATTAAATTAAGACAATTCATGTGCAAAGATAGTTGTAACATCTGGGCTTTTGTTTGTATTGGATCTTAATGAGTATTATAAAAGAACTGTAAACCTAATAAAACAGTGGTAATTTTGATGTGCTAAACATGCTGTAAATCAGCGGGGGGAAGACATATACAATTAATTAATGTTTTGTGATTTTTCACAGGTGGCCAGAAAGTTGATGTAGAGTCTCATTCTCACCATGTAACACACAGAAAAAACCATATGGACTCCACATCCAAAATGCCAGCAACTAAAATAGAGAGAGAAGAAAGGAATGGTTGGTCTAATGCTGATATTATGAAAGAACATTGCTGCTTTAAACCACTGACTTCAACACCTTTGCCTATAGCCAAGAACTGCATGTCCACAGCTAGTAGCAAACAAAAGAATGTGAATAGAGCTAGTGAACTTATTGATAGTGTAAATCAATGCCAGTCATCATTTATTTCAGAACATAAACCAAGTGTACCAGAACCGTGTTTGGAATCAACTAATTTCTCAGTTAAAAATACTGAGGCTCCAGTTGCTGAAGAGCATCCTGATAAGCTACAGCCTCAAGTTGAGCCCTGCAGTGAGTTTCCTTCAGCCGGAGGGAAATCTGAACTTTCAATGTTAAATGTATCTGCAGAAGCTGAAGATGAGGATGAGAGTATCTACTTCACACCAGAACTCTATGATGATATAGAATCAGAGGAACAGAAAATCGGACCACTGGTTCCAACCTGTAACACAGATGAGAATCGGATTGAATGTCGAAACTCCACAGTCACTGATGATCTTTTTTCAATCAACACCTCAGAAACACTAAGTGTGACTAAAAAAATGATTGATGATGATGATGGCAGAAGCACAAGTTTACATGGAATAATGCAAAATGAGGGGAGTGAGAATAGTGCAGTTCATAACGTAGAGATGACTAGTGAAATAGAAGCAGAGCAGATAGCATCTCAAGAGATGGACACCAAAAAACAGAAAATCAGTCTTTCCAGATCACGAAATAAAGGTGTGTCATCTTTTCTATTGAACAATACTAGCACATAGTGACAGCTTCTTTAGGAAACGTAGTGAGCAGCCTTTACAACATAGCCTCACTATAGAGCAGTGATGGCTTTCCAGTTGTCATTTTATATATGCTACTATCGCACCCGATTTTTCATTATACTTTTTTGGTTTTCACTGTGAAAGTTATGCAACATGCAGTTTCCTATAGATATAATTAAGATTCTTCATCCTAACTGTGTGGCAAAAGGACATCATGTGTGGAAATTCTAAATAGAAGCCCAAGTAGCATTTTACTTGTAATTATAGGCCGAGGAGGTTTGTTTATTGCAGATTTAATTAATCTGCCATTAAATACAATCAAACAGTTGGGTTTTTCTCAGAAAGCAAAATACCCATATAATCAACTTATGGTTTTCTGCATTTGTTGGGCTTTTTTTTTTTTTTAAATTAAATATGTAGAACAGCATCTTTGCAGATCAAGTAATATGATAGATTGAGCCTAGATACTGAATTAGGTGTATTCTTCAGTACTTTGTTTCCCTCAAATTGCTTTTGTCAAAGAAAGCTGTGTAGCAGTAGTAGTATAGTAGTATTTGAACAGTTTGATATTTGATGATGATGAGAGGCTTTTTCAGAGGTCTTTATTTGTTTTATATAAAAGTTGAGGTTTCTTTAAAATTTTCTGTTGTGAGAGGATCTAATTTCTTTTGGTCAGATTCTGTATGTATTCATATCAAAACATGTACTCACTTGTATGCCCTACAAACACATTTTCTATGCAATATATAACAATGTAAATTTGTACATAAAGGTCTTTAAATCTTCCTCAGTCTACTTTTTTTGAAGCATTTTAAACATTTCTTTAATTTATTGCAATCAAAACAGCCAGGATTTTGCTGTAATTAAACATACTATGCCTGATTTTTCAAGAAAAGATTGTTCATTTCCATCATATATTAATATGAAGATGCAGGATTTTTACAATCTTAAGATTGGCTCATAGGTTTTTATATATTTTGACTGAGAGCAGAGATGAAATTGTTATCTGTTTATTTTCTATCGAAGTTCACATTCTGATGTCCGCCTCTACAGAGCTGTGAATGTGTTCATATCAATAGGATTTAAATTGTATCCTTTCTTTACACAATAAACGCATCTTTATGAAATTAGATACTCTGTTTGCAAGAATGGCAAGAATACTGTTGAATTTCTTTAACAAGCATTATCTTGCAGTACTTAGTGTAAGGCATTTGGTTAAACTTTTTGTTATATTGATGCCACGTAAGGATCATGTTTTCTTGGTTTAGGTTTCCTGGTATTCCCTTAATCATTGGATGCTAATGGTTTTGAACTAGTTGATAGGGCAGAAGCAAGCTCTAATATTGACAGCAATTTAAACATATGACACATCTAAAGATAAAAATACTTAGTTTAGATTTAAGTAATTGATTGAATATTAGCACTTAGTAGGGTAGGCATGGTTCTGTTCGTAAGTGGCTTCTGGACTAGAACTGTCCCATATCCCACAGTAAATGCTGAAGCAGCCTGTGGCAAGTGGCTTTGCTGCTACACTCCCAAGAGTTGATCAATTTGATCCTCATGAGTCTCTAATAGCTTGGTTTTCTTCAAACAAGTCTTCTGTACCAAACACTTTTTATGTTTATATATATATATCTAAATAGGTAATTGAAATCACTTAAGCTTTGTGGCTTGTCTGCTCATCTTATAGACCACTATCCCTTATTTGTCTTTCAGAAGATTTGTCTGTCTTTAAATCCGTAACATTAAAAAAAAGAAAATCCATCTTCCTTTCCTTATGTGGAGCAGATTGTTCCTTTCTTGATCTTGTGTTGCATTTTACTTTGATTAGAAATCCTTTAAGACACGGCCTTCTTCATGTCAAATATTTTGCATTAATTTACAATGTCTGCATTTTATATAAAATCCTGAACCATTATTTTTTAAAATATGTATTGAAATATCAGCATTTGGCCTACTAGATACTAGACTTTCTTGAAAAGTCTCTATTCACAAATTCACTAAACTCAAATCCTGACCATAGCTGTGTTGCTTGGGACAACTGATGGATAATAACGCTTTGTATGACTGCTGGTTTTTGGGGGGTAAGGAATGGACAGTTTCTTTTGGTATAAAAGCTGTGTAAATTCAATCTTAATTTGTCTTTTTATCTAACTATGTTATTTAATATGTTAGTGATAAGAATATTCTTTATTTCTGTAGTTAATATATTTATGGTGATTCCCAGTATTAAATTAAATACCCTGCTGCCCAGCCTGCAAACAGAAGGGAAGTGAAGTCAATGTACCAACTTTCCTAGAATTATTTGTTTGGACTTCCCAAATCTATAAAAGCTAAATTATTGAAAACTCCTCTCATACTTTGATATAATAGCTAGGTATGATCTCTTCTGTCTAAAATAATCATAAAATCTTGAATTTATTAAAGGATTGAAAGTTCAGAGACAATGCAGACGAAGAAAAGCTACAGTTAGGCAAAGTGCCTACACCTGTGAAAGAAAGGTACCATGTAAATAGAATAAAGTACCTATTTTCAGTGGCTACTGTTGAATGTTAAGGTGCAAGGGAAATAAGAACGATTTATTATATAATCTTTTAAGGGAAATAGTACAGATGAAATAGTTTATTCATGGTCTGTATGGTTTGCTCTAGATCTGTATTTCTCTTTAAGTTAGGTTAAGCATTTTTAGCATGATGCATATCTTAATTATTAGCTAATGATAAACTGATTCAAATAGATTTCTCTGAGTATTTCAAGTAGTATATTTTTCTGAAGCAGTTTTGATATATTTCTTTGTGTTTATATTTAAATGTTTCAATCTGCTTAGTTGCATAGTTACTATATGCAAACTAGTATTTACATGAATTTATATATTGTCTTGTTAGAAGGAAACACGCCACCAGCCTTGCAAGAAAGGACTTTATTGTATTGTCTGTGGAGCTGAAATACTGCCAAAAGCAGAGGGTAAGATCTATGTAACTGGTCATTTGATTCAGGTTGGGAATGATAGGATTTCTAATCCATCTTTTTACTTTTGCAGTTTTGGATACTGAAGGGATATTTTAGAATAATTGGTTAATTTCTCCACTGGATATGGTAACTAGATAAATGAGTTGTTAGCAATGCGCTGGAGACCTGCAGAAAATCTTTTGGGGGGGAGAGTTACTGTTAATGTAATCTCTTTCTGACATATTTCTGTTGCGTGATTCGGTGGTCCTAATACACTGACCTGCCTTGAAGTACAATGGGAATCTAACTGGTATTTAAGAGTTAACTGGAGGCAACTGGTCCTGACATTAAGGGAGGCTGAAAGAAATTCTTTGTAACATAGTGGCCCATTCACTGGGGTATGTTCCTTCTAAGGATTAGGTGTTAATTTGCTACCAGTTGCTGTGAGAAGTTTGGTAGTATCTTGGCACAGTAACTCTGTGAATCTAATACATATTTGAATGAAACTGTCCAAAATTTTACTGAAAAAATGTATAATCACACTGTTATTCTTCAATATGTAACCTACCTTGTATTAATTTAGTATGCTTTTAATCCTCGATTGACCCATTGTACGAAATGTGGATTAGATGTTCTTGGAAATAGTCTCTACATCTTTGTGAGGCACTTTAATTTAGGAAAGTCTAAAAACTGGTAATGCTACTTCTTAAAAATGCACTGTATCTTCAGGCTACTGGGCCATGTGTGGAAGTGACCTAATTACAAAGTGTTTTCATCAGTTACATGCAGAAACAATTAGATATAGATGCTTAATGTACTTAAACAATGTATAAAACATAGTCCTCCAAGAGAATTAAGTGAGGATTTAACTGGTCCCAGCTTTTACAAATCTGAAGGTAAGAAGACATGCTTTTGTGTGCCTTGTGAGTATGTCTCAGGACCCTGAAAGCAAGCCAGATTGCTACATTTTTAGGAGGTGTTAGAAGTGATATGGGGGTTGAGATGGAGAGGTGTGCATTAGACACTGAGCAGAGACTTGTTTCTTGTGCTGAGCCTTGTTTACGGCAACCCCTATGTTATGGGACCCTTAAACATCCCCTCCCCTTCTCTAAGGTCCCTTCCACTGCCCCAAAAGCTCACTAAGTGATGAAGCAAGCATGGAACTGGTATCAAAGAAGTGACACTAGCAAAAAAACCCCAACCCTCTCAAAGTCATCCTCTTCAGCCATAGAAGTGAGGGAGGCCAGGCTTAGTAGGCAGGAACTGTGTGCTGGCAGCTCATGACTCCATTGTGTGATGTAGCTGAACGACCAGACGTTATCTGGATCAGATGAAATCAAGAAAGGACAAGTCTCCTCTTTCGCAAACCACAGCTGAGCCTGAGAGGGAGTGGGAGATATCTCTATTGCTTCTGGACCTATTAAAGTCATATGCCAGCTAGCAAAGTCCATGTTGCCTTTCGGGTAAAGAAAGGGAGGCCCAGGTGATGGAGGCCACTTCTTGCCTCTGTTTTCCCAGAGCAACCGTAATGTATCTCCTTTAAGATTTGTATAATCTCATCAGTAGACTTTCATTCATTTCCTTAATATTAATTTATCAGCATCATCCTATCTTTGCAATTTGGTATAGAATCTGTGAAATGGAATCACTATGTATTAAATGAAAGCATTCTGAACCACTGAGGTACTTAAATGCCTACAGTTACCAAGGTGTCTGTTGTCAGCAAGAAGTTTTATGCTGTTTAAACTGAATCTTAGATGTCAGCTGATTGATGAAAGTTAAAAAATCTGCCACAGTTTGAAGAAAATGAAAAATAAATGACTTTATTCAAAGTGGATTCAAACTCACTAGTCAATTTGGGAGTGATAACAAGGGGAAAATTATCTGTTGAAAAGTAAATTTGGGACACGTTAAAAAATTTAAATAAGGCCTTCTTCCAAGGTCCATTTACATCAATAGAAGTCTTTTCACTGACTTCAGTGGGTATTGGATCAGGGCCTAAATTAGCATCTTGTAAATGTGGAAAGTTTGCAGTATGTTTGAACAGTACTGTATTCAAAACCATGTATATATAAGTCTTACACCCCACTTTTTAAATTATAGGAATTTCGAGAAAAGCTTGCTACAGTAATATTGAACTGAAAATAATCTGGAAACTCTTCAGAAACACTAATATAAGCAGTAAAGAATCCATTAATAATTGTGTGTGTGAACTAGATGCCATTTCAGAAGATGATAATATGATGTTGATCATCTCAGATGCTGCAAGTCTTAGTCATCTTAAAGAAACTTTGAAGGTTTATCAGATGCCAGTGAAAAGTGAAGGTAAATCTTACTGATCACTGATAAATACCACCTAACATTTGTCAAGTCCTTTAGCTTTAAATTAAATACAACACAGTTCTTTCATTTTCTGCAGATACTTTTGGTTTTGGTAACATGTTTTTATCTCTTGATCTATCTGTGAAATCTCCTATGGAGAGGACCAGTATGAGTCTCTTGCCCCACTATTTCTTACTCTCCAAAATAGCACTCTACAGGTTTTGCAGATATTTTTAATGGAAAGCATTTTTAAGCCAAGAGAAACATGTGAGCTTTCAAAAGACTATAACCTGTCTTTCGTTAAATTGTTATACAAAATGTTCAAAGCTGTGCTAAAGCTTTGTTGTAATTGTTTCCTTATTAGGAAATTTCTTCCTTGTAAGGGACATTGAATACCATGTTACAAATCATGCCTTCTACCTGTTTTCTTCTCTGTTAGCAGTTGGCTGAGTGTAGCTGCTGCAAACACTGTTTTCTTTTTTGAGTCAGTAAGGTTTTGGTATTGATTTTTGCCTACCTATTGGTCAATAATTCTGACCTCATTTTTTTGTGATCTTCATCTCTTAGTATCTTGCTTCATTACGTCTTTGTTCAAGAGATATTTTGTTTAACAATATTTTGTTTATTGCCACAGTACGGTGGTTGAGTCTCCGTTGTTCTTTAATTTCCACACTTTCCATTGCTTCTACTTAAGTTTCTGTAACTTTGAAGGAAGTCTGATATCCAGCAATTCTTTACTGGATATGAATTAAATGCTCTGGCCATTTGCTTTCTCCTTCAAGGACATCTTTCCTTTTCATAGCTTGTTGAAAGGAACATTTTGCTGCTTAAAGCAAATGAAATTTTTTCTTAAATGAAAATATTGAATCTTTCAATGATACTGGTGGTTTTGTGTCCTCTTGACAAGGATTGTGAATATTTCCGAAAATCCCAGGAAATACTTGAAAGGTGAAACAAGCATAAAAGCGATACTACCATGCTGAAAGATATTAGAGACAACCATAAACTATATCTTTGACCTTAGATAAATGAGGAAGATTATTTAAAGCTTACGAAGAGAAGTTTGGTTATTTTATGGAGTGAGGAAGCTGAAGGCAGTAGAAGCTTACTGTCCAAGGCACAGCATTTGGATAGAAAGCAGATAAATGGCAAAACCATGTGGGTCAATGGGTTTTTTCAGGAGACTGGAAATACAGAAGTTGGAGAATCGGATATTGACAAGAAAATATTTTCTTATTTTCTCTTAACTGGGCCATTGACAAGACTTACAGCCCTTGCCTTTGACCTTTTGGGAAGTCGATGGTAAGGTTTTTCCTTTGAGATGCTATCTTGTTCCCGCAGCCATCAAATTCAGAGAGAGAATTGGTTGACACATAAAAGGAGTGCCACACACAATTTATTGTTGACTGGAAGCAGGCTAAACTCCGCTGAGATCTGTTGAGCTTTGCATGTTCAACCATGTTCAACCAAACACTGAAGATGCATACCAGTTTACCCTCCAGTCCCAAATTTCTTGGGTCCTTACATACTGTTTTGGTCAAAAAGAAAAGATAGGGATAATGAGAACAGAATCATTGACATTTCTTATAACAAATTAAAATCCATGAATTGGAGGAATATACCCTGCAGCCCAATGGTTAAAGTAGGGCTCTGCAGAAGCAATGTATTTGATATGAAATGATTCCAGGTGTCAGACCATGGAATGTGTAATCCTTTAGCAGCATTTGGGAGACAGAGAACAAATGTAAAGTACTTACTTTTGTTTGTGTCTGGGCAGTTCTGGTGTTAGGATGGCACGATTAATCATATGTGATTTTTGTCACAAGGACTCTGTTTTAGAAGTTACTGAGTTTGCAGAGATTAGTAAGCATTCTTTACCATGTTACCTTCTGGCAAAATAAGAACATTACGTTTTGAAATGTGAAGTGCAACTTGTGATCTTTTATCTGCTTTAAAATATCTCTTGATGCCTATGTAAAGCACTTTTTCTTTCTTTTTGAAAGACCTGAATGCCAGTTTATCTTTAAATGCTATTTGGAATGAGAAGGAATATTCTCTGACAAGTTACTTACAATGCAGGAGCTGTGTTATTCAGTCGATTTCTCCATGTCCTTTGATAGGAGCTGAGGTTACTCATTTCAATGATAAAGTACAGTCATGGGTAAGTCAAATTAGTTTATTTTGTAATACTGAATGATTTGTATAGTAAATATTAAAATACCATTTCGTAAAAGGTAGAATGAAAATTTTATTTTATCTAGATGAATTGTATATGACTTCATCTAATTTCTACTACAGAGATTTGAAATTATAGTTAAGGCCCGAGTTCAGGTTGCATAATATATTTGTAATTGTCTGTACCTAGTTTGACGCAGTGTCTATAGTATTACGTCTTGTGAAAAGGGATAGGAAAATAGGCAGCAGCTATCCATGTCTTTCATGAAAGGAAAAACAGAACAAAACATATTTGCGCAAGTGATATATTTGCACAGACTTGAATTTTCAGACACGTAGTTTTATGTGATTTGTGGCACTAACAAAAACGTTCATCAGACCCTGATGGATGAACACGGGCAAGGTCTAAAGGAGTCAACAGGAAGAAATTTTTTTTTATAAGTATTGTATTTCCAGCAATGTTAGCAAACTAAATTCTCAACAGAATTCTTTGAAATCTAGACAAGAAAGCTATGTGTATTTTTACTGTACTCTTAGTAATGCCTTAGTTTAAGATAAAGACAGAGGGTGAGGCTCCATCCTGAATGAGCTGTGCAGGTAATCTTGGGACACCTGTGCCTTTCCTGAATTTTTCTTCATTTATACTGTGGATATAAATATAATTGAATTTAATCAGAGATTTTTGAGACTAAAACTTTGCCAAAAACTGAATACGATCCTCAGGTTGTGCCCATGTGCATCATTATCCACTGTACAAGCTATTTGAAATGCACTATATGACAGTGTGATGATGGAACAAAGTTTATGAAGCATTATGTGCCATGAATGTTGGTATTTCAAACGCTATTACTAAGATTTCATGGTATTTTAGCATTCATTTTGTATCAAAGGTAATGAAATGTTACATTGAGGGTGTATATACTGAAAGAATATGAAATAATGGGTTCCTCTGAGGTATAATGAAATTATTTCTTGTTTTATCTTTTTAACAGTCTTTTTCCGTACATTTAAAATAAGGGGCTTTGTAACACTGCCAGGAAATCAGAAGCATTGTGTTCCACTTCTTTGTTGCTTCCCATGTCTGTGCAAACCAAACACTGTCAGCAGTTCTATTCATACTGCTAGCTAGGTAGGCAATTGAAGGGGGGGACTGGCTGTCTTTCATCCCAGGTGCATCAAGTATAAATGTGTAATCAGCTGGTATGAGGTTTAAAGTGTTGTGTTTTTATTAGTGTAAAATAAACAAGTGTTATGTTCTTAGCCTACCTGTAGATTTAACTACTTCTGTTTCTTTTAACTAGAAAGACACTGCTAATTGCTGCAGGTTTTCTGAATAAGTCTCTTCCTTTCCTATTTTCTTGTATTTGATTTCTATCCACTAGAAAGAAATCTCAGTAAATTTCTAGGCCTGGAAGAGCAACATAGGCTAAAAAAGATCACATCTGGCTTTGAGGAGTCATTCTGAAAGCTAGTGGCTTTCAGTAGAGAGACTTCTAATCTCTTAATGCATGTCTTTGTTTCAAAGAGAGGCTTGGGGAAAAAATATCCCATCATCTTCAATAGACCTGTGAAACAATTGTCAGAACTGGTATCTCTGCTTTGGATCTGTTGCAAACTGTATGCCTTATGACTAGATTAATATGCCAGATGACTTGAATGTGAGAGTTGTGGGGGTGAGGAAGGAAGCTACTGTTTTTTATTTTGGGGTGTGTGTGAAAATAACGTTACTTATTTAGGTAGAATGGACTGGGGATGAATGATGGTAGAGGTAAATACAGCTTTAATTTTATCATCTCCTTGCTTTAAATCAAATGGCTGCTGTTTCCCTGTAATTGGGAATATATGAATGTAAATGAAGACATATAGAATGAGTCAAAGGAGTTTAAAATTATGATTTATTACATGCTATCATATACCAGAGCTAACATATATGCATTAAAGTGAAGAAGCTGTGATTAAGTCAGTTTTAGCTCCCACTTATATATTCTTGAATACAAGATCCTGCTGTTGTTGAGCAATATATTTGTAGAGATAAAATCAACATTGTAGTTTATACTGCTGCCTATCCTGTGTTAAATCATGTACATTGTCATGAGGTATCATATGTCATCTTAAATTACTTTGTGTCATGTGCTGTGTATAAATCAAGTACAGTTGGTTCTGGAAGGCAAGGAATTGTTCATTTAATAGAAATCACATTGCTATAGCAAAGCAAGCTTAAAATAGAATCACTGGATTTAATATCTGTAATTTACTTCTAGATTTGGTAATCATTTAAAGAGGCAACACTATTTTCATGACTTAAATTTGAGGTGGGATTAACAAATTACATTTTGTTAAATTTTTTTTAACCTACTTTTTTATCAATTATACATTTATATTGAAAATTAGATTTTTAAATTTACTGCTACATTTCTACAAATTCAATTACATCATGTGTTTGCGTTTGACCTAGAAACCTCCACTAACTTATTCAGACTTTATGCGAAATCAGTGGCATATAAATTAATTTTTATATTCCCTAAAAAACCCTAAATAATTGTATATTCCTGTTTGCAGTCATTTTTGTGAAATGGTAACAACTTTAAAAGACAATACTTTGGAACTTACAGAAAATGTTTTGGTACTGTAAATGTAGAGGACTCAGGGTGCTTTAAGATCTAGCTTAGCTAACGTAATAAATTGTCTTTCGTATGTTAAAAGGTGAATGAAACTGACAATTAAATTTTTAAACTTATTAAGGAATTGTTGCTATAACTGATTAGACAGTCAGCTGTTGAGACAGTAGCTTTTATATAACAGGATATTGTTTTGTTCATCATGTTACCACATTTGGCAAACTTTTATCTTAATGCGCCTATCGGGAATACCAGTCTGACCTCAATCTGAGTAAAGCCTTAATAGTCGACGTGAGGGATGCTTGCAGGAGGTGGCACGGTCATTTTCGCAGACTGTATATTTGTTATCGCATGTTAATCAGATTCATCATTCTGTTTAATAAAGATTTCATCTGCCACGCGAATGCATAATCGGCTATGTCTGAGTGACCATCTTTTGTCTTGAGCAGATTGCTAAAACTGTATTAAGCATCATTAGACAAAAATGACGACCTTATTAATTTGTCCTTTATGTGTTTTCCAGCAGATTGGACCTCATTATTATGCAAACACAGTACACAGAGCAGCACCAGAAGTAGCTCATTAATGTTTCTTTCCCTTAGTACGTAACAGATTATTATTGTGAAGTGTGCATGAAATAATTGCTAATTATGTGCCTTAAATTGTACAGTGATTGTCTAGATTTTTTTCATATGATTTAAGAGCACTGTAGAAGGCCATCAGAAGCTACAGGTTAACAGTACCAAAGCAAGTAAACCAGAGGAAGTGAATCACAAAACATGCATCTTACCACACATTTTCCTGCCTGTAAAAAGTAATTAGGACAGCTATGGATTGCTTAGTAGTTACCTCTCACTATGCTTCTTGTTGTAAAAGAAATTACTCTCAGCTGGCAAATAATTTAATAGATATGTCTGCCAATGAATAGATGCAGGCAAGTTTGAACTGTGGACTTGTAGTAAAAATCCTGTAGATTCTGAAATGGTAATTCTTGAGTTAGTATGGTTTCCTTATTTACACACCACTAAAATCTTACATATTTCCAAATACTCTCCTTTCTACCATATGTTTTCCCAGCTACATTTTGCATTTCTTACATGCTCTCTGTTCAGTATAATTCTCCTTAAAATTTGTAAGCATGATTGAAATTACATGTTAGGATTTGGCATTCGTCTGTAGTTTGACAACTTTGTGCTAAGTGTGTAATTGGTTTAAGCTGGTAGTGCTTCATACTTATCCATAGCACATCTTCTGTAATCTGTCTGCCACTGTAGCTGATAAGACTTGGCCACAACTGAAGTTTTTGCAGCACTAGAAATAAAATCCTGATCCATTAAGGGTTTGCATGGATTTAGCTTTATAATCTGGTTTAGAAATTGTGAGTGGTCAGATCTCGGATACAAGCTTTGTTGTCGAAAAGATGCCACGAAAACCATTACATCAGCTTAAATTTTCTTAACGTTACTTTTGTTGACAATATAGCCTAAAAGATATAGTGACTGTTTCTGAAGAAAAGCATTTGTGACTGGCAATTATTTATTATATATGAATATTGAAACAGATATCTTTGAGAGTTAGGTGGATAGTAACATTCATCTGACATTACTTACAGTAAATAATTTCAGAGTCTAACTGCATTTGGTTGGTGTTAAATAGCTGCTTATGTCAGCTGATACCACCATTTAAATATGGTGGCTGCTTCATACCATACAAGGTAAAATAAATTGAGCATGCTAGCTGTAAATTATTCTTGAAACATTTCACATGTAATAGGTCATTACTGAATATTTATGAAAGACAGACATATCTTACACTTCCAAAAAATCAAAATGAAATTCTGTGGAGACCAAATTCTCTTTACTGCACTGTTAGCTGTTGGGCATATGGATATTTACTTGATAAATAACTTGACTGATAAAAATTTAAAATAGTTGGTGTGGCATTGCAGACATAATTATTTCATTTACTTGGATTATTTGAAATGACTGGGAATATATTGCTATGAACAGGCACAGATATACTATTAATATAGAGATTCTGCAACCATGATTATCATAATTTTTAATAAATGCTTTCTAAATTTTCAGTGATAATACTGCACACTGATGTGTATGTTTGTAATATAATACAAGCACATATAAACACACTCCTTTCTACAAAAGCATGCATAAGCGTTGCAGCTGATTGTTAAATCGGGCTGAAAAGGGCTTGTATCCACAATGGTTTGTCACTGCACTTTTCCTTTTGCTTCATAATCCATATTTTTCTATTCCTATGAAATGACACTTTCTGCTCTGCATTTTTTCTTTCCCTGCTACTTTGAGTTTCACTGATGTGTTTAGTTATCGATTTTAATTAAATAACATGACTAAATCTAATCTGTGTTATTTTTCAGTGTGTGATTTTATTTCATACAAAGACTATACTCCCACCACACCAATTCGTGAGCACTTGCATGAGGCTTGTTGAGAATTTCTGAGTAATAATATACTAACTGACAGGCCAGGGATATTGGAACTTACCTGAGTTTAAGTTTAAATGGATTAAATATTTTCAGAGCATCTGTATGCACACCATCAGAAGGGAAGAGCCATAGATGACCTTGGAAAAGATCTTTTGTGTTGCTTCTTTTTGCTGGTGCCAGAATCAATTTTCTCCCAGGAATTATCCCTCTGAATTGCTTTACTTATTCTTGTCACTGAATATGTTAATTTTCACTTGGCCAAAAATGCATTCATTTCTTCTCTCTCTCCTCCTCGCTGTGTTCCTTGCTGTTTTCAACTTACACTGCTGCTTGAATTGTTTGAAATGCATTGAAAATACTTGCGGGCTACCTCTACCTTTCTCATTAAAAGATTGTTTGCAGACTCCGTAAACATTGTTATTTGCGGAACATATGGCCTTGTTGAAGAAAAAATGGGTTTATAACTCTGGGAAGAAGAGTAAATGATTTAGTAGATGCCTCTGTGGATACTAGTGTATGCCATGTTGTCACTGCACAATCCATGTATTTATCATCATACCCATGCTTAGGCTACTCTTTGATAAGGCTGAAAGCTCTAGGTGTCAGGGACTGAGTATTTTATTCTCTAATGAATTCCTTGAGAGCTATATTTAAGTGAAACTAAATCCTAGTGACAAATATATGTCAACCTCTGAGTGCTATCTTGCAGTTACTAGTGCTTTTGATGTCTTCTTTTTTTAAAAACATGAATTTTCCTCCTTCTCTTGAATTATAATACCAGATACTTAAAAGTTTACCTGTACAAATGCATATTTCCATGGTCACTAACAAGAAGGGATAACTCTTGAGTAACTGCTGACTAGCTCAGGTGTGTATTGCCCCATAAACCCAATAGAAGGAGGGATGCAGAAACTGGCCTGGAAAGCACAGGAACGAAGCCAACTCCTAGGTCATCAAATCCATTCTTTCTCCCAGATATTCTCATGATACAATTTATAGTGCTTACCCATAAGTAAATCCTGAAAGTACCATTTCTTCTCTTTCCACAGTTTAATTCTCGTTAATTATAAATGTCTTCATGCATATAAGGTGTCGTTAGGACAGTGAATAAGAAGATATTATCTGCAAAGTTTTCAGTAGGTTGATGACAATGGCAGTTCTGCCTCCTCTGATAGAGCTTGCCGAGTGTCAGAAGATGTTAGACGTAGGTGAGAAAGCTGGTCAGCAGAGGTGCAACCCAGACAAGAGTGAGAGTGGTTGAGGGGAAGCCAGTAAATGTACTAATATGTTATCTTTCCCACCTGGAATTTTCTCTTTCCTTTGTTGTCTGGGTTAGAGATGAGCTGTGTAGGTTCCGCTAAGTACTGTAGGATGATTTCATAGCATCTAATATGAAACGCTTTTACCAGGATGATCTCTTAGTTGAGGATGGTTTTTATCACTGATGCTGATGGAGAGATTATTGCCATTTAGATGTGGTACTAGATCCATAATCTTGTGCCTCTGACACTTTAGGACTGCACTGTTAAAATGGACTAGTCTGGGAACAAGCCTGCCAGGCACGTGTGAAAACATCTCTGTGTATGGGGGCTGCTGCAGAAGTGGTCTTCTGAGAAAACCTGTGTACAGGAGAGAAAGAAGAGTTTGGTGTTCATAAGCTAATTATTTTTTAAATTCAAGGCTGGACTTCCAGAGCCACTTTATGTAGTCTTTTTTTTTTTTTTAATAGATGAATAACATAAATGAAGCACTAATTAGTTTCCTACCTCCCTACTCGTACTGGCGTTCTGCCTGCCAGAAAAATTCTGCTAAGTTAGTTGTCAGGCTTATTTGAATTCCACTATAATGAAATTAACTTTAAAATATATATAATTTCTTTAAATATTTTTTAGCAAGAGAGATATTTAAAAATATAGGAACCAAAAACTAGTGTTAGTCTTGCCCAACATATATTAAAGTTTTCTTGAAGTGCTGAGACAGTCACCAGCACGGTGATTTATTGTTTGCCTAGTACTGACAATCAAGTGACCTTTCATCGGACAAGGCCAATGCTCACTGAAGTTGTGAGTGGCAAAACGTAATCATTTTACTTCTTCCTTTGCAGTAGTGCTCTATTGATGCAAAAGTAGAGTAAAGTTTTGCTTATATAAACTCAGGTCATCTTTGCAGGCAAAGCTGGCTTTGAAGAAAAGCCTGTCCTGGAAAGTTTCTGTCCTTCCCCTGCTCCTAGGTCTCAATTTATGCCTCAGTCTGTTCCTCTGCTACATTAGGGCAACTCTTTAAGAAGCTGCGTTGCAAAATGCATCTTCTGGATGGAATGGTTTGGATTAAGAATATTGCCATTTTTGTGGGATTATTTTTGTGCTGGATCATTTCAGGCATCTGATTTGTGGTACAATCCCACAAACGGTTTTTGTCACTAAAAATGAGATCTGGGATGTGAAGAAGCAGAAAGTTAGTGCACTGATAGCTGATGCTTAGAAGTTATGGAAAATGTACAGTAGCAGCTGCTGAAATTACAGATTCAACATTCCGATTGTTTTATATTCTAATGAGCAGCCATTGTTACAAGCTAGTATTTTATATTGATTATGTCAGCCACATAGTGCAGCTGCCACTGACCCCTCAATCAGCAGCAACAAAACCCCTCTTTGTTATCAGTATGGGAAACATCTTGGCCATTGTGGGTGTGAATTCAAAACAGAATAGCAATCATGCACAGGAAAAATTAAAAGCTCCACGATTCATTGACAGGAGTCTAAACATTGCGTATAAATTATTATATTCAAGTCTTTTTTAAAATTGTACTTTACTGTACCTTGTTACATAATTAAAATATAGATGAAGTAGTTAAAGCATCCGAATGCTGTAAAATTTTAATTCACTAGATGCATCTAAACTTCTCATCATTAATTTTGTATAGTGAACTCTCCCTTCTTGTAAAATTCTGTTCTATTATAAAATGTAAATCTTCAATCAAGGTAAGAACATTTGTAATTTGACTTTTCTTTTATTCTTAAAGTGAGTCTACTTTCAAGTAGTTTGACACTACGTTTACTAAGTGATAGCCATTTTTCACACTTTAAGAGCGAAGTGGCTGTAGTAGAATGAAAGAGTGAATTAAATTTGTTGCAGATGTTTTCTAAATCAGATACCTCTGGGTTCTGTAAGCCATTCCTTCTTTCTAGGAAATTAGAATAAAATTGATTTGTATAACGTGAATATAGTATTATAGATTTACATAATTAAACTCCATGGTGTATATCAGACCACGCGGACGGTGGTATGCAGTGGGCAGGGATATTCTCTGCAGTAGTTATGTCTGGCTAGCTCACTGTAGGAATTCTAGTTTGGGAACTTTTCTAGTTCTTAAATTGTAACCATACAGCAATAATATAAGGTAGGGGGGTGGAAAGACAGACAATTACCACCATTCTTCCATATGTAATTTGTATATGGTATTGGTTATTTTTATTGTTTTAAGTTCATAGTTTCTTCCTCTTGATGGGATACAAACATTTGGCCAAATTCTTTGCCTGAAGTAAGTGGAGCCAAGGATAAATTTTGTTCTTTCTCCTCTCTGAAGGGCTTGAAATAATAATAAAAAAAATTGGCTAAGATTTTAAAGATTTTTATGGTGTTTATAGATAGATGCGTGGCTATACAAAGATTTAGCCAGGTCTTTCTTCAGGGGAGGAATAAGGCTATCAGATAAAACAATACCTCAGCACATTTGAATTCACGTAAATCGTACGTGACTCCAAACATATTTAAGCTCTCTGTCTTGCAGTTTCCTAGTATGTAGATGGAAAAAGCTTCTACATACATTTAGCTTGTGTTCATGAAGTGCTTTGAAACAGTCAGATTAAAGTTTATATAGAAACATACATTATTATTGCTTAGTGGGCTTGTGTCAGTTTTCTACCATTTACATGCTGCCATGATTTATTTTTAAAGACACAATAATTTAAAAATAATGAGTGTTTTCATTCTAACTGATATAGAATCTTTCATGCATATGTAAGACCTCTCATTTATAGATTTCTTTTGTTAATGCAGTGTAGAAAATGGTTGTTTTAGCTTTAGATAAAAGTAAAGAACTATTCTTGGGCAGTTTGACATCTACGTTTTATATTTTATAAACCTCAGCTGCAGTTCACACTTGTGGAAACTGTAAGTGTCCTTTTATTTTTAACAGCAGCCTAGGGTATGGTTGAAAGAGGCATATTTCCATTTTGGCTTTTGTTTGAGCAGCTTCCAAAACATCATTCTACTTTTTTTCTGGAAGATTTGCCAAGTCTAGCTCAGATTAAATTTCTTTGTTAGATTTGTTCTTTTAAGCATCTGGATCAGAAATTGTATCCCATACTATGTAGTAATGAAACATTTGGAAATCATCTGAGAAATCGTAGTAAGCCATGATAGTACTGTACATTCTTTTTAAAAGTAAGGAATATGTAGCTTACAGAGTAGTTTGGGGGTTTTTTTTGAGTAAATGTTATTTTGTTTGAACCACCCTACCAAGAGATTACAGCTCATTCTTCTGGGACACAAGCAGGCATTATCATCTCTTAAACTGTTGTCATCCCTTTTATCACTCTAAAATACCTTTTTGCTTGATGCATATATATATTCCATGCCAAGTTTTAACATTCTAGGATATTTCTGGGCGGAAAAAAACATATATAAATAAAGGTTATTTTTATTGTAACTTAAAGCCAGTATGCTGCAAGCTGGTGAATGATTGGGTTTGTTTTTTCTGACGCGTTGCACTACTTATGCTTTTAAAAAGATGAATCAATATTGTACATGTAAGTTCATCAATGGAGCTAAAAAAACCCATTTTACTAGTTTAAAATAAATCATTAGAATTTATAGTAATAGAGAAAATGTTTTTCTCGTGTCATAAACATGAGAGCCATTGTATAAAGTCAGTCTGCTCGTATTATACTTTCAGTATAAATTGTATTGAAGAATTGAGTTTGTTGAAGAGAAACAGATCTGAATTCTAGTGGTAAAGGACTCGCATACCCTCTTAATTAGCTGTAAGACTACTAAATTGAATAAATGTTTGTCCATTAAATACAGTCCCTCAGAAAGGATGGGGAAAAGAAGAGAAGGCACTTGGGGAATTTGGAAAGGAATATATATGTTTTGCATTACTTTTTAAGCAAATATATTTATTCACTGAAAAGAATTAGTGCTGTAGCCAAAACATTAATTACATTCCTCCACAGTGCACTGTCCACATGGTTGACTGTGATTAAGAACCAAGCTTTATTTTGGGTGTTTTGGTAAACGCAGATGTCTGAATGTTAATTATAATGAGTAGTTCTTTAACTTTTATTAATTTATTTCCCAACTATTTTGTTGCTTTGAAAGTCATGGAAAGCAACAAGAGAACTACCATGAATGGAACCAGAATGTTTCCTTTCTTACAGCTTGATTTCAACTATCAGCTGATAAAACAGACCCCAAATCCAAACCACTTGTTGCTTTGGATTTTGTTAAGAATGTCACCTCCAGGGAACGAATCAGAGCCAATTTTCTCTTCAAGAGAGTGGAATTTTTACTTCCTTTCTCTTTTAAGCTTGTGTTATCTACTGCCGCTTTGTTACGTGGTGTCTCTTGTAAAATTTCTTCCTCCACAGTATGTATTTCAGCCTTTGTATTAGAAACATTTAGTCTGTCAAGAAAGACACTAACATGGTGGGTAATCAAAGGAGACAAGTCAAGGGAGGCATTTGTCAATAATACAAATTTGTCCTTCATCTTGAAGTTTATTCAGCAGCATTCAGGGAAATCATGTTTGTTTGACATGGGCTTCTTTAAACTTTTTGCCCACTGCTGTGTCAGATACTCTTACAAAAGAATTTACACAAATGCTTACTCTCTCTGCGTGTGAATAATTGGTTTCCTCAATGCGATATACATCAGGCTCGGGGCCTCACAGATTCATCGGTTTCCCTGGTACTGGAGATAGTGTGTGCAGCAAGAAGTTGTTTCTCTGATTTCCAAATACTGTGCTGGATTTGGTTTGGTTTGGTTTTAAAGGCTGTTTTTTGGCTCCCTTCTGTGTCACCCAAGATGATTTTTTTTTTTTTCTTTTTTTCCCAAGTTTTGGGTCTATTTGCTCAATTGTGAATGTCCTTGTATTGATGAAGGAGAAAGCAGCGTGAATGGTTGTACAGTACATAACAAGCAGGAAAAAGCAGATGGCTGCTCTGTTAATGGGGCTTCTCTACTTGATCTCACAGGGAGAGAGACCTTTTCATTGTCAGTGTTTCTCAAAGCTCATTGATTTTTCATTCTAGCAGGATGTATTTGCTTTTGGATCACTGCTGTGCTGTTATCCTTAGATGCTGAACCTTTCACTGGGCTGCACATTTCACTAGTTTTTTGATACTTGCTCTTTTAAGATTCCTGCACAGAACTTCTTTCTTCCCCCTTTGCATTAAGAACACTCATTAGATTCTAAATAAACCAGGCACAGTCATTCTTTTTTGTTGTTGTTGTTTAAAATAATCTAAATGCAGTATGATATTTTTTACAGTTTTTGCTTAGCACCCCAAAATATTAAAATAAAAATTTACCAGAACAATTTTGCTTTCTAGTTCGGCAGCTATGGTTTTTTATAACCAGATTTTTCCCAAAATTCTTTTTAAAATGCATTTCTTTAATTTAAACCAAAAAACACAGAAGATATTCTGGGTGAAACGTTAGCCATGTTGTACAGCATTATTCAAGTTCTTCATGCTCTTCTGGAGGAAACCAGGATGGAATGCCTTGAGATCAACGTTGCAAAACTGAACGAAGTTTTCTGAAGCTGTGTGCCTAAGCGGGAACAGCTGCAGTCTTGCATTGCTTCTTTTTTAATTAATCAAACCCACTTCCTCCACTCTATACTTCCTTATGGTCTGGATCTGGAAAATATGAAAATAGGGATTTAATAGTTTACTTATCATGTTTACTTACTTCTGCTTTTGGGTTTCTAGAACAAATTAATATCACTAGAGTGTGATTTTTCTCTTCTCCTCTATCTATCATCTTATTACTAATATTTTTATAATAAACTGAATCCTGATCCTTCAAAGCTTTATTTTTTGCAGTTCTATACATGCCAGTTGTCTCTTGGGCAGCAGCGGAGCTCTTCTTTTAGAGCAGGAGTTGTAGAGCTGTTCCTCTACTTCATAGCATGTATTTTACTATATTAACACAGTCCTGTTCCTGCCACAGGAGGGTTCTCAACCAGTTGTTTAGTTTGATTAAAAATGATTGCTAGTCATTAAAGATGCTATTGATTTTCTTTTTCTTTTTGGCAAAAGCTAGGAATGTCAGCTTATATAGCTCATTTGTCATCACTGAACTGGAGGTTGAATCTTCCTTCATTACTGTGTTTTTCAATAGCATCACTCTGAACTCCATTGGGTTTATATTGTCATAACTTAATCTACATTAGAACCCTGTAAAAGAGTTGTTCTGTAAAGGAAGGGGAAGCAGTGTTCTTAGCTGCTTCTGCAAAAGAACATGAATATGTCATTTTGATGCTTCATGGCATACTAAAGAACAAAGTTGAAATGTTAGCATTTAAAAGACACTTTCTTCCTCTTTGCATTCCATATTAAACCGTAGGTACCACACTAGACCACTGAAAAGTTAACTTACAAAAAACATAGCCCAGGTCTACCTCTAGTCTATGGTTTTTATATCTATTAATGATTTTTTTTAAATTATTAAGTTTATGAATAGATGAAATGACATACATAGATAATACTAAAAACTTTTTGTGGTTGAAGTGCTTAACTAACTTAAATCAACCTTTGTCCATTGGTGTGCATTAGAGTTTGGACTTCCGATCTCCACTGCATAGTCCTGCTTATGCCAATCAGTATATTTTGGAGTAGGTAGATTATAGATATGACAGTTTATTTGGGAGTGGGAAAAGTGCTGGGGAAATATTTTGGATGTCAGTAGGGATGGGGGATGACTGGGAAAATAGAAAATAAATTGTATTTTGGATGGAGTGGAAATTTAGCCTGAAAGACAAGCTTGAGATGTAGAGATACCACCAATGGTGGTGATAGCAAAGGCTTAGGTGCAGGCAGCACACAGTGTGCTCTTCAAAGAGGTGCCTGTTTCCTTTTAAACATCCAGGGTACTGTTTTGCTTTCATTTCTATTGGTAATGTTATGGAGACAAAGTGCACAGAATTTCTGAAGTGTTCTTTGTGGGGTTAAGTAAGGCGGGTGGGTGGTTCCCAATTTAATTCCTAGAAGTGTGTGAGCATGTGTGAACATCGGCTTGCTTTCATTAAATTAAATTTCTAGTACTCAGGATTGTACAGTAAAGATAAGAAGCAATACAAACATACTTCAAAAAACCTGAAAAACAGAGATGGATAATTTATTCTTGTAGATTTTATACTATTTCTACGCTTCAGAGACTGGAGTTGTGACTTTGGACCATGTCACTAATGTGTTGATATATGCATAACTTATGAATTTTGGCTATGAAATTTCCGTATTACTCAATGCTTTATTGAATGTGAAGTCAGTCATATTATATCAACTCTAAACAATAAATCTTCAGAACCTGGGACAATGGAAGAAAGTTTGATGATTCCCAATTTAAAATAGTAACTGAACAAAAATCTGTGAATGCATGGGACAAAACAGTTCTTTGAATTGGAACTCCCAGGAAGAAGCAGTAAATCCTTCGACTGATGTGAAGGATTGCGTTGTAAGCAATCGTGCTGTAGCCAGTGTTTCAAGAGCCAAGGCTCTGGAGCCAGACAAGAACCAAAATAGCAGCCAAGGGTCTGGAAGTCTAAGCCAGAAATTGATATATAAATCAAAGGTCAGGAGTGCTGCTTGGAGCCACAGCTGCTGGCTTATATTGTTGACCAAATAGAATTACTACTCCTAATCCAGTCGTATGGGGTGACTGTACTTGCAGTTGCCATTACACACCTAGAAGGGCTGGCTTGTCCAGCTACTGCTAATGGAGATTACTGGAGAACTTATATTTGAACTTATTAATTCTGTCAATGGGATAGTATTCTGGTAATTGGGAAAATGAATTATTTTAGAGGGAGAGTAGAAAAAGATTGAGAGAAACTTCATAATTCAGACAGTAAATATGAGCAGGATGTGAGGAATCCTGGACAACTTCGAGAGATTTGACTGATGCCTAGAAAATTCTCAAAAATCATGAGATGTTGATCAATGTTTATTGGGGGATTTTATTTTTTTAAATTCAAGTAAAACCCATGTGTCCGCTTTCTCTTATATGCATGAAGATATGACATACAGTCTCAAATTCCACAATACTGGGGCTATAAGGATGTGCTTCCATCACTAGAAACTGTGAGGGTTATCACTGGGCCAGTTTCCTTAAAACTTAGGAAATATGCCAGAGTGTCACTACTATGTTCTTCTCAGGTCGAAGGAAGCGTAAGATTATATAGATCTAATATGGAAGAACAGCCTGTCCTGGAGGGGAGCCTTTTAAAGAAAGCTTGACTTACAGCGACACGGGGGATATGTCCAACTCATGGTTAGGGCTGGGGGTTTGCAGGACTTGGCCACCATATATTAAAATAAGCTTTATTTTGTTACATGGTTTGAAGTGGTATCTGAATGGAAGTTGAAGTGCTTTAGCCAAAACTAATATGTCTGTAGTTTTTTTCTGAATGTGGAGCCAGGAAAGGCATGTAGCAATATGTCACTTATTACAATTAATTGTAATTGAAATGCGCATCCAGTGGAGCATGTGGAATGCTAAGCATGATAGACCAAACTTAGCCATATGTTCAACATGATAACATTTTAGACCATAGTTTGCATCTGATTTTTGTGTCAAGTTGCTCTCTATTTATTTCTTTGCTTTTCTTGCTTTGAAAAAGGTGTGGAGGACAAAACAAAACAAATGAAATAAGCTGAGACTACATCCAGATGGTCAGGCTATATAGTAAATAAGTGTGGTGATGCAAAGTCTATAGGAGAACATGCTGGCTTCCCATTATTTTTACTTTGAATAACAGTGAATCTACAGAGCTACATAAATTTAAATTAAAGGTGTTGATGAAAGATTCTGGTCTCATTTTATAGTAGGGACAGTTATCGTAAACTCGGTACAATTTGTTGAAATGCTCTTCAAGAGCTACTTCATAAAGTACAAGAGTGTGCGTGTGTCAAGTAGAATCAGTATCACAGTCAAAAAGTAATGGGGATACCTATGTAGGTTTTTGGGCTTATAGTGTAAAAATTCTCTAAATTGCAAAAGGTAACTAAGACAGAAAAGTTTCTGATTATGAGTAATACGTTTGCAAACAAATGTATAAATTGCTGCTAATCTTGTCCCAAGTTGGATTAAAAGCCCTATTCGAGAATCCAGTGATAAGAATTTATGGGAATCTCTGTTTCCATACCAATATTTTTTAGGTATAAGAGAGGAAATATGCCTGATGATATTAATTTGCTGTTAACTAATATAGTACAACATCAGTAACTGGCAGTTAATCTATCAAACTCATGCTATGACATCTTACTTGTTGTTTTAATATGTTATAAGCATGAAATGTGTTTTTCAGGTATGTTTTACATTTGCACCAGGTAATGGAAAGTACAATATATTACGTGCTTGTGCCCCAGAGGAAACTTTTAAACAAAAATAATTGAATGCAATAAATCTTCCCCTGCCTTCCTTCTGGTATGCCTTCTGCATTGTATCTTTGAGTTCATACTTATAGTAAGCCTTGTTGGTAGTGACAGGATAACAGTGCTGATGCAAGGGACCACTGCCCTTGCCCACCATATGTTTGCTTTACGTTACAAGATTGGTTTAATTTTCTCTCTCTTTTTATTCTTCATTTCTTCAATAAGTGACTTCTTTTTTTTGGAGATTTAGAGTCTTATTACAGATTGCTGTTACTGTTGGTAGTAAGACTATAGTTTTTCAAATAATTAGGAACATCCACAAGCTAATAAATCTGTCCTGAAATTTTCATTTGGTTGTGTACATTGTATAAGTTTGTATTTAACTGTGTCTCTGCATGAATGATTTATCAGGTGTTTATTATCAAAAGTTTTCATCATACACAGTGGTGAGATGATTTGATGCACAGTAGGTTTAATAACTTAAATGCATAGATTATTATTCCTGATTGGTGTACGGTTTATTTACTCCCTTATCAGACACTAATCTTAAAGACTTCCTTGTCCTGTGAATATGCAGCTTGTTCTGGTTGATGCCTAGCAAGTATAACAATCTCATAAGTCACCTTTCATAGCATCTGGTATACTGCTTGGTTAGTTGCTTCAGAAGGTATAGAGGTACATAATATACCATGTAGTGAATATAAGCTTAAATATAATAAATATTGCCCTCTTTTTTTTAAAGTTCAGTATACCGTTTGATCATTCAGTGGCTGCTGTTGTGTTTTTTTTTTTAAAGCAGCTTAGCTGTGTTTAGAAGTGCTGATATGTTGTATTAAAAGTTTCTAAGAATATAAAAATGGAAGAGTTTTAGAAAGAAGCAACGATATGGATTATAAGTAATCCAGTAAAAATAAACGTAGCCCAGGCTTGCAGTCCTGGTTCATCCAGCTACTTTCCCCACCCAGGTGTTTGTTTAACAGGAAGTCTTCTTGAGACATGATGAGAGAGGAATTTCACTCAAAGCTGGTTGGACAAGTCCAGTGTCATGTAGTTTCAATGCCAGCAGCAGTCATGCTTTGTTATAAACTATTTCCTCTAAATGCTTTAAATCATAGCTTGAGACAATTATTGATCTCAACACAATGAATGCTGCATTGGGCTATAATATAAATATTAAAGGCACTTATAGTTGTAGGTGGGTTTGTAACCTCCTCTGTGCTTTTATCTTTGATAGAACTCTAGACATTATACAAATGAAATTATTCTGATAATAGTATAGACAGAAAAACCTTAAAATTGTTTCTGAAAGTATCACTGCTGAATTAAAC
Organism: Calonectris borealis; assembly: GCF_964195595.1. Taxonomy (NCBI): domain Eukaryota; kingdom Metazoa; phylum Chordata; class Aves; order Procellariiformes; family Procellariidae; genus Calonectris; species Calonectris borealis. The sequence goes on along the minus strand of NC_134330.1, from coordinate 3,643,246 downwards.
CTGTTTTGGAATCTTCTCCTTTGTAGAGGTCTATTTTAAAAGAAAATCTTAGCTTAAGTTCTACTTAGCTTAGAATGCAAAATATTACCAGCAGACTAAAACATAGTAGCTGAAACCAATTGCAAACAGATGGGATTTTCTTATTCTGATCGGCCATATGTTGCCATAGTAAAAAAAATTGAAAAATCCAGTCAAAACATAACTCATCTAAAGGAAATTACCTTGATAGTTCTTGACTACTATATGGAATTTTTTAGCGCTAACACATAGAATATATCAAATATTTTGTAAGAATGGCAGGTGTTTGTAAATTAAGAGGTATGGAAAAAAAACCCCACAGAACCACCACAAAAACTACCATCTACACAGGTGTAAACAGAAAGTACAGAACTGGCGCAAGTTTAAGATGAATCATGCAAAGCCATTCTCCTGGGCATTGCTTCACGGAAATGAATAGTAACTGTAAGTGTCTGAACAATGTAAATCACACTTGCACTTGGAAAACCTTTTAAAATACAAACGTGCTTTATTTCTAATAGACTGGGAAGTTTATGACTTTAAAATGTTCAGTTTTATATGACTGACTTTAAGAATAGCTCATATTCACTTACTTTTTAGACCTTAAGTTCCCATGTACTCATCCCTCCGATTATTTATAATAGTTAAAGAGCTAAAAAGTACTGTTGCTATATGGAAATACACGTTAAACATTTGTAATGATATGCAGACTTATGATGCTGCCCCGTACCGTAAGTGCTTGTATAGGTTGTTGTTGTATCTTTTATCTATAAGGTGTATAAATCCATTCATAGAGATAGGACTTGACTGATTTGTCTAGATAGAAACCCTTGAAAGCCTGTTTCATCTTGTCTAGACAACACCTAGCATGATGGGGCTTCACCCTCAATTAGTCCCTTTCGGGAATTTGCAGCTTCGAATAAGAATAAAACAGTATTCATAGTAATTATTTGTATCTTTTCTACTAAATTCTGTTTACAAATCTGTAATGTGCATACATGTACAAATCATACAGATACATAATGTTCACATGTTTAATATCCTGCATTACCTCTCTGTCATCTTTAAAGCTGGTATCTGGTACTACAGATTGTTTTTAATCGTGTTCCACATTTTAAACTTGTTGTAGGACAAAATCCATACCTTGGCAAATCCATTTAGCCTAGATTTTAAACACTCTTCACAACATTTGAAAACTGATGGTACCTTGGGGACTACCTCAATGGATTTTGTATGGATTAATAACAGAACATGCAAAGTAAGTTGACAGTAAACCTTTCATTTGTGTTTGGCTGAGCTCATGTAAATATGATACTGATGAAGTGTGACTAAATCCCTAGTTAAAAACTTAAACTCCTTTTGTATATAAGTTTAAGATTATTATGTAGTGTCATTATGCATGCAGAAAGTAATTGAGTATTTTTCCCAGTGGGGGTTTATAAATACTGTGCAGGTTTTTGTGTTTAGTTAAAATTCTATTGAAAATATGTTAAAGTAACATTGAATGTATTGTTGAGAGTATGAATGAACTTCATAGTTCAGTTTATAATTTTGTTGTTAACTTGCCCTGTTTTGCCTCCATGATATAACTGTTAGTTGTCTGAAAATACATGTAAATATATTCATTTTGATGATGGCATTTTCAAGGTTTCTTTTTTTAGCAACTTTGAAAATCCCAGTTTAAAGCTGGTTCTACAGGTTTAATTGAACATAATGTTTCCTTTTTCCCTATCAAGACCTTCTGTTTTAGAGCAGCCTTTGTAAATATTATACTTTCATTGCTCCCTTGAAAAAGACAAAGTAAGAAAACAAAGTAAGAAAAGTGACTCTCCCAAATTACCTAGTTTGAGTAAAACTTTTGAAAATTAGTTGCACTGGAATAAATAGTTTATGCCAAGATACAGGCTATAGTCATTTAAAAAAACTTCAGCTAGTAGAGTAAGTGAGCCCAGTAAATGCCATTGTTTCTGAAACTAGATTTTTAAAACGTATGTATTTCTAGTTTCCTGGACTACATTGGTCTCTGCATGAATGGTAAATCTCTCAGGAGCATATTTAGACTGCTTTTAAAAGAAGAATAAGACAAAATCTAGTGGTTTACTTCTCTTTAAAAAGAAAAAAAGCCCTGTGATTTACTCTTAAGTGCATAAAACTTCTTTAGACATGTTTAGAATTTGCATGGCATGCACCATCTCTTGCTTGGGTATTACGATGTTTACAAACTTTATATTCTGACGAATGAGCAAGTGATTGGAGTGGTTTGAAATAAAAGTATTATTTGCACAATGCACAGAAGCTAACATTTGAAGAAGAATCCATCAATCATAGAAATCATTGAAGGATGCAACTAGACAGATGTTCTAGTTTGGCCCCTTATACAGAGACAAGATCAAATATAATTAGACCGTCTTTGTCAAATGTTTGTCATCTTAAAAATCTTCACTGAAAGAGATAACATAGGCTTCTTGGGTAGCCTGCTCAAGTGTTGCACTACCTTTAGAGTTAGAAAGGTTTCCTAGTTGCAACCTTCTAAGGTTGCACATTAAGCTAGTTTCTTCTTGTGTATCCAGCAGCAAAGGAAAAAACCAATTTTTTCAATGACAGGGAATCAAACACATTGAAAGATTTGGGAGGAGTCAACTTTTGTAACAATGTGAAGTTAAATTTAGTACAAATGTTCAGAAGAAGAATATCTAATAGCTGTTGAAAGACAAGTGAGGGCAGCCCTTTATTGTTATTAACCTCTCTTCTCTGGAACTGTCATAATGAGAAATAATATTTCCAAAATAAGAAATTGCATGCAATACCAAATCCTAAACAACTGTGCCCTTCTGCGTGACCTTCTGTGTCCAGATCCTGCCCACGGCTGTGGCTGACTGTAGCCTGGCTGAGTGAAGCAGCAATGAAGTGCCTTAGTTGGCTGGAGGTGCATACTGGTTGCAGCAAGTGGTGGAACTATATGTAGGCTTGTGAGAGGAAAAAAAACCAAACCTGAAAAGGTGATTGTTGCCTGTAATTATTGTTCAGTAAAAATCTGATGCAGATCCTGTTGGAATCCATTGAAAGACTGATGTAAAAGAACTTTAGATGGGGCTCTTACACAAATCGAAAGGGAACTTGTCTCTCTGTGAAGGAACATATTTATTATGAACGCTCTTAATGATTTCTTAGGCCAATATTGCATTTTTAAATAATGACTCAGTGTTACATGTTTAGTTGTATCTAGTCTTAGTATTTGAACTTCAAAGAGAACTGATAAAAATGATCGACTACTATGGATCGAAAAGGGGTTTTATCACTGTCTTTCTTGCAAAGTGATCATTGCAAACTTGATTACGTTTTGATTACTTTGTTTGTAAGAAAAAAGGGTTTCTGATGAGAAAAAAGATCTCAACAATGAATGAGTGTTTGATGTCTATGAAAGACTGTGATACTTTTCATGTATTGTTGAATTAAATTGTGAGACTCCTTGAAACAGGTTGTAACATGTTCCTTGTGAGAAAATGGATTCCAAAAGCAGTTAGAAATACTCATGGAAGAAAGCTCTGCAAGAAGAATTGATTGAATTATTTCAATAATTGAAAATAAGATGTTAATAAATAAAAAGCACCCTACCAGCTCTGGAAACCCATCAACTGGAATCTGGGCTACGGGTCATTACAATTCTCCTGAGTTTTTCTCCTCCCGGTCTCTTCTGGCCACTTTCAGAAGAAAGGTCTTGTGGATTCAGATGGATGTTTAACCTGGCCTAGAACAGCTGTTATCACAGATTTATTCAGGTTGGTAGAAACCTTGGGAGATCAGTAGTCCAACCTTCTGCTCAAAGCAGGATTTAATTCAGACCAGGTTGCTTGGGACTTTGTCCAATCTCAAAAACTTTCAAGGAAGGGTGGAGATTTCCCTACCTCTCTTGGCCCCTGTTGCACTGCTCAGTTATCCTCTCAGTGATTTTTTTTTTCATCTTTGTTTGTTTGTTTGTTTTGTTTCCTCGTATCCAGTCAGAACTTCTCCTGTTTTAATTTATGGCCAAAAGTCTCGTCTTCCCATGCTGCACATCAGTAGGGAGCTTGGCTTCATCTTCATGGTAACCTTCTTGTTGGAACTGGCAAGCTGCTATTGTGTCCCCCGCTTTAAGCTTTCTTTTTCTTGCTCCAGTTTATCAGAGTCTGTCTTTTACTGGGGCATCTAGAACTGTACACCTTGATTTTGTAGTTGCCTGTTACCTCAGCTCTGGCAGTCTGAATCGAGTGGCATTGGACACTATGAGAGATGGGGCACAGGATTAAACTGCTAATTAGATTTACCTGTATGGGATTTTGTGTATACCCGAATCTTCATACTCTTGTCATCTTACATAGAGCCTTTACATAGGTTGGCGTGCGTGTATATGCTCATACAAATCTGCCACATTTTCTAAAATGTATTCGGTTATAAGGGCTTTCAGGATTTGGCCACTTTCAATGAAAAATTTCCAGCCAGTTTCTAATCTCTCAAATCCAACTTAGATGTAAAGGTTGTATATAGAGGGAAGAAAATAAAACCATCAGAGCTAGGCAATAAAGAAATAAATATACTATGGACTGTAAAATGTTGTTAGTATTCGAATGCAGTCTGTAGTCTTTTTTTTTACTTTTACTCTACCAGATACTCCAATTAAATTAACTACCTTTTATGTGTGGTAGTCAGCATAGAGTGGATATTAATTTCTCTCTTGTGTTTGGGAAAAGAATGTAGTTAGTATACTAGCTTTATAGTAAGGTCTCTCTATAAAATATTAATCTCTGGAATTAATATTATTATTGTAGGGACACAGTGCTTAGATGCTCATTGAAATGTAATAAATATATATTCAGTAATCCTGCAGTTGATTGTTTAAATAAATAAAATCAATAGAAGTTTAGTTGATGGCTTTAGTAAGGTACAAGACTTTTTATACAATGAGTAAGTGACACAAAAACAAAACTGGCTTTATTATGGAAGTTACTTTTTAATATACTTTTTAATTTTTTGCTGTGTCCTGAATTCAATGTAATTTTTATTATTCTGATCTTTTTGCAATTTCAGTCAAACATTAAATATATCTGACCTTTAAAGGCAGGGTTTTTTCCCCAACTTTGATTTCAATCATGCTGTACATTATAAAACATTTCTGTTATTGAACCTGTATTTTGCAGCTGGATGAAGTCCCGATAGTTTGGGATTGCTACTTTAGATTGATTCCTGTAAAATGCAGACAATAAAATTGATAGTTATCAATAAAATGTATTTTTAATTGTATTTGTTAAATATATGCAGATCTTATGTGTGCTTTATCATAAAATGGATGCAGCAGGAACAATCAGGAAAATACTTGTCTCATTTTATAGTATTTTGCAGGATTGGTCAGCTTTTTTTCCTGCAGGCATACAGTATTTAGTTATCTGGTGACAGAGTTAATTCTCATGCATAGTTCTTCTCTTTTAAATATGTTTAAATACCTTCCTCTCAGATGCCACTCAGCTTTTGGGTGCAGCATAGAGAATACATTTACTAGGAAGAGATTAGTGAAACCACTTTTTTAAAAAAATGGTGTAATAGGTTGCAGTAATAATTCAAGGGACTTGTCACCTGCTGATACTTGAGGAACAAGTATAGGGTCTGTTCGCCAGGTGAAATCACCCAGAATATACCAAGAGGAGACTCACTGGGTTATCAAAATGATAAAGGAGAAAAGTGCCACAGGGTTACTTTAGTATTAATAAAGTTACTTTCCTCCTTATCTCTGCAGGTATAACCACGTTGTGGAGGGGTTTTTCTTTTCCTTGATAGTTGCCAGGTATTTGTCCAAGCAAGCAATGTCTGAAAATGTGGGGCTCTCTCATATAGCACATTTTAAACTTGCAAATAATAGAAATAAAGCTGGTAGCAGGGGAATACTTTTTTTTAAAGTGGCCAAAATGCTTTAGAACCAGACTTTGCAGGGATGCAGGTACCTCAAATTTCTTAAGATTCTTTTGTTACAAAGAGTAGGCTTTTTGCTTTAATTAGTTCCATGGACTGTGAAATTCATGGTGTACCAACACAATGAAAATAATAATAGTGTGGTACGAGATTAAGGGGGAGGGGGACAACCTAGCACTGCATTTCCAGCCCCCCGTGTGTCCTCTGCAGACGTCTTTCAATACAATCGTTAGACATATTTCATCATCTATATTCCCTTATTGTACTTAACCTGGGGTCACTGTAATATTTCTTCGTTTTAATGCTTCCAGATTTATTAAAGGGTTGCTGATAAATTATTTTAATCCAATGTGACTTATTGATTCATGTATTTGAAAGATCCTTAATATCCTCTTTGTATGTTTGATTCCATAAGTGTTGTAAAAAGGCAGAAATTGGTAATTGTTGGTAACAAGATCTCTGGGCCTTAGAACTGTGTCTCATTCATTTAAAGAGGATTAGGAGAGGCATGAGCGCACAGACCGGGAGACAGTACGGAACAAAACCACAAATATAATTATGGATAGTACACACAATAGGTGGTTTAAGCATGTCTGTTGTAACAACAGGAATTGGGTAATCACATATACCACCCTGGGAGAGGGCAGTTATCTTGTAAAAGAACCCCTTGGTTCAAATGCAGAGGAAAGGCAGTGATCAAATGCCTCCTGAATTACAGATGTTTACTTTCATCAGTTTATTTGATTAGGGTCACAATGGAAGAATGGTGTGCTAAAATGAAAAAGCATTTTGTGCAGGAAGGAAAAACTTGCTGCTACTGGATAGCCAGTTAATTCTTATCCAAACTAAAACTGTGCATCTCTCCTTCATAAACTGAGTCACTGCTGAATTGCATTAAAGCCAGTAAAAGGATGAGGGAATTATATATATACAAAAAAGCAAAACTTGTCTAGGCACATAGCATTCAATCTCAAAAATGATGAGCTAATTACTTCATTAAGTGACCATCCAGGAAATGGAAGTAGCTGATACAAGCAAGACAACATGGACTTGGCAGTTAGGACAGAGAGAACTTGGGCTTTTTCCTAGTTCGTTTGTTTTGTGGGGTTTTTTAACCCAGTTCTAACTTTTTTTTTTTTAATCAAAAAAAGGTTCAGATTGTTATTGTTCTGCTGGATAACTCATTTGGTCATATGTTTAGATACGTCCCCAGAGAGACCTGACAGCTATCCATCTTCTAACGAATGGTCCAGATAGTGCTACCTATAACGTGAGTGTACTTTACACTTTTCGACTGTGATTGAATGCCACATACAGCTAATACTCAGCTTAGCTGGAAAAACTGGCCTTAGCAGCTGCAGCAGGTCTCTCATTAAAAGAGGTTCTGTGTGAAGAAATAGGAAGAAATTACCAAAAAATAGAAAGGCTTGTACAGTCATTCTGCAGTCTTGGTGTTTTGTTTTTTTTTTGTTGGAGTATCAGTGCAAAAAAATGCTCAGATAGGATCTGTCAGCGTGCAGGCAGGATTACGAACATGAAACTCACTTATGCAGAGAAAAGCTTTATTGCTCTTGCAGTACATGGGTAAATTTGCGGCCTCCTCAGTCACGAATAAGTAGGGTCAAGACACTTTTTATCACTCTTTGGGTGCACAGAATTACATTACAGGATGGTATTATGCCCAACTATGATTACTACCAGACGTGCATTTTTTTGCTATCAAGAATTTGCAATAAAACCAGCATGAGTTCATGTGAGTTTTTGTGGCATTCATCCAGAATGGTTTCCCAGTGAACACCATGCCAGATATTTAAAGCAATAAGGATATCTGCCTGATAAGTTATTTTTCTCTCTGGAATCTAATGTTCAGATCCTTCTGTCAGCCTGATTGTTCTCCAATTGCATTGCAAATTTAGCTAATGATCTCGCAATACTTTAGACAGAAAGTGGAAGTGAACGCATGAAGTGCCAAAAGAAACTATGAAAGAAGTCTAGATGTAGCTCAGTAATAATTCATGGTTGATGACATTTCCAGAGGTGATGAGTTTCACACACATACACATTTAGAGGAGATGTATTATTTCATAAAATGGAAAGCTGCAAAATCAATAGGAACAGCTATGGGACAGAGTGCCAGGAGTAGACATGGCATCCTCATTGAATTTAATAAGCAGACGTTGCCTGATGGTTTTGTTGTTAGAGCATTGTGTTCTCAAACACATCTCAGCAGTAATGTGCATTAACTCAGCTACTGAGAACGCTGCATGAATCTATTGTAGTTCATATGTTTGAGAATATAGAACATGGATCTCATTTCATTTCTGTCAAAGCTTTGCTAAGATACTGATATCAAATGACTTCTGATCATTGTAAACACATGCCATATGGGTTCTTATTGATTGACATACAAATCTTTGACAGCAGAAATCCAGGCCATGTCAATCACTGGCTGTCAGCATGCTACTCACTCTTCTTTTTGCTATGATTAAATTATAATGCCGTTAGGGGCTCACTACATTTTATAAGATAGTAACATTGACAAGAGAGCTAAGAAGCTGCAGTGGAGCTCATCGCTCTGACACTGGAAGGAAAGCAGGCAGGCAGCGCTCGCGACTGGTAGAGTCACTGTTCGAGCCTGTCAGATGGGATACCCAGACTAGTAAATATTAAGCAGTCCCTGCTCTTTTTCAGGGGCCTCCATGGGATGCTTATCTTTCATTCAGCAATACCACCTGTCACATTTTTGGGGGTCTGGGCTCATTTTCTATGCTAATTTTCAAACACATGCTACTGTTACAAAATATTTTTTCAAAAGAGTGTAGGTTTTATTTCCAGTTTCTTATCTATGCCTCTGATTTAATATTGATACCTGTTTATTTTCTTTGACTTTTATACCTTCTTGAAGCAATATGTGATAAGTTATGCAAGATTTGACCTATTTATTTTTTTGGCTGTTCATACCTTGGGTCTGCATTGTTTTAGGGCATATCTTCATATCTTTTTTTTTTTTAAATAGATGTATGTGTGTCTACACAAACACACATACATATATGCATAAGGATATGGGCATGTGTGTATATATATATGACTTTCATTCTGTAAGAATTTAGGCCATTCAGAACTGACCATTCGAAGCTGTAGATCTGTTACAGAAAGTTTCTAGTTTAATCTGCAGCCTTCAGAGCCTTTCTTGGCAATCGCTTTGTTTATTTTAAAGATTATAGATAAATTAGGAACTTTTTACACAATGCTGAAAGACGAGTGAGAGGTTGTTCATTTAATTTCTATGACTATGTGTCTTAAGTCTTATATGTCATTTCAGATATACGGCTGGGTTGACTTCTTCATGTTAATAAATGTTTAAAAATAACACACCCAAAGAAAAGTATTAGGATGTGATAGGAGGCTGTAATAGATCTTTACAAGGACTACTACTGCCTCATTCCAGGAAGAATGACCTGTAATCTCAATAAACTATTTATATAGATTGTGGTGACAAGTAAAGCATAAGAAGTTGTGACAAGCATGTTTGTGATGGCTCTAGACATATTTTGTGTTTTATTAATGAAAAGTTAAATAGATTAAAAGCTTGTAGAAATGATAAAATAGCAAGTAGCTAACATTACTTTTTGAACATCTACAGGTTTTAAATACAGCATGTTTACTTGAGTTTTATTTCTTTACCTTTTTTTGGTAATAGCTTGCTCTGAAGAAACAAATTTTTGTGTTACCTTGTTTGACATTGCACATACAGAACAGCAATAAATTCTTATATTTTCTTTTATTTACTCCTGGTTTCTGTTTGGGAAGACCAAAAGAGGCATAGAATATTACGGCATCCTCTATTAATGCCTCCCTTCCAAGCAGCTGTACAAATAAAGTCAGAGGTAGTGCTTGATGAGTTAACACAGCTGAAACACAAGTTTTATGCCTAGTGTTAATGCATTTTTATAAAATGGATTTTAATATGCATTTTAATATTTTGTTTTATGCTGATATGAATATTCACAACATTTTTTTAAGAATGGAAGGTTAGAGTGAGATTAGCTGTTATAGCAGCCGGTATCCACTAGAGTCCTTTATGAAAACTTTCAATGGTTTCAGCGACAGTTTAGCTTCAGTACAGCAGAATGTGTATCAATAATACTTTTTTTGTCTCTGGGATCTTGGAACATTTAAGTTTTGCAGCCTCTCTGAGACGCCTAAGGCTTTATTAAGACCCTCTATACAGATAATAAATTGAGACTAATGATGGATGTGTGTGATTCTTCTCCTGTTGGCATACAGCAGTCCAGCTGCAGACAAGTGTGTATCTCAGGTGCTTGGAGTCTGCTGTCTGTTCACCAGAACATGAATCAGTTTTGTTCAGCATAAAAATGAAAGTTTATTCATACTGCACAGTTCCCTTAGCAAAGTGATAATAAAGCTTCTGAATAAGTCAAATTGCTTGTAACGGTATGTACAGATAAGGACACTGGAAATTTAAAAATACCCACAGTTATTAATACCCCTCTTAAAATATTAAATAAAGACCAGTTTGAAATATTCTTTCTGCAAGTACTGAATGTTGCATGCTTAATTGACTTATATTTCATATTCTCTAAAGCTTTCATATATTTATTCTCCTCTTAGTTTATTCTGAATTGCCCAAGTAGGTGGATCAGCCTTTCAAATTTCTCACCAGTTTTCTCTCTGGTAATTCGAGACAATAAAACTCGTACAGATTTGTGGATTATAACCCTGGAGAGATCATTATAACAGTTGAAAATAGTATACAACTTCAGACATAAGCACTGGCCTTGGGTTGTTGCTGAAGAAAGAAGCACTCTTCGTTTAGCTGCAGGTGGCAGCAGAACACTAGTGTTATTTTTACCCAGCCTCAATGTCTAAATGGACGGCTATGAGGATATCAAAATAAAGGTTGATAATGCTGTTGAAGGAATTTTTTTTTTATGTGCAGCTTGAATTATTTTTTGCAGATAGGACTAATTTCTCTTTTAAGCATTGCAGAACATTCAGGTCTGACAAAGTTCTAAGATTTTTATCCTGCTGCCTGCAGACATACATTTATTAGCTTAATTGTAAGTCAAACTGATATGCTGTGTATAAAGCCAGAGCAGTGAATGTTAAGCATTAGCAAGATTAGTGCTGTTACTTTAAATATAAGCAGGTAATTTGCCAGATATATTTGTACAGAATCCTGTAAAGTTTTGCAAAATGGACAAAATATTTGTAAGTGGCACCATAATATAAAATATAACCTGCTTGTAAGTGAATATTTTAAGTTATCCATTAGCTTTTGTGTTATGAAAGTGAAATAGGGACAAGCTGTAAAAATATGTGGTTAGAAAGTATGGGGGTATGTGTGAATTTTGCTTTGGGAAATACAGATAGAGGCTATTTGCAGAGCACATTGTCTAGTTAAATTGTTCACAAAATTATTTGGCCTAACAGAGAAGTGTTACTACTGGCTTATTCTCTAGCTGTGTGCGCCTATTCCTTATAGCAAGAATAAGAATCAGACAAAAGGAATGCTTGTGCTGTCTAGTGCTTTTTACCTTATATTCTCTGATGAGTAGATTTGCATTCCAGTGTCTTAAAATCAATATTGTGTGACCCAGGCATGTGAATTATTGTAAAGAAGGACAAAACCTCCCAGGTATGGAGAACAGGCTACTCTTTGGGGACAAGGAACCAGGAGGATCCTAAAATTGAATTTCAGAAGGATTGAAAGACTTTGGTCTGGCAAGTCCTGAGAAGGCTAAAGGCTGGGGCTAAAGTCTGCAACTCCTGTATAGATGAGGAAGCTGCCATGCTGCAGACTGCTATTAGGCAGACATCTCCCTGTAGGCTTTCTATGATAGGAGCTCTTTCCCTTTTTCATGCAGCTTTTTAATTTATGAAAGCTGTGCAACTTCAGTTTTCATGAAGACAAGCTGTGGTTAGTGTGATGGGTACTTCTGGGGCACGGTGAAGAACTGGCGCCCAGAGAATGTCCTTTGGTCTCAGTATGATTCCACTAACCCTATCAAAATGGTAACTACTTCTTCCAGTATAGTAAATATCTGTATCTATTAGGTTTCTTTGTGTATGTTTGTGAGGCAAGTGAAAACCTAGTTATATCTGGCATGTGAAAATCTTATGTGTTGTAATTGTCTGTTATTAGTTTGAGTAAATATGAATGAATGGGTGACAAAACCAAGCGTTACACCTGTAGAGATACTCTTGGTCCATGTTGAATCACCTTAGTAAGTAGGTGTGGGGTAGTGGACTGCTATAACTTCTAATTGCTCTGCGTTTAAACAGAGTATTTTTCTCCAGAGCTGTCAGCCTGGCATATTTGCCTACAACTAAATTCCCTTTCTGAAGAATGTGTGAATAATTTGTATCATCAGAGCTAGGAGAGAAAAAATTAAGTCTCTCTGACAAACTTGTAGGCATCTTCTGTTTATGTTATTTGACAATAGTTTTATCTTTTTTTGCACTGGAGTTGTTATTGAGAACAATAATACTGTGTCTACCATTTGTCAGAGTACTTTTTTTTCCTAGAAATCTGAAATACCATAGAAATATTTATAAAATAAATACAAATTACTTGTTGATGTGTACTGTGGATAGATTGACAATGCTGTGATATGAATGTGACCATGAATCAAACCTTTTCATTACTATCTATAAAGGAACTTCTCCTTAATACTGTAGTTCTTCCTAACGCAAAGGTGGGGAAAAAAGTGCAGTTGAGGACAATGGAGCTGTAAGTCAGAAAATGGATTGTGTTTGCTCTCTCTCCACTTTTTTGTATTCTTCACAGTCATCATTCACAGCAGAGGGAAGTTCAAAGCAAACTTTGAATATATTCTTTAGAACAAGTAAGCAATTCACAGCTTTCATGGAATGTTTCAGATGTTCATTTTCATCTGCCTTAGTCATACATCACATTGTTCTGTTATTGTCAGCACTGCATTGAACAGAAATGATATCTCAGCTTTATAATGCCTTGAGCATGGAAGGGTTTTTTCATATATGATAAAGGTTTCATATAGAATTTAATTATATCAATGTGCTGAAGTAGTGATATATAACATTGAAGAGCTTCCAATTTTAGGTTACACCCAGTGCCACAAAAGCTACTGTGTTTTTGAAGATGCTTTCATTTGATCACTAGTTATACTAAACTTTTCACAGGTTTTATGAATAGCAAGTCGCTAATAACAAAGACTTTGGATAAGCACACCAGAAAAACAGACAAAAGCACAGAACAGATCAACAGTCAAATGCAGATCATTGAAAAGGCACTACTGAAATAACCTTTTCAAATTATGTTTTCAATGGTGTCATAGCAAGAAACTCCAAAACCCAAACTCTTATTCCCCAAGTAAACATTAACTGAAGAATAATGTTTCAGCAGGTGTGCTTATATTGCTATTCAAACTGAAAACCACTCAACACTGCCAATGCTTAGCCCTTTGAACAGGCCGTGGAAACAGTTTCTTTCCCAGATTTCTGTTGGAATACGTTCTTGGGAGGAAGGTAAAATGGGCACATTAACCCATGGTGCTAAACTTGTATGCTTTAATCTTTTCTTTAATTTTCATTTAAATATGATGAACTTGTGGCTATTCCAAATTGGATATGCATTCACCTCTATTCTAAAACATTTTAAAGTTTTCTTTCTGAGATTCTGCTTTTCTTTCTAGCCATTTCTTTTTTCTTTACTTTTTTTTTGTGGTGGAAGGGAGTAGGGGTTTAATTTTTGCACAGTGGTGTCAGCTAGAGCAGACTTGCTTATATACCTAGGTGATTATTGTCTGACCATCAAACTAGTAATAAAATTCCTGTTTAATGTACAAAACTTTATTTTTAAGACAGAAGAATATTTTTGCAAGGAAATAGTTCTCTTTGACACTAATTAGGAGTGGTTCTTAAGTTCAAAACCAAATTTACTTTCAGAGATGTAGTTTGCATATTCCCTAGGCTGTTTTACTTAAAAGCTTATATCTAAAGCCAATTCTTTAGAGTGCAAGGTTCCCACATGTCATTTAGCAGGACTTCTCTGGTTAAGTGAGAAATACCAGTGACAAGTGCAGAGGCTCCTGCATCCCTGCCTTTCTGCGGGCAGTGAGGATGCCCTTCAATAGGGAACGGAAATCAACTGTGAGATCTTCTGAGAGGGAGGAAGCCTGAGGCCTAAAAATAAAAGAATAAAAAATGTTTTCTTGTTGTTTAGGAAGAACAGTGAATTCTTAAGGAATTAAGCATAGTAATAACAACTATCACAAATATTTAAAATCTGACAAGAAAGGATGTTCTCCCTGGTTTGCAGCACCAATAGTGAGGATCTCTAGTGAGGTTGATTTATCTCATTTTTTCCAGACCTCTGTATAGGAAACCATGTGTTTTGCTCCTGCTGTCATTAAATCAGCAGGAGTTTCTGCCACCAGCAAAACTGAGTTTATCTACATGAGCCTGTTACTTTCTTATTCCACTAGAACATCCTCTAATAACAAGGGCTTCTCTGTCTCTGGCTGTTTGTCCCAGCTTCCTCCCACTCTCTTCTTCACAGTCCATCTCCAGTGCTTACTTCAGCCTCACTCCCTCTGCTGTCCATGAGGTGGATTTTTGGTTTAGGGGACTAGGAGGACACACCACAAATGTATGCTCGCAGAGGCGAGTATGGGCTGTAATTGCAGTGTTCCCAAAGGGCAAGAGGCAACCTGAAGCCTACAGAAGTTAGTGCTGCTCTCGTACCAGTGGAGACTCAGGAAGAGAGTTTTGGCACAGACGTTTAAAATCCATTTCTTTAAACACATATTTGGGTCAATATTGGCCTTGATATCTCCCTCTTTTGTTTTCTTTTGGTTGGTTCTGGTGTTTTGTTTTGTTTGTTTGTTTTTCTTTTTCCCAGATAATAATTTTCTGTTAAATTCAGCTTCTCAGTCCCAGTCATGACTTGCCGTTTATTTGACTGCAGGTTCAGTTTTGTCTTTTTCATACTGCACAGGGTTTAATTATGAAATGAAAATTTCAGTTCACTTCAACAAAACAGCTTCCCCTGGTTTATTGGAGACTTGAGTTTTATTAATACCGAGCAGCTGTTGGTGTTTTAACTGGGTAGAGCTGGGTGCAGAGCTGTATTGCAAATTCCAACCTATTTGTGAGCGCTCAGTAGAGACTCATGTGAAGTAACAGGGAGATGGAGCTGGTACGAGGGTATGATGGAGCATGGGTCTCTGGCAAAGCAAAAGGCAAGCATCAACCTTCAAAAGCTTGATACAAATAAATTTATATTTTAATTTAATTACATAGGTTCCATTCCCCTCCTCACCTCCCGATTTGCTTGCTCTGAAACTATCGGTTGTTAAATCTTTGCTTTAAGTTCTAAATAAAATGTAGTCTTGTCTTTATAAATGTTTTATGGCTTCTGTAATGTCAGTACTATTCTCTTCTGTTCTTCAGACACTTTGGAGATCAAGTAATTAGAAAAGGATGGGTATTTAGCTTCATCATAACAAAAAGAACTCCACTTTCTCTTTTAATTTCTGTAAATATTTGTCTTAATGTATTGAGATGACTCTGTTTTTTCTCACAATAATTATATTTTATTTTATTTTATAACATTTTGGAAGTGGGACAGAAAAACATTATTTTAGGTATCAAAAAAAGAAGCTATAAACTTAGCCTTTCAGATCCGTGTTTTCAGTGAAAAATCTAACAATTTTTCCTAATAGAAGCTCAGACAAGTCTATAAACCTTTTATAACTTAATGAATGCTTCACACCAGATGCTGATTCCCTAGGTAAGCAAATCTATAGTTAGTGAGACACAATCTTTTCTCATGATTTAAGTTTGTTGAAATCAGATTGAGACTTTCCAGACTTGAGAGTGGTCACATTTTTCATAGCTTAACTGTAAATCATCTTTCACTTAGAAGATTTAGAGACAGACTGAGGAGCTAAATCTTTTAGTTTGCCTTCCTAACTAGTGGAAGCCATTAGATGAGCCTCATTATGGTGTTTCCTAAAGGATTAGATAAAACAGTTTGGTAATGTTCAAAGTAGGACAAATACCATTACAAGTATAACAACTTCATCCTTCTAATGATTTAGGTGTAGAATTAGGTGTGATTACAAGACACTTGGAAATTGCTTGGATTGACAGAGTTGATAATCAAAACCTTTCAGCTATGAAATTAATAGTAATAAATGATACTACCAACAATCAGTTGTAAAGTTTTGAAATTGTGAACTGAAGTACTTTTATTCTGATACCAGTCAACAGCCAAAAAGTGCAGTTCTTAGTGTCAACGCTGGGCCTTGCAAGACTGCACTATGTGAATAGTCCTGTAGACGTCAATGAGCCTACTCACATACTAAAGGTTTAGAGAAAATGGCCTTTGCTTTAGAATTTGTTATATGACAATTGGCTGCTTAAATATTTGCTGTATGTGATATACAAGTGAAGACTAGGACCTTTCAATATGAAGTAGGAATTCGATTGCTGTTAAATTGTGACAATAATACCAAGTTATTGGCAATTCTGAATGTGTAATTTTTTTTCTGGATTGAATGCATTTCAGTTGAGATTTTGACTCCTTTCGTACTGCCTTACTTAGGCATCTTTATTGCTTCTTCAGGTTTGGTTATTTTGTTTTATTTTTCATTTAAATGATGGAGTACTCCCTACTGAAAATGCTGGGGGTTTGTATGTATTTTGATTACACCTGCTTTTAATACTCAGTTTGTATTTATAGTAGTATTACATCAATTTAATGCAAGCTCTTGGTTAAAGAAATGCAAATTAAATATCACAGATTTTTTACAAAACAGAAAGCTGTAGATGTTATGTTAACCCTAAAGCAGAACCAGGAGTAAACCTCCTTCTTTTTTCCCCTTCTCAGATTTTCCCTTTTGGAAGTAAAGAGAACTTCATGAAAATTAATTGTTCTTTTCTTTCTCACATAAAACAAAGCTGAAAGTAAGGTGTAATGGGATACTGCTCACCGACCTTCTTTAAACATAATGCTTTGTAAGTTAAATCCATCAGTGAGAAATATACCGCTCTGTTATATTACATTAGAATTGCTTTATGCATTTTTTTTTTGTACAGACACAAAGATAAAGCAATGACCACATACTGCTGGTGTTACCTCAACACAGAAAAGGGGTACTAGTGAGTTAGCTTTGTCAGTCTGGTATCTTCCTTGAAAGAACATTATATTTCTATTTCTTTTAGATAACAACTTAACCTAAAAGGACAGGTCTTGTTATCTAGTGACTTTCTACCTGGATATATTGTTTGTAACAAGAATGCTGCTTTATGTGTGCCGTATAGTGAGATCTGGCTGCAATAAACTCCAAACTCAACACTCTAAGGAAAAGACTCTGGGAATATGATCTAGTGTTCCAGTTATAAGTTCTTTTGCTGGAAAACAGCAACTAAAAGATAATTCTCCAATGCATGCTTATGGATTTCCCCCTCTGTAAAATGGTAGTGTAATTTATTTGAAAGCTGCTTTTGTTTTATTTTTGATAGTATAGAGAAGCTCTTAGTATTATGAGCTTTGTCTGATTAAGTGCGCAAAATGACAAACAAGGTTGTCCTGTGCTCATCTTCTTCCTTCTTTAGGCAGATAATCACCTTTAGAAGCCTGGATCCTATTCAGCTACTCAGTCAGCAATACCAAGACCCTAGTAAGCCGCATTTATCAAACTAAACACTTGATCTGTATCGGCACATCAGCTGGTGGCAAGGTCTAAGACACAAGATGAAAGTTGCAATTAGGATTTAGGAGGACATTTTATTATCTGAGATTTGAAATAGGTTTTCTTAGTTAATCCAAACATCTTTCCACTCAGATATGTTGACAGAGCCCTTCTGTACATGTACTTACTTCAGCTTAAGTGGGAACTGCAATGGATGTTGCCAAGATTTAATACCTCTAAAAGGAGAATACTTGTCAAGGGCAGGACACCGAGGGTGGAGTTAGAACACTGCCTGCAATCTCTGTGCAGCCTTTCTTCAAATGGTATTCAAAAGCCAAATAGTAAGTTCTGGGGCAAAATTTTACTGTCCAACTTTTTCTGAAAAATAAAAACTATTTCTTAATAAAGGATAATTAGTAGCTTAAACAGGATTAGAATATACCCCAGCAAGCATGTAGCACATACAAGTCAGTAGAATGTGTATGAACTCTATGCATAATGCTCAGATGTTACAGAGAGAGTGGATTTCCCAAAACCTAAAGGGCTAAGAATAAAATGCTTACCTTTCTCATGCTCCCTGAAAGTACCTCCTTACTTTAGTAACAGTACATTCTTTTTCTTATTGGCATTTGTAGCCCTAACTTAGATATTTCTCCTTTGTACATAAGAGGGACTGGTGTTTGCAGCCGGTGACATTCAGTCAGTAGCAGATCGATCTGGCTGGTACGCAGGTAGCGTTCTTGTGCTGTTCGAGTTGCCCTGCTGAGGCAGCCTTGCTGGGCTGTTGCTATTTTCTCCAGCTTTTGGGTGTTACATGTTTTGATTTGCCATTGTCCTAGAAGGTAGAGACTATTCCTACACAGAAGGAACTCTGTAAAGACTTTATCTTCAGTTTGATTTATCAGTGTACAGCTCACCAGACTGTATCTTTGGTGCTTTGGTGTCTCCAATGTTATCTGTGAGTTTCCTCTTACTCTACTCTATTTGAAAAAGTGAAAGGAAAATATACGCAAATCTCCTAGTTTCATCGTCAGTGTACAAATGTAAGCATGTGAATTGAAATACTGGCTATTTAAATTTTCACTGCAGTCTCTAACTTTATCTTTCAGCTATATATCATTTATATTGTCTTACAAAAGTACTGAGATTATTATACTAAATGAAATAATTTTTCAACTTTCAGTATGACTGTCCAGCCAGAGTAATTTCTAAAGATAAGGCAAAATTGTTCACCTTCACCGTTGAGCAGAGACGATATCCTGACCGTGCGGTTGTACAGTGCACTGCCTGAACAGCAGAGGTCCTCAAGACCTAGCTGTTCATGCTCAAGTGGAAATTTTGCAGCAATTACATTCCATTAGTCATTTTATAAAACAATTTTGCTCAAAGATTTTGTCATGCAGTTAAACAAAATGGTCATCTTGTTTTCCTTAAATATTTTTTAAATTATTGTGAAATATTGTCTGTTATTATTTCTTTTGCAGTGTTGCAGTAATATTTTAGTAAAACACTTGGAGGGTTTAAGTACTCCTCCATCGAGCCTTTTGAAGAAACATACAGCAGTATTTTAGCAAAGTAGTTTCTGTGCCTCATTTGTCATTAAATGGCAGTGCTGCTGCCTAGAAGCATGACTTTTTTATTATTATTAGAAAACATACAAACATCTGAAATGTTATGGTAAAATATAACTCTGCTATCCAGAAATTATCAGTTCATGTTCAATTAAGACTGTAACTAATTTTTACCTCACTATAGAGATACTAATTCAAATTTTTTGAATGTGTACAGCAAGTAAAGAGTTGGCACGATCTATTGAATTTATGGGCTTGGACAAAACTTAACTATTTATGCACTTATACAGGTGACTTTATTACTAGCCTCTCATTCATAGATTTATAGAAATATCTTACCAAAGACAATGGAATGGACATGAAGTGACAAATATTGAGAGTTTTTTTTCTTCTACATAGTCTACTGGCTGAGCACCTTAACTAGCTCTGTCTGGCCTGAAAACCCTTCCAACTTTGTTGCTGGTAACTCCCCTGTAACCTGGACAACTAAGCTTTGAATAGAAAGCAAGAACATAAGTTAAAGTAGCTGCAGTTTATTTTAAAGTATTTTCCATGATTAACACATTTTTAATGGCAGGAAACACTCAGATTTTGGCTTCATCATTAAATATGCTGGAGAATAGGTTTTGTGCTAGAGTAGCTGCTAGCTTTGTGTCTCCGCTCACAATTATTTCCAAATTGTCGCGCTGCTTACCCATGCTACTAGAATTAACTTAGTTGGTGATTCACAGGTTTTCAGAAGGCCAAAAAAGAAAAATGCATTTTACTTCAAGTTGGTTCACTACTGTCTTTAACCTGTCGTGTTTTCTGGACAATCTCATGATAGTGCCTTTTTGTAAAAGCTCTCTGAATGATGGATTAAGATCTGTCTTGGATTTTACATGGATTAAGTTTTAAATTAACATAAAAGAATAACAATGTGAATCAATTTGATCAAAGAAAAAGTGTCACTAATTATTTAAACAGGACACTTACTACAGAGGTTTAAAGGCAAAGAAGCGGATTTCCCTTGCATGTGGATCAAATCAGAAGTATCCCATAATTGACTCTTTACAAGACCTTGCTGCAGCGTAATGGACTAGATATTAAAGCCTTAAGTATTTAAAGCTAGTTTCCGTCTTTCTCTAAATGGAGGTCTACCACTAAGAGCTATTTTACAAGTCTGACACATTAGCTACATCACTGTGAAATACACTGGGCTCTGGCTTCTCTGGTCCGGAATTTCAAGAGCTTTCAATAGTTAAATGGTGTGAAATGGGTAGCATTGAATCTGTGAGAAGGAATGAGCATCCTAAAAATAAATTCCAGATGGGGATGTCTGTTGGAAAGGCACACAGATAGTGGATGTTCCTGTTTTATAAGCATTTAATTAATTTTATCTTTGCCACCTATTTTTAATTTTGTTGGTGCCTCTTCGGAGAACTCCCTCGCTGGTAACAATAGCTCTCAAGGCACGTGAGCCTTTTTTCTTTCTGGGTTCTGAAGACGTAGTCTTCTGCATTTATTTCTGTTTCAAAACTGGATCAGATGAATGCCATTACAAATAAAATGCTGGTTTGTATATGAAGGAATATTGTATTTTCTCATCTAGGGAGCACATACCAGTTTTCTTTTGGAGGGCATGCAGTAAAGTCATTCCAAAAAAAAAGAGATTGCCATCTTCTTGTCCAGTCCTCCTTGTTTGCACAAGGAGTATTGCATGACTTACACTGTCAAAATATTAGAGATGTTATTCCTAAGGCAACTAAAGGTAGTACAGTTTGTCCAATCTTATAAAAACAATCATAAGACAGGAAAACATGAAAATGTTGTAGGTATTCCCATTAAAGAGTTTACAGGACAAAGCCATCCTTCTTCCTTTTTTTTATTTTAGTGTTACTAAATATAAAATGGTATATGTTATATGAGGTAAGATTTCTGTTAATATAAACTTTTAATTGTATTGATCTGTATTTAAATTGTTGCTGTGCTTTGCGCTAGAGTCAGTGAGCATCCTCCATGCTCTTCATTTTCCATTAATCTACGCTTCAAGTAGTCTCTCCCGCCATGTACCCCAGCCTTTACCCCAGGCTTCACCTTTTCAGACAGCCCTATATATGTGGTACAGTAGTGTTACACTGATACAAGAAAGTTATGTGCTGTATTTCTTAATCAATTTATTTTTGTATGGAAATAATTCATATATAAATACTCCTTAACTATAGTGGTTTATACTATATAGACTTATAGGATAATATTACTTGGCAAGCAAAATAATCCTTAATATGATCAAGAATTTACTTTTAGCCAATTTCTGTCTTCTAATGTCAGGTAGAAATCAAATTATCCTGAAATCAACTGGAGATCAGTCAGGGAAGGAGCCTTGTGAAGGAAGAAATTTTGTCCTATAGGCACAATTTAAAATACCAAAAGATGTGAAAATTTTGAATATCTTAACTTCAATTTGTAACATATGTGACTTCAAACCAGACATAAACCAGACGGGGTTGCAGTGTTGGTGAATAAGGGAAGAGCAACCGACGTATCTACCTGGACTTGTGCAAAGCATTTGACACTGTCCCACACGACATCCCTGTCTCTAAATTGGAGAGACATGGATTTGACGGATGGACCAATGGATAAGGAATTGGCTGGATGGTTGCACTCAGAGTTGCGGTCAACAGCTCAATGTCCAAGTGGAGACCAGTGACGAGTGGCGTTCCTCAGGGGTCGGTATTGGAACCGGCGCTGTTTAACATCTTTGTCGGCGACATGGACAGTGGGATTGAGCGCACCCTCAGCGAGCTTGCCGACAACACCAAGCTGTGTGGTGCGGTCAACGCTGGAGGGAAGGAATGCTATCCAGAGGGACCTTGACAGGCTTGAGACGTGGGCCCATGCGAACCTCGTGAAGTTCAGCAAGGCCAAGTGCAAGGTCCTGCACATGGGTTGGGTCAATCCCAAGCACAAATACAGGCTGGGCAGAGAATGGATTGAGAGCAGCCTTGAGGAGAAGGACTTGGGGGTGTTGGTTGATGAGAAGCAAAACATGACACGGCAATGTGCACTTGCAGCCCAGAAAGCCAACCGTATCCTGGCTACATCAAAAGAAGCGTGCCCAGCAGGTCGAGGGAGGTGATTCTCCCCCTCTACTCTGCTCTCGTGAGACCCCACCTGGAGTACTGTGTTCAGCTCTGGGGCCCCCAACATAAGAAGGACATGGATCTGTTGGAGTGAGTCCAGAGGAGGTACACGAAGATGATCAGAGGGCTGGAGCACCTCTCCTATGAAGACAGGCTGAGAGAGTTGGGGTTGTTCAGCCTGGAGAAGAGAAGGCTCCGGGGAGACCTTCTAGCAGCCTTCCAGTACCTGAAGGGGGCCTACAAGAAAACTGGAGAGGGACTTTTGACAAGGGAGTGTAGTGCTAGGACAAGGCGTAATGGCTTTAAACTGAAAGACGGTAGCTTTAGATTAGATGTAAGGAAGAAATTCTTCATTATGAGGGTGGTGAGGCACTGGAACAGGTTGCCCAGAGAAGCTGTGGATATCCCGTCCCTGGAAGTGTTCAAGGCCAGGTTGGGGCTTTGAGCAACTTGGTCTAGTGGAAGGTGTCGCTGCCCATGGCAGGGGGGTTGGAACTAGATGATCTTTAAGGTCCATTCCAACCCAAACCATTCTATGATTCTATGATAAACAATAGTGAATTAATTATATTTTTTGTGTTTCCTCAAAATAACATTGTAAATATTAAAGCCACAAATTATACTTTAAAATGAGACTGGACATTGACTATGATTACTCTGAAAGATGAAGTATTTCATACACAAAGATCAAAGTATGCTGCTTAACTGTTTCAAAGGAGAAATACTTTGTAAAAGTCAGTCAGAAACTTTGGCTTACGGATTTAACTGTTCCTTTTGTGTAGGTGAAGAAAGAGAGCCAAGTTTTCAAGTATTTATTTCAGCAATTATTCCTAGGCTTGTCATCTTCTCTGAGGAAAAGACCTCCTGTATTTTGGTTAAGCTGTGCATTCATCGTGAGAATGTTGGGGTTTCTTCATTCAGCTGCAGTCAAGGTTTGAGCAGCTAGTAACAAGGAGCTTAACAAAACCTCATTTTTTATATTTGGCAGGTTGACATTGTCTGCCCAGCAAGGCTACTGCTTGGGTTATAGTAAAATTTCAGCGAACACTGGTTCTGCAAAGCGATTTCAGTTTTGTGCGGTCTAACCACATACATGATCAAATGTACCCAGCTGACCACATCCTCTCCAGCCCTGGCAGTGAGGAACAGAACCCATCTTTTCGTAGTCTAGACAGGGCCTAAGAAACAGATTTATCTTTGTCTGAGTGATTTTAGGATTTCTGCTGTTTCATCCAGATTGACTATATACGAGACATTCGCTGATGCTGGATGAGTTCTCTGCCTCTGTGCAATGCCCAGGTAAATGGGGTTTGCGTGGTGGTGTAGGGTGGCCATTTTGGGGAACGCCAATGGAGCGGATCTCCAAAATTCCCACTGCAGACCCAGAGCTGCAGGAGTTCCATAACCGCTGCACTCCCCCTGCTTGGGGTTGCATTCATACTCATGGCTTGCATCCCTCAATTTTCCCCTGATGATTTCAAAATGGAACAAAATGGACTTCCTATGGCACATACTTTTTCCAATGACCTTCCAACTTTCCACACCCTGCTCCCATGCCATAGCAGAAATATTCTAGCTCTTCTGCTGCTTGGACTGTACAGGTCTGAGTTGTTAATATTCTAATAGTTAATACTATTTAAGAAAAATCTCTTGACTTAAATCATGTCAGAAGGAGATACTTAGACCCTCAAGGGTCCTGAGCATCATGGTACCAAAAAAGAGCTTGTGAGTTGCTATTTCTTCCAAAGAAAGTAAAACCAAGCAAACCCTTAACTCTTAACTTGGTTTTAAAATCTTACCACTCTAATTTTTCAGTCATGAGATTTTTGCTTCAAGTACTTTTCTTGGGCTATCTTTGTTTTACACCAAAACAAATATTTTGAAAAATCCGTTTTCCGTTGATTTTCTTACCCAGAAAAGCAGCTAGGAGCTAATAAAAGGAGGAAGGTTGGTCCAAAGAAAGCACTGTGGCTGTTGTAGATTTGCAGAGCTGGTCTAAGGAGCAACAAGAGCTGCTGTCAATCTCCTTCCTTTTCCTCATTGCAAGGCACAGCTGGAGAAGACCTGGGCATGTACCCACGCTGGGGCTCCATTCCAATAGCATCCAAATAGAGAGATTAAACTAACATAAACATAAATTTCTATTTTAAAATTAACCTAAGTAACCAACAAGAAACATATGAGACTAATCACAAAGAAAAGCCTGATCTCCACAAAAAGAAAAATAAACTCTTTTGCCAAAGACTTTCTCCAGACACATTGATACTTTCTTTCAGCTCACCAGGTTGCATCAGAACTGATTTTATATTTTTAAAATGAATGTTAATTTTTAACTATATATGTGTGTATATGCTTGGAGCACCCAAAAAGCTTACTGAAGTAAATATCGCAAAGTATAATAGGTACCACTTGTTCAGAAAATACATGGAACGAAGGCAGGAGGCAGGATCCTCTATTTCTGTTGATGACAGAAGTTTGCCTGGACATAATCTCCATTACTAGAATATTAAAAATACCCTCATCTGTCTTTTATCTATATACAAACATGAAAAGACCCACTAAAATAATTAACTTAGAGGTATGTAGTCTAGATATGTAGATATGCTGACTTTAAAGATATGTAGACTAAGTAAAGCAGCAACATGCTTTGTACCACATTTTAAAACAATATCGGCCGTAACTGATAAAAGGGGGTGTGTATTACCTTGTAATGATCTCCTAATCCAAGCTGAAGCCAGGGCATTTAAGTCTCACATAGCAGTTGTATTTCCAAAGACAAACGCTAGAGCACATAACCACCAAGGTGTTTCTTGTCTGTCAGGCAGGCTGTAGGCAGTTTTGCTAACCCTACTAATGTGTCCAGCATGGAAAGCACAAGCTTGTACAAGCATTGACTTTCTTCTGAATTCGCAGCCCTTTGAAAACTTCTAATTGCATAATTATTGATGTATCTAGATGTATCTTTGTTAAGATTTGTTCATATGCTGTCTTTCCGTCAGCTTCCATCTGATTCTTGCCTTGTATTCAACTTTTTGTTTTGGTCAATAGTGTTTCAGTCCTGTCTTAAATCATTATGGCAGCATTTTGTTTTTACAGGAAGTTCTGTGGAGAGCCACAGAGGTTTTCAAATCTGAGACAAGCAGCCTGCTTGTGATTTGAAACAAAACAATGCCTTTTTTTAGCTTTGATTTAATTTCTAGGCATTCTATACATGCCCTTAGAATCTACCAACCTAAGCTAATGTAAATTTATGAATAATATCCTCAAGATGCAAGTAAAATTTGCTTATGTCTTTAAGCTGTTAGACTCTCTTAGAGACTGCAGCCAGTTATTATGCCCCAGGCTCTGCTTCCCTCGATCCAGCATACCCTTTAGAACATTAATTTAATTGTGTTAAATTTCCTGGGGGTGTTAATGGAAAGTGTTGGAAGTAAAGGTATGAATCCTGGTTCATAGTCACAAATGTTTTATTTCATCTCCAGATAGATTATTTTTAAGTGATGTGTAATTTGGTTTTCATTTCCTCTCCATTTTATTTAAAAGAAAAAGCTTTCTGCATTGTTATTTGCTGTTGCAGTTCATCTGTGCATTAAGGGTAGCAAAAGTTAATCTTATAGCATAGAAGGCTTGCATGCTACTTGGAAAATTTAATCCATCATCCTGTGTTTATTTGTCAGCTGTTTAGATTTCATTCACTTTGAGTCACAATCTTTTCTCTCCAACTTGTGTGTGAAGTATGAAATAAGTTCAAGATGTGTATATAAGTGTGCGTATGCATGTCTCAACTTCTATTCTGACAGGCAAAGATTGACTCATTTCTTTCTTGGTTTTCCTGAAGAATGTGACTGCAAATCAAGATGCTTGGGATGGGAAAAGTAACCATAAACCCCCTAACTATATTTGGAAATCTCAGGTTTAATATATGCAATACAGACAGATCAGATATAGAGCCAGTGCATACCATTTAGATAGCTGTTTTGAACATTGTCATCTTAAATATTTCTGATGAAAAATGGCTCTGCCTTTTCACGCTTCACCCTCCTACTTTCCCTTTATAGTAAAAGATATGTATAGATGGTAAAAGATATGTTGATGGGAGGCCACTAATGTAGGTGACCAGTTAGAGCATTCATGTGCAAGTAAAACTGTCCCGTCTTTTTTCAAATGAGGGTTATAACATATCATGTTAGGTATAGTATTTATTTGTATGATGTTTCAGCTTATGAAATTCTTTTTAGTCCCTTATCATCATTGCCAATATTTTCTTATTATTATCGCATTCACAGCAGGTCAATAATCTTCATGCCTATGTAAACTGATAGATTACCCTAAATATTACTCAACGTTGCTCCTTTCTCCAGTCGTGCACGGGCTGATCCATAGCTCTGGTATCAACAAGTTTCCAAGGATGGTTTTTGATTGAGTTTCAGATTGAAAGCAAGGCCCATGTGCTCAGTCCCACAGTTCTTCCCGGCCACAGTACCTTGTCACCCTGCGGGAAGTGCCGCTCGAAAGGAACAGTGTCAAAGAAAACCTCCCATCTTTCGGCTGATGAAAGCTGCTGTCTGCCTGAGCCAAGTCAGTGCAATAAGCTTCAGAAGACTGCAGGCTTCAGTACTTTGTGAATCCCAGTTGTTGCTTTTCTCTATAATCTGCCAGAAAAAGTGTTTTGAAAGGCTCCAGAATGAACTGCAGAATATGGCTCGGCCCATCTGCCCCAAAACCATGTGGCTGAAACAGGGTGAGATAAAGGAGGAATCCTACCATCAAAATGGACTTGTTTAGGCAGTACAGCTGACAGGTGAGTACCACAGCTGTCAAATACTTACTTGCCGCAACCAGTATATTTCTACTCTTAATATTAAAAGGGTGTCAGAATTTCCATTATAAACTACTTATTTTGTGGGTTTATAGCTTTGCCATAAAAATACACCTTGGGTTGAATCTTGGCATACAGCCATTTGGTTCCTTCTAACACAATATTAATTCAGAACATCCAGACAGTGTTTTTAAACACCAGTATCTGAAAAGTTGTTGCTTCTTTTTTTTTTTTCTCAAGAACCTTGTTTTCTGCAGGACTTGCAGAAATCAAAGATGGCCAGATGTAATTTCAACAAGAATCTGCAATGTCTGGAAGCCCTTTTTGGAAGGGCTGAGACCTGCGATAAGAAAGAAAAATCTGGGAACATCTACAAAATTCCCTGGCCAGATGAGAAAGCTGGATACAAACCTCTGGGACTGAATTGGCAAGATCACTGTCTTGTCCAGCAATCCGACTGCCATCACCCGGAAAGCTTACCAGAAAACAGTAGAAAGCAGGAGAGTTTTGGCCAGCCTGGAACTTCCTAGCACAGATGAATATATAAACTAAAATATCAATTTTGGAATGAAATCAAAGAATCTTGGGTCGCATTTGAAGTCCATAGCGTAACAAAATGATTGTCCATTGGTCATCTCTGAGAGATGGGCAATTAGGAGAAAAAAATACTTGTAATTTGAAATTTACAGATTCTCAGATGGGATATTTCAGATCAGCTGAAAAAATATCAAACCTTCTACTTCTGAGCTATGGGCTTCAGGAGGAGCACATATGGTCTGTTCAAATCACAAACCCCAGTGAATGACTGGAAAGATGGACAGAAACTGGGGCTCCTAGCAGCCAAATCCTGTAACTCAAGTACTGTTTACAAAAATGACTGATGAAAAGGGACGATCCTAATCTGATCCCTAGCCTTACTGTAAAATTAGGAAAAGTGATAATCTTGGTTTGTAAAACAAGGAAAATTGGCAGCTGTGGAAAAATTAAAGGAAGTAGTTCAGTTAAATATTAGACTTATGAAAAAATTGGCCATAAAAGCCATTCTGAGGCTGGCCAGGCCAGAGCCTCAGAAATGTCTAGGGAAAGTTCTTATATCAGTTCAGGAAATGTGAAGACATGAAACTGAAAGTGCTGAGCTCCAAAGGAATGAGGATAAAGCTTATAGCTTTTCTCTAGATTTGGTCAGTTTACTTTTTGAATGTATATTAGGATCTGTGAAATGAATGGAATAAAGTACCCTTTCTGAAACTGAAGTTATTGGACTAGGTGGACTGAAAAAGAATAAATTGGTCTCAAGCAGGGAGAGTGACTGCTGGCAAGCATAATGCATTCAAAAGGTGGGAAAATTGATGTTGAAAATTCGTCCTCTTTTGAGCAAGAAATGTAACTAAAATGATGGATAAGTTATGGAAGGATTTGGATTTCATTATGGCTAGCAATAGAGTAATACATGCTGGAATTATTGTCTTACAAATTAAATCTCCGGAAATCTTCTTTAATTATGTGGCCCAGGTGAAGCATAGTATTTGTAGGTAACTGATTTGCAGTGAGCAGATTTTCCTAGTACAGCAGTGAACTAGTACAGCAGCTACTTGTTGCAGCATCTTTTTACCCAGGTAAAGGTAGAGTGATGGAAGGGCCAAGCCCTTGCAGAAACCTTAGCTGCTTAGCTGATAGATCTGAAGGAGAGGTTGATTTTCTCTTGCACTAGGAAATTAAAATTCTAAGTTCATTTAAATGCAGAGCTGCAGGATGTTCTCAAGTGATTTTGTCGCAGCCTATGATGCTGTAGGTAGGTATACATGCTCTAGCTTTAACTCACGTAGCACAGGTAACTGTACCTTTGAAAACACAACAGCGCAGAGATCAATAGAAGTCATAAAGGTCCACCAAGTACCTCCAGGCTAGACTGAGCTTGCAAACCTCTACTGAAGTTAGAGTCACCATTGCTGTTGGTACTTGTGTTAGCAGGGGTAAAGACTCCACAGCTGTGCCACAATCACAATATCGGTGTACTGTTTAGATTCCCTAAAAGTTTTTTCCAGTTAAAACCCAGTTCTCTGGATCTAATAAATATACAGCCTGCACACAGTGGTCTACCACAGATTGATTCTGAGGGAAACCAACCCATTACACCACACCTTGCTATTTAGCAAAAGCAAAGCGCTAAGAAGTGCTACTGGGCATCAAGGAAATGAACCGGGATGGGATAAGTGAGCTTTCAACAATTTTTGGACCTCACTCGCAGTTCTGATTAAAGTCAAATGGTGGCCCGAGCAGATTCTGCAGAGCCAAGTAACAGGAAAAGGGGGAGGGAACAGCTTTCAAAGCAGGACAAGACCTACTGCAATTCAAAAAGATGTCTTTTGGCTCAGCACCTGCTGCGTTTTAGGAGATGGGGAGAAGGTATGGTACTGCATGCCTGTTTCAGATTATCTCTAGATGATATCTTGGTATGAAGTAAAACATTTGAAAAGGAACTGACGTATTTACAAATGGTCTGTAATACGTTGAAAGTCATCAACCTGAAATCAAATCCAAAGACAAGTGAATCATTGCAAGCAGAAGTAATTAATTATGAGTACACAGCCAGCCAGGGAATGGTTTTCACAGACAAAAAGAAAATGGAGGCAGGACAGTCCTGACCAGCTCTCCAGGCAGTGGCAGTCAGGTAAAGGTTTCTGGGTTTTTTTAAGGATTACTGCTACTACTGTGTCAGGCAGTTTATTTGTGGCTTTGTTAATATTGTAAAACCGCTGCATGAGTTTGGTGAGAAGGAAACAGTTTCAGTGGCTAGCATAGTGTGATTTAACATTTTCAGTTTTTAAAAAAGGCTCTTGTAACTGCTCCCATTTTAGCTTCCCCATGTTTCAAACACCTTTCAGGCTGGACACAGATGCTAGCGCTTATGGTCTGGGGGCAGTATTGACAGAGGAAATCAAAGGACTTGAGAGGATGGTGGCTTATTACAACAAAAAGTTTATGTTCTCAGGAGAGAAATTAATATTCTGCTCAAAGAACATCTGACAGTGGTTAAATCTATAGAACGTTTTCACTGCCGTTTCTTTGGAAAAGAATATATGGTTTGGACAAATCCTTGTCAGGCTGCAGGGACTCCGAAGGGTGCGTTGCCTCCTGATCGCAGAAAGGAGGAATGTTGGGCTCCCATGGTGAAACAGGCTTGAGCATAGGCTTATCTAGAGAGCAATGCTGGAGGTTCGTTACCAACGCTGCTCTGTCCCAGAGCACGAGGAACAGGTCGCCTGGGGAAACCCTGGGAGTAGCCCAAAGCCCAGTTGTCAAAATGTCTCTCCTAAAAGTCTGAGTTCCATCGGGACAGGGAGTTGGAGCAGTGGGCGAAGACATTGTCTCCTGTTACGGGGTTCCTGCTGTGGGCAGAATTATGGGCTTTTTTTTTTTTAAACAAACATAATTGTATTGAAGAAACACATGGCTCTATCATTCATTATTTTCTCTTAAGTGTGCTGCAATAAATTGAATTTTATTAATTTGTTAGTGTTCAGGGAGGTATGCTGCTACTGAATTCTCCATCTCTACTGTTAGATGAAACACAGAAAATCTGTGCCTTAGTGAAGGGCTGATACAATACCATATGGCTGAAACATATGTGGTTTTATATCTATGTATCTACCTATAAAATATCATCATGGTTTCTTGGGTCTATGCATGTGAACTAAGTAACAGACTGATAATTTGCTTGCTACAATAAACCAAGTGTTATGAAATTTTGAGGGATTTTTGCTATAACAAACAGAGATTCAGCTTTAAAGTTTTTGTATCTAAAGCCGTGCTTTCCTAAATATCTTGTTTTTCTATACCTGAACCATCATGGAGCCGTCATGTTACATTTCTAGTGTCTCATTGACGTGCAGCAGCAGACGG
This sequence comes from Calonectris borealis, assembly GCF_964195595.1. NCBI lineage: Eukaryota > Metazoa > Chordata > Aves > Procellariiformes > Procellariidae > Calonectris > Calonectris borealis. Next base: position 3,612,171 of record NC_134330.1, on the reverse strand, counting down.
TGATGCCAGAGTTACAGAAGCCAAGGCAAATAAGTGCACGGATTTAAACACATTTATGTTACACAGCTATCTCAACTTCTGGACATCATAGGCTGCTGAAAACTCAAAGGACAAAAGCTAGGAATGTGGGTACTTATGAATAATCTGATTTTAACACAGTTGTTGCATTTTAAAGCTATTTGAAGCTTTCCTCAAACAGTAGGAGGGATCAAACGCTGGAAAATCAGTTGTGTAAAGGTTTTTTATCACTTTGTAAAACCTCTATTGAATGAGCTCGCACCTAAATCAGTGGTACTGCTAGTTCCTATGGGTTATCCAGTGATACTGGCCTATATCAGCAGGGGTACATTTCGTGAAACATGAAGGAGGGGTGGTTTTTTCATGTGTGAGCTGTTGATATGTGTTTTATACAGTGTAATTGCCAGGTATATTTTACAAACAGGAGTGGGAAGGAGAGCATCAGAAAACTGGTTCTGAATGTGGGAAGCCCTCCTGCAGAAACAAGCACACTACCATTAAATAGCAGACTCAGTTAGCTGTTATTTGTGCCTGCTATTGGGGCCTCTGAACCAATGACCCCAGATACTTATGTGCTTGGGAGGTGCTTGGATTCTGGAGTACCTCGAGGTCTGAGCACCTAGGCAGAATTCAAAGTAATTTGTGCTTTAAAATTTGACCTGTCGGGGGCTGTAAGAAAGAAGGTTTGAGGTTGCTTGATGTTTCGGATTTGTGTGGCTTGGTCTCCATTCTCATTTCACCTTTATTGTGCTTACTTAGTTATTCAGTGTAACAGGTAGTCCTTAGAGTGCTCTGTCCTCCGGTGGGATCCTCGGGGTGGAACTGTTAGGACCCATGTAAGCCCACGGAGCTCACCCATGTATGTACTACATGGGCTTGGTGCAGGACACTGAGGTGTGCCACGCTGAATGTCAGATTTAGATGATTTCTTCTGGATCCCTTTAAACGTCATTAATCTTTGCAGAGCTGGGACTTTAACAGCTAATGGTCCGTTCCAGCAAAGTGCTGAGCTCCCTCAATTCGAAACATCTTGCAGAATGAGGCCAAAGACTATGAGTTAGGAAGAGGTGTGAGGAGAGCTTTATTAGTATGGCACATATTTAACCCATAGAAAAACCCACAAATTTTACTCATTTTAAGTGTATTTCACACATTTTGACTATTTGAAATAACCACATTTGTAAAAACTTCTTTTAATGAATAGAGCTCTTTATGTACAAAGGCAAACCTTTTTTCCCCTAAGTACAGTACTTTTAAAATATTATTTCTTTTGTAGGTCTGGCTGCTTCCATCGTCTGTTCATTATTGCTTACTGCTACAGAACTCTCAAGAACTGAAAACAGGCAATTTAGATTATACTTTATCTTAAAAGATTTTTGCTGATCCATACCACATATTCATCAGGACTAATAAGACAGATAAGTAAAGGACTTTGTTATTTAATGCCAGTTCCGATAAAGCTATTCTTCAGCGCAAGTGGAGAGACAGTACAGTCTTTGTGTATGAGTGATGGGAAAGAGCTACCTGGTTACAAATTCTGGCCCTGTTGAAGTCAGCAGGGTTCTGCCATTTGCCTTCAACAAAGCAAGGGCATCACCATATGTTTAAGAGAAATATTTCACTGGGACTGTTGTCAGAATGCTGGTAAACGTATCATTTTTTAATTTACCTTCCTTTTCATATTTGAACATTTGTTTACCTAATATGCACTTCAAAGTAATTTGATATAAAAACTTCTCACCAATTTAATTTTATTTCAGGCTGGGTTTAAATTGGTTCATTTTTTATTTCTTGTGTATTTAGAGACCCCCACATTGCAATGTCTGGGCTAAAAACACGGTAGGGGAGTGTTTGCATATTTTGTATTGCTGGGATTTAAACTCAATTAAAGAAAAACAGAAATGAAAACATTTGCATTTATTTATGTAATTTAAAAAAATCATATAAAGTTGGGCCCAAGCTAGCGAGCATAGCCCTTGAATGAACACAAACCTTCACCTTTTTTGCAAGCACACCGTAAATGGAGAGGCATACATGTCATATCTACCATATCAATGTCATTTTAGAGTATGTAAAAAAACACTCTATTTGTCTTAGGAAATATCGAAAACTTTTATAGGGAATTCGGAAAATATTTTTTGGCTAGCATGAAAGTTAAAATCCAGCAGCACAAAGTACAGACATGGGCACAGAGACTGAACAGACGGGCTGCTGTAAAACAACCATTTAATAAGGCATTAAAATGCCATCGACTTGGACACATAAAAAAAAAGCTATGAAAACAAATGCCTTTCAAATAATTAGGATCTTATGCTTGAGACCAGTGTTGATCTCTATGCAGAGATTTTCCTGCTGAAATCAGACCAGTCTAAGTCTGATCGTCTAAGGAAGGAATTAGCAGCGTATAAATCGGCTGCTGCTTGAGATTTTTCTGTTTCTGCCATACATAACCGTTCATATAAGTGATCACTTCAGCCTTTCTATCTCCTCCTTTCTGTTCCCTAAGGTATTTTGGAATACATTTGATTTAGGATGCCAGAATAATTTTTTAATTGAATCTCAGATTTTTATCATGAGCGTGTGAAATGGTTGAATTACTAGATTTTACTCACACTGTATGAGTGAATCTGAGCCAGGCTAACAGATGCAGCCAGAAATAGCAGCAGAACCCATTTCTGTTCTTGAAAATGTAGTGTGACTTTGCTTTTGCTTGAAGTAATGTACTTGTATTGATTTTAAGATTTAACAATAGTTTGTAGAGGTAGCTGGTACGTAAAATATATCAAACTGTTGTATAAATTTATCCTTTAATGTAATTAAAAAATTCTTCAAGAACAATTTTATCAGCTATAACATATACAAATACAAAAATAATTATTATAATTGACGATTCATGTCTGTGTGTTTAAGCCTGGGTCATAACTGTCATGATACTCCCCATTAGCACAGCTCAGAGAAGTTACACTATTCAAAAAGAACATATTTGGAATGATGTGCATCTGTGATAACGTCATTAACATGATAAAACAAAATAATAGGGCTGTTGTCTAAGGGACAAGCATCAGATTCTCAACTTCAAGTTGGAATTTAATAGATTTTATTACAAAAGCAGTGTTAAATGAATATTGTTTTTCTTATATAACAAAATTACTGATTTGATCTCCATTTTACTGAGTACTAATATCAATAATCTTGGAGAAATTAATGTATGTCCCTTCTGTATTTCATCTTGTTTCCTGTTTTGTTATTAGTCAGCAGTTAGCCCCTAAGGCACATATTTTTAAACTTCTAATCCAGCATGCGTCTGACTTTCAGATCTGTTATCTCAAATACTCTTTGATTTTGTGATTTTAACACATAGAACTGGGTCCCATGGTAAGAGCCCTGTGTGTAACTTTCATAACCATCAGAATAGGAGATCTTTCTCTTGATACTGTGATTTCATCTGTTAATCAGTTTTATATGACTTTCTGCTAGCCTGGTTTTTCAAGGTGTGAAAATTTGCACTGCAGAGGTATTTTATGGATTGCAACCGTAATTTCGGCCTAAGATTCTAAATAACTGGTCTGGTTATAAAGCTTTGGGTAGAATTTTTAGGTTCCTGTGAATTGCTGTTAAACCTATGTTGCCATTTGGCTAGAAGTACATCCCAATTAGTAACCCTTCTATCTAGCAGTAGCAGTATGCAAGTGATTTTTTTTTTTCAGTCAGTCGTAAATGATTAGTCCAAAAGAGTAGCATAAAACTTCGAACTAGTCCCCTGCAGGAGTCGGCTGGAGGAAATTAAAGGATCAACAACATAAGGGAAGCACTGAGGTAGGATTGTTCCAGGCTGCAGCCACAGGCTTTCACATGCACTCAGGAAATTGACTTCATCAAAAGCCGAGGATGCAGGCGTGAGGATGAGGAGGATAACCCAGGTGATGATTCTAAATCATGGCTCAGTATCACATCATTTTCCAAGGGAGAGGTTTCCTCCCCACCTCAAAAAAAGCAGGTTTTTCTATATAAAAATTGAATCTTCTCCTTATGAATTCATAAAAGTTCAGCACAAATCTGAGCTATAAATCTACTATAACTTAATAAATAATGAAGACTCAGTTTCCCCAAAATAATATCAGTTGGATGGTTTTTTGCATAAGGAAAAGAAGGACTCCCTATAAGCTCCACTGCTCATTTCAGAGTTACTGCTCTGTGCCCTGTGTGTGGATCTGTGTGTTTGTGTGTGTGCGAGAGCTGTAAAACCAATGACTCAGGAGTGCTTGGGACTTACAGTCAGGCAAGGCATTTTCTTTAATGTCTTAAGTAAATTCATGCTGCAGAAATGTGGATCTTCTGGGCCTGAGATGAAGCTGAAATCTTTCTAGCGGAGCAGGAAAGAATCGCAAGAGGGGAAATGCATAAATCTACATCTGGAGCCAAGTATGCTGGGAAGGCGTAAAGAGATGGGGGAGCAGGAGTGCCAGAGCAGGGCTGAGAGTGAAATTCCAAGGGGAAAAGTGGAAGAAAGAAAGAGGAATGTCCCAGGAATGAAGCTCTTATAATGTTCAAAACTTTCATCAGAAGTAAAACACTGGAAGGCTATAATCCAAATAAGGAAATTAAAACAAAAATTAACAATATTCAGCTATTCAGATGTCAAAAGAAATAGCAGAGTTATTGGTGTTAGAGGTTATTGCCAGGAGGGAAAAGCTCAGCATGTCTTGGGTAATTAAGCTTCATTGGAGAGCATGGATCCCTTCTCCAGGTAAGAAATGCTTTTATAACATGGCATCTTTTGCTATTGTAATTAAACACCATGGGCTATTCTGCATATGAAGTCTTAAACACTTTATTCCTTTATCATGGGATTTTACTGGCCAGGCATGTGTGTTCTTATGGCAAAAAGTACTGACTGCTATAAAAAAAGAAACCCAAACATTTCTTTTTATTACTTGACTTGCTGTATTTTTATATATATTGAGCCAAATTCATCCCTTGTGTCGCTCAGTTGAAACCAATAAGGATAGATTTGGCCCATGTCTATATGAGAAAGGTGGTGACAATTAAAATATATTGTTTAATAATGAGAGCTATGGTAGTGAAGTGTCTTTGTGTCTATGAAATTATACACCACGACACCGTGTTGCCAGTATAGAGTGGGACTCGCAAAACATGTAAGACCAGTTTCTGATGGAAAGGCAAAGGCACTCTAACTTTTATTATTATGATTAAATATCACAAAGGCATTTGAACAAGACTAATTCAGGTAACATCTCCAGAAGCCTTATTTATAGTGTAGTATTTTACCATAGAGCAAGCCATTTTAAAATATTTCTTGAATGTTATTATATGTGGCTATCAAGGACAGTATGACTGGCTGTTATTAGCAGTAAGTAAAAGAACAGTTTTTGTTTCATTTCTATTTTAGTGACTTTCAGTATTATTGCAAAAAGGAATGTACCCTATTAAATGAAATGTGTGGATAGCCATTATTAACACTTTATACTGGTAATTCCCAGTTGTTCCTCTGTGTGAGGCATTGTACCAACACCTGAAAGACATTGTTGATGCCCTGAAGATCTGAAGATCTTGCCTGTTCAGGCAGCAAGGTATCCAAAGCTCATTGCACAGGCAGCCAAGTCATCTGTGCAACACCAGAACAAATGAGTTTTGTTTGGCTTGCTGGCATGGTGGGCCATACACAGCAACTCTTCTTTGCACTGCTGTTGATAAGTTATAGTGACTTTTATAAGCCGAAGCCTTACTGTACTGTCTACTGACTTTTATGCTTCTACTGAAGGTATTTGGGTAATGGCTATTCATAGCCAGTAACCATATCCCTAATTCCAAGCTCTCCGTTTGTGCTGCCAGGAAGCCTGGCTCAGCTTTGCTCTGCGTCGTAATTGTCCCAAGTATTTGGTCGAATACTTTACTGGGCGCTGGGTCCCCTCTTACCAAGAGGGGAGGTGGGAGGGTGAGAGGAATAACGAGAACGATTTCCCTCGGGCCGGGAGGGCTCAGGAAAAGTCTTTTACCCTGGGGGCCCCCTGCTCCTTCCCCTCTGCTCTGACCCTTCGCAGCTGCCGCTGGGCTACCTGTCAGTATGCTTTAGGAACTGGGGGTGGGAAAGGTCAGAGTAATAAGAGGACAGATATTTTGTTGACCCAAGAACTGAACTAGCTCTTGATGGCCCTGCCCAGAAGCATAAGGAAGACAGCGATACCTCGCCTACTTAGCTAACGGACTCCAGCAGAAAAGGTAGCTCTTAAATGAGACTAAAGATATAAAATACTACAGAGGCAATGAGTTGCTCAGTTCCTCTAATGCTACTGGTCTTCTAAGGAGTCTCTGACCCCCCAAAAACGAGGGGGACAAAAACCACAGAACAACAAAAAATCATTTTTGCTGTACTGATTGTTCATTCTGAATCTCTTTTATAGAAATCTGCCCTTTGGCATTGAACTCAGATAATATTTTATTAGAAGAAAACATGATTCACTGAAATGGTGCACTTCAGTATCTATGGAAAGAAAAACTGGGAAGGGCACAAAAGAAGCTAGGCTGTGGAAAACCAATTCAACGAACCATTGCCACACAAAGAATCTCAATCTGCAGTAAGAAACAACAGAAAGGAACAAAATATTTCCAAGGAAACATCTGAGCATAGTGTTGGAGCCAAGTAAGGAATTATTACTGTATTAGCCTGTCAGGAAAGGGTCATGCAGTATATGTGGTAGGAGAATACCCTGTCATTTTGAAATTAATAGGAATTTTTTTATTAGCATCAATGTGATGATCAGGACTGGCCCATATACCTGTAAAATTGAAACTTAACCAAAGAAGTAATGAGACATCCTAGGAGGAAGGGGATGTTTAGTCTGTCTTAAATTGGATAAAAGTTACTTTTCTCCTTTTTTGCTCATTTCTAGAGACCTATTTTTCAAACTGTGAAAAGCATAGCTGTGTTATCCGTAGTTCTTTATATATTATGAGAACAGAAGTAGTTAAAACAAGTAAACTTGTTTTAACAAGAGGGGGACAACCTCCTGTTTAGGAGAACAGCCTAAACCTCTCTCCGTAATGCTGAAGTTGTTGACTCCACACTAAGTGATATCTCAGGGTATACAATCCATAGTCTCATCCAATATTGCCAAGCTTTGCAATATGCGAGTGTGGTAAACTAGGGTCCTATCGCAATTATAGCGCACTGTGAACCTCACCTTATGCGCTGCGTGTAACTGCACTCGGGTCGCTTGCATATGAGCACAAGTGCGTGCATTCACCAGTGACGGGTCTCCAGGCACCTCGTTTGCCTGTTGCCAGTTGCTTTTGCTCTTTGGCAAGAAGAAGAGTTTTATATTTATTTATTTCCTTTCTCTCCTCTTCTTAGTTTTCCAGTTCACGTTTTCCTTGTATGTAGTTCCTGGCTACTGACTTCCTGCTTCCCTTTCTTTTGCTGTTTGTAGGATGAAAATTGATTTTCAGACAATCTAATTAACTACTACTCAGAGGTGAGTGAATATTATTTTCATGTTATGCATGAGAGAAGCAAAGCAAAAATTAAGTTGTTCACTAATGGCTGTAGACTGAATCATTGCTGAGTATATTAGCATTTGTAAATCCTGAATTTCACTGGAGTTCTTAGTCTGCAGTTGAAGTGGTTTTCTCCTTTGAAACCACAGGTAAGAGGAATACAAGTAAGTACGGATTTTTAGCTTCACATGTGCTGATTAGCATTAGTAGCTGGTATAAACGAGGACTTAGTAGTGGCTTCTTTGCATCTATAACTCAGCTTAGCATTTTTTCGGAGGAGAGTGAGCTGTGTCTGCACTAGACATTAAAACATGCGGTGAGCTAGCGGCATCACATGTGGTCACACTGTGAACATGCTATTATGCTTTAGTGGGACATGCCCTAGCATGGGATGTGCAGGATCAGTCCTCGATTCCCCTGGGTTCTCGGAGCTTCAGGGTATTTCTGTTTCTAGGTTCTTGAGTTGATGTCTCTGCTGCTCCCAAGTTTCTGTATCACACTGGGGAGGATGGTCAGCGGATCCATCGAGACATCAGTATTCCAACACTCACTTGCCTCGCTCTAAATATCCTGTATATGTTGAAGTACGAGATTTGCCCTCTTGCTCTTTCAAGCGCACCCCTCCAGCCTACTTGCATTGACACCTTCAAGTCTTGAAATGCCTGGGCAATGTTTATACAAAGAGTTAAAACCCCTTTCTCCTTACATGTTACTGATGAAGAAACGTAGAAAAACTGCAGGTCATCCAAACATTTATGTAAGAGGCATGTGCTCAGTTCTAATACTGAGTGTAAATCTAGTCCTTCTCTGTGACACTGGACAGAAATCCCAGTGGAAGTTTTTCCTGCCTCTAACCTGTCTACTTGCCTTTATAATGATAAATGGTGGGAGGGAAAAGGTGAGGGAGGGGGGAAAACTATCTAAGCTTTGAACTGGTTGTGTCTTAAGAAGGATGGGAAGGAAGAATGCAGATTCATTTAAAACAGGATTTTTACATGGCTAAAATCTTTGGTATGTTTCTCCTCTTGGTTGCCTTTGGTGTTCTCATAAGTAAGTCTTAGACCAAATCCTTACCCCGAGATGTCTAATCAGGTAAGACATTGTGGCTACTTTTATTTTTTACTTTAAATTGAATTGATTACCTATTCCTACTTCCATTTTTGTCCTGCACGTAGTTGCTCAGTAGCCGTCACCTTTGCTTTGCTTTCAGTCTAGGTATCCATTGCATGCTGACTGTTTCATATTACTTCTGATGCACAAAGCAAGTTCATCACCTTTCCAGGATGTCTCATGATTGATTCCTCATGTCCAGGGCAATCTGCTCTAAAGTTTCAGGCTAAAATGAGTGCTTGGGTTTAGTGGGGATAATTAGCGGTTTGAGTCTTATTCTTCTTATGTTTTGAGCTATCCATTTGTGTATTAAATTCACAACTGATATTAAATCAAAAATTTAATTCAAAATTTTATTCTTCTCTCAGTAGCTGCTCAGATGCACTGGGTATGAGTAAACCATAATTTGCAGAGTGTGGCTGTGTCATCCATCAAACTCAGATGCACTCTGCCTCATACCTAAACTGTACACTGCACAGCCAAGGCTGAAAGCTGGGCTTGTTGAAAAGATTGGAAGGCTGGTCTTGCTATACTGAAGTCTATAAAATTTTCCTATTGACTTCAACAGAAAGAGGACTGAGCCTTATGATTTTGGCACACAAATATGAAAATATTCTTTTTCATCTCTGCTGAATGCTGAACTGCAGCACGCATTGTTGCCTGCCTTACATAAGATAGAGGCTGTTAAGGAGAAATAGTAGTTTTGCACATATTGTTCTCTGCACATGTTGTTCTCTAGTAAATACTTGTTAAAGGATGCATCCATTCCTGCTGGCAGTGTCTAAGGCTTAGTACAGAAATTTGGCCCAATTTCCTGCTATCAGTGTAAACCTCCCAACTAGAAGCTACATTTGTCAAATTTTGTCTTTCAGAATTGTTAAAATCATTGGTGTCCGAGTAGACGGTGCCGACATTCCACACAATTCTTTTTTAAAAAAAAAAACTTCTTCCAGTTTGTGAATACAACCCCAGTGAAAATATTCATCAAAACTGTAACAATGTATGGCTGAAAGACAAAAATTAGTATTTGCTGAAAACTAAGAAAAATGGCAACAAAAAAACCTAGATGAAAGATGTTAGCATTTGCAGAATACTCATTCAAACCTCTTACCCATCAGTATTTTTCTGTGGAACAAGAACCTTTTGACCTGTTGTAGCTATTCCTCCTGTTTTCATTCCAGTGGGTTTTGCTGTTCTTTTATTAAACAAGTTTCTAATTAACAGAAATCAAAATTATCCTGATTTTAATTGAACTAGCGTTATCAGCACTTTGCGCTAATTAATATACTTTTAAATTTCCTTCTCTCAGGACCCGGTTCCAAAAGTGGACTCAGGCTCAGGAGTGCAATTTTCAGCCCGGAGGAGCCTTGCTGCACACCCTGCGTAAATCCACCAGGACGTTTGAAAAGTCAGTCTCAAAAGTAGTCAGACAGGTACGTTTGCTGGTCGTGACCGCAATAACGGTCTTTCTGACAGAAGGCAGGTATGCGGGCTTGCTTGGCGGCCGTAACCACCCAGCACCATGGCACAAAGCTCCAAGGGTATTACCTTCCCTTACCGTTACCCAAGGAGTTTCTCAACAGGGTTGAGCAGCCCATGCCAAGTTTAATTTTAAACTTCACTTGGGTTTAAATACAACACAGGCTGGTCTATACTGCACCGCGCTGGTGCAAGGAGGGGCTGTGAATCCTAGCGTGAAGCTGCCATCTAAACGCCAACGCCTACAGTGACTGTTTTATAGGCAGAGCCCAAGGGGCGGTTTTTCCCGTGACAGCGTTTTCACATTGAAATACAGTTCATGTTGGACAAGGCTTTTTGCTTTTATTGTACCATTCCCAGTATTTTCTTCTCTTTCGTTTTTAATATTGATCCTGTACTTTGTGGAAAGGAAATAATTTCAAAACCTTATACTCTCCACCAGCAAGTCACGGACTCATGATTTCTCTTCCAGCCTACTATCACAGCAATAAAAACCCCCAAATCATATAGAATTTAGGCTGCCTCTTGCCGCAGTAAAGTGCATGGCACCTCCTTGGAGCAGGTCCTTAAATTAAAATATTGTAAATTTTTTGGTGTTCAAACACTACTGCAGAAACATGAGTGGCCAAAGAGAGAGGAGGTTTTTTTTCCTCCTGCTGGAATTTTTCAGTATAACCATCCTTATGGGAGTTCTCATCTTCAAAAGAAACATTCTTTCTATACAAGCTGCAAAAAGAATTATTTAATGACATCATAAATTAATACAGAGAGGCACAAATTTTCCAAAATGTGGAGAGAGAGAAAAAAAAAATTAGTGTTTGCCAAAAACACCCCAGCTCTTCCAGACTTAGGCCTCTCTTGAGCCTGTGAGCTGCCAATGATACCAAATTGAATGGTGGGGCTTTTGGCATGACTTAAGTTTAGCTTGTTTAAATTTTGGCAAATATTCCTATTACTCACATACTCAGCAAACTGATACAAATATTTGTTCTATTTAGAGTGAAGCCCAAACTCACTGCTGGCGTAAGTGCTGTTGGACTTGGTGGAACTACGCTTGCTTGCGCCAATATTAAATTTGGACATCTACCTTAAAGAAAAACAGAATAAAAAAATCCCCCAGCCTTTTAGGTACAGATTAGAATACATCAATGGAAAACAGACCTCGTGTGTATCCAAGTTTTTCTCGCTCGCTAATTTTTGCCTTAATCTGATTTGAAATGGACCTAGTTTTTCTGCACTCGGTTTGCCGTTCCCTGTTACGATGCAACAAGCCATCTAACCAGAGCTAGAGCTGAAAAAGCCTCCACACACGTGAAGTTCTCTACATTCTTGAGGAGTAAAAGCTGTTTAAACTGTAGTAAATCAAGCCCTGACGCAGTAAGCATACTTGATCTATTTTAATGCTGTGCAGGTTGTTGGGATTTTTTTTTAATGATGTCTGCAGTTTAGTGTTTCTGATTTGAAAAACAAGTAAGACCATTAACTTCCTGCCTCCAAAATGGGCAGGTCCCAAATCCTCAAGGATACTTCGATGTTGCTGTGCTCTCTCTTTCTGAATGCCCACAGCTGGGCAGCACGCTGCCAGGCAGGCATCACCGGGAACGACGCTGCGCAGCCGGGGGCTTGACGGGGAGTCGCACACTCAGCAACTGCCAAACCTACCCAGATGTGAAATGCGGAAGAAATGAAGCGGAACCTGGGTGCCTCATCTGGCCAGCCCAGCGCCGCCCGCCTTGCCCATGAGCTCGCTCTTGGGATCGGATACATAAACCAGGTTAGAAATTTTGCAATGAAAAAAACACCCCCAAACCAAAAAAGAACAGCACATTTCCTTTCCATAAATTAACACAACCAGAACGTGCTTCGGGGATGTGCTAGCTAAGGATCTGTGCGCAGGTCGAATGTGGTTTGTCAGCTGACCGCTATTTAATGCTATCTAAATGCTTTCATCAATCTCACGTAGAAGGGGGATCCCGCTAACTTAACTTTAGCCATTTAGAAATGGGAAATCTAAGTGGCTGAGCTAGATTCCTCTCTGAGTGGAAAAAGATCATCACTAGAGAATGATTCATCCCAGTTTAATCTAAACGTCTGATCTCTCCATTGACTATAAAAGGAGCCCAGATGACCAGATTAGCATTTATCCAAATTTTGCACTTTTGTATGCTAACTCAGCCTTTTACAATCAGGTCCTGTACTCGCAAATATCATGTTCTATTTTTATAACTAAAAGCTTGTTATTTGCCACAGCGTTTCACAGGGCACTTGCTCAGCTCCAGTGGCTGGCTTGAGGCTGAGCCTCGGCTGTGCCCTTTACAAAGGCTGACAGCAGTGCCTGCTGTGTGCTCACAAATTAAAACTTGGATTAATTATGTGTTCAAGTCTCCTCTACATCCCCTGCATTAACTGAAAGCTGCTGGAACAATTCTTATAGGAGTTACTTCTAAAACTGCCTTAAATCAATAAATACTGCATTGATGAGCAGGAGGTGTATGAAAAATGGTTAAAAATAGAAGCAATGATTATTCATTAAAAATGACATTGTTATTCTGTTAATCATATTTGTAAAACAGGCAAAAGATCCAGTCTAGCTTGTCATTTGGACTCTGGGCTGCTGACCCCATTAATTTTTAGGTTATAGTGGCAGCATTTGTCTCGTTTCGTGTTGATTCAGTGTCACTATGAGAAATGAACGGAGCATTTCAAATAATGGTTAGTGACACCCTCAGACCTCTCCCCCCGCCTCCAACCTTTAATTTTTCACTATTGTTGTTGTAACTGATCTGCACATAAGTACAGGAACATCATTTTGGTGCTCTTGTTATCAGGCCAGTGGCAGCTTTTAACTTAGCCTAGTAGTGCTTGGTGTGTTCAGATCAATTCACGTGTCCATTGAAAAAAAGAAACACGAGGTATCACAAACAAACCAAAACCCCCTAGTCTTGCAGTGGGCAGTTAAAGTTTGATGGTGTAGCTGTGAGATGGTAAAAAAAGGGTCAAGTGTACACCTTGGGAAAGTGTGAGATTGGTATAATTGGACAGTAGGAGACAGAAGAGAGACGAGGCAACCCGTAATTCACCACGGAACACTTTTATACTAATTATTGAAATGCACCCAGAGACAGCTTATAGCAGTAAAATGACTTTATGTTCTGATATGTAAAATAAAATGTCCATGCTATGTAACAAACATTTAAAAATTCCATACCACCTGTATCTAATGTGGTTTCTAATAAAGATTTATCTGTAGTATATATGTTTTTTATCTAACCAATTCTTAGTTTTTACATCAAAGGTGTGTAATAAAAAAATCTTAAATAGATGTCTTTCCAAAAAAAACCCTTGCAACATTCATTTTTATTAAGTATTTCATTCGTAAAAAGCAAAGCTGAATTGGACACGTGGCCTGCATTTGTGATATATATATATTTTTTTATATATATATATAAAATATATATGTATATAAATAGCTATTCAGCATGCAAAAATTGTAGTGATTTCCGAAATCTGATTACAAAATCCACACTGGTCACACACATAGTCTGCTGAACGGGTGTATGAGATTGTCCTGGTTGAAACGTGACCTCCACGTTAGTGGCCTCGGGGTTGTCTCACTGCAAGCAGTCGCCCTCATCCATCAGCCTCTCATGGATTCATCAAAACGCAGAAGTACCTCCCGACTTCCAAATTTGTATTTCAGCTTTTTGCCTTTGGCCGTTTGGGAAGCAGTGGGGGGGGAAAACCCCGCCGTGCATGACTAGAGCTTAAATATTGCGCTCTTTAGTGGAACCAAACTCCCAGCATCGCCTCTGTGTTGCCGTCCCTTGGGACAGCATCGCCTGGCAGCTCAGCAGGATGGACACACTGCAGACCGGCGGAGGACGCATCCCTGCTCAGGAGCTTTTTGGGTGAAGGCAGTGTGGGGGGTTCGTTCCAGAAAGAGCGCAGCTTGCTTTCCCACACGAGGCAGTTTCGCCCCGTGGCCGTCGGCCGAGTGATCCCTCCTTACCTCGTAGGGACACTCTGGGAGGCAAAGCCAGCGCTGGAGGAGTCAGTTCAAGATACTTCCACAGTAAACAATAGTAGCTATGTATACACTGGTTACAGATTTTTACCTGTTCTACAAATATTTGTACACTGTAAAGCCTGACAGGCAATGGGAACTCATCCCACCCCACCGCACAATTAAGAAAATATTCCTCTATGCCTCCTTTACGCTGAAAACAATTCTTTCTGAGTTAGCTGCAAAAGAAAAAAACATAGCACAAAAGGCGTGTTTCAGCTGAATACGAAAGAAATCAAGGACCAGCAAATACAGAAATCGTTTCTGGAAAGTATTAGCGACTTTTAAGCTTAAACTTCATAAATATATTGCAATAAGCAAGTGTGATTCTATCAACGGATGGGCGTCTGAAGACACTGGGTCTGTCCTAACGCTGCAATTAATTTGCTGTTTGGCCTCGGGCATAACGCTTCACTTCTTAGTTTCCCACAGCCACGAACGATGGTGGTGTGGGGGGAAGAGGAGACATTTGTGCATCGGTGCCTTCTCCTCTCCGCGCCGTGGCACGAACCCTGCGCTGCGCCGGGGAGGTACCGGAGCGGCACCGCAGCTCCCTGACCCCACTGCTGAGCCTCCCCGCCGGCCCCTGCGCTCCTACGGCTCCGTCACTTCCAGAGGAAGAAGGAATTTCTACAGCTAAAAAGAGCTAAAGAAGTGCTGCTACAGCAGTCCTTGAACTACACAACCGAACAGATCGCTTTTTCCTTTGAGTTTTGGGATGCTGTGACTTCACGAACCAAGTACCATAAAAGTGAAGCTCCTATTTTTCCCAAATAGCCAAAATTTGCTCATGGATGTTTAATATTACAAGCAAAAGAAAATGACTAGCTACTTCACTTGTTAGTCATGAAGATGGTTCCTACTGGACCAGTAATGAAGACGCGAGAATTAATTTATTCGGGAGTCAGTAAGAGACTGATGAATCCAGCCCACCAAGACAGGAGATGTAATTCTCTGCGCGTCTGAAGACACAAGCTCTTCACCCACACAAATCCCTCTGGAAATGCACGTTTGTCTCACCGAAGTGCAAGTTACCCACAGGTATCAACACTGATCGAACACTGTCCTGGAGCAGTAACGTTGGCTGTGGCATCGCTTGGCCCTCAGAGTCACCCGTCAGTCCAGTTCTCCACAGTCCCCATCCCTGAATGATACTGCAGCGACGACTCCCTCGACAAGGAAAAGCTCTGCGAGTACAGGAACTCGTTCGCTGCGTTTAGGTGCGGAGAGGGGGGTTTTCTCTCGCACACAGACGGGTGCACCCTTTCCCTCGGGAAAGATGAAGAAGGAACGCGCTCCCGAACCTGAGACTGGGACAGCTGGTTGTAGACACTGAAGTGGCTGTTACCTGGTGGCTGCGAGCCTTGACCCGTGATGGACGGGAGCCGCGGCATCATGGTGGTGGCAGTAAAATGAGCAGGGAAAGGCTGGTAAGGGACAGTTTCCATTGTCTGAACACTGTAGCTGGTGTAAGGTGCGACAGAAGTCCACATATTGCAGCTCAAGGGGGGAGGTGGAGGCGGCAAGTCGTCAACCGTTGAGACACCAGCGATTTCGGCCCCAGAACTAGAGTACATGCACGCTTCCCTCGGGGTCACCTCGCTGCAATAGGAAGGGCTTAACATCTGCTGATCATACGGAGGCGGGGAACGGAAATAGTGATCGTCTCCCACAGAAGAGGAGGCTTCCAGGTAGGAGCGTTTGCAGGGCAGGTCCAGGTGCCGAGCACTTTCTGCAAAGAAACAAAATTCACGTTCAGGAGCGGCTCCCAGAGCGACGGCGTTTAACAGCAATCTGCTAAGAGCCTGGGGTGGTTTGATGGAGTCCCCTTAGAAGCCGAGCATGCAATCTGTGATTATTTTGCTAAGCAACTGGGACTCTTTTTCAGATAAATCCAGTTAAACCATTTTCGTTTGGAAAGACAATGTACAACATCAAAAAGACATTGTGTTGCAAATGTCAGGCTAATCCCCTCGGCCTCAAAGCATTCTGGTGACATTTATCAGGTTAAGTGAGTGACTTGGGCTACTACTCTCGCATCAGAGATTACTTCACGTTCATCCAGATAACAGAGGTCCCTGACGCTCTTGCAGTGTTACTCCTGACAAACTCAAGAAGTCTCTTAAAGGGTCTTATCGCAGCCTGCCTTCCTGTCACTACAAAAATGACTATACATTTCCCAGATATTCATGTCAAAAGCTGCAGAAATATTTCCAGATAAAGGAGCCCTTTCCCAGTCATCGGTCCTTCCCTCAGCTTTGCGCTGAGAACCTGGAGCCCCTCTCCTACACATTACGATGGCTGTGGCCGTGTTTACCAGCAGCTTTCTGTTAGTTGTTAGGAATATTCTCTGGATGAATTAGTGAATTCATCTGCAGATTAAACATCTGCTAAAATTACACATTTGCCTTGCAGTCCTCTTTACTGGTGCTGTTAGATTCTACATTTGCCCATGATCAGAGGATTCTCACAGCTTAAATAAATTAGCGGCCAATGAGACATGCAAATAGGACTTCTTTCTGTGCACAATTTTTCCGTTCAACTTAAAATGTGCCATGATCTCATCTGATGCTGGACTAAAAGGAAGAGAATGTAGTTACAGCTCACTTAAGCTTGAGAACTAGTGGAGAAGAAGAAAGGGATGCTTACACACAGCTACCACAACCCCACTAATCTGCAGACATCGAGAGAATTGCTAATGGCTTCATCCTGGAGAAGTGCTGAATGTGTATAATGTCATTAATGCCAATGGCAGTGGCAGAACATCTCAGGATAGGTAAGGCCTCCTCCAAACAATTAGTAATTCAGCTGATTCTAACAATGGATAATTTTCCAGCATAGCTTCATGCCATTTGAATTATGCATTCTGATTATTTTTTTCAGCTCTTATTCAGAGTCTGAATTTGCCTTCTATGGGACAAAACCATAATAACTGCCCCAAAACCCAGCTCTTGGGCCCTGACCCTCCAAAACACTTTGATGACATCAGTATCTTTGAAGATCAAGGCCTAAGAGACCGATCCAAAACGAACTGGAATTAGTGATAAGTCTTTTGGTGCTCATGCTCTTAGGTTTATTTGCTGTAGTATTTTTCTAGCTGTAAACTCAAGTTACCTCTTCTTTTTAGGCAATGATAGAAGAGCCCTGAATCTCTCTGTGCTGTGAAGGTGTTGAGTGGAAGATCTTGAGTATCTGAAGCTGCGAATTGCATGTGAGCACCGTTCTCATACTGATAATGTTGAAGGGTCTGGTGATTCCCATGAAGTGGGTTAACGTCTGGCTTTGTTGAAAGCTGGCCATGACTGGACACCAACCTCTGCCTCATGATGCTTTTGGAAATCACTGGATATTCTTTGCTAAAAGAGGTGAGAAAAATGATTACCAGTTAGACAGCAAACAGCATTAACAGAAAGATGAAGTATTATTTTGGCTTCCCTAGAGCATCTCCATCCAATGACGTCAACACCCTTTGCCAGATACGATGAACTCATCACACTCTGCTGGGTGCGGGCAAGTACTGCGACAACACACAGAGTGTGTCCCTGAATTACAGGAAGGGCTTTTCAGGGGTAGAAATGGCATTAAAAGCCCTAATGCCCTCACGCAGAAGAAAATGTGATGCCCCCATGGTGTAGGCACCTTTTAACTTCTTCTTCTCCAAAGAGAACTTCTTCTTCTGCACATTAGCAGCAGAACGAGGACTAAAGCCCAGCTGTACGGCTGTATTTCTGCACAGGACACGGGTCTGAAGGGCGCGCCGGCTGGCTGCGTGTCGCACACCGCCTGCCCATAGACACTGCCTGGGTTCAGCGCACCCACGCGTGCACACGCGTGCAGACTGCAGCAGCTCCCCGACGAGCCGGGCAGGAGGCCGCCCCGCTGAGCACCTCCTCGCCGCCGTCCCTCCTCGCGCCGCTCGGCCGTACCTTTGCAGTCGTGCCACACGCAGGTCGCTGTCGTCGCTCCCCCTGAAGCCCTTGGCAAAGGGGTTGTTTTCAATTTTCAGCTGGGTTATCTTTAAAAGAATGAAACCAAGCATAAAGCGTTTGAAAATAGATCAGACCAATAGGTGCAGCAGCAGTCTGAGGCTGCAGGTCTCTAGGTGCCCTGTCCTATGCGACACCCCGCGAAAGGCAGAGTCCGGAGAGCTTCAGCCATCTAAAGACGTGGTGGCAGAGACGGCGTTTCTGCATTCAGCACTGAGAGAGAAACTGAGCTGTGAAGTTCGGGGCTAGATCTTGCAGAAGCAGCTTTTAAAGCTGGCAAAATTGCTGATTATGAATGAGGACAGGAATGCAAATTTCCTTAAATTGGCTTAGACTAGACTTAATTTTGATGGAGCTCAGCTTTTGTAAGGGAACTGTGAAAGCTCTGCCATTTCATGAAAATTCTGTTAAAAAATTATCTGTGAAAATTCCTTCAGAAATATTCACTAGTTCGTCTGTCTTATAGCCCCAGTAAATATAGTTTTCCCTTGCCAATCCTGCCACCCAATCCCTTCCCACCCAAACCAAAGCCATGCAACGGTCAGGAATGCCGGGAAGAGGTACTTGGTTGTCCAGTGAAAAATGAAAATAAACCACCTCTTTAACACAGGATTTTGTAAAGACAAAGGGGTAGCGAACAAGATCATCTCAGAGGGTTTCAGGAGCTGGAAAATGCCAGAACAGCACCAGAACATCTGTAGGGACACAGGAGCTCCTAAAAATATCCCTTGTCCTTCTCCGAAAGAGATGTACGTGTGTATGCGCACAACCATACGCCTGAGGCTCTTTGACAGTAAGGTTACAGACAGGTCTGACACGTATCACGGACAGAACTGGTCGGAAACAGGTTTTATTAAAGTCCTTCCCTACTAAGGGACACCGGTGGGTAGGATCATCGCCTTGGGCATCTGCTTGTCACTGAAAAGACCTTTTCCAGGAGGAGGAGAGGTGACAGCGTGGCAGGACACTGGTGGGGAGGTGAGGACACGTATCTCCCTGCAGACCCACTGCCCTCGGGTCCCCTCTCTGTCCGAGGCAGCCCAGCCCCGCTCCCCCCCGCTAGCCGGCCGCAGGCTTGCACCAGCCTGCATCCGATTTTAGTGGTGAGGATAACGAGCAAGTCCTGCGTTCGGCTGATTTTGCAAGAGCGTTGCTATAACAAACAGCTACACTTTTAGCAATGTTGAAAAATATCCCTTACCAAAAAACTCCTGAGAAAACAGCTGGCCAGCATCCGTGATGGAGAAGGAAGGTGGTGACATGTGAATTTAACCAGCCTCGAGGGCTCGAGCTTTCCCTCTCTGCTCCCGCAGCCCACAGTGGCTCCAGGGTAGCTCCTGATCAGCTGATGAACCACGAGAAGCGTAGGGCCCTTCCTAACCCACAGCCTGACATCAGGTTTGTACATCTTAATTTTGTTATTTAGTGACTGTGGTTTTCCTCTGACATGAGCAGAATCAGGGCTTCAGTCCCTCCTTGTCACCTTCCCCTGGCTTCACCCCACGCACAGGGAGTTTTGGGTGAACACCTACACCTCTCTCGCTGATCTGTACTCGGGGGCAGCCTCTACCATCAGCCTTCCCTCTCCGGGAGCCCACAGCCAGCTCTGTAACCAAGACTCTCATTTTTTATTTAAAAAGATGGTTATTTGCAAGGACACTTCTTGCTAGCAGGATATTTCTGAGCTAAAAATAGTTCAGTGGTTTGTTTTTTCTAAAAGATACCCAGACCAGGTTTTTAAGCGTTAATGCCTAAGAGAATAAGTAAAACCGTCTGGATATTTCTCTGAGGTTGTGATTTTCTCGAGACCACAGTGAGGTTGTGGCAAGACCTTCTGCCTCCCGCTCCTCTGCCGCAGACCGCCGTGCTCCCCGCGCCGGGCGGGATCCTCGCGGGATCTTCACGAAGAACTAGGGCTCGTCTGGGGCATTTTCCCTAAACCTGCCAGGTCCCCTCTGTGCTGCCGCCCAGCCACCAGCCTCCCCCAGCAGTGGCTGGATGGCAATGGCGGTGGAAGTATTAAGTTTACGGAGCACTTTGGGAACCTTAGGGATGAAAGGCACTATTGACACGTGAGACGTTTTAAGTAGGTATTAAATAAGGTCTTTCGAGCCTTTTTGGTTAACCATGTTTGGGCAACTGGTCGTTTTACACCAACAGCTACAACTTTTCAAACAGGATTCACTTCAGTGTCCAAATAGGGACTTCTTTTTTTTCCCCCCATCTTACCATAACACACACATCCATGTTTCTGCTCTGAGTCTTTTAACTGGCTCACTAATTGCAAAATCTTGCAAGTTCTCTATGCTTCAAGCATCAAAGGGCATACAGGCATTGGGAGGAAAAGGTCTGCTCGGATTATTGGGGAGAAAGAATTTCACATATGTTCCTGTTCCTGTCGCATTTTCCTATGAATGTGTAGAAAAGGAGCCGATACAGAAACAAGTGGCAGATTTCACATTCGGGGTGACAGGAGGGCTCCGGCGGTGCTGCTTCACTCTGCGCCTTTATTTATGAATCCTGATATACCTTCAGAACTCCAATTAATCCTCTCACAACCCTGCAGTCGGACTTCACCGTTAGGGAAACTGCAGGGGAGCAGGAGCTTGTGCAAAGGCAGGCAAAGCGGCAGCAGGATTGAAAACGGAGCCTTGCCATCCCCTGCCTGGCACCCGCTCCTCTCCCGGCCCTGTCACGGGGAGGTGACAATTAACTGTCACATTGCTGTCCATCCTGCTAGCAACCTGGGTTGGTAAAATCCTCAGCAGAACGTTACCCACTGCCGCCACTACCAACACGCTGAAAAAAGAAGAGAAGCCAAACCCACAGTACCCGGCTCTCTGTGACACATACCGAAAGCGCAGAACCGAACCCTTTGTACTTTATATTCCCCCCAAAACAAACCCAAACCCCCAAGCCCCCTCCTGCCTTCATGTGCTAGCCACAGAGCAGGCTCTTAGCTGCGTTTTTATGGTTACATTCCTCGTACGTCTCGCTAAATACACATACTATAATTACTTTTCACTGTAGATTTATGAGCAAGCTTTACCCGTCATTATTAGATTTGCTTGCTGTTTTGAATGACATCCTAGCGTTTATGAGCACGCCGATTCATTAGTGTCTGGACTCGCAGGGTTTGCCAAGACATCGTTACCCAACGATGGTCATGCTGCTCCTTAGCTGCATCCTCTGGCTCGTCACTCTTGCTTAATGCTTGCAGGGCTGGGATGGAAACTTGTCCTTTAGAGCAGGCATTTCCTGCTGCACAATAGCAGCATAAGAGGCTCTCCCCCTCCCTCCGAGCAAACCGATCCTGCTCATCAAAGCACAGCACCGCTGCTGCAATTCGGAAGCTCATTTCGCAGCCGTCGGCAGCAGAGGGCTGCGAGTTGCAAAAGCCCGCAAACAGAAATTAAGCACCCTTAGCCAGAAAAGGAGCCTACCTTGTGATTCTGGTAGGAGGTCACCGATATAAAGGACGTCTCTGGAAAAACGTGGGTGCAGAAGGCTGTGTTCTTTGACCCGAAAGCGTTGTTCTCATCTGCCTTCACAATATGCAGTCGTGGTTGGTATTTATGCATTGAATTAAGAATGATCTGAAAAACAATTGATGCTAAAGTGAGAAATCCAATTTAAAAAAAAAAAAAAAAAAGACAAGCCATAGCTATTTGACAGACTTTACTAACAGGACACGAAAGTCCACTAGTGCTCAGCTTTAGCTTTGCTTTCAAATTAGAGGGGAAAATTACATTATATAAACGCAGTTGAACCAAGACAGAAAAGGTATCTGCTCTCTGGCAAGCAGAACTGAACTTAAAGCTTTCCTGGTAAACCCTCATTTTCTTATTGCTATTGGATAGAGTCAGTCTGGGTGGAAAAAAAGTCATAAATTTTTTTCCCAGCTCATGCTGAAGCTGTACAATATATATAATTCACCAGCAGACTGGTCCATAAAGGCTCCTAATAAATACTTTACTGAGCTGAAAAATACACAGTTTAGCAGAGGCAAAAATAATCACAGAAACCACGGGGGGGGGGGGGGGGGAAGCCAGCTATTTTTCTTTTATCTGCTGGTAAAGGAAAACTACAAAAGAGGAGATTTTTTTTTCCTCCTGTTTGTGGAGCGGCCCCGCGCGGGTGGCTGGCTCACGGGCACCTCTCGCAGCCAGCCCGCGGCTTCTGCCCTCTTCCCGAGCCTCCGCCAGCGAGAGCCCGGAGCCGGCCAAGCGCGTTTTTACGGCGGGGGCTGGGGGCGGCGAGTGAGCGCTGAGGTGCGGCGGGGGGAGCACGGCCCGGCTCCGCCAGCGCAGGGCTCCTCCGAGGGAGCTGCCCCAGCCCCGTCCCAGCCTGGCCCCGCAGCATTGTTCTTCCACAAAGAAGGGATGTGCCCAGACGCTACAGAAGAAAATGGTTTTAAGAAACAGAATTTCTTTTAAGAAATGGAATGGTTTTAAGAAAAGCCTTTATTCCTTTTACTGGGCAAAGAAGAAATACTGCTTTCTGCTTGTTTTCTTGGCACAACCCTTTTCAAGTTCTTCTTCCCTCTCCCAGATTGGCTAATTGAGTCTGTCCTCCCCGAGCCCGGCTGGTCCTAGAGGCGAGGGGATCTCCAGCCCTGTCCCTGCTGGGGTGCCCAAAGCAGCTGGCAAGGCCCCGTCCACCCCCGAGGGAGACACAGGCAAAGGGCCGAGTAGGGAAGACCGCAATGGGTGGTGTCTTCAACTGGTGGTAGATAAATGGGTAGACGGGTGGGTGGGTGGGTGGGTGGGTGGATGGGTGGGATGGATGGGATGCATGGATGGGTGGATGGGTGGGTGGGTGGACAGACGGACAGATGTACACAACGCAGCAGAGCAGCATCAGTTTACACTAATTGTGGATTTAGCCAATTTAAAATGAGAATTATCAAGAAATAGAAGACATTTGCTCCATGATCAGCGTTTGTGCTCAGGAACCCTTTCTATTTCGTGCCCGGCCGTGCTGAGGAGAGCTCGCAGCGGCGCGGCTGCTCTGTGCGCTCCAGCTGGGACGGGAGGTAGCGCAGGGAGCTTGTGCTCTTTAAACCCCTTCGCCTGGCTGCACGTAACTCTGCCCACAGTAGCTGGCTGCATTATATACCACTTAAATGCAATTTTTATTGTTGACATTTTCCAGACAACCCTCCCTGCTCCCCAAGAGAGAGAATGAGGAATTTTTGGCATTTTATCAGCTTTGCATCAAGTCTCTTTTAACCACTTTGCGGCTGTTGATGTGCAGGGTGTAGATCTGAGAGGGTCGGCTCAGGTTTGGGTTTGGAGCCTTTTCTCTGCTTTCATGTATCAGCCACTCGTAAAACAAAGCCAAGATGAATAACGCCAGAGGGCCGAGACTTTCATAAGAAGGGGCATTTTGATTTCCAATAATTAAGAGCTGAGCCAAGCTGATAAATAATGGTTGTCTGGAGCAGAAGCTGGGGTGTGCTAAGCTCTCCTCACTGCCTGTCCCTGCCTGCCCAGGTCTAGCAAGGACGGGTGACTTGTCCCCAGAGTCAGAGCAAGTCCACAGCAGGATGAAGAAAGCAATCTTAAACTGAGATTTCCAAAGGGAAAATCAGGAGCCCAAGTTTTGATATGCTTTGGATGAATAGTCTGTACTCCCTCTCCAAAGTAGTATCCGCCGGGCTGTAATGACCCCCTTAAAAATCTTTTTCTATTTTTTTTATAACCTCTTTAAACCCAAGGCGTCCAAACAATTTCCAAAATGAACACATTACTTTTTGGAGCCTGACAGACACATTCAGGAAAGGATTTTTGACAGATGCTCAAGGTTACAGTTATGGCTGCAAATCTGCCTGGAGGTTCACTGTGAACTCCTTGATATCTGCGGGATGTTTCTGGGGGGGAAGAATCCCCTAAATGGCTCAATTTAGCCCACTGCATTTACAAGGTTGGGCATTTCTGTCCCTTGCACCGAAGAGAATATTTGCCCACGCGTCTCAGTGTAAGTGCGCGTTGGAAAGTGCTGAATTTCTTTGAGTGCGGGGAGCGTGAAAGGAGACCCCCTTGCGATGTGCCAGATCAAAGCCGAAGAGCCATCGCTGAGCACAAAACGTGATTAATAGATGTGAGAACCACAGAGCCCCGAGGTTAACTTCATCGAGCCAGTGTCCACGGACGCGGATGGGGAACAGCTTCCAGCAAAGCAAAGCCCCATAAAAATACGCCATTCTCATATGACGAAGAAAAATCCCTTCAGCTATTTGGCAGAGCAGTCGGCACGTCAGATTGGGGACGAAAATGGGAAGTCGTGGTGCTGTTTCACATGGCCTCCCTGCGCCTGCTGCATGGGTGATTTCTCACATCTTTTTCGGGGGGCAGCGGCCACTCTCCGCATACTCACAACCAACGTTTCACAGGCTTGAAAGCAAAAACTCGTGCACAGAGGCTGTGTCTGCACACGCATCCCCCTTACTTGTGCTTGGTGTAAGCTTTGTGCATTCAAAAACCCTACAAATCATTCAAAAAAGCCTCCCAACCCTTAGCTGCAAAACACTCTGCCTGTGCAAAGTGAAATGCCAACAATCCAGGCTAAATAGTTTTCAAGGCTGCTGTGGAAAACTGGTCACTGGCTAAAAATACACAAAACAAATGTAAATTCCACTCTGATGACGAACATCAGTGGAAAGATTAACTTAAAGAATTGTGTCAAAAATGAGAAGTATTTTAATTGACGGGACAGAGCATGGCTGCTGCTGGTCGGTGCTGGGCAGGCAGGGCTTCAGCAGCTTCAGAGGCTCTCAGCCTCCAAGATGATGCTAAAACTAAAACAATCGCTTTATATTTTCCTGCACTTATCTTTTTCATTGCGAGGGCACGGGGAGATTAAGTCAGTGTCAGACACGGTCACACATTTTTTTAAATTGTTTTTGGTACAAAATGTAGGTAGTTTGAAATAGGCTAAATACTAAAAAAGAAACGGTGTTTGCCTTGTCTTGCCACTGAAAATAGTTACTGGTGTATTGGTTAGAGGGGAATTTTAATGTGATAAAGGACAAAGATACAAAATTAGTACAGGAAACTGGAAAACAGTGTTTCTTGAGCAGCACTGAGGCACGCTGGCCGAGGAACTGAAAGCCTCTCTCTGCAACTTGGTGATCTTGTCTCTTTGCCTGTGAAACAGCTCAGCTTACATGAAATGACGGCGTATTTAGGAGTCTAGTAAATACAATTTTTTTTCTGTATTAAATAAAAAAACCAAAACACAACAACAAAAGGCAAATCAAACAGGTATCCCAACCAGAATCCTCAAATTAGATCGACAAGCCCAAATTTAGGAAGTGGATATTGGTTCAACATCCCGACCCGGGTCTCCGTGGGGATGCCACCTCCCACCACCGCCACCCAAGCACTCTCTCTGCCTGGAAAATACACGTTTTCAAGAAACCAAGTAGCTGCTAAAGAAATACCCGTGTGGGTAATGGCAACCTCTTCAAGAGCATCGGTGCGGATGGCAGCAGAAGGCTGCACTGAACCAGGGGCGCTGCTGCGGGGAGCCAGGGCGGGGACCCCCCTCGGGCTGCGCTGGGCGAGACCCAAGCAGCTCCTCTAGGATTTGAGGAACGTTTTACATCTCTCGCCTTCCAAGGCGGTCACCATGATGCACAGCCTGAAGCTCGCAGGGACGCCTCCCCCTGCCCGCCCCCCCCGCGCCGCCGCCTAACTCCCTTCTTGCTGGTCAGATAGGAGCCACGGCGGATCCCGAGGGTGATGTCACCTCTACCCCCTCAACGTCGCACGTGCGGACCAGATTGCGAGAGAGACGAACTCCGAAGTCACATGTGAGCTTACACAAACATCTTTCCCCCCCCGCCGCCGCCGTCTCCCTCCTTTGTGCTGATCACACAGTTGGCAGCTGGAACTTAAGCTGTAATACAGCTCAACTTCTTTATTTTTTTGGCATTCCCCAGTCAGCAACAAATGTCAAAAAAATGGGGTCATTTGCTCCTTCCATTTAATTTTACTTAGGAAAACATACTCCTTTAGCATCTAATCTCACTCACTGCTGAGTAACGTCGGCTTCAGGGCTTGAAGACCTTTGCCAGTTTGCAGGATCGGGCCCAGAGGCCAGAAGCTTAGCGGGGTAATGGTACCGCATTGCTTGTCGCAATGCAAACTTGCCTTGAAATCACCAGTAAAATGTATTTACTTTCATATGAAATTTGGGGAGTTGATTTAAGAGCGCTCCCAGTTTCGCCAAGGTATCAAATGTCATATGATGCAGTGGTTGTTATGGCAACTACCCTTTTTATATTGAATAGTAAATGGCTACGAAAAAGCCACATAATTTTATGGTTGCTCCTGGGGGATCACATAACTAATATAAAATCTCTCATTTTAATATATTTTCTGCTTCTTTCTTCCTTCCTTCTATTCTTTTTAAAGTGAAAAAGCCTTTGAGCTGAGGTTGGCCCCTGTCCCACGCCGGGACATTGAGCTGGGGCGCGAAGGACCAGAACAAAAACTTGACGATTCAGTCTCCCGCATGGAAAAAAGAGCGTGTTAATCAACGAGGCTCCTCCGGAATCGCAACTGCTGCTGCAGCTCATCGCGATTAATATTTAGAGCATTTGATGGTATAAGCCATCCCAAACCTAACTTCTCTTTACGAGTAAATGGTTCAGAGATGCCACACAGCATCAGCACAGGAGTCGCCCCCGCTGCGCTGCCCAGGATGAACGGGACGTCTCAGGGAGCGGTGTCGGGAGCGCGGTGCCACCGCCCCAGGACCAGGGAGCGGCGTCGGGAGCGCGGTGCCACCGCCCCGGGACCAGGGAGCGGCGTCGGGAGCGCGGTGCCACCGCCCCGGGACCAGGGAGCGGTGTCGGGAGCGCGGTGCCACCGCCCCGGGACAGCCGCCCTCGCTGCGTCCACCCCGGGAGCTTGCAGAGACGCATCACCCCAAAGCAAGCGGTTAAAATCATAGAATCATTTCGGTTGGAAAATACCCTCAAGATCAGCGAGTTCAACCGAAGAAAACACTATATTCAGACAACCTCCAGAGCGGCTAAAAAGCTGGCTCTAAAACTACCTAAACCTCATCCTCCTTGTTTTCAGCCCTCTCCAGGCCATCCACCTCGCTCCGCTCAACGCCCTCCGCCCCGCAGAGCCGCCCGGGCAGGGCTGTGCAGCAGAACCCCGCCGGCGGGGGGAAGGGGCTCTTCCCAGCCGGCCCCAGCCCCGAAGCCGGCCGGGCTGCTCCCCGCCGGGCTGCCGGAGGAGGAGCCTCCCAAACCCACACATTTCTCCTGGCAATCCGCACAATGAGGAAAAAAAAGAAAGGCTGGAAAATCCTGGGAAAAGATTCAACATGAGCTCAGACAAATTGTTCCTTACGGGAGGGCCAAAGCTGGGATTTTTTTTTCTTTTTTCTTTTTCATCTAATGTCAGCTGAAATGCGTGGTGGTGTTTCCCGGCCAGCTTTGGTGTGGAGGAGAAGTCCATCTCCGCACGAGCTTGTGAGCATTTATTTCAGGTGTGTGATCCTGGGACATCCGCTGGTGTGCGATCCAAAGCATCCCCCCCCACGCTGCTGCGTGGCCTCGTGTCACCCGTGGACGCAAAAGGCCTTTGGCAAGCTGTGACATCCTCACTTGCCCTTCTCCAGGCCAGCTCCCCACCCGAGACTGGAAGATGATTTCAGGATCTGATTCTAGTTAAACTTTACTAAAATCCACTGCATTTCACTTATATAAGCCAGTAATGTAACAACAAAAAGATTTAACACCAGAGATGTAAATCTTCCTTGCAACCAAGAACTCCACTGGTCGTTTCCTACCCAGCCATTTAAATTGCACGCTCGGATCTATTCATCCCTACGAAACACATGCCATCCCCAGCGGCACACAGCTCCGCTCCTTTGTTTTTTTGCAGGAAGAAAGCAGACAATGTAAAACTTCACATCGGGCTTTATAATTTATTTGGGCACCGCTATTCTCAGATCAGCTGTAAGACATTTCCTAAAATGCATGGTTAAAAAAAAAAAATGAAAATAACCTTTTCATGCATAGTCTTTCAGCAGAAGACTTAGTGATGCTCCAAAAAAATTGACTTCAAATTTAGGGCTGGACAAAAGGGTTTTTTCAAGTTTTAAATGGACCGAGAAAAAAAGCTTGTTTAGTAACAGGAGAGATGTATATATATGAAATTCTTATATGTTTCTTATATGTGTATATATATAAGAAATCATATATATATATAAAAGAAGCCATATATATATATATATATAAAAAGAAATCTTTTTTTTTTATATATATATATAGATATAAAAAAGAAATTTTTAGGTGACAATAAGGATGTGAAACTGCTCTCTTGCTACCGAGATACTCCAGCGCTGCCCTAAGTGAGGACAAGCCGTGCAGCCAGCGAGGCCGCGTCTCTGCCCACCAGCCAGGACTTTGCCTGGGAGCTGCCGCGGCCCCATCCCTTCGGCCGCAGGCAATCCAGGGCTGCGGGGAGGCTGCCGCCGAGGCGGCACATAAACCTCATACCAGCGCACGGCAAGGAAACTGCTTGGCCACAAGTCATAAAGCAAACAAATAAAAAAAATTCTAAATAAAATTTAGGGTTTCATAAGATTACTAGGACATTAACCTAATTAAAGTGCTTGAGTGCTCCTGACAAGCAAAGACAGAAAAATGCTAAAATTGGATTAATAGAAAAATGAGAGGGAAACCCCAAGACTCGGGGAAAAATTAAGTCTTTCAGTGATAATCAAATAAAACCAAGTGTGCAAATAATAAATCTGGAAAGAAATAACAAACTCATCAGCATTAAAGAGTAAAGCCAGTAAATAGCAGATTTGGGTCAAGAAACCCAGGAATATCACTTAAAATCCTATCAGAGGTGACAGACCATCTACAATACCCTTTAGCTTTAAACCTCGGTAGGTTACATCTCAGGAACTAAAATAACCCCACACTTTAAAAGCAGATAAAGTCCATTATGGCAATTAAATGCTCCATCAGCAGCCAAGGAG
Source organism: Calonectris borealis (assembly GCF_964195595.1). Lineage (NCBI taxonomy): Eukaryota > Metazoa > Chordata > Aves > Procellariiformes > Procellariidae > Calonectris > Calonectris borealis. The sequence goes on along the minus strand of NC_134330.1, from coordinate 3,582,987 downwards.
CGAGGTAGGCACAGGGTATGTAACATAACCAAGCTTAGCAATACTGTGCTGGGGGGGATTAAATTAAATCTGTACTGTTATTTGTCACAATCTCCACTTCTAATCTTCATTTATTACTTGTCTTTTTTTTTCTTTCCACAGGAATATCTTTATATATTCTGTAAAAAAGAAAATAATTTCCAATTGATCTGCTCCCAGCTGAAGCCTGCCAGAAATACTGATGTGATGCTATCGCCCTTTCCAAGCCGGCCTGGCTGCAGAAGCCCATGAGAAAGACTGATTCCTCTGGCAGAGGTTTAATTTCAGTGGAGTCATTAACAACAACGACAACAAAAGCAGAACCCCCTGATGTGATGTGCTTGCTCCTCTGCCGTCTTCCAGCGTTACTCCACGCCTACGAGCGCTGGCCTTACGTGGCTCTGCGTGTTCACAGCCTGCCTAAAACCAGGGGAAGAGGGGGCATGCAGATAAAACAGGGTTTTCTTCCAGATATATTGCATTGGGTGAGACGGGCTTCCCTCGGAGCTGCCATCCAGCTCATCGTTAACTCCTCTGGATACTGAAAACCCCATAGAAAAGGTCCTCAGGAGAAAGACCCAAGCAAAGCTGGGCTCCCGCGCTGCCAGCACGCCTCTGGAGGCAGCTCAGGAGCCACCGACCCGCAGCCCCCCCGATGCCGTACCAAAAGCCGGCACTCTTCTTGGCCAGTCCCCTCGCCAACGCCTCAAAGGCATCCTCATGTCCTCCCTATCTACCATGTACAGAGTGTAAAACCAAATTAAAGTCTGCCCTAATTAACAGCCGTTGCTTCTCTGCACCACTTAACCCTTGCTGGGCGGTTTCTAGCCCTTGCTGCTCGTCCTCACTGCCCCTAAGGTGCAGTAAGTACCTTTCTGGACATTATTATGTACCATTAGCAGGAGGGCTGGCTGTGCCGGGAGGTTGCTGGCTGCCGGGCACGGTGCTGCGGGCACTGTCGGGCAGGCAGCCCCCCTGCCCCACGCAATCCCGTGGGAGCAGGACCCTTCCCGGCACCCTCGTCAGCTCTGCCTGCTGCTCAAGCCCAGGCAGCAGGGTTTTGGGGAGCCAGGGCTGAGGGCCGTGGGGTTATTATGGCTATCCGCACCTCACCGTGCCTGCTCAGCACTGCAAGCGGAAAAGAGATGATTTTTGCTTCAAAGAGCTGCCAGTCTCAGCAGCTTAAACAATACCTTGAGCCAGGAGATGAAGAAAAGCCCAAACAGTGAAATAACAAAAAAGCCTGATCAACTGAAACAAGTTGCCCAGGAGAACAACCTCACCGCCGGTCCGAGCCAGAGCCCCTCAGAAACCCCCCGTGCCCCTCCGGGAGCTTCGCACCCGCCCTGAGCATCCTTCACCTGCCGGGGCCGGGAGCGGGAGCTGCCCACGCCGCCCCGCAGCTCGCCGGCCATACGGATCGTCTCACGGGCGCCCTCCGCCCTGCTGTTTACATCTTTTAAACCTCTGAAGAAAGTGGAATTCCATTCATGAGCATTTATCACTACGGAGATACTCGTCAGGACTCGCTCAATATTTCCCCGTATGCCCTGAACTAACCTTCTGAAAGAAACACAAGTATTGTGTTATCCTTTCCAATGGAGAGGTTATTTCTGTGCATCATCTACAGCTGCTATTAGCCAACCGATCTGTTAGCACTTGCGATGATATAACCCGGTTCATGATGAAGGAGTCATTCCCATTTTTCACCTGGAAAACCCAGCTAGGTGCTTCCCAGGCAGAATACACTGGGAACGGGTAAGGGACGTGCCACCCTTGCGCAGTTTGCGGACACTTAAGAAAATACCTTTGTCTCCACAGACAGACTATATGCGACTGCCTATTATTCACTTGGCATTAGAGAGCGAAGCATCAGCTCTGCCAGAATCGCTAAGCCTGTCACTCACCAGCCCCGCGTAAATCAGAGGCTCTATCAGGCTGATTATCTCCGCATGTAAAGATTTGAAAATACATAAATTAAGATTTTACTCTAAGCAGAGGTGGCTTACAATGCTTTCTTTAGGATCAGATAGACCTCGCCCTAGCTAAACATTACAGCGGCTGCTGATTTCTTAATCCATTCTCAACATGAGCATTTCTCAGTTGTTAAGCCTGGTGTGAAAGAAGCCTTTCATGGTCGAAAAATCCCCCAAGAGGAAAATATACAGCCCACGTTTTCAGGCCGCGGTGCGTGAGCTGGGCACGGGCTTACCTGCCGCAAAACCTGCTCAACCAGAGGGGTTTGCAGGCAGATTGCAGAGCCCTGCACTGAATTTTTTCTTATTTAAAATCTGCACGTTTATATGAGTCTACATTAAAAAATGTCTCCCATGCCTCTGACTGTAACCGATAATTTACCGCAATAGATAACTGGCCAGTGGAAGAAGCAGAAGCGTGGTTTTGAGACTGGAGAGGAACGGTTGGTGACTGGGTTTTATGGGCTTGGTGTCAGAAAGCAAGGCTTTCCAGCGCCGCCTGTAAGGCATCCCCTCCCGCCAGCACAGTAAATAATCTTCAGTCTAATTCCGTGGATTGCAGCAAGGGCTGCAGCTCCACGGCTTATTAATTAAGCTGTTTAACTTACTTATTTTAATCCTCAAATGTACCTACACTTCTCTTTATGCACTCTGTGGGGCTGCTTGTCCCAGACGTTAAGCAGCTATTACAGCGCACGGAGTCAGAGCATGGACTCATTTATCAACGAATTCATTGAAACACGGTGAAATTTCTGCCCGTCTGTTTTTCAGGTGAGAGCCCAGGTGCCCAGGAGCCACGCTCAGAGGAGCTGCGCCCCACGTCGTGACGTGTTTGCCCTTCAAACCCGCGTCCCCCCCACGCCACGCGGGGTGGCTGCAGATGGGAACGGAGCCCCGCAGCCTGTCGTGCTCCAGCTGCGTCTGCGACCGCGAGCCCCTAAAATCCACCATGTCCTTCTTGCGAGACCCCGTAACACCCCCCGCTCCAGCCTGACCCCAGGATCAGCTCCCCACGCTCACTGTTAACCGGTAGGTGAACAGACAGCGGAGCTGGAAGAGCTCCTTTGGTTTTTTCCCCCCAAAAAAGTGTCTACCAAAAAAACGGTTAATCCAAAAAAGGAATATTTAGCACAAAGATATTTCACCTCGCGCCTCCCCCCAGCCTCCTTGCCCCTCCTGCCCCCAGGCAGCAAGCGGTTTCTGTCCAAGCCCCACGCATGGGAGCACGGCAGGGCCTGGAGGGGATCGCTCACACGCAGCAGAGCTGCGGGCAGGGCCGGATTTTGGGATACCGGGCGGAGCTGGAGCCCGGGATGGTGGGAGCCAGGTAGGGAGCCCGGTGCCGCGACACCTGCGGGCTCCCGCAGCGGCCGAGGGTGCCGGGGAGGGCGAGCCGGCGCGGCTCTGGCTGGGCAGCTGCCCGCACACCAAACCCAGCACCAGCGGCAGCCTGCAGAAATCATCGCTCTGCGTGGTTTTGAGGTTTGGAGGAAATCAAAGACAAAAGGAAATGGCAGGCAGGCTTCGCTGGAGCATGAGAAGGCAAACAAACCCTGTGGGTTTTCCGACTTGTTTTTCTTAGGGAGCTCTAAGAGAGCATTTGCAATTGCTGGGAACAAATTCCTAGAAATGAGAAGCTGTTATTATTCATAACGTAATGCCTTCGCCGGCAGAGCTGGGAGGACTGTGCCGTGCCGGGCAGACACCTCGCAGGCGCTGCCTGTCCCAGGGACGTCGTGCAACAGCAGAACAGTTCTCAGGACGAGCTGCTAGGAAAACTCACACTCGCCTGGTACAGGGCGCAGCTCTCCTCCATGTGTGCAACTTCTCTACCACTTCTCTAAAGCAGATGATTAATTTAGAAGCCTAACGAGGAACTGTCTGAGAAGGGGCTAATCCCATTTAGCCAGGCAGGTTGTCAGTGCCTGAACCACGCAGCGACCTGGGCGCTTAAAACGGGTTATTCCAGGCGTTTTCCCAGCAGCCTGAGGCAGAGCGCTGGGCTGTCCCCGGGGCAGGACAGCTCGCGTGGCACGAGGGGACTGAGCGGGGCTCGTCTGCAGCACGGCCACTGCATGGTGCTGCAGGTATCACCCCGGAACGCAAACCGGGGTCCCCTCTGCGTCTCTAGGGAAGCTTTGTGGGAGGACAAACAGGCTGTTTATTAAAAGGTGGGGGGAAATCTTCCCTGTTAAAATGCAGTGTCAAAATCGCAGTTAAAAAATGACAAGTCAGGAAAAGCTACGTTTATAGTTGCAAAACCAACACTGCACATCCTGTTTGTTTTACGGCCACATCGAACATCCTGTGTGTTTTACGGTTTACATTTTACAACGTAAACAGTCATATATTAAGCTACACAGTTAACCAAGAGAAAAACATGGGAGTAAAAAAAATGCCACGTGCGAAGCAAGCAGGTCAGTACAGCTGCTGACACCAGAACGTCGGCTTTGTGGGCTTTATGTAATTTTTACTGTGCAACCCTCAACGCAGTTGTTTTCATTTCATTTCCGTGGTACTTTCCCCCTTAAAGAAGAGCGAAGGGGCGAGATCGCCTGTGATTAATAACGTCAGCGTTAAATGGTCCTGATTAGCCTTTGAAGTTCACACATGTTTCACTGGGGTCAGCAGGTTGGGGAAGAGGGTCAGTTCCCGGCGCTGCTGACGGCTTTGCGCAGCGCTGGGTTATCACCGTGTCACCCTGCCAGAGCCCGGCTCTGCGCAGCACCGCGGCGGCGACACGCGGGATCGGCGCGCTTGCTTTTGGAAGTTCGAAATTTGCAGAAAATTACAAACGCTGCAAAAATTCTGAATTTTTCACAGCGTTTTAAGCTAGTAGCATCACCCTGCCTCTAGAGTCAACCCCATAAAGCTCCGTCTGACTTAGTTGTGTCAGGATCGCACTTTCTGTACGGCTTTTAGGTGGCATCAGGACAATTGACTCCACGTGAAAACCTGCTCTTTAGAGGCTTGATGCATGATCGTTTTAAGCAAGACAGATACACCCCTCCTCCCGCCACACCCTGCTTCAGGACCTTGTCACAGCCCCCCTCACCCCCAAACTGCTGCTGCTTAAAAGACTGGCAGGTTAAAAACCACATTTGATGATACAAAGTAGATTCTTTTACCTGTGGTATTAGGAGGAGCTGATGGCACTAAACCTAAAAGGATTTTAAACTCTATCTTCCCTTCCTCCAGCCAGCAAGGTTTGTTTATTTTTCTGTGACTTTCAGTTTGGACCGTGCAACCCAGACAGGTCCGTATTTTTATACGCATTATCTAAGCACTCATTTGCCTGGCAGGCTGGAAGGGCCCTTGTGCTAAGTTATTAAATGCACTGTGGTAGATAACTGTGTACTTCCCATTTCTGTATTCTCAATACACACGAATTAAGAGTTTCCAAATAAAATACTTCATCTTCTATACAGCTGCCAAAGCCAGCTTGGAAAATAATGACTCTATGCAACCTGTTTCTGCGAGCTGTATGTACCACGCACGGCAACAGCCAGGCTGAAAATCCCACAGCGCTGCCTGGAAAGTTCCTGGGCAGAAAATAAAAGGTCGATGGCATCCAGCAGACAACGACTGCGCAGGTCAGAGCCTGCACTTCCAAGAGCAGGGAAGCGCGCAGGCAGCCCCCTCCCTCAGTATTAAACTCTCCCCCACCCAGCTGCACCGGCAGCACAAAATAGATGTTGCTCCTCGTTATTAAATTAACTGCGACATCCCAACCAGCATCGCAGTCCAGACACACAAATTCAGCGTCGTGGGCCCACCTCTACCCAAAACCCATGCAGAACATCTCTCTTACATGTCCAAAGGGATCCAGGTGGTTGTTGGTGAGTTTTAGCTTCTGAAAGGACACCAGCTGCCGCATCCAGTGTGCTCCCGTGGCGGGTGAGTCGGGGTGCACGTACAGCCGCCCCGGCATGGCCGGCTCTGCCTTCCCGGCCACCATCCTGCAAACACAGCGGTTACAGATTGCATCACCTCGGCAGCGGTCGCCAGCCCGGACATAGGAAAGCGTTTTGTCCTTGAACTCAACCCAGCAGCCCTCCTGCCAGCCCTGGAGGGACACGCGGGGCACGGGGGCTCGGAGAGGCTCCTGCTGCTCGTGGGGTTTCAGGGCTCCTCGTTTCAGCATTGCGGGCTGGCAGAGTAACCTCATCTCTGCTCCCCCACGGCATTTCCTTGGGGCAGTGTCTCTACAGGGCGATTGTGTTGGCGTTGGTCAAGGAGGAAATCTTGTCTGGGTTTTTGGAGAGGACGAAGCCTTCAAAGGCCATTCTGCAAGGGGAGACGGTCGCACACACTTCCCCAGGAGAAGGTACCTGCGGGCAGGAGCAGGTACCGGCGCGGGTGCACCCTCCGCAGCCATGCAGGGCTCCCGCAGCCCCCGGCCGGGCGGCAGCTCCGGTGGGAAGGGGCTGCTCCCCGCTCCAGAGCTGCGTGCTGGCACACGGTGCTGCCCCTCGCACCCTTCTGCCAGCTCCCCTTGCCCCCGCACCACCACCACCACCAACCCTCACGGACACAAGACCCAGCCATGAGCCATCACTTAATGGCAACTCCCCCATTACTGGGCATTGTTCTCCTCTTATAAAACACCAGTAAAAGCAGTATTACCAAAAACAACAGAGACTTTCCAGCAGCAATAAAATGAAAAGGGGAAACAGCTCTAGGGCTGGCAAAAGCTAAATTAAAGAGAATTAACAACTATCCATCATCTAGGGCTTAATGGTTAAAACACAAAGTGGCCGCCACGCCGCAGAGGCCCTCAGTCTGCTCCTCCTACCCAGAGGCACTCCAGGACAAAAGCGAGCAGAAAAGGGGTTTTTTAAAACTAGAGCAGCCCTAATGTGCAAGTAAATTAATACAGTTTTATAGGATGTCACCAGGCTCGTTCCCGTTAAGATGACTACGAAGTTTTCCATTGCTCGTCTTTTCAGCAGGCAGCAGCGGGTGGGAGGGTTTGGGCAAAGCACGGCAAACGGTCGCCGTGCGGGAGGCTGCTGGCGCGTTTGGGGTAAAAACCAAAAGAGAAAGCAACATGCTTCCTTCGTCAGAAAGCAGAAATCATAGCTGCCTCTCAGGTAGATAACTTTACTACCAAAGGCACAGGGAAGGGAAGAATAACAGAAGAGAAAGAAACTCCAGAGGAAGAATGAATTAAAAGAAAAAAACTCTAAACTGGATCTGGCATCGGACTGCGACGGGGGAACCGCTGCTCCCTTCGTCTGCCGCACCAGCGTGGCCGAACCAGGGCTTTGAGTAAACCACCCCACGTCTTGCTTTATAGCTGATCGCCTAAAAGCAAAATATTACTATAGAAGAAAGGAATTGAAAACTTTCCTCGACTGCTGTAGATACTAATTTTTAAGGCCAAAATGGACATTAGATCATCTAGTCCAGCCTCCGGTATAATGCAGGCTGTGGCTTTACTCTCTTACACCTGCACATGGCAGACAACCTGTGCTTGGCCTAACGCATCTCCTCTGAAAAGACCCCCAATCTCGAGCGCTTTGGAAACGAACAATCCACCATCTCCATTAGCAGTCTGTCCAGCAGCTAATCACCCAGCCTGTTAAGGACATTTTATTTTACATTTGTCTGGTTTTAACTTCCAGCCGTTGGCTCTTGTATCTATCGCTGCTCCACCAGAGAGAGCTCTGGGATGTTGGCATCGCTCCCGTGGGAAGGTATCTGTGTTGGTTTCTGAGTTTGCACAGCAAATGGTTGATCCAATTGCAATTCTCGTATGGAAAAGAAGGCAAACAGAAATGTTCTCTTACCATTTATTGTCACAGAATTTATACCGGTGGTCGTCAGCGGGGACGATGTCGATCAACAAGATGTACTTGGTCTTGGGGTTCATTCCGGTCACTTTAACCTTGTAACTAGGAAACATCCTCCTTAGGAAAAGCAAAGGGTTAACACATTAGTGTCCGACCTGGAGCAGTGCTGGAACTGATGGAAACTTGGAGCAGCACCCCAAAAGGCAGATCCACCATGTGATGAATTCACGCTACCAATGAGCTACAAAACATTATTGCTGCTTATACGTCACCTGAATTAAACTCACTCTTTCCAGAGCATGGGCTGCACAGGGCTAGTGCAAAACGGGAGACAAATGTGGATAAGGGTATATAGAGGGGGGTTATGGGCCAGTGCCAGGAAAAGGTGAGTTAGAGAGAGATATGGGGGGGTCAACACATCCCTCCTTACTGGAAGCTCGGACAGAGAGCCCTCACTACCCCAGGAGGCCACACTTCTTCACTACCCCATCTGACCACACTTCAGAAGAAACGAAGCACATGCCGCTTTCTCCTTCACACGTTCCCAGTGTCCACGACACCAAGTCCCACCACTACTCCTATGCAGTAGCTGAACCTGCGTTCCCTTCAACAGGCTGAAAACTGAGGATCAGTAAAGCCTGGGGGGAGACTAAGGGTGAAAGCCTGCGGTGGTGCGGACAGCCACCGCTCCTCTGGCCTTCCCGAATTTCCCAAATGCACAGCACGCCCGTTAAACCTTGTTCAGGCCAGGAGCGCCGCAGAGCTCCCTGCTGAAAATGGGCCCGTCCCGCTGATTTCCCATGGACTTTAGCAGACACGTAGCAACCCGCACCGAACGGGGAACGTCACATAAACAGTGTATCATTCAAGAACGTTTAGATATATCTTACATATCTAAAGAATCTTTGCAATGTTGAAGAATACTGTTTTATAAAGCTATGGCAGTGAAACCAGTATATACCACCACGGTCTGGTCTTGCAATCCAAAGGAGATGGCCCTGATGAGTACGAGCACTGCCATGGGCTTCCCGAGCCCTCGACGCTGCACCAGGAGCCAGGATCTGCAGGATCAGGCACTTTACGTCCTCAGAGTAACTGTTTTCTTGGCTCCATCTTCCCAACCTCCTCCTCATCCAGTAAAAAAACCAAGTAAATTGAGCAAACTGGCTCACCACAGCCTCAAACAACTAGCCAGAACAGAAAATTCTCCCTTCCACTGGCGCAAGGGGACAGAGGATGAGAATTGCTACATCCTGGAGTCATTCTAATTACCCTAATTAAGAAGGGCCCAAATCCTGCTGTCGTTTCTCCATCGGCCGTCGAGGCCACTTTGCCCCCCCTTTATCCCTCCTTCCCCTGCCTTGCCCCCGCGCCCGGCCGAGCTGGCCCAGGTCTGCAGCACCATTTTCTCGCTGCTCGGGGAGAAGTCAACAAAATGGGCCCTGTTCGAAATAATTTCAATTGACTCTTTTAACAGCCCTGCATAAATTCCAGATGTTTACCATGTAATTAGCCGGGACTAAAAAGGGGTGGTTTACCAATGTCCGTATTTGATTTTCATTCATAAACTCTGCACTCCTCTTAACCTTGTCCTCCTACAGGTAAGCACCTGGATAAATACAGTAGGACATTTCAATTTGCGAATACACAGCCCAATTCACACATTGAAAAAAATTGCAAAAGGAATCCAATCTGAATGCCAAGATATTTTTTTTTTAAATTAGGCCTTAAAATGACATTTAAAAATGAAACAAAAAAGAGGAGGAATTGATTAAAAACCAGAAATGAGATTGATACTATTTGACAGTTACTGCGTCGTACCAGGCGAACATCCTGCATCGGGGATTTTTATAACATCTAGCTTCTGAATTTCTTTTTTTTCTCAATCATTTCATTTACTGTAGCACATCCAAGCTGCTAAAGTAGCCGGACTGATATATTGTAAATGTTAAGTGCTTTTTTAATGGCATTTAAAATTAAGCTTCAGCATATGGAGTTCATATAGCATGGACATGCCTGAGTTTATAATGTTCTTTAGTATAGCCCTCTAAAATAAATACAAAGAGCCAAAGTACTACTATAATATATACAGCTGAAATTCTTTACGGATAACAAATGGGGACTCACATCTGATTGAAGGTGTTGCTTAACTTGCAACCCGCTCGCTATCTTGCAGTGGTAGCATTGTACTCGGCAGTCGACAGACCCAGCTACAACCAAGTTTGCCAACTCTCCACATTCTTTTCCAGGAAAACACGGGGTAGATTTTAGTAATTTGGCTGTGCACGGACATTTCATCATTATTATTAGCTGCTGCATTTTGGCCTTAAAGAAAAAATATGCGACTAATGCGCTGTCCAGGGACTTGTCAGTTTAATTTTCTTAATGAAAACATATTTCTCAACCCCTTGGCAGAGACTCATTTAGTAAATATCTCTTTGCAATACGATACAAACACGGGTTGTGCGTTTCTGGTGGGAAGGCATGACAAACCGAAGAGCCGGATCCGAGAAAATGCAGTCACAGCATTTCAATTAAAAAAAAAAAAAGGCAAGAGAAAGCACCTAATATCAAGAAAGAGGGAAGCAGAAAACCACGGCGGAGGCACGGGGCTGCACCAGCCCTGTCCGGGAGCGGGGCCGTGCCGACAGTGGGTCTACACAGCTCCCCGTCAGCCCTGGGAAGGGGCCAAAAACCTGCCTGCTTCCCCAGATTTACTCCAGGTCAATGGAGCTACTCACAGCCATAGGCTCTACGCTCAGTAGTAGCTTTGCATAACCAGCCCCTCTGCCAAATCTCCGCAGGCAGGAGCTCTCGGGCGGATGGGCGTCTCCGCAGAGGATGCTTCGCTTCGGCCAGCTTTCCCTGACAATAGCTTGCTTCATCATCTATTGCTTGGGGACCAGCAGCGGCAGAAGAATAACCCAGTGCTGCAATAAAGACTTGCCAACGTCTTGCCAAGCTCTGGGAAAGGTCAGCCTGGCTCTGGTGGGAGGTCTGAAGCAAGATCCGGGCAGACCCGCGTTTTACCCACCCTCCTTCCCGCCGCTGCGCACGACTCCGAACTGGGTGAGAGCCTCGCTGCGCGGAAACCGATTACAGAAATTGTGAATTTGGGGGTTCCTGGGGAGCGTGTCCGAGCAGGCGGCATCTGACCCTCAGCGACACCTCCTGCATTGAAGGCGGCTGCAGCCCTGCTGCGGCTGTGCAAACAGGGAAGCTCGGCGAGGTTAAGCGCTGGGCACGTGTGCAGCAGAGGATAAACCAACTATTAGGCGAAGCTTAAGCCACCAGTAATCAGGAGATTAAAAGCAGCAATTCCCGGCATCATCCTCTTTTGTTCAGACCCAAAGCTTGGTTGGACACGGCGTCCCGGGGCTGCAGCGAATGCCCTGAACATGCAAACGCCGCTGCCGTCCCTGGGGTGGGGGATTCCAGGACCGGACCAATTCCTTCCCCTTTATGCTCGTTTTCTTTGAAAGCCACACAAGGTCTGTGTCTAACCCACCGCACACACTAGGTGCGATGGCTGCTCCCAGCCCATGCAGGGCAGCCGGCGGAGCCGCTCGGTGAGCGGGAGCCACGGAGCCACCCTCAGCCCCACAGCTCCCCTGCCTGCGCGGGGAGCGGCCACGAGCCCACGGCGTGCCCGTGTGACAGCCGGCGATGCACGGGCGGGTGCAGCCCAAGCAGCCAAGCACCAGCCCCGACAGTCTCTTCTGCAAAACATCACGTCAGCAGACCCCAGTTTTGGACATGTTCAAAACCCACTGTTCCCTCCCTCCAGCTCAACCCAGTGAAGAAGGGACCATCCAGACTGCTCAGCACCGTCCCTCCAAGCTCTCTGCTGGGTTTAGCGGCTCCGACAGGCTCGCTTCTACCTCCCTCCCTGCACTGGCAGGGGCACGGTGCTGCCGTGCCATGGCGGCAGCTCCCACTGCCCTTCAGAGGGGAAAAGTTATAGGAGTTTTTATGTTTACGTGAGAAAGCTTCCCTCAAAGAAAGCTACAATGCCTCACTCCTGTGCGAGCAGGACATCTGATACGGCATTAAAATACCACGGGCTGGTAGCCGGTCGCTGGGGGCTGAGGTGCAGGTGATGCCCTGGGGAGGGCAGAGGGGCTGAGCCCGCCTCTGGGGCCGGCGTCGCTGGGGCTTGGCACCGCACTGCCACAGCCCCGGCTAAACCCTTCCCTCAGCTCTGTGCAGATGAAATGTAGCAAAAACAGTAAAAGCCAGGAAAATAAACAAGCAGCACAATTCTGTAGCCCTCCCAAGCTTCAAAGATGATGTGCGAGTGAATTATTTGTTCTGATAATGAAGCAGTCATTGCTTAGCTAAGTTTATGCTAGGCACATTTTATCTCTACATGATATTCACAAATTGTTTTAAAATGAACTGTTAGAATAAGCATCTCTTGTTTATTTATTTATTCTATTACTATCCAATCCCCTTAACCATGGAGCAGTTACTGACATGGAGCCAAAACTTCTATTATGTTCAAACAAAGTTTAATTAATGTGTAATTGGTTGGTTGGATTTGGAAGTGAGCGATAAGAGGAAAGCTTTGGTTTCGTTTGGGGCAGCAGTTCCCAGCCTTTTGGGCTCCGCAGGCTTGGCCACTTCACGGGCATCTTACTTGTGTTTTAATCCCCATACGAACAGGCCTGGTTGGTCCTGGAGAGATGGGTGACTGCAAGGCTCCCAGGTCCAATAAAGTCTTATTTGGGGTAAGGGACAGCAATCCAGCACAGCCAAAAAGCCGAGAGCATCAGAGCTGATCAAAGAGCTCAAAGCACTCACCTGAGCACCAACTGCCCCGCGCCACGCTGCACGCCAGGACCTGTGTGTCCCAAGGACACTGGCTCATGCTGTGGTACTGCTGGATGGCCTCTGCAAACCCCTCGGTCCTCACCACCCTCCTGCTCACTAGGATTTGATCTGACCTTCCTCGCTTAGATGCAAACATCATTTCTGATGCTCCTACTGATGCCTTAGCTGGGAAGGGGTTTCTCTGACCAGCACGCAGTAAGCAAGGAAGCCTGGGGACAAAACTGGTATTTCCATAGAGAAAACTGCATGGAAACAAGACACCTGAGTCCTGTTGGAGCAACCCAAGTCATGTCCTCACCAAAGGCTGTTGGTGCTTTCTGAAGCCCGCGGGAATGCGCGGACTGGTGCTCCCTGCATGTTCCTGTGGTGTGGATGGTGCTTCAGGGACTACCACGCGCTTCCTTCTGTCCTTTCAGGCGGTAAAAATGTCCCCCAGCCCTTCAGCAGCTCAGCAGCTGAAGTCCTACTTCCACAAGGAGTTTCAATAAGACAAAGCTTTCCAAAGACAGACAGCAATTTTACAGTCCTGGATTTTGGGGTAGTCAACTAAAGCGACAACTGGATTTTCAGAAGCTCCTGTACGGTGCTGTCCGGAAAGGTGATGCTTATGGCATATCAGGTTGTGAAAGGATCAGAAAAACAAGAAATCACTCAACATCTTGGCTAACAAGCCATATCATGGCTGAAAGACCACCTCCTCAGAAGCTGCTGGCCATGCAGAGATGCCTCCAGTGATGGTTTCAAAGCACCGAGGCAGATGACATGCCTACATCCCTGATAATGACTAATGTGGCCCCAAATTCTTCTTGAGAATTGGCCACGGCTGCTTAAGGATGCTTCTCCTCGTCTTCATTGTTAGGAGGGAAAGGAAAGGTGTGCAGAGGCTTCAAGAACCATGTTTCCATGCTGATGACCTTTCTGCTTTTTTTCTAATTTCCCTTCTTTTGACAAGTATTTCTTCCACTGACTTAACGCATCTTTAAAAATAATATTCTCCGGGGCAGATTAAAACAAATTTGGGGATGTCAGCTGTTTCTTTTAGCCTTTTAAATGGCATTTCCTTTTTGATAGATTCTTGCTTTCAGAAAATACTTTAAAGAGATCAAAGAGTTTTTCAACAGGGTCCCATTTTCCCAGTGTATCCTAACCCTCAGTCCCTTATTTCTCTTATCACCCACGCCACTCCGCTATGACGCTCTGTATACAAAGTAAGAGCAGTTAACTTTGAAGTGCTGGATTAGCCCATGCCAGATCCTTGCCTCAGAATAACAAACAATACAGGTTCAACAGGAGTTCTCATCAGTAGTTCATTTTTCAGCCCCAAATTCACTGTCACTAACACAAGCAACATTGAACTCTCAGTCTATAGACAGATAGGAGAGATTTATCTGGTGGCAGGACCACGACCTAGTGATGAGAAGGTCAGACAGTTAAGGGATTTTTATATTTTGGAATGGTGAGGTTGTATTTTTTTCTTCTGGCTAGCGCATCTAATTTTTAAATAAAACATTGTTTCTCACATACTTGAGAACTTGGTTAGCTGGACGGCTGCTTTCTTGGTCTAGAAACATTTCCTCTCTTTGCCCCACAGTAACTTGAAACACGGGCAGGCTTCTTGCCATGGATGCTTCTCCGGTGCTTTCACTTTGCCGTAACTGAAGTTGAGCAGAAAAGGGCCCAACGTGCCGGAGGATGGGAGAGGTCGGTGCCGGCAGCAGCACAGCACAAAGGTACCTCAGAGAGAAGCTGTGCAAGAGCGTGGCCAACGACCCTGCGCTGCAGGTTTGCTCCCTCCCCAGCCCGGCTCCCTCCGCGGTGCAGCCCCCCCAGCTGCGTGGGCTCCACGGGGGCTTTCGGAGGAGCCGTGGGCAGCCTTGGCGTCGGTGCCAGGCCATGCACCGGCTCATCGGTGCAGAGTAGGAGATGACCTGCAGCCCCTGTGCCCGTGAGCCTTCGACACAGAGGCAGAGCCCAAGCGATGGTGGGGATCTTCCCCGGCTGCTTTGGGCTTGACAAAACCCTCCCCTGCAACCCTGGCCAGCGCTGCTGCAGCTCCAGTCTAAGGATGAGCGGGGAAAGCTTTGGGAACACCCTTAACCATGAGCATCCCACGTCTTTTACAAACTAAAAGCAAGGATTGCTGTTTGAGAAGAGAGAAGCGTATTAAAAACTAAAATCCCATCCCTGCCCTGCTCGGCGTGCACGAGCTCTGTCTTCCTTGCCAAAGCTGTCGACATCTTTAGCAGCACAGCCAAGAGCCATTGGAGTTTGCTCCTGCTCCTTTCTCTAAAAGCAGGAGTTTGCCCTAAGAGGGTAATTCCAGGACCCCAAATTTAGGACTAAGCAGATCAAACATTCCTTAAATATCTACTTTATTTCCAAGTTTTAAATTGATGGCTCACATTCCATCACTGATCTCGGATATTAAGGTTTACTTTTGGATCAAAAACCTTTAGCAGAGATTCTTGAAACTGCCTCAAAAGATTCTGGACAAATATTTCCCTTTAATTGTAATGAGAACTGGGCATCCATATGCCCTACAGAGCCATGGAAAATTTAACTTTTAAAGGATTATTCACAGAGGAAAGCTGCACCAGCTTAGCCAAAGCATTTATACTTCTTCAGACCTTCATGTCCTAAAAACTAGTTTTATTTTGGTTTACTAAAGTTGATTAGGAACAGATTTTTTTAAACTGAAATAAGCCACTTTTAAAATGAAACTTGAACATCTAAAGGGGGGTTGTGTCTTTTCCACACATGCAAGCTGCTTTATTGATTTTTTTTCTGTGCAGTATTTTTCTACATATGCTTCTTAAAACTTGCTACTATAAAGACTGAAGATATCTTTGTACCTGTGCACATCCTGCATTCCAGCCGAAACTCGATTTCAGTATCTCAAGCCTCCTGTTCACATCTCTGGGATGGTTGTAATACCATAGAGGAAAGACATATTATTTTCTCTTCAGTAATTGTTCATGAAAAAGGGACCAGACACCCCATGAGCTGGTATTTTTTACTGATTAGCCATAAGCTTCATCAAATTGGTTGTTCCTGGCAATATCTGGATAGAAACCGCAATGCTGCAAAGACTGGCACCCGGGAAAAACTAGTGAACAGCTAGAGCTGAATAAAGACTAACAGAAAGAAAGAAATCCTGAGCCAGGAAGATTAACTTCCTGCAGAAATAAGGTCTGGAAGATGAGATTTCACAAAGAATTATGAGAGACAAAGTGGGGTTTGCTGCAAGGTTAAAAAAAAATTACAGCTGTTCAGTTAAATAATAGCACATAAGAGCGAGAAGATGAAATTGGAAAGAGTTGAATGAGTTATAATGAAGTCTCTCGTTTGCTTTCTGCTTTACCCACCCCTAACACAACTTCATCACTACGGAATGCCTGAACTCCAGCAGGAAAGGTGTGCGCCTTGCTAGGACAGGCTGCGGCTGTGCAAAGCCCGACAGGCACATCCAGAGCGATGCACCGCACAGCGGGGCTGTTGGAAGGAAGGAATTCAGATGTACATCTGCATCTCCATCCTCCAACATACCCTGTCCCCTTTATTACCACCTAAAGTGATTTTATTAAATTGATTTAATAGGACCTCACTGCCTGGAAAATGCCCTTTTTTTTTTTTTTTTAAATAAATGGGAGGATTTGTGAACAATTATAGCCTTATTTATAAACACAGGCATGCACAGCTCGATGTGGGTGCTGGGCTCATTCACCCGTCCCGGGAAGGCGACCCGGCCGCGCTGGGAGCGGGAGCGGGAGCGGGAGCGGGAGCGGGAGCGGGAGCGGAGCGGCTGCAGCCGCCGCGCCGGGGCTCCGCGGTGAGAGGCTGCTGGGAGGGGCGAGCCGGGCTTGCAGCCCCCCGAGCAACGCGGTTTCATCTGCAAACGGCGGCAGCGCCCGAGCCACGCTGCCTTCCGAAAAAGCTACTCTGCAAACTGCCATGGTCAGGAATCACGCGTGGCCGGTTTTCTTCTCGTTCCCCCTCCAGTTTAGGCAGCCCTTGGGTACCTACAGCTCCAGGCAACGGCACAGACGGGGCAATTTTTGCATTACATATAGCCCAGCCTTTAAAACCCAGCAACAGAAAATCCTCTGGAGTAGAAATTGGTAATTAGAACAAACCTCAAATCGGAGGAACAAGCAAAGGCTCTGATTTATGGGGCCCAGCGTCCCGTCCTCTGGGTGCTGCGATGGGCAGGGGTTTATGTCTGAAGGAGGCGAGCGGTTTTATGCAAAGTTCAGGGAACTTTGCTAACATAAACTTTTTATCTTTTGATGATCCTTTTAATATAAAATAATCTCTTTTTTTTCCCCCTCCCACAATGAAGCAGTCGAACATTAAAAAGATAGCGAGTGCATTTTAAAGATGTTTCCACTTTATAAATCAAGCTTTCTTGGCAACAACATGATTTCTATTTCAATGCTGAGCTTGCTGTGTTCTCCTAATGTCTCCTACAGATCAGTCCTAAGAGGGAGTAATAATCCCCCAAAGTAATTCTCAGCCCTAAATTCTCGATAATTTATAGTTGGCTCGTTCTGTGGAGCTCTACAAAGAATGAAACAAATGACTCCCCCTCTCCCCCCCACTAAGTTATCAATATTTGCCTTGTTTATACAAAAAGGCTATTTTACACCATTGCCATGGAATTAACGCTTCCGCTGAGCTTTACATTTCCTCTCCATTGAGTGAACTTGTCATTAAAGTCACTTTTTTTTGTTGTTCGAAATTTAAAAATCAGGCTTCAATTTCTTTTCGTTTGTGCCCCTTGAGGTCAGACAGACCGACATTTAAGTGATTTCAACTAACTGCATTCAGGGGCATCTCTGTGCCTGCTGGGAGGGGGATTAGAGTCCTAATTAGTGCCTGCAATTAGCCGGTTTCCCGCTTCTCCCCCCCCAATGCTAAATGCAGTGTATACAAATCTCCATTAGCCATCATGTTTTTAATTGGCTCAAGAGGAGGTTTATTATTGCCACTCTGTATTTAAACAGCTTGGGTAAAATAAAATCTGCATGAAGTAATAATTTTCATTTCGTCATCTGCATTACGATTAACGGCATATTCCTGCTTTTGGGCTGCCCGGGTCTCAGCACGGACACGAGTGGCTCAGCCTGGCACTCGGTATGAACGAAGAGACTTAAGCGATGACGGGATTTAAGTCGCTCGATTTTTCTGCCGTCCTCACGCTAATTATTTTGTGCATTTTCGCTTTCGGTGCTGCTGGAGAGCCCGGCCCGGGACAGGGCGGGACAGAGCCGGGTCCTGGCACCGGCGCGTCCCCGGCGGCGGCTCCGCTCAGCCCCAGCCCGGCAGCATCGCCCGGGGCCGCAGCGCGGCAGGCTGCGCTCCCGCTGCGTGGGCTCCAGAGCTGGGCACTCGCTGCTAAGACTGATAAAAATGTTGCCCTTTATTTTGTTGTCCCGTTTGCAGCTGGACACCGGAAAAAGAAATGAAGTGACTGTTCTGTTTCATCAGCATTTCAGCCACTCCTTTTTTTTTTAAATTAAAAACTATTTATAAAAAAAATAAAAATGCTGCTGGCTTGCTGGTGCCGCACTGATTTTCACAAAAGGAGAATTTGGCTTGATAACTTAAAAACCCAAAGTTTTGTACATCTTGAGGTCAATCCCCCCCACCCCCTCAGTCCCATCCACATGCTCATGAAAGGTGACTGCGTGTGCACTGCCAGCGCCACTGGACAAAGAATGTGGGACTGAGCCCTATACATATGGATTTGTTTAAACAATCCACGTTAAGACTTACAAAGAGATAACATGCACATTTGGGATGCTTAGGGTCTAGAATTTGGTAAAGATATTACACGTCCCGCACAGACACACTCAGATACTATAAATTAAGGGTGAAATATTTGAGGTCTTGATCCCCTAGTCTTAGCTGACTTAGGTAGCAGACCTATCAAAATGAATCCGGCTCTTCACATCACTAGATGCTACAGAACAAGCACTAAGATTTTATACACCAAAATGTAGTGTGATAAGGACAGAGTTACCTGCACAATCACTTCATAAATAGGCCAAATAGCAAACAAATTGAAGATCTCCGGGACATACACCCCCTCTCCAGGGGGACTAATGGGAATATCTTGGTTATTAGAGTAAAGCTTCCCCACACTGGCCAGCTGCTGCACGGAGCAGCACTGCCGGGGACAGGGGAAAGGAGAGGGAAACCGCTCATCAATCCCCAAATCCGAAGACGGGGGTTGGAGTCTGGGTCTCACAGTGTGAGCAGCAAATAGGGGAGAAAAGACACCCCCCCGAGTCCCCCGGCTGCCCTGCACGGAGGATCAGGGATCACAGGGAAAAAAGACTGCACAGATATTGATTGTGGGATTTTTTTCTCCTTGCTCCCCATTATTTGAGTGTCCTCCTCCACAGCTCTCTAGCACGGTGTAAAATCAGCAATCGCAGGGCATGGCAAAACCACACAGCTGTGTTAGAATTAAATGGATTTTAATTCCTAAGCCTGGCAATTTTTCTTTTCCAGCAGCAGCGATGCAAGCCTGTTGCCGCAGAAGCCAAGGACAGATATTTCGGTGCCCACAGTGGGAGCTGGCTAGCCTTGTTGGAACTCCGGGGCTGGTGATTTTCTGAGGTTTAATTCTGATTTTTAATTTTCTGACACTAATCCTGCCATCGCCCACCTGAGCAGCCCGGGTCGGAACGGAGCCCTGAGCAGGCGCAGGGATGGGTTTCCCGGGGAAGTGAAGTCCCTGCGAGCCGCTGGGCTCCCTCCCGCCCGGGCCTGGGTGTGCACCCTGAAGGGGCTCTGGTTTGGTAAAAATCATTCTTTGTTTCCAAGGGAAGGCAGAATTTTTTTCCACATCTAACAGGATAAAAGCGGTACCTGTCTCTCTTTCAGTTTTGAGATTGAAGGCATAGCTAAGCCTTCGTATTGCTAAAACTTTGGTTCAAAGTATTCCAGCACAGGTCTTAGTGTACTGTGCAGAAAAGGGGAGTGCGGTTTGCTTCATGGAAAAAAAAAAAAGTAGAGCCACAATCATGCTAACATCTTAAAAAAACACAAATAATAAAATTAAAAATTACCAAGGAGAATTGGGACTAAATGCAGCAAATGACTCCACAACTCTTTCTTGCATCCACAATCTCGTTGCCACACTCAGACACATGCACAGTTTACACCGAAAAAATTATTTTACTGAAATCTGCAATCACAACAATAATTTTTTTAAATGCCACTGATTGCAGTAGCTCTGCAAAACCCAGTCTCGGCAAACAGGGACATTTCATACAGATCAGAAACAATACATGTTCACGGGGAATTTTCACTAACCTGCCTGCTTTGGTTATTATCATTTCGGTGCCAGCTTCATGAAATTTCTTCCATAGCTCCTTCTCGTGGAGATAGACTTTGATATTTTCTATTGTCTGGAAAAATAAAGATCATGAGAATAGCAAGAAATGACTGAGAAAACCTAGGAGAGGGGCTAGGAAGGGCGACGGGAACGGACTCGGTGGCTGCACACCCAGGACCAGTGCCGCAGCCCAGGCAAAGCCACACCAGCCTCGGTGCAGCCTGGGCGGGAGGAGGATGGAGCCCCAAAACTTCCACTGCCCTTTGCCGAAAATAAGAGAAACAAACTGGGGCCGGTTTGAATTGCAGACTTTCACATCCAGGTGGGACACTGCGGCCAAAGGGATTTTTTTTTTCTTTGGGTTTTTTTTCGTAGGGGTTTCCATGCCCCGATGGGGCAGACAGACCCCGCTGTCGCCCTGGGTCTCCCAAAAACCGGGGCCAGGAGCATCCGCGGGGACACCCGCGGGGACACGCGGATCCGCTGAGCAATGCGCGCGTCCAGGACCGCGGTTTCTGCGCAGACCCGTTTCCTTTCCGCGGGATGCCGGGGACAACGCGGAGGCGCCGGCCGGGCGCGGGGGGGGAAAAGCAGAGAAGCCGCGATGTGCCGAGAAACCGGGCGGACCCGGCCTTTTATTTAGCCGGAGAAAAAAAACAACCAACGAAACCCACTGCCGGGCCGGATCCTGCTCGGGAGGAGCGGCCGCGGCTTCGCCACCCGACGGGCCCCGACGGCCGCGGCTCTGCGGGCTCGCCCTTCCCGACCTGCCGCACCCGACGGCGGGCGCGGGGCGGCCTGCTTTGCACGGGGGAAAAATTAAAAAAAAAGAAAAGAAAAAAGTAAAGAAAAAGGCAATTTCCTCGCAATTCCCCCCCCCGGTCGTGGCCGAGGGAGATGCGCGGTCGCGCTCCGGCCGCGCCGGCGGGGAGAACGAGGGGCGAAGCCGCCGGGCAGGACGCGGGGCCGGGCGGTGCGTACCTGCTCGGGGTCGGGGAGCTGCGGGCTGCTGAGCGGCGTGCTGCTGCCCCCGGCTACGCCGAGGACGGGGGAGCCGGCGGAGGAGTCCGCATGGCCGGGCGCGGGGGCTGTTGGAAACCCTTCCTCGGTTTCAGACAGGCTTTTCTCCTGGAGCATTTCCTTGGGGGGGAGAGAGGCGCACCGTTAGCTCGCAGCACCGGGGGCCACGTCCAGCCCCTGCCCGCCCCCAGCCCCGGGCACGGCCACCTGCGGGGTCAGGCCCTCCCGGCCCGGCCCGTGGTTCTTCCTCAGGCGGCGGCACTCGGCGAGACTGGGACGTGACACCCCCGGCCCCAGGGGAAAGCCGCTGTGCCCGGGAGAGCCGGGCCGGGCCCGCCTGCCCCCGCGGGGGAGCCGCCCACGCGTGGCTGCGCTCCCGCTTGAGGCCCGGGCAGCTCATCTCAGATGTGGCCGCAGCCCCCCCAGCCCCGACCCTTTCTCCTCTCCCCCCCGCCCCGCTTTTTGCCACCTTGCGGGGCCGGTACCCGTCGGGGAGGGCAGCCCGGCCCGGCTGGTCGCTCTGCCCCGTCCCGTCGGGGCTGCGGGGGCTCCGGGGGCTTCGCGACGGCGCTCAGGGCCGCGGCGGAGCCGGGCGGCGTGAACAGGAGGAGTGCTGGGCTCCGAGATAAAAGGGCCCCTCTTAAACTTGGACGGAGACTGGGAAAAGCCAATAAAGATAAGGCCTGACAGCTCCGCCGGGGCTGCCGCGCATCAACCCCGACTTTTACAGCGCGGAGGGACGCGGCCGCCCGCCCCGCTCCCTGCTCGACGGACGGACGGACGGACGGACGGACAGACGGACGGGCAGCGCCGGCGCGGAGCGGGAGCGGCCCCAAGGAGGCTGCAGGGTCTCGGCCCCAGGGACTGAAACCGGCGCTACCCACGGGGAAACGCTGACGGCACCCGGCCCCGCGGTCCCCGACGGAGCGCCCCTCTCCCCCGGCCCACAGCCCCGGTCCCCTGCCCGGCGCCCTCCCTGCCCCGCGCCGCCAAGGCTGAACCGCCGTCCGGGACAGCGAAGGGGGAGAGCGGGGCTGAGACCTCCAGCTCCAGCCACGGCAGAGCTTCAGGGAGAGCTCCAGCCGTGGAGACGGACAGCCAGCACACCCCGCACACTCCCCCCACAGCTGCACCGTACGCGCCGCGGCACCCCGGCCGGGGAGCGCCCGGCAGCCCCCGGCCGCAGCGGCTCGCTCAGTGCCCCGAGCGCACCGCCGGTCCCCCCGCCCCGCTCGGGGGGGACGGGACGGGGCAGCCCCAGCCCGGCCGAGGCGCGGATGTTCCCGGCGGCCAACCCGCACCGCGGGGCCGGCTGACCCGGGGGAGCACAGGTGGGAGGCGGCGGCAGCGGCAGCGACCCCCGAGGGCCCGGCTCCTGTCCGCAGACGGGGGCCCCGGTGCTCTCGGGGACGGAGACGGGTCGCCGGCCGGGGAAGCAGCGGGGCAGGCTGGCGGCGACACAGGCCGGGGGCTCGGCAGGCTGCAGGGCGCCCCGCACCCGCGGACCCCCCGCTCCCTCCAGTCCTCCCTCCGCACCCCGGGAACTCACACGGCCGGCCGGGGGGCAGGAGGCGCAGCGGGTGGCTCCGGGCTTCGCCTGGGGGCGGCTGCGGCATGAAGGGCATCCGCGGGGCAGCGCGGCGGCTGCGCGGGGCGCTCAGGCCGGGCGCGGCTCCGCGGCCCCCGATGGCAGCGGCGTGCGGGGCATCCCCCGCTGCGCGGATTCACTTTCCCTTGATCTTGGCGGAAAATGTTCCATAAAGATCCAGTTTGGGGCCTTTCGACTCCCTCCCTCTTTGTCTCCCCCCTCCCTTTTCCCTTCCCCTCCTGTTGCTGACGTTGCCGCTGTCAATCACGTCCCCACAGACCGGCTCTGGCCCGCTCCGCCCGGCCCGGCCCGCTGGCCCCGGCCCCGGCCCCGCGCCCGCCCGACGGCCCGCACCGGGGGGCACCGGCCGGGGGCAGCGACCGCCCGGCCCCCGCGCACCGGGCCCGGCCGCGGCCTTCCCCGGCCTGCCCAGCCTGCCTCGGCGCTGCGCCGGGCCTCGCGGCGAGCGGAGCCGCTTGCTGCTCGGGGGGGAGCCCGGTGGGGGGGGATACCCCCAGCCCCACCGCCTCCTCCCAGCCCCGTTGGTCCCGGCGCTCCCCACTGCCCGGGCCGGGGGCTGCAGCAGGGGCAGGAGGGCCGCGACCGGCGCAGGCCGCGCTGGAAGGAGGCTTGGCTCGGCGGACCGGGCGGCGCAGGGCGGCGGGACCCCGCGGCAGGAGCCGGGGCCGCCCGGGAGAGGCGATGGGGAAGGGCCGGGCCCGGGCGGGGGTCACGCTTCGGGAGGGGTCCGCAGCCCCCGGCGGCTTCCCCGGCCCTGCTGCACCGGCAGCCAAACTGCCTGTGTCCCGCCGGCCTGGGGCCGGTCTTCGGGTGCGGGTCTCCCCGAGAGCCCGGGAAGGGGGACAGGGCTCCCCGTCCTCCCCCGGTCGCCACAGATTGCCCCGAGCCTTCCCCCAGGGCGGGCAGGAGCTGGGCGGTCACAGACAAAGCGGCGGCGAGGCCGGGCCGCCGGGGCCAGCCCCCGCCGGGGCCGCCCCGAGGTGAGCGCGGCGGGGGGGAGAGGAGCTCCCGGCCCCGCTCACCCCCGAGCAGGAGCCCCCGCACCCTCCGGCCGCGGGCACCGCCTGCTCGGGGCTCCCACCGCCAAGCCAAACCCCCAAATCAGGGGGAGAACCCCCTCGGGACAGTCCCCGAGTGCTGTCGCGACTGAACGGGCAACTTCAGCTCTGCTGTCGCGATTACCAAGACACACACCCCACCACCCCCCCGCAGCACTGCTGTCGGGGCTGCCCGCCCTATGCTGAGCGGCCCCTCGCATCCACCCGCGGCCGAAACGCTCCCGCGCTACCCGCTGTAGCTATGCCTATCGTGACAGCCCCACTGCTGCGCACCGCCCTATATCGCGACAGCCCCGCCTGACTCTGCTCTGCATCGCACCCCCTGTGCCCCTGCGCACCCCCTCCGCCGGGCTGCGCCCCGCTCCGCGCCCGCGGGGAGGGCGGCGGGCGGGAGCCGCTTACCCGAGCCGGGCGGGCGCGGAGGTGCCGCTGGCCTCCCGCAGCCCCGGGCTCACAGGGACACCGCCATGAGCCGGCGGGGCTTCACGGGGCAGGATTTTTATCGGGGTTTTCTTGAAAGTGAATTTAAACCCAAACTCACTCCCACTGTCACGTGGTGCCGAAATTGGGAACAGGAGCAGAATAAAAAGTAAACTGGGGTCAACCTCTTAATGAACCTTTTCCCCACTCCTACCAAAAAAAAAAAAAAAAAAAAAAAGAAAAGAAAAAAAAAAAGGCCCGGGCAGGCCGGGGGATGCGAGCGAGGGAGCGGCGAGCAATTCCCGCAGGAGCCGGCGGGGCCGGGGCCGGCCGCAGGTGAGACCGGGCCGGCGGCGGGCCCCGACGTGCGCCTGCGGGGCCGAGGCGAGGGGGGATCCGCGCCCGTCCTGCCCCCGCACAGATGGAGCAGGGGCTGAGGACGGCCTGGGGGTGAGGAGCCGCGGTGGGAGCGGGGAGGCCCGGCTCGGCCGGGGGGGGTGTCCCGGAGCCCCGCTGCTCGCCGCTGACCTGCATCGCTCGGCCCCGTGCGCGGCCGCGCTAGTTTCCGCGGGTCGTAGCTGCCTCTAAGCCACGGGCCGGACCCGGGTCCCAACCCCACCGCCGCGGGAGGGGAGAGCCCGCGCAGAGCCGCGGAGAGTGCGCGCAGCTGGCACCGCAGCCGCCCGCCGCTTGGACCGCTCTGTCCCGCTGCCGGTTCCCACCTGCCGGCCCGGCTCTCCCCGGGGCCCGGGGCGGCTGCCGAGGGCCGGGCTCCAGGGCAGGGTGAATTTTTGTATTTACTGTGCGGCTGGTGCCTGTCGCTCGGCTTTGTTTGGGTGAGTCTCTCTCCACGCCTTCCGCAGCCGCGGACAGGGACCGCGGGAATCACGCTGCCTGCGCTTCCCGACGTTAAATTAATTTCTTTTTTTTTCCCCTTGAACAAAAGAAGGGCGGAGGGGGCGATGCCCAAGTGGAGAGGATTTAATTAAAGCAAAACCAAAGCTTCCCGCCAGCCCCCGGCCCTCCCCGTTCCATGCGGCCCCGGCCGGGGCTGTCCGCGCTCGGCGGCACCCGGCCGGCTCCGCCGTGCCGTAAGCCCGGGCAAGCCGCGGCACCTGCCCGCAGGGCTCCCCGGAGCTCCCCCAGCCGCCGCTCGCACCGAGACGGCGGGGTCGGTGTCGGTGGGGCTCGGCCGGGGCTGGGGGAAGCTGCGGCCGGTTTCATCATCCCCCGGCCGGGGGGACGGGGCCGGCGCCGAGGGGCAAAGCGTCCCCGCCGGACGGAGCCCCCCGGCTGCGGCAGCGCCGTGAGTTTCCCGGAGGCTCCGGCAATTCACGGCGAGGCTCGAAACCAGCCCGACTGTCAACACCCGGCAGATAAACGGCCGGATCCCCGACGGCAGGGTGGCTCCTATTCACGGCTCATCATCGCCGAGTCAAAGGAGCAGGCAGGGGGAGGATAAGCCCCGCTTTCAGGGACCGGCGCTCCAAACCACTCATCACTGTCACCGAGCTCGCTCATGCCTTGGCCCTAAACACCGGCGATTAATAAAAGTTTACTGTCGCTTTTCTCCAATAATTACACTCAGTCTGCGGGCCGGGAAAAGCCGAGCGGGCTCAGATCTGCGCGGTACCTGCGGGGATGCTCCACCGCTTTTCCAGCCGCGGCGGCCAGCGCCGCTCCCTTTGGCCCGCTCCTCTTCTCCCCGGAAAAACCTGCTGCTCTTCCCCCCACGAAAACCTGCCAGCCACGACGGAGACGAGGGGAGAAGCGAGCCCCGAGCCCGCACCCGACGGTACCCTGCCGCCGGGCGGCCCCGACGGCGGCCGCGGCTCCGAGCCCCCGTGCGAGGCGGAGAGCGGCGGGGGGAAACCCTGTGGGGTCCGGCCGCGGCCCCGCTCCGGCCCCTGGCCCCGGCTTCCGTGAAGTCAGGACCGAGCCTCGGCCGCACGGGTTGGCACAGGTTTATTGGCTTGAGCGGGAACTCACCGGTTTACACTGCCGAGGAGGGTTTGAATGGATGAGGACTGAGAAAAAGTTGCCGAATTTGGCCAGTAATAAGGCTGGAAGAATGGAGTGCTAGTGGTGAATTATGCATGTACTCGGGAGGAATTACAAAGCATCAGACTCGGGCTTCTAAACAGGGACAGTGCCAAATTTCTAATAACTGTGTAATATGCTTATTTATACCATACAAGGACTTACAAACCTCATTGTGCATAGCAGCTGGGTCGTATTTCTTTACCCTTCCATTCCTCAGGCTTTTTTGCCAAGAGACTGGTACCAAACACTTCTAGGCTGAAAACAAAACACAAAATTAAATTGCAAAGAAACGATGACAGGAAGCATGGGTAAGATACGGGCTGACACGCGGCCCTTTAATCTTAAGCATCTGCCTAAAATAGATGCACTAAGGCGGTATCGAAAATATGCACGGTTTTAAATGCAAGTGATTTTCTGCTTCGAAATCGTTCAGTCGAATTATCCACATGTATTTGCCTGACCTGGGCACGGTTGTAGGCTCTAAGGCTTTGTTTTAGACCATTAAGTAAATATTTTAACGAACGTTTTAAAACATTGTAAACTAACGTGTTAGTCTTGCACCAAGCTCCTCTGAAACCGGGTAAATCAAACGAACCACAATATTCCGATTTGTTTTTAAATATTTGGGGGATATTTGATACTTTTGTCCCAGTATACAAAGTGTACTTACCCCTCGTAATTTCAAGCAAAGCTATGCAGGATGCAAACAGGCAATGTTCGCGATGTAACCAGTACTAATTAAACTATGAACGAATATTCATGTATCTAGACATTTTTTAAAAGCATAAGTATTTTAGAATTAAAAGCAAACAATTGTGGAATTGTTTTAATTTTTAAAACTAACAATAATTTTGTCTAAATGCTCTGGATTTTTATTTTTGAATGTGCTGTCTTACTGTTTTTTAAAGTAGCGTCTAGAAAAATAACATTTCAAGTCCATTGCACATTTTGTACAGAATAAACTTTACTGTGAGCTTGGCAACACTCTGTGTCAGAATGAATAGTCCAGAGATCACTGTCCTGGTGAACGTCAGACTGAGATAGTCCCCAATAGTCTTTCCTAGCCAAAGATCTGATTTAACTTCAATATATATAAAAAAAAAATTGCTCCATCTGCTTTGCAATTACTTTTTTGTTTTTTACTGAAAAGAGCCCTAAAGCTACTGCGTGCTGGAGCGTGGGACCAGGCAAACGGGGCCACGCTGAAATGGAAATAATGGTTTAAAAAATAAAAGTAGAACAATGCCCAGCGCTCAGTGTGTTGTGATTTTTATGCAGCCTTGCTGCAAGCGCCACAGCAGCCGCAGCTCCGCTCTGCTTCCTGCACCAAGCCAAAATGGTGCTGCCGGGACGGGGTCCGAGCAGGCCCTGCTGCCATCACCGCTCTGCACGCGGCAGCCGCCGCCGCCATTTACGGCAGGTCAGCGGGTCAGCGCCTCTGGTCGCACAAGCTGCCGGTTAGACGTGCCACGGTCACCGGCAGTGCTGGGTAACCTTGGCCGAGGCCTGGAGGACAGCCCGGGAGAGAAGGGACTCGGGCAGCGGCGTGGGTTGGGATGGCAGCCTGACGTGTGCGCGGAGAGGGGAGAGCAGCCCCAGAGCAGCTCAGCGTCCTGCGGGCACCTTGGTGGAGTGGGAGGAGGACACATGGAACCTCCTGGGGAAGCTGCTCTGGAGCACATGGGCCATGAGCAAAAACGAGACGCACATAAATCCACCAAGTGACAACACTGCAAGTCGCTTCTCACCAGGCAGGAAGAAAAGAGGACAGGCTTGTCTCGGAAGCCTTGCATCAGAGCAAGAAACTGCCTTAAGATATTGCAAAACCAGACCAGCGCACTCTCAGAGCAACGCGTCGTGGCTCTGCACAGTGTACTTGGCATCATCGCTGTTCTCCACGGTGAAGAGCAAAATGATGGTCTGGGTGAGAAATTCCCAGCGGGAGGGATGAAGGCAGCCAGCTGCCAGCACCGTCTCTGCCCTGGGGCTGGGTGCAGGCTCTGTCCGAGCCCCCGATGTGGCACAGCACGCTGCTCTGCCGCAGCAACCGGGGCCAGTCGCGTCAAACAGCCACGTTTAAACGTTACACCCCAACGTGGATCCTTGCCTCTGGGACAGACCTCACTGAACAACAGCCCGAGCAAAGCAGCGCAGCAATGCACAGGCGTGTGCCAGTAGTGCCTGGTGAGCACCACTGTGCTTTGGGACGGAGGCTGCAGCCCACGCTCCCGCTGTTTACTTTAGTGTCCCAGTTGCTATTTAGGCAAAAGCACCATCTCAGCCATCAGCAAAGCCACCACCTCCCAGGCTGGCGCAGGCAAGCCCTCGCTCCCCACCAGCTCCTCTTGGCCAGTCCCTTTCCACCATGGTGCTGCCCAGGGGGAAACCTCCTCCTTCTCCCTGGGCTGGGGCCAAACCCCGCAGCACGGCAGCGGGTCAAAGCAGGGCTCAACACTGTAGCTACGGGCAGGGGGGACACCCCCTCTTTCGGGCTCAGGGAAACACTAAGCCAGGAGCAAACGGGGACCCTGGGGATTTAAACACTTGCCAGATGCCTACGATAGCCATGTATCATACTCCTGGGGATCAGTCCTGTCCCAGGTCCTTGCTAAATCACCCAGGGCAGATTTAAGGTGCGTGAGGCTTTCGGGGTGCAGGAAGGCAGCTGTGATTTAAAAGGGCGGAGGGGAGCGGTGAGCAGCACAAGCAGCCGGCCTCCGAGTGTAGGGGCTCATGCGCCGGAGCGGAGAGGCACAAACACGCATCCGGATGTGGAGCTGCCGGCGAGGAGGCGGCCAGACGGGATGGAGGAAGGCGAGGTGAGAGGCAGATGAGAGCTGGGAGGAAGGGAGCTGCTCAGGGGTCTGGGGAGCAGGAGGCTGCGGTGGGAAGGGCCCGCCTCGGGGAGGGGTTTTGCTTCGCAGGGCAGTGCGATGGCCTTGGGTTTCTGCCCCGCAGATGAAGGGGGAGCCGCTGCGGGGGCAGCCCCAGCCCTGGGAGGCTGCAGAGCCGCTGGGGAGCTGGTGGTGGGGAGGGAGGGAAGGAGGGAGGGAAGGGGGAATAAAAGGTCCTTCCTAGGAAGCAGGTCGGCAAAGCCCATCAAAATTCACCACCGCATCCCTCTGCTGTCAGATACGCTGGGATGGGATTTCTCCCGAGCATCTCCCATAAAGAGGCAAACCCTCAGGCTGGGTTTGGTTCCCAGTAACTGCTCACCCAAGAGCCATCCTGCATTGCCAGCAGCCTCTGGGATGTGGCGGCTCGCTCCCTGCTTAGTCACATCCCTCCCACGCCTCTGTCCCGCTCCCGGGACGCTGCAATGAAACACATTCCTCAGGCTGCAGCGGGGCAGGGCCAGGCCTGGGACAAATGCTGTTCTCCATTTGGGCATCTCCCTCCTTGCCCAGTGAGCGGGGTTGCTCTGACAACAGGGCTCAGCCTTCGGGGTGGCTTTGCCCCCGTAGTAAGGGGGGGAAGAGCTGCAAAAAGGCATCACACTCCCGTCCCTGGGGGGCGTTCTCAATAGGATCAGATGGGAAGGGAAGTGATAGCCAACTGGGATGGGGCCCAGAAGCTGGGAATTTCCTCCTCGTGGGACTTGACTTGCTGTGGAACCCCAAATGCTGCAGGTAGAAGGAGGGAAACTGGAGAGAGGGGAGAGATGAAGTGCTGGAGCGGAGTGCGCTCCCTCTCCTGCATCTGCCCCTGGCTCCAGCGAGGAGAGAAAGGATGGCTGAGATTCATTAAATAAAGAGACAGGAAAACCTTGCTTAAGGAGCTGTCTGGGAAAGAGGCCATTTCAGGCCTGCTGTATGCAAGTGCCAGTGATTTGGGGCCAGAATAGACAATTGCTAAATATTCCTCTGGGCCCCGCTGCGCAGGGAGCTGCTCTCAAGTGTACCAGTTACAGAAATTTGTGGGGAGCTTAATGGTGCTTTTCTGCTTGGGATGGGAGACCAAGCTGGCTCCATCAGGAGAATGGAAGAAAAAAAGATCCCCAAAATTAGCCATTTTCCTTCTCACACAGCAGCTCAGGGCACTGACCTGGCGGTGCAGCGAGGCCGGGGCAGCTCCAGCTGGAGAGAAGGCATCGCATGTCTGCAGCCGTGTTGAATGATGTGGGCACACACGTCTCACCATGCAGTGGGAACAGCGAGAGGGATGGAAAAGGGGCTTCTTGGTCCTCTTGGTCAACCTGCACCTGTCATAAACCAACAGGATGAAACTTAGGGAGAAGCAGGAGCAGCGGGGACAGCAGGAGATGCCGCTCTCGTCCATGGAACCCTGTTGCTCAGTGCAGCGGGACAGAGAAGGTTTGCACCGCCGAACTTCAGCACAACCACTACTACTGAGGGAGACCAGGGGCTTCTGTCCCTGCCATTCCCCACACTTAGCTGGGAGCCAGCTCTGGGAGGGGGCGAAGGGGGCTCTGCCCCAGACCCCAACCACCGCTCCACCCCCACAAGCATGCGCCCAGGCTGGCGGCGGGGCCACCTCTCTGATCCGGACACAGAGAAACCAGCAGCCGCGCGTCCCATCCCTCCTCTCCCCTGCTTTGCCGTGTTCCTCACTGCTCTGGATTGAACCATCAGCCCTAGAAAGTGTAAAAAACATGGATAAGAAATGCTGGTCAGTGCTCTCTGTACAAGCATCCTCCTCTGCGTACCACACATACTCAGCACTTCCAGCGAAGGAGGACGCTGTGGTTTTGCCTCTGTGCTGGTGCCACCGACGTAGTGCAGAAAAGCCACGGAGCTCAAGATAAATGCCCTGAAACAGATGAAATCAGCCGGGAACACCTGATATTCATTCCCACAAGGTTACGGTAAAGGTTGGGAAACGAAGGAAGTGCCGCACTGGCATGCTGGCAGCAAATCAAAGCAAATGACATTAATTAAAGCATATGTTAGGAATAGGAAATTAAGCTAAAGCAACATTTCATCTACAGCGTCTTCTCCGGGCACTTTAGAAAGGGTATAAGTTTACTGTAGAGAAAGAGAAATGAGGAGGCTGGTGCAGAGGATAGATGTGCGGGAAGTTAAAAGAATTAGAGGAGAGTTTTAAAAGCTTTAGACTATACACTCAAGGTCATGTTCACTCCCTGTATTTATTTTGAATTGTGAGTGAACGGGAGGACTGAGAGCGCTGGCTGGCACTGCGGGGAGCCTTAGGCTAACGCAGACCCCGGCGTCCTCGGCGAGAGGGCTTAGCCCCGAAATCGCAACCCTCCGCACTCCTCCCTGCATGGCTGCACCAGGCGCAGATGGACCTTGGCACCCGTTTGCCCAGTTTTGCAAAAATACTCGTTCTTTCCTAATTTTGCTTTTCTCCAGCTCACTCAGCCCCAGAACTTACCAAAGCTCAGGGCACCTGGGGACAGGGGCACTGCTGTCCCCTGCGCAGTGGGGAAACTGAGGCACGACCTGACTAACAGTTCTGAGCGAGCAGCTGGTGAGGGGCTGGGGGCTTTGGCCGGGGCTGCACCCCAACCCTGCGGGGAAGCGCGAGCGGCCCCCCCCGGCCCTCCCACTCCGGGTCTGTCTCAGCCACGGGCCCTTCCTCCCGCCCCCGCCCTTGGGGCTGGCAGCGATGCTGCAGTCCCGACCCATCGGGCGCCTTCCTGGGGCCGTACTGACTCACCAGCCGCCCGCATCATCCCAGCCACCCAGCTTTTTTTAATCAGCCATTTCAGGGCCGCCTGCCGGCCTCACCTTGTCAGGGCTGCGGACAGGGCCAGCCCGTGGCCATTTTGCCACTCCACGTGGCTTCCAAGCCAGCTCACCATGAGCACCAGCGCATGCAGGTGCCTGACACCGAAGGGCATCAGTGACCCAGACGTCCCCACGGCGGGGGGTGACATCTCTGCTGGGAGCTGTGATGTGCAGCGGGACTGGAGCATGGAAGGCCTTCCGCCCCGGTGCCCTGAGCTGTGCCGTGCTGCACGTGTGCTCCTCGCCTTCCCCACTGCATCCACCATGCGGCGGGGTGGCTGCGGCGTGCGCAGGGGAGCAAGGGGCAGAGCGAACGCTTGAATAACAAGCTCTGAGTGAGAGAAACCGGGCAGCAGCCTGACCCCGGGCATGCTCCTCCTGCACGCTGCTCTGCTCCCAGACCGGCTGCTATTTTTTTCCCCAGAGCCATAAATTGTGTGCCGGGGCCAGCGGTCCTCGCACGGTCGCCTGCTGCCTCCCCACCGCGGGTGTCCCGGGGATGAGTTACGAGGAGCGAGCGCCGCAGCCAGGGCTTCGCTCCAGAGCCCCAACATGAGCGAGGCAGCACAGCTCCCTCCGCATGCACGCGCCAGAGCCCTTTTCCCCCCGTTCCCACCTGGGACCATGCTGACCACCCCATTGAGGTTCAGCCCAGGGACCCCTCTGCTTCACGGCTTTCCAAGGAGGGCTGGCCAGGACGGCCGTGGCGTGGTGTTTACCTAGGGCGAGCGGGCAGATGGCTTGCTGACAGCTTCAGGAACACCTTGTAGCAGTTGCGGTGATTCCTGAGATCCGTTGCTTCCCATTTCAATTCACACATCATGATTTCTAAACCTCAGCTCGTACCTTCCCAGCAGAGCTCCCCACCTCCGCCCCGGCTGCATGCGCTCGCCGCCGGCTCGGGACCAACGGAGAAGGGGGACCCGCGGCAGCAGTCTCTGACACCGCCTCCTTCGATGGCCCAGGGCGAGTCCCTTAACTTGCCAAAGAAAAGGGCACAGCAGTACAGGAGCAGCACAGGGGCTGGAAAGCACTTTGAGGATGTAAGGGGCTATCAAGTGCTTCTTAGGGATGAAGAATTCTCTTCCCATCACTTTCTCCAGCTGAATGATGGTTGCAACTGTATGGACTGAAAACGGGGGGTAGCGGGGCCTGTGTGGGCGTCTCCTGCTCTCCCTGCTTGGGACGAGCCCCTGCCATCAACCTCTGGGGACCAGCATCAAGCCATCCCTGCCAGGCTGTAGGAGCCTGGTCCCCCCCAAAGGCAACTGGGGTGAGCTCACAGTGGCAAAAATGGAGCCGGCACCATGACAGCTCCTAAACCCAGCGCAGGTTTGTTCAGCTGGATGCTCACACCCAACCTCCCCACCCAGGACAGCTGCTGGCCCCCACCGCCCCCCAGGGAATTGCTCTCAGGGCCCGGCAGGACCCCAGAGCCAGCTGTGGTTGTGGGGGTCTCTGTGCTCCCACCAAATCCCCCGAGCAGGCGTGAACCAGAGCATCTCACTCTTGTATACATTCCCCTGCTCTCTGTGTGCTGCGCTGTGCTGCTGTGGTAGAGTCTTGGCCTCAGGGTGATAAAAGGAGTATGTTTTTCCAATTAAAAGAGCCAAATGCATTTTCCTGCCAGTATTTAGTCCAGCCTAACATGCAATGTCTACATTTTAACCTTGAAGAAGCCTCTAGAGACACTGCAAAATAAATCAATACTAGTCCACGTGCTGGAAAACAGAACCAATAAATAACTTCAGAACAGCTTTTCTGTTTACCGTATGAAATTCCCATTCTTGGCCATGCTCTTCAAAACAGCGTCTCAAAATAAAATAGAAAAGAACCCCCCCCCTTCAATTAGCGGCGCAGCGTGAAGCTCGCCAGCCAGGCAGAGCTGGTTTCAGGTTGCAGGTGCAGGGCCAATTCTCCACTGACCTCTGGGCTGGGATTTGGGATAGAGATTGCATGTGCAATGGTTTAAAAATATTAAATAAAAACATTAAAAAAACCCCCAACATCCTGCATGGCTTCCTATGGCACGGAAGGTGCTGGAGCAAAACCAGCGCCCGGGCGTTTAGACACGTGCATCCCCAGCCTGGTCCCCGAGCCCTGACCCACAGCTCCACATGCTGCACCCGGGGCCCCTCGGCTCCTCGAGCCCACCCCGGGCATGGGGGACTGTGCCCCATGAGCAGCCGGAGGTTTTCATCCGGTGTCACTGATGTGTCCCCAAATGTACCAAATGGCGAGCGATAACCGTGGCCCTCGACCTGCTGCCTCTGCTCTTCCTGAGTCACCCGGTCTGGGGCCAGCCGGGGACTCGCTGGTTCTTCCTCCTTTATGACAATAATAAATGTGTCTTTAGCTTTAGCATAAAATAAGATTTACAGGAGCTATTAAAAGGAAACTTAAAGGCATTTTTCTGCATCCTGTTGCAGAGAGGTCTCATGTGGGAGGCAGGTGGGTCTGCAGGACCCCGGTGGGGAGGTGCTGCCCTGCACCAGGCGTGTGTGTGCAGGGGCACGCAGCGATGCACGGGCAGCAGCAGGCAGTGGGTGGGCAGCAGGGAGCTGCCTGTGCAGGCAGAGGCTTACAGACCCTTCCTCAGCACACACTCAGCATGCAGCAGTGGGATAAACTACCGACAGCCAGCGTTGCCATTCACAGCCTGTGCTGGCGACACCAGAGCCAAAGTGAACACATGGTGGGGTCAGGATGCACAGGGGCATCACCCACGGGGATGAGCCCACAGCATCCCCCGCACAGGGGCAGATCACAGCACAGAGTGCCACTGTGCTGCATCGAATGGCCTGGGACAGACAGACGGACACACAGAGCCCCAGGCAGCCCCAATGGGAAGGGTGGCAGAAGGCAGTTCTCAGCTCCCCAGCCTCCCGCCCCAGCACGGCGGGGATGTAACACCTACGGCGAAAACACGTCTGCTGGCTGGGGGATAAATTTAAGCCATTTTCTTCACATCCCTCTATTTCTGTTCCCCTCCCCTGAGGCTCCTTGTTGTCAGCGTGCATTATGCAGCCAGGACAGCTCTATTAGTCATACGCTTAATGACTGGAAAAACACACGCGGCCATTATTAGCAGGGCTGAGCCGCACACGCACGGTCCGCTCCGGGTGGACAAGCCCTCGCGGTGCAGGATAACCTGATGGAAAAGCATCCGGGGCAAGCAGTGCCCAGTGGGCTGCCTTGGGACCAGCTCCAGAAGGAAACGGGAGGGCTTTTTACACGGAGATTCAAGAGCAAAATCTCTGCTGTCCCATCCCCGGTCGGAGCTGCTCCTCCCAGAGTGGGAAATGTGTTTTCCTTACGGGCAGAAGCAGCTGAGGTCTCTCTGGGCTGGGCTCTGCCTCTAAAGCATTGAGTACATCCCGGGAACTCCAGATCTCCTTCCCTAAGAGCTCCTAGCAGGAGGAGTGGGACCAGGAGTTAATCGTTTTAGAAAAATCAGTGCAACCAGGACAGCGTCAGGGTTCAGACCGGTTTGGCACCCAGCCCTGTGGCCAGGTTTTCCAAGCAGCTCGATTTTCACCAAGGCATTGAAAGTCGCTGAGCTCTCGGAGAGCAGCAGACTCAATGCCGAGCTCTTCCACAACCGTCCCACCAAAGCTGCACAGGAGAAGGTGCCGAGCACCTGAAATCCCAGCCCTACACCGCTTTTATCCCCAAAGCCAAGGTCAGCAGGACACCAAACCCCTCCAGCCGCAGCCCTGTGGCTCCCTGTTGCCCCGTGCCCGGAGGAGCACGGAGCAGAGCGGGACGTGCCCACTGCGGGTGCGATGGCAGAGCGGCTTCAGGTGCTCGCAGCTGGGAGGGTCCGCGTCCCCGCAAGCGTGGAGGATGGGTGCATGGGGGGGTATGTGTGAGCCCCGGGTGCAGCTCTGGGCTCTGCAGATGGAGGTCTCCGAGCCAGTCTGTGACCAGTGGGAAATGGGATGGTGGCAATGCTGGTTTTTTTTAACATGAAATAGCCCTTTTCTGGACACCAGGGGAGAAGCACAGTTTCCAAGAGTGAGGGCACCAGGGGAAAGGGATGCACAAACCTGCAGCTCATACGTGCCGCACCGTGAATGCATCCCAGGCTGCGTTACACCGCTCACGTGCACATCGCTGTCCTGCCTTGGTGCCGCGGCTGCAGCCCGAGGTCCCAGCAGCACCGCTGCCACCGCCCCGTGCCTGTCCCGGACGGCGAGGGGAGAGGGCAGAACCTCGCAGGGGCACTAGCCCAGCCGCAGGCATGGTGTATGTCACACTCATCACACGCCTGCAAAAACACGCCGTGGATATAAACTGGACAGATTTAGCGACTGTGGGGCCTTCTGTTCTTCCTTACATCTCTGGACCATTTCCCCACCCCTTAAATGCTTTACATTATTTATTACATTTCATTTAACCCCAGCCACGTCCTCCAAATAAAATTTATTTTGCAGCTGTCATTCAGGTTTACTCCGGCCTTAACCTCATAATCCTATTGATTCCCTCATTATTCTCGGAGCGCGGGATTGATTTCATGCCTTCTGTGTTATGGAGAAGCCTTTGCTCATTAATCTCACGCCCATTTACAAACAGTCGATCCTGGTAATTCATTATTTTCTCATTCCCTACACACTCAGGCTCGCAGACGCTCTCAGCTTGTCTGCTTTGCCTCCTTATTTTGGGGTATGGATGGAGATAGTACATGATCCCTCTCCTGAAGGGCATCCACCCTGTGCCCTTGCAGCCTGGCGCTCTGTGCCCCGAGGCAGAGGGCGACGGGCTCCCGCGCAGAGGCAGGGTACCAGAAAAGCGCCCGGGCTCATGCACTGCATCGTCTTTGGGAGATGCCCCGGGACTGTGTCCCGCTTGGAAAGGTCACTGCAACCGACTGGGCTGGGAAAAAACAGAGAACCAGAAGAAATCTGGGTTGGAAAGGACCCCCAGACCAACCCTCTGCACACACCAAGGAGCACTTCAGAGTCAGACCGTGTTGCTCGGGGCCCTACAACTGCCTTGCCCAGCCATACCTGTCACTGGAGCAGTACCTGGCGCTCCGGCTCTGCAGTACCGCTGACGTACACATGCGTGCATGCCTCCAAACACAACAGAAGTGTGTTATTTATACACTGTGATTAATCATCCTGAGTATTTAATATAGCCCCATCAGAGTGCACAGCGCTGTACAGTATATGGAGGAAGACATGACCCCTGTCATAGAGGCTTAGAATAAAAAATAGGCAGACACTATAGTTCAGACACGTAATAAATCCAGCTGAAGGGCCAATCTCAAATATTTCAGCTGTTTCCCCCTCCCCCCATAATATATAATTGTCTTTGTTGGATCAATACAGAGGGGCTTTGTGGAAGGAGCATGTTTTAAAGGAAGATTAATGTAGTGAATTATATATGCAGCTAGGAAGAATTCTAATATTTAACTTCCAGGAGGAGAAGGAAGGTTTGTGTGATCGAATCCTCCTTCCAGGACGGGAACACAGCACCCATCGCTCCCAAGGACCTGCTCCTCCGGGATGGTTGCAAGAGCCTTCCTGAAGGCACGGACATGTCTGCCCAGGACGGGTGGATTCAATTAGTGATGGAGCTGAAAGCAGCCCAGGCCGTGCCGGGGCAGGGGCAGGGATGGCGTGGGGCAGGGGGCTCTGCCGGGGCCGGCCGGCCACGCATGCCATGGGAAGGGCGGCAGCGTGTGCTGCCATTTCTATTGCCTGGATATTGGCACAGCATAAACCGGCGTGCCTGTGCCGCACCCCTCAGCCCCGCTCTGGCCCCACCTGGGGTTTTTAGCGGGTTTTGCCCCATCGTACCTACCCGCAAGGCCGTGCTGGACGGTGCCGGCATGTGCCGGGTGGCTGCTCGGCGCGAGGCCAGCACGCTGTGCGGCAGCAGCGCATCTCGTCCTCTAGATGCAGCCAGCAGCCAGCAACAGGGCAGTGCAGAGGGAGCAGGGATTATATTGGTTACTAAATACGTATTATTTATCCGCAGTAAAGCCCCTGTGATCATTTCCCTGGGTACATATACACACATCGCCCACCCGTTGCTCAGAGCATCGTACGCAAATTAATACCCCTAATCTTATTAATGTGTAACGACACAGGGGTTGAGCCCTCCCTCCGGTGAGCGGTGCAGAGCTCGCTGAGCCGCACCAGCAACCTCAGCTAGGTGTGCATCACGCGAAGCACACGGCTATCATATGGAATAAATTTAACTGAATCAAGTTTTGATTAAATGCAATAAATATGATTGATTTGGTTACACACCCTCCGTACGACTGTCTGTTTTATTTATTTTTTCATTCTGAGAAGGGATGTTGCATTGATCCAAACCATTAGCTTTGACTACCACCGTAAATTCCCATTTTAGGGTGACCTGCGGCAGCCTTATTAATATTTTTACACTTACCCAGCAGTTGCCAGGGTTAACCCTTCAACAACGTGCCCAAATTGTGCTGTGCCGCTGGGGCAGGAGGGGTGACCTGTCCCAGCACCAGGGGAAAGTCACGTACTTTAATGCCACCAGCCCTCCAGTAGCTCCTAAACCTGCTCCCAGGACCCCTTAGGGCCACGGCGGTCGGCGTTAACACCGAGTCAGCATCTCCGTCAGGCTGGGTGCCCCCCAAAAGCCCTTCGGCAGATGGGAACGTGCCCCAGGCGCTGCCGTAGCGTGTCCGGAGCAGGCTGTTTGCTATCTGAAAGCCCACAAAACCCAGCACACCGCTCGCCCTCCATACCACGCCGGCATTTGGACCAACACCACTACAGATTTCCTTACAACAGCTTCTATATCTTTCTTTTTAACAAGGGGGAAAAAAAATGCCCAAATATTTTTTATATTACTAATAAATTGAAAAAATGCTTTATGTTTTCAATATATTCTCAATTTACTGCCATGGTCAGTATCTTGATTGCTATGTATATTTTATAAGCTACGTCAATGATAACCAGATTTAGCTGTTGGTTTCTCCATAAATACTGTGTTATCCACCAAAAGTGATGTCTGGTAACACAGTGTCATTAAAAATAATGCTGAAAAGTGTCAGAGAAACACCAAAAGCAAAAAGAATAAATCGCTTCCAAGCACATCTTGGAGATACTGGAATTTCTGAGAGTTTATTTGGAAGATAAGCTGATTTTTAACACATATTTTAGACAGATCCCGCAACCTCAGTATCCACAAAACCCTGAAGAAACACATGAGCTCCTTGCAGGCTCTCCCTGCCCGCAGGAGAAAGGGTTTCTATGCACTTGCACTGAAGACAGTGACAAAAGTCACTGTGAGCCCATCCAAGTCCCAGCACTGGCTGGGGGCTGCGGGGTCCCACTCCGTCCTCAGCGGACGGGGTCTTGCCTGACTCATGGCTCACAAGTCCTGCAGCCAGGACCTGCTTTACATCGCTTCTCTCTCCTGTGTCGTTTCATATCGCTTCCCTCTCCTGCGGGAGGTTGTGCCTCGCAGTGCGCTACCGTTAATACTCTGAATGGCAGCACCCATCTCACTGAGTGTTTCAGGTTATTTGTCATCTGCCAGAGCAGACTATGGGAAACCATGTAAATAGCCCCAAAAAACTTTTTTGGAAACTTTTACCAACTGCAGTAGAAAATGCTATGAAGCCGTGGGCATCCCAGCTGGCGGTGTCGCTGGCTCTCGGGTGCCAGGGGAGCAGAGGGGCTGATTTTGGAGTGGGTGCTCCCCGATGGCATCAGGTCTCCAAAGGAGCCACCACGGCCACAGCAGCTGATTAATCCACAAACAGCCCCATGGCGCAGCTTGCTGGATTATACTCCGGCATCCCTAAAGGAGCCAAATTTAGCCTATATATTACTGAATAATTTAAGTCATGATGAAATCATCAGCTTAGCAGGCTCTTGATAAGGATCTGAACAAGGATCTACCTGAGTGGGACAAATGCTGCGACGGCATCTCTGAATACTGAATTATTCAGCAGAAATGTTTCTGCCGTCCTCCCTCTGATCCAATTAAGCTATATGCTTAATATACAGCACCGGGGACTTGGTTTGGTGATGTCTTTCTTAGGGAGAAGTCAGCTGCAGCAGGAACTTCGCGTAAGATTCAGATTTTTTCCTACAAGTCCAAGAATCCAGCCCAAGAAGGAGTTGAGGCACTGGAGTAACCTGCCCTCGAGGAGCAAAGCTGGAAGGGAGACAGCTTCTCCAGGCTGGGGCTTCCCGCAGGAACAGATCCGACCCACTCCCCCTTCCTGCTTCCTGGAGGCAAACAGCAGGAATTCACCCAAACTCACTCAAACCCTACATGTTCCCTATCAGGCAAACTTTAGTCTCATCACAGGCAGAAGATACCTGACTCACGACGACTATCTTTTATGAGTTGACAGTTTGTCCTCACTGAAGTCGTGCCCGTCTTTTCCAGTGGTGCTCTGCAATCAGGGTGATCAAGGGAAAGCATCCAAATCACTCGGCAAACGACCCAGCACAGCCCGAAACACCGCAATGCTTCAAACCACAAACAGTTCTCAGCTCTCCCAGACCAGCACCTGGAGCGGGACTGGGCTGCAGCCCTTTAATTAATGAATTAATGCTCTACCATTAATTAAATTAATGAGAGTCCCGGGCTTCACAGGACCCCACAAACATGACACGGGAGGAGATAAGTCATTGCACCGCCAAGCTCTGACTACACAAGGGTGTGCACGGATGGGTGC
The DNA here is from genome assembly GCF_964195595.1 of Calonectris borealis. Lineage (NCBI taxonomy): Eukaryota > Metazoa > Chordata > Aves > Procellariiformes > Procellariidae > Calonectris > Calonectris borealis. Next base: position 3,542,479 of record NC_134330.1, on the reverse strand, counting down.
TGGCACCACGCACCCAGCACCAGCAAGCTCCGCCGAGCCTCACGCGACAGCCCTGCCCAAGGCCACAGCCCTGGAAATAAAAAAACCCCAACACGAAGCCGCGGCAACATGAGGGGCTGCTCCTCCCCTTCACCTTCAGCAGGAGCCGGGAGAGCCCCAGCTCAAAAGCAGCAAAGTCTTTTTCCCAAGGCATGCTGGCTTTCTTGCTTTAAAAAAACAAACCAAAAAAATATTATTTAAAGCTTTCATAGCCCCTTTTCATCTAATATTTAACGTGCGAGAGTTTCTGCATGCCCAGGTTAGGTAAACATTAGAGAAGATTGTTTATAGGAATTATATACAGAGTGGTGCTGGTTTAATTTATCAAAAAAGGTTTTGTTGAAATAAATTCATTTTACAGTAAAAGCCACTTAAACCTGTTAAAGGGGTGACCTTGTTTAAATGAACCTGTTTGTGCTTCACCTCAAAGGACAGCTCGAGCAGCACCACGATACCATCTTCCATATAAATATTCCCCCGCTCTCCCGGAGCGCGGGACCTCGCCGGCAGACGCTCTGCCAAGGACAGGGGTGCCCAGGTCAGTGGTCCCCACAGGGGATGGGAAGGATGCGGCCGTGGGCCCCACGCAAGCCGGGAAGGATTAATGCCACGTCCACCCGCTCGCCCACCATGAAAGATGAGGAGCAGGCGGTGGCAGCAGGGGTTCGGGGGCTGTGCTTGGGCTGACACCGGGTGTTGCAGGAGAAATGCAGCTCTGGGCAGCCAGGCGGCTGACCTCCGAATCGGGGGGACGAGGGACGGGGAAACCCCTCCAGCCGCTGCCTGCCCCACTGCTTCATCTGACGCTGCGGGTTTGCTGTTGGATTGATTGCTGTTGACACCACTGTTGTTATCAGCTTGACCAGATCGCTCTTATTTTGGGAAATAATAACAAAAATAAGCCAGTAGCCTTTTTTCCCCTCTCCTGAAATTTATTGCAAAGTGGGGAAAAGCAGAATCTCTGCACTCGCCTCCCCTCTGCTGGCTCCAGCCAGCTGCAGCACTTGACTCACGCCCAGCTTTCCTCCTCTGCTTTAAAAGAAGCACAGCGAGGCTAAACCAGGACTATGCAGGGGGAAAAACCCATCAGCATTTCTCCCTCATGACACAGGTGAGATTAACAGGGGGAAATTAATGCTAGCACCTTTAATGGAGGTGAAATGCTTTACGAATGAGCAGATGCATTAATTTGAAGCATGTGGCTGTAAGAGTTAATCTTAGTACGGAGTGATACCGGGAAGTACATTCATTCATTCATCCATTCAGGAGGCATCAGCCAGGTATGGGGCTTTGTGCAGTTCCCAGAGTCTGGCCTAAAGGTATTTATAGCCTAGAGCTGCTGGGAAAAAACAAAACAAAACAAAAAAACCCAAAAACCAAACCAAAAACAAACAGAAAAAAGGGATGGGATAAGGGAAACTGCACTTTGGAAGTGATCTATGCAAAATCCACCAAGGCAGAATTAATATTGTCTCGTTAACAGAGGGAGCAATTTGAAATTATATGGGAAAGGTGGATAAAACCTGGAAAGCATAAGAGCCAGCTCTGATTTCAAAGTCCATGGGAACATTCCAAGGCAGAGCTTTAAAATTAGAAACAGCACGCAAAGTTACTTTTCCATTGAAATGTCATGTTTTCCTTGAAAAGAGCTTTTTCCATCTCAAGAACGCGTTTTGTCACCGAGCAGTAAGTGCACTTCTCCCGACAGATTTGCTGAAGCAAGAGCTCTTGGAAAAACCAGAGAATTGCATCCGGCAAACAAAAAAAGGCCAAGAAGAGAAGAGTCTGGGCAGCACGTTTCCAGCCAGGGAGATTTGCTGCCTATCCTCTAAGCACTGGGGGAAGAAAAAAAAAAAGTGCATCCATCCTTAGGCAGCCTGGATTTCCGACTCGGCGCCTCCGCTCTGCTGAGCCTCCCATGCTGCTGCTTTCGGGGCAGTGAAGACACCCCATGATGCCCAGAAGGGTGTTTGGGAGCTTATTCCCAGAGAGCGGACACTGCTTGCACCATAGCGTGCTGCATATCTGGTATTTCTCACTTGAGAAAGAGCCAAAAAGGAAGAGCAAATACGACTGCTGACTCCAAGAGTCTTTCCAGTAAATCCACGGAAATTACCATCAGCTGAATTCAGGTCTTGCCTCCAGCCTAAAACAGGAGGTTCAGGTCCTCGAGCTCCTGCCCAAAGCAGCACTGTTGGGGCAAAATCACTCGTGCATGACCCGGGATGGAGCAGACCCCATCCCCAGCCTTCGCTTGGACTGCAGGAGAGCCCCAGCACTTCGGGCAACAGCCCCTCTGTAATAGAGGGGATCCACCAGTGTCACCCGAGCTGTGATGGGCATAATTACCACCCTGATGGCCAACACCATCACTGCGTTGCTCACTGTCCTCTCATTTCCAGATGGTCTAAATGCCTAACCCCACAAGCACACTCTGTAGAGCTGTGGGATCCCCAGTGTCCCCCCAGAATTGGGTATGTGACAGCGGGTGTCACCAACCGCTCCTGGTGCTTGGCCCTGGCCACACCACAGAGCACTACGGGGGAGAAGAAGAAATTTAGGTAAGTGGGAATGTAAAAAGGGGATGCAAAACTTGGAGAGGTCACCAGTTCCTGGCTTAGAGGTGACCCCACTCCCCGCTGCAAGGCTGAGCTTCATGCTAGTGGGATAAAAAGGGTCTGGAGAAAGAGCATCCCTGGCATGTCCCCCCAAGCAGCCCTCTACCACCATGCTCTCCTGGGAAGCCACAGACCCACTGCGGGGGCGGACTCCCGGTGCACAGGGGGGCTGCTGGAGACCAGGCCCTCCCAGTGCCTGGGGATGCGGCTCCCACGGGGCTGGCAGGTACTGCGGGGCCACAGCCCTCCCTCTGCTGCCTGCGCCTCTCCCTCCGGGCCGCCCCAAGACAGCCCTGCTTTGAAGCCGTGCCGGGGCTGGCGGCAGCATCGGTGCTGGAATAAGATGGCTTTTAAACTCAGAGTGAGATGAAAAGCAGCCGGAAACGCATCTAACGGGTGACTGGCGGGCTAAGCCTGCTTTTCTCATGCTCGCTTATCCCGGGCTGCTCTGCCAGAGCCCAGGTCCCCAGGGAGCAACTTTCTCAAGCTCTGCTGCCTGCCCCAGTCCTTTGCTGCTCGCATCCCTCCTCTGCCGAGAGGTGAAGCAGGAACAGACTTTCAGCAGAGATGTAAAAAACATTTTTTGTCATTAAAGCTCTTGTGGCGTTTCCTGCCGCGACTCCCAGGAGCCCGACCCAGGCCCTGAAGCGCCAGCCGAGGTGCTTTGCCCCAGGAGCAGCTGCAGTTCTGGTACAAGGGAGACTCCTGCGTTGCTTCTCAGAGCCATCCGGGAGGAAAAATGGGAGACGCGGAGGCCTGTCACTGCCCGGGAGCTGGCAGCGTTCAGCAGGCGTGCACGGCACGGCACCAACAGGAGAAAAACCATTCCCTTCCCCAAAGCGCTCCGGGCTAAACCTGCGGTTCCCATGTTTTCTGGGCACTGACCACTTCTGCTGCTAAACTCAACTGAACACGCTATAAAACCCTGCCGAGACAGCCCCGTTCCCCACAGCGGCAGGCCACCGGCCAGCCAAGAGCAAGAGCCGACGGAAAGCAGAGCTGCTGGGGATGAGCACCACGGCCCCACAGGGCTGGTGCTGAGCCGGGGCAGAGCACGTCACCGTGCACCCACTGCTTAACAAGGGGAGACATGAGGAGCACCCCTGGGCACCATCAGCTGAATCACTGCGCTAACAGAGCGACCAAAGCTTTAAATCAGGTTTAAAATAGCCAAGGACCTTGAATGGCTTTTTACCTATTAGATTTCTGCTCTCCTGCCCATTAAGCTTAATGGAAATGGTTCTGAGAAAAGCAAACCCAAAATGCCATGGCTCCACAGGGACGCAGCCGCGAGGGCTGAGCACCCACAGCAGCAGCTCAGAGCTCGTTGGAAAGAGCTCCTTCACCCAGAGATCGCGCAGGACCCCTGCGAGGAGCTGCTCCTGGCATTAGGAACACAGGAGGCCAGAAGAAGCACGGATCTAATGAGATTTGTACTAATTCACGTGATTGTTTATAAGAACAACGCCGCGCTAAGCCTGTTAAGCCATTCTGGCTGGCCAGGGCTATCCGCTCCCGCCGGCCGCAGCACGGGGCTGGCCTGGCAAAGCTGCTGCTCAGCTGCGCACCCTTCAAAGCCCGAGGTTTGCTTAAAGAAGCAAGGCACACAATTTGCCTAGAAGAACACAGCATGCAGAGAGAAATCTTTGCCATTTTTCCTAACCAGAGCCCTCAGAGCACCCTCAGAAAAAAATCTCGCTCTGGTTTGATGAGGATGCCCTCCCCGCACAGTGCCAGGCTCTGCGACCCAGCGAAAGCAAGCGTTGCACCCGTGCATGCTCTGCAGGGCACATGCAGCCGGGACAGCAAAGCAGGAGCAGCCCCAGGGCTTTTCTGCATCCCGCAGCTGCAAACCCACATCTCTGGGCTTCTCAGTCAAGAATTTACATCACTAAAGGGCGGCTGAAGAAGCACACGTGGTCAAACCCCCCAGTAACTCACTCCCAGCCCCATGGGTCACAGCTTGAGCAAACTGGTGGCATCTCAGAGATGCGCCTGACTTTCCTCCCACCACCCTGATGGAGGAAACTGTTGTTGTTGCATGTTCCCTTTTCTCTTTTTTTCCTTAACTGAAAATCGTCTGAGCCCTCCTTACAATGTTCCCAGCAAAGGAAAAGGTTACCCCAGTAATCAGCCCCGTGGTGCCAAAGTGTCTGCACCAAATTCAGCTCCGGCCTCCCTAGCTCTGGGGGAAGCAGACATAAATACAGGTCTCTAATCTCAGACGTGCTCGCTGATAATCTGCTCTGCAATTTGCAGATAGGGTAGTCTGAGCGCCCGCAGGCTCCAGGGATGCGCGGGGAGGGCAGGGGGAGGCAGGACCCAGGTCCCCTCCAAGGGCTTGGGCTGTTTGTGCATCTTTCTTGTGCATCTGCACCACCCGCAGCACAGGCGGCCACTAATGTGCCAGGGCCTGATACTGCACCCCCAGAAGTGGGAGTTTTGGCCTTGGATTTGTGGCAGTCACTTGGGAAATCATAAACAGCCCTTTCCTGTTCTGGAGGCATCACAGGCATCGGTGGGGTCTCAAAGCAGCCAGACATCGCAGAGGGGAGCAGCGAGATGGGAGGTGGTGGGATCCCCCCAGTCCTGAAATGGGGTCTCAGCCCCCAGGTCACAAGGCAAGTGTGTGAAAAAGTCACTTTTTTGCCACAAGGAGCCACACTGGGGTATCCCAGGGTCAGGGTCCCTCTGACCATCCCCATCCAGGGGACCTGGCCCAGCAATGAAGCACCTTCTAGTGCTCCCCATTGCTGCTGCCCACAGTGGGGGGATTGCTCGGCCCCTCTCGCAGCCAGGGCAGCCTTGTGCCCTGGCCCACACTTGACCAAGACCAGTCACAACACTCACCAGTCACTCCAGTAAGAGAGACTTCTTCCCCACTTTGACAAATGGGTCGAAAGGAGGAAAACATCCTCCCATTGCCACCGTGGGGCACAGGGACAGGACCCTACCACCCACCCTGGGAAAGAGCAGGATTTCCCCTATGTCACCAAAGCACAGCACATGGCAGTATGACAGCACCACAATTTTCTCAGGAAAGCTGAGATTTCTGCCCAGTTCTCCCCCCATCCCAGGAAAATGGGGATTTCATGCAGGGCCTTAGGCAGGCATGAGGCGAGGCTGAGGGATGCGACTCTGCTTGAAAACAACAACTGGGAAAAAAACTAGTCCAGCTGGGATAAAAATCCCAAATGCTCCCTCTCGTGGAGGCCGACTCTGCCGCTGTCTGGGAGCCCGGGAAAGGTCTTGTTCCAAAACCTGTCCCAAGGACAGGGAGCTCTGCAGGAATGAGGGGTCCGTGGGAGTTGGTGACACGCTCCCCCCATGCCACTGAGCACCGGTGGGGACCTTTGGTGTGAGCAGGGGAGAGGAGGTGCAGGATGGGGTGAGCTTGGGGCTGGCTACACGGCCGAACCCATCACTTGGGGATCTCAGGCACTTCTGATACTTCCACAGCCAAACCACCTTCCCTTCCCACTGACATGGGGAGAAAATGCATGTATTTAGCACCTGAGGGAGACGAGGGAAATGCTGGGGATACCTGTTGGTATTTACCTTGGCTGACCCTGATTTGTCTCTTTTAAAGCCATTTTGAGGGTGCCCACGAGCCCCGACATGGCCCAGGCGGGGAGGACAGCTCTCAAGCTGGAGCGGCGCAAGGACATTGGCATCGCAGTGTCTCCACCAGCTCATCATTTCCCAGCCTGGGGAATTACTTCTCAAAAGTCTTTAACCGATTCCCCCCCAACTGCACCGGATTTTGCACTGACAACACCTTTCTGCTGGGGACTGAGCCAAGATCTCTACAAGGTCATTTTGCAAAGACAATTAGGTAGTCCCTCGACAGCGCTGTCTCATTTTAATTAGATCTTATTTTCAAAGAATTACCGAGCATGCCAGGCCGAAGGCTGAAGGCAAGGACCATTTACAGAAATCAATGGGAGGCGAAGGACAGATGTACCTGTGCTTATGTCACTGGTTACAGCGATGCCAGCTCGACGAGGGAAAGCAGCAGCCTTTCTCGCATGATTTCATCTGTTAATACTTCAGCCAGTATAAAACCCAGGGTGCAGAAGACAGACCATCACTTCTGGCTACTTGTTCCTTGCTCCTCCTCGGAGCAAGTGTGCTTTCTGTGGGAAGCCAAACCCCGGGGATCACCGGCAGTGCCACCGGTACGAGCTGCTGTGCAGCTGCCCCACTGCGGAACCCCCCGACCGGCCACCACCCCCCGGGGCCGCCCCCCCGGGCAACCCCCCGAGGAGCCCCGCGACCGGTCGCCCCCCGCCGGGGCCTCCCCCGCGGCGCGGCGCTTCGGCGCCACCTGGCGGCCGAGCTTGGGACAGCGGCGGGCACAGACGGGACGGGGCGGCCGCCCGGGCCCGGCGGGACGTTTCGGAGCCGAGGCACATCCCGGGGAAGAAAACCCCCCGTTTTTTTCCTGCAACCCCAGAGCAAAGCGGTGCTGCGCGGCCCGTTCCTGTGCCGCTGCCCTTCGGCGGGGGGCTGGGAGCTGTTTGGCCCCCCGAGGAGAGCAACGGGGGGAGGAGGGGAGGCAGTTGCGGGCCCCCCCGGGAGCCTCCGGCCCGTCCCGTCGGATGTCCCGAGCAGAGACCCGCCGGGGCGCGGCCGCGCCTCCTCCCTTCCCGGAGCGGCTCCGGGAAAGGCCTGGGAAAGGGCCCGGGCGGGCGCCGCGGGGCGACGGGCCCGGCTCTCCCTCGCCGTCACCCGCCGCTGTAAACAACAGGAATAAACCGAGAGACTCCCCTTTCCCCTTTCCCACCCTGCCTTAGAGCAAACGGTGCCTGCGGCTAAGAACCAGCTTTGCATCAAAATAAACAGCTGCTTTTTCCCTAATAATGTTTTTAACCCCCCCAGACACCCGCACAGATCAAAGCGGCTGTGGGAACCTTGTGGCAGGGAACAACCTGGACGGCTGCTTCGTCCTTCCCGCACCCCCAGACCGTGCCCGGCCCGGGGCAAGGACTGTGCCCCCGCGGGGTTAACGGGCCAGAACCGACCGAGGGGGGCGACGAGGCCTCTGGGACGCCGATGCCCGGAGGACGGACCTGGGCAGAGCTCCGGGGCTTCCCCGGGGGGAAAAGCCCTGGAGCAGGCAATGGGGGCTCACCCGAGCAGGCTGCTGCAGAGACAAGCAGTGCTCCACACCGGGGCTCCGAGGACGCCCCGTCTGGGCTCAGCCCCCCATCCCCATCCCCATCCCCTCTAACAGGGCGGGAGGGAAGAGGGGGCTACAGCAGCCCCACAGCGACCCACCGACCTGTCCCGGACTAGCCACAGCAGCAGCAGCACAGAGTGCGCGCCCCGCGCAGCCCCATAAATCACGTCCGGCCGCAGGTGCGGAGCTGCCACCGCGGCTGCGCATCCCGCCCCGAGCCCGCAGGTGTGGCGGGATGCACAGGTGTCCTGCGCGGCCGGGGCCGCGGGTGCGCAGCGCTAAGGGATGCCCAGCTGGGGGGGAAGCAGCACTCCGCGGAGGCCCCCGGCGCTGCGCTTTGTCTATTGATCCGCGATCGGGGGCGGCAGACAGAGCGGCGGCCCCGCGGGTAATTGGGGCTCCGAGGCCGTGACCGTGCCCCCCCCCGTGCCCTGCGCGCCGCGGGGGGCAGCGCCGGCGGGGCCCTAATTGGGAGCCGCAGCCGGGGGCTCGGCCCACTCCGATTTGTCCCCGGCACGGAGGCAGCGCGGCGGCAGGCAGGCGCCAGCCCGGCACAAAGAGCTGCCCGCCCCGCTGCCCGCCCCGCTGCCCGCCCCGCTGCCCGCCCCGCTGCCGCCGGGCCGGGGCTCCCCTTCCCTCACGGCCGCGCCCCGTGCCTGCACAGCCGGGGCTGGCAAATGCTCGTTGAAATGTTCAAATGGGGGGATCTGAACCTGCGTGCGGCACCGACGGACCCTGGGAGACCCCCGGGGCTGGGGGAGCTCCCGGTGCAGGGCAGGACCCTGGCACCACGGCATGCCCTGCTTCATGGCATCGTTCTCGGGGTGCTGCCCCACCTGCGTTTCCCCTGGGGTGTGCAGCAGGCAGCTCCTATAAACCCCACATAGCAGTGACAAAACGCTGTATTTCCCCATCCTCCTCAGCAGTTGGGGACTAAGCACACGCAGCGAGGTATCACCACCTCCCTCGCCCCTTCTGCCATGCACTAGTGACCCGCCGTGCTCAGGGAGTGTGCAGTGGCACCGGGATAACACACAGGCCCAGGGCCAGCAGCACAGCTCTGCAGCCCGAGCGAGAGCTGGCTTGTCCTGCGAAGCCACCGTTGCGCCTGTGCAGGGACGGGAGTTGTGGCCGCGTTCCCCTCCGTGGGGCTGCGAGATGCTCTGGCGTGAGCCCGTGTTCCTGTTTACAAACACCCACCCATGGAGCTGTACCAGCAGCGCTATCGTGCTGCGCAGCAGCTTGGTGGCCAAGTTAGCTGGGATTTGTCCACTGGGCCCACAAAACCCTCAGGGCAGGAACGCTATTTTTAGTGTCTAGCCAAGCACCTTGGGCATTTAGCTGAGGAAATTCAAAAGCCACCACAAGCCCTAGTGAAATCCTCCGTGTTTGGCGATCTCACTGCGTTGGTGAGACAGCGCCAGTGTTACCTGCTGGTTAAACACCAGCACCTTCTGCCAGACAGAAGCCACCAGAGCACCCAGCGCTTTATTTTCGTGACTCGACAGTGACCACAGCATGTGGTGCAGCTGAGCCAGGTTTTGTTGGGTGCGTTGTGGGGTGCAGAGTGGCAGGGCCATGGGGGAGCTGTGCCGGCTGTGCCCCTGTGGGGCCTCCCAGCACCTTTTCATAGCCGAGGAAAATAATCCCAGTGCAGTGCGTGACTAATCAGTAGCTGCTCGTCAAGCTGTTTGAATAGGGTTTCTCAGAGCCTGGGTTTGGCCACAGTGGGCCTGGAATAGCTCGGCTCCTGCTGAAATGCCCTGCTGCCCACACCCCCTGGCTGGGGGGGCCAGACCCTGCTCCCTGCCTTCGGGCACTGTCCCTCGAGGTCACCATCATGAACCCATCCCTCTGCAGGGATCGTTTTTCCCTCCCCAGTGAAGAGCAGCTTCATGCTCAATGGGCAGGTTGGGATGCCCCGCTAGCACGTGCTCAGCCCCTGAGGAGGATGTGACATTTACACCTTCTCTGTCCCCTCGCCCAGGCCGGACGGCGCGGCTGTCCCTGACCCACCAGGATGGTAGGAACGCGGCATGAGGCTCCTCCAACGCTGGCTGTGTTCAGCAGCACCGTCACCATCTCCCCGCTATGCTCGCCCCAGCCAGCTTAGCCTAAACCGAGCAGGGTTGGAAGGGTGGTGGAAAGGGCCGGGGGAGCCCCCGCACCGGCACACGCCGTACTCCCCCTCACTAAAAATAGAGGCCATTAAATTGTTACTCATCCTGAGTGATGGTTATTCGGAAATAATCCTGCAAGTCTAATTTTAGTAACTACACTTCCCTCCTCCTATTTAAGCCGTTCCCACCCTGCCGGTCCGCCCCGCCGGCGGAAACGGCCTTGCTCCTCTCGGTGAGGCGCAGCGGCTCCTCTCCCGCCGTCGGGGAGCCCAGCCCCAGCATCTCCCCTCAGACGCTGCCGCGACGGGACGGGACGGGGGTCCGCAGCCCCTTCCCTGCCTGCACCCCCCGGAGCCCTGGGGCGGGGGTTCGGGGGAGCCCGGGGAGGAGCCGCGGCCGCTCACGACCCACCCCGTCGGGGCCGGGTGGCGGCGGGTGCGTGGCGGCACCAGCAGAGGGAGCCCTGCGCCCGGCGCTGCGCCTCGGCGCCCGAGGGGGACGCGCCCCCCGCCCCCGCCCCGCAATTGGGCTCATAAATCTTCCCCGGAACGGGAGAAGGGTAATTGGTGAGGAAAAGGGTTGTTTGCGTCCTCCTCGGCCGCGCCCCGCAACGCCCCGAGCGCGGGGGGAGGCGTGGGGACCCACAGCCCCCGCCCCGGGGCAGCCCCATCCCTGACGGTACCGGCGTTCCCGGGTCACCCCTTCTCCATCCCCGACGGTACCGGCGTTCCCGGGTCACCCCTTCTCCATCCCCGACGGTGCCGCCCTGCCCGGGTCACCCCTTCCCCGTCGGTGCCTGTGTGACCAGCGCACCCCAATCCCCGCCGCTACCGGTGTACCTGAGCGTCTCCCGTCCCCGCCGGTACCGGTGCGCATCCCCGCAGCATGGCGGGACGGTACCGGTATGCCCGGGCCCTGTCCTCCCGGGGCGATACCGGCGCGCACCCCAGAGCGGTTCCGCTGCGCCCCGAGGACGGTGCGGGCAGACCCGCACCCGCAGAGGTTCCCGGTGCCGCATCCTCCGCGCCGCACCCGGGAGATCCCTCCCCACTCGCGCACCCGCGGACGCCTCCGCGCCCCACCCCGCGCACCTGCCGGCCCCCTCCGGCGGCGGGGCGGCTTGTGGGGCGGGCAAAGGCCCTGAAGGCAGAAATCCCTCGACGGGCAGAGCCGGCGGAGGTTCCCCGCCCCCCGGAGACCCGCGGAGCGCTGCGCTGGGGGGTGGCCGTGCACCTCGGGGGATTTTCATCTTTCCCCATCAAACCGGGGCCCGGCAGCCCGCGCTGGGGCCCGGGAAGCCGCCGGGGATGCGCGGCCCCTTCCGCCGCGGCGGGGAACCAAGCCCCCGCGTGGGCCGGGCCGCCCGCGCAGCGCTGCGCACCTGCGGAGGAGCGGCGGTCCCGACGGGGCGGTGCGGCCGCGGGAAGGCGGAGGGAATGACACAGGCGGGAGCCGGCAGGACTTCTCCGAGTAGTTTTTTTATTGAAAGATGTGAGAATTCATCAAAACTGAACAGACAGATACCCGAGTAACCAGCACGTTGCAAATCATGTATTTTTTTATTTTAAAACAAATATAGAGCACAGTCCTGTGATATTTAAATTTATTATACTTTTTTTTTTTTTGTTCTGGAGTGAAAAATAAAAACCTGAGGTTTATTCCTGCATTCTCTATACCCCGCACTGTAGCAATATTTTAGTTACGATTTGGATTCTTTTTTTTTTCCTTGCAAAAGTCCATTAGAGAATTGAATTCTTAGTTTCAATGACTCCAAAAATTGTTTTACCGGTGGCACATGATTGTCCTAGAGAACAGGCGGGATAAACAATATTTTAAAACACAGTTAAAGAAACCGATATCTCCTTCAATCACAAAGAGCTAAATAGTTTTCATTTACAATATATATGTTCATGTAAAATGAAAAAAAAAAAAACAAAAAAAACTTAAATGCGATGAGTTAAACTCTAAATATTATGTACACACCAATGTACAACTCTGAATAAATTAATACCAATTTGCATATTCTGGGTTCCTTATAGCTTATTTACACAAATTACCATTTATTTCATAAATATCTGCCCGGGTACCCGCGGGGCTCCCCCCGCCATACCAGCTCTGTGCGGCGGCGGCTGCCGAGGCGGTTTGTTTCCCATGTTTCATTTCTTATTTCTTTTTTTTTGTTGTTAATTATTTTTTCCTCCCCCCCTCCCCTTGCACAGATGAGGTGTCAGCCCCACTCACCTCCCTGGGACCGGGGCTGGGGCTGGGGGTCGGGGCCGCCCCGTCCATCGGGTGCCTCTGCGCTGGCTTGTTGCCCCCCTCCCGAGCTGCCCAGTGCCCGGAGTGGGGGAGCGGAGGGGCCGGGGGGCTCCGCGGCCACGCAGGAGCGGGGGAAGCCGCTCCCAGCCCCACAGCCGGGGGGGTGGGCGAGCCCTACGCTCCCACCTCTCACTCCTGGCTCTGGGGCGGTGGGTCCACTTGGCCGGCGGGGCTCCATCCCTCTGCTCCAGCCCCTGTTCCCCGTCTGCTCCCACCCCTCGCTCCGCAATAAATATTTATACTGTGCTGTACAAAATACCAGTGCTTCTCCGCCCCGCCGGGAGGGCTCGCTGCCCACCCCGCCGGTCACTTGGGGGACTCCCTGCCAGGTGACAGCTCCTGCTGGCTCTCCAGCCCGCTCACCAGTCTCTGGATGTTCTGCAGTTCGTTGAGGGACTCCTTCAGGGAGCCCTTGGGGGAGGCGGCGGGGCGCTGGCTGCCCCCCTTGTGCTGGGGCACTTCGGGGAGGGGGCTGGACTCCCGGCTGCTGCCGGCCTTGGAGCCCTCGGAGCCGGGGTTGAGGCTGGCGGGCAGGCCAGTGGTCAGCAGGTTGGTGCTGGGTGGGATGGTGACCGGGAGCTGGTAGGGGCTGAAGCGCAGGCGGGGACGGCTGCTGCCCAGGAACGGATTGCGGGAGAGCGGCCCGGCGGCTGCTGCGCTGGTGGCCGGCATGGCCGAGGCGGCCGCCGCAGCTGCCGCCATGTAGGTGTAGGGGTAGGGGAAGAGTCCGCCGAAGGTGGGCATCGGGATTCCCTGCGGAGAGAGAGAGAGACGGGGGTGAGAGCCGAGTCGATACTCTGCTGCATCCTCCCTCCTGCCTGCCCCCGAGACAGTGTTCCCCTGAGAAAACCGAGGCAAAGTCAGACACCCTGGTGTAATCCTAAAAACACAGCGTGGGGATATCTCTGCGGGACTGGCTGAGGGAGGGGGTACGGCTGGGGAGCCCCATCCGCCCCACACCGACCCGGGCTGGTGCCGCCAGGCACAAACCCCTCTCCGGGACCTGCCCCGTCCCTGCCCCTGCGCTCCCCGCACACTGTGTGTCCCCTTCTGTGCAGCATCACAGACCCTTAACCACATTAAAACACATTGTTAAGTAGGATCGATAAATTAGGGGAGTTCAAAGACATCTTTATGCATTTCATCATAGGGGCTGGCAAAGGCAACACAAGCGCAGGCGTTGCAGGAGCCGTTTCGGGGCTGGCAGGGAAACGGGGGGCTGTTGGATGGGGACAGCCAGGTCAGACAGGGCCACAGCTCCTGACTCTGCCCTGGCCTACGGAGGAACTGTATCAGCTGCAAAAAAATCAAGATTCCTCCTCAAATCAGCCCTGAGGCCAACCTTCAAAATGTCCCCCACGTCCTGCCCGTGCCATACCAGGCAGCACATCAGGGGTCCCGGGGAGCGTCACCCCCTTGTTCCGGGCTGCAGGGGGCATGGGGGCACGGGGGACACTGGCGGCACCAACAGCTCCTGACCTGCATGGGGGCCACCCTGCATGTCCCCACAGTGGGGGTGATGCCGTCCAGGCCCAAACTGGGCCCCGAAGCGCTCTGCTCATTCTGGGAGCTTTGGGGAAGGGCACAGAGAGGAGGGCCAAGGGCCTGGTGGACAGTGGGGATGGGGACGCGGGGTGGGTGCGGGGGCTTACCTGAGAGGCCAGCATGTGCTGGGAGAGGTGGAAAGGGAAGGGGGTGGCCGTCCCCGCTGTGCCCGGGGCAGACGAGAGGGCTCCGTTCTCCAGGCTGCCCCCGCCGGTCACTGAGGCCAGCAAGTGTCCCATGCCCATGGCAGAGAAGGCGCCGGGGGCCATGGCAAACTGTCCTGGGTGGATGAAGAGGGGCTGCCCGGCACCCAGGGGGCTGAAGAACTGCTGCCCGTGGAGGCCAGAGAGTGCCAGGCTCTGCAGGTGCCCGGCGCTCAGGTGTGGGGGGCTGTCCGTGTGCACCATCAACGGGGCGAAGGCCTCCTTGCCCAGCCCGCCGCCCTCCGCATCCTTCTTGCCCGGGTCCGGCTCTTTCCTCCGTCCTTCCACCTTGTCCTTCTCCAGACCCCGTGCACCAAACAGGCCCTCGCCGGGACCCTCCCGGGAGGATGCACCATCCTTGACCTTCTCCGGGCTGCGCCTCTCCTTGTTCCGCTCCTCCGGGCATCGGGGGCTGCCGCGGGGCGTCGCGTCCTCCCCGCCGGGGCTGGCCGCTGCCACCGGCCGCTCCTCGGGTGCCTTCTCCACCTCCGCGTCGCTGTCGGCCCCCGGCTTCTCCTCTGCAAGGGGATGAAGGGACAGAGGGTCAGAGCAGAAGCACCCAGGGGAAGTGAGGAGCAGGTCTCTCGTGAGAGCCCTGGCGTCGGGGAGACACTGCAGCAGCAAAGTCCCGATCGTTATTAATGGGAGAAACTCATTTCGGGGGCAGAAATGGGCCCTCGTGCCGCAGTCGCTCTGGGGAAAGGGGATTAACAACAGCAGTCCTGTTGCTCTGCCAAACAGGAAAAACATGTTTGATGGAGGACCAAAATCTATTACAGCATCGCTCTCGTTAGCTGCAAACTCAAAGCGGGCTGCGGAGTGGGGGATGAAGAGAGCGCGGGTGGGTGGACAGCGCTGGAGGAAATGGTCCTGTATATATTTAATTACATGGAGCTGATCAACAGCGCTGTGGATTTATTCCAAATGTGCAGGTTGAGGCAGGTTAAAGAGGCAGTTTTAAGGCAAGAGGTATGGTACAGACCTTCCTAAAAGGGGCTTTAATTTAAAAAACCCATCGAGCTCTCAAAGGAGGAAGGGGGACGAGAGGCAAGGGGATGGCGAGGGCGAGGGGAGCAGAGCCCCTGCCTGACCGGCTCCCGCTAAACGAAAAAAACATTTTGGTGCGGGTTAGGTGAAGCTCTGCAGGCTGGGGTGAATATTCGGGGAAGCCTTTGAAAGAGGAGAGGGGTGTAATAAACCCTCCCACCAGCTCAGGGAGGGGGGGTTGCAGTTTTGATGAAGGTTTGCAGGGAATCGGACTGGTGGAAAGTTTAAAGAGCAGATTGATAGTGCGGCAAGACAAAACCCAGCATCTAAAAACTGCAACGTGGGAACTGCTAGTTTATTTTCATTTACTAGCTTGAAGCCCTGGAGTTACAACATTTTTTCCCCTTTCAAATGTATTAATTCTTTCTTTCTTTTTTTTTTTTTTCCAGGGGAGCGTGAGCTAGCCATGAAAGGCAGGGCACGCACCAGCGAGGAGCCGGGCAAAAGCATCTAGTACTCGGGCTGCCTTGCCATTTCTTCTTGTTTACACTAATGTATAAACAGGAAAACGTTGCAAACCGTGAATGCCATTTGCGTTTGCTCTGTTCTTGTCCTTTCAACCCTTGGGCTCCTCCGTGCCCGTCCCCATCTTTTTTTCCCTGCTGGTTTGCCTCTCTGCCCCGAAGAAACCGTCTCCGAACGGGCAGAAACCCGACGTTTGGGGAAATCTGGGATCCGCGCCTCCTTCCAGCCCCCCGCCAGCCCCGACGCCGGGGTGCGGGGAGCCACGGGAGAGCGGCGGCGGGCCGGGGACCGAGCCGGGGGTCGCCCCTTTACCTCTGCCGCTGCCCTTGAGGCGCAGGGGACTGGGGAGGGCGCCCACGGGGGAGTGGAGGGCGTCTCGCACCGCCGAGGGCTCGCAGGAGGAGGCGTCCGACTCGCCGCCGTCGCGGTCGGGCTTGCAGGGCTCCTCGTACATCCGCAGGGACGGCAGCGAGAGCTGCTTCCTACGGGGCGAGAGGCAGCGTCGGGCACCGCCCGGCCCTCCGCGGGCGCGGAGCGGCGGCTGCGCGGGGGCGGAGCGGGGGGGACGGGGGACACCCCTTACCTCTTCTCTCGCCGGCCATTGCCCGTGTCCCGAAAGCCCTTGGCGAAGGGGTTGTTATCGATTTTCAGCTGGGTGATCTGCGGGGGGGGAGACGGAGAAAGGAGGCGGCGTGAAGCCCTGCCCGCCCCCCCTCCGCCGCCGTCGGGGAGCCCGGGGTGCGCTGGAAACGCGCCGCGGCCCCGCTTTAACACACCGCATACTTTATTAAAAATGATGCTGAGGTTTAGGCTTGAATTATTAATAGAGTCTTAATGATAGGAAGTTATTTTTCACGGCCCCCCGGAGGGAAGATGGCGACTGAGCCGCGCGGCGCTGGTTAAAAGCTATTCTTATCCCTCCCCGCCACGGGCTTCTGGGGCCGGCGACATTAGGGCGCTCAATAATGCATGGCTCTGAAATACGGCCCCGAGAGGGGCGCTGGAAAAAGGCATGGCTGCCCGGCCCCGCTGCAACCCCCGCCCGGCCGCCCCGGGCCGCCCCGGCCCGCAGCACCCCCCGCCCGCTGCCGCCCGACGGAGCCCACCGGCCGGCGGCTGCCCTGCGCAGCTTGCGGCGGGCGAGCAGACAAAGTGCTCTTTAATCGATTGTGACTCTTCGCCATAAACTTTACGAGGGAAACAAGCCCACCAGGACCCTCAGACAGAGCTGTCAATTAGCATCAGCAGCCAGGGGTGGAAGTGGGGGTCAGCTTTTGGGTTAAAACACACACACGCACACACACAACCCTTGGAGGGGGCTGGCAGAGGCTTTCCACTCCCCACCGAGCCCTCCTGGCTCCCCTACTCACAGGGCGACACTTGCTAAATCACTAAAGCAACTAAAATTAGCTTATCTGGCTCTATTTTTTTGGCTCCTCCTGAACCCAGGGCACCTTCTCCGAGAGGCTGCCCAGGCCGCGGTGCGGCTCTCTGCAGCCTGGGCCTGCAGCAAAGACTCCCATGGCCCAGAAAAGGTGCGAATAAGTCCAGGAGGAAATTGATAATAGTAATAATAGAAATAGTAATAATAGCATTAGCAATAGCATGAATATTAGCAATAGCAATAGCAATAATAATAGTACTAGTATGAAGGGTGCCTCCTGCTCTGAGGGCTTGGGGTTTAACCTTTCTCCTGTTGCTGCCTTTTGGCCACTCTCCCCAAAAATGTCCTCACGCACACGCACGTACAAAAATACACCCTGCTAAGGGGTAAGGGATGGGACAGGGGTGAGCGCAGGGGTAGGTGCAGGGGCAGGGGAATGGGCAGAGACAGGGGACAGGGCAGGAGGGGAGGGCAGGGAGAGGGCAGGGGCTGCCCGGCCTTACCTTGTCGTTCTGGTAGGCGGTGACGGCGATGAAGTCGGTCTCGGGGAACACGTAGGTGCGGAAGGTGCTGTAGGGCAGCTTGAGGATGTCGTTGGCCCGAACTATGTGGAACCTGGGCTGGTACTTGTGCATGGAGTTCAGGATGGTCTGGGTGGGCGAGAGAGCACAGCCCGCGGCTGCCATCAGCCTCACGGTCCACGTTACACGCGCGTCTAGCTACCTCCCTAAAAAAATCCCTTTTCTCCCGAAAACAACCAAAAAAAATACAAATTCATCGTGAGGAAGGAATGCCAAAGAGGGAGATTTCTTTTTTTTGTTTATGCCCAATCTGCCCCCAAATAAGGAGGTCAGGTGAAGGCAGGCACAGCAGCATCTTTGCGGGTGTTAAGCACGGCCATAAAGCAGCAAAAGGGATCTCCCCGTTTTATTACAACCCTGCAAACGCGAGGCGAGTTTTCGACACATTTCTCGCCGCTTTTCAGATTTCCGTCCTTTAAAAAAACCCCTCTACCTCACCACCACAAAAAAATAATGTTAAAAAGCCTCTCGATTTGTGTCGGTGGCGGCAGAAACCCGTGCCAGCCCCAGCCAGAGCCTGCGACGTGAAAGGAGCGTTTCACCATGAGCCATGTTAAATTTATGTCTCGGAGCAACGCTGCAGAAGGAACAGACATTTTTTTTTTCCAACCAGGTGTCTGAAAGCCTCGCCAACACTCAAAGCCATTCTCTACCCTCTCTCGTTTTTTGGTTTGTGGGTTTTTGGGGGTTTTTTTTTTTTGTTTGTTTGTTTTTCTTTTTTTTTAAAAACCCGAATCTACCGCGATTTGGCTGAGGATTTTCGGAAGCGGCGGAACCCCCCGAGCCGCGCCCCGGGGGCCGCTCCGACCCCCTGCCCCTCGCTGCCCGTACCGGCAACGTTTTCCTGCCTGATAGCGATTAAATAATTCCCTAACCTGCTGTGGTCGGGCTGAAATGCAGTATTCACCGCCCGGAATTGGTAGGGGAACGGCGAAAGCTTGAGTAATTATTGTCAAATAACGTCGGCCAAATGTCTAAATAATTATCACTTCATTTCGTTTTAGAAGGCAATAAAAAAAATCCCCCTTTTTTTAACCCCAGCAATAATCACCTGCTGATGAACTGTCGGATCGCTATTATATTGATATTATCTAGACGGGATTTATCATGAAAATGGTGCAAAAAGTCTCATTCAAGCGTGCAAATCTGCATTCCTTTAAAAAAAAAAATCATCCCTCTCTGACCAGATGGGCATTGGCTAAACCCTCATCTGCCAGATTTAACACAGTCCGGATTTTGGACAACGACAGATACCAGAAATCTTTAATTGAAGGAGGCGAACCGTTAAAAACACTGAACCAAACTAGTTTTTCCCCAGTACCAAAAAATGCTATTTTTTAGACTCCGTCTCTATCGATTTACCTTGCTGTCTATAAATAACCTTGCAATGTATTATTTAACAAAGACGCTGCTTCCTGCCTTAAAAGAAAAAAAAAAAAAAAAAGAGAGAGAGAAAAGTTACCCGGGGAGCTGCTGAGCTGCTCGCCCCACCTGAGCACCGCGTCCCGCAGCCCCGGGAGCGCGGCTGCTCCGCGGCTCTGCCGCCGCACCGCCGGCCTCGGGTCCCCGCTAATTACCGTATCACCAACGCTGGACGATGAACTTTCCCTTTATCGCCCTAAATGCTTCTCCAGAGGCTAAAGATAGCCGGCTTGTGCGCTGTGATTCCCCCCCCCCCCCGTGCGTTCACGGAGGATCACGTTCCCCTCGCGTTTTGACCCTGCTTTCTGCGGATCTCTGCAAATTGCCAATACACTTCGGTTTCTTTCTTTCTTTCCCTCTCTCTCTTTTTCTTTTTTCTTTTTTTTTTTTGTTGTTGTTGTTGTTTGGGTTGCTGGGGTTTTGTCTTTGTTTTTGGTTTTGTTTGGGTTTTGTTATTTTTTTTTTTTTTACCTCCGGAAGGTGACGCAGGTATCGTCAATAGAGAAATAAAAAGGAGCGTTTGGGAGCCTTTTAGAAGCAGCCGGTGCGGAGCCGCAGCTGCCAACGGCTCCGGCCCTGCTCCTGGCCGCGGAAGCCCAACGCAGGTGCCGCCGCCTCCAGCACCGCTCTCCCTGGCCTGGCCCGGCCCGGCCTGGCCCGCAGCGACAGCCCGCGCTGCACCTGCCCGACCGCAGCCCCGCAGCCCCGCCGCCCCGTCGGGGCTGCCCTCGATGCATTCCCCGGCACGGCCCCGCACATCCACCCCGCCAAATCCCGCTCCCCGCAGAGCCCCGAGGGCCGGGGAAAGGCGGCAGGACAGGCCGCGAAGGGTCGGGGATGCGGGAGCAAAGGGGACCCTGAGGCTGCCCGCAGCCCAACCCTCTCATTTCCCCCGGGGGAGCCGTCCCCAGGACGGCGGGTAGCTGCCCCTCGGTGCCGGGCAGGAGCAGGGGCCGGGGGGGCTGCGGGACAGCCAGGCCACCGCAGGGCCCAGCAAGGCCCCGCCGTCCAGCCCAGCCCCGGGCGTGCTGCTGCCGGGGGGAGAAGCCGTTAAAGCCCAGCGGCTCCCCCCGGCCTCCCCCGGGCAAAGCAGGGCCGGGCAGCCCCGGCACCGGGCAACCCCCACTCCTTCTCCGGGGGTCCCTGCTCGGGGGGGGTGGGGTGTCCCTGCTCGGGGGGCTCCGCTCTGCCCCGCAGCCGCACTTACAAAGCCGTGCTTGTCCGAGATGTTGTTGGTGAGCTTGAGCTTGTGAAAGGCAACAGGTTTGGCCATCCACTGCTCCCCCGTGGCCGGGCTGTCGGGGTGGATGTACATGCGCTTGGGCATCTCCGGGTCGGCCTTGCCGGCGACCATCCAGCGGGAATTGTGGAACTTGTACCGGCAATCGTCGGCCGCCACTATATCCATCAGCAAAATGTACTTGGCCTTCTTGTCCAGGCCGCTCACCCGCACCTTGAACGGGGGGAACATCCTCCTGCGGAGAGACCCAGAGCGGTACAGGGCTGCGCCCGCCCGCCCGCCGCCGACCCCCGACGGCCGCGGCCCCGCCGAGCCGCCCCGCACCGCCCGGCCCCCGCTGCCGCTCCGAAACCACCAGCTTTTAGTTTAGCTTCACTGAGGATTTCCAGCCTTCCTCACGTCCCGCTGCTTCTCATTCGGCTCTGCTGCACCCGCCGGGGGCAGAAAGCAGGGGAAAAACTCAAAAAACCCATTCCGAGGGTGAAAACGCATCCCGGATTTCACCCCGTTTCCCTGCCCTCCGACGAGCCGCTCGCCCAGCACCCAGGCAGCCCCGCCGCTGCCCTCCCGCGGGGCCGGGGACACGGGCAGGGCCGGGCAGGGCCGGGGCGACCCCGGCCGCGGGGAAAGTTTGGCAGAAGGGAAGGAAGCGGCGAGAAGCGGCGTAAACAAATGGAGCGGGGGATTACGGGCGCTCGATTAGCGCGCACAAATTTAATTTGGGATGGCGCTCGGAAAAGTAATAATTGGGGAGTGTGGGGAAAAGCTGGGAGGGGGGGTAAACACCTCCGAAAAACTCCAGGATCGAAACTCCCCGCGTTAATTCATGGGGGCGGATTTGGCAAGCACCGGGGGAAGCGGGATGAAACGGAGGGGCGAGGGCGCTGCGCGGCCGCGCAGGTGCGGAGCGGGCTCCGCGGGTCTGCGCGGCGCCGGCTCTTACCTCCCGGACTTGGTGATCACCATCTCGGTGCCCAGCTTGTGAAACTGGTCCCAAAGCTCTTTGGCTTCCAGCGTTACTTTGGGGTCGTCTTCGACCTCCTCCTCGGGCTCCAGGCTCTTGAGCGAGCGCAGATGGGCGGCCTGGTGGTGGTGTCCCAGGGCCGAGACGTGCAGCCCGGCCTCGGCCGCCCCGGCCAGCCCGGGGTCCGGCATGGGCTTTGCCAGCGCCGCCGGAGGCAGAGCCAGAGCGGGGAAAAAGGAAGGCTGGGCGGCTGCGAGGAAAGCGGACATGGGGAAGTCGGCCGGCCGGGGTGCGTGGAAGGGGTGGTAAGCCATGGCAGTCCCTGGGAAGGCTGGATCTCTCATCGGTGCATCCACAAATCCAGGAGAAAAAGAGGGATTCCCTTTACAAAAATGTGTGTGTGCGGTTCTTTGGGTTTGGTTTTTGTTTTTCCTCTCCTGCCCAGCGAACTCGCTCGAGTCTCTGGAAGAGGAAGGAAAATCAACAACACACACACAAAAAAAAGCACACACAAAAAAGCCGAAAAACAGCGGAACTAGATCTGGGAAAAAAAAAAAAAAATAAAAAGAAGAAGAAGAAAAAAAAAAAAAAGAGAGGCAGTTCCCGGCTCCTGGGACTCCCGGTCTGCGGAGGGGAGACAGTAGGTCCTTATTTTTTGTTGTTGTTGTTGCAGCGAGGGAGAGCGAGCGAGGGAGAGAGCCCTCCCGGTAAAGTCCTTCCCAACACTAAAATAGAAACAAAAGCCGGCGCGGGGCTCCGCGGAGCGGCGCGGGGCGCGGCGGGGCAGGGGCGGCCGCGCTGGCCCTCACACCCCCGCGGGCCCTGGCTGCGCCCCGGCGGGGCCGGCCCGGCTGCGCGCTCCGCGGACGGCGCTGGGGCGAGGGCTGCTCATGGCTAAAGGAGCCGGAGTGGAAACGGTTAGATCTTGTCCTGATCTCTGTAAAACTGTGACTATCTCACATGTCCTTCCTGCTCTGATCCGCCCGCTAATGAGCCAAGCCCCCTTGATTGCTGATTTTACGCGTTTCAGACCAATTGTGGATCTGCATAGGCGTGGTTTTGACAGCTCCGGCCAAGCTCGGGGGCGCGGGGGGGGGTGGGTCGCGGAGGGAGGGAGGAAGGGAAGAAGGGAAAAAAAAAAGAAGGGGGGGGAAAAAAAGAAGAAGGTGTCGGAAGCATCGGCAGTAAGAAAACATGTCAACAGAATAAAATATTAACCAATGACAGAGAAAAGTGCTCGAAATCCCACCCCCGGCTCCTTTCCGCATACCGGGTCAGCCCTGGCTGCGCCGCGGCCGGGGAGCGGCCGCCGCCGGTGCGGGGCCAGCGCGGAGCTGCCTCGGCGGAGCGCGGAGCGGCGCCCGGGCCCGCCCGGCCCGGAGCCTCGGGGGCGGGGGGGCGGCGGCAAAGGGCCCCCGCCGGTCCCTGCGGGGGCGGCGGGCCGAGGGGGGTGGAGCGGCCGGGGGAGCTCGGCGGCTGCCGTCTTACGACAGATCCTGGAGAGCGGATCGAGGTGGGGCGCGCCCCGCCCGCCGCTCCGCGCTCCGCCGCGCAATGCCGCGCAGCGCCGACGGGGCGGCCGGCGGGAGCGCGGCCCGGCGGAGAGCTGCGGGCGGCGGCCGGCGGCGAGGCCCCGAGTGGCGACCTCCAGCGCGGGTGAGTCGCTCCCTGCCGTCGCCCCCCGCCCTGCCGGCAGCCGCCCCAACCGGGGGTGGGGGGATCCCGCCCGGAGCCCCGCGCCAACGGCAGATCCGCAGACCCCGCCGTCGGGGCGCGTCGGGTGCGCGGCCGGGGGCCGGCGCGGCTCTGCCCGGCCGGAGGGGCTGTTTACCCGGACGGGGGGAGGCAGATAAGGCGGAGGGGGACACGCCGGGGCTGTTTGCAGAGGGATTAGGGCCGGTCCCGCCGCGCCGGGGCCCGGGGGGGCGGCGGGCGCGGTGGGTGTCCCCGCGGAGAGGTCGGTTTGGAGATCTGCGCTGATTAACTGAGGGCCGCGGTGGCTGAAGAGGGCCCTGGCGCCAGGCGGCTGAGCCCTCACAATAAAGACCCGTCTCTTGTCACTTCATATTTACCCCCAAATCTTCAAAAAGCGCCCTGCCATCTTTCCAAGGCTCCTGCCCCCGCCGCCTGCGCTGCAGCCAGGCGGGACGGGCGGGGGGTGGGGGCCGGCCCCCCCTTCTGCCCCCCGGCCCGGCCCCCGGCCCTCCCGCTCCGCGGATGCGCAGCGAGGCGCGGCCACAGCAGCTCGGAGCTCTCGGGGCCGCGTGTCGCTGCTCCTCGCGCAGGGTGGGACGCGGGGACCTCCGGGTGCGCCCTCTCCACCCCGACCTCTCCTCTTTATCCCCCCCACCGGTTCATCCTGCTGATAGCGATCCCCGCCCGCTGCCCCGGGGAGCAGAGCTCAAACCCCAGCCCCGGGCTCTTCTTGGGGGCGTTCACAACCTGCCCGTGTCCCGCGGCAGGTTCACCTCTGCCCGTGCTACCCGGCCCTGCCACCGCGCCCGACGGGGCGGGCACAGCGCGTCCCCCCGGGGCTGCCCCGGGCGGCAGGGCCGGGGGGGTCCCGCTGACCATTGAACGAGGAGCGGGGACTGAAATTTAGACCCGATTTGGACTTTGCTTCCTCGCCGCCGAGGAAAACTGCTGACGGCAGCTTTGGCAAAAATGGGGCTTGCTTGTTGTTTTTTTTTTTTTTTAATTTCCCCTCACAAAGCAAAACCGGAGGCTCCCATTGCCCCGGGGCGGCATCGCCCCACGCGGGGGGTGGCTCTCCCGCAGACACCTCGCTCGCCGCTCCGCGGGAGATGCGGGGTCCGGCCCGTCGGGGCCTGGAGGCAGCCGGGTCCCCGCGAGGAAAGGTCCCCGCGAGGAAAGGTCCGCGCCCCCCGCACCGCTGTAACGTCGCAAACGCCCTCGCCTGCAGAATAAAACCGATCCAGAGCAGCCTCGTCTCCCCGACCCTCTGTAGCGGCGCCCGCCGATGGGACTGCGGGGGGCGGGGGGCTGTCGGGGAGCCGGGCACCCACTGCCCTGGGGCAGATCCGGCCGCGGCCCCCGGCCCGACGGGCGCGGACTCGACCCGGGAGCCTGCGCCCACGGACTGGGCGGGCCGCTCATACCCGCGGCCGGGGGAAACCCGGCGTCGCCCCGTCCTCCCCGTCGGTGCCCGGGCACCGGGCAGGGAGACATGAGGTTTTCCTCCCGCCCCGAGGCCAGCCCTGCCCCGGAGGTCCGGGACGAGAGGTGTCCCCGCACCGTCCCCTTCCCTGGGAGGGTTTCCCCGTCCGCTCCAGGGCCCTTCAGCGCTCGGGGCCGCCATGCCCGGCTCCCGGGACCCGCCCTGGCCGCCCGCGGGCCCGGCGCTCCGCTGGCGCGCGGTCCCCGGGCTGGGACGGCGGCGGCCGGGCCGCCCCTGGCATCCGACCCGGGCCGGGCCGGGGGAACCGTCCCGTTCCGGCCGCCCCCGCGCCCCACCCGCTCCGCAGCGCGGCCCCGCTCGCTCTTCCCCTTTCATCTCTGCCCATCTCCACTCATCATCCCTTTTCTATTTTTAGCCGGTAGACTTAGGCCTTGGCGCCAGGCCGTTTAAGACCTGTCAAAGTCCTTCATATTTCCCTCATGTCACATGGACCTTTCGCTCCCTTCCCCGCGCCATGCGAGGGCCGTAATTTGGATCTGTGAGCTGGTGAGCAAATGCAATTTGCTCTTCTCCATCGCTGTGTTGTCTCCGTGACCCCAGCCAGCAGGACGGCTGGTGTCCTGTCCGGGGCACTTACACAAATTGCGGGTGATTGATGAAAAATAACAATTCTCACAAGCAGCCGGGCCTCCGCCTTCCCCTCCTCCCGGCTCCACCGGGCTGCGGCGGCCCCGCGCCCCGGGGAGCGCTTCCCCCCCGTCGGGGCTGCGCGGGGCGCATCGCCCGCGGGCGCTCCAGCTCCAAGCGAAAGGGATTTTCCTGTGCTGAGGGCGAGCCGTCGGGCCCCCCCTTCCCGGCCCTGATGCCACGGCAAGGGACTCCCCCGGGCGCTTGGGGAGGGCGGCCCGGCGGGGCCGGGCAGGAGAGGCCGCTCGCACCTTCCCGAGCGGGGCGGGGGACCCAAACGGGGGCGGGAAAGGACCGTGCCGTGGCGGGAGGGGGACGGTGCCGCCGGGCTGGGCTCCTCGCTGCTATCCCGGGAGCAACTGGACGGACAGACCTGGGGACGTCTGAGACCTCCGGCCGCGCAGTCCCGAGCGAACCCGCAGGTGCGGAGTGGGGAACTCCCGCCGCCCCGTCCTCGGCCGCGGCAGGAGCCCTTCGCCCCGCAGGAGAGGCCCGACGGCTACCGGGCCCCCTCCAGCCCCGGGTCCCCCCCTGCTTACATGTCCCTATTTCCCCCACTCGGCCTGGCCCGGCAACCCCGCCGCAGCTGGGCCGTGGGACAGGAGGGGAGGAGGCGAGGGGCGGCCCCGCAGCCCCGACAGCTTCCCCGGCCCCGCTTCTGCCTCTCCACCTGAGGAGGAAAATAAATCCACGTGTAAAGAAACTGTTCTCGTTTGCTCTCACCCACCCGCGTCCGGGACAGCTCTCCTCCGCCTCCCTTCCCCGGGGAGCCGCATCTCCCCTCACACCCCTCGGCGGGGAATCCCCTTACTCCCGGGAGATCCCGGGAAAACGCTCCCCCCCTCCCCCCCCGGTGCTCCAGTGCCCGTCGGGGGGGCCGGGCGACAGCAGCTGCTCGGGATGTGCCGGGCACCGGGGCCCGCCTGATGCACGTTTATCGACGGCAACCGACAGAGATGCTCGACCCGACACCAGCCCCGGCGCCGCCGTCCTCCCTCCTCCCGCTGCGCGGCCGCGGAGCCGCGCGCCCCGTCCGTGCGCGGCCCGGCGAGGGGAAACCCGAGGAGCCCCGCCAGCGCGGCAGCCCCCGGGCCGCCCCCCCGAGCTCCCCCTGCCCTCAGACTGTTTAGATTTCTCTCCAGCTTTAAAGAAAATATTTCCAGTAATCCAGATTTCTGGAAAATAACAACAGGCGGGGAGACGCAGACACAAACGCCGCTGAAGTTTATCCAGAGTTTGAACAACTTATAAACACATTTTCCAGCCTGTTTGTCAGGGCGGGCGGCGAGTGACCCCGGCCCGCCCGGGCGGCCCTTGCGCACCCCGCGCTGGGGGAGCGCATCCTCCGCGCCCCGCCCGCACCCCGCCCTCGTTACCTCCGCACAGCTTTGATCCGGGAGCCCGCTCAGCCCCGCCGCTTGATTGACTTTTTAATTTATTTATTTATTTTAATTACGGAGCGCCCTCCCTGCGCGGGGGCGGAATGACCCCCCCCCGGCCCCGCCCGGGCCCGCACCCCCGGGGCTGCCCGGCTCCCCACGTCGGGGCGCGGCGCCTCGCACGCACCGAGCGCGATGCCTTAAAAGGAGACGGCGGGGCCGTGTCGGCGCGGGGGGGACCGCGGCCTGGAACCCGGGTTGGCACCGCGGGGGGCGGGCGGGGACGGGGTTGGAGCGGGGGGGGATCAGGCAAATCCCTCTGTTTAAAAAACTTCCATTTGAGAAAGTGTGTCACATCCCGGCGCGGGCGCGTAATCCCCGGGCTAATGGCATTACCGCCGCCTCATCGCCGTCATGGGATGGGGCCGGGGGCGAGCACCCCCGCGCCCGCTGCCACGCGTGATCGCGGGGAAACGGAGCCGCGCAGCCCCCCCGCCCCGTCGGGGCGCCCCACGCCGGGACCCTGGAAGTCGATGTCGGCCCTCCCCCGGGCCCCTCGGCCCCCTCCGGCGTTTGTCAGTAATCGGGGTCCCGTTTTCCGCCCAGGTTCCCCGAGCGAAGCCGGTCCCGGGAGGGGAGAGCCCGGACTGCGCTTCGTGGCCGGTTCATCTCTCAAATAAAAGAGCTTAGCAAACGGCGTTATTTGGTGAAATAATGCTGTTAGGGCCCCCGCCCGCTTCCTCGGCGGGATTAAAAGTGAGGATTTGGGACTGTCCCGCAGGCTGAGCCGCACCGTGCCCGGAGCGACCCCCGGCAGCCCCCGGCTCTGGCCGGAGTCCCGGCGGAACGGGATGAAACCCGGCAGTTCTGGGGGAAGGGGTGGCGGGGCCGGGCAGGGCCGGACAGCGTTTTGGAGAAAGGAAAAAATCCCGGGAGTCTCCGCACCCGGCGCAACCTCCGCGGGGGCGGGCGGGGCCGCTGCCCCCAAAAAATCCACCCCCCGGCTGTGCCCAGGCAGCAAAACCCCGAAGGAGACCCCGAGGGCAGGAGATGTCCCGGGCTGGGTCCTGCCCCCCGGGTTCTCTCCCTCTTTCCTTTTATTTTTAAACTGTGCCTG
Source organism: Calonectris borealis (assembly GCF_964195595.1). Taxonomy (NCBI): domain Eukaryota; kingdom Metazoa; phylum Chordata; class Aves; order Procellariiformes; family Procellariidae; genus Calonectris; species Calonectris borealis. The sequence goes on along the minus strand of NC_134330.1, from coordinate 3,515,028 downwards.
GTGGGTGCAACCCTCCCCGGTTGCCTGTGGAAGGGGGAAGGCGCAGGGCAGTCCCCAGCCCGGAGGGGGTCACCCAGCCCACCTGGCCCCATCCCTTCAGCAGGGCCCGGGCCCTGTGCCTCCCGAACCCCCTTTCTCTCTGGGGCCAGGAGTTTGGCAGAAGTTACAGCATCAAAGGAGGGGCGAGTGAAACGCCGCTGGGTGCGCAGCGCTGATGGGGGCTCACATCTCGGCCTGTCTGCTTCAGACGGGATCTGGGAACATGTCTGAAATCGCATCTCAAGCAGGATCTGACGCCGCTGTTCCCACATCACGTGAGCTGTGGTTTTGGTCTAGGTTTGACTTTTAGGATTGCAGAAAATCACCGTCTCGTGTTTACAGGAGAGTGCATTTCACTGCTGAGAAAATAAAAACAGCCAGAATAAATCACAAGCTGGTCATGGGCAGGAATAACTCTTTCTTATTGCACCTGCCCGTTCCGTAGGTGTTTCGTCATGAACAAATTTGACATATACGCAGCACTGCAGGGAAGGGCCAACTCTCATCATTTTTATTCGCATTTCCTCAAAATCCCAGCGCTCCTCTGAGCCGCTCTCTGCCAGAGGCACGGAAAGGTGGAGCAGGGCTCTGCAGACAGGACAGACTCTTCCCATCTTTTAATTTTAAAACAAGTCTGCAAACTCAAACTGCGGTGGAGCAATGCCCCATCATGGCCCTGGCTCCAGCACTGTGCCCGATGAGGTGCCCATGCACCTCTGCGCTGCGTTTCATTTTCTCACTGCCCAGCTTTTTCCTCGCTTCTCTGTAGGTGCTGGGCTCTTGCGCCGACCACCCTGGGGGATTCGGGGGTCTTGGTACGGGCACGCAGCGAGCACGCCGAAATTTGCCACCCTGAAGTGCCTCTTCTCCCAGCTCCTCGCCCGCGTGCGCTCTGCAGCGCCGGCAGATTGCTCTCCAGGCGTGTTTTCCATGGATACCTCAACGGAGGCAGCACCAAATAACAAGTAAATAACAGCCCCGACGCCGGGCTGCCGGCACAAAGCAAGCAATTGCCCTTCGCGCAGGTCACTAATCTCTTGACACACGGTCTTTGAGACCTGGGCCACGGGGAGGGAGGCTGAAAGGGAAGAAAAGATAGTGGGGACAATGGCAGGGCCGCTGGCCGGTTAATAACCCCTCTCCCGGCTTTGTCTGGGTACACTCAATTAATCTCAGCAGAAAAAAACACACTCCTGCATTGCAAAGGGGCCGGTGTCTGCCCCCGCCTTGGGTGCCCTATGAGGATCCCGGCTCGCCGGGCTAAGTGCAAAGCTTGAGACGCTGCAGGTATTAATAGCCCCCATTTTGTAGCCAGCAGTAATTCCCTCCTGTGTTTTCCCCTCCACGCTGAAAACAAACCCTTCACTTGATCTGTTTGTCTTCTCTGTTTGCCATCTGTCTTCCATCCTTCAAATCTCACCTTAAAAACAGTGCCTCTTGAGCAAATCCTCCCCGCCATCCCCGCGCGCCGTCTCGCCCGGCGCAGGCCTGACACTACAAGCGCTCATTGAAGTGAAGGGGATTTGAGAGCGCACAGGACACGGCGGGATTAAGGCCACAGATTGCGCTCCCCGGGCCTGCAGAGCAAAGCCCGGCCCTGCGGCTCTGCCTGCCCGGTGCCGCCAGCCCCCAGCCCAGGGCTCTTCTGCTCCCTCCGCTCGGCTGCTTCTCCTTCACGCCGGCGAGGTGGGGCTCTGCCGTGCTGGCCGGCGTGTGGGCATCACCATCGCCCTGCCCTTCATGTGCTGGGGGGATGGAGGGAAGCACCTGAGCCGACCTCCCCGGATGCCTCCGGGTACCTTTCCCTGCAGGTGGAAGCAGGAGAGGTCACCTCCCGAGCGCTGGTGAGGAGGCACAGGCTGTTTCAAGCGGGGGCTGCCGGGGGCTGCTGTTTGCACAGATGCGGCGGGTGCCGTCCCACCTCGCGGCGTCCTGTCCCGCACCACCCAGAGGCAGCATCTGCGGGGCGGCCCGGGCCAAGCCCGTGAATCACGCGCACATCAAAGCACCGGCAGTGCAAGCACTAACAACCCGGCAGCCAGCTCAGAGCGGACAGTGCCGGTGCAGATGTTCAGCAGCAGCTTTTCTCAATTAGAAAGAGCAGCAGAATTTACCAGAAAACCCAGGGTAGGCAAGGAGTCTTGGCCAGTGGAGGGGCCGCAGCACAGAGCCCACGCATCCCTTGCAGCTTCACGGGCAGGGTCAGATTTGCTCGTCACCACCTCCCTCCATTTTAGCACCGGTATTACATTACCCCATGTTTCCATGCAGCCCTCGCTGTGGGGGTCACCTGCTCTCGTCAAAATCTAGGTCTTCTTTTGAAAAACCCCACCTTGCAGGGCTTCATGGGCGTAGAGGAGAGCTCAGATATGACCATATCTGATCCAAACCTTTGGAGCTGGTGAGATTCCTCCTGGAAAATAAACCCACATGATATCAAAGCCAATTGCATGACCTATGGTGGGGTGATACACGGTGTTTTTCGGTTGAGCCTGGCAAGGGCAGCCCTGATCCTGCCCTGCTCCCACGGACACCGTGAACTACCAGGAGCAGGAGTCTCGTGGTCCGGCCAGCCGCCCGGGTGGGACAATGGCATCACTCCCACATGACGGCTGGACTTTCCCCTTTCGACAGCAAAAGGAGCAAAATTCAATGTACCTTGAGAGGTGGCTGCAACGCGGCCACCCCTCGCGTGGGAGGAGAGGCAGCGGAACGTGCCCGGTCCCCCCTGCCCACGTCCTGCCCGTCCTCCCAAGGAGGGAGTCGGGGGACAGGGTGCGAGGTGGGGTGGGGAGGCAGGGCCCGGGGCCGCCTCTTCGCCCCGGGCTGCAGGTGCTGCCTCTGGTTTTCTGCTTGAATGAAGCTGCTGGGCTGATCGTGGCTCATAACCTTCAGCCCTCAGCGAAACCTTGCCAAAGTCCTTTCCCCAGCTTGTTCAAAATCGAAGGCGCTCGCCTGTCGTCTCCCCTCGGGACTGTCAGGCACGGCACAAGGCAGGGGCCAGGGAGATGCCGTGGTGCTGGGCCGGCGTGCTCTCCTCGCCGGGGATGCAGAGACACTTGTGCTCCCTCCAAAACACATCAGGGAGGTCCCCGTCCTCCTAACCTCCAGGTGTATTTAAGTGAAAACACGATCGGTTCTTCCCCCATCCCGCTTCCCGCGGCACCGTGCGGGAGCAGAGCCCCACGAGCCGGCACTTCTCACCCTCCCAGAGAAGGGGCCGGGGGGGAGCAGGATTGGCGCCCAGCTGGCACCGGGCTGCCACACGGGCACGGCTGGCACCGGCCTTTTATTACCGTCCTATAATAATATTGTAAATACTCACTGGGAAGTAATTACATCCTATAAAAGAAGCAGCAGTCTGTGGTTTGAGCCAGGACCGGTTCATGACACTCGTTTTAAAGAGACGTTTCATGTCTTGTTTATAGATTAGATTTTAACCTGACAACCTTTTAACATTGTATTAAATTAGAAATTAACTTCGTATGACTGCTCACCGTATAATTGACCTACTGATAGGCTGAGTGCTAGAGAATATTTAAGATACCTTTCAGGCAGCGAAGTTCCCAAGAAAATTCAGAGCCTCCTCCTTGATCTAGACCAGGGCTTGTCTATTAATTAGTATTTATGGTCAGGTGGCAGGAGTGCTTCCCGTGGAGGGAGGGCTGCCAGGGAGCAGCATCCCTGCTGCGCCGTGCCCATCCGCGGGGATGTGATGAAACCCCATGGGATGGGGAGAAGGAGGCAGAGGGGACAGGGAAGGCTGCAAGCCCCCGACCCTGCCCGCTGCGGTGACCGCCCAGCGAGGCCAGTGGTCACCCACCTGCGGTCGTCCCAGCCAGAGCTGCTGGGAGATGAACCCACCGGGGATGGAGCCGCCACCTTCGAGAGAGCTGGATCCTACAAGGCGCTGAGTGCACGCTAGGAATTGCTGAGCATCTGTAGTTCCCAGCAATAGCGGGGAGCCCAGCAGGACTTGGCTCTCGGGGCCTTTGCCGCAGGCACGGGACGCTCCCCAGTGCCGGGCAGGGCAGGGAGGCAGCTCCGCAGCCAGAGGAACAGTCCTCGCTCATGGCATACGTGGGCCATACGCAGGCGGCTTACCTTGGCCCGCTCGATGACACCTTGCCCGTGACCTGCCCATGACGTGCATGGGGCCGTCAGTGTTTTAGTGTAATTTCCTGCAGCAGAAATTCCCAAGAAAGGCAAAACTTCAGCCTGGGAACTCACCGACAGATGCACAGCTTCAAATGACATCCGAGCCCAGCGAGGGACAGGGTGGCAATTGATGGGACAATATCAATGCCCAGGCACAGCCAGGAACGGCCGCGTGTCCCGAAGGCTGGGGGGACACATGGCACGTCCCCCAGGCCGTACCCTGCGGTGGGAAACACCAGCTCCAGCGCTGACCCCGCTCACGGACGGCGTTGGAGGAACGAGGGTGCAGCCAGGCACCGCGCGGGACGGGGGAGGCACCGACCCTGCTGTGTCCACCGTCCAGCTCCAGAGTTGGTGGCTTGTATCCCCGCTACGACCTGCCCTTTGCTTTCACCAGGGTAAAGGCATTTTCTGGTATAATTGAAACCTGCTCCCAACACGTGCGGGAGGCGGGAGCGCTGAGCGGGAACAAACCCAGTAACATCAGCCAAAGGAGGCTTTATCCTGTTGGGCTGGGAGGACTCTTCGGTACGAGACCCGGTTTACACTTGTATTCAATTAACGTTATGGAACAGCATGGAATTAAATGGCCCCTGTGCTGTTTTACGACAGGCTTACCACGTGTTTACAAACAGCTTTGCGTAACAGGGGGCATCAGCAGAGACCCCGCACACGCGCCGGCTGCTTTGCCCCTCGCTTTGGCTGCGAAGCCGCTTGGGGACGTGGCCGCTACCTCTGCCGGCGCGGCGGGGCCTGCCTGCACCCTGCGCGGCGCGGGGAGCGAGGCAGCCCTCCTCTCCGGAGCCCAACCTTTGTCTTCAGCTCCGTCGTTTGCCCCCGCAGCTGGACTCACCAGCCGTGTGCCATTTTGCCCGGTCCATGCCGCGCAGACAGGCCCCCTCCCGGCGCCGGCAGCACCGCAGGAATGCAGCACCTTCCTCTCCTAATGCCTTCTGCCCGCCGCCAGGACTGACGTCCCCGAGGGAGGCAAAAACCAAGGGTGAAAACCCAGGCAGTGCCGGGGCAGCCGAGCGGTTTTATACTGGGGCGGGTGACGGGGGGGAGCGCAGCCCCCGGGCAGGGACAGGTGAGGGGCACAGCTGAAGCCTCTTGTCTCCGGCTGATTCTGTTCTCACCGGCTCTGCTCCTACAGACGGGAGCAGGGAGCTCCGAGAGGGGGTTCGTGCAGTTACCAGGGCAGAGGCGCTGCCGCCGCAGACACATGCTTGTCCCGCTGCCTTTTCCATCTGTGAAACAGGCCAAGCAGTGGATGCAATTATTTTTTCCTAGCACATAAGCCACTAATCATTTATTGCATTAAAAACCCCTCATCTCCACAACTTTTGTTCCCATTTTATCCAATTAAAACTCGGGGGAAAAAAAAGTTTCATTTTCTCTTTTTGCCATCACAAAGACCCGATCTCAGCTCCATTGACTCACTAATTGTAAGCACTCAAATGGTTGGGTTTAAAGTTACACTTAGCAGCTGTGAAACATTAGGGTGAAGTGATTACAACCTACTGGAGGATATCGAACATTTTTACAATATCTCAGGAGCATTAGGGAAAGACAACAGGAAATGGCGCAAACTTTCCTACCCTGCACAGCAACAAGCCAGAGCAAAGAAGCGAGAAAATAAATGTAGAGACGCGGCGCAGACGCAGTTTGGATCCTCAGAAGGTTACTAAGGAAGCCCCGGTGAAAGCACCGAGTGTTGACCCTCATGCTCGGAGGGTCGGAGAGGAGGGGGAGCCGCGCTCAGGGATTTCACAGCTGCGCTTCGCAGCAAAACCCTCCTCCGGGCTCTCTGTTGAGGAAGGAGGACGGAGATCTTGGCGGTATTTTGCCCTCGGTCGGTTCCCCGCGCTGGCCTGCCTTCTCCCAGCCTCGCGGCCAGCAAACTTCGCTCTCGGGCTGGCTAACGCTGCTCGGGGCAGGACAACCAGCAGCTCTCCCCTCCTCGGGCCGGGCAGCCGGATGGGGCTTATCGGCTCTGCTGGGGCAGGGCGCCGTGCTCCGTCGGGGCTCACCGGGGCTGGGTTCGCCAGCAAAGCAAACGAAGCCCAAGCCCCACGTGCTCCGCAAAGCACTGGGAAACACCGGCCCTGCTGGTTATGCCCAGGCTCTGGACTGGTTCCGAGATTTGATTTCATTTGAACTTCAAGCTGTCACGTTTGGAGAACCTTTGACTTTCCACTTCTTTTCAAACAGCAAAACATTCCCCTCCCATGATTTAAGCACGCTACATGCGTGTGTTTATTACAGAAACCAGGATAGGATAAGAAAGCAATATTTCATGTTAATTCATGAAATCTGAACTCAACTTTTAATAGAAGAGCTCCACTTTATGCACAGAGTGATATACAGTCCGCCCCGCTTTAAATGAGACGTTTTGCCTTTTGAACTCAGCAGGAGGCCGCTGCTTACTACTACTGGAAACAGTTTAAAACCTGCAAGTCCGGCATGTCTTTTGGGCTCTTTGTGAGCCAGTGGTTTATGTCATGGCACAACATTCTTGCTGGGCTGCCTGCGACCGCCTGCCAGCCACTGCGTTTGAAAATCCGGTGTTTCAGAAACTCACCTGGATTATTTCCACAACGGGAGACACTCGTCCGAAATCCTGTGAAGACCATGAGCTTCTGGCTGGTTTTTTGCTTTTAGTGGGGTTTGGATCAGGTCCCTAGATTGAAAACCTGGTTGCATTAAAGTCAGAGGCAAACCTCCCTTAGGAGCAGCTTCTAGACATCATCAAGGAGCAGCAATATTCTCTCCTGGTGCCTGAAAAGAGTATTGCTGATGAGGTTTAGGTGGAAGAAAGGTGCTGTTGCAGGAAAGCACGTGGCACCCAGTTGAAATGGGGGGATTTTGTGTGTACGCAAAAGGAGGGGCCATCAGTGGGAGCAGGCACTGTGAGCGAGGCACCGCGGGGACGTGTTGAATCAGACCTGTCGCACTTTAACCCCAGCCGGCAACCAAGCCCCACCCAGCCGCTCGCCTGCTCCCCCCCAGTGGGATGGGGGAGAGAATCGGGGGGGTAAAAGTGAGAAAACTCGTGGGTTGAGGTAAAGACAGTTTAATAGGGAAAGCAAAAGCCACGCACACAAGCAAAGCAAACCAAGGAATTCATTCACTCCTTCCCACCGGCAGGCAGGTGTTCAGCCATCTCCGGGCAAGCAGGGCTCCATCACGGGTAACGGTGACGCGGGAAGGCAAAAGCCATCGCTCTCAACGTACCCCCTTCCTTCTTCTTCCCCCAGCTTTACATGCTGAGCATGACGCCATATGGTATGGGATGTCCCTTTGGTCATTGGGGTCAGCTGTCCCGGCCGTGTCCCCTCCCAACTCCTTGTGCACCCCGAGCCTGGGGTGGGGTGAGGAGCAGAAAAGGCCGTGACTCTGTGTAAGCCCTGCTCAGCAGTGACTAAAACATCCCTGTGTTATCAACACTGTTTCCAGCACAAATCCAAACCAGGCCCATACTAGCTACTATGAAGAGAATTAACTCTATCCCAGCCAAAACCAGCACAAGACCCTACAGAGTTATCGTTGCAACACACTTGGCTTTCACTGGCTCACTGAAGAGCTGGAACTCGGTGGTTATTCTGCTGGGTCATCTGTGAAAGTATCAAATTAAAGTTAAATTAGCCACCTCATTGCAGCACTCCTTTATTTTTTTGTAAGCTCTAGGCTTTCTTAACAGTTTGGCTACGGGGCTATCAACAGCAGGGAATTTAGGACATTCTTTTCAATGAACCAGACTGAAAATATTTTGGTACAGCCCCAGTTTGTAGGGTTTTTCCCCCCCCCTTTAAACAAAACATCCTGATTCAAAGGAGCTTCTTGCAGACTGGGAATTTCCACATGGCCGTATTGCAGCACTTATAAAAAGTGATTTAATGCCTGCCAACAACAAATACATTTCCAATGACACCACTCTGCGTTATGCGCTATCCTACTTCGTGTGTTCTGTACGAACCAGCAACCAAGCTGGGGCAGGAGGGCGAAGAGCAGTTGCCTGCCTTTGCAAGAACTCCGTCCCTTACGGCCGCTCCTCGGAAAGCCTGAAAGGAAACAAGCATCACGGTGACAACACAATCCCTTCTGTATGTGTTAATCTGGATTTTGTTTGAACTTTTGGAGCTGACCTTGGCTTGAACTGCGTTAAAAATCCTGACTGGTGTGGACTGACTTGACCCTGCGGTCCCATTTGTCCGCGGTGCCAGCCCTACTTCAGCCCTTACCTCAAGCCATTATTTTACAGACATAAAAGAACCATAGCATTACGGCAGATATAGCCAGCGGGTCGGAGCTGCGAGTACTTACTTATGGGCGAACTCTTCTCTGATTTCATCCCAAGGAAGTTTTTTTTTGCTCGAGAAAGGACTGACTGAAAACCAAGCAAGAAACTGAAATTATTGCTGCAGACTCTCAGTTTTTATTAGTGGTTTCCAAGCCTGAAGAGAGAGAGAAAAAAAAAGCTTCTGACATCTGAGTTGCCATGTTACAGTTAAAAACAAAAAAAATCAAGCCCAAGACTGAGTTTGGTATTTGGTGTTTGGGGATGGAGTAGGAAGAGGGTGGTCGGTTCTGCATCACTCAGTGTGGCTGGTTTAAGCTATAAGAGTGCGAAAAGATTTGTGGGTTTAGATAGTTTCCTCTCATTGCCATGACTCAAACGGCTTCTATTAAAAACAAGTAGTGGGAAGGAAATTTCATAAGCTGACAGTCCCATCTCACTCTCTGCTTCTCGACACAAGTTGGCTGAGATATAGGAATTCATGTGGTTACTATGTGTGAGCCCATGACTATTTTATCAGCGGAGTTACGTGGTGCTAGTTTTGACTGTGCACATTCAGTATGGTATATAGGCTCAGGCTGTTCTACGGGTTCTGCCAAGCCTCTTGTATGTGATCCTATAACACAATAGATGGAGGTGGGTGCCTCTGCTTCCAGCGCGCCTGCTCCTTGTCCCACCGAAATCAGCGGGACGAAGAAGCAGGGCCCCAACCAACGCAAGGAGCCGGAGCTGGGGTCAGACACCCGAACAGAGACGGGTGTTGATTTTCAGAGGTGCTACACGGGTGCAAGGAACACTGTCTAAGTCTCCCATTTTTAAAAATCCTGCCCTTGCACACGGGGATGAGAAGGCAGGGATGCAAAAACAAGCTAGACTGGCTGCATAACATCCACTGATGGCTTTAATTAAAGCCTCAAGTTAGTAAATATGCACATAGTCTGGTCCAGGAAGACATACGAAGCCCACAGCCAGCCCAGTAACACTCCATGAACATTGCCATTTAAGCAGTTTCTTGTTTAACTTAGATTTATTCAATGACACATGCATTTCTGGACAGATATCTGAGTTCCAATGACAGGTTTTATAACCAAATATGAGAAATTTGTGACTGCAGTTAGTCAATTAAGTACGTTTCTAAAATACATGACTAGAAGAAAACCGGAGCAATAGAGATAATTCTTCCGAAGAACAAAAAGAAACATTTCCATTTGTAATACTCCTGGCATTGATGAGTATCGGTGGGGAAGGAGGGCAGCAAGGAGACGCGACAAGGAAGGAATAACATTATCAATCCTGTCCAGAGAAAGTCCTCCAGTTTCCACTCTCTCCAGTTCATTCGTTAATGCTCGGCACTTTTGCAAATGGCGAGAGCTCCTCTGAGTTAGGGAGAATCCCTTCATCTCTCAACACGAAAAAGCAGAGAACGGTTGTGAAACCATGTGCTTGACCAAAAATGGCTTAGAAATATTTCTCCTCAACCAACCTCTTCCTGAACACAGCGAAAAAAGAAGCCGCAGAGCTACCGGGATTGAAGAGGGAGTCTCTTCATATTGCACGGGAACACAAAGTCAAGATGTTGTGAGTATGGTTCAGGAAGGTTTAAGAGTCGTCAATATTTATCAGGGTAACGAGAACCATCCAGCGCGGCGATGAACTGGCAGGTGACGGACACATCGGGATTGTTTAGCGGAGAGGCGGCTCGTTACCCTGTCTGGATCTCTCCTTGGATGTTTGGCTAATTTAAGGGAATCCCGTGGGGAAAAGGCTGAGGGGCTGGTTTTCGTTAGTGGGGAGGGGCGATCTGTAGCCATCGAAGTTGCGTGGGATGCTGCCGCTGGTGGACCCGGAGCTGTTACTGAGCGTCTCTATGCTTCCCTCTCGCTGAAGCTCTGCAACGGGAAGAGAGAGCAGGTCCTGGTTAGCGTTTCGGATAAACCCGGAGTGCCGTTAGACGGCCGCTTTATTGACAACTCTGTGTATTCTATCATTGCTCTAACACTGCATTTGTTCGCCATCCCTCTTTTCCGGGGTGATTTGATGAATCACTCCAGAGGCATCCCAGCTCCTGGTTCCACCTCTCTGCCTCTACCTACAGCTCAGCCGAGCCGAAGCGGAGCTGGACGGAGATGTTAAATGCTGCCCGGCAGAGCGGCCCCTTTCCTGGGAGGAGGCCGCTGGCTCGCGGCGTGTCAGGATTCGACAGGGGGGATGCTCACGGCTGAACTGAGCAGGGTGCGAAGGGCATGGTGGCGGATGACAAAACGTCTTTTCCTCTGCAGCGATGCTGCTGAGATGGCGGGAAGGGGGAGCGGTAGCAGCACCCGTTACCGGCGGTGCGTAGTGGTGGTGCATAACCACTGTGATTCTCCACCTTGGGAACACCAGAGGCTTCCCGCAACCTTTTATCCTGCACAAATGGACACAACTAACTCTGCTGTTTAGAGCCAAAGAGAAAATATCCTCTTTCCTACATGCCTGAGCTGTGCCTCAAAGCAAAAGAGAAAGCAGGCCTGACCGCGGCTCTCCCTCTCCTGGTCACACACATGTAGACATCTCCCCTCGCTGACCTCCCAAAGCCTTTATTGCTCCCTAATCTCAAAACAGGAGGATTTTTGTGCGTGCAGAGCATCGTTTCTAACCGTGGCCTCTCTGCGAGCCACTTGAACCCAACAGTTGACTCAGTGGCAGCGTGCAGCAGCGCCGCTGGGCAGCATCACCCCGGCCAGCACTCAGCGGCGGCATGCAGCGGTGAGATTAGGCAGAGCCCCACGTACACGGCAGGAATCCTCTCCCAGACACGCGGTGACAGGCTACAAGAAATACTCTGGCGAGTTGCAACGCGCGGCCCTGAGTGCAACTTCCGTCGGCTGCTTCTGCGCAGCCTGCGCTGGAGGGGATGGGATGGGGATAGGAGCTTCGGGCAAATTCCTCTGCTTCCAAAGGGGAAAGAGAAAAAACCCTCTCGTTTGCTGCACGCTGTGGTGTCGTGCATGTAGGGCCAGGGGGTGAACGCCCGGAGAAGACAGGCAGCATTCCCTGTCCCTGCAGCCCGATGGATGGGGGTGGAAAGAAGCCGCAGACGCAGGAGCTGGAGGAGCAGTGCCCGCTTTGCTCTCTGCTAAATACTACTGCACCTCTGCCGTTTGCGCAGCTCTGTCTCACAGCGGGATGCTCAACCTTTTGTGAACACCACGACAGTCCTTTTACTGCAACGGGACTCCAAGATAAGGACGTATCTATATGCAAAGCGCACAGCAAAAGCAGAAAGTCAGCTCTTCGCTAAAACAAAAAGCATCCCACCCCGGCGTCCTCGGACACTGCGCAGCTCCCGCGTGCTACCTGGGCACCGCAGGGGCAGCAGCCAGGCGAGCGTACACCTAGCAAACCAGGGCTAGGGGATTTAATCCTTGATCGTGGAGGTAACTTGCAATGGAGATAATCTGCCCAGGATACATGAAAAACAAATCAGCAGGAAACCGGTCACCCTATAAGCAGCGATGATAATGACCTCAGCTGTATTAATCACGATTTCTTGCCAGTATTCGGTGAAGGAATGTCCATGTCTAAACCCCTTCATTTTCCTCACATCCTTACTCTCCCATGAGCTCAGGAAGTAAAAACAGTAATTTAAATCAGAAATGAGTGGCGTATCCCACACTAATACTGTGCTTATCCTGTCTGATTTGGGGCTTTTATCTCCCTCCGCACACAGCTGGCTTCGGTTAAACGTCCCACGTCAGAGCTCTCGGGCGCTGGGCAGCCGTGGCCCGCGCTGGGCAGGCTGGGGCTCCCCCAAACAGCGTTGGGGCTGCTGAACTCCTCACGGGGTTACTCCTCTCTCTCTCTTTTTAAGCTATAATTGATTTTCAGGCAAATGTTGTGTTTTCAGTAACCGTAGCAAAAGAAGGGAGAGGGAAAGGGCGAGGGAGCATTTGTTTCCCTGCAGCCCCGTGGCTCCTGCGTGGCTGAGCTCTCGCCTGCCAGCTCCTGCCTGTCCTTGGCCACGCCGCGTCCTGCCCATCCTTCGGTGGCTCGTGCAGGACCGCGTGCCCTGCCAGGGGGGGATTTTGGGGAATTCGGGCTTGCAGGGTGGCTTTCCGGGGGCTGCGGGATTTCTGCAGCCGGCAGCGCTTGTCACCTCTGCGGGGGACTGCCAGGGGGTGGCACTGCAGAGACTGATGCCAGCCGGGGAAAAAGCATGGAGAAAAAACCGGGGAGCAGAGCGGTGGGCGCAGGGCCTGGCTGGGGTCCCGACCCGGCTGTGCCGCACAGCTCCCCTTGCTGCTGTCAGGCATGTAAACCCCTTCAATTAGCAATGGGGAGGGACAAAAGAGAGCGTAAAAGAGATGCAACAGCTCAAGAGGAACTGGAAGGGAAGTTTTCCAGCCCTCCACCCTGCACAGAGCCCGCTTTGGGTTTGGAGGGGGTCAAGCTAAAAACCGGGGGAGCTCCCGCATCTGAGCTGCCACCCCAAGCACCGCAGATGGTAAACGCACACGTTCCCCTGGGCAAATGAGTCCGGGCGCTCTCAAACAGCCCTGCGTCGCGAACCCGCTTGCTCTGGAACTAATTACATGGTGAAGCAGACGAGCAATGTATTTTGATACCTAAGAAAGCATTGTAAAACTCCTGACCGCTGCAGCAGAAAGCACCGCTGTGCTCAGGAAATTGGGCTCTTGCCCTCGCCCAGCCCGGCTCTCGTGCACGGCTGGGTCACGCGAGATGTGCAATTAGCCATTACATTGTCACCAGGGACTACCTGTGCTGCACACATGACCCTAGGGCCACAGTCAGCACATTTTCCTACATTCCTCCAAATCAGTCCATTTTTTCCCAGTAGTTTAATTAATTTAAAAAAAAAAAAAAGTCTAGTGCAAACTATTATCTTTCCTCCCAGACCTTCCAGCAGACCAGGGCATGGCAGAAGCACGTGTACAGGAACGTTGATGCCATTCCTGTGGGAAGCTCAGGCAAGACCGGGAACGGCTCCATGCCATGGGGACACCCTTCCTGTTATGGGGTAAAAAACTGGGGGACAATTTCTGATAGACGCGATGGCTGGATAGACCCAACAAGTGCAGAAGGGGCCACAACGGCGTGGTGGGGCTGTTGGGTGTCAGAAGAGGCAGGTCCCTGCAGACAGGCAGTGCTGCTCTCCCACTGCCCCGGGACGGAGCAGCCCAGCCCTGCGACTCAGCTGAAAGGAGGCGAAATACTTCCCGGACCTCATAAGATGTGTCACGTAACCGGTCAGACCACCGATGTCCTCTGTCCTGGGAACGCGCTCGCCGAAAAACACAAAATACAAGGAAAAACCAGGATCCCCCCGCAAAAGGACGGGGGCGAGCGGCAGGAGAGCCTGGAGCAGCGGCGGCGGCAGAGCAGGACACGGCTGCCCGGCAAGTGATTTCGTTTACTTCGGTGGAGTTACGCCAGGAATGGACTTGGCCCCAGCATGTCTGAGGGTTATTGTATCTGCATTCCCCCATGCATATACTGTCGAGATGTATTAACTTCCTTAAATGTACCAGTAAAACAACCTCTTATGATACACTTTAATGAACTTGTACAGTAGCCAACAAATTGTGCATCATATAAAACCCATTCGGCCTTATAGACTCTCTGGCTATTTTGTAATAACTGCAATTTGCTTCTGCTGAAGCAAGATAACCAAGGTTGAGAAGTCAGGCTTTGCAGAAACCTAAATATTTGATTTGGGGGGGGGAGTGGGTGGGAGAAGGAAGAAAGGGGCCTCTGGGAGCTATTTATGGGGTCAAAATAACATGAGACCTGCTCTTCTCGTAGCATTTCCACCATCAAGGAAATGAAATACTGTGAGAAGACCAGCACTTGCATTATTTTGGCCCCATAAATGGCTCCCTGACGCTTTCAAAAGCCCGTGAAAAACAAACACAAATACAAATAAATGCTAATACTGGAAACGTAAATACTAAAACCTGCCCATGTCCCCGGAGGAAACGACTCACAAAGTTCTGACTGCCCTAAAAAAAAAAAAAAAAGACGACGGGAAAAAAGGCGAAGGAGCAGGAACATCTGCTGAAGCCATGAGGAGAAAGTCACTTCAGGGGAGCTGGGATGAGCCCTGCCTGCGCTTTTGACGGTAACAGTAATGGGCACCGCTGGCAGCACCCGGGGTCCCAGAACAATAGGGATTTTCAGGGCACACGCGCTTTCTGCCGTGGTGAAGGCAGCGGCGGTAAAAGTCCTCTCCGCTGCTGGCGTGGGGAGGAGCGGTGGTCCAGAGCCGGGGGGAAGGTGGCACGGCGAGCGGCCGGCCGGGGTCCCCAGCCCGCCCGGGGGGCAGCCGGCCCCCCCCATGGCCCTGCAGCGGCCGGCACGCTTGGGGGCTGCGGAACACCAATGCTGCTCAAGGTGCAGCGGGGCATTAAAGGTGTTGCAAAGCAAACGCTGGCTGCTCTCTGCTTGGCATTACCTCCAGCAGGCACCAGCGCAGCCTTGCCGGTGAGAAATCGAAAACGGAACCTCCCGCGAAACATTTCATTCTGCTAATATTCCCAAACACCACACTGCAGCCTGACGGTCCTGTCCCTTGTTCTGCCGCCCAAGACACTCTTCACTGTCCCCGAGCTGGCTGCCAAGGTGGGGAGGAGGAGGAGGAGGAGCTGCTCTGGGGACAGCCCCGGGTCCTCAGGTCCAGGGGAGCGGTGCCGTCCCCCGTCCAGCGAGGCAGCTGCACCCTCCATTCCAGAAAGCTTCAGGAACTGTCAAAGGACCCCATCAAGTCTAGAAAGGTATAAAGCCCTGCCAAGCTTAAATGTGAAACCATTTTATAGGGCGCATTAATTCAATGCCTGAAGAAAATCTATATAGCCCTCTTTTGCCCGGAACACTCATAAATTATGCTGCCTTTCTTATTTGTGCTCTCTCTGTAGCGATCCACTTGAAGCCATGGTATCTCCTTTACGTCTACTCAAAAATCTCATCTCCAGTGCATTATTTCTTCTAATGGTTTTTCCTTTCTCTCTGTTTGCTTTCCCCTGTTAAGCACAGTTTCAAAATATCCTCCAAAATCATTTGCTGGAAGAGCTGACCCTTTCCTCTTACCTACCGAGGGCTGCCCAGGCTCCCGCACAGCCCGGCGGAGCCGCAGCCGGGATAAATGATACAATGACAGCAGCCTGATGTGTCAGGGCAGCGGGGAAGCGGCAGCAACTCTGAATACAAGAATTATTCTTCATCATCTCAAACTGTCACAACACATTACCCTCAAAGCCGCAGCTCGCTGAAGGAGTGACCCTGGACTGAATGGGAGAGTGCTCGGGGAAAGAACTAATTGTAGCCTCTTTTCACACGTCAGTCACTTTTCACAGCACCAAGCCTTTCAAGCTCAACTAATGTCAAGTTCCCTTTTCCTTTTGCTGGGCTGAGTATTTCTGATTTTTAAGGATGGCATTTTTAAAGGAACAAGGTCTCTGGCGAGGGATGAGGCCGGGGAGGGGAGGGAAGGAAGCGTCGGAGTGAGCACGCATCAGAAAGTGCATCAGACGCCTGAAGACTCGTTAGGAATTAGACAATTAACAAGTAGGAACGCAGGAAGCGGGGTAATGGCCAGCAGGGCTTGAATCTCCTCGATTTCATTTCTGTCATTCACGGCAATTGTTTCGGGGAACGTTTCGGGCTCCGCCGTGCGCCAAGGGGGCTGCGAGCGCGGGAACTTGCTCTGCCCCTTCCCCGAAATCAGGATGCGAGACGGGCACTTCCCAGCGGTGGGGAAGAGAACAAGGTGCTGCTTACTAAAACCACCTCTCCCCCGCCACGAGAGTTTTTGAATGAACAGCTACAAGGCCAAAACTAGAGCTTCATTTTAAAATCAAAGAGAATTTCCTTCGTTCGGAGGAGAAGTGGAAGACTCCCTGCAGACAGAGCTCTCAAAACGACAGCCCGGGCTGTGCTCCGGGGCAGGCAACGTAAGGGCCCTTCACACCTTCTTGTCTTTAGCCGAAATCCTGAAATATTCTGCGGCAAGGACTACATTTTTACCCTTACATTTGCACAATGCCTATCACAGGAGACTTGCAGAGCTGACTGGGGCTTCCGAGTGTTACTTATTAACTGTAATGAATAATAATTATGTAGCTTCTGCCATCTGGATTCTGATTCAAAAGGATCCTATATAAAGCGAACACTAAAAGGCAATTTGTATTAACACAATGGAAGTCTTGAGGATCTCTTAAACTGTTTGTAATTTACACAACGCTCCCCAGTGAATGGATTAGTTAAACATTTTTATTTTGCTGATTGCTGCCGCAGGGAGCGGGACGTGCTCCCACGGAAGAGCTCGCACTGGCCCCCGACGCACGGCTTCCGCTCCCCTGTACGCCGACACGCACTTTTACACGTAAGCTCTCCATCTTTCAGTGTTTAGACAACATCCCAAACTCAGCTGGACACTTTTGGCTCGATTTCTGCATGAATATTTACTATGGACATCATAACCGGTCCCCACGGGAGCCGGTGCCGCTGCCTGGGACGGGCACGGCGCAGCCCAAGGCAGAAAAGGGCTCAGAAGCTGATGCGAAGTCGTACGCCGAACTGGGACGCAGAAATACCGCCCTAACACAAAGGCTTGGAAATTGCGTTACTGCTACTGCCGTTGTAGGTTTTTCTTGGGTATTCCCTTTTTTTTTTTACAAAATGCAATTATGCTAACGAGGGAGTTCTAATTATAATCCATCGCCACCACCCTCGGCGGCTGCTCCGAGGCGAGGACCTGCGGAGCTGGCTCCAGCCCCGCTGGCGGCCGCGGCCCCGCGCAGGGACCCGCCGGCGGCAAGGGCAGAGGGGGGCACTGCACCCCCGGGGGGAACTGGCGCTTTTGGGTATTCGGATAAGCAAAAACCGTTAATATTAAATTGTAGTGAAACAAAAGCACCAAGTACTCATCAAAGCTCTTAATTTTCCAACTCCTTTTAATTTGAGACGGCTGAGAAGAAACTTCTAGGCAAACGTATTTTTACATTGCTCCTTTCCAAAGGGAGCACAGACAGAAAGTCAGTTCCCAGCTTTATATATTACTACAATGTTTACAAGTTCGTATGATTATGATAATGTTTAAAAGTCAATTAAACCTGCTCTCTGCCCCAAGCCCCGTGCCCTGCTCCTGCAGAAACCATTAACGCGTGCCAGTTCCCCCCGCGCTCCGGCAACCAGCGCAGGCAGCTGCGGGGACTGATCTCCTGCGATGCTTTGGGTGGCCCTGACAGACCCGCTCCGAAGAAATGTTTCTTTTTCCTTTTTTTAAACCAGCAGTTTGAAAAAAGAGATTTTAAACTCCATTCAAAAGAGCAAATGTAACACTACGGCATTTGAACACCGAGTATCAATCCCCGTATTAAAACCAGTTCATCCCGCTGCAACCTGAAAGATGTTGAGACACCACAAAAGCACCTACATTAAATTTGCAGAGTAAGAAAGACTGGCAAACGCCGCGTGAACAACTTCTCTGAAATCAGAATTCAGTGGCCTATGTGAAATATTTGTCACTGTCAAACTACCTTACAATAACTCTAACGCCGAATCCACATAGAGTTCGTTAATGCCGTGCACTTGGAGATGAAACCTGGCACATTGGAAAAAAGGTGGCAGGATCTAGCAAGGAGATGAGGAGGTACAGGAGACAGGAGATAACCAGGGGAATGAAGACTGAGCCTTCTGAACATCAGAGCCCCTCCGAGACCGCAAATTTCATTTCTCGTGCCTTATTTCAATGCGAAGATGCCAAACAAGTAACACTTACGAAATGGGGAGAACATCTGAACTTACATAAATGTCTGGGTTTACTTCAGGCACGAAGAGATTGTTGAGATATGGACAAAACATTTTCATGCATGAACTTCTAAAGAATTTTGTCTACCAAAAAAAAAAAAAAAGCAAGCAGCTTGTTTTTTCCTTTAAAAAGAAAACCCAAAAAGCTCCGTACAACTGGAGTCCATGGAGTAGGAGACCCAAGACTCTGGCATCCTGCCAGACTTGACTCTGAGCATTTTATGGAAGGTTAAAAGTGCACTAGATAAAGGACTAGCATTTAGAGAGAGAATATTCTTCATGATAGGCACTTTCACAATGACTGCAGTGCTTTTAAAAAATAACCTCAAGTTTCCTAGAGCTGTATATTTTTGTAAAGAGGTTTAGGATGTTTTCCTACATAAATGGATGAGTTACCGATTTAGTCAGTATGTGAAATTTCAAAAGCTAGAACAGTCAAATGTTTATAGAAAACAATTTCTGTAGCCCATCCACATCATGGAAGCCTATGACTCCTTGTGCAAGATTTCTCGAAGAGCTTTTAAAATGAATATGCAGATACGGTTGTTTAGGTTTAAAGGAACTCCCTTCTAGCCCATCTTAAAAGTTTCAATACGTTGCTACTATAAATCCTATAATGTACCTTATATATAATACACGCTTTCCTGTGCAAGCCAGCCTGCATACAAGTTTTTTTAATGTATTTAGGAAGAATTATCTTGTATCTTCAGTTACGCAAGCAGCGCATCTGTGTACATCAGACCAAAAGCATTTGCAGAGAAAACACTGTATTAAAATTCCTGGGTTTGGTCTCTCATTCCCAGGGTTATGGGAGTGCCTCAGATTGCTCAACAGTGACCCCTCTGTCAGCCTCCAACTCCACAAAGGAAAATACAAATTCAACGTAATCTGCATGTTCACAACACCTACCAGCTCTGTGTCCTACACTCTCTGGACTCTTTGGACCTTGCTCGGAAGTTTTGGAGGCAATGCTCCTATTCCTGAAACCACCACGCTGCTATCCAGAGCAGGTCTGGACCCAACGCGTGGATCTACGCATCCCCCTTCCCACCAGAGCCGGAGCCACTCGAGATCTCGGGGCGGGGGGGTCCTGTGTCACGGGTGGCTGCAGCAAAGCCACCGCGCAGGAGCGTGACGACCAGGAGCACTGGGCGTCCCTCCTCCTGCCCCGGGCTCGGCCGAACAGTCCCAGCAAAAAAGCTGGGTAAGGAAAAGTTGCCTGAAGGTCAAAAATACAAATCCAGCAATTACTTCAGGGTCTGGGCAGCCCCTCGCCGATACGCCTACCGGGGGACTTCAGACGTGCCTGACCCTCCAACCTCAGCAGTTTCTTTCATGTCTAAGACCTATTTTTTCCCCTCTTGTGATGCTACCTCGGTACTGGGCCTCCTTAATAACCCTCAGTTAGGAAGACAAGGCGGCCCTGGAGCAGGACAGCTTCTGTGCTCGGAGTGTGCCTCCGTGTGCATCTCGCATATGTGCCTCTGACACAAACGCATTGCCGAGTTCATTTGAAAAGGATAATATTACAAAGCGAAGTAATTCTGGCACAACTTCTAGTACTTCTGACACAAAGTGGCCTTTCGGGCCAGTGAGGAAAGCTACTGAGAGGCTCTGGGCTGTCTCCCCGGTGCAGATTGATGCTGAGGAGGAAGCTAGACCGGACTGGAATTTGGGTTAGATTCAAAGGAAAAGTTAAAAGTTTGGGGGGAGCAGATGCTCAGCTGGTCCAAATCAGAAGAGTTTCGTTGAAGCTCATGAAATGATGTCACCGCAGACTCAGCCTTGCCTGCTCATCTAAACGGTTCAAGGCTCTCCCATCTGAAAAGCTCAGGTGGAAATCTAAGGAGCAGAGATCTCCTCCTGCCATTTCCCTGGAGCTGGTTTTAGTGTCGCTGAGAAACTCCAAACCCATCCAAATAATCCTAGTTCCAAACGCAACTTATTTGGTCTATTTAGTCAATTATTTTAAAGATTATGTTGACATCGCTGCTTCAAGCAGACCAATTTTCTAAACACAGACCTAATTTTACGAAGCACTCAAAGCTCGCAGTAGTACTCTTAAAATCACGTCTCTACCTAGATTGAGTATTAAGCGAGCCTGGAAAAACAACAGGCCAACCTTGTGGGCTCGCTCTCTTGCAGGATTGCTTGAGGCTTTTAATACACTCTGTCTTATTTATATAGCTCCAAATTCTGATGTTAGACATAAATATGAAAGAGCCTTGATAAAAATGACATCCGAAGCTTAATTCGGCCCTTTGTTAATGGAGTTGTTCAGCACAGCAGTTTGCATTCGTTCTCATGAAACCAGAAGGCAGCTGAAAAAAGTCAACTGGACGCTTTCACTTGTTAAAAGTCGTATTTTAAAAACTGTTCCAAGTATTGATTCTAATATTCCTTGCCTTTTTAGTTACACTCTCACAAGCACTGTCAAACGTGTGAATGAGCTGCAGCCTGTGGACGAGCGCGTGGCGGAGGATAACTCTTGTGTGAAATCTGAAAGACCTAATGGCAAACCAAGGCATTCCTCTGGCCACATCCCACATAAAAGGCAATTTAAATCATCTCAAGCTGTGCAGATTCTGCCTTGTACTTGGGCATCTGGCAGTGAAGTTAATATAACTACCTGCTCTTCATGTTGTGTTCTTTTGCAGACTTTTTGCTCACATTTTGGTGGGTGACCGGCCACATTTCCAAAAGATAACCAAAGAGACAACACGATACTGGCACGATATAATCTAAAGATTATTTTTTTAAAGGGTGCGGATAAAAGTAGCCCTGAGTAAAGGCAAAAAAGCACGCCCAGATTTCAGGTTAGGGATCTGTCCCTGTACAATTCATCTGCTGCCTCTGTGGCTGCAGATGAGGGAGGAAGGCTGCTAGGTTAATTTGTCTTTTGATTAATACCTCAAACATCGTTTCCACCTGACAACCTGGCCTCAGCGATGGAGTGCCCAACGGGAATAGCTGCTCAGCGTGGCACGTGGGAACAGATGGGAGATGCCGTCCATGGGAATGCGGTGCTCTGCCTTAGGAGAAAACCAGCACAGCCACACGTCGAGCACCCCTCCGCTGCACACTCCATGGCACCGCTTCTGGGTCCCCGGCACGGTGCCATCTGTACTGGCTAGGGAACCGCCACCATTTCCATCCCGCTCACCTCGACCAGGTTCTGCACGTGCTCGCCATCCCCAGCCACCCGCGGCTCCTCGCTCCCATGCCATGCCACCGAGCCGGAGCGGAGGGAACGGGGCAGGTCTTGGCTCCCGACCCTGCCCGCACCTTCCTGCCTGCAGCCTTCCCAGAAAAACATCTTTGGAAACAGTCGGAGAAGTGATACTGACCCTTTGTCTTTCACAACACCATCAGCTTTTGATGTAAACACAGAGTTCATGTGTTGGGCAGATACTGAGAAAGTCACTGACCAAGGAAATAACAAATAAAAACCAAAAATAAATAAATAAAAAAAGACGGTATTTTAGCTGCAGGGGTCTTCTTGGAAAATGGGATAAAATGCCTCTCATAGAAAAAGGCAGTAAACAGCTTATGTCCCGGAACAGCCATTTTACGGGGTGGGTGGCTTCCCGGCCTGGCAGGAGGTGACACACCACCAGCCAGCATTAGGCATGCCCAAATTCCATATCTTTTCACAACAGCGAATGGTTGCTTAAAAAATTAATCCCCTTACCACTTATTTCTGTCTGCATGGAAAACTAATTCCTTCCTCCTCGGGATGAGGGATAGACTGCGGGGAAGCTGCTTGGAGAAATCCCGGAGGCTCTTGCAAATGTCTGAGGAACCCGGAGCAAAGACTAAAAGCCAGCTAGCAACAAAAGCACCGCCGCCTTGTCTGAAGCGACAGGAATGAAACGCAGAATATAAACAACAGAAGTGGGGAAAAAGCTATTTACATTTTTTAGAAGTTCTACTCTTTTTCTAAATTAGCTTGCGCGTTACCAAGCATGTAATCACCGATGATGTAATTTAAGAGGGCACCAGCAGAAACATAGAAAAAAGCAGCCAGTCTATTATCTTTTTGTCTTTACGTTTTGCGTCAACATCTTTTTCATTCTTTGTGAACACACAACTCCTACGCAGCACCATTGTTACAGAACGAGTACGCCTTTGGGGGTTTCAACCACTTGCATGAACCTCTGCAGGGTCCCGAACACCCTCCACTTCTGCTGGGGCAGCAGCGTGGATGGTTTCTCCATTTGCAAAACGCTTCCAACCGATTTGTCATTTTTCTTACTCTTAGTTTTTTTTGTCAGCCGCTTGTGCAGACAATATTGAGCAATAATAAACAGAGGAGGATGAAAACTGCTGCAGCTTGAGAAGTGAGCTCAGGATATGATTCCTCCTCACCGGATGCCTGGAAGATGTCACTGAAATTCTCTCTCCCTTAGTGCAACCCGTGTGGAGCCAATATGAACTCCCAGCAAAGTGCTTAAAAACCCATTATTTATAATAACTGTTAAATGATGAGACATTGTTTACCCAGATCGCAAGATAAATTCTCACTTACAGAATGCTTGCCTGACTGTCCTGAACGTCATCTGGTTTTTATTTAAATGCAAAATGTAATTAGGCTCCCCATAACACAGCAGAAGAATTCAATAAGATAGGGCTTTTCACTTACAGTTTAATATTAACATTCTCCCATAAATGTTAATGAATAAAAGTCTACTGTTTTATATATTATCCATGGTGGGGAGACAGCAGGCTAGGAATGAAGGAAAGCTAATCTTTTCATACCACAAATTACGATATATACCTCGAGGAGAACTAACCGTTCCCAGCATTGCCGGGGACCCGGCCACAACGCTGCTTCCTCCTGGGGCAGCCACCAGAGCCGGTCCCACGGGACGCGCGCCAGGGAGTCAGGGAGATCCTCTCCCAGCCAAAATCCCCTTCGGCTTTTTTTCTCCTTTCCCCCTGCCTTCTCTCCCCGCTTCCCGCCTTCTGCCCGACCACCTCCGCGAGACACGCTATGAGCATCGGATAGCTAACAACATCGCTGTTAAGCAAGGGTACGGCCCCAAGCCCGGATATTCTTAGACTCCACCGTGGATAGTACGGCTAGATTATCGGAAAAATCAGGTTACTATTTGTCTGATGTTCTGTTAGAGAAATGCGCGGGGGCGATGAGAGGCGATGGCGGGGCTGCAGACTACAGTACGATGATAGGAAATGATAGGGCATCCCAACGCGTGGGAGACGGCCCTTGGAGCTGGCGGAGGTGGCACTTTGGGAGTCCATCGGAGGACGTGTGCCTCCGGAGGCCGAAGCGTGAGAAGCAGATCCCGCGGTGGAAGAGGGGCCTCTGCGGCTGAGAGGACCAAAGGCTGCAGGGCCAGAGGGTTGGCTCACACTGGAACATTTCAATTGTTTTAGCTTTTGACCTTCCATTTACTGCTGGGGGTTTTGCTGTGTTAATGCCTGTTTTGCTGTTTGGTGACTCATACTTCATCGTATCTCTCTAATAAGTGTTCATTTAACAGTTCGACTGCTTAACAATTTATTGCATAAATGGGTTTCCATTCTCCAGCCTCCTCTCCCGTCTCCCCTGGTGAAGGCAATGCATAGTTTATGAGAGCTTTCCAACGACTTGGGCCGTCATCCTTTCACAATCCAGGGAATGGTAGACGCCCTTGGCATCAGCGTGATGTTAATGCTCTGCACGGGCAGGAAGGGGAGCCGGCAAATTGGCCGCATGTCGTTTTAAGATAACGAAAGGCTCGAACTTTCAAAGAGTTAATGCAAGATGCGCAGGAGATCTGCTCTATAGGGCAAGCAGGATGGGAGCAGCGTGTCAGCCGAACAAACCCCAGCAGCCGGACCCCGGGGTGGGAGCGGGGTGGTGGCACGTGGTCCGGCTGGCCACACACCTTCTGCCACCGAGCACACGGCGTGCCCTGCGCCACGACCCGAGCTGCGGCTCACCCTTAACGTGGGGGTCACAGAAGTCACATAAGGCTGTACGGGGATTTCAGGGCGCCCTGGCCTGCCCAGTGCTCAGATGGCAAAGCTGGAGCAGTGACCAAGGGCACAAAGGCAGCAGCAGAGCTGAGCGGAGACTCGCGCCTTCCCCCAGCCAAGCCAGGCTTTAGGAGCAAGCGCCAGCCAACGCTGCACACACCTAAAGTCACTCCTGTAAAAATCAGCAAAATACCGAAAGGCGCCCTGGGGCTGCTGGGCTTGGGAAGAGGGAGAGGAACTGTCTTGTCTTTATTCTGCCACCACCTCAGCAGCTGCAACAAGTTTGGGCTCACAAAACAGCTGTAAAAATACCAGTCCTGGTTCAAATGCTGGGAGACGAGGGCTCTTATACTTTCTAAGAGAGATACGCTTGCCGTAAGTCGTATCCTACATAAAAATACCATACAAAGACTCCTAAAAGGAATAACAAGGTAATTATAGACACTAGAGATGGAAAAATCCTGTAGTCTCTTAGTCTCCTACACCCTGCTCAGTGCGGGACCGCTCGGTGTGGGGCAGGCTTTAGGACTCGGACTTTTAAAGGGAAGATTTAATAAACACTGAGAAATGTTTCTAAATATTTAGAAAACCCAAAATAACAGATTTCCAAGCCAAGCTGTACAAACAGAAAATGAATTTAGAAAACTGTTAAAAATCAACAGCTTTTGCGTGCACCAAAATACAGTTCTCTGAATAGCAAGCATCACCTCACGGGCATGATGCTGCAAGCAGAGCTGTAAGGGTGCTCAGCCCTTTGCAGAATCAGGCCTAAATGAATACCTACCGTGGCTTTCCTCTTGCTCCCCTTGAAATCAATAGCAGAAGCCTCAGTGATGCAGAAAGCTTAATGCTTTAGGAGGTACTCAGCGAAACAGTCAAATGTGAGCAAAGCCAAGCTAGACAGAACAGAGCTTTACAGTAATTTTCCTGTGAAATGCTGGAGTATCGCAGTAGGAAAATTAACTTGCTT
Source organism: Calonectris borealis (assembly GCF_964195595.1). Taxonomy (NCBI): domain Eukaryota; kingdom Metazoa; phylum Chordata; class Aves; order Procellariiformes; family Procellariidae; genus Calonectris; species Calonectris borealis. Next base: position 3,489,775 of record NC_134330.1, on the reverse strand, counting down.
AATCATTAGGAAGAAAAACCACAAACCAAAGCAAACTAAAACAAAACCCAACGCAATAACAAATCTCTAAGGAGGAAGGGAATTGTTTCTCTGTTAACTACTTTGAGACAAAGCACTGGAAGAAAAATGTCCAGTTCCAATAATGTCATAACCCAATTACAGCCTGCACAGAAGAGCTAGAACACTTGCAGAACAATGAGTAAGAAATTAAGTTTTAAATTGAGTGCTGGCCCTATCTTGTGTCACTTCTGTATATTCTAGTAAAAAGGACACCGCTGAGCTCATTTCATATACAGCAGCATGAGATGCCTGGATGCAGACATCATTTAGTCATCTCATATATGTTTCTCCCCATTTCTTTCTCCAGGAGGAATGACAAATCTAGAAATGTGACTGCACTTTGTTTTATTATGATATTGATTTTTCTGCAAAGGGAAAGTGCATTTATCCCCCAGGTCTGTGTGCTGGCAAGAAAGGGTTAACAAAATGTTTATCACAAAGCTGGCTTCAGAGTTGAAAGTAATGTGATCAGTAATGAATTTTGTGTTACATTAGGTTGTATAAATGGACAGACAAGCGCAGACAACAAGTGGCCAGGAGTCGGGGCTAATCTAATGATGTAAAAATAGAGACAGCACCAATTATACTTGGGGCCAGCTCAGAGCTCCTGCAGGGACTGCAAATGAATAGGTACAAATCAAATTACTGACTAATAGACGCACTACAAGAGAGGGCAGTCAATGCTAAATACATTAGGGCCTTGTGACCTCTCTGCTCTGAACAGCAGAATCCTAAATTTGACTTAAAAAAAAAATCAAAGAAACTCTTGTTCGTTTAAGGAGAGAAATAGAACAATGTTATTTGTGAAATGATTTGAGACACTTAGATATTTTCTGTTTTGTTCCCCTACAACCACGTTATGTACCTAACCCTTTGAAAGCTGACAGAGGGTTTGCGTTTAGAACAAGGAGAAATATTCTTTGTGCAAAAGTTAAGACCTGATAACAATACAGTTATGTTACATACCAAAACATTTCAAAGCCATGTGCCTCTTTGTGGTGATGTTTTTTACTGCTACTTCACCGGCTGTGTCTGTATCAAAAATAAAATATTTCTTAAAAAATGCCTTGATTTAATAATAAGAAAAAGAAAAGGAATCTCCCCACACCACAATTGATAATAAGTAAATGCAGTTGATCAACTTGTTATCAAAAGGCAGAAAGTCAGAGTTCCCTCGTGGTATCAGTGGTCCTTTTAGAAACACCAGCAGGCTTTTTCTACAAACAGCGGTGAACTTAAATTCACACCAGAACCATTTGTGGTATCAGCATCCATCCCCCCACCGCCCCCTTAAATAACGTACGACCTGGAAGAAATTCCACTAAAAACTTCCCGGGCTGGTGGCAAGCTGCATTTGGAGACCTGGGAAATGGTTGGGAAGCAAAAAAATGCCCTTGTTGGCCCTGGCAGGGCTGCAGGATGGGGCTGCTCCAGGGACACTGGCTTGGGCAGGAGAGAACGAGAAGCCCATGCCGAAGTGCTTGATGTCCGGCCCGGGGCAGCTGCGCTGTTGTTGCATGTTGCACGTGAGAAATAACGAATAAAACCATGCTAAAATGTGTGCAATGCAAATGCTGCTCTTCGTATCATCCAGCACTTCAAAAATGGTGGCTCCTAAAGAGCCCTGAATTTTCATTTCTTTTAAGAGTCTCATCCAAACAAACCTTTTGTAGGAAGAACCACATTGAGCTTTTAGACTTATTTGAGGAGGGTAATTTAATCTCTGACCCTGGGATGAATATTCTGAAAGTTCAAAGGCTGCTTTTAGCATCGATGTTATTTGATACACCACTGTGTTTGCTGCCCAAGCTGATTTTGCATTGAACCTATGCGGAAATCTCTTTGCAGGAACGCTCTTCAGAGGGAAAATTAATTGTTGTGTGTTCGTGGGTTCCTATATCCCATGCCCAAGTTAGGATTAAGACCAACTAAGGAGAGGGAAGGGAAAAATTGTCTTGGAAAAATTAAAAGGAAGAGGAAGGAAAGAAAGAAGGAAGGAAGGAAGGGAGGAAGGATAGAAAGGTACCAATCGAAGCTCTGACTCTATACAGGGCTTATCCTATTCCTGAAACTAAATGTACAGGTACATCTATATCCAGGTGGCTGCTCATCTCTGAACACAGCTTGTGACCACAGACATTTTCTCTTTTGGAAAAAACCCAGGAAGGATGCTCCTTGCACGGGATCAGAGGCCCATCTCCTCCCTCCGGCAGAGGAGCACGCTCTCCACCTCAGCCAGGCACGCCACAAAGCGTGTGACTTCACTTCTCCGAACCACAAATTTCACACAAAGATTTCAAAAACGTTCCCCTGCAAAGCTCAAGGGTGTTGAGACCTGAGTTAGGCTCAGGCCGGTGTAAACACACGGCTTTGGCTGGGGACCAGGATCCCAACTGCCCTGAGCACCGATCCCGGGTTTCGTACCGGCTATGCCCTAGCAGCACGTCTAATTAGCTCCACTTACTTACATCCCATTAATCAGGTTAAAGAGTTTGCTTCAACATATGAGTTTCCTTCATCGCATTATGAGTTTGTTCATGAACTTTGGAAGGAATCCAGACGGTTTCTTCCAAGGGCGAGGCGCAGGGCGCTCCGCGGCGTTCGCACCTCACCGCTGTGCCACTGGCTTTCCGCAGGTGGCAGTTGGCAGACTTGGAGCTTTGCAGGAGTTTTGGAAGAAAATGAGCCATACTTTTTTTTTTTTTTTAAACTGAAACTTTATAATGGGCTTTAAACATCTTGCTTTAAATTCTTCAAACCTTGCGGCTTGTACTGACCATGATGGTGCCATGCCCGCATCCTTCCCTGTTCAGACCTACAGCGCTGGTTCTGAGATGCAAAATTTGGGGGGTGCTCTGCAGTTTTTAATACAGGCTCTTACTGCAAGTTCATAAGTATTCCTGAGACAGGATAGATAGAGAAAAAAGTTATTTTCCTCCATAAACTGCAGTGTAAACTGAGCCATCATAGGCTACTGGATTTCATGATGAATTATAAAAAAAAGGATACATGCCCACAAAAAGCAATTCTACTCTTGTATGTCCACAGAACAGTTCCACCACTTGTAAAACGTTGCAGCAATGTGGATTTGGGTATGCTTTGTCAAAATAAATTAGATATGAACATAAGTACAACATTCAGGCAGCCAAACAAATTGTAACAGAGAAGACGCAGCAGACGGGCATTGCCTGGAATCGCACACTGCAAACACAGCAAGCCCCATCCCGCATCTCCACAGCTGCCCGGACTCCAGTGGCTCTTTCTGGCAGAAAAACCAGGGGTCTGACAGTGGCCGCAGCACATTTATCACTAAAGGAAATTTGCAGTATTGCCTATCCTGACAAAATGACCTAAGCAGCGATGAATACTTATTTATTTTATATATTGACAATTCTCCCTCGGAAACCTGTCCGTTGTGTTAGTCTCCTAAAGAATAAATCTACCCTTCTGCCACTGTGCATTGTGCTTCACAGTAATAAACCCGAGAAAATGTAGAGAATGGGTTTGATTTGGTAACTCAGGTGAAAGTCGAGTCTGAAGCTGTGCCTAGGTTTAACACACAGCTAAACCTTTCACCCAGGTCAAAGGAGGGAGGAGAGGCTGGGACGAGCTCCCCAGGGTTGAGAACACCTTTCCTCCTGGTGCTGCAGATGCAGAGCCGCACCGTTTCATGCTCACTGCTGCTGTCCTGGAGTTAGTAACTCCTTTCTGGGACTGACTGACAAATCCACTGGTTTTCCTTCAGGCCAGCCTATGTCTGAAGTGACTGGGGGCCTAATGAATTTGGGTCCCTGGGATGTACACAGACCATGCTATACCTCTATAGGAGGAACCCACACCAGCATCAGGGCTGCGGATGCCGTCCTCAGCCCGGCGGGGACAGGCAGAGAGCGCAAGGGGAATCTGTCTCCTGGGCTTCAGCACGCGTAACTCCCATGGCACAGAAACAGGGGATAGCCACAGAAATCGTCTTCCACAGATAAATTTCAGAAAACATCCTGCCGCTCAGACTGTAAAGGCTTGGTCCCCTATTATAGCCTAATTTTCAATGTTATGCCTAGAAATGACGGAAATGCATTTGAAAGCTTAAGAAATGTACTTGATGAAGGAATACACAAATCAGAGGATTTACTGATTACGGTATTTTTGAAGGAAAAGATTTCTAGCCTGGCAATTTCTGCATGTCCATTTTGAGTGGAATATTGTCAGAGATCTTTGTCTCCTGGAAGCACGGTTTCATAAATCACCATACTAGCTCTTCTTTTTTTTTTTTTTTTGAGAATGCAACGTGAAGCTCCAGCACATACTCAGAAACTATACTGCAAATGTAAATATTGTAGCTGCTTGAAAACAAAACTTTGCAAGCAAAAGAGGTCACTGACCACTAACATTTTGTGAGTAGACCTTTTTTTTTTTCAGCGAGAGTTTGACAGAAACTGAAACAGCAAAAACATCTTTTTGCGTCTTTGCCAATTTACGCCTTCTTTGGAATTAAATGTGTATCTAGGCTGACAGCTTATGTACAGCAGACTCCACTTAAGATAGACATGGGTCATCTGGATAGTTGGATAACAAGGAGAAAAGCTGGTTTCCCAATCAAGTCAACTAGCTGGATGACTGGAGTTATCATTTAGGTCACAAGGAAAGTAGATTTTTGGGGGGTCATTTTCCAGACCTGGTTCTTCTCCCATCCACTGTCCGACAGCCCTTGGCAACTAGTCAGAGTCAGAGGTGGAAAAGACCCGTCAGGCCATCTAATTCCCCTTCCTGGCAAATGCCAGCTTATTCCTCGTGTTTTTAGCATCCTCCAGTTTGATGTTTCCTATATAACCAATCTTTGGGACATTTCTGCCTCTGCCAATAGCCAGGGCCACCAAACCAGTGAGGCGTTGCCAACCCTGCTTTGCAATGCAACGGAGTAGGTAAGAAACAAAGACACTGCGAATATCTACTCCCCAAAGTGGTCTGTGTACCATGAGCATGCGTTTCCGCCACACTACTGCAGCATATCAGCCCTGATTACTATATAAATCTACGTGTCAGCTATGTCCTAACAGTTAAGGCATTAAAAGAATCTATTTATCTCTTGCCATTAAGTGCATGTCAGGACCAGTTGAGCACTTGATAAAGTCTCACTGGCCACCCTATTGCCCATTTTGCCTTTGTCCACGCAGTGGACCCGAGCACTGCACATGCACATATCTTCACATTCAGAGTTAGAAATTTTTATTAATTCACGTTGCAGTTCGAATAACACTTTGCAAGTTTTGTTAAAGCTCTGTAAAATGTATTTAAGGACCGAAGAGAATCCAAGGAGCACAAACAGGGGCTAAAGGCACGCATAACATAAAGGCATGCATAAGTTAAAAGAAGTCATTTTAGGATTATTCGAAGGAGGTTTATAACTTCCACAATTTTGAGTCCAATGCAGAATTATAAACACTGTCTTTGGAACCAGTACCAATATATAAATCAACTACCAACAAGCAAATTTACAGCGTCCTTCTCTGCTGAACTCTTTGCTATCATTTCATTGAGGTGAGTGGGCAGAAGAGAATCCAAGCGAGGAAGAGCTGGGCTAGAAAACTGAACGTTTTTCAAAGATAATTCAGTTCAGCCTAGTTTTGTTAAGATGTAAGTGGTTTTGGGGGGAGTGAAAACTATCCTACTTATTACGAGCCAAGAAAGACACCTCTTCTTTGAAGCAAGGGTAACGTACCTCCGAACTTATCTTTCTCCATTTATTAACCCGCGGACAGATGCTAGCACTTCACTGTGCTCCACAGCTTGACAAACGGCTGGCTGGCAGCCTGCCGCGGGGCAGCCACGCATGGCGGAGCGAGCGCTAGTCGGCTCCCTAGGCAAGCGCAGTTTTCCAGGTATCACTGAGCAGGAGAGGACTTTTTATGGCCATCTGGTAAGAAGGACAGCTCAAGAGCCGTTAGGGGATGGAAGTGGAAAGGGCGCGGGGGTTCACAGCCTTATCACTAGGTTTTCTCTGCTGCACTGAGTGACCACATGCCCAAATCCTGAGAATAAAGTGTGTTAGTGATAGAGAGAATCCCACGACAGGCAAGAAAACATAGAGCGTAATGACAGCGAGAGGAGGGTAGTGGGATGCGGTGAGTTGGGTCAATGCTCATGTTACTCACTACTGCCGCTTACATTTGCTGCTTTGAGATGGCATCTATCTTACACTCACTATGAAGATTTATGTGTCTGGAGTAAAAGCAGGGAGAAATCTCTCTGGGTGAATTTTAGCTCAGTGATGGCATCTTTATAAACAGTTCCTTTCTGTCTTTACACCTGCAGTACCGTGAACCTAATCTTATGCCAAAGAAGCTGGCACTCACTGCTATCAGCTGGGTTTGGTGAAAATGGAAGGAAAACATAGACTGCTGCCTCTGACCAAGTTCTTGGTTTACAATGCAATATAACGTGAAGTCTCTGGGCCAGTCAGTCACCTTAACTTGGCACGTCTAGATGGCTTCAGCTTTCAGAGAAGGTATTTCCCTCACCTACCCATAACGTACACAGCCTGAGGGGAGCTGACCAGTTATCGGAAGTGGATACCATCCCAAAGTTCACTCTGATTACAGTATGGGTCAATAAGTGATGAAATATGTGCCTTTGTCCATTTTCACAGCCTGTTTTTCCACCTTCACAGCCCTTTGCAGACATGCGCTGATTAAACTCCACACCAGCAATGTGAGGCATTTCTATCCTTGTTGCAGTGATGGAGCACTGGAGTCATGGGCACGTTAAGCGCCTCATCCAAGGGAACAAGCTGGTGAGAATTTGCACCAGATATGTAACTGGGACCCATACTTAGTGTTCAACCAACTCTTTCTGTTAATACCAAATCATAAACCATCCCTTGACTCCATCAGGGAGTCGAGAGGAAATGGCCTCAAGTTGCGCCAAGGGAGGTTTAGATTGGACTCGATGATCTTAGAGGTCTTTTCCAACCTTAATGATTCTATGATCTTTTTCAAGATGGAAATCAGAGGAAAGACAGTTTGAAAGATGACAAGTTGGGCTCTGAGGGATGCTTCTGCACCACTCGGCACCTTGGTTGTTGCTATTTGTACCTACATACAAGGGCTTAAATTCTGCTTCTTTGCACCTCCTCCTCCAGACTGTGGGAGGTGGCAGCAGTTTGGTGACCTGCCGTGGGCTACGTGCTCAGTAGTGACCCACCTGTGAAGCAGGGGGACGAGCCCTGATGGGAGAGCCCCTGAGCCTTCTCCAGCTGGAGCAGGAAAGAGCAGGGAGAGCTCAGGGCAGCTCAAGGCCCTCAGCTACAGGTGAGGGCAACAGCAAAAGGAAGAGACAGCTTCTGCTCTACACAGCCTTCCTGTAACGTCTGTAGGTTGGCACACCCGTACGTTTCTGCTAGAGCTTGTCCTCTTTTTCCTTGCCAGGCAAGTTGCCAGGAGAGTGACAAGCCAGCTGGCAGCTGATGCTAGAAGCCACCATTACTGTTAGCTGCTGGTCACATCACAAACGGTGCATGGATCAAAGATGGGCCTAGTCCTTTTACTAGAGGGTGTTTTTAAAACACGTCAAAATTAATGGAGACAATAAAACCGCAACAACTGCGCTTTAACATTTCTGAGCATTTCCTACCGCTGGGCCCCTTCTGAGCAGCATAATCTCTGACGTGCCATTCCATTTACTTAAACAGATGATATAATTTATCAATATAATGGACACTGATGAAGATGGATTAATTTGGATTACAGAACCAGCGCTTTGCAGTGGCTCTATTCAGGACACAAAATGAGGATGTGCGTGTGATTATGACATTGTTTGGAGCAGGGTGGGTAAGGGCAGCAATCTGCACAGAGACTCGACGCTCCCGAGTTGACAGAGGAGAGCCCTCGTCACAGCTACACGAGAAGGGAGCTTCAAGCACCAGTATTTTTCGTCAAGTTGCTTTAGGCTTCTCAGACTATGCTGATGTGATCTACCACTATTTTCTTTTTATAAATGCCTTCTCTCACACTAAGTGAGATCCCCATAAAAGTTAATTAATCAGAGAGGTAGTGTACAGAGAAAAGGAAAAGCAAAACTTAAAAAAAAATAAAAATCACCATTGGGTGAGATGTACGTGATCTCTGATCACACCTCTTCTTTGTACCTGTTCCTGATCCCACTATGTCCCTGCTGGGAGATTCGCACATCGCATCGGCCAGGCGCTCCCGGAGGCCCTCTTCAGTGTGCTCCATGGAAGACATGTGACGGAGACCGAAGTTCTCGGGCCAGCTCCCACACACCTCCAGCAAGGTCACGCTCCGGTCGAAGGCACCTTCAACAAACAAACGGGAGATGTCTGGGAGACCCTGGGACCAAACTACTTCCATACATATTATTTATTGCATTGGAAAGAAAGAAGCCCTTGCATTTTGAGTGTCTGAAAAGCTAATTTTAGCACATTGGTTAAAATGCTGGTGTTAATAGCACGGCAGCAGCAAACAGGGCCCTAAGCACTGAACAGCTTTGACCAAGCAGCTGTAAGCAGAAAGGTTAAATTAAAAATACAGACCCAATTCTGGTCTCACGTTAGCGAGAGTCGGGAAATCAGCATGATGGCACCGACGGAAATGACAAAAGAACCGGGAAGTGTAATGTTAAAGAACTGTATATATGTTATTAAGTACATGTTAGACAACTAGCAATTATTTTCAAAGTTGATTTGCCTTTCACTGGACTGCTGTTGAGCTCTCTTCCCCCTTCTCATCGGGAACAATGGAAACAGTCATTTCATCTTTGCTAACGGGCACAAATTTTAGCCAATATCCCTTTCTTGCTCTTGAGCAGAAAAGCGCAACAGTGTGGTAGACTGATGAGGAAAGGACGGCTTGCTTTCTTGTGTTTGAAATATGTCTACTGAAGGAAAAAAGCGAGCCCTTCTTTCAGCCTGCGATATCTGTGGTATTCTCTGTTCCTGCACTGTGAAATTTTAGGTCAAAAGTGAGCTAACAGAGACTCTTTCATCAGCAGTGCTTTACTGAAGATGCTGGCTATTGTGACGGAGCGCACGTACCTACAAAAGATACTTAAAATAAAATAATTCCTTAACTTGCAGTTATTACCTCATTCACAACAGGGTATGATGCTCTGCTGAATGCAAAGATTAGATTCTGAATTCAAGATCACTTCAAAGTACAAATTAAAATTATTCTACTTTATTATACAGCAAGTCTTCTGCGAAGGCTTACTTAAATCATTCCCACTTGGAACAAGATTACAGTTATGCTTTGTTGCTTCAAGCACATACTATTTACTCAACTATTAGGTAACTGAATATGCAGCATTTATTGTGCCTGGTTTCTGCAAGCCTACTAAGGGGAAAAAATGCAAATGCCAATGTTTCTCAAAGTTAAAAGTACATGAAACACGTCCTTGTTATCAGGCCTTTGGTTTTCCCCTTTGATCAGCCGTCAGAAACTATCTACACTTGTAGTCTGTGACTGTACAGCTTCACAGCACACCCCCTGCCACTGACAGGTGGTAATAGAAAGGGTGAGAGACCAAGCCCCGCGGCAGGCGTCCCTTCCTCTGATAACGTCCAAAGTACCGGGTGATAACCGTTAGTAAACACTCGGGCAGCCGGTTAATCCATACATCAGCAAAGAGGGGCAGATAATTTTGAACTCTAATGGCATGGACAAAAGCACCAGGGCTGGCATTCAGGGATTTATATGGGCTGCAATGGTGACTTCTGGCTCCTGAATTTCATCGGCGCGCACAACTTTGATTTATCTCTTTGCCTGGCTGCAGAGTAGATTCCTGGCACTAGAAAACCATCAACGCTAAAATGGACCTCTACAAAATGGGACCGTGGCTCTTATGTGATACATGCACTTGAACTCTGGATGAATCCCAGTTTAAACCGAGAGGAGGAATGACCAAATATTTCAACTTCTAATGGGTCTTTGGATTTATAAGGTTACTCCAGTCTACTAATTTGTTTTAAAGCAAGGGTTCTTGAAGCTTGTTTGAGAAAATGCAGTAAGGAGGCGAAGTAATTTCGATGATGTTTAAGTCTCTGCAGCATTTCCATATTCTCAGCTATCTTAACTGCAGAGGGAAAAGCAAAATTTGGTCTTTTTTTGAAGCTTCTTTTTTCAAGCCGTCCTTCTGCGGTTTCATGGGACCCTGAGACCCCCACTCCGCATATATTCCAAGACCCCAACGATTTCAGTTGGTTTTGATAGGGCTGTTGATGTACCTGGAGAGCTACCGGGGGGGCTTTTAAACCTGCATCCCAAACCCCCAGGGTGGCAGCGGGGAGATGATGAGCTCCCACAGGTTTGCAGGGTTGTGCCAGAGATGAGAAATCTCTTCTTTACTAGCGTCTGCCCTTATTCCGAAAGTGAGAAATGGGAGCATTTCTGCTCCTATAAGCAGACATATGAATAATAAGGCAAATGGCTTTTGAAGCTCTGCCAAGATGCCTGCATACGTGTACAGGGAGAAACTTCATAGAGCGCCGGTCTCTGGCTCCTGAGATACTTGAGTGAGAGCAAAGGAGACAAGTGCAGCGTTACCTCCGCAATCAGGGCCAAGAGCTGCCAAAACTTCTTAGCAGCAACGTGTGAGGTTGCAAGTGTTAATGTAAATGCAGGTTAGAGGGATTAACTGCACGGAATGCTTTCTTGTAAAAAACCGTAAGGCTGGTGAAGCTTTAGATTTATCCTTCCTCCCTTTTCACTCCTTCTCCATGTTAGGAGTACACATCTGGCAATACGATTCACGTCCAGGCATCCAGCTACGATTCACCAGCCACCACTGTACCCCATGGGTGATCACCCCCACTGAGTAACGAGCGGCGGGGGCAGAGGAGGTCTGTGTGCCGTCATCTGCTCGGCATTGCAGCGGAGTTCGCCAATTCCTCCTTATTTCAATACACATGTTGATAAAATGGGTTCCACGTAAAGCTGAACACACAGATGTGCAACCGAGGTTACTCGGGACGTGGGAGTAGAAAATGGGACCTTGCTTGAAGAGGCAGGTCCCTTCCTACCACGAAGCCCTGGCTCTGTTCCTCTCCGATGTAAAAGAAAACTGTTTCAGGAAAAACCAGACCGATTGTCACGGACCTTCCTGTTCTTGCCACTGCATCAGCAGACAGCACACGTATCAAAGTAAAATAATTTTTGTCAAGGCAGAATTAAGTCCTGGGTATTTTACACCTTGGAGAATTCTTCTGTGAAGTGCATGAAATGGCAGATGGGCTGGTTGCTCCCCAGGAGCCTTTGGGTGCTTTGCCCTACGTACATGGCTACCAACGGCAACGGGCTAATGGCATTAAACTTACACTGATAGCAGCTAACCATATCTTTGCTATTTATTAAATTGTAATCTCTTTTTCTGGCTGCCTTGCTCTCCCCTTTTCAATCCGAGTATCTCAGCTGATAACATATCAAATTCCCCATTGTCAGCCAGAGAGAAGTTTACAAATAAACTTCAGTGGAGTGTCCAGCTCTCAAAATCCCCAAAACCCACAGCCAGGACGTAACTGCAGAACCAACGCGGCTGAGAAAGCTCCTGCTGATTCAAGGGATTACTGAAGGGTTGAGAGAAGGCAGACTTCGCCCCGTGCCTTTACTGACAAACCGCTGAAATCCTACTGACAGCCACCAATATCAGACCTTGACGTGTGAAACCTTTCTTCTGTCCCCCAGACCTGATAGAGCTTTGATGGTGGAACAGGTTCCACCTAGAAGCAGCAATTCGTTTAGAAACAGCTCAAGAAAGAAGCAAATTAGGTATTATTTTAGGTAAGCAATTACTAGTGAAATCCTGGTGAAACCTCATTAAATCACTGAAAAAAATCCCATTGACTTAAAATTGCGTCAATATTTCATCCTATTGCGTGATGCTTTCAAGCTAGCAGAACATTTACTTCTCCCCGTATTTACTGAAGATGAAACTGGGTGGAAATTCAGACCATCAGCCTCCTTTGTATGATGCCCAAGCACCGTCCCGGAGCCACGGCACTACAAATAAAAAACCACCCCAAACCAAACCAAGTGGAACAAGCAGAAGCCTCAGCTTGAACACCTAGGTGGGAAGTGCTTTGCTGTGCAACTCCAGCGTGTTTAGCTTTACACTGCCCCAAACATCCCAGGCTAATTCTGCTCCACACGCAGGATCTTCCTATTAAAACTTTCATTTTCTCCTGACACCGATCTCCCACTTCTGTCCTTTCACTGACGTTTGCCTCCCAACGAGCGCTGCCCTTTACTCACGCCGCTGCCGGATGGGGCAGAATCAGGCCCCCGTCCTTCTGCTTAACGTTTCTCGCATTTTATTAATGGCAAATGCTTCTGTTATTACTCATACCGAATTACCGTGCTTAGAAGCACAGGATTTGTCTTTCGCATTGCAATTGTTTCAAGGCTTTTAATATAAAAGGAAAATAAATTCTACAGAAAGAAAAAAAAAAGCCCCAAACCTTGGAAACGTCCCTTCATTTCACAGTTAGCCCTACCAAGCAAGACCGAGAAAACCAGGGCAGCTTATTTTCTTCTCTGAAAAATATAGTAGTAAAAAGTATTTTTACAAAATATTTTAATGCTTCTAGTGTGTTATTTTTCTAAGTCAAAATAGCTAAGCTAAATCTTTCACCATAGCCCTTTAATTCGAAAGCCAGGGGAAATTTTTTTCATTAAACCTCTGGACGGCTTTGTTTAAAATATGAAATCAAGTAGCTCCATTTCCTGTCTTCTAAGGCACAGTAAATCAAAAAGAGTACGTTCTCCAAAAATACAGTAATGGTTCTATTAAAGAGCTTGACAGTTTTGAGCCTCACCTTGCATATTGCAACATACGTGTGAGCAAAAATAACAGGGTAAATAGGGGAGGAAATGACCTGCCAATTTTAACCGATAAAAGATGCATCCTTCTCGTGAAAGGGATGGGGGTTCGACCCCCGGGGACGGCAGACCCTGAGGCGCGACCGAGACGGTCTCGGAGGGAGAGGAGGGGCTGCCCATCACCAAGCCCCTGCCTTTCCTGGCCCCTTCAGAAGCAGGAGTGGACTTTGAGGGGAGTCCCGATCCGCTCGGCACCGGAGGCACCGGTAACCGCAGCGCGAGCGGGACAGAGCTGCCCAGAAAAGCCTCGGCCGGGAGCGAGAACCCCATGGGCGTGTGAGGAACCAGCGCGTGGAAATTCCTTGCCCAAAGTAGTGAGTCAAATTGTAACATACCCCGTTTAAATATTAATGGTTGAACTTTCCTACAGGGTTTGCCAATTCACTCCCATGCCATAACTTTGCTACTCCGGGGGAATGCCAGAAAGCAGCAGCTCTCAATACTTGAGCAGGAACCTGTGCAAATTCCTCCTTTAAGGGTGGAGGAAGCGGCATCTCCCCGACTTGCCCCATTATCTGACTTTTGAACACGTGCCCGTGCTCGGCAGCACGCGCTGCTGATCCTCTCGGATGCACAGCTCACATGCTGCCTTCCCACCCTCCCGCGGCACGTGCACGTCAGCCTACGGGGGACAGACTTTGCAAGAACTCACCTCCGTGCATGGCTGTTAAATCAAGGTGTGAGTGTTAATTATTGCCTTTGGAAACGATGGCAGGAGCTACAGCCTCTGCGAGTAACTCTATTTCCCTGTCATCTTCCCTCCCACGGAGTTTCTTTTTTTCCAGAACCGCTCACAGTTCTGCTATAAACAGGACATTACTCACCAGCTCTGTATCCTGTGAGTGCATTTAATTAACGGAGACTTCAGTCGGGGTGCCCAGTCCCACAGGCAACGAACACTTTCAAATCCCTTTGAACTTTTGGCTAAGCGAGGCTGAGAGGTTCCTGTGTCCCTCCTCAGCGCACTACAGACTTGTAAACAAAAATACTGTTTATTCCTCTGTCATTATTTCTAAATGGGTTTTAAGCAAACACGCCACTGCCGGAAGGAGCAAGCCCAGCGGCGGGGCGGCCCTGGGAGCCCCGTGCCCAGCGGCTTTGCGGGGCCGAAGGCGGATGGTCGGGAGGAGGTTGCCCAGCCATCGCCCGCGTTCGCTGCGGCAGCGGCCACACGCTCCCGCTGCCCAGCTCGGGACACCGGCCAGGGCAATGGATGGCCACGGCCAGGATCACAGCGGTGCCGCGGTGCAAGCTCGGCAGGTCCTTAGGGACCATCTCGCCCTCCTCCTCCTCCCTGCCGCCCCGACAGACGCTGTCTCCTCCGGTCCTGCACAAGGGGTTAACCCCGGGCTCAGGAGAAGCATTTCAGATGATTAGGAACATAGCCAGCGATCACAGCCATCGTGAAGGCTTTCAAATGTGAGCGAGGCTGCAATTTTCAGAGCTGGAGCAGTGAGATATTTTTATAAATACATAAATCTTTTCAAGGAAAAACAAATATAGAGGAAAGAATGTAAACATTATTGTAAAATGCATTATAAAATGTCTGTTGTTTGTTAAATTTGCTCCTTACTATCCAGTCTATCTGTACCACCGATGTTGAAACATTTGCCTTTTTTTTTTTTTTCCAAACTCCCTTATTCATTTAAAAATAGTTTCCTGCATGTTATATGAATAAGCAAAACCTAAGGTCCTAAATCCAGGAGAACTTTGAAGTATGAAACCCATGGTCTATGGGAACTATGTTTTCATTAATCAAAGTAGATGTTTCTAAAGCCATCAGATTTATCATGACTGGATTTCATATGTGAAACCCAATATACACACAGACATACACTGCTTGTCCTTTTGGATTAGTTCTGACCTTTTACTCTCCTTTCTGAAGGATCTGCCTTTCCTCAGAGCAAGGCTGCCCTGTTTTACCACTGCATCAGCCAAAGGAGCCTTGACAAAGTACGTTTTCAACTCTCCGCTTTCTGTGTCTGAGTACGAGTCTGGGTTAAGGTCAAAACATAAATGATTAAGTATATTTATTAAACTCTGCCTTTGCCTTGAATGCTCCCTGCGACTTATATGCCATCCAAACTGCAGTTTCACACCAGCCTGCTGGTAATACACCTGGCCACCAAACGAGGGACCCGAGTGTCACCGCAGCGCCGACGTCGAGCCCCGGGCTGGCAAAAGCTGAAGGAAGCCCCCCAGAGCCCCCCGAGCATCGCCGAGGGCTCCTGCAGCCCTGGCCGAGCTCCTGGCTTCCCCAGAGGCACGGAGGTTAGCAAAAGGACACGGGAGAGAGACGGGATGGTTTAAAAACTGGAGGCAGGATGTGACATCCATCCAAAGCAGGACTTAAAAGATAAAACACAAAAAATCTGCGTTTGGTGTCATCGGGGGAGTTTATGCCGCAGTTTTGCAGTACCAGAAAGCACAGGACTTTGTCATCTTGCTTAGAAGAACAAGATGCTGGGGGCGAGCGCGGGCTCTGCTGCGGGTACAGGCGGCTGCCACCGCGCGCTGCAGGCACCGATGGGGAAGGCGCCGCTCAGCTACAACCTAAGGAACACGGTGCACTGAAAAAGAATATGAGGGTATTCATACTCTTTTTGCAATACTGGATGCAATTTATTTAGTGGTCTAAAAGCAAAAAGAGATGGAAACTACAGTATAACTGGATGCTATTATGATTTTAAAAACAAAATACCCCCTCATAATGAAACTAATTTCCAAGAAAAAATGTTTTTTTCCCTTGAATAACAAGATTCTTGCATATTTTAACTCTTTACAGCTTTGCAGAATCAGAACGCCTGGAAAAAATCAGGAATGCTATGATCAGCCTCAAACCCCCTTAGAGATTAACATTTCTTTACATTTAATCCTGACATAAAGTAGAGTATCCTGAAGAACAGAGAGCTCTGCACAGCGCGGGGCAGTTGGGGTGGGTGCACATTACCAGGTACGATTCTGCACAGCAGAAACTTCACCTGATGTTCTTTCAACCTCTAGGTCTGGAAATTTCATTAAAAAAGGATTCGCAAAAGATCTTCAGCACTTCTTAGTTTTTGCAAGGTTGGAAATGTTTTCTTGTGGTATTCACATACTTATAATTCTCAGTCCTGGTTAAAATTAGAAAATCCAGTGACTTTTTTTTCTCCTAGTAAAGTTTCCCACTCTCTGAAGATCTACGACTTAGTTAAGCTTACAATAAGATGATTATTGAGATTTTCAACAATGCCTAGGAAATTTAAACACACAATGAATTCCATTAAATCTCAGTGGAGGCTTTTTTAGACGAGTCTTTATTTTGTTTTACTTCTCATCTGAATAAAAGCTGTGACTTTATGATGCTGAAGTCTTTGTATTGGCTTCACTGGGAAAAGCTGTGTAAGATGCAGGAGGGATACATCTGGTATTTCTGTGACACTACATTGCGCATTTGCTTATTTGTTTATATGCCAAGTCATTTCTGAACTCTCTGGAAGAGGTTTGCAGCATACTCTGTCTTAGCGAGCTCACTTCGCGAGGCAGAAATATGCCAATTCCACTGGAGGGACTTGAATAATATCTTACTTCCCTTAAGAAAACAGCAAGATTTATCTTGCTTATTATCAATCTCGTGGCGTGTGCAAATGCACATACGTACAAAGGACACATAGTGGATTATAAAAGGCTCATATTTACCCACAAGTAAGGAAAGATCTGACAACTCATTGGGGTTTTCTGGATAACTAAGATCTTATGTTACACTTTGAGACACAAGCGTGGATTTGTCATATTGCTTGAGAATTAGTGGTAACCGTCTGAGCCAAGGAATTTAGTTCTGATTGTTTCGTTTGAATTAAAAAAATCTTAGTGTTGAAAAAACATTGGAACTGTGCTACATACTAATATATCTCTCAAATTGTAATAGGAGACTCTTTCTTGTGTAATAGAAACAGAGAGTGTAATGCTTGGAAAGGCCAAGTTCATCGTGGGTACAGTTCCTCTGCAGCTGGATGGTGGGGGACACTGTACCTCAAAGCCGCTGCAAAGGAGGGGTGAAGGCTTCTCCATCGCAGACCCGCCTGGCGCTGCGCAGGGTGGCTGTGCCCGGCACACCGCCCTGAACCCTGCCCCAGCATCCTTAACGTCCCCCCGCTCGGCAGAGACGCAGACTTCTGCTGGGCTTTGGGTAATTTTTTCTTTATAAGTAACACCATACAGAGAAATGCTCACGAACAAGGGGAGATAAAGGGGCAGTTTCTTATCGGCGAGGAGAAAGTTTGCAGAAGAGAATCCGTAGGAAAGTGGCTGAGCAGTCATCGAAGCTCCGGAAATGTGAAATTTGGTTTATATCACCAGCAACCAGTTAAGAATGAAACCGAAATATTTTTTGCATTATAAGAGCGAATATTTCTCTGGTCTTATATCACCTTTTCCAGATGAAACACTTCACAACCCAGCCGACATATAAACAGAAACCAAAATATTTTCCTAAGGTGCATCACTAATCCCACTCGGGGCCTCTAACTTGTAATTTATTTGTCTTACCTCACTATGAGATAATGTACGCGTCGGTTCCAAGCTACTGTCCAATACGTACTTGTACACAGGATAAATAAATCTCACTTGCAAATACTAGGCACTCGCCGGGTGTTTGGGAGGAGCTCGGAGGGTGATTTCTATTTTCCTCCGGTCGCTGCCCAGCACGTGCATGGCAGCGCCCGGCTCCTGCCCTCGCCTGCCCGCCTCGAGCCGCTGCTGCCAGCCCAAAGCTGCAAAGCCGCCTGCAGCATTCATAAGCACGAGGCATCTGCGGTTTGCAACTGCTTCACAGAAATTAGCATATTTGAGTCATTTGTAGCAGGGGTTTCCATGTCGGTAATGTAACTCCTCGCCATGCGCCTGTGCTGTAACCAGCTTTTCCTTAGGGAATAACAGAGGAGCGATGACCTCCTGACACTTTCTGTAGCAAATCTCACCGTGTTAACATTCCATTTATTGGAGTTGCATCTAATACTGTGTGCACAGCCTGCAGTAATCACAACTTCCCTACAAGTATTTTAACATATTTCACGAACAGCACGAGACGGATTCAGATATTAAGCCAGAGTGATGGAAATGTTTGTGTTCAGGGCAGCTGAGAGGCTGCTGTAAGGACAGAGCACCATTAACACCAGGAACTGGTTTGGAAACTTACTCTTGCTGTTTATTAATTGAGTGACCAAGATCAGGGAATGGAGGAGAGATTGCAAAACACACCTAGAGGGCCAAATCCTTAGCCGAGGCAAAATGAGCAGTCAGCACCGAGCAATAAAGAGTTTTATTGCTTACACCAGGGAAGAGCTGGAACATCAAGGTTTAATTAACTCAGCCAAGGTCACTGGGCAAGTCTGTGCCAGGGCTGCCTAGAAAGAAATCTTCTGTCTGAGGACACCCCAGTGCAATGCCACATCTGCCTGGAAGGAACGAAACCACGGACAGGACCTCCAGACCCAGGCAGCAGGTCCCAGATACCCTTCCATCGGCTCTGGGTGTTTTGGAAATTGCTCACTCCAAGTCTCTAGATGTCTCCAAGAACACTAGAAAAATGTGTTTCTTTAAGGACTACAGAGAAATGTGAAATTTTATGTTTAGAAAAAAAAAAATTCAAAAAACCTTAAACTTGTTTCCTTGTAAGCCTTCCAAGTAGGGGAAGATAAATTCTTTTGGCCCGATTCTGAATTCATTAAAAGCACGTGCCAAGTTGCACGAGCTAGTTATCTAAGCTCCAGCAAGGCCTGGACCTACAAAGCACTGCAATCTCTGGCCCCAAGCCAGCTTAAGCATATACTTAATTTTAAGCATGCAAATAGCCACAGTGACTTCAATGGTGGTGTATATATGCTGAAAGTTAAGCGTGTGCTTAAGTGTGCCACTGGAGCGGGGCCAAGCACTTGGTGACTCGCAGTACCAAGGTCCGATGCCCTCCCAAACCCTGTCCAAGGAGGGGATTTCACTCCAGCCAGGCAGGCTTTGGGAAGGCCAGGCAGGACCCAGCTGGTCAGGAGCCAGCAGACCCGTCCTCGCTGTCTGAAGTTTGCCTCTGCATACATCGAGGAGGTTTTGCCCTTGTCACTTATATTATCCATCAGACATCTGGTGGCTGGATAAGGCAGGGAGACATTGCAAGGTGAGATGATGGAGTGAAAAAATTATTGCGACTGGCATGTCCTAGCCTAAGGCTTTCGGTCATTTAACTCATCTCACTCTCATCCTCGGAAAAGACTGTACTCGGAGGGCAGGAGATTTACCCTTCGACGTGCCTCATGTTCGCACTTGGCGATTTGCAGTAACAACTCCAAATGCAAACAGGAGTTAGGCAAAGATGGCTCCCCGTTTACTGCTAAAAGCAAAGCTTTCAGGAATAAGCAAGAACTACTTAAAAAAAAAAGTCATACAAGGACTTCTACTGCCTTGAATAACACCACCTTTTCTTTTACTTGACAATGGCACTCTGAGCTCCTGTTACAGAAACCACACAAGGTGACTAGACAGGTGCACCTATAGGCCATTATTCTTATGGGGACAAATTCAAATTAAAATTTTTCTTACTAATGTCATAATCTTGGAATTTCTCTGTCTTCTCCCATCAGACCACTGCCTACAAGAAAGCCCACTACGTACAGGTTTTTCAATAAATAGTAGATGAACGTTTGCGCACAGGTTGAAAGCTGCCAGACGCCCAGTGAAACTCCTTGGCTTCAGAAGCACGAGGCAGATGTACGCCAGAGGAGGTGCTGACCGAAGGGACCGCGCCAGATCCCCGTCCCCTGCAGGCTCCTGCCCTGCGGCTGCTGCCCGCGGGGATCTGCCTCGCTGCTTCAGCCGTACGCTTCCACCTGTATCGCTGAGAGACGTGGGTCTCCCACAACAGCAGAAAAGGACAGAAAGTGGGTGCATCAACCCAAACCAATGCAAAAAAAGTCAAAGGTAAGAGGAAAGTCTGATAATTCATGTTGTGCTGTTAATTTATGAAATGCAGCATGCTCTAACTTGGAAGCACAAGAACCGGATTTTTATAGTCAATCTTCTTTTTTCTTCCTTCAGTAAAACCCATTTTGGAGCACTGATGGCAAGGACAAGCTTTGCTGTGATTTATGAGGCAATGCAACTTATAATGTAATTTGGGATTAACCATTCAACCAGAAGCCACCAAAAGCCCAAAGGGATCAGGTACACAGAGAGGGATGAAGGAGAAACTTCGGTGTCTGGAAGTCCAAGTCATGATGCCCCAAATCCTTGCCTGACCCCACAGGCCCTGTCCCTCTCTGGCAGATTTCCCTGGATCCAGGAAGAACCGCCTCAGTTTTTCCAGCACCTTGGCCCCTTCCCAGCACATCTGGGATGATCCAAGTGGGTGTTTCTCCCTGCCTGCTTCCCCAGGAGGGCCCGATTCAGCCACTCACACACTTTATAGCCCCCTCTAAATACACTTTATAGCACCAAGCGGCTTAAGCGCCACAGCAAACGCGGGACCATTCACACCCAGGGACGGAGCTGCTCGCTAGGCACAGCCCCGCCGGCCAGGGGAGGAAAGCCCGGCTCTCCCCAGGGACCCCGGCATCTAAGACCTGGTACCGTGACCTTCTGGGCTGCAATACCTAACTCCTCCTGTGAAACTAGCTTTAGTCCATGTGAATAGTTTGATGATTATAACCATGCTGCTTGCCAAGGCCAGACAGATTCCGAGAGCTGCAGACTACCATTCTTGCGGACAATAAATATTCTACTGAAATCATATTTAAAAGGATAAACCTGCTACTAATAACTACGAATCAAATGAGAAGATTCCAATTTTTATGCCAGAAAGCTAACAAAAATCTTCAGTGTGTTATAAACAAGTATCTATCATTATAAACTAAGTTTAGCATGTAAAAAAACCAAAGATGGAGTTTATTGTCTTTAATGGCTGAGAAATGACAAGTGTGTTTGGTTGAAAAGTAATTTAGCAAGAAGTAGTTCTGTACAAGAATCAAAATCCGTCTTAAAAAAAGAAAATCACTGCTGACAGTTTTACAGTAGAATTAAGCCACTGTGAACTCTCAGAAGTGGGGCTAATCACAAGTTTCTGGGGAATTGAATACAGAAGAGAAATCTGATCATTAGGGAGAATCCTATAACTCAGGTAGAAGCTGATCCTACACCTTTCCCAGTCTAAAATTCTGAGTCAAACCCCCGATGTTTTGCAGAGGGCATTGCTTTCTGACGGCCTGCTGAGCCGCCTCCCTTTCGTCAGCAGAGTGATGATCTGCGAACCCATCGGAGCAACCACTGTTCCAGCCTTGCGTCCTAACGATCACCCCATCAGCACAAAGCCATCTATGAGTACGCCTGGCACAAAGCGTCGGGAGGAAAAACTTGCTTTAAAACCACAGAGAAGCAAATCCAAGGAGGTGAGCAAGTCGGGTACCGGCTAATGAAGATAGGAGAGGTCTGACGACGTGGCTGTGTAAATACATGTAGAAGTATTCCCTACAGTGGGCAAGCCCAAGGGTGGAAGCTGTCCAAGGGGAATCTCTCAAAAACCCCGGACAGCAGCAAAAAATGTGACAAAAACCTTGCCAAATGTTTTAGTGCTCTGCTGAAAGATCAAGGTGGAAGGAGCCTCAGTGCTGGAAGCCTTGGAACAAAGACAGACTTTCCTGGAACAGAGCGCGTAACCGTTCAAACATCAACCCATCATCTCAGTTGTGAACCAAAGAAATAACAATAATAATTTTACAGAGGGAGAAGAAAAAGGAAGGAGGGAGAAAGGAAGTAAAATCTTTTGCCAGTTCCAGGTACACTGACCTCCCTATCTGCAGATTAATTTAAATCAAGGAAAGAGAAAAAAAAGCGGGACACGAGATGAAGTAAAGAAAACATTTCTAAGTACAGTAAGTGACCAGATTGGAAATGTATCCTGGGAGAAGTAACTTTTCCTAAGCACACAAGTATTACCTTTGATACATTAAAAGGTCAACAGAGGCACGAGTAGTTTCATGTATGGAGAATAGATTCAAAAGGTATGTTAGGGCACGTTCAAAGCACCGAGGGAAACGGTGGTGCAGCTCTGGTGTCTATCAAGCCTTGTTTATTGATGTTCTTGCTAGCTGAGGCAAGGTTTGGGAACACGGATCATAACACCATTTTTATATCCTATAAAAGTACACTGCGAAGTGATGAGAAATGGGGATTGTTGAGTTGTGCCAGGCAAGTCCATTATAATGAAGGAGCGTACTTTTTCGTGAGGCTTTTTACAATGCAAAGAGTAATTCTTTTCTTGCTGTGAAAAAAATTGGGAACCCTCCAAAGCATATGTTTCACAAATCTCCAAAAAGTGGAAAACAAGATTCCAAGAGGAGAAGTGTAGGAGGTGCAGTGTGAGAACAGAAGTTCAGGACGAGCTTCCTGCATGTCCCGCGTTGGGGACAGATGGGGCAGGGACCAGCCCAGGACCTCTGCTAGCACGCTTGCAGTCTGCACAGGGACTCCCTCCCCAAGCCGTTTGCTTCACCCTTGCTCTTAGGACAGGATTTGGGACTGCAATGGAAGCTGGTTATCCTCTCTGCAATTACAGCAGATTTTGTTTAATTGCATTCAAAACGGGAGGCAAAATTAGAGATGTTTAAGACCACCCGTATTTTCTGCTTAATCGAGCAGAGAACTGCCTTCTCATTCCAAGGTGGAGAATTAGCATCTTAGCACCTTGTTTCTCCAAGACATTTGACCTTTGTAGCTCTACAAACTAAGACACTGGCTAATTTTCATCTAGTTGGACACCGTTCGGAAACTACTTAGGAAGTGGGATACGTTGGAGGTGTTTTGGTGAAATATTTAAACTGGAGAGTTGCCACTGAGCTGAAGGCACCTTTTCCCCAGAGACCCTGAAGCCCTGCCAGGGCGCAGCGGAAAGAAGGCCTGGAGATGATAAAGACCTTCAAGTGCACAATTCAACCTTTTTATGTCAACTTTGAAAGTCAGTCCCAAATCCCTGCCCGTACCTAAACATGTTTGTCAGGTAGGACAAGGGAAAGCCTAAAGAGGTCACATCAGTATGATCTTTGGGTTGATGCAAATAAGGCTGCAAGAATTTCCTTACTGAGATTGTTTCCAACACACTCTGCACACCATTGAAACCAAAGCGAATGGAAATAGTAAAGTAACTCTCCAGCTTTATGTCCGAGTTGTGTTGATACCACTCTGACCAGCCCAGTAAAGTCATTTGTCCATCTTATGCCTTAGTTCCTCCACCTGTATGATAGGCGTAAGATAATATAGCTACTTGACTTCAGTTTTCCAAAAATAAATATCTGGGAATGCTCTGAGGTCTCAGTAGCAAGTCAGTGCATATCGCTGCTCACAAAAGACCCCCTGTAGCTAACAATATGACTTTGGAACACCTCGAAAATCCAAACCAGATGAGTGCTGTGCCCATCTACATCAAAAAGCTGCCGTCTTTCAAACCACCCTGTTGTTAGGTCAGAAAGCCTGCGAGGCCTTAGCTTCTGCGGGTTGTAGCATCAAAAGTTTTAGGCAAGTTTAGAGAGCCCATCCTAATACTCACAGCAGTGAAGACAAACAACCTAAACTGAACTGGAATTCTCACTGTTCATAAAGAATGAAATTCACCTCCGTGCTGAGAGCAGGCGCAAGGCCAACATACCATTTAAGACCCATTTTCAGGGCTTAGTAAGACTTAAGTGGTGCACAGACCTTGGGCTAGCCTTTGGCACGAGAGGGGATTTTACCCATAATAAACTAGCAAGAGCCCGTAGTGCAAACTTCTGCAGGACCTTTGACAGGATGACAGCTAGGAAACATAGTAAGCCAACAGACTTGTAACCACCGAGTCCACCTACCTTTCTCGTATAAATAATAGGTCCAAGACAAAGGAAGTGGAAATTAGATGCTTGTGGTGAATTGCAGAGAGCCAAAGACCTTATAAGATACCCAGTACTTACATCTACACTTAATTAGGAGTGAAACTGCAGACATGAGACCTCAACATGTGGTATTCACATGTGGGCTCAAAAATACTGTCAAAGCCAGTTTTCTTATGGTTAAAACGTTGAGCTTATGATGCAGAGGGAAAGTCTGGAGATGCCTGATCGACTTCCCCAGCTGTCTGTGTATGACACGCTGTGCTCTACCAACTCAAACGCAGGGGCTGCTCCAGCGCTGTTCGCGCAGATGCCAAGTTTTGCCCTTGCACCCCGTGCAAGCCAGACGACTACAGAGAGGTCCCGAGATGTCTGTTGTATGTACTGATTGAGCAGTTAAACCTAAACAAGAAGAAATCTGAAATTCAGATGTTAGTGTCAAAACTAATAGGAAACAGGATGCAGCTATAATGCAAATACAGTGGTCCAAATTCTGGTCTCAGTTACGACCCAGCGAGTCCAATACGAGCGCAGGGAAAAGGCATTCTGTTGTACATTAATGAAGAATTTTGTCTCGCAGACTTAAAAATAAACTTGTAACTTTTTTTGACCCTATGTAAAATCCCAGCAAGATTTTCTCCAGGAATAGGCACAGGACAAAATTGCTTGTTATCCTGATATTACTTGACTTCAGAGACGCCTACAACAAAGTCGGGGTCTACTGGTGAAATCCCAGTTCCACCAAAAACAACAGGAGTTTTGCCAAGGCATTCAGTGAAGGCAGGGTTTCACCCCAAATCTTTAGAGGAATATAATTTTCTGAAGAGAAAAAACACATTAAAACACAAACAAATGTTTTTCTCCAGATATTTTAAACAGTTTTTAAAGAAGATCTCTAACTTAATTAAGAGTGCAAATATGTGGATGTCATCTACACGTTGTGTATAAACAATTCATCATGACTCACATTTCTACAACACTGTAGTGAGTTGGACTAGCTCTCTGCGAACAAAACCAGAGACATCTGCAAATCGGATTTAAAATCTTTTTTTTTTAAAAACAAAATGATTAAAAGTTGAAGAAACACTTCCATATGGAAGAATCTTACCCCAACAGGTCACCACAAAGACACTTCAAACACAATAAAACAGGAAGTGCTAAAAAAAGCATAGCAGCTCACAAAAACCCCCACAACCTTTTCCACAGAAAAAATATATGTCACCCTGGGTAGAAAAACCATTTGGCAGTGTAATGTGTCTTTAATCTCCTCAATTTGCTTATTATAGTAAAGGGTTAGAGGAATTTTCAAGCAGTGGCCAAAAATACTACAATGATATCCTCCCCCCGAAAAGTAAACTTACTTAAAGTGAATTAACTTCTTCAACTTAAATATTTCAAAGCTGAAAGTACCCCCACTGGGAAAAAAAAAAAGCTCCTGTCCACGAAGGACAGTTTAACCCAGGACCCAGCCATCGCCTGCCCACGCCGGCTGGGCCAGGCACCCGCTCTGCTCTGCAGCGCGTGCAGGAGGTGAGCAGCAAACACCCGGCTGAGCTGCTTCTGTGCCTGTCACTGGACTTCAGAAGGGCAAGTGTACTTTGAGGCACCACAGAAATAAAATATCCTGGTGTTCCTCGACCCTAACCCCAACGGCCGCGTGCACAGGGCTGGGAGCGGAGCACTCGGGAGCGGAGCACAGAGGCACTGCTGGCACCAGAGCCAAACTCAGGATTCTGACGTCAGAAACAAATTGATTTCGAGCCCTATCGATTTGCCAAATTGCAAACCTTTAAAAACCAAGATAGTAGTTAGAGGAGACGGATATAGCCCAGAAAACCCACCTCTGAAGGCGCACGTTCCTTTTGTGTCTACCCTAACACAAACGGGGCACGGGGCGATCTTAGTTAACGTCACTCCTGATGTTCTCAACGCTACTGACTCAAGTATTTGGTCATGTTAAACCTGATAATTTATAAAAATGCTACATCAATTTTCCATGTTATCTGCAATTAGAAAACTGTGCATGTGGCCAACTTGCAACCGCCCGTGGCACGGACGGGCACAGCACCGAACCGGGGGGAAAGCCAGCAGCATCCCTCCTCCTGGCTGCCCGCACTACAGAGATGCCTGGAGGAGGCTGACAAAGGTAATAATAGGGAAATTTAAGGAAATCAAGACTGTCTGCTCTTGATATTTAATATCCATGAGTTAAAGACAGAAAGGTGCAAAAAGCTTAATAGTATTTGTGGCTGAAATTAAAACTTTAAAAGAAACTTATAGTGAACAGTAATGTATGCAATGACATCTGGGACTGTAATCAGCAAACTGCTTTCAAGAGCTGCCAAAGCAAACAGCCAAATAACAAATCCACTTTACAGATCATCAATCTGGTCGGGCACTTGCCAAGGTAAATAGTACAAGGCTGAAGTTTGCTTTGCAAACCAGTGAGCTGGGAGTTTAGCAAGGCCTGCTTCCAGGACAGCAACACTGGGGCAGGGTCCTCGAAGTCTTGGCGTAGAGAAAAGTTCAACAATCCGATATTCAGCCAGTGATTCGGGGTGCGTAGAAAGATGAAATATAACCAACATTAGGGATTAAAAAAAAATAAAAGAGATTCAGGTTATGTTCATAACTCATTTCATGATGACGACTATTAACGCTGGTACAACTCAAACACAAACCCTCAGATAAAGCAGAGTTTATTGTAACGCTGCGTTGCAGATTGGGCAACATTTCATGGGAACTCCAAACCTAAGACTGAAAAAAATTAGTAGGAAATGAACCTTCTTTTATTTTCAAATGAGATAAAATCTGGCTCCAACTACCATATTTTACATTTTAGGGAAGAGGATATAAAACATCAAACAGTGATTTTTTTTTCATTATGAATGCAAGAAAGATAATTTAT
The DNA here is from genome assembly GCF_964195595.1 of Calonectris borealis. Classification (NCBI taxonomy): domain Eukaryota; kingdom Metazoa; phylum Chordata; class Aves; order Procellariiformes; family Procellariidae; genus Calonectris; species Calonectris borealis. The sequence goes on along the minus strand of NC_134330.1, from coordinate 3,463,040 downwards.
GGCGGCTGCAAAACATTTATTTAAGAAGTAAAGCCTTTATGTTCTGTATACAATTTATAGGGTTGTAAAAGAAAGAAGTGAAACAACTGCAGCCATAACATGTGCATTTATGAATAATAATTGTAAGTCCGTTTTGTTAAATACAACTTCTGCTTCAGAGTTCATTCTTCAGTTGATTGGGAAGTCCTTGAATGCAATTGCAGATTTGTTTAATGTTACACTTTCGGCTCTGAAGAAAAGGGGAGTTCAAGACAAAATCGCTAGGCAGTGTATGTCAAGAACTGAACAGAATAATAGCACGACGCATGTCTAATATTTTTCAACCGGTGAGAGACGGCATATTCCTGGTGGAAATTGCCTCAGCTCTGTCTTCAAGTACAAATATTTGATTTTTGCTGCAGTCAGGCGGGTGTGTTGCGACACGGAGAGAGGAAAGCCTCCAGCCGGGCCACGCCGCATATGGCTTCTCATTCCCTCACCTCGGAGCTAGACAGCAATGGACTCTTTCCCTTATTGCAACCAAAACCCCATTGCTTAAGTGCTGTGTTGATAAACATAAACCAAATGTGATGAAATCGGCCCAATATTTACTGCAAGAAAGGTGACTATTAGCACAGCTGTAACATGACGTGGATACACAGGCTGGGGCTACGCATGCATGTGTGCACGGGCAATTAAATGCACAGTTACCCCTTTTTATTTTTGCTTACATTTGTCATTTATCCTGGGGAACAATACGCAGCAGCGCTCAGCACTTTGAAAGCGTGCAGGTAATACGTCTTTTCAGCGCTCAGGAACCTGTAACGGGGTTGCCTCCAGCTCCATACCCTAAAGCACCAGCAGTCCCTGCTCCATACCCTACGGTTTGATCATTGTCACCTGTTTTTTAGTTATGGTAAGTGCCTCAAACAGTTACTCTAAGTTTTAGGCTAATCAAACCATGATGAAGCATGGGAACAATTTAGAGCTGTAGTTGGAAATAAGTAAGTGGATCCCCCACAGGCACAAAAAAATTCTGATGACGAATCTTTCATGCTAATCAAGAGGTCCTGTATTCGTAATGAGTCGAGTCTCACGAACGTCCGTTCAGTGGGGCCAAGTTCCCAGTGGGTATTTATGGCACAGCCTGCTTTGAAGGGCTCAGTCCTCCACTCCAGATATGGCATTCTTCTCTTTTTATCCCGCAGACCGTTCTGCTGCAGACTCCGAAGGGCACGCTGCCTTCTGTACAAGCAAACGCCGCTTTTCCGCGCCGGCCGCCGCGATGCCGACCCCCTCCACGTGCGCGGGTCTGTCCGGTGACCAGCGACCAGCCATCCACCTCCATCCCTTCCTTTCGCACCAACTCTAATTAGCTAATGCTGACCCTCAGCTTCCCTCGCCGAGACGCTGGATTTTACTTATGTGGATATTTTCTATTTTTGGGAAGTTTTCCCTTCTACTTCTGTTACACTGAAAGAAACCAGCATCTGGTATCACAATACAAACAGATACGGCTACCCTAAACACTGAGCTTTCCGAGGCTTGGCAGGATCCCTGATCCGCGCTGCGAGGAGCTGCCGGTGGCCAAATACACTGATAAAAAGGATGTGTAACTCCTCAACACTATCCATGATGGAAACAACTGCAGCTCTCACTGGAGGTCAGGACGCACACGAAAACAAGCCTACATGTGTAGCAGATTACAACAAACACATGGCCAAGATGGACTCGACAGATCAAATGTTGGAATCGTATGATGACACATGGAAAAGTGGAGTTTAGCAGGGGGAAAAAAGCAACTGAGAGCCCATATGTTCAATTAGCAAGATACAAAGCTTTTGTTGTATACCAAAAATAGCAAATAAAAGTCTGTTGTCATTTTTGGATATCCAGATGTGTTTCATTTCCAGCTTCACATCTGAACGTGTGGACCTGCCTGAAGATGAAAGAGAGGAAAGTGTGGCAATGGCTGAAGGGTATAATTACATCAAAACTCTTCCTTCCAAACAATGGGCGATTACGCTCCCCCGCACCTTAGCAGCCCAGCCTGCGCACGAGCCTGGGGCCGGCTGCTCAGCCTTCAGCAGGCTTTTACCTACTTTCCAGAGCAGGTCGGCACCTCAGCAGAGATGTTCTCTCGCGAACATGACTCCCCTCACGCCGACAGTCGTACGGGCTGCCTGTCCCATGCGCCATCAGCTCGATCGTCTTGGCTCCCACGGTGATGAAATGACATCCCCATGGGAGCCACAGGCTACGAGTGGAAATTCTCAGTGACCAGTTAAGAAGAGTCTCCGTCTTGATGGTTACTTTGAAATATCCCATCTTTCCAAAGAATCGTAAGAGGACCAGGATTTATACCTCCTGAGCAGAACTCACAAAGGGCAGAAGTGAATGCCAAGACATGAGCATAACAACGGCTACCTGGCCAGAGACCGTATAAAGAAAACACCAGTCTATAACCAATAAACACAAGTTACTTAGGTAGCACTCAAGCAAAACCAGATGGTCTCATCTACTGCAAGTTTCCCTTTTCTCGTTTTTCCCCCTCATTGTTTTTGAATTTAAATTCTATTCAAACAAGGAACATTTGCCAATGATATGACTTTGCAGACGAGGCTTCAGGGGTGCTACCCTGGCTTGACACACTAACTAAGGCAGGAGTTTATTCAGCCAGCCTTTAGAGAAGCAGAGGTGAAACTGTGGATGCCACCGACAGCCGTGTAGCACATACCCTCAGCAGAGCGCCTGGCTGAGACTTATCCTGGTGGTCACCAGCACCATCTCCAAGCCCACACCTCCCAAGCAGCAAAGCGTTTATCCTCCAGGCACGGCTGTGGGGCAGTATTATTATCTCTCATTCACAAATGGAAAAACTGAAACACGCAGAGATTAAGTTACATGCCCAGGATCACCCAAGAAGCCTGTGGCTGAGCTGGGATTAGACCTTCGAGCTCCCCAGTCCTTGCCCAGCTCTTAACCACAACACCATCCTTCCTGAATGCTTTTATGTAGTTATATTTATCTTTATGTAGGGTCATCTTGGCTCCCATTATGAAAAGCACATATGGTTTCCAGTCCTCAAATTGCCTGGGTAAGGGTTAAATATTCAAATATAATGTTATTCCTGGCATTTATGGAAAAGTTTCTCAGTGCCGATTCCAAAATCCCATGGCTTTTTTGGAGCTGCTGCTCTGTATCACTGATAGTTATAAACGGGCTTGTCACTTCCATGCCTGTGAATTGATAAAAACGAAGTCCTTTATCCGAAGGATTAAAATTAGGCTAAAGGATGAGAACGTGGCTACGCGTTTGCATTTGCTAATGTTCTAATATGAATTTTATGATCACATAACTGGTATCAACAGAATTACAGGGAGAAGGAAAATCAGTGAATGCTCCTGCAATAACCTATGCACGCCCAGCATAATCCCATGAGCTCAAATTCCTTGTGTTAGAATGCCTTTATCATAAATTCTCGAATCCTAAACCCCCTCCAGACTGCAGTGGACAGCTGTAGTACACAAAAGGTTAATGGAAAAAGAAGTGACACTAATAACCACCAAACGTAAACAAGCACCTCTTACCACCATAATCTCATTGGCACTGCTGCAAAAATTATTACTAAGAGAAATCCAAATGGCAAAGCCACTCGTACCAGTCTGTACTTAGGGGTCTATTCTGGGCATCGCCTCCACCTGGGTGTGTGGTTAAACCCTTTATTCCTGATTCAGCTAAACCAGAATTGCTACACTTTGTCTCACGGTCCCTTTGGTTGCATCCAGACCATTTGAGTGACCACCCTGTGATCCCGAGAGCGGGGCCGTCCGCTCTCACCCACGTGCAGGGGTGCAGCAGACAGGTACGCGGCCAAGGCACGACGACTGTATAGACGGTTGTTTTTACACTCTGGCGTGCATCCAAGCAACTTAATTCTTCTTGTGTAACTACGGCGTGTTGTACTGCTGTGTGTAAAGACCAGAAAGAAGAAGAAAAAGGAAGATTTACTATCACAGTCTATCTTCTAGGTTAGTAATGATTGATGGACTCTCTTTGTATCTGATTTTTGTTTCCACTCTGTGTAATGTATAAAGGAATAAGAGGAGTGAGTAATACATCTTGCTCCCAGAAAGCAGCAGACAAGCAAACCCACGCTGAGGCATTACTGCCAGCGCCGTGCACTGCAGACGTGGGACTCGCCCAGGGGGTAGGAGCTCCCTGTATCGCCCGAGCAGCCACAGCGAACATCCGAGTCCCTGCTGCTTCCCCACCGAATACCGAACTGCAGCCCCGGGGAGGTTTCGTTACATGTCATCATGTTTTTCAGCTCATTTAGAAAGGATGTGGAATGATATCAGCGTGCATTGTTTGGAGGGTACTGATAACCACACCACATTCGAAGGAAAGCTCGGTGTTTTCACCTAATCTGTACCACGTGCAGGTCTAAGATACCATGTTGTTTCTGCAACTGTTCACTTAATTATTTTTAAACGGATCAGCCACAAGATCCATCCAGCCAAAACAAGGAGAAAACACATTCCACAGACCGAAGGCAGTTGGATAAAAAACCTTCCTGCGCTCATTAAATGTTGTGTCAGACATTCACCAGGCACCACGCTTTTTAAAGATCTGTTTACTCCATCATTACTAATATTCAAGATACATTTAAAGTAAATAAGTTAGGAAAGCATTTGATCTCATTGCTATGTAGCGCAGAATCCCGGTAGACTGAATTTCCTGGTACCGTGAACGATTCTGAGATTCCTTGAAATCTTGACTCGTTCTCATCTATTCCAGCGCTAACACCAGCACTGCTCTGGTAAAACCGAGCTGCTGTTGGGAACGAAAAATCAGTGGTGTTTACTTAATAACCTAATAGCTACGGCCCCAACTCAGCAGAGGTCCAGGAATTGATTGCAACCATGCTACACGCCTTGCTGACTCCAGGAGCCAAAGTCTCAGCCAGCATCACTCGTGGGGTGACAGCTCCCACCCACTGCCCCCGGCAGTGCCAAGTGCCCGCTCAGCTGCTTGCCTGCCCGGCTCTTCGAATAAAAACCCTGCAAAGCCATGTGGGCTTAGCGGTAGCTGCAGGAACATCCGCTCCGGCACCAAAGCCAGTTTGAAAGGTTGCTGGTGCTGCCTACTTCCCAGCCTTCCCCTTGTCCCCATTGCCGTCCCTCTGCTACAGCACACCGTGCGCTCCGTGCTGCTCATACGCGCGTTAAGGAAACATGCTCTACTTGATCACTGAAACGATGCAAGAAAGGGGGGAAAAAACCCTCCAAACCCCCAAACACCAAAAACTTGCAGCAGCAGAGCTGAGGGGAAACGTAACCGTGGGGTTGGAAGGAGACGGCAGGGTCAGGGAAGGGCTGGGAGCCTCTTAAACTGGCTTTGCTGCGGGATAAGATGCTCATGTAACTACACCCTTATTAGTGTTATTTTTTTAAAGCTGGATCATTTCACAGATCTGCTTTAAAAACATGTCATAAATGAGATCTGCTGCAATGGAACAGTAATATGTGCCTACAGCTGGAGCCTGAACGGAGCTGTGCTAATTTAGGCCAGCTGAAGACCTGAGCCTGTATTACCCCAAACTTTGTTTCACCAGTCTGAAGAGGGCAAAAAAGTCCCAATTGCCCGTGCACTATTCTTCCCTCAGATGTAACACCTGTCTAGAAGACTAATTTTCTTGGTACTACAGATTAAAAAAAATATTAAACAAACCCCTCAAAAGCTATCATTTCAATTTAAGGTTTCATTTTGAAACAGTTGGAAAATTTCCAGATCTTCAAACTTTTTCCCCAAAATAGAAAGTATGTTCTGCAACTGATTTTAAAGATCTGTTCTGATTATTTATTTATTTACTAATTCTAGTATTATCACAACCGCTCTTTTAGAAAATGAGCCCCGAGGCATTTCTTGCCGTTCGGTCCCGAGCAGGGAGGCACCTGTATTTCTCCGTGCAGGTTGTGATGCTCTGGCAGGGCAATGCCGGCAACTACACACAGGGATTACCTGCGCTCTTGAACCGGGTGGCAGGAGAGCCCCTCAGCTTTTTAAAAATCTAACCGCTTGAGAAGTGCCAGCAGTACCGCTGAGAGGAGCGGGCCTGGCGTCCCTGCAACCCCGGCTTCCCACCGAAAACTGGGCAGAGAGGCACCGACCACGGGAGCTGGAGCGGTGGTGCTGCTGTCGGCCGTGCCGCACGAACACGGCGCGGCGCGAACAGGCAGCCCACAGCGTTGCTGCCCTGGGGCGAGACGGGTCCCTTCTCACGTACAGACCCCTGCAGAGGAGGAAGACAAGAAAAATAATACACACACACAGACTATCTTGTAAAAGCCTCCCTATTTTCTCTTTGGAAGAGGCACAACTGCAGCTCCTGCCTCTGCTACAGCATCCGACGTGCAGCCTCAGGCAGGTCACTTCATCTCAGAAGCTGTTTTACAGCTGTCTCAGCTGTACAGACAGTTAATACCTCCTTGCACTGAAAAGCATAATTCACTAATGCCTATAAAACAGTTGGTGCTTTCCACATGCAAGTGTTAGGAGGAGGCGGGGTGTTGCTGCTCTTTCAAGGAAATGTTCTGCGGCAATTACATTGTGAGAGACACCCCGGCTTTGCCAAATGACAATATTAGGAAAGTATGTAGACAAAAGCCAAAAGAGAAAACCTTTTTAATTATAATTTTGGCACTTAAGCAACGATTCATATTTACAAGTCTCTATGCAAGCTACTCGCACTCCTGCTGATGGATGCACGCAGCTTGGGCTGCCGGCTCGGAGGAGCTCGGGCTGCGGTTCGCACGGGGCTGGCACCCTCATCAGTTATCCTACTGGGTACGTGAGGTGTTCTTCCTATTTCACAGAAGGAGGAAAATGAGATGGAGAGGGCGGAAGAAGTCCTGTCTCTCCCGTAGGACAGGGGAGTAAGCGGGTGATGGAGTCAGGGGTCGGACTGGGCTCCCTGCGCCGGGCTCCGGGGCTGCCCGGCAGGACTCCCCCTCCCCGCCTGCCCACGCGCCTTTCCCCATCAGCGTGAAAACTGGCGCTTGGATATTTATTAGCCTCGTTTTTTCCGACCTTCTTGTTCATACTCTGGTAGCTGTTGGCCTAATGCTTAATGTGTTTTTAAAGACATTCTAGTATTTATAGGTGTCATGGTATTTCTAAGGGATTGAGTGGGCTTCCACTGGAAGACTCCCATCAGCTGTGATGGGAAACAGCACCGGTCCTGTAGAAAAAGCAGGAATGGGATCAGAGAGGAGAGCAGCTGATGTCTCTGCCACCCACCCAGGACACCGGTGGGCATCGGCACGACCTCCCCTGCCTTCACCCACCATGGCGGCAAGTTTTACTGCTTTGCAACATATGCGTTTTTGACACATTCTGCATAAATAATTTATTATAGAAACAGATTAAAGTTACAAGGCATTAAATCTTGCACTTTCAGCTTCACAGAGTTTTCAGTACTGCTGGGCCTAGGGCTTGTTTTGAGTAACCCGGAGGGGGGAAAATCCACAGTGCTCCCATGATATACATTAAAGTAAGCTGCTTTTTATTTCAATTGGGAAAAAGTTAAGTAAAGCAAACCCTCAGATCTAAGCTATGGGATTGAAGGAACAGGTTGCAAGGAGAGGAGGAAATTCAACCATACCCACATGAATGACTTAGATTTGGTTTCTAAAACTATATCTGATGAGCCAAAGGCTCATTTTCGTCTAGTGACTACATTAAATGTAAACAGACATCAATCACAGGGAAACACAACAACTACTGTTTCTACCAGGTGAAGCCATCACTTCCATGCCATTTGGCAGAGACCTTTTTGTGGCATCCACATGATTTGGCATTTTGGGGCAGCAAGCGAGGTGGCAGCAGAGCAGAGGTGCCTCCCTTGGACACGCTGCTCGACACCGTGCTGCTGCAGCAGCCCTGTGGATCGCTCCGCTTGCGTGAAGAGCCAAAGGCTCATACGTCTTTAAATCACCAAGCATCAATATATTAGAGTATTAGCGTAAAACTCTGGCCAGATCCTTCCAAAGCCACCAAGCCACTTCTTTTTCTTTTCCCTAGGCTTTCCCTCTGGAGCGGCTGGTTGCACCCAGCAAGCTCTCTGTGCTCTCAGAGTCAGGCAGAGGATTTTCGGTCCAAGTTCAGTCTCAGGACACAATGGTTTGACTGATGCAAAATGTAAGCACTTGTCACCAAAGCCATCCTTTGGGAAGCTGTTTCAACACTTTGCTTTTTGTGCTTAATAAGATCCTTTTCAGAACTACCGTTATCTGTGAAAAATCACAATATGGAGCTGTGTTTTTTAGAGATGTTTAAAAAACCAAAACCCAAGTGAGGAACTCGTAATAGATCAAAATACCACTAATACAAACGCATGCACTAATATAAATGCATTCTAAGAAACAATTATACTGGGAGGGAGCTGATATTTTGTAAATTACTTTGACGAACTTCAAAACAAGACACTCAGGAGCTGGATTTCTCACAGGGACCATTCTGCTGAGCTGCACCACACGACCAGAGCAGCGAGAAGGGAAAATCATCGCCTTCTGGTGGCCCTTCCACAATTAGTCTCAATCCACTTAACAAAAGCATCCAAAATACCAACCAACCAACCCACATAATATTCTTCAATTTTGCATTCCAAAAGGCTTTTCTCAGTTGTCGTTAGATGGCACTTTTGTTTGTGATCTCAGCAGAGACACCAAAACCAGAGCAACTGTGCGAAAACAGGATTTCAGGCTATTTCTCCCTTCTAAAAATGGTCCCTGCAAACCGGGGTGAGAAGCGGACTGACGCTCCTACCTGCTCCCTGCACAAAGCAAGCATCCCGTGTGCAATGCTATCAGTGCAGCGCTCTTTCATGGACTCCAAATTCACTTGTTTTAATAAAACATGCTACTCGACCCATCTGACATTTATTACGCTTAAGCAACATAAAATGGAAAAGAAACATCTATGACCAGAAACAACCCTTCAACTCGCTTTTACTGCCAAGGTTCTGAAATCCTTTTTTTTTTTTCCCCCCCTTTCTTTTTGCTAATAACAGTGCCTCCCCGCTTCACCCTGCCTGCTGCAATATTGCAGGAAATTTCCCGAAAGAAACTCTAATGTGGATCGCAGCTGTGCAGTTTAAAGCCGAACAAGCCTTTAATTTCAGGGGTTCAGGCTGGACTAGATGTTCCTGCGCCCTGCTGCAAAGTTGCAAACACTTCCCTGCTCCTTCAGAGCGTGCTTCCTTAGCAGAACGAGGGCGCAGAGAAAAGCCCGCAGCACCAAGGCGATGCCGTCGGATGTTAAGCGTTGCTCGTCGGGGCAGTCCTGCTTCAAATGCGGGCGAGCGGAAGAGCTGTGTCTTTAAGATTGCAACCCTTTGCCCGTGCCCATATATCACCGCTCCATGCTGCGGTGGCTTTTCTGCCTGCTGCTCAAATTTGTCCAATTAGACACGGCCCCACAGGGTGGAATTCAGTGTGAAATGTGTCTACTGATGTCTGCAAATTAACCAACACAGACATGCTGCTTTAAGGCCTGTAAGTGACAGGCAGAGAAACGCCTGCCCAGGACAAAAGCAGGAGGACTGGCTGTGTAAAAGCCCGGATCAGCCTGTTAAGGGATTCCCAGACTCAGCTAGGTAAAGTGTGTGAGCCGCCGCGGCACTTCGCACCTCAAGCTGTGCTGTCTCACACCACTGACCCCTCCATGGCGACATAAGTCTCAAGAAGAAGCCAGGATTATCTGTCTAAGAGTCTTACATGTGTCATGTAAGGTCAGGTGCCAACTGCAATGTAAATTAGTAGTTAAGAGTATTGGTAGCTAGACAGATGCTGGGAGCCTCAATTAGAAAGAAAAGTCAGATTATAAGTAATTAAGAGATACAAAAAATGCTTCAGGGGCTAAATACCTAAACTGCCTCCAGTGTATTTTTTTTTTTAATAATGCACACATTCCTGAGCTCTCCCAGATTGTGCCTGAAACATCTCTGTCTGCAGGCTCCAAAGCTGGTCTCCATGCAGACAAAAATCCCTGGCATGCTGGTGTCAAAAGTTCCAGAAGGGGAATTACGGAAGCAGGGTGCCTTTATTGGGCAGAGTGCAACCCAAGTCATAATTTTTGCTTCACAGCTGCTAGAAAAGGGTGAGCTTTTTCGTCTTCTGCCATAAACAGGTCTAACTGCTTTTCAAATACGTGTGTACTTTAATAATTTCTGGTTTACATATTGTTAAAGAGGAAGACCGACAGCTGTATCTCCTCTGAGAAGTGCTCCTACTGCTGCTATATCTCCGAGATACAGTAACGTACGCAGCTAACCATAAGCATATGCACTTACAAGTTGCTGATGACCTGGCGACCTGAATCCACTTTATAAATATGAAGACCTATAATATCTACAGCACAGGAAGAAAATAAAATGATGAATCCCATTTTAGAGACGGGCAAACCAGTGTGGAAAGTCTAAGTGATACAGCCTGGGATCCAGGTGAGTTTGCAGATGAGCTCGGAAGGGTCTCGCAGAATCCCACCTCCCTAACAGCTCACACGCCTGCGTGCACGACTGCCTGGTTCAGGTACGTAATATTTTATTTACATTCAGTTCTTAGCACCCTTTCCTTGAAAGATCTGCCACCGGACATTCGGCCAGTTGAGAAGAGCACTTTAAAGATATGCTTGATTTAGAGCCACCGAGATTTAAGAACTCTGCTTAAATGCCTTCCTTAGCATGGAAGAAGTTAAGCATACGCTTAAGTATATTATCGAAGCGAGGCCAGAGCGATTACCCCGGTGAGATGGCGACTGCCGGGACCGCTGGCCCCGCGGTGTTTGTGGGGCTGGGCTCTTACATTTCAGAAAGCGTTAAAACACATGGAAAACCATACACTTAGGTTACTTATCAGGGCGCTCCAGCTTTGAAGAAGCCACTCACTATTTTTAAGTGTTTTTCTTTTTTTGAGGCCGAAAGACTGTAATGGGTTCCTGAGAGCTCTGCGAGACTACAGTAGCACCTGCAAAGGACTAAGGAACACTTATGTCAACAGGGAGCTCAACGCTAAGGCAAGCACTTCAAAATCCTGAGAAAATTCTTCCAAAATAGTTTCATGTTTCAGTTTGCTGTGTTTTCAATATACCCCGTTCGGGGGGGGATGCTTCTTGTTTCTTTACAAATCATTCTGTATTTTCACAACCATAAATCATGGAAAGAATTGACAATCTCCTGACATTGATTAAATGGCAGCTGATCCCCGAAATCGTATCACCGTTACTTGTACAACACCTAAGGTTCCCAAATGCTGTTATGCCCTGGACAGCCATATAAAAATCCTCTGGCCACAGACCTCGCTCACGTTTCATTGCGCAGCAAGTGATTATGAGTAAATAAGCTCTTGCAGAAGAGGGTGGAACTGGAAACACCGTTGCTGCCATGCAGATATAACACTTGAATGGGGTAAAAAGGAATCATGTAAAATATACAGTCGATGTCAAAGGATAACTAGACTTTTTTTTTCTTCCAAAAAAAGCATCTCTATGGTAAAAGTATTGCAACGCTACTATATGACCTTCCCACTAGAAGCAAAGGCCCTGAACTGTCCCGTTACGTCAAAGGATGCCTAAGACAGAAGCATCAATCACTCCGATGAATGCGACTGGATTTTTACCTTTTTTTGTTATTTACTTGCTGGAAAGGAAACTTCTCTCCCTGAATTAAAGCTCTGGAAAGTTTCGCCATCAGCATAGCCCCTCCGTCCAGACCTAGCAGCCTTACCAAGGGTGCGGCAAAGAGGAGACTCATAGGAAAAGCTGTTTGGGAGCAGGCAGGGAGGAGGAGCCGCTGGCACGGCCGCCGAGCACCCTTACTGCAGGAACAAGAAGCTCTTGGTTATCGGCGGTAACAGGGCTAATTGACGACCCCGTCTTAGGCTCACAAGTTTTGCCATAGGACACGGAGCACAACACACTTCTTTGTAATTTAGATCACAAGTTACAGAGATACTATCCTATGACGATAAAACTTGTCTTATACAACAAGTAAGAGCTGAATACGGGCGAGGGGAAGACTGGAAAGTATTGTTAACATGAACCTTTGGAAGGGTTTCTGCATATTTTTGTCACCCTTTTGTCCTTTCAGAAGCTGTGTGGATAGTTATGGCAGGGCTGACTCTGTTATCTTATGTACTAAATCCGCCTAGATCTGTAGATGATGTCTTAGGGGGTGAAAAAGATTAATAAGGAATCACTCCAATGGCTTTAGGACAGCTAAGAATCTTAACCCATTTAACCTCCCCTAAAACACACAATCAGATCAGAGGAAGTTGTAGGAAACTCATTTCAAAGACTCCAGGCGACACTTTTTAGGTCAGATTTACAAAGCTCATTAGAATGAAGGTCTGTTACTTTAGATTTTAATACTAAGACATACTAAGAAACCCTCTTGCCCCATTTAGGAAACATACAAAGCAAAGAATGCAAATTTTAAAAAGAAACTTAATCTTAATGCATGTGTTCTGTCACCAAATCTGAGTAAAACCTTCCTAGCTTATGTTCTTACAGAAAACAGGAGAAAACACATCAAAAAGGGACAACAAATGCCTATTTATTTACATGTTTTTATCCTTTGAAGTAGCACGTGGGATGTACAGAGAACAAGATTCTTTGCAAATTGTATTTGCTCTGGCAGAAACAGTACCATTTAGACATATAAGTTACTGGTTTTTCTTGTCCCTATCACCTTCCCAAAAACCTGTTTTTCCCAAAGGCGTGAGTGTGTTGAGGAGCCGGAGCTGTGACAGACGTTCATGTATTCACGGCCACTGACACCGACTGGCATCTACTCACCCATCGGGGTCGGGTCCACAGCAGCTATGAAAGAATGACGGTGGTCAAGGCTCCTGCCCTCTGTTTTGGGCAGAAAGAGCACAAAAATGGAAGGCCATCTCTAGCTGATCTTCTCTTTGATAAGACAGTGCCTCTTAAGTAGAGGAATTAGGACAGAAAAATGGAAAAATACAACAGAAGTATGTCATTTCGTAGCCTAATATGATTGTACATATCTAGCCAGATTTTGGTCGAAGGGAATTGGTATACTGGACTTGAAATAAAAAGGAAGAGATTACTTTATGTAATATCGGAATGACAACCCATCAGAATTTTGTGGTTAATTAGGAGGAAAAAGTCCTACGTAGAATGAGGTAGATGGCTTGGCAAACTTTAATTTTAATCTTGTGATATCTCCTAATAACAAAAGGCCTCTATGATATATCAAACAAATTTATAAATGTATGATCAATACATTTGACATGTTATTTAATTATGATTCTTCATGACAGAGACAATATGAAAAACTAGTGTCAACATTCTGACAGTGGAATAAATAAATAGATGTAATTATTTCTTATACTGATCCCAGATGAATTGTAATGTATCAGGCCAGACTGCAAACCAGAGTTCTAAGGTTTCCTTAATATGATAGAGTTTGATGTAAGGGGTGTCATGTATCCAATATTTTGCTGTTTTATTAGAATAAAAAGCTCTCTAGGGATTTCAAGTTCAAATGGTCACAAGTCTCCCCCTCCGTCGCTGTTGTGCTTAATGCAAGGATAAGCACTGAAATATGTTTAGAAAAATGCTAGTACAGCTGGAAAAAGCAAAACATTAGCCTGCATGAATCTGAAAAAAACCCCCTGAACTCGGGGGTTGTTCAAAATTTACCACTAGAGGTGATTTTTTTGTCATTTTTCCCTACCCTAAGCACGTGCCAGTCTTGGAAGAGAGGTTTGGATGGAAGAGATACCTGATGTGTAAAGACAGTCCTCAGGGCTAGGCTCAGCCCAGAGCTTTTCGCAGGATAAGCCCCCTCCCTGCGGCGGAGCTGGGACATTCCTCCTTGAGGAAAGAAAGGAGTTGCAGCGGCGGGTCGGGCCGAAGGCAGCCAGCACACTTGTGGCCATTATCGCACAGACAGGAAAGAATGCACTATCTGCTTCTTTGGCCAAGAGAAATTATAGTTAACATTTAACATGAGGGAACTAACTTCAAAGGAAAGCCAGCTGGATTTGAATAATGGGAGATGAAAATGCTAACACCAGCACAAACTTGCAGGTGGTCATATTTGGCTGAAAATAATACATCCGCAGCAGAGGAGCCTGCTGCAAAGCAATGCCTGAGACAACACTGCTGTTCGCCGGGGAGCGGAGAGCGGCTACGGCGAGCGGCTCTGTTTGTGAACGTAGGCGGGAGCCCGGAGGTGGGCGAGCACCCCCGCGCACCCTGACAGCGCTCCTTCTGCAGCCGCCACGGTCAGGGCGTAGGACGCGGTCGGAGAAGCTCGACCTGCCAGAACACAATGCTCTAACAAACAGGTTGGGAACCGACCGCAATATAAGAAAGAATAATAGAAAGAATAATAAGACATAAGAAAACAGCTGCGTGCTCCACTAATATAGCACTTCAAGGGTTTTCATGCATCGTTCTTTACAGTAAGCGGACGGACAAATGAAACAAGAAAAAGTCACCAGACCTACAGATAATCGATATTCAGCGTTTCCACGAGATTCCGCACTAAAAGCTGCAGAACCACGTCTTTCTGATGGACTAAATCACGCATAAAACACTGTGCCTTGCGTAGCTTCATCGCAAGATTTGAAAGGGAAGCCCGTGCCTTTCTCACTCGGTAGGAAACCACTTGAGCAGGCAGGGGATGATTCAGCTGGGTTTATTTCTGAAACTATCCAGGAGATCCTTTCATGCCTGTTGATAGAAAAACGCTGACTTAACCATCTCCCTCCCCTGTCAGCTGGCTGCTTCTTACACGGGAGATCAACTGCGTTTTAGTCAAATACTCAGGTTCCCATAAATTACATCAATTAAATCTGCTCAATTTAACGCAGGTATAATAATTATACCCATTATTACTAGGAGTAGATGCTAGAAGCAATGAGAGTATCCAGAAATCCTCTAACGCAAGTGATTTTTGCTAGTTTTTTCATTATTTTTAAAGGCAGCTGAATACTCCCCGCATCTTTGTCGACATTGACCTTACTGGAGAATTTATAAACAAATAGCACCTATAAAATTGGGACAAAAGTAACTATTCAGTGCCTGTATATAATATAAAAACTGATCAGCAAATTTTAGCAAATGTGTTTCTTCTCTCTGACTTCAGCCTCAATACCAGAGACAAATGGCAAATAAAGGGTGGCAACAGTCCCTAAGGGAATAGACTCCAGCTCTATTAAACCCAAATGGAAGTGATTTCTAAGGGCACTGCACCAGGAATGCCTTTTCTCTGGTGGCCATAGATTTAAGGGTTGTTTGCAAGAGGACACAGCCGTTCAAAGGCCTGAGACCTTGCAGTAATTATTTTCATGATGTGATATGCTGATTATTTCAGTACAAAATGCCAGAAATAAAATCAGCCGTAGTTCTGTCCTTCCTCACGGTCTGAAATAACTGTCTCCAGCAGGAGTTACTGTTCCATGGGGTTTCTACAAGAAATAACTATTCAATTTATTATTGCATTTCTGAACATTTTCGTAATTACACGGCCATTGCTTATTTTACTTTTTAAAAATTCCTTTCTAAGGCAGCGAACATTTCATTCTCAGCCATTATCAGAAGCCAAACAGACCTGAAAAATTGGCTTACAGAAGTCTCCGATACCGGTAACAATCTGCACATTCAGTACTTGAATCTACCTGCAGATGAAGCAAAGGAGGGGGCTGGGCGCCGGCCCCCCCGCCCCAGCCCCCTTACAGCAGGCTGGATGCAGCCCCACCCGGTGACCGGCCCGGCGTGCGGTAGGGACGGAGCAGGGCCAGAAAGAGCTGCAACGTAAGGAAACGAAAACGGCGTGCCGCTGCACAGTAGGAATTTAAAAAGGAGTATGGATAAGGACTGACATATAATATTAATATTGCTGTAAAATGATTTTTAGACAATCTTGCAGAAGATCAGGGTAAGATTTGCAGGATCCGTTGCAGTGCCTGTTTTTAAGTATAAAACAGTGTACCCATAGTCGTTAAGCAGATGATGCTAGTTTTAACAAATGAAGCTGGATTAATTTAAAGTATTTAAAGTGATCAGCAGTCCTTAGGTTAAAGAACATATGTCATTTTCTTCTAAGTTTCTGTTCTGATGAAAATATATCGCCAATCTGGGCTCTTCTACAGCCCGGCGTGCACAGAGGCCACCTGAACCCTCGGCTACCTGCCCCAGTACCTAGAAGCGGTTGCACCAGCAGCTGCCGCAGGATTAATGCACGGCAACCTTCAGAGAGATGGATTGAGGAGGTCAGGGAGATACAAACGGCCGCGACACGTGTCATGTATCACTGTCTGCTCTGCCCGCCCCGGCTCCCCGCGCCCCCGCCCCGCCGCTGGGAAAATGGCAGGGCTCGTCCAAGAGAGCCCACTTAAAGGACTAATGGGTAAATGCATAAAACTATTAAATGCATAAGAATCCTCTTCACCAAATGGCGAAATATAATGAAAGTTTAAACTGTTAATTGAATAAACCTCTTAAGGACAGAGTGCATCAACGCGGGATGTTTAACAGTTTGCCAGTTAGGTGCTACGTTACTTTCCAGCCAGCGCATGCGACACGGACCTTTGTGGGAAGCGCGTCCGGGACCGCTCACGTTTTGCAACACCTGGACTTAGCGCCACGATCATTGCTGCAAGCTGCTTTCCTCCAACTGCTTTTAAATGCAGAAGGACCTAAAAACGTTTTTAACTTAATGTCTAGCTAAGGGCAATGAGCTCCCCGGTTGCCACTGCTCCGGGTACAGCGCTGCATCAGCCTGGAGCGCAGCCCGAGCATCCTCCTGCAGCCTGAATTAAAGACACAACGAAGGAGCTGAGAGCGAACCAGAAATTCTCCATGTGGTTTTATGAGAATGGGTTGTTCTCGTTGGCGTAAGCACGATGCTTCGCCGAAGCCTGCAGTTGCTTCGTGAGCGGGGCCGATCGCAGGCTGCGGCACCCGCCCTGCGCCCGGCCTGTCGTGGCTGTGCATTTGAGCAGTTTGGGTTTTCAAGCAAACGTACTTCAGAAGACGTCAACTAATTGCAAAAGAATCCCGCAAATCCTGCATTTCGGTTCCACGGGCCCCATTGGATGGACTATTTTTGACACAAAATCTTGTCTTTGTCTCTGATATTTCAAAGGGGTAAAACCTGCGCTGCCATAGTGATAATTGATGTTCTGTAGCGATTTCCTCGGCAATAACTGGCTTCTCTGGAGATAAGCGCTGCCTTTGGCCTCACGGTTTATCCTCATAGGAACAAGATTACTGCCTCATAAAACAATTGCAAAGCTACAGTACTATTATCCTTTAAACAGTAAAAGAAGAAAAAAATGATTTATGAAAAATACCATGATCCTTCATAAACAGAGCCTGACTGACAGCAATTTCAGAGACAGTAACTAATCTCATGTTGCATTATAACAGCACAAAGCAGTAGATTTGGCCACTGAACCAAAGTCATTAAAGATTAGACCAGCTGGTTTAACAGTTAGGAAATGTTTTTGCCTATCCGAGCACAGGATACAATGAAAGTTGTTTTATGATTTAATGTCTCCGTTGTAAACAATACGACTTTTTGGATAAATCAATGGCTGACACTGACAGGACAGAAAACTTACTGAGCTGAGGGTAGCTTTTAAATCCAGTTTTCCAAAGCTAAGCTAACAAAAACAGCCAGGCTCCATCCCAAAATAAATCTGCATTAACATATACTAAAATAAATGTTATGCAATGACAGTCCATAACATTACTTTTTTTTTTTAAATGGTACAATGGCTTTATTTATTTATACCAAAGAAGAATGTACCTAACCGTCCTTTATAGTAAAAAATGGAAAAAAAAAAAGGAAAGGAACAAAAAAAAGAAGGAATAGAAGTCAAAAAAAAAGGAAACGAAAGGGGTGGGGGGAAGGAAAAGAAGAAAAAAAGGCTGAGGGAGATACATTGGGAAACGCTAACCAAGCAAGGTTTTAGCTGCAGATCTCTTAGCATTAGGTGCTAAAATACAGCTACAAATTCTTCGGCAGAGAGTGCCTTAAAGTCAGGCCGGAGAGGTTAACTGCTGGCTTTATTGGCGTCTGATCCTTGCATGGCTCCTTCCCATTGCCTTTATTGTGGGGTCGCCACCGGGTTGCATTCAAGTGAAAACATTTTGACCGTGTCATCAAATCTTTTGCAGAGCATCCAAGCTCTTCTGCTGCTGACAAAGAGGTGAAACGAAGGGGCGTGTTTCGCGGTGTGGGAATGAATCGAAACCAGCCAGCCAGCAGACATCTTGCTGGTTTTCAAGGGACTGCAGACATCTAAATCTCTGTGTCCACAAAAACAAAGAGTAACCACAAGGAATCTGACGCCAGCCGGCGAGAAGGCTTAGCTTGCCATTCAGGGCTTCGGCTGCCAAATGTCAATGGGGTCTGAATGTATACGGCGGGGCAGGAGACCTCCTTGCACTACTTTTTTGAAGTATTAGCTGTGGGCTACCCAGTGATCTAAAATATCAAAATGTATTAAAAAGAAAGCAGGTAATTCTAATTGGCAGTGCCTAATTGTTAGACTTTATGCTTGGGTACATCTTTTTAATTCTATCAAGTGCCATTTTCCCCCCTGTTCTGCTCTTTTCCAAAACCTCTTGAGTCAAATCACTGGTTTGTTTTTGCAGGGATCACACCGGGCCACGTAGAGCTGAGGGGACAGCCCGTGGCAGCCCTGCGCGCGCCGTGCTAACGGGGGAGAGGGCAGTGCTACAGCTGCGGCTTCTCTCACCTTTGAGCCTGTCGGTGGGATGAACAGTCACTTTTCTGTTATTTTTCCACATTATTACTTACAGAAATCACTCAGCAAATCAGTCGGTGGCATTTAACCGTAACATGCACACACTCACACTATATATACCAAATATATACCAAACCCAAATATATTTGTTTCTGTCTCTGCATCTATATATTGCAACAAAGGAGAGCAGCCTCGAAGGAAATGCACCAGTGGCAGGGTCCTTTTCCCTACAGGGAGCTTTTGGCCTTCGAGAGCTATATGCTGTTTCAAGTATATTTAAATAGTGCACATACAATAATTCTCTGCATGGTGGCCAGCAGCATCACCAAAATGAGACCTCCTATATGTGTAGAAGAGTCATAGGACAGCAGATACAATCCTTAAGCATAATGAAGTTTCAGACGTTGCAAGCTGTGTTGCCAGTCCCGATAAATATTCTTAGTTCAGATTCACAGTAAGAGGTGCTCTCTACTTAGCAAAAACGGTAAAAAGGGACAGGAAACTATTTCAGTGCCCAAAAAATAGAGCCTCTGGGATGGAAGGTCACTAAATAAGACCAATTGCTTTGTGCCACTTAAGTCTCCAAAGGGGAATCCAGGAAAACAGTGCTGGATCTGGATCAAGATGCTATACTGCCATGAGTACACTGGGATATTGTTAATGGGACATAGGGAACTCAAACATAAATAGTGAGTGGGATTTTCCTTGCATTGGCTACAATACATATGTTTGTTCAAGAAAAAAATAGTTGGAGCAAGAAGACATGCACGTCTGGTGTTGAAGAAAAGCCTGTTTGTGTCAGATACAGTGGAGAAATTGTTCAAGAATAGTTCATCTTTAAATGAAGATCACCCTAATAATGCTGCCAAGGTCCGTGTCAGCTTGGATTTCTGGCTGTGTAAGTGCCAGCAGCACAAGTAAAATCCGCCTTGGTACCAGCTTTAAACATGGATATCTGACATTTCGCTGCGTTTTCAAGAATTGGTTCAACTTCTTTCTTTGTCACCAATGGTGCCATTGATCCTCATACTTCCTCGGTTCCCTTGGGACTGGCTGTCTACCACGTACACAAGAAAAGTGACCACAGTATAGGCAAATGTCAGGTAAGAAAATGGGAGTTCAATTCCAGTTAAATAAAGGGTTCAGGAAGAGCAGCATTTGTCACAATTAGGGGCAAACATTCAGAATTTGATTCTGGGTCATAATCAATGAATACAGTTAGGAATAAGAGAGCTAAAAGGTTTCCCATCTTCGTCTTATGTTGAACATGCATTGAATATACGTATACATACGTACGTGTCTCTCCTACCATTTACAGGAGAATAATGTCTCCTTACGGCAGTGTTGCCCCCTCAACCAGCACCGTGCTCAGCTTCCTCCCCACACTCGCACTTCTCCAATGTCTTTTGCAATAAAAGGTAAAGGCTCCCTTCAAAAGACTCAGTTTAGGTACGGATCTTAGGAACCCAGAGACGTTTGTAATTCATTACCAACATTTTTCACTCGTGACCTCTTTATTTGGAGTTCCCGATTTTCTTAATTACGTGTTTCTAATTTATCATTATCTGAAGTGCTTCAAAAGCATTGCAAATTCTGACACAACCACAGGCAACATATTCCAATGAAATATCTGAGCTGATTCATCTTCCTTCCCTTCTGACACCAGAGGTTTATGTAATTTAGGAATAACAGGGCTGCTAAAATTAATGGCTGAAGGGCAAGCCATTTTCTTTGTCACATTATATATAATGCTTTGGTTCAGCAAAAGAGTAGCTGGATTATTTTGATTCTTTACTCATAGTTAATTACAATTAAAAGTAAGACTGTAATTACCTTTCTTGTAAACTTTGGCCTTAACTGCTGAACACAGCAAAACAGAAGGAGGTTTGGTTAACCTCAGTGGAAAAAAAATAAAGGTTTTCTTCTGAAATAGCTAGAGCATGGGCATTCAGGAGGAACGTTTCTGGGAGGGTGAGACAAAAGCAAACCGAGAGTCCGTATCAGAGCGTCCCTTCCTGGGCTGATCATTTATAAACCAACAAAGCTTCAGGTGGGAGGGGGGGGAAAAGCCTCGCCTGCCCCAGCTGACGCCCCGAGCAGCCCGCTCTGCGGGAAGCACCGATAACCGGGTGTTTCCAATAGCTGCAATTTTCAATCAAGAGAATTCAGTACAAAACTTCCCCTGTTTCTACGTCTCACTTTTTATTTATTTTAACAGTTTACTGCTATTGTTTGCATGAGGAAACCAGCGGCTCCCTGTGCCTGCTGCTCGGCTCTCCGCGGGTTGAACCGTTTCCCTTCGCCAGGGTGCTGCAGGCTGGCCAAACCACCCACCGCCCGTCCTCGCTTGGCTGACGGGAGCTCCGAGTCCCAGGCTGCAGTAAGACCTCCAGTCCCTCTTTCAAATACGACCCTTTATTTCTCTCTCTGAATACAGAAAAGGCGTCTCAAGGCATTTCTAACTTCAGCAAAAGGACTGTCTCGTGCACACACACAGGAGCATCAAAGAAAGCAGCAGCCTTTCGAAAAACCAAAGTTTTAATGCCAGGTTGTTATGTCCCCGAGCAGGCCCACGGAGAGGGGTTGCCCGGGCCACTTCTGAAGCTGCAGATCTGGCTTGCCAGGAGAGAACAATCTATAGGAAAGGGAGACTATATTTTCGTTTCATGGCTCTATCTGTGCCAGGCCCAACCCTGACTCAATGCACAAGCCAAGAGCTGGCACTCGGAGCCGCGCGGGAGAAAGCTCAATGGCCCCCATTAACTCTCCATCTCACCACGACAAACGCGCCATTGTAGCCCAGTCGCCTTGAGACAGACAGACAGAAGGAAGGAAGGAGGAAAGGAAGGAAGGAGCTCTTGAAGACAAAGTTGTTCTTTGGACAGTAATTATAGATATTTAGAGATTTGAATTGATAGTCATAGGAGGAACTTCTGATTTCGCAGTGTGTAAACACTTCCTGATCTATGATTCAACACTGAAGATTTTGGAGAACACAGTAAGCCTTGGAATAGGCTCTGTCATAAGCACCATTATTTTTTATTATTATTGAGCGAATATCTAAAATGTAAGTACATTAAAAATTCCATTTCTCCAGAACCAATTAATTTTTTAAACATTCCATTTCTCCAGAATTGTTTTTTTTTTTCTTTTTTAAATCTTTACAAGCATTTGTATATAGATTTAGTAATAATAAGTGTAGGAGGAAAGAAACATAAAATAACCCAAATCCCTGCCCAAGAAATGCTGCTAGTACATAAACTTTATAAATACAATGTTGGCAGATTCCGATATATAAAAAGGTAGCTAAAAAAAAGTAAGAGCCATAAATAATGCCAAGTAATAAAGGAGGTGAATGTTTTTGTTATTAGATTCTTTCATTGTATAAATCTGTTTAATAAGCTGGCTAGGAATCATTGATAGAAAACAGACTGCTTGTGGTGTTACAGATCAACCTGTTCTAAATGTTCTTTCCTAAACTCTATGCCAAGCAATACTTTTTACAAATACAATTTAAAAATTGAATGTTCTTTCATCATCCAAAGGGAGCAAATAGCACTAAAAGTCAGAATGCACCTTTTGAAGAATGCATGACACGTGTCTGTATCAGCAAAGCAGAAAATCTTTGTTTTCTAAATGTTTAAGACGGTTTGCTGTGTGTTCGGAGTAATTAATACCATACATCTGATTCGTCAAATGTGATCAGTGTATGTGTAAAACTCTTGATTTAAAAGTCTTATTTCCCAACATATGTGTATTTTTGGAAAGCCCTATCATATATTTTTCTTCAGAAGTTCATGTAAAAAGTATGCAGTAACATTTCACTGTAATGAAAACTAAATGTTGTGAAATGTTATTGAGGTCAGTGATGGGTTTGTGACGTTAATCTTTGTACACTATTGTTTCTCATTACTGTGTGGTATTTTTGGTTTTCATTATTCCTAGAGGAAAGGACAGAAAAAATGAGATGCTATAACCCAAATAAGGAAAAAGGAATAAACACTAAAATGCAAAAATGAAGATAATAAGGAAAAAAAAAAAAAGAACCCATTAGGACGTTACTAGTTAATAAATTGCTGAACTTAAAAAAACCCTCCACATTAAAATGTTAAAAAGCAGATAGGCTTTTTTGTATTCTTATCAAATGGATATCCTTATTTCTGCTTTAGATTTTCTTATTGCTGCATTAACTTCTAGAACAGGTGGTTTAAGTGTGCAGCTCTCAAGATCCTCAAAATCATTTTAGGTTCTGGCCCCAGTTTTGATCTTACGGAGTGCAACTCGAACAGCTCTGGTTTCCGTGTATTAGGGGCTGCTCAACTTTGGGCACTTCATTCAGTGCTGCACCAAGTCGTGCTCAGGAAGACACTCGGCTCTCCAGGAAAGAGGCCCTCCTCGGAGCACATCAGAAAGAGAAATTATATCATCGGAAATAGAAATTCAGACAGGACGTGATCATTATTTTAATTTACGGTGAGTGTGTTTGCATCCAGTGGTAAAACTCAGTTGAACTGAGAGCAAGAGAGCCTCTACCTGTGCGGCCCACTCACCGAAATGACTGACAAACGCCCCCCATCATGCCCGGTGCATCACACCCACCCGGCCGGGAGAGCTCCCAGCACCTCCCCACCTGGTTCCTTACACGGTTCCAACGCCGGAGCAGCCGCAGCCCGGACAGGCAGCAAAGCACATCCACAGGCAAGAGCCCTCGCCTGCAGTCCGGATTAGAACGACCTTTAACTGGTTTCAACACCGTCCAGGGGCTGAGCGCGAAACAAACTTTAAAGATGGAAATGACCCCTTTTTCAATTAACAGCCTAATCTCAAATTAGATGGAGATTTATCAGAGGGAGTCCTTGGAGAAAGTGAAGCAGACAAAAAGGGCAGACATTTGGCAAACATTGAGAATCAAAACTCTCTCTCGCCCATCAAACTAACGAGGTGTGCCCCGAGAACTTGAGGGCTCACGGGAATGGGATATAGAGACTAGTTTAAAACCAGCCCAGTTCCTCATGATTGAAAGTGGTTACCGTCCGTGACTACCGTGGCCCACAGGGAATTTGTTGGCGGTCTCACCCCGGCTCCTACGGGGCGATACAGAGAACGCGGGCCCCCCGCCCAGGCTCCGGGCATCTCGCTGCCGGCCGGGGGAAACCCAGGGGCTGGACCGACACGGAACGAAGTGGCGGATCAGGTGCTGATCCCACACCTCCAGGTAGGGACAACAGCTCATTTTACCCTGCTGCAATCCCCAGGGGAGATATAGGGACTTCATGGCGCTTCGGCTGCCACTCGCATGGTTCCCATTTAACTATTTTTACCATACAGATGAGCACTGTTTATAATACTTGCAGGAATGCAAAGATTTCCTGAAGTGTTGTGCACAAACATCATAATATAATCCTCAGAGCTTCAAAGCCAATCCCAACAACTAATCCCACAGATAAACAAAGCTAAATCTCTATTTGCCTGCAAAAGTAATGAGCAAACATTAGGGATATCAGTGTATTGAAGGTCTCCAATCTTCTAAGGGAAGATCTCGACTTTCACCCAATTTGTACTGGGAAGCCCTAATCTACTGTAAATTACAAAATCTAATTAAAATGAGGGAAACTGAGGAAGGTAAACCCTTCAGAGCCACTCCACTAAGATTCATAGCTGTGCTAGTCTTCATTTCAAAGAACTGTTTGCAAACCTTGTACTTCCTAGCATGGCACTTAGGCCATCTGCCTGGTCTAAGTGTTTCTTCACATTGTATAGAATAGATTTATAGCTCAAATCCCTACTTAGGGTATAACATTATTTGTAAAGTTGTCTATGACATGCTCAGGCTCTCTTCTAAAATAACAGCACTAAACATCATTCAGTCGCAGAAGATACTGAGATGGGTTTAAACTCTGTTCAAAGAACCCCTCCACACAGACACCAACCTATATATTTATCACGATCTTTAAGGCATTAACAAGAAAGAGGAACCATACTCGTGTGACACTACACGGCCATATAGAATGGACAACCCTGTGGGAAAAGGAATTAACCTGCATAGGTGTCACTTCAACAACTGATGATCCCATTTCAAATCAAATGCTACAGCAGCAAAACAAAGAGAAGATAAATCAGGTAGTTGCCGGAGCTCTCCTGAATAATTAAAGGAAGTAACACACTGCAAAATAAACAAAGTTTTCATTCCTTTCCAGATACTTGCAGCGCAAGTACGTTTAAATCCAGGCCCAAAGCATTCGAGCAACTTCGTGCATCCCCTTAGGACTCCTTGTGTGGATAATGTTCCTCAGTGGAGATACCACAACTGAACCTGCTGTATTCGTTTCAAGATTTTCCAGCTCGTGACACTAAGAGACTATCTGAAACATAACCAGGACACAGCACTCACCAAAAAGCATTACTGTGTGACTCCCTCAGTATGAGGTTAATTCTTCGCCTCCATTATTCCCTGCTCTTATCAGTATCGTTTTATCTTCAGATTTTTTTTAAAAATTAACATCTAATCCCAATGACAACGATAAATACCAATCCAGTTGTGGTATCAAGGCCAAAAAACCATAAGCCATAACAACTATAAAGCAATGTTTCTATATCTCATCCACCATGATAGCAAAGTTCATACAACACTTCAGCAAAAGAACAAGTGCTCTTTCACTCCCACCATCAACTAAGTGTAATTTTCATGGGTCTCTGAAAGCGTCCCTTGAAGTCACCCATCTTTTGAGGAAGATTCCTTGAAACCAGCAGTCTCCACTGTACTTCACTCGGTGGTTCACAACCAAAGCTCTGACTAAAAGCAGCTCTCGGAGGGACCGTGGAAACCAGCTCCGGCAGCAGTAAGTTTCTTCTTGTAGCGACAAGCACTTGGGGCGTAAGCAAACACTGGGAGCTGATGACGTGTCAGATATACGAGTGTTTTCTTTATCAGTAAATGTTTGCTGACTGGGACCCCCCTGTGTTGAGGTTTCCTCTTTTTTTCTCCTTCAGATTTATTGATCTGAGCTGATAATAGAAACTCAACTATTTTTCCATTGCCAACTAGCAGAATCAAAGAGGAAAATCTAGTGAACAAGTAAGAAAATTGGTGTTGGTGGAACATTTGCCTGAAGAATATGAGGGTGGGAAGTGTCAGTACGTTCAGGAAATTACATGTCAAAACTAGTAAAAACATGTTGAAGTGGACATTAATGGATGCTTAAATCACCCTGAAATTCTTAAGAAATACAAATCTGTGTTACTATGAAAAAGTAAACACAGTTGGAGAATAAAGTGGTAAGGAAACTACTCTTGTCTTCTTATTATCAAACGAAGCCTAAACATTCTGTAAAATTAGATTCTGAATTATTCTAAACCCAAGGAAATTATGGAATAAAGAACCTCTATTTTTACTTGAAATGGTACTAAATGGAAATCTAGGATCTTCTGTGCAGCCTAATTATTCTTTTTTTTCTTCCAAAAAACCCCAAACAAAACATGCTTTTACTGAATCCAACAGCAAAATATCACAACACGGAATTTCTTTTGGGACCACACAAGCCCCCTGTTCCAACCACCCATCCTCAATCCCCAGGGCACATTTCACCCATACTAGAACTAGAGGATCTGGCCAAAATAGTAAACAATGATTCCTGAATAGGCTGAAAGTAGACTGCAGTATTGCAGAAATACAGCTGAGCAACCAAAATAAGGTTTAAGTGAAAGAATCTAAAAGTTGTATCTTTGAACTGTGCTTTAATCTGATTATAATTGATTGAACTTCAGGTGAAAGAAGGACTACTTGTCGGATCAATGACGGCAGGATCTAGCCTGCATGGCAGAGTCACGCAGCGCGCCGTGGACAGAGACAAGGTCTTAGTTACATGAAATGAAATGATATATACATATTTATACGGATATTGTCATCTGAAGGTGTAATTTGTAGATCTAGCAATTACAAAGAGGTTTAGAGATCAAATGGAAGGAGTTTTGTTGCAGAGATTCAAGTTCAAGAATCTGTTCTTCCTTTGCAGGAACCGATAGCTTGACGCAGTGCTTAGCAGACCAGGGGGCTGTATATAATAGAGAGTTTTACTTATCTCCTACAGAAACAGCACAGTAGAAGGGAAGCGCAAAGCAAATCCCTATTTGCTAATCTGGTAAATGTTATAAAAAAGTAAAAAAAATCCTGATATTTGTCTGGTTTATCTCACTTCAAAGATCACAGAGCAGGGGAAGGGATTTTGGAGATGTAGGGAGAAACTATTTTTAAAAGCAGTCATAGGACTGTGAAAGAAGATGTTGGTTTCATGGAAAAAGCATTACAGCGTTTTTGGCCGCCCCCCATCTCAAAACTAGATTCTTTCTAAGCGTTCTTACAGAGAATTAATGATAAGTGATCGTGAGACTTTGAAAAAGATCTGATTAAGAATCGAGACAGAAAAGTTAGACGCACAATCCGTGTTAAGGCTTCTGCCACTGTCAGGACTGGCTGGTGTCTTCCAGGTTCTGGCACCTCTGTCTGCACTCACGCCTGGTCGCGGCGCTGCACGCAGAAGGAAGCAAGGGAGGAGAAAGTGGAGGAAAGGAGAGACTCGAAAGTGGGAACGAGAAGTGGTTTATACCAGGTGGCCCCTCGGATGAGAGCACACAGCTCTGAACAGGACAGAGAAGCTCAACCCCTTTTTTCTCTGCGCCAGGAGCTTGGAACACGCTCGGTGTCTGCCGCGCTTCGCTTCCAATGAAATCAACAGTAAAGCTCCCTCGACTTCAAAGGAAACTGAATTAGGCCAATGTCAAGAGCTTTCAGAAGTCCCACTCTTAAATCCTTAGCACTCGTAACTCTTCCTGAAGGAAAGCAGATAGTCAGGCCCACGTACATGTGCAGGCACTGGAGACCTCAACTCAAGGGACCACACCTGGATGAGCCCCAACAAGCGAGTTTTCCCTACTCAATAAGCCTGATCTTGCCCAATTTTCAACACTGGGCAAGTTTGGGTGTGAGAAGTCCCCAGGGAGGTGACAGAGAAACCTGTCAGGAGAAGCTGCTCGGGGAGAGCAGCGGCTGGGAGTGCCGGGACACGGTCCCCCAGCCCCGAAAGGCTGCAGGGTCCAACACCCTGCCTTCCTCGGAGGAAGACTCCCATGGAACAAAATATGTCATGGGGGAAAGTCCGTTAAAAAATAGTCTCTCTTTGGAAGATCTGCACAATTTCATTTCCACCAAAGCTCCGTTCCCCAGCGCTGGATACACACCTATCTCTGATGCTGCTCTTTATAATGCACTTTGCATCCAGAATGTGCAGCACCACGCACGAAATTTGGCCACGAGCCTGCAGAGAGCAAGGTCTGCAAATGGCAGGAGGAATGGCTCTGGGGTACAGTGAAGAGGCTGCACACATCTGGCTTTTCAATTTGAATAAAACCAATTTTTTTAGTGTAAAAATCTACATTAAAGCCAAATTAGACATGCAAACATATAACTAAAAACTCCTCCTTGCTCAAATGCAAATTTACACAGTAACAACCCTTACATGGCTGCTCTATGCAAGCAGCTCTGAAACCAGCCAAAGAAGTAATCAAAGCATCTCTTCTCCTGAGCAAACCTGAGAATCACAACCACGCCTTTGGACACAGAATTTGACCCGTTTATTTTATAAAGTACTCGGTTCTCAGCCTGCTTTGCTAGGAGGCTGCAGGGCTGCCGGGGCACACTTTACACTGCAGTAGACCAGATTAGTGTTTAAGTCGCAGGTTCAACTTGAGAATAAGGGCATTTTTTTTCTTGTCTGATCAAGGTCAAAACTATTAAAATACCCTTAGGTTCTCAGTCTAGTGAAATGAACTGGTAATACATTTGGCAAGTTAATCTGTGGATTGCCTTCTCACATGAGACCAGCTGTTGTGTTTCTAAGTACAAGCAGTATTTACCTCCAATAATGAAATGACTGAATATAATATGAAAAAAAAAAAAAAAAAAAAAAATCAGTGTTCCCTTGCCTACTGCACAGTCCTGCGTTACATTTACAGTTCTAATAAACTGATTTGTCAAAACCGTCAGAATCAAGGATGATCATCTGGATACCAGATGAACTAAAATACATGTAATTATAAGTTGTCCATTTGTTCTCTTTTATCTCCCACATATCTCTCCTTTGCTTTCAAATACGTGTGCATGTTTATGTGTAACTAACCATTTAGCTATGGGCCTAAAATCCAGTCTTTTTATTACCACTTTTACTGTAGTATAACACGAGTGAGTTCTTTCTTCATAGCACACTCATGCAGAATAAAAATCTGGTCGTGTTACTTTAGTATTTTAATGTATAGCATGTGCACATGGATGCACTGTACATATATGAATAGATAAACACAGATACACAATATACACATACACACACCTACAGTTGGATATACCATGTTTCCAAAGCCAAACACAAATTTAGCTCATCTACTAAACATGTCTCATAGCTGAAAATTATAGAATCAAACTTTCTAGTTCACTTCATTTCCTAAACAGTAGCGGCTGCTTTTTTCATAATATTTATTGTTATGTAGAGGAGTAGCTACAGACTGCACTGCTGTGCAGGAACCAGGGTTTTACCCTGACCTACACCAGCCAGATAAGTTGATGCTGAACTAGTCACTTTGCCTCTTGTACCCTTTGAATTAGGATGTTATAAAGCACCAGAGGTGTATTGGTGAATATTTATAATGGCTCAATATTCTCTTTTTCAAGGTTCTAATATGAGCAATATTTAATAGCATGTATTTAAAGTATATATGGTAAAGAACAATCGGAACAGATACACTCCTTGCCTTGCAGAAACTCTGACAGAAAAACAGAGAACAGGACATAGAAAAAATGATAAAGGAGAATGTGGGAGAGATTATTAGTGACAGTGAAGGAGGAAGAATTTCCTGGAAGACGTTAGTTTTAAGAAGGGATCCGAATGAACGGACTGTGTGCTGCTGGAAAAGTGGTGGGAGACCTTCTGCAAACCTAAGGAAATGATACCTGCGGGTGTGTAAGAAACGCCAGGGAGGAGAACGCAAATGAAAGAAGATGTGGAAGTAAAATAGGGCATGAGAAGCGGCCTGGGAAGATGCACCACCGGAACATGACAAATGAGCTCGAGTTCTGTGGGACTCAACCCCTCTCTAGTAACAGAGAGGGAAGGGATTGGCATGTTATACCAGGGTTTCCTGCAGCCTGCCTTGGAGAAAGGGGAGGGCTGAAATATTAAGACCAGTGGCTACAGTAATGGAAGGGTTTTACTAAACTCTATTAAGCTAACCAGTCAAAATAAACCACTTTCATGAACTTGGGGTACAAAGCTCACTATACAAGTCTACCCAAAGCAAATACAGACTAAATTTACCCTAAATACTTATCTGCAAGCAGGCTATTACTTCCATAGAAAAATCACAGCTACTTCAGTGTTAAAACTGTTTCACATCGCTTCTAAAAGCACTGGCTTAAGAGAACTCTTTTTTAACATTTTTTTTTTTTTTTACTGATAAGGAAGATGTCTCTATACAGCATCTGCAGAGAGTCATCTGGGGTATCCAGTTGGTTTATAACATCCTGTTCAGATTAGCCATAAAGATTTCAGTGGCCACTGCAAAACACAGGGACACTGTTGTAGTTCTGAACTGTACGAACAGTCAGCTATTAAACATAAAATTATTTGATGATGATGATAATTTCCAGGGGCTGCATAGCAGCTTTTATCCATAGATCCCAAAGCTATTAAAAAAGAGAGTTACATCACCTCAATCTCATTTTCAATAGAGGGAAACTGAGGCAGCAGGAGGGAAGTGACTTGTGCCAGTTCATCCAGCCAGCTGTAACTGAGCCCGGGTTCACGAGGAGTGCCCTGCACAAGGGAAGCAGAGCTCACCTGTAAGGAGGAGGGTGCTGTACCCCAGAAAGCCACCCTTCAGCAGTCTGAAAAAGGCAGCAGTTCGTATTTCAAACATCTGTGTTCAAACTAGCAATGTTATCGGTAAACGTCTTCCTTCTATAACTTGTCTGATGCACACAAATACATGCAAAGGCAAGTAAATGTTTACCAGCGGAAGACAGGCAATGTTTCCAGCACTTCATACAAATGGTGAATAAAGGTATCTTGCTATGCTGTAGTGTAGGGAACATGTCCTTCAAGGTATTTAAGATATCCATGTTTATAAAGCTGCTACAATTGCTCTGAAACATAACTGCCCAATATTTAAGCCAGAAGTTGGTGATCTCCTTTTTGAGTTGCAACCAAGTGCTCCAAAAGCAGAAAACAGCTTAGCTACTGGAGGAATTTGGCATTTCGGCCACTGGAATTACACACCACCATAAACTTATCTAAAAAAGAAATGTCCGCTGCTAACAACAGACAAGAAAACAAACAGAACCTTTTTTAATAAGGATTTAAGCGTTTTTAAACTTTACTTAAGATCCCAGACCAAATGCTCAACGTGGCCCTGTACCATTCAATCAGAGGAGGGAGTCCTGCCTCCACTGAAGCCAGCGATGGTTTTGACAGCGATTTCAATACACCCAGGCTTTCACTGTCTGAAGTACAACAGAGCTAGCAAAGATCACGCTCGTCACTGAAGATCCGGAGATTTTGCTCCAGCAAAACTCCCAGTACTTGTGTAAAGGGTCTTTTGATTTGGCTCTGAAGCCAGTTAGTAAAACTGTGATTTATACCAGCACGGCTCTGCTACCCAGAGAGAACTGGCTGCTTCCAGGTGACGCAGAGTCAGTAACCGTCGTACACGATTCACACTCCTGCTCCCAGGGCCAAGCCAAACTCCCACTCCCTACGCATACAGCTCATCGCAGGTTTGGGCTTTCAATTCCTCCACCACATCGACGCCAAAACTTCCGAACGGCGGTACAACGCTCCTCTATCTGGTTGCCTCATGGCAGATACTGCACAGACAAATGTATTAGATCGTGACAGTCACAAAATCTACTGTATGTAAACTAATCCGCAGAGGGTAACAAGAGTGAATTAAAGGAAGACTTTCACCACGGAGAGGAACTGCTAAGGGCATTCAAAACACCTCTCAGGACTGGGCTAAAAATTTGCAATCCTGGCAAAAAGAGCCCTCTCTGAGAGATTATAAATCGTCCTTCAAATCGAATGATTTAGTCATAATTTATCACGAAGAAAACAAAGATCATTAGTAAAACAACTACAGGGCAGGAGCTTCACTGCCATCTCCTCAGGGTTTGAGGATGATGGTGAATAGAACAAAATGCTTGAGAAATCCAGATGAAGAGAGAACAATTCTCATCCTTGATACAGTTCAAAATTAACAATTTTGCAATGCTAATTTTTCTATTTGTTGGCCATGTGGAATCAAGAGAGCAGCAGATTTCATTAGATGAAGACTTCCTAAGTCTACCTAAAGAATACCCAACCTATGCCAGTGAGAAAGCCCGGTGTGCAAAGTCAGATGGAAACTTAAGCATCGTGGTATTTCAGTAACCGAGGTTCAGACTCATCCTGCCTTGCTCCAGGCACATAACTGGTGACTAAATTATGGACACAGTTCCTATAAGTTTCTTAAAAGGTCAGTGGAGATGATGAGATCAATTCAAGCACCTTTTCTCAGGTGCTGAAACCCATATGGGATGGATCCTGGCCTTCAGGCATTCATAAACACCCATGATTTTTTCCAGTTATAACTAATAGCCCACACTTACTGCCTCCCATGTGGTCATTTTTAAACACTTTATGGAAATAATCTTATTCTCACAGTTTGTAAGAGGGGAGAGCAAATTCAACTACATACCATGAGAAATAGTGGAAGAATCACAAATAAAACTGCAGTCTTCTGCTCCCACTTCTGCCTTCTGACCTCTAGATCTCATTTCTTCCCCCACATCTGTGAATTTTTAATTACACGCGCCAATAATAGCCTAAAAATCCAGGTTTTATGTCCCTCTCCCTCCCCCCAGTATTGAAAAAACCCTGTGTTTATATACAAATCAGGCTTGGAAAGGTAATTTTCTAGTCAGAAGAAATTATCTCTCACAACATCCTGAGTGGGAAGACGAAAGTGATGCCAACAGGAAAGCTGTGCGCTCAACGAGAGCCGAGAGTCGTGCAGGGCAGGCGTCTCTGGACACAGCATCTAAAAACTGCCTCGAGTACGATTACTACAGGGTTTCTCTAAATAGATCTTTTCCATACACGAATCCCAAGTTTCTCCCTACACCTTTCTATATATTTAGCTCATTAGAAAGACCCTTTGCAGAGGTGCTAAAACAGAAAACCAGGAAGGAATACTTCAACCCTTCCAGATAAACTGCACGACTGAGCTCCCCAAACTTCTCCAGACTTCAAAGACTTTCAGATATTGTTTAATCAATGATAGAGCTAGAAGGCCAGCTGTGTTCTTCTGTTTGTTCTTAAATGCTAATCCAAGTTTACCAAAACTGAGGGATTTTGCATCTGGGGTATTTGGATTCAGGCCCACTCCTCTGGTAACCTGTCCTTGGCCTCTCCTTCCGTCTCCTCGTCACGTTCCATGCTTCTCTCAGTTGTCCCCGGTGCTTTTTTAGCACTGCTTGCCCTTTCGGTGAGATCAATAATTGCTTTGTCATGCTTCATGACAAGACCTCTCTCCTTCTGGGTTACCATGCAAGTCCACTGCGGATTTAGATATGGGTGACATTTATAAACTACATACGAAAGCTCTTCAGGCCATTCCTTCCTAAATCTCACCATACATTTCAATTCTCTGCAGCTTCCTGCATTGTGTTTTAGGCATGAAAATAATTAAGCGCTTATAAGCTGATTATATTCAGAGCTGAAATATATGAAAACTGAACCTTTCCAGGTCTCAGAGACCCTTGTATACGTCGCATTTTTCCCCAAGTTTGAACCAGCATCAATCTTTTCTTTGCACTGCTTTGTCCTCGACTTCTTTGTGTTTTACCGTTTCCTATTTTACCTTTTGTGAGAGCCTGAACAGAAACAAAGAAGCAGGAGAAGAAAAATAAAGCAAAAACCGTGTTAGGTAAACAGTCGCCTGGGGGCACAGCGCCGCCGGGAGCTGGCACTCCCCAAGAACAATGCTGTTCGGCCGGTTGGCCGTGCGGCAGGAAATAACCTTTGGGAGCCGTGACCCCACCGCGGCTGCCGAGAAAAACAACCTGGTTAAAACCAGGACTGATTTTTCCAAATTGTAATGATTCGCCTGCCGCCCCAACAAGGGGCCGAGGGCTCCAGTGACGGCAGGCCAACCTCCGTTCAAAGCGTTAAGCAGAAGAGGAATGTGTGATCTCCGTTTTTGGCTTCTGTCCCTTTTTTTTTTTCTTTTCTTTCTACAGAACTAGTCTAACAGAAGGCGGCTTTTTTCCTGAGAGGGTGTTTCACATTTTGCAAGTTTCAGTCAATTGTATTTCTAAATCCTTTCAAGATAACCATTCTGGGAGCACAGGCGCTTCCACAGGTTGCCTCAGCGAAGAGGATTCTTTGTCATAAAACTGCTATTACCATTAGGGAGTGAAAAAATACCAATTTCACAGGCTTCTGGAGTCAAGACTAATCTCTCCCCTACCCCGCCTCATCTTCTGGCAGAGGCAAGGGAAAAGAGAGCAAGCTCCAGCTCTCTGCTCAAAAGCCGGGAGGTGCGATGGTTGGGTCCCGGTTATCACGGCTCGTTTCTAACAGATGGCTCCTGCAGCCACCACGGCCTTTTCTCATGGTGCTCTATCTGAGAGGAAGGAAATTGAGATTCCACCCCAAATCCCAGCACATAGTTTTCAGGATTCCCACATCTTCCAAGGATTAAGTCACCACATGTATAGCCTAAAGTGCCTCGAGGACTAGAGCGAGGCACCATTTTTAGAAGGCTGTGTAGGAAAAACCGCTAAGAGGCTAAAATCCTTTGTAGTTTGTCCCAAAGACATACATTCATGAAGGGATTTCAAGGGGAGGAATGAGACACAGCTCTGACGGTGGGGTGAAAGAAGGATCCAGATGACCTAAAAAAAGCATGTCCTCTGACCGATAAATCAAGGTACCTCAATAACAGGCACAGCCTGTATCTAGCTACAGAGCAAGCCATTTGTGGTCTTCAAAGTGACAGCGCTCGCCAGCGGAGCGAGCCAATACGTACAGGACAAACCCTGCTGAAAGAGAGGGGTGAATCAAGGTAATTGCCTCCTGTTTGAAAAAGCAGGATAGTGCTAAGCTAGAACGATGCCAGAGTCATCACCATGAAGTGGACACTTCATTAAGCCTTCCAAAGAAATGTGAACACGATTATCTGCGGGGCTTCTCATTATGAGTTTGTTTTAAACTTTGCCGCTAGGCCTACTATCTGTACAGCTCATGGAGAAAATATTCTATTCCCTACCCAAATACACTGGATCCCGCTTCAGCAGGACTTCTGGTGATGGAAAGAGAAGGAAGGCCCATGTCCACTACGCAGCTTAAGTCAAAGCTCCAGGTAGTTTCTAAAATAAATTTCCTGCTATTTTCTAAATCTTTTTCAAGCCTTGGGAACATCTAAATTATCTCCTAGAACACAGGAAGACAAAAGCGTAGAAGAGCACGATATTATTTTAATAGGTGGAGGACAACAGGTCAAAACTTATCCCTAATTTAAAAGTCGGTGTTTTTAAACCAGGGATGATGTATCCAGCATTTCTAGACCATCCTGACATACTCCTTCCACCCACCCACGAAGGCGAGCTCTGTATGTGCTGGCCAGACCCACCAGTGCTCGTCAAGCCACAGACCATTTGCACGCACTCACTGCCAACCTCGGCACAGAGGGGCGAAGTCCACAGGAAGCCGTCGATGATACCACAGCATGATCACGCTAGTAATCCCAACAAGATAATCACAGATGTTGTGACCCACTTAAAAATGAGTTCATTTTCCAGATATCCAATTTCAGTGGCTTTTTAGGACATTACTCCCCTGAAGGTTTATGGGCAAATGAGTGTTCAGCTTACTCTCCATCATTTTCTGCACCGGTAATGCTATGCTATACTAAGTGTGAAATTAGTACATAATCTTTAAGCCGTCTTGTTTTCAGAATGATAGATACTGGCTTTGCTAATAACCCCAACCTCCTTGCAGCGTTGTATTCCCTAGGAGCCAAAGTAGCACATTGTATTTGACGTTACCCTGCCCGTCATAAACATGGGGGGAGACAACAGCAGCAAATAAACCCCAACCTTCCGTGCACACAAAAAATGGCCTCTTAAATCGTTCATTCCCATTCAATCTCTTTTGCACGGGATGCAGCACCAATGAGAGACTAAGGAATTTCAGAAGGAGGGAAAACCAAGAAATCAAGTGGCAGAAGGAGCAAGAACACAGAAGAATATGTTTTTTCATCAAGTCATCCTTGCAATTGTACTTTGTGTTCAAAAGGACCAAACCATGCAACATGACCGGCAGAGTCTTTAGAAGCTGGCACAGATGGCAGGAAGCTTCAGAAAGAAGGACGATACCTTTCCCCACACCGGAGCTCGTTTTTCACGTATCCGTGTCAGTGTCACCAGGTACCCACTTTAAAGTCAATTTAATGCAATGCTAAGGCAGATAGTGGTAGCCTGGATTTCCTAATTCTACCTATGCTTCTGTTTTTTTTCAAAAACTACAATCGGCATGGAATTTTTTAATAAAAAAAGGAATTCCAAACACTTACTGTAACTATTTTGATTCTGCTTCTAGTACAGATAAATTAAAAATGGAAGATTTGCTTGTTTGAGGGATTTTTACAGTACTGGCTACTTCTTCCCCCTGTTGCGAAGCAATGCAAACCTACACCTTAATTCCGAAATTTCCTTTACATGGTATTTCTGTTGTGCTTTCAGAAGAGAATGTGTAGAAATTCCTTGTAATTACTCAGAAAAAACAGTGATATTTATTTTAATTGTGCTTCTCCTCTTTGAGGCCCTTTCCATGCAGTGTATTTTTATATGACAGCAACCTGTGTAAGAAGAACTAAAAAAATGTTATTTATTCCTAAATTAGCATTACCTTCTACCAGGGAGAAGATGACCTTTTCTTCCATAAACGACACACTACCTTCAGCCAAAATATAAGTTAACTTTGATTTTGATCAGAGATGAGTACAAATTTGGCCAAACTTTTCTCTAAATAGTGACACCAGCCTGGCTGATAGTGCTGCTCTCTGAAAGTCCATCTAGGCAGCTGCCAATCCCTTCCCAATTAAAGCTATGTATACAGACTGCCACATGCTTTCCTTCACGAGAACAGGCATAAAGTTTCTCCCAAATTTGTTTAAAGAATGCAAATGTAACAGTCTATCTCAACTAACAAAGTAGCAAGGCTTTTAAAAATACATTCTTAAGCTAGACACCCTACAGTATCCTGTTTCCAAATTATTCCAATTCACCAATTACTTGGGTTTAAGCAGTCACAAACCAAACCAGCTCTGGCACACCAAAGTTTACGATTTTTAAATATTGCAGCCTTTGCCTTGGATTTATAAGTGCTTTGCACCTCTCAGGGCTTGGCTCACAGTCACGGGTATCAAAGGAAGAGAGCAGAAAGACATAGTCAGCAATGCTGAAGTACAGCTGACATTCCACCAAGCAAAGCTGACTGCTGGTTCATGTAAAGAATGGTGACTTATTAAACCGCCAGATAGCAGGAAGAATTAAGGGGAAGAAAATAGGATTTTTTTTTTTCCTTTAAATTGCATTTCACTTCTTCACGTATCGTTAAAAACTCCCCAGTTGGAGCACTTTCCCTTTTCAAAATGGCCTTTCTTGGAAGCATTTGCTTACACCAGCAAACACCCTCCACAAGTACACGCTCCGGCACTTCATAGCGAATGCTTTATTCACTCTCTTTCCAACCCGAACCACCAAACTGGTCATTGCTTCCCACTTCTCCCCAAACCACTCTCAGAAAAGAGAAGGAAAAACACACACAAAACACACGGCGAGGGATCTTTCCCAGTTTTGACTGTGTGTGGTAACGAACGCCCAGCCCAGCCTTTCCGTGCGAGGCGACGGGTCTGCTCCAGAACGCAAATCCGCAGGGCTATGGCAGGTTCTGCTTTTTCCGAAACGATCTCCCCAGCTGCAGCACATTACTTGTGGCAACTTTTCTTGGATCTTAAATGGGTTTTGAAGCCATGCTGTCAGCTGCCTTCATGTCACCCCACTATATTATGATTGAATCTCCTGTTCCTTTTATAGAGTTGTTCTCTCCTAATAAAACACTAACTGCTGGTCTGAAAGTCGGCTTCGGGACCACTGCTTACGGTCTTATGATAACCTTCTGCTCCGCTCTTTTCTCGGCTAAAAAGTACACTTGTGAAATGTTAATCGCCAAGGCTGTATTCTTACATATGCATATATCCAGTCCCAGAAATTTGCCGTGTTTATACAGTATCTTGACCCCACCCCCATTTCTAGTTATTTTAAGAGCTCATACTTTCGAACTGGGCAATAGTCCTGAACACATGAAAGAACACACAGAGTACAAACAGCTATAAATGAATATCTGCAATTCATTGCGGCAGTCGCCTACAAAGGTGATACCTTCAAGCTGTTTGTCAGAATAAACTAGCAAAAAAGCTGTTACTTGTCAACTTTTGGATAAGATACGTTGCAAAACAATATTCATTCTCCCTGGCAAATGCAAAACCACATTTTATAGGTGTGAACTATTTCCAAACTTCAAAACTGTGCCATAAATGAACTGTGAACGGGTAGAAAAACACTCTGAGTATGGTTGCAAAGAAGCAAATGACTTCAAATGTACAGAATTAAAATAATCACAGTTTATTTTTAATACGTTTAAAGACTAAAAATATTTTCACCTTCCATTCTACTGCATATGAACAGAATCCATCAACAAAAGCTTATAAATCTGCTATTCTTAATGGGTTTCATGCCAATGTTGTGTTTAAAGTCATGAGACTAAAAGAAAAACTACATTCCTGGGGCATAATGCTGCACAGTTAAAAAGAAATGCTTCGCTGAAATCTGACTTGACAACATTTGTTGTTAGGATTTCCAGGACTTTCATCAGAGATGTTTCTCAAAGAATCCCGTCTCTCAGAAATTGTTTTTGTCGTGGTAACAGACTTGACTATTAATGAGAAAACAGTAAGAAGCTTTAGTGTCCTAATGGATACTAAATGACCTGGAGGATCTGAAACACTTATGTGCAGAAAAAATACATATGTGCAATTCCTTTGGGTTTGAATATTTGTTAGCTGGGATGCAATGTATTAAATGAGGTAACTAAATACATGTGGAAAAATGACAGCATTTTACGTATAAACAATCACATTAACTTTGCACATTAAAAAAATATAATATCCTGCTTAACGTGACTTTTACAAATCAGAAGAAAATCAGGTCATAATAGTAGATACATATGCAGTGTCTAGAAGCCTCCGTATGTCCTCAAGACAGCGAGGCTACGAGCAAACACTGACATTTGACACAGATACAGCTGTTTAAAATATGTCTTCATCATACTCAGATGGAGATAAAGACAGAATAAAATTCAGCCAGAATAAATCCAAAGTCAAAAAAAATTAATCTAAAACCAGATGCTGCAGAACGTGCAAAAATGGAGATGCAAATTTAATTTTGCAAACCTGGAAGGAAATCCCCGCGAGCGTTCACGCTCAGTCCACCTTTGCTAAGAAGCCCGCAAAAGTTAGTCAAAATCAACAGCAATAAATATTTTGAAGGAGGAAAACTCTGTAAAGTCTATTCATTTTACTTTCTGAAATGGTGCAAAAACGTTACCTACTCCCTGTACAGTTATTAGTCTCCGTAATGTAACATAACAGATACTTTCTAAATCCTTTTAGGCCTTCTCCCCCTCACTGGAAAGATCATCATTTTTTTATTTCAAAGTGGATTTAATAAAGAAAAGGAGTGCTGTTAAAGTAATACGTGAGGCTTTGACATTAAGCAGTGCAACCCTGCAGAGTCGGCAAGAACAGGGTCTCTAATCTCCAGTGATTTATAGAGGGCTCTTCCTTCATCTCTGCACTCAGGGAGGGCCAAAAAGTTTAGAGACAGGCTGGCGTCCCCCTTACTCCACACCGCCAGCTCCTGCTGGCCAGTCTGCCGGCAGAAACCTTTAACCACTTCACTGCTGGCTTCCCTGCACCCATTAAAGGGGCTTTTATTTATTTGTATTTATAGAACAAAGTGATCTCAGAGTTAAGTAATGCCTACGGAGGTAAATGTTTATGTCTGTCATCAGAAATTTATAAGCAGAGAAGGAGAAGCTAATAGGCGGAAAGTAAAGACCAAAACTATGTAGTGTTTGATGCTCATCTAAGTAAGCTCTGAAAAGCTCCGAGTAGAAACACGTCTTAATTAAAAACTTACAAATATATACAGTTAATTTTAAAGCTAAATAACTGAATTACAGATACCAGACAGCCTATTACCAACTGGAGAAGAATGTTTGCCTTATACTGGCTGAACGTTACACAAAAGTTCAAAGAATATGTTTCCAAACACAAATGCAAGAAGCTATTAAGCTCTTGTCACAAGACAGAAATATCTCGTTTTAATGGATTTCAAATTCATCATTTTTTAGGGAAATGACCAGTTGCTTCTGCACTGTAAAACCACGGAAGCCTCTGCTACTAATCTAAAAAATTAAACCCCGTTCTAATATGAACTCGATACCAGGAGATTCACGTCACCACCAGGAATTCAATTGGGTCAAGAAGATTAGATGTGAAAAGGGCAAAACTTAAGGCCTCAGCGAAGTCGTACTTAGGCACTCGGTCACCTTTCCCTACGCGGGTGACCTCACTGAGACCAGTGGAGGTTATAACCAGGCGCCTATAAAGTTAGGCGATGTTTTTCCCTTTAGAGTAGACGTACATCTCCACATGTCCAGTAGCCACTAATGGTGTCATCTTTATTTAAGCTTTAAGTTCTTCACAGGAGCAATTGCCCTTTTGTTCCGCATTTTTACCGTACCTTTTACAGCGAAATCTTGGTCTGCAGTGAGCACTTTTAGGAAAACCGACGATCCAAATAAACAGGAGGTATATGAGTCCTAAAGGGTAGAGATAGATACACAAAGCAATAGCAACCCTGCAGCCTTCAAGAAACCCTGTAGCATCAGCAGTTCTGCTCTCACACACATAAATACAATCCTAAATGGTTTCAATGGAAATTATATGAACACATAGACCAAATTTAGGCCCACTTGAGATGCTATGGGTTTAATTAAGCCTTCCTCCACATACACACTAGATGGGCCATTTATAGACTGTCTTCTCCTTTCCCCAGAATCCTAGCAATCCTGGCATGGTAGGACTCCATATAAGAACACGAAAATCAGGCTAAAATTCATCACAATGTCAATAGGTTTTGATGTTCCCATTTGGGGGAACACACAGAGAAGCCATGAAACACGTGCAGAATTGCCCTGCGCTCTTCCAGACCCATGAAGGTAGCAACGGTATCTTTTAGCTGCCACTACTTGGACTGGAAACTTTCCGGCCGATGCAAGCTGCCCTTGAAAACTGAACCTTGCACAAACTTGTTGGATGTTTTAGTTTTTCATATTCATGCTAAATTACCCTACACTGTCTTCCCTAAAAGGTTGGGGAATGGAAATATTGACATACTAATTTAACATTCATTAACTAGCATATTGCAACCTGTACAAAATATTGGCAATCAAGATGCCTTATTTTGAAGTTTGCTGAATTTTCTTTTGAGTGATTGAGCTCATTCCTTACCCCTCCTCTTGC
This sequence comes from Calonectris borealis, assembly GCF_964195595.1. NCBI lineage: Eukaryota > Metazoa > Chordata > Aves > Procellariiformes > Procellariidae > Calonectris > Calonectris borealis. Next base: position 3,421,518 of record NC_134330.1, on the reverse strand, counting down.
CAGCGAGGCTGAAATTCCTCAGTGTAGTTGTCTCAGGGACAAGCTCGGAGACTGAAGTTACTCCTATATGGACAGACTCCACTCTGCTCACAAGGCGCTCTTCCCTTTTTCAAGCAGCGGCGAGGGCAGGACGGGCAGGCTGGGCCAGCACACAGTGGTGTTAGCTGCTGGGGCAGAGCACTGAGTGTTTCTGTACGTTATTATTGGGGGGGATGCAAAAGATTCACTATTTTACTGCTAAGAAGCAATCATTTGCAATCACTGAATTGCAAAGGGCAATCTTTTATTTTATGTTTACCTTAGATGCTTTTGTTTAATCTGATGAACAGATGCAATTTAGACAGTGACGCTTTAAAACAAAAACTAGCTTAGGCCAAAGAAAAGATAATGATAGGATGTTACTTTATCACAAAGGTTTTCTGTAGGCTGTTTCACGACGCTACATGCTGTATCCTAGACCTATCAATGGATGCTCAAGCAGAGTTGCCAGAATTGTGTATATGACTGGGTTAGAAAACGCGTGCCACCATGCTCCTTTTCTTCCCATTTAGGAAAAACCAGCAATCTGACCCTGCTCGGTACCAGCCATACCATACAACCAACCGTTCTCCTACCGAACAGCCCACGTATGAAAGGGGTTTAAAAGCTTCAGTTAAGATTCATTTTCACGCAAGGAATGGCTTAGAAGCCTTCACCTTCTGTAATGGTGTCTAGTGACAACTTATTTTAAGGTATAGCTTGCTGGAAGTTGATTTGCACCCTGCAGAGAGCATAGAGGCAGCCACAAGCTCTTGAGGAAGACGGAAGAGAAAAACACTAGGGACAGTAGGAAGGAGATGGACTTGCATCACACCAGCCAGATCGTGCCTCACACCACCTGCACACGCGTGCCCAGCGGCAATTCGGACCCTCATCCTTCTCTTCACGCGAGTGAGCGGCGTGAAACTTCTGGGGAAGGAAGGGTGCTCGAGCTGCCTGCAGATCCTGCCCTTTCCCTCCCATCTCCATGCATGAGCGTGTGCCTACAAAAGGAGTGGAAACTTGGCAGGCTGGAACGAAGAGCGCAGTCAAGGGTCGGGAGCAGAGACGAACTGCTCCCGTTCTGCTCCGTGGGAATTACACCAAAAAGGTAACAGAAGCTGGGGAACGCGCTGCCTTTTCCACGGAGCCTCCCAGCACTGTCCCTGACAGCCGAACAGGCAAGAACGGGTCCTTCGCAAGGATGGGCCCTGTGATCTGGGCAATCTCCTCCAGACACCAGCTTTAGAGAGCTTTGGGTTCATTTCCCAGCTCGAAAAAGGACTGATCAGGGTCACAGCCATCTCTTTAAAGTGTTCACATTCTCTGTAATGGGTAGGATCGCTACATGCAGGCATGGCGATAAGCAGCTGTGAAAGGGGTTGATTGCCAGATTCAGCCCTTCATTAGGCCCAAAAAAAGTGTCAATAGTTAAAAATTCTTTTTAAAACATGCGGTTTTAGAAGACTTAATCCTTTAACACTTCTGCTCCCTGGGTGTCTCTGCAAAGAAGAATTTGAAATAGGAATTTCAGGTCTACAATCCTGAAGCAGAAACTAGAAGGCATTTTTATTTTCTTCATTAAATTAAATTTTCTTCATTAAATTCTGCATTAAATCGTTTATGTGAAATAGCATGCAGAATAGGTAACTGACCCTGAAATCGCCAGGTCCTGATGCTCAGCAGGCCCACGACAAACTGATCTGGCAGTAAACAAGCCTTATCAGGGCACCCACAATTAACTGCTGTAACTAGAGAATGTAAATCACTCCACCCCAGCAGACGTGTGATCCCAATTTGCACCTCATCCAAGTCAACTAGGTCTACATTAGTTACACAGCTAAGGATCTCAGTTGTACCTGCTGTCAGATGAATGCTTGTATTTAATATAACTGTAAAAGTAATAAATTTTAAAACTAGGGGGAAATGGGATTTCCTAAGATGCCTCTTAGGGGGTCCCACTAAACAGTCCACCAGGTTTTGATCAGGTGAACAACCTATGACACAGCTCTTTAACTCCATTCTCCAAATAATAATTTTTACTTTCCAGTAGTGAAGGGATGAGGTTCTACAAGAAACACACTTTTATTCTCCACAGTGAAGTGATATAACCTGGCAATCCACAACTTCCCTCAAGGCTCCTGAAGCTCCAATAATCTTGTTTTCTTTGTACAGCTCCAGGCACACATGAACCTAGCGTAAAGCTGGTGCCTAAGGATGCTACTCCAAAATAAATCTGAAATGCAAATAACTTATTTAAACTATAATACAATCACATTTCTTTTTATAGTAAACATAAATCTCCTTCTTTATTATAATCACATCTTCTCACATATAAAGTAATTTAATACAAGACCTACCTTCCTACATATTATTGCATTAAGGAAAGCAAACTTTTTCAGTGTTATTTATTTCAAGCAGAATCTCCAGAAGGCACTCTGGCTCTGGAAGGACTGTGTCCTAACTGGTATTTTAGAATAAATTCTTCAGCCTCCATTAGGTAAGAGTTGCTAAATGAGCTATAGTTAGAGCCATATGTAAGTGAAAAAGTTCCTGAACACCCAGAGCAATCCGAGAGATGACATGTGGGAGATATCCTGAAACAACAAAAGTACCACACCTTCCATGGGATGGAAACGGACTCCCAAGATACATCTTGAATTTTAGTAAGCGTCCGCACAACTGCTATAAACAGGCTACAACAAGAAGCAGCTTCAAGTCAACCCAGAATGAGAGGTTGAAGGGTGAACAGTAATTTGCTGGTTTGCTGCAGAGATCACCTTTACCTACTGTCCCCCCCAAAATAATCTGCTAAAAGAATGAGCATGACAAGCTATCTTGACACTGTCGTGATTCAAATTTCAGTCTCTGTGGAGCTGCTGCAATATGCCACTAATTTTTGAGGAGGGGAGGCTCTAGGCATAGCAGAGACTAACATCTCTCTACGAGACGATCCTGCCAGCAGCCACCAGCCAAACCAAGCAAACAGTTAACGTTGAGGGAGACCAGAGAGCGGAAAGCAAAGTACTGCCCTACCACAATCATCCAGTCTCCCTAAAAGATAGCCAACACGATGGCTTGTGGTTACCTGCCATACTCTTTGTTGCACAACAGGAGATTCGAACAACTCCTAGCCATTGTGGCACCACGGTTTGGTATACTATTAGGAACATATTTTGCAACCCACATAATAAACACTTTATCCAACTTAGTAACAAGCCCTAAGGCAAAATGAGTGTAAACATAGGCACAAAACAACTGATATGTGGACAAATACTTGACAATGTAAGTATCAAAATTTGCCAAGTGTCATTCTGAAAAGCCCTTGACTTTCTAAAACAAGCTATGCTTTTTATCTTTGGTTTACCAAAGATTATATGCAGCAGCCAATATAGTATGAAAGCTTAAACCTCAAGTCACTGCAATCTCCTATCCATCAAAACATTTCCCATGGTTTTATTAGCACTAACAATGAAGCCAATGGGAGAAGAATCTGGCCAAAGCCAAAACAAAAATCTCACACACCATATTTTGCACAAAATGAGCTAAAGACTTGTGAGAGAGACAGTATCACCTCGCAGGGAACCACACACGTGGAGTCTATATATCACCCGTTCCCTCTCCAAGTAAAGGCTGGAAAAAAAAATTAAAAAACCCCCATGAAATGCAAGAGAACCAAACCAACCCACCCCTCCTGTTCACAGAAAAGCCAAGGGTTAGATGGGCAGATATAAACAGGCTAAAGCTCAGTGTGTCTGCAACAGGTACCAGGGAGAGAGAGATTTAAAACTTCTTTTCAATAAAGAGTTAGGGTTTTGAAAACCAGCTGGTGATCTGTCAGCAAAATTCCCATCCCTGTCTTCTGAAAATCAATTTTGAGATCTCAAGGAGTGATTTGAAAGGACACAATAAACTACTGCTGTCAAGCAGAAGGATGTTTTATGCACCAAATTTAACAGCAGTGGAGAACCCTTCCCATTACATCTCTGCTTCTTTACCTGAGCCATGATTCACCAACAGCAGTGACGACTAACGGCATCGTGGTGCCAATCAGGAAATACCTAAAAACATGCTGAAAGGAGAAGTTGTTCCAGCCAACAATGATCAAAAGAAAGGTTCAAACAACCCCCTTATAGGCTCTTCTGCCTCTCTCCATTTCTGCTCTAAAATCATGACTGGTAGCTAAACGTTTCTTAGTGCTGGAAGACAAAATAAAACGTCAGCACTAAATAAGAAAAGGATCACCGCTGTGATGGTTGTTATCTAGAGAGGGAGACAACACGGAGCACTGACAATAGCAGATCACCTTCTCTTTTCCCCAAACTGGGGAGCTGATGCAAGTGGGTACGCTGGCCATCCTGGAGGTCTGGAGGTCCTTCACTTTGGACCTGTTTGGTACAGGCAAATATTGGTATTTAATGAAGAGCACGTTTAGGAATATCCATGATGGGTACATGTGTCTCCACTGATGAACCACTTGCTTAGAGTCCTGTTACCTTAACATGCCAGAAAAGAAACGCGGCAGTTGTAGAGCAATTGTGCTGCTACGTGCTGGGTGGGACTTTTCGGGCGAGAGGAAGGGAAGAAAGCAGGCGGGGGGGGCGGAAACCTCTGCAGCTGTCCCGAGGTGAGCCGGTCTGCTCCTAACCAGAGCCCCGAATGGCACGCGGTGTTAGCAGATAAAAAGATGATAGATCACAGTGAAAAACACCCCCCCCCCGAGCAAAACTCCATGGGAACTACAGTAGCAAACAACAGGCCTGATATGGGAAAAGTTGAGCTGTTAATCATTTAATATCAAAGAAGTAATAATTATCATTCTCTCACTCTTGAAGACGCAAAGGAAAAAATCTAGGAAGCTCATAGGATAAGGTCATATTTTTGTGGAATGGGGGATAAAAAGGTGAATCCAAGAGCTAAAAGCAGAATATTTGGAGCACTATCACTGCTAACAGCAAGTTATTCCTGTGCACCACAACCAAGTTCTAATCTAGTCACACTGGCTTTTTATAATATGTGATTTTCCCTGAGATATAGCCTCCATTTTTCATCATCGGAGGACCAAATGATCATCTCTAGCTTTTAACTAGAGTTAACTCTCAAAGCCCTACTCCCAGCAAAATCAGATCCACAAGGATCAACTGTGCAAGTTAGAGCAAGTTGTTTCTGCAGCTGATCTGAAATAAAGGGATTCCTTCTCCACTGTGGATCCGCAATTAAACATGAGGTCTAACACCAAACTGCTTTAGATTCAGATCTACTTGTAATGTCTTTGATGCACCAACGCCTTCCTTCTAAAGTCTTAACCAGAGCATCATCAAAAATGACTCCGAACCCTTTTAAAATGTGTTTGTTTTTCCCTTCTGCACCCTTGGATGGCAGTATTCCTAACGCCACACAGCCTGACGACACTCCCTTTTTAGAAGTTTATTTGAAATAACTCTGTCATTTAATATTTCTCTTCCAATTAACAGCAACAGCTTATGTAGAAAGACTACCTACAATTCACATCACATTTCTTTGCCTAGTTACAGTCTGTAGAGAACTAAAAATGATGCAAAAAAAAGAGGCTGTAAAACTAGCAAGATACTGCCTGTCTTTTAGTGAGTATCCAGCCCTTAGGGAGGCAAGTTGCATGAAATATGAATAAGATCTTACATCACTATTCAACTATATAGCCATTTGATAGTTCAAATTCCTTAGGACTATCCCTCCTGGATACAAGATGAATTGAATCAGCAGCAGATTTGCTCTCTTCTGTAAGCACTCCAATGTTTGGTAGATTTAACTCCTTTCTATGAATGGGCGTGTGTATGTGTTATCAACACACGTGAGTAAGTATATAATACACTTATATAAAAGTGATTTAAACAACATTCACTGTCCTTTGAATCAGGAATTCTTCAGCTCAAATTCCTTAGGATCTAGGGAAGCTAAAGATTGTCTCAGATATTGCTAAAATGCAGTGAAACAGCTGTGGACTTTGGGGATCCTACAAACAAGTTTTAATTTTCTGCAAAGTTCTGTAAGTCTCCTGGCTGTTGCTGCCTGGCAATCCCACTCCTCTCTGATGTCTAAGCTTGTGTGTTTATAGTATCCATAGCCAGAAGCTGCTTGATGGAGCTTATACTTGTCGAATTACAGCTTAGCAATTATAAGCAGAAATCCAAAGTATAAAATAAAACATTTTGATTAGCTACAGAGTGTACCTTCTGAAGACTGAATCAAGCAATCAAGTGCCTTGTAGTCTCCTCCAACAAGCTCCTACTGTCACAAACGGTGCCACGTTTTGGATGAGACCAATGCCACCAGCAGCAGGCTCCGAAATACCAACTTGTAATTCCAAACCTTATTTACAAATTCAACTACATAGTTTACGCATGGCAAGAAGTGCTTTGAACTTCTAAATGGCCAAGCTGAACAAAATGGTGGAAATTTCCCCTTTGAATTTCTAAAGAGTTTACAGGCTGCTGGGTTTAGAAATCATGTTTCTTCATGAGAAGAAGAGGAGAGGCTGCCTGAGGACATTGTTTATTAAAGCCTTTTGTTCAATTTACAAATTGAAACAAATAATTGTGGAGACATTTGCAGCTATGGAAAAAACGTGTTTACAAAGTGGAATAAAATACAGACTAAATACATTTGGATTATACTAGATCAAAACATATGAGTTTCTAACATAGCATAAAGGGCGGTCAACACTATGGGGACAGAAGGAAAGGCGCCACTGAGTCATGTTTTTTATAACAATCTGGTCACTTAAAAGATTTCGGATAGTTATACTCTCAGAGTCCTTAACACGCAAGAATCTTACAGCCACACTCACCAGTGACCAGCCCTTGAGATGAGAGGCAATCCGTCCTAGGGACACCCACCTGCTGCTAGCAGACAAGAGGTGCTTCACAGGAGGTAAGACGCCTGAGTTCCAGCTGATATTCCATAGGAATATTGCTCGATACTGTTTTACTTGGGTTTTGGTTCAGCTTTCCTCATGTGGTTTTACATGTAAACTCTTAACTGGATTCAGAAACTGCAAAGCCCTGTTAGACCACCGCACCTCTCCCTTCCACAAACTGGTACTGCTCTCTACAAAAACACTTGTCTCACCTTAAATGTCTTACACGGTGAGGTTGCTACCACTTGGAAGATCATTCTGTAGTCTAACACAACTTAGCAATCAGAATTATTTCTCCGCTGTCCAGAATATATTTTCCCAAAAACATTAGGGAATGTCTGAGCTGACATCTCAGTTCAACAACTTAAAAAAATCACAGCCTGCCTTGACTGCACAAACCATAAAATTCTTAGTTCTTTTACAAAGGTCCTCGTATTTGGCATGGAGTGAGGCAATTGTATCAGAAATAAATCTAGAAGAGCCCCACCAAGGCAGTGGAATTAGATCAGTGGAAAAATGGCACAAGAGGGATGAAGAGCTGTTCCTAAATGTTAGCTCTAAAAAGCTTATGTAAACAACTATTTCCTATAACATCTTAATTAATAGCATGATGACAGAATCAAGCTCTGTCTGTAACACTAACTGGAATTTCCAATAAAAGATATCTATCACCATTAAAAAAATATGAGGAACAGAATTAATCAACCAAATTCTCCTACTAGCTTACAAACTACATGCAAAGGAAAACAGCCATTGCTGCGAACTGAATACGATGACTAAGGATCGCTTTTGCAGCACAGAAGTATTTTCTTAACATCAGTAAAATATGTTAACTAATATTATATTTAGTTAGCTGAACTCCTCTGGGGATTAAAGGCCCACGGTGCCTAACAAAACTTTGTCTTGAAACAGACTAGCAAATGTTATTTTAGTACAGAGTATTTGATAGCTAATCATGCTATAAAACTATAAAATAAAGTTGTGTTTATTGGTACAATTAATCCTTCCATAGCCCACAGGGCTACATAAGAAAACGGGGGGATGAGGGAGATCAGACTAAGGGGGGTGGGGTGAGAAATGCGGGATTATTGGCAATAGGGAAAGACCAGGACTGAAGCAGTGGATGTGACTCACAGGGAACTATTATTATTATTCCAGTTGCAACCAAGAACACCATCTCCATCTGGGAGTGCCAGAGAGAGAAAAAAGGCAAATGCTTCACGTAGAAGGAAATTCACCCCCAACCAGAGCTGAACGTGTGCTTGAAGATTTATAGAAGTCCACAAAGTGCTAACACCCTGGTACCCACACAGAAGAGCACCCCCACCCAATTCCAATAAATATATTCCCTAAGATAATGCAAACCGCAATTCTTCCCACTGTCTGAATTTGTTAAAAGGTTTTCCAGCCAAGAATAATCTGGAGTAAAGCATAAGAGAAAAAAACATTCTGTGATGGAAGAAACATATGCTTGAAATCTAGCTAGCATGTTAATTGTGGTTAATATGTGAATCAAATTAGGAATGTAAACAACATTAATACTCAGAGCCTATGCAGTGACTTCCTATTTCCATTTTTACAGCTTTGGCATTAATAACCAGCAATTGCTTACAGTTGCCAAAGGCTTCTCCTGCACTTCAAATATAGGTTACTGTATACTAATGGATAGCAAATGTTTACAAGCCAAGATGTCTAGTGCCTTCGTCTTGAATAAAAAAAATGCACCTGAGGACAATAAGGAGAAAACTCTGCAAGTTTAGATAAAATACAATTTTATACCACTTTGTACTAGTCTACCCAACCTCTATGTAGGATATGACGATGGAGAATAAAGTCAGAAGTTTACTGCGAATACCTTCAGAAAGCCTTTGGGATGTACATTTTACACACAAACAGCTATAAATCTCCAGTGATTTATGCGCTGATCCACAGAACCGAAAATCACCTTTGGTGTAATGAACTATTCCCTAACTCTAAAGGAATTTGGCCTACAGACCTGTCTGGCTCTCCTAAGGCTACGCAGCGAGTCAGCACCAAGGCTGGCAGCGAAGCTGCTGCTCCAGCTTGGATGACGTTTCCTCCCTTACTTTGTCCCTCCCATCTCGACCAGGAAGACAACGGGCAGCTCTTCCATAGATTTTGCAGCAAACGTGATTTGCATTTCTCAGGGTGATTAGCTGCATATAAATAATTTTCTCATATGTAAGGAGTGCCTATAATTGTGATGACAAAAAGGAGAAATTAATGATAAACAGCAAATGGTGTGGTTTTGTATTCGTATCTTAAATGCCAAGCTGGATTAAATACTCTGCTAACCCCACCTTGCGTCACCGTATAGGATTTGTGATTGCTACTTACTATTCCCATAGCACAGCCACCTGCAGGCTCCAGTCCAAGCAAATGTTTTGGACGTTTTATCAATACAGAACAAAAAGCAGCCAGCCCGCACACACCCCGCTATGAGCCTGGAAAGAGAAACTACAGGTGGCAAAAATAACACACAGACCTGCCAAAAACATAAGGTAGCCGCGAGATAGGAACGATGATTAGTCTCGCAAGCTATACTCGCACACACTTCAGGACTGGCGGCATCCTCAGATAGTTGCTAGATTGGCCATGGGCTCAGGTTAATATTTGTATTAAGGAAAAGCTGTCAGCCTCAATCAGGATTAGACCAATGTTGTGCTAGGTACTGTGCAAACAAGTAGTTAGACAAAAGCTCTTCTCTGGAGAGCTTCCTTCTGAATTACAGTGAGTATTTGTATTATTATTACAAGTAATTGAAATTACAAATAGTATTCCCAGCACAGCACCTCTGAACAGTCCTCGGTGTCGATGGTGATATCGGTCTGCTGACAAAGCCGGTGCTAGCAACAATTAATATGCAGGAAGAATTGGTAGATGGTGATTTTTCTAAAATAAATCATTGTTTGATGGAGTCATTGCATTATTTCAGAAGATAAAAAATAAACTTGCGGGATGGAAATAAACACAACTTTTTAAATGAACCTAATAACATGAAAGTAATGAGTTTGGAAAACAGATGTGGACAAAGGAAAGCAAAGGCTACAATACACTCCACGCAATCTGGGAAGGAATGATAAAAAAATTTACAAGCTGTTTTGAGTCCCGAATAAAAGGGGTAATCAAGCCAGGCTGAGTTATAAGTGGGAAGGGTACAGCATCCTGCAGCAGAGACTAAGCAGAACCCCTCCGCCTTCTGTACTGTATGTTGAGCCTTTCCCGTGTTGCTGGAACCCCGGCCTAATTCTTGGTTCGGCAGTTCATAATTCACATCACGTACTGTAAGGCTTCGCCACCCTTTCTTTTCCCCGTGTTTGTTTGATCTTTTGCATTCTGCTGGAACGGCAAACTGCTCGCGTGCTTCTGTCACTGACAAACGTTGGGGCAAGAGGTGAAATAGTAAGAAAAAAAATCAAATCAAAAGGTAATGTAATATCCTAAAGAAAGATACCTCGTTGCAAGACAAAGTACACACAGAGATTATTTCCATGATGCCCAGTTGCCTCTCCTGTTAATCATGATTTATGATAACATCTATGCAAGAGACCCATCGGTTAGCGAAACCATGTTACTCTGTACAAAGTGGCTTCTCAAAATGGCACTGTGAGAAAGCTCTCCTCTGCAGTTGTTTTACTTTGCCTCTGAAAGCTTTCAAATTGAACTGCTAAAGTTCAGCCAGCATCTAATTTTAACCGTGAGTTCCAGGAGAGAGTAAAGCTGGTGGGAAGATTACAGAGTTCCTTGAAGCTCTGACCTACAACAGGAAGAGAGTTGTCAGCCTTCATGTCTCTCACTCTAAATCCCAAGGGAAACAACACTGGCAGAATGTTTTATAACACGTTCCCACTGTAAAATTTTGTATTTGAGAAATATGATGCTTGCTCACTCCTTCTCCTAGACCTTTGGTGTGTCAGTAAAAACAGATGACCTTAAATGAGTAATTTCAGTTTTGCCTTTACACCGCAGTTCGGATACTCAGGGTTCACAGGGTTCTGTTTACAAAATCACAGAGAACTGATATTACACAAGAGCAACACATGCACCCACACCTTTAAAATATTTGCGAGGAGCTGGCAGCTTGTAGCAATGTAATAATGCCTTTTTTCTGCCTTCTCAGGTTAACTATATAACTCAAGAAATACCCACATGGAAGGCTGCAGTCTGTGATTTTCATAAGGAAGGCTAAAAGGCTTCTGTCAAAGGGCCAAAAAGCAGCATCTGTTAAAGAGCTCAGCAAAGAGAAATTAAAAATAAAATAATTGGATTATGATCTCTCAGCTAATGAAATCAGATACATTTTTTTCTTCAGGTCATGGATTTTAGACACTGCACAGTAATACAAGCCCGGTTCCATATTGCTACTAACTGCCCGAAGGATCACAATTTCAGGTGTTGCACAACATCAGAAGCAAAACGGGAATACAGCAGAGAAACCGAATACGTTTTCAGCCTGCCAGCGGAGAACAACCTTCCTGACAGTAATGAAGGTGTGGTGACAAATAACCAATAACTGGACAGGATATGAATAATAAATATGGGAAAACTGTTATTCCAGTAATAGGTCTTCGAGTACATGGCCAGCTGAAGGAATTCAGTCACCCTGGAACAGCTTAAAAAACTTTTTTTTCCCCTCACTCTCGTTTCTCAGCTTTTCAGTGCCTGGGAATGATCGCTCGAGAGCTGAAGCCCAACGAGTCAGAAGCCGAGGAACCCCTGCAGCTTTGAGCAAACCCACGTCCCACCAGTCACCGACGCAGCCCTCGTGATGTGTGCACAGCCACTGTGGGAGCAACGGCAAGAGCGGCTCCCTGAACTTTCTCCTCTCCTCTATTCCTTCGGATAATGAAAAACAGAAACACCATTCTGGGACTCAGAAGCATTCTGAGTGATCCAACAGTTGTTACAGACCTCGCGTTATCTGCCGCTGACCCTAAATTGAGACGTCTGTTAGTCAGGGATGATGATTTTTGCGCTCATGAATAATTAGTTTTGCTGGTTTTAAGAAAAAAAACTTATCTTTTAATCAGAATCTAAATGAAAAATGCTAAAAGCTATTCCCTAACATCTGCCAGTTTAGCATAGACTTAGAAATAAAAATCAAGAGGTATAGTCTCATCTCAGGGAATTATGTGTTCAAATCCTCATGTATGGAAATGAGAATGTAAGTGTTAACATTTAGAGTCTTCTGCTGCATATCCGAGGCATTAGGATGGCTTAATGAGTCACTGTCTGAAACCAATAACAAGTTAAAGTTCCTCTCTCACAAACACACACGCACACATTTAATTTTGTGTATAATTACTCAGTTCTGAGTAATGACAATTTATTAGATTTTTCCCATCAAACGTCTGAGTTGCTAATGTACAAGATGTTACTAATACACAATGCTTTTTCCAAGAAAGGCAGGAGTTGTTAGTGTACCAAGTGTTAAACGTAACCATGCATTTTATCCCCCCTCATCTCGCTGTAAAAATATTTTTGAAGTGAACTTAGTGGCTGTGAAAACCAGATTTTTTCTAACCAGGGGTCCATTTCTAAGGACGAGAGAGCAGTTCGATCGCCATGATTACAGCCTGTACAAACGATCAGCATTTACTTACACCGTCAAATAAAGCACGGCCAAAGGACAACTCTGTCTTGAAGGGGCGACTGGAGAGCAATCATTTTCCCTTTGCGTTTAATACAAAATATACTGCTGTAGCATTTCTGAAAAAGGAAAGCTTCTCTGCCATAATACTCTACCTAACGCCTGGTGGGATTCCACAGAGCTGGCTGCAAGGTAGAAAGGAGGAAACGTGGACAACAGAGATACTGAAGAACCACACGGTGTGCTAGGTCAGCAGTGCATTTCATTTTGACCTTTTCCTAATACAACACAACAACAAAATAGTCACCTGGCAAAAGTGAAAAAAAATCCCAGCAGTTACGGTATTACGAACTAAACTAAACCTGTACCAAAGCGCCGTACTGATTCATGGGGGTAACGTAAGCACATAAATGGTATTGCTGGGTTTACTGGGACGTCTCAACTTCTCTGAATTTTGATCCGCCAGCCAAAACCAACACTGACCTGTGCACGTGTCTCAGCCGGAGCCCCTCAGAAAGCCGGGACCGCTGACTTCGGGGAGATGGAGAGGGAGAGGAGGCAAAGCCTGTCTGGGAACACACAATTTGAGGCTTCACTGGAGACCACACAGTAAGTTCCTAAACTGGTAGGATTTACAGAAACTTGGTACACATTACTAGGATTAATTAAATATGCTGTTTTCCCTCATTATTGCTATTTAAAAAAGCAGCAAGATTATCACGTGGAGGAAATACTTAGGGATGAGAATGAGAATTCGTATGGTTATGTTGAGAAGAAATGCTTTCAGTGGATAAACTAATGCCACTTCGAGGGCAGGAGCAGAGCTCCGGTGCCCGACCGGCCCCGGCAGCCTCTCCCACGCGCCCTCTCCGCAGCCCAAGGCATCTCGATGGCTTCCCTCACCCCGCGCAAGCGCGAAGCCCGACAGACACCTCGCCCGCGGGCCTGTGCTCCGCTCCACATCCTGCCGCCCAAAAGCCTGGTAGAGACAAGGCGGGTTGGAGCGGAAAACGCGGCCTGGAGAAACGAGCCGGCTGGCACCCGCCCTGCAGCGGCACGGGACCTGGAGGAACGCTGCCCTTTCCGACCCGCGGTCTCAGGGCTCGCAGCCCGGCCATGCCACCGAGCCGCCCGTGCTTCCCCTCGCATGATGGTTCTCTGCATGTTTGAGATGGATCTCCTTGGGGGAACATCCTCGTACTCCTCAGCTCCTTCACTGAGAGGCTCCGTCGCACAAGGCCCGCAGGAAGCAAGCGGAGGCGCTTCCCGGGAGGAGGGCGCGATCTCCCCTCCCTCCGCCACCAGCGAGCTCTCCCCCGCCGAACGGCCGCCCTCGCCCCGCCGAGCCGATACTGCTAACCACGGCAACGGGACCGAGCGACCGCTCGATTCCCATGCTTGCTTTATTTATCCATTTCTATTTTAAAAAGCAGCCCGTTCCCTTGGCCCCGGCGTGCCTCCCTCCCCTCCGGAGCCCTGGGTTATGTGAAAAGGCGAGTGCCAAGCAGCGGAGGCGTGGTGGAGCTCCTGGCTCGCCGTGACATGCTCCTGACGTACTGTGTGGTCAAGGAGCCGGGACTGGGGGGCCTGAACGAGGGCCAAGCCTTGCACTTCAGCTTCCTGACCTGGCAGCCATTCAGAGAGACCCTGCTAAGTGCTATTTCCTAAATACACTAGCTTTTCATAACAATCTTACCACATTGCTTTCCTTTACAAGCTCTCTTAAAAGAGAACTGGACTCCTTCTGGTTAATCTACACAGACTGCATTTGGAAGCCATCAGAAACTGAACTCTAAACAAAACGTTATTAATGTGTTGTAATCTGCCCTCAATGTTCCAGATGAAAAGAAAATGTTTTATAGTTTTGGAGTATACATTTTAATTGCCTTTTAAGAGTGCGTATACTTTTAGTGCTCTCTGTTATAAAACTGCAGTATCTGTTTCTTGATAACTGTTGAATGATCTCAGCTATTTTTATTAGGTTTTCTCCCCCACCCTGGTCCCCTTCCCTGAGCTACCACCACTGTAAGGCTTTTTCAGACCGTTCCTGATATTAGGCTGGCAAACGGTTTGAGCCTAAGATAAACTCCATTATAAACAACTTCTTTACAACATCCCCTCACTATAAAAATACTCGGATCCAGAAAATTAGTTCTTTAAATGAACTTAGAATCCAGCTACTTTCGGTAAAAATCTGATCTAAATAAGGGCTAAACCAAATTTCCCAGATTTTTGGCCCTTCCCTGCTCGGTTTGCTGTCGGTGCCTCCTTCCCGCTGCGGCTGGAAACGCTTGGCTCGGGGAGGGATGCAGGAACTCGGAGCAGAGCTGCGCTGGCGAACCCCGCGGCAGCCATTGGAGATGTTACTGCCGGCCCCCGCGCCGCCACGGCTGCCGGAGCTGGCAGCAGGCGCCTGGCAGCACCTCGGCCCGAGCCACCGGGAGAAGGTGGGTCAGCGGTAAGATCCCGCCTGAGCCGTGAGCCCCGAATTTCCTCACGATGCAATTCCCCACTGGAAGCGGGGAGCAGAGTCCACAAGGTTTTATGGTGCTGAATAGCCTTCCCTTGAAGCAGACGCTGCCTTGTACAATAAGGTCTTGTAGTACTTCTGGATAAATGGGAAGGGGATCACAAAGTCACCTGGCACGCGTTCCGGGTATCTCCTTACTAGAAAAGTACTTGATAAAATAAATAGAAATCCAGGGTCATAAAACTAACCAGGGGTTTTGTTGTTCATTAAGTTGCAGTTTCAAAAGACGAAGGGAACCCTCAAAAATACTCTGTTTCAGGAAATATCAGGCATCTGGACATCACTGTTATTGTATTTGTATCAACAAAGGTGCTAGAAAAGAATGGCTCTAGCTATCCAGTTTTAGATATGTACTCCTCAAAATACCAAAGCCTGCTTTCCTAGTATTTGAGTCTTACACAACTTCACTATTAGCTTCTTTTCAAGATAATTAACTTTCTCAACCCCCCAACATTAACTCTAACTCCTCCTGTGATGTCTCTAACACCTCCCTAATACCTTTTTGACTTGCAAGATATTATTACTTGATACAATGCAGGCCAGGATATTTGCAGTGGGAACTGCATTCAGTGCTGGGAGAACAACCACTTTTCAAAGTTCTCCTCTTAGGCAATTAAAATATTTTAAATGGCAAAGCCCGTCTCTCACGTTGGATTGGGACTCACATAATGCAAGTGAACCACAGTTTATCATTGCTCTTTTAGTTCTTTTTATCTTCAAAATTATCAGCGCTTGTAATTTTTTAATGTTATTTTAAAAAATATTTTTCAGTATGCAGATGTGCTTGTGAAGATTAATGGACTGGGAACACTGAAATCTTGTATTAATCAACTACAGGGAAGGCAACTACTAAGTAAAATTTTCCATAATGCTGCACACGAGTTTAACCAGCATCTCTGCAGATTGCAGAGCGAGCCTCCCTTGTCTTGGAGGATTTCTTCCGGGCCTCCTCTGAGGCAGTTTTACCTTAAGTTTTGCAATGACACCAGTCATGGATGACTCTTGCTGCTAAGCTGTTCTCTGAACAAGCCACATCATGGGGAACCCTGTCAAGTGTTTATCATGGTCCCCGTTATTACAAATGGCTGATTCATTCCATGTGCCAGTTAATCTTTTGGCACTGTGACGGCGACAGTCATCCCTTGGTGGAGGCTCATCTCTCCAAAGTGCTCCTGAACACCGGGACCTCAGGCCAAAGGGTGCAGAGCCACGAGAAGCCCAACCCCCCCAAGAATCAGCAAAGTTATCCCCAAGATCATACTCCACCCCATTACCTGGCAGAGAGAGTCCCATCACAAATACTTTAAATAAAGATTATATGGAGAGAAACTTGCTTTCTCTAACAGGATAATGCAAAAAAACCCCTACTCCAAAATACTGACTGAAAGCCAGCATGCGTGCACGCATTTAATTAACGGCTAGGTTAATTACACCAATTTCATTACTAATTGGATCAGTTTAAACCTGCTACATTGAAAGTAACTTGGCAGACAAAAACGTTACCATAATTACAAAAACAACTGGCTTCTTAAATTAAGTAATTCCACCAATTAAGTAATTCCACCATGTGTAAAGCAAACCCAGCCTTAGCCATTTGTGTAGTTTTGACTCATTTTCAGCAACGTGCTATTTCTCGGTGCTGATGTCTACAAAATCCAGTACCATTACTCACGGCAATCGTTTCTGAGGGCGGATCTATTCACACTGGTTGAAATAACTGAATGGAATTTGCCGAAGTGATGGGAAAACAAGTTCTGGGAAAAGGTCCTGGTAAAAGGAAAACTTACCTCAGCTTTCAAATGCTGCTTTTGGTACAAACCTTTAAGGTTTGAAAAGTTTGATTACAGTTTAAAGAATACCACCCTTGCTTCGAACCTTTCTACTTGGGATTGCTACAAAAAGCAAAACTTTCCTCCAGCAGCGCAAGCCTCCAAATAGCTCTGAATTTGCCGAAACCAGACACAGTTGGGACATCTCACAAGAAAACCTTGTTTTCACTGATCATGTTAAATACGTTTGTTAAGGCAAACTGTGGTGAATGATAAAGCTCCTGGTCTACGATCAGCTCTCCTCTCACCAACAGGTACTGCTCAGGTCAACTGAAATTACTACAAGGATAAATGTGAGTAAATCATATGATTCTATGAAATAAAAAGGCAAAGAACATTTTATTTTCTATTTTTAGCTTCCTTAATCAAATAGAAATTCTATAATTCTTTAGGAAATTAAAAACCACAAACAAATCCCTGTTTTTCATGGCTGACATTTTCTATTCAAAGATTAGGGACCTTTAGAGAAAGTATTTCTAAGAATGTGACAAGTTGCATGTTAATACTGATTGAAGAGTTCCTATAGGCAGCAAAAGTCCTCAAGTGTTTTCTTCTAGAAAGAAATTACAGACCTCTATATGAAACAAAGAGAACCACAGAAATTATATTTAGCTGATCTCTCAATCGCAGAGTTTCATGTCTAGGGTGTTACTGCCATCACATCTATAATACGAGATTTCATGTGGAATTCTGGAAGTCAAATAATGTTCCCCTTATCAATACATATAATACAAATCAGTATTAAGAGGTCTATCTTTCCCTATGTATATTAATGCTGAACATCTATCTCCTGAAAGCAGCAGATAAATTAAAAAACACTGCAGTTTGTAAAAGAGCACTGCTTGGGAAATAACCTTTTGAGCCACTGGAAAAATTCTAAGTTCAATCAACTTTATTTCCAGTACAAAAGCAATTATATTTTTCCCATCAGAAATCAGATGAAGTAAATTAAGATTTGCCAGTGATGGGAATTCTTAACTTGCGGCATAAATAGAATTTCCTTCTTATTTTCGGCTACGGCGATCTATGTAAACCTCCATTCCAAACACAATTTGTGAGAGAAAAAGATGTATTACAGAGTTATCATAGATACCTACATTTAAATTGAATATTCCCCCTTCTTTTTAAGCGAAAGCTACTTTAATTAAGCTTGAAACAACAAACAATCAACCCACAAGAACCAACAGGCTTGGCTGCTGTTCCATTCACCCAAGACTACGACTGTACTGAGAAAACTGATTTAAACAAAACCCAAACCATTTGCATCCCTGTTAGCCTCAGAAGGCTACAGCTATTTTTGTGTGTGCATCAACCATTCCTCAGAAATCAAAAAACATAGATAAAATCGGAACTTTTAAAGTGGTTCTTATACACTCAAAGAAACCATTTTATAATGCATCATATTAATTAAAATTAAATAAATTAAAAATAATTCTGCTTGTTATAATGCTGCTGAGCATCAATAGCAGCTCCTGTAGCCATAGCCTCAGCGACAAAATAGTTCAAAATCCATTCTTTCTTTACTTAAATAATGGGCATTTTTGTGAAAGGCTTTATCTTTCGACTTCCATGATCAACTTAAAACACTATTTACAGGAAACAGCCTGAGTGTCCGTAACAGGGAGATCGTCTCGTGGTCTCCTGCAGAGCTACAGTACATCAGATTAGAACAAGGGACAGTCTCTCCTTTTCCTAATGGCGAATGCAACTCATGCGCTATGAGAAATACTCTTTTCTTTCCCAAGTATAGCTCTAACTGTCCGATGAAATTCTACTGAGGACCTCTTCGCACTTTGACTCATATTCCATGAACTTTCTTCTTTACTTTCTTTGTGATTTAATCTGAATTGTTTTAAGGTTAAAATGAAGATTAATTCACAATAAATCCACGATGCAAGAAAAAGAAAGAGGGTGGGAACTATAGTTCAGAAAAACCTCTGCAATGGCAACTAGCCCCTGCCCTGCTTCCCCTCCTTCACTCCCTTGCTGATCCAGGAATAAATCTACCCAACAGAGGAGGAGGGAATAAGAGAAGATGAATTAGATAAGACCACAGATGAGAAAAATTAAGACAGGGAGTAATTTCTGAATACAATATTGGCTACCTAAAGTCTGATCCAAGACTGCTTCTTAATTAGTGTTTTAGAAAATATTTGAAAAGCAAGGCTGCTGGAATGAAACTGTCTCTTGCAGATAGAGCATGTTGCTCTCATTTGTCCATGGATCATTCCTGCTGACTATTTCTTGGCAGCTGAAAATATATTCAGACTGTCTGAAGACAGGTTCTAAAATTTTAGATTCCCTCTGTCAACAGCTAGGTGATCATCTCATCTGCAATACTTAGTGGATCAGCTAACCTTTCTTTTCTGCTTTACTACCAATGATATTTTCTTGATGGGTATTCCAGGTACTACAGACATTTGTATCTAGTTTGTAAACCTGGGTCCCTTAAATCAGCAAAGCACTATTTCAATCATTTCACCATGGCATAAGGTGAATCTGTTCAATACAGAAAAACAGCAAGGACAGCAGATGTAATAAATAAAGGATTTCTTCTGGCCAGAAACCAAATACTGTTGCTTAAAATTAAATACTGTCATGCAAAAGACTAATCAGGGGCATCCCTCCTCCTTCTCAACGGCACGGCTAAGAACTAAGCAAAAAGCAGATTACTGGGGGAGCACAGAGCAAGAACCAGACTCCTTCCCACAGCTGGGAGAAGAAATCCTTTTTTGCCTCCCATACACACGGCAGGTAACCTCTGAGGGAGACAAAGTCCAAACATTTGCCTTCAGAATCCAGGTTTTGGTTCCTCCTTCTGCAGCGTTACCTCCTGTAGGCTCAATGGTCCCCAACAAGAGTCAAGAGTTCTATGGAAAGTGGCTGTTGCCAAAGTCCTGGTACAGAGAGAGTTCCTCCTTGAGCCGTGACCATGGAAAACTTTGAGTGTTTGACTAGAAAGCCCTTGTGTTGGGCTCTGCGCTGAGCATGGAGCCGGCACAGCCCAGAGCTCAGGGCGATGCCAGGGCAGGAGCTGATAGGCGCTGCACCCACCACAGCTTTCTGTGGCACAGCCTGCGGCACAGAAATATTCCTTTTTAAAATAGCTACAATTTAAAAGGTCATGTTGTAAAGTCATTCGATTAAAATAGTAATAAAAGAGTAAACATTAACTCACAATTTTTCCTTAGGTCTTTCTTATTTCCAGTTGGTATAATTTCTCCCAGACTAAGTTGCACCTTATGAATCTGCAAGTTTATCTCGATTAAAAATCTTTAACTTCTCAGTTTTCAATGCAAGACAACTAATGTCCTTCCATTCAAAAATACCTACTCCTTGCTCTCTTAACTCCCATAGTATCTTGCTTGCAGCAATTACATATTATCCATATTATTTGTCACTACTGAGACAGAAATACACCGAAACATGGTAAAACTGTCGCAATAAAGGGAACGAACTTTTTCACGCTTTAATGAATGCTAGCTTTTATACTATGCAAAGAAGACAAAAGATAAAACTCCTGGAATAGCCTGGTAAACATTATCTAGCTGGTGGGCTCTTGCAAACATTCTGGACAGTCTTGATTGCTTAAGTTTCGATCATTAATACTCAACAAGGTTTTCAGAAAATGCAAACAATACACACTTTCTTAAAAAAGAAACTGAGATAAACCTATACACAAAAAAACCACCAGGCAGATCAGGGAGAGCTGTAAATTGGCCCTGCTCCATGTGAATTAATGCAAAGACATTGATTTGTTCTAGGTTAATGATAAGGACTCTCTGTTTAATTTTAGGAAAAGAACATAATTTTCTGATTGGCAACCAGAGCTATACATTACAGAACCAGAAAGCCAAAGTTTGGCTTTGCAAGTGACTAATCAAAGCCAACCCCTCTCTGCAGCATGAAAGAAGGGAAAACAAGTCTGGAACGGTCAAGAGAAGTTTGTTAAAATGAAATGTACCTTCTGCCTGCACATCCCCTGCCACCTACCCACCCCAGACCAGCCCCACGAGGACGGCAATGGGCAGAGACAATCCTCTAGGCCTCAGCGGTGTGAAATATGTTCATCTGATTCGTGTGATGAAGTGTGACCTTCTGTCCTACATACCCTTGTATGACCACAAGCCTAAGTCTAGCAGAGTGGTTAATGTATATAGTATGTATATAGTTCCTGCTTCTTGCAAAAGCCACTTCGTGAACATTCTGGTATAGTAAATGAATTTACTAACTTTTTAGAAAAGGGGGGATTGATAGAGGGAACTAACACTTAAGGGTTAATAACAGAGCCATTGTCTAGCCTGAGCCATAAATTAACTAACAATTCCTGACTGAGATTTCACCATGGTACATGGTGATATATCCCACTTGATAAGAGCGGACAGGCCTTGAGCTGGCTCGTTTGGCCTCCTATGTAACAGCTGTGATGAGATAGTGTCCTATGTAAATCACTAATAACGAACACCTGTGAAAGGATAAGTGTTAAAGGACAAGATAACCCGAAGCCTTGTTACATTACAAGAGTCGAGGAACGGATGAGTTAATTAAGTGACCATATATAGACAAAGGAAGCCCAGAGTTCAACTAACGGACACAGTGAAGAAGACCATGAACGACCACCGGAGAGGAAAAGACCCTAACTCTAATTTTACTGCGCATGCTTGGACTATGTAAATGACTTTTGGAACTCATTTCAATATGAAGCGGGGACCGGTCATGCATATGTATAGGCATATTACAAAATTATATGAATATGTAATGTTTTACTGTATATATTTATAATGAGTGCCGCGTTATGGTGTGTGTCCTGGTGGAGCGGAGACTCCTGGCACACCCAGCACTGTTTGCTTGCCTCTATTCGTTTAATAAATTGTAAACTTTAATTGGAACCTTCTTCGGGGTTCAGTCATTTATCACAGCGGGGTTTAGTGAAAAGTTTGCTAATGGTTTGAAAACAGTGTTGAAGACAGTTTTCCAGCTCATCTGAGAGTTGAAAATCAGACCAGCTCCAGGGACCATCTAGATCCCACATGGTCACAAGCTTTTTTCATAGCAACAGGAAATATAAGAAGAAGAGAAATTCAAATAGAAACACAGCAATACTGTCAAAAAGACAGCAGTAACATAAGGGAGATCAAACAGCAAATTGCTTGTTGCCTCCTATTCCTTATCTCAGAGAAATCCTGGAGGATAATGAACGTCCACTACAAGTGCCGCAGCATCCATCGGAGTGCTGGCAAAGCAGCTCCCTTTGCCCTACGTCCTATAGAGCATGGATGCAACTGTTTAATCGCGTTTATTGGCCCAAAATAGTATGTCTAAGCAGCAACTGTAATATTTGGCACTTAGTTCTCTGTATTCAAAGAGTTAAGCTATGTCCTATAAAGATAAAAATCTCCACTTTTATTATTTTGTAAGGCTGCCTAACAAATGAGGATCCAGCTGTAATTGTAACATTCCAAGCTCCGAAAGCGCCAAGTTTTACTAACTATAATTGAACTGGTCCAGTTGATGCAGTCCAAATTCTTGTTTGGATAATCAGCCTTTGTTTAAATTTGTACCAAAAAAAAAAAAAAAGCATAGGCCAGCATTAGCCTCTAGGCATGTCATGTGAGCTTATTACCCCGAAGCTTGCAGTAGCAGACACTCGTGCACAAGAGGAGGATTATTTTGCTAGTATTACTGTTACGGTAACATATAATCAGACCTTCTCCCCTCCAGCCCCCACCCTTTTTCTTTTCTTTTTTTTTTCCCCTCCACAATTCACAAGTCTTCTTTCCAAGTTCAAATAAAGTTTAAAGGTGAAAAGGTCAAGAAAGTTTCATGACTGGCTGTTGAAAGAGGGAGAAATAACCAGGGTCTCCAAGTTTGCATATACTAAAAGCTCAACAATTTTGTATTTTGCTGCAATTCATAACTGTACAAATCCCTTTTGTTGGATCTGTTTGGACTGAAATTAAACACTTGTTAATAATTCATAGCTTAATATAATTAGAAAATAATAATAATTGTCAAACGATTACGTTCAATACATAAAGCAACTTGAGTGGCTCATTAGCTTATTTGTCAAAGCAACAATTTCTCTATATTTCTAGCTTATTTCTACTGGGAAGAGCGGTTAAAGAGCCACCCAGCTTGCTTGGAAATCATTTCTCCCCCAGCTGGGAGCAATTCCCAAATTGCTGCACCTCACCCACATCCAAGTGGTGCTGGCTCATTTTAAAAGCAGCTTAAGTCTGACTTCAGGAGGTGCCTTAACAGAAATGGAGGGGGGATGGCCAAAGCATTACACTGCTACACAGGCAAAAAAAAATGCATCCCACAGCAATATGCTGCACATCATTTGCTCTAATTTTTACATCTGAACGGAAGTGTATCAGTGTTTGGCCAACAAACTGACTGTCAAAATGAGCCACTTAAGAAACAGAAAATTCTTAATTCTTGATATATGCTGGTAAGGGACCTCAGCTCAGTAAAGCATGAGGGCCGGACACAAAGTTGCCTGACGATTCAGAAGGTGCTGCTTTCCCCATAGCTCAACACAAACAGAAAAAATACTGTTTATTTTCTGAGGAGTAAAACCGATTTCTAAAATGTCAGTGGCCATGGTTCTCTTGGAAAGCAGAGTGCGGCTGCCTGCGCTGGGCAGTTTGGGTACTTACATTTGAGAGATGTCGAAGTATTCAAATATTTTCCAAATACCTACAGTTCCCCTAAATCATAAATATTGTTGCAAGAAATCTACTACATTAAGGTGGAGCAAAGCAAATATAACTGCATATATTGAGCCAGAACCTCAACTGATTAAAATCTATGTAATCTCACTTCAATCATGTCAATATTCCTCGGCCAGAATATCTAGTCCATTCAAGATAAAAGTAGCCATATAAATGTTCATTATAACTGATAAACTAACAGCTGTGATCCTGTGACATCAAAGATCACTGAGCACCAGACAGACGATCTTTTTTATCACTTTTCCCTCCTTGTGAGTACCTATGCCAATTCTGTTTTTGTTGCATATTAATTTATGATGTTAGAAAATGTCAAATTTAAGTATACAAAGCAAGGAAGTCCAGATTAAAAAATTAGTCTCTGGACTCAACTCAGCCGGTCTCTCCAGATCCTCAGCTAGCGTAAACTGATTTGAAGTCGTTGGTGCCAGAACAACTTGCATTAGTCAGGGATCTGCTCTTGTTTTCATCTCTTTATCTGATATAATTTCTAATTTACTTACTGAATAAATCTCGTCTTTTCATTCCTTTCAACTCCCCCTCTTCTTGATTTTGTTTCTTCTGTCCCATCGCCCGTAAACTGAAAACTGAACACATCTTTTCGCAGAGAGCCATCCTCCCCCCGCCCAGCAGCTCCCTGCATCACCTCTTTTCCTCTCACCCAGTTCTTCCCTTCCTAACTCTGCCCTGTTTCGTTGCCATGCTTTGCTCATTTTTATTATCCATCTTTCTGTAGTATTTCAAGGAAGGAGAGAAGGGCTTCAAATATTGCACGTTATTTAACAATCATAACAGTTCCCAGAATATTGTTCGGTATATTTTGAAGAGCTACCCGATTTCCTCATGTTTGAATAGGCTGTGGGGTCCTTTAAAGTGACCATGTAAGTGAGAATGGCAATAAAAGAATTGTAAGTGAAAAAGGCAATTTTTTTTTGGAAAACAAAAAGTCTCCCATGCTTCTCCCAGAAATCAAATGGTGCCTACAGAAGAACATGTCATTTTGGCTAATTGGAGTAGGTCCTTATAATCCATCTTTTTTTAATTCTTTAATCATTAGTTAAATGTGAAAGGTTTCCTTTTTTTAAGTGAATCTTCTAAAACACATGGAAAAAAGATATGAATCGATAAAATTGATCTGTAACATATTTGTACTTGAGAAAGGATTACAGGGTTGGATCTTAACATTATATACCTAAAATCATTTCTTGTTCTACTGCCTTTATAGTTCCAAAAAAAAAAAAAAGTACATTTTGGAGACAAAGGCCTTTATCCTCTTAAGTGCTGTGGATTTCATGCCAATCTCCCAATATAAAGCAGACTTCAGACTTATACCCAAGAGAAATGGTCTCAGAAAGATTAGATTTTCCACCTCAAAATAAAACCCTTGTGTGGTGAACCATACCAGCTTCAACGCTACCCTCCTCCTAAGTGCTTGCTCGACATGGAGAAACACACCCACCCTATCTCCTCTCTTCCAAAATGGAAGTGGTTTTATCCTTCCTCTGCTGTTCTGCCAGCCAGTTTTTCCATGTATGAAAATTCCAGAATTGGCACATGTACCTGAAAATCTGTAGATTTATCTATTTTTTTCTTATTCTGTACCATTTTCAATACAGAAAATGGCATACATTGTTCTTAATATTAGTGTACAAAATTCATTCTCATTCCTGATGCAATAAGATAAAATGAGTATGAGTGACATATGATGAGCATAACTGGATGAAAAATTCTTTTAAATCAGCAAGATATTTTTGAGAGTTGCCCAAAGACGTGCACCTCTAATAGGAATAGTGTATTACAGGGGATTAATTTTGCTAAGTATCTAGCAGCTCAACAAAGATGAGAGAAAACTTTCTTAAACTACCCATTTGGTAGAAAGGTATTTTATCAATCATCCCCATATTAGAAAACATAGATTTTCAGGGTATTGCAAAATCCATTGCCAGTAATAAAGTAGGACATGCAAGGAAAGGAGAGAAATATAGACTTAATACAATGTAACTGCTGAGGATTAAATTTTAACACCACCAAAGCCACACAAAAAAGAATGAATTGAAGAGTCAGAAGATTAAAACTGCATGTAGTGTGCTTGGGATTGGTATGCTACAGATGGAAACTTTCTTGGCAACACACAATTTAAATTCTAGTTAGGATATACTATGATTAAATGCTCCTACAATTTTTGAGTACATCACTTTTTTCCTACCGGCTACTGTAATACAAAAGACATCTCTTGCAAACATATAACTAGTAAAAAAAGTGCAAGTAAAAGCCATTTAGGTTTCCAGCAAAGACATAAAAGCAAAACAGCTAATGGACATCCAGGGTAGTCAAATCATTTCTGCAAAATCCATTAGTTACTAAAAGTTCTGGAGGGCTCAGTTTTTACAGTAAAACTTGTAAAAACTCAGTATCCAGTTTCTCTATGGGGACATTGAGGTGTGAAGATCCAAATGATGCTGGAACTGAACTTGTATATTTGAACCTTTTGAACTCCATCTGCCCTTCATAAATTACTTTACCACTAGCTTTAACACATTTCTAACCTACTGTGCTAGAAAAATAAGGAATCATTAAAATAACTGAAAATGCAACTAACTTTATAACACTTCCAATGGAATTTGTCTTTGTTCAAAAGACATGCACCTATAACAGAACTGCGGGATGAGAAAAAGCTTCCAGATAGTCCAGTGGAAATAACATCTGTCTTCAAGCTACTGAAAACAAAGCGGCAGCAAACCCCCCTCCCCAAACTCAAAACCATTTAAAGTAGATGAAAATGGCACTGTACAGAAACAGACAGTTGCTCCTTTCCATCTGGAAACACTGTCAAATGGCAGCAAATTCCACAAAATTCCCAACTGATACAAGAACTTAATTTTGCATCCACACAATCAACACGAGCTTGCGGCAGCCCTCTGCTCAACATCCCATCAGTAGGAAAACATTTCAATTTTTCTTCCATCAGAAGTACAAAGAGGTGACAAAAGAGAGGCACAGAAGCAGCACTGAGAGCACCGTGTCACTTGAAGCGCTATTTTGCCGCTCCTTTTAGCCTTCTCCCTTATTCTGCAGGACGCGGCTGCCACGCAGCAGGGGCAGCAGCCAGCAGCACAGGGAGGGCCGTGCACAAACTGCCTTTTGCAAGGTTACAGCCCTGCCTAATACAAAGGGTGAAATTTTTATCGCTTGGATTTGTAACAACTGAACAGTTAATTGTATTTTTTTAAATATAAAAACTTCAAACAGCCCTAAGTCTTCTACAGCCAAATCTTACCCCGTGTGTGCTAGGACAGAGAAGAGCGCTGCCATCCCCTCTAGCTCCTAACGAACCCCCGTAGCAGCCGGGCAGCAGAGCACCTGGTAGAAATATTTGAGTGTGGTGAGGAATCTGGGCACCACTTGCCTCGAATCCCACGGTCCCATGCTTCCAGCGCCTAGGAGATATGGCTGCACATTCAAGCCTGGAGAGCAACACTTGCTTCACTGCTGGGGGGCAGAGTAACTGCTGGGCCCAGCACGTGTGGCCCCAGTCATGGATGTGCCACCTCACTGGAGAAGGCTTCAGTCAGCAGCAGGGGCCACACGGAGGTCCTGCAGGATCCACTCTGACACGGAGGACCCATCCGTGTCTCTGTGCGGGTGCAGATGACTTCTGGAGCTTCTCAGGCCCTCGGGGACCTGCTCCCCTCCACTCTGTACAAGGTAGATCATGGATGTTGGCTGGTCTGGCTGCTAACCTAAAACCTGGTGCTAGCTATTTCACTAGCGCATGAGAAGCAAACCCTCCCCTAAAGAATTATATAGTCTTTTTTTCCTTTAGAGGCATCGACATCTTGACTAGAACTCTAGGTTTGAACCTTGACTTGTGCCAAGGATAATACTCTGCAATTCCAAAATCAAAAGCATCTTCAAAAGTGGTGCAGTAAAATAAGTCCTTGCACTTCTGATAATTTCTCCTGCAACAGCTCCGCTGCATTCGGTGTTACGCAGCCCTGGGGACGTGCTGCTCTGAACAGACACGACTTCGCAATGCAGAGGCAGGGGAGGGTTTTCACCTTACTGGGCCCACAGAGAAGCAGAGGAAAGAGATTCACACTTCTCCTATAGGTGAGGTTGAAATAGTTCGGAGTTTAAAAATTAATCCAACTTCAAGACAATGTGCATAAAGATTCTTAATGATTCTTAATTAGTTTTAAGCTGCCTTAAACTGAAAGAAGAGATCCCACAGGAAGGCTGGGGAAGACCAAAGAAGGGAACCCCGGTAAGATGGCAGCCCAGCTGCTTAAACACAGCGTTAACGTCTTTCTGTGGACATAACACACGCGCACAGTGAGCAGATTTCTCATCGTTATTTTTGAGACTGTCAGCATGTTTATAGACAGTCAATCATTGGGATTTAGGAGAAAAACTAAGACTTTATTTGAAGTCCAGGAAGAAGGGAAAGGCTGGTTCTCAAACGAGACAGCATATTGTCATAAGCAAAACAATCTGCAAAAAAGATATTACTTTCTCCTACACCTTTCCTGCCTGCAGAGAGAGCTCAGCGTTCAAAGCTGTGTGCCTGCCAATGCCTGTACAGGAACTCTTCAGCTCTCGTCCCGCTTTCGTAAGGACTTTCTTTGGGTTCAGGAAAGCCACCTGATTTTTTTTTTCTGTCTCAGATTTGTCACTTACAAATGAGGAAACTGCCCATCTTCCTCTCAGAAGAAAGCTATGAGAAATAATTAACATCTGAACATGCTTTCAAGAGGTCAACTAGTATAAAAATACTTACTGCTTTTCTCTTTGGATTAAAATGTTATCATATTGCATCTGGACACTGCATTTCAATTTCTCTTTAAAATCAACTTGCTAAGCAGCAAAGGGACACAGCAGCTCCCATTTACAGGTCACCTCAGGTCTCCTGAGCCAACTATGCCCCGGGGTTTTAGTGAAACTCAGGAATTCCAAAAGCAAAGCACATCACCCTTGGTACATAAAATGCTTCTGATTCACAGAATAACACAAACGTACAAGAAAAAAGGATGTCTGATTATTTTTTGTAATGGATGGCTTTTAGATGGACAGAATACACTTACGCATTTCTTAAACCACCAAACAGCAAGTGATTTTTAACAATGGGCTTGTGTGAAGTGCTACTTGCTTATCAAAAAGATTCAGAAAAAGAATTCCAGCGGTTGAACTCTCATTGCGTTTTAAGTCCTGAACAAAGAATAAGATGCTGTAGCTGCACAAGTGTGTGCTCCTTCATATTGTGGGAAGGCAGCCTGTCCAAACTGCCCATGCTCTGAGACACGATGCTACCATAAGTTTTTAATACTTCAGATTAATGAAGTCATATGACATTATTTGACATTTAGAAATAAAATGAATGCAAAAACTTTCCGAGCGATGCAGTTTTCCCATGGAAGTACATGTCACAGTGTGCCTGTTTAAGCAATAAGGAATAAGATGCATGCAATCTAGGGAACAGTGAAAGGTGCACTTCAATTTATGGAATTACCACTTCCATTAATTATGACTCCTAATGAGATGTGATAACTGACAATGTGAACAGTCCTAGCCATATGAATGAACACAGGTGTTCAAAGAAATGATCACTGAAGATCATGTACGTTAACCTGTTTTACTTCCCACTTGCATGAAGAAAGATTTGTGGGTTTGCATTCCCTCTCCCCCAGCACAGACTGGCTTTCTTCTCCTCGCTTCCCAGCTCGGAAATGAGCCGTGTATCATTCATAGACTTCCGAGGTTTGGTAGAGCACTTTCTAAAGATCACTTTGGAAAATGGTACCACGTTTCAAGCCAGAGGGATGCAGGTATAAGCCTTTAAAAAAAGGCCAACAACAAGAGTGGTCATCAATAATTTTTGTTTAAATGTATTACCAACCTAGAGTATTTCAAATAATCGAAGTGTCTCACTATCATGCATGGGATCTACAGTCATTACATCTCATAAGCTAGAAATTCTGACATTAACCAAACAGTAGACAAGGAACCAAACCCAAATCAGAGCAACAATCCCCTCTCCAAACCCACACCCACAGAATTTAGCTATTTCAAAAAGCAAAGGTATGCATATCCAAGTCTTTATCCCTTGGAGCTCATTGGTTTTGGAATCACAAGCAGCGTCAATAGGTAAACGCACAGGCTGATCTCATCTAAGAGCTACAGGTTCATCTGCTGGGTGCCTTACAAAAAGCAGAGGTCAGTCCTGCCTAATGCAAATGTTAAGTCATAAGAATAACATTACATGATGTGCAACAAAACGTTAATTCACAAGAAGGCAAATCTAATGCTTTTTTTCTCAGAAGCCCGGTGATATTCTAGAACATATTATACACACAACAAGACAGCATAAATGAATTAAATATTTTTAAGAACATTTTTGTATGTTATGCTATTTTGTTTTATATTTTGTCTCACTAGTTGATAATCTCAGAGACAAGAAAAAACATGCTGTTGGTGAAGTACTAAATCACACCAAAAGAGCTAAGGTTTTTAGATGAAACAAGAAGCTGATTACACATGCACCGAGTATACCAGTCACTAAGCGTTTCTGGATTGTAGGGATAAGATACTCTCTTTGCTTATTACTGCCTTCTTGATCCAAAGAGATTTAAGCAACTGTTTTCAATTAGATGTTTTTAAGCTAGTAAAACTACATCCATAAAGACATATTTATAGAACAACTTAAAACTAGAAGAATTAAAACGACTACAAAACTGATGAATTCCATCCCCCCACCCCCCCAGAATCATTTACTGACCATTAACGAGCAAAAAGCACTGCAATTTTAAGAATTAATCCACTGTTGCAAAATTAAATCAGATACACTAGTAGGGATAATGACAAACTGGTGGCTCCAGCGTTGTCAGTTTGCGGGTGATACAAGTTCAAGTCGTCTGTGCTAGTGGCCACTCTGTTGGAACAAACATGAACATAAAAAGGTAACATTAAAAGTGCAGCAGCACCAACTGAATCAATTGTCACTGAGGATGCAGACTCGCAATAAGCGGCACAGAGTAAATACTGCATTTTAGAAATGATCTGGCTAGTTGCAAGACTGCCAGACCTCAGTGCATGGAAATAAAGGAAGACACAGTAATGAAAGTAAATGAAAGAGAGATGATACTCGTTTCCCTCTAGATTTCTGAACACAAGAGCCCAGCAGTGTGGCTTCGCTACACATGACTGCTTTCATCCCTGTTAACCTATGACGAATATTCTGAGATTTACAGGAACAAAACTAAGCTTTGATAGTTTTCATCCGACAGTTGCTTAAACAAAATTTGCCTAAAAAACTCTGCAGCATGTGACTACAAATATTTGCAAGATGAGTCGCCTTCTCTCTAGTCACTGAAGAATACGCAGCAATGGCAGAGGCTTCCCCACGAGCCTGCTCAGAGATGGCCGGAGCCACGAGCAGGCACACCCTCTCCTCTGTCAAAGCCAGAAGCATCATTAATCAAGCATCTACTAACATCTATATTCTATACCTGACTGCCCCAGGGCTAGCTTTAGTTGGAGGCAAAATAACTGGTAAGGAAAGTCCACGGCCACGGAAGGGCTGGGGCAGCAGGCAGCCACGCTCCAGCCCTGCCTCCTCCTGCTGCAGACCCCGGCTGAAGAAGCTCGAGCCCACCTGGCATCCTAAATTTCAACTTCCCTACACGTTTCTACAAGCCCAGTTTGTTCCTACCTAAGCACATCGTCATGAAAACTCTTAAAAGCGTGTTAACAGTGGAGTGACTTTAAAATGCAAATACATCATTTAAGCCTACATATTTTATACGTTTAATACCCTTCAGAATCAGGCCATAAACACGAACGGATATTACAAAGCATGAACCAGCATCTCAGCTTGCTTCTGTCACAGCGTGGCCTTCTCCTGGGCACCCTGCACCATAGGTGATGGGTGCTGTGCCCAGGACAGCCCCACGCCCCGCAGCCTCCCCGTGCTGCACCGCAGATGCAGGAGGTGCTCCAGGACAGCCGTGAATCTCACAACTAATGCACGAGCCCTCGCAGGGAAGCACGAGAAACATTTTCTTTTCTGTTTTTTTTGTTTGTGGTTTTTTTTGTTTTGTTTTGTTTTTGTTTTTTTTTTTTTTTTTAATTAAGACCCTGCAGCTTACATTTGCTTCACGTGCTCAAGAAGCACATGGTATGTAAGGAAATTTTAGAAATTATTTTAGGTGAATTAACCTATAGAGTTACACACAGGGTCTAGTTTTAGGGAAACTCTTCAACGCTGAAGCAAGGAAGTGCCCTTTATTAGCTATGCAGTACCTTGCCTGTCCCCAGACACACAGGATAAAAATATATTTATTTTACATTTGCATCCTGCCCATCCTGACAAAGCAACAGTAACCAGCAGCCGAAATCTTCTGCTGAGCCCCGGAGAGCAGTGCCCGCCGCGCCGGGGGCCCTCTGCCCTGCCTCCCCCATCGCCTTTTGATCTCGGAGAAAAAGGGTATGAGTGCTTGGGAACCTGAGGTACCCTGCCTCCTCAGGCGCTAACTGGAAATAAAGGAAAGGAGGCAGAAAGAATTCAAGCAGTGACATAACCTGCGCAATCGTACACTGTTTTCTGTTCCATAATGTTAAAGAAACAGAAAGCTGTAGCGATGCAGTCATCCTTTAAGTCTCTCCGTACAGATCTTGCTACCGTCCGAACCTGCTCGGATAGGCAGATCGCTACATACTTACTGAAATCACATAATGCACCCCGATGAAGATGCGTAACTCCATCAGATTCACCCTTTTGAATGAATGTGGCTCTGATTTCTAATTGGTTTTGACCTTGTTTACAACATGTTAAGAAACAAAATTAAAAAGATTACATTTTTGTAATTGGGAAACTCGGTAATAACAAGGCTAGTCCAATGCCTTTTATCACACAAGTGTCCTTCTGCATGGGAAAGGATGGCTCCTGTAAGAAAAAGTTACAGGATAAAACCAAAAGCAAAGTTCCATTCAATTATATCCAAATTAGCAGAGCGAAACTATGAAACAGAAGTAAACATAAAAGCAAGTGAAATAACATGAACAGTGAAGCAGTAAACAATTTTGCCTAAGGCGCAACACTAATGCAAGACTAACTTCAAAGCATCAACTGAACCAACAAAGGTGACAAACAATATGCATAATAATAAACTTACACCAGCACTCGCTCCCTTTTCTTCCCTTAATCAAGACCAAGCCCAACAGAAAGGAACACCACACAGCACCACCATCATCTTGAAGCGCACCATGGCTGTGTGACAAGTCACTTGCTCTCGCAGGACGAGAGGTGGGAAGGGAAGGAGAAGCACAGAGGGATAAGCGGGCTCGGCTCTTGCTCATAGCTCTGAAGCTGGTGACACACCAGGTGCACCAAGCCTCTTGAAGAAGGACATGGAGGTGCTGGAGCGTGTCCAGAGAAGGGCAACGAAGCTGGTGAAGGGCCTGGAGCACAAGTCTGATGGGGAGCGGCTGAGGGAACTGGGGGTGTTCAGCCTGGAGAAGAGGAGGCTGAGGGGAGACCTCATCGCGCTCTACAACTGCCTGGAAGGAGGTTGTAGCGAGGTGGGGGTTGGTCTCTTCTCCCAAGTAACAGCGATAGGACGAGAGGAAACGGCCTCAAGTTGCGCCAGGGGAGGTTTAGATTGAACATTAGGAGAAATTTCTTTCCTGAAAGAGCGGTCAGTCCTTGGAACAGGCTGCCCAGGGAAGTGGTGGAGTCACCATCCCTGGAGGTATTTAAAAGACGTGTAGATGAGGCGCTTAGGGACATGGTGTAGTGGGCATGGTGGTGTTGGGTTGATGGTTGGACTCAATGATCTTAGAGGTCTTTTCCAACCTTAATGATTCTATGATTCTAAGACTGTCTCAGGTCATTAACAAGCAGGTACGCATGCATCTAACCCTGCTGGTGTAAGCTGTATAGATACATAATGTCTGCAGTGTAGAAAACTTCACATGAACATATAGCCGATTATAAAGCTCTCCCACTTAAAGCGTGCTGTCAAACAAATACTGCTAATTCTGTAACTCCAAAAGTTAGTACATCTTAGAAATTTCTGGTTTGATAATAGCTTCTGGAATTTAAATAGATAATCCCCAAGCAAGTTCTGGTCTTGCTCATAAAACACTTTCAACTCTTTTTTTCATTTTATACATTGAACAATGTATATAAACTAGATTACAGCATTTTGGCTACAAGTTTATTCAAATAAACTAGGCTGAGACACTACATTACTGTACATTACTGTTACATTAAGGGAAGTCCACCACATCAGAAGCTTTATTCTGCGTATTTTTTTTTTCCCTCTAATTATAATTTATAATGAACCTCTTCCCCAGTAAGCTGACTCAGGGAAAAACCACTCTGAAAGGCATCAGCTACTGATGAATTATTTTTATTAATTAAGTTGGAGAAACAAAACCCACAGTGGTTTTCAGTGCTGCAACTCACAGCAGAACCCACAAGCTTGAAGGCAGAAAGAAGTGTGAAAGTCAGAGCTCTGCTCTGAACGGCTCCTCTGTTTACCGAGGGGCTGAAATTCCATGACAAGGGGTTTTTCTCTCTCCCTTAACCTAAGGATTTGGTCCTTTGAACAGCTGCTTTGGACTTAATAAAGCACCACAAAAGCCACTGCCTTTACTGCATTAAAAACTGAAATAATGGGTATTAAGCAGAAGTAGCTTTTATAATACTCTGATATTTAAGTAGTTCAGCTTGTGATCAGGTTTGTTGAAAGAAGAGTAGATAGAAGAATAGAGCTAAGAAAAGCATTTAATCCCAGCAAGTTTCAAAGATCTTTAGGTTTTCCTTTTAAGTTTTAGTAGCCAAGAGATTCAAGTTTTACTTTTCGCTTAGGATTTTAGACCGAAGACATTGAGGAGAATCTCCGGATTTAGCACATTTGAGCGTTTCCCCGCAATAACCTGCTGCGACGGCTCCCGCTGCACGAACCTCGACGCATGGGCCGCTCTGCACGGCACGCTCTCGGCCCCAGAAATCACGCCAAGTAAGGTGGGGTTTCGTTGCTGGGGCTTTCTTCCTTTAAACATGCAGTAGATGGAGCAATTCATAAGATTTTCAATAAAACTTTGGGATTCTCTTATCTAAGCCAGAATCCTCTTTGAACAGCGATACTTTACATAATGAGCCCTATTTATAGCCTGCCTCTTCCCCTGGCCATTGGCTCTTCTGCTGCTTGCCCACTCGCCAGTTTAGCTATTTTATGCGCTCTCACGTGCCTTTTATGGAAAGAACTGAAATACCTTAAATTTGCACATGCAATGAAAAGGAGGCTTATTCACACAGTTAGGTCATGCTTTTTCATGCAATGCAGGTTACTGGAAAGTTTAACTTTTGTTAAAGAGGATAGAAATAAAACAAAACAGGAAAGTGGATATTTTTCTTACTTATTTTAAGTGTAGATGTTTTGGATAATTTTTTTTTTTCTGTGACACAGAATAGATACTCTTCTGGGGGACTGTAATATCCCTCAGCGTGTTTTCCACCAAGAATGCAAAAAGAAACACTTTTTCTGAAGAAGTCATGGAAACTGGTAAATTGAAGACACAAGTCCTCATTGAAAACCTATAATTTTTTAATTAAATTTACATGTCAGTGGATCTTTTGAGCTTCGTCTGTATGTTTTTTATAATGTACGTTTCCAGTGCTTTTTCCCATGGGTATTATGCACTATTTCTAAACTGGGATTACTCAAGTTGAAGTGTGATAAAGGGCACATTATAGTTATATTAAGCAAAATGGGGAGGAGAAAGCTTTTCCATAGTCCAAAGAAAGCTGTGCGCAGAGCCTCATTTCTGGTAACAAGCAGAGCAAGGCAACCAGTCAGCTAGAAACTGCTGCTATCAAATTAAAGCTTTGTCTTGAGAAATAGTGATTTATTTTATCCTTTTTTTTGTTTTCTGCTGAAAAATAAAGGTTGTTTTCTTCAAAAGCATTAACTCTTGCTCTGGGGTATCATCGGAAATAAGTCGTGAGCAACAAAACAGAGAAGAAAGCTCTGTATTGTACATTAGTGTAACTAACTTGTACGATTACTCTTTCAAAGAGCTAGCAGAGAAGAGGGGATGTCTGAACACAGTTTGGGTTACCATCTCGTCGTGCTGCTCTTCCCAGTGGTTTCACAACCATGTTGTTATTCTTCGCAGCTCACCCAAAAGATGCAGGAACTTGCTTAACTTGCACGGTCTCCGCAGTGCCCGGCCCAAACAAGAAGTACTTGTCAACAGTGCTGCAGCCGTATAAACAAGCAGCAGCTGGATGAGAAAAGGAGGGCATGTCAGCTCAGAGCAGCAGAAAAGGTTTTTCACGGCAGCTATTTGCAACCCTCCAAGGAGCTACAGAGGCTGCCCATTAAAACCCTGTTAAAACACTTCTGATGTTGTCAGCAGTGGAGAGCTGAAATAGCACAGTGATCACTGAGATGCTATCTGCCTCAAGCAGTTCAGTGGTACTGTCAATAATATGAGCAAGAAGGTACAAGATGAGCAACAACCTAATTCCTACATCAAAATTTCATAAACTCCCTCAGCTGGTAAACACTAGCGATGTGGGCAAACACGGGACAGCCAATAAACCACCCAGAAAAGATGACCTCTGGTCTGGAATCCTTCCCAAAAGCTTTGAACCTTTAAGTTAATCCACACTTTGAAAGCAAAGCAGCGTAATGGCAAGGAGCAAGCAGGAGGAGGGAGGTGACGGTTCCCCCATCAGTGCTGGTAATCTGCACCCCAGCTTTGCACTTCTGACAAAGCCCAAGGATAAACCGTATCAACACTTTTAGTTATATACACTTCCAAATATCCCATCTGTATACCTGTAGTTCCTCCCCACTTTTCTCTGTTTTGATTTTTGAAAGCACTGACTCGGTAGCCATTCATTCCGTGGGGTGGTTTTTACAAATACAGTCCTATCAGGTGAGAAAATTTGCTACTTCTCCTCCAGGAGAGCGGTGCCTCGTTTGAAAGCAGACCTCCTGATGTGCCAGGGTACTAAAACTGTGAGTAATGATAGCAGAATCATTTACTTCTCTGCTACTCCGTGCTCATGAGTAAGTACTACTCACAGTGAATAATGGCTGGAGAAACAGGGCCAAGGTGAAGAGTTATTTATAATACAGTAGCCAATGAGTAAGCGCTTAGCTATGAATTTACTGCTCTGGCTACAATTTCATGAGAAAATGAGCAGAGCCAGCTTTTGGTTTTTCCAGTTTTAAAAGCTATACACCCACTAAAAACTAGTAAAAATAATTCGGGAAGGAGTGGGGTAGTTATTTATAAAGCAACCATGGCAGAGATCATGTGCATCTCAGCTAAATGCAAGATAATCATAGATGCTTTAGTTTCTTAGATACTGTCCTCAGAATTGCTACGGCAATCAGTGAGACTCCTAGACTCAGTCTTAAACCAGTATCAGATGCTTCCCCCTTTTTATGCAATAAATATCCACTGCAGAGAGCCAAGAGACAGAGCTCGCTGGAAATGAAGCAAAGAATTAGACTGTCATCTGCTCAGCAGTCCTGGGTTTAGAGGTCAGAATATCCGTCTACTTTTTAATATGAAGTGACTGCACTAACTGTCTTTCAGAACAAGTCTCTGTCAAGTGTATCCTGGATTTGCAAAAGATCCAGCATGCTTAGGAATAATTTTTAATTGTTTCTACCATCCCAGAATGAGGCAAAAGTTATTTCTGGAAATGCATTACTTTCACCCACATTAGTAATAATATATTTGGGCATATAAAAAAAATCTGACCAGGAAAATACTGGGATAACATGATCAAGATCACCACTCTTCTGAATTTCCTACACAGAAACATACCATTTCCCAGTGTGCCCTGCAGAATAATTGGATATTTTCCAATCCCCACATTACAGGTCATGACTTACTGGTGCAAATTTGGATTCTGCTGAGGACCTGCTTATCGACTGAAGTTCGGATGGCATGACACAGCAAGAGACTTTGGCTTGCCATTGCATATTTGAATGCTGTTTATAGAAAAGGATTATGTTTTAGTTCAGCCAGCATTTTACCCCACAAGGACATATGGCTCAGATTTGTGATGGAAGCGGACACTTGGAAAAACAGAAGTAGTAACGGTTCTACAGGACTGCAATTTATTTCTGAATTGTAAACACAGAAGGGATGTCTTCTTATGAAATTTTTAAAGCCAACTGCTAGTTTTACTATCTGTTGTGCTTCCAGTTTGGAGAGTCCAAGGGATATACTTTCACCCTGCCGTACAAAGAGTTATACATGAAACTATGCTCTTCAATTTTTCTACGGGGAGTTGGCGTTAGCCGCATTATCTCAGTGCCGCTGAGCTCACTGCAACTGGCCTAACTTTACCTTGGTAGACAATCACTGAACTCAGTCAGAGCCATCTGAAAAGCCTAATTAGGCACTTTTGCAAATCCTAAGTATCTTGTACATTTTTACACATCTTCTGATTCTAGAAAGCTGTCTTTTCCCCCTCCTTATCTAAAGCAAAGTTAAACCAATTCACTGTTAGAAAGAAGAAATGTAAAGAGTATTAACAGTCTTATTTCCCCTGGTCTCACGAGCCTGAAGTTAAATACCTGCCTTTGTACAACTGTTTCCCTTCTTTTATTAGCTAAATATTGTGGCACCATGCAACTAGAGCACAAAGAATAAAATTACAACAATTTGAGATGAGTGTAACTTTTACAAGAGTCAGATATCCCTAACAACCCAGACAGTCAATAACCCAGCACAAATTAACTCTGGCAAATAATAGGTGTGTTGACCCTAAATTCATGAGGCAATAAAACCTACCAACAGCCCGTTGTTTTAAAATACTCAGGCACTTCTCAAAGACAATATAGTTTTTGTTTGTGAGCAAGAAGATCATTAATTAGGAAAGCTTTTAAAAAAGGTTTTAGTATCATTAGCAAAAACTAATAGGAAAATAAATTAACTTACAACATCTGACACCAAGTTTGAAAAAAAGAAAGGCATTAAACCCCCAAAGCTGTCTAACTGGTACATGTCCCGAGGACTGCACCCTGTAGACCCACTTCTCTGCAGACCTCCTTAACCACAATAACAAAATTAAATTTCCTCCCTTTCTTATTGCATTTTGAGTTAGAGACGCATTGCTGTGAGCGCAGATCTGTCGGACGGTGGAGTCACAGCAATATAATTTGAACCAACCCTGTTCATCTCTTCAACTCAACAACAATGAAAATACGCTTAAAAACACAAAGCCATAATCTGTTCTTCCAAATTTGTTTTCTTTCTGAGAGCTTCTTAAAAATAGCAGAGCTCAGGTAAAGTTACTATTCAAAAGCTGTCCGATGGAAGGCCCTGGTGCAAGTTCTTATTTCTTGAAGGGAAACACATTTTCTACTTATTTTGCGAGTCTGTTTGAAAATGCAGTATTTTAAAATACCACACCATGAGAAGTGGCCCAAAATATTTTATGGCTTTGAATAAAATTCTCTTTTCCCTTCCCCTGGATGCTTGCTAAGAGACACCGTAATTAGTCTGCCAAACGATCGTTATATACGAAGGACTGCACATAATGAAACCGTCCACCATTTCAAGCATGTCAGCTACAGAATTATGAAAGATGTATACCTCATATACCTTTAATACTTCATATTAAAATTATTTAATAAATGTCACATAGCACATGGCCATATTATTGAGAGAGAGTCAGGACGGGTTCAGTGCAGAGCTCTCAAAACCAATGGCCAACAAGAGCAGACTCTGCAAGCAAAGTGTTTATATGGCCATAAAACCATACGGTGACAGAACACAATTTTCTCTTTGTCTAGAAGGAAAGAAAATACAGAATTGAAGTTTTAAAAAGGAAGTTATACAGAAAGTAAAATGAAATATTAATAACAGAGATCAAATTTTGGAAAATGAACTGAGACAATTAAAATGCACTTGTAACTGCAACTGCTCGGTAAATCAAATCTGTGTTCTTGGATAGATTGCCTAATTTAAGCGGAAGATGTACTTTCCTCTTAGCTTTTGCTTCAAGCTTTCCTTCTATGAGAAGTCAAGTAATTAACATGCCAGGGGAAGAAATTTTCCTCTTCAATACCTTTACATTTGTGTAAAGCAAAATTATACAAAATGCTGATGCAAGCCCCAAAGGGAAAATATTCGTGCTGTGCAGCACACCCTTGCCTAGACCACCTTAAATCCCCCCATTGCCTACGCCTGGCTCCAGATCTGGATGTCTCCGTGATGCACCAGGGCCCAGTGTCTGCCTGCTGGGATGGAGCTTATTCACAGGAAATATGAAGGGAAAATTCACGCTTAGCTGCTTAATGAGAACTGACATCGCATCTCCAGGGAGAGAGAAACTTTGGATGTCAGGCAGGTTAGCATAGGGCAAGCAGACGGTCAATAAAATATTCAATAAAGTACTCTGATATGATAGATCTAATACTGTGGAAAAAGCCAGAAGTCCTTGTTTTGATAAGAAAACGAGTTTAAAATGGTGGTTAAAATGGCCTATACAATATTAACCTCCTAAAACTTGAGAACAATTGTGGCTGGTTTTTGAACTTGTTATGAAAGGTAAAAACAAATAAAGGCTCACGTAACACAAGGTATGCTTCTGCGGACATGCAAAGCAGGTAATTTAGAACAAGTGCACATACCGTTTTTTACAAAATCTCTCCAAAATAATTTTACAACTAATTTTTAATTATTAAAAAAAAAAAAAGAAGAAAGAAAAAAAATATCTACTGATCACCTAAAATACACAATGCTCAGGGAAACAGGCACAAACCTCACCTAGTCTGGATCCCAGTAGAGCGTGTGCTGACCCGAGCAACCCGGGAGCAGCCCCAGGCGCTCCAGCATCAGCACAGAGTCCCAGGGCCGGCTTCCCTCCTCCCCAACGGGATCTAACCTGCTGCTCTTTTTTCCA
The DNA here is from genome assembly GCF_964195595.1 of Calonectris borealis. NCBI lineage: Eukaryota > Metazoa > Chordata > Aves > Procellariiformes > Procellariidae > Calonectris > Calonectris borealis. The sequence continues at coordinate 3,380,962 of NC_134330.1, read as the reverse complement.
AACAGGATTCCTACTAGATTTCCTCTCTGAGCAACTTTTTCGTGATAGCGCTTTCATCCTCTGCTGTCAGTGACTTCTTAAACTTTCCCCCCACCTCACCAGACTCAAGCGTTTGGTAGGAAAACCCTGGAGGGATCAAGAAAGCAACAGGCCATATGCAGTGAATCCCTGCAATCATTCTAATGAAGCTAAATCTTCGAGTTTACATAAAAGGAAAATTAAATCAAGCACTGGAGGGGATTGGAAAGAAATACACCAGGAGATGGATAAAGTTAATCACGTTTAGTCAAGGCTAATGCTGACCTACTCAGGCTTGCCTTGGAGATCCTTCGTACTTACTGTAAGTTTTGTCTATATGGGAATACAGATGCACACAGAGCTGTAGCAGCTGCCCTGAATTTCTGCAGTGCTTTACATTTGCAGACTGCAGGAAAAGCACCACTTTATCCCTGCAGCATCACTGCTAAATATTATGGATGGAAATACAAGAAACAAGGGCTGTGGATCACGACTCGGGGACTCTTGAAGCCTGGCCCTGTCCTTTAAACCCTGCAGGCAGTAATATGTTTAATAGATAAGTCAACAGATAAGGAAAAACTTCACCTCAGGAAAATAATGAAAGCAAAATTTCATTCTCACATTGTATCATTCCTGTCACTCTTCCAAAGGGAATCTGGGATTTGATCGGGACGCTCCACCGGACAAGGAAACCAGCAGGAGCGTGCCGGCAGCGCTGGACAGACCAGCCAACAGGAGCCTGTTGCTCTGTACGGAGCAAGAACTTGCTTCTTTCTTTCTCTCTTTAAAGAAAGATCTTATTTTGTCTATACTTTATCTTGTGGCCCAAAACTTGAAAGTAAAATTACTTTTCAGAGAGCACAGGAATTTCTGCCATTACGTTGATTTTTTTTAGTCTTATTTTTCACAAAGATCTCATCCACATCTCCAGCAGGTGATGGCAGGAAAATGAGAGACTATTAAAATAAACAGAACAAATTTCTTGTTTCATTCAACCATTCTAATATGGTATCTTCTACATTTTTTTTTCCTCCTAAAATAAAATTTTATCTTCAAACAACAGGTATCCAATGTTTTGACATAAACCCCCAACATCGTCTCAGACACACGGTGGGGAAGAGCTATGGGGCTTTGGACAAGGAGGGGGCTTGCAGCAGCTCCACGACAGAAGCCAAACAGTTAGCATGCACAGGCTGCTCCGCGTTTTGGAGGACGTATCCAGTCCATGGGCCACAGGTTGACTACCACTCACCCCAGTTCTAGCTGACATTTATAATTTAAGAAATTGAGTTGTATCTCCCCAAAATGTTTACTTCCATGCAGTGCTGAAGCAAATGCATTCCTTTAACTCATTCTGCTTTAACTGATATCAGCTACACAGACTACACAGTCTCCTGATGAAGGAGCGAAAGATTAGGATATGAATCTGTCAAGTTTGGAATATTTTTTTCTGTATAGCTCTGTTAAATAACTGAAGACAATAATGTTTCAGTATTTTCTGAGAATAGCTCATTTGTTCTTTATTTCAGTGTTACAGAAAAGATTATTTGCAACTATTCACTTCCTTACAAAATATTCAGATTCTTCAATGAAAAGAGTTTCCCACATTGTGTAGCCACCCACACAGCTCCATTTGAAAGTGAATGAAAAGCTGTGCTTGATGATGTTGAATATGTTAACCTCTTACAGTTCTCCAGCTCTGGTGAGCCACTTTTCTTCTGCATCTGCACAAGGAAAAGTGTTGAACACAAGCTAGATTCTGTTGATTATGTACAGATAAAGACAACAAAGGCATCAGATGATTATGAGTGAAGCGATTTCTGAAGATCATAATCTGCATCTGAAGTTGTTTCATTCCTGGCAAACTAAAACTAAATTTAAGCTTGCTAGGAATTAATTGTAATGTATAACAGATCATAATTAGTAATGGGATATGAAACATTTTCTCTTCTAGTTTAGGCTACTGGTGTCAGCTTTGACCAGTTCAAATGCAATCAGAAGTCATTACCATTTAATGACTAGTTAGTGGTCTATGTGAAATAGCCTAGTGGTTTAAGTCCCTTCCCTAATCACACGTACCACCACCGTCATAATTAGCACTCATGATAGCAATCTCAGCAGAGACTAGGGGTATCGCCTGGCAGATGTGAAGCTCAGTGTACATGAATCAAATTATTGAAGGAACATCCATTCAAATCCTTCTGTCTTTCAATCTAGCACTAGAGAATAACTTAATACAACTATTTTTTAAAAAAAGTGTAATTTGCACTGCACTGCTGCTTTTTGGAAAGTCACCTTTGCTTATAACCATCTCGACACCCCAGCAAACTCGCGTCCGACTCCCCGGGCGAGGACAGAAGCAGTAGGACCGCTCTCCCTTCGCAGGACCCGCTGCCACAGTCTGCTCAGAGGAGGGCACGCGTGGGGCAGGAGGCCAGCAGGGTGCAAGGACCTCACGTTGAGTGGTGCCGGAGAAACAACTCCGTGAGTAGCTTCTTTCTAAACCACCAAAACCTCCTATTTGCTAACTTATATTTACGAAATACCTTTAAACCTGAAACACATCTCTGACTTTGTCCTCTCTTGCATGAGCACGATTCCTCCATCGGTGTGCACCTGCCCGTGATGCTGGTTCTCACAGATCCTCGAACATTCAGAGCTCCACCATGTGCCTGCTGTGCAGCTGACAGCCAGGCCACGAGCCTGGTACCTCTCCAGCAAACAGGGACATGAATTACCCAGGACACAGCATGAACGCATCCAGAGTGTTCACATAATCCAAACACACCAAACCACACCCCTTGCAATTTGACTAAAACACTCTGCAGCTGCACTGTTGTTCTGCAAATCTCCTAAGCACGACACATGACTCGGGCATCAGCTCTTTAAAACCTCTGGTATTTCTTCCCCAATTTTCCTCATTTCCCTTCTCACACATCTCTGCACCGTGAATCCCGACGAGGTGTGCGAGGCTTACGCCAACATATCATTTTTCCCTTCCCGTCACCCCATTTCACCGCAAAATCTGATTCTTCCATCTGTCCCTTCCTCCTCGCCCCATCTGGTGAAATTCAGCAGTTGCACTAACACAATCTGATGCTCCAGCCAGCGCTCGCATCCGCACCACGTCTGCACTGCAGCGTTGCTACTTGGCTCCTTTAAGAGACCCCTAAAAGAGATGTTAGCACGTTGAAGAAATTCAGGGGAAAAAAAAGAAGAAAGAAAGAGTTGCTCTTCTTTGAGAGCTGGCTGGAATGGAGAGCTATCTTCATAAATAGACAGGAAACAGAAAAGACTAATGTTGGGCAGATGACAGATCCCTGAATTCAGTTAACTGGCCTTCAAGATATGAACTGTTCTATTAAACATAGAGGCATTATGTTGGTCATCCACTTTAAGCCCAAGAGTGATTAAAATGCTGGCAGAAAATAAAAACTGGCTATTGAAGAGCTTGCCCTGAGGTCCTAATTTCAAATCAAATTTTACAGCGCCGCACAGGAACAATGGCAGCCCAGTACTCCAAGTCTTCTTTTTGTCACTTTGTACAAAGAAACCCCCTCAAACTCTCTCAAAGAACAATGGCCCCTCTAGATTCGCAACTACGCCAAGAATGGGCTCAAACCATACAAAAACACATTTTAAAAATACATTTTACACTGCCCTTGACATTTGAGATAAATAGAAGCCAATGCGTTGAAATTCCAAGTATTTTTTATATCCTTTCACAATGTGAATTTTTTATTTTCCCCAGTCTACTTGATCTTTGACATTCTGGCCTCTGCAGAAGAAGGACACAGCAGAGCAGTCAAAGAAATTAATTATGCAGATAATTGCATTTTATTAAAATGATTACTGTAGCAGAGAACTCAACAAATGACAGCTACACGAACCTGGCCCTCAGAAGAAATCAAGAGGACACAAACAGTTCATTTTTAATTGAAAAACTCCTCAGCTATTAACATTTAATTATCTGTTACTGATATATGGCACTAGTTTAATTAGCATTTTTCTATACGTCAGGTTTGCCTTTTAGTAGAAACACTTTTTTTAAAGTTCTGCTGAGCTGCTGCAGATTCCCTGTTCCTACAGTCTGAGTTTATTTGAATTTGGCAGCTTGGATTCAGACAGTTGTTTCCTAGTGAACAGCACACAAGACCATATGTTTCAACATTTAAGCAATTTAGAATCAGAGGTATAATTCTGAGTGTCCTTAGCAGAAATTGTACATTAAATACCCAAAGGATCTGAGCTCTACAAGAGATACAGCCTTTTTTAGCACTTTTCCCATAGCAACAAAACCACTCTATGCTACTTATATCATATACTCGAACCACAAGCATGCTGAGAGCGTTGGTGAGCCGACTAAAGTCTGCAGCCAGCCGTTTCAAGGGCTGCTGTGTTTTCAACAGCAAGGGATGAGCAAGTACATCGTTCTCCCTTTCTCTCCAGTCAGGCCGGATTCATCCAGAATTGCCTCTGAAACACAACTGTGGTCAGCACTCGTAGCTGGTTTCTTGATTTGTGCACATCTTTGTAAGAAGACATTAATCAATAGCTTCTTTTGCCAACCAAAAATAAGGCCACACACGTTGCCTGTGTTGTTCTCCTCATTTCTGCGATGATGAACGTCACCAGAACTATGGATTTAAATCAAGATACAGCCAAGGTGTGTCTGGCATGATACGCCATGACCTTCTGCTGGTACGTCCACTCTGCTTTTCCTGGCATGAGGTCACGCAACCTCCAAACTACAAAAGCATATTTTAAAAGTTCCAAGAGAGAAAAAAACCCAACACATCTTTGGGGGGGGGGGGGGAGGGGGAGGGAGGGGGAATCACTGAACCTATTAGTAAGTCTTCACTGTTTTAATCACAGCACCTGCAATAACATCAGAATGAAAATGACAATCCAAAATTAAAATTTAGTGATATTTCCTTCTTACAGGATAGGCACAAAACAAGAAATCCAGCAGTTTATCCAATACCCCCAAGAATCTGAGCGAAGGCTTGTTCTTAAAAGCGATGGACCTAATCACGATCCCCCTGAAGTCACGAGCAACGCTCCAGATCACGTGTTGAACACGCGGTCACAGTTCCTGATCCTCAGGCAGACGAACTCAAGACCCATTTGCCACTTTCACTCCCTTTTAACCTTTTCTGAACATGTTGTGCTGCATAACAGCCACTTATTCTTCAATTTTCCACACTACCACTTTACAGAAGACTGGAACAGCAAATAGTTTTTTTTCCGGAGTGGGAATGTGCCGTACAGGATGCAAGGCTGCCCTGCTGCCCTGCTCCTGGCAGCCAGGAACCGGCAGTCCTCACACTGCTAGTGCCTGCATGTCGACGAGGCTGTAATGGACTCAAGATTTCTTTTCTTTTCTTTTTTTCCATCCCATATATGTACAGAAACTGAAAAGAAACAGTATTCAAAAATATTTCCTTATAGCTTTCATTAAAACGCTGTCATTAAGTAACAAGTATTAAGGTACTAATAATTTCTAGATATAAAAATGTTTTCAAAGTATTTTTCATCAATATATAAAGGTTGTTTTCATTTGGTGAAGGTTCTGTCTGTCATTTTGACTTGGTACCCTGGTACAGAAATTCACTTCAAATGCATGAGTGATTCTGAGTGATTAAAACAAGCAAACAAAACCTCCAGAAGTAATTCCATTTGTGGGTATTTCCTTTAACAGCATTAATAATCTAATGCATCTAAAAGGAAGATTTAGAATTATAATTCACTTGTATTTCACAGGATTAAAAATGCAATATATGTAATATAGCCACAGTATATAAATACAAACATATCGGGAAGGTATTTTGACAGTGTCCATTTCTGTTATGCAGGAGTTCAATGTCGACACCTTTGTAGGTCATTTAAATTTTACTTCATCAATCTACTTCAATGATGTAAAATCCAAAGAAAACATTTCTTATTCTTAGTCTGAAAGTATACATGCAGTGGGATATAACTAAAAGAATATACTGATCAGGACTGAAAACTAAGTATAGGTTTCTCTTTTGGAAGCAGATTTAAAACATAATACCCAGTGCTTAGTGACCTGTAGAACTAATAGAAGATACAATCTTCTCTAAATTTCTTTACCTCTTGTATAATCAATTACAAGTTTGCTCAATAAATTTATTGAGCTAATTTTATTTCTTTACTCCGAAATATCAGAGAGAATTGATATTTCAGAATAAAGAACACTCAAAGGGACGACTTGTAGGGCAGTATTTTGTTTCACAGTATGTCTCTCCTCCTGCTAAAACTAGTAGCATTTTCTGTAGAAATAGAAAATATGTTAAACGAATGTATACTTTACAGGAAAGAGAGAACGGAAAGAAATGCCCACTCCTGACAGCGACTGGCTACCTGGGTGCGGAGGAGCCCCGCGTGCCCTTGCCGAAGCTGCCCAGGTTATTCTCGTCTCTTCTTTTTCATCAGAAATTCTACCCTGACCCTGAGAAACACTGTCATCAAAACAAGGACATTTCCATGAAACGTATCTCCACTGCAAAAACATTTAATAAAAACATTCCCATCCCATTCTAATTTTAATTTGTGCTGTTTCAGTGCAAAGAAACATCAGACACAGCTGTCTGATTTCTTCCTCCAAAGCACCCCAATTTTTGTGTTCCCTACCCAAAACTTGAAATGAAACCTATGGGACCTTAAGGCACACTAGGCAAATTAGCATTTAGGAAAATTAAGCTTTAACTAACTAACTAAAATGCCGCTTAAATATTACTGGACTTTCTGGCTACATCTAATAGCGAGACTACTAAATAAAGCCCTTACAAGAAAAAATGCACACTGAGGGAAAATAGGATTGTTATTTTTAACACTGATAATTTTGTTTAAAAGAAGATTCCTTCCTGTGTTTCATCATTTTACGTTATGTTCTATTATAGAAACTAATGTGGGAAAAAAAGTTCAGAAAAATCCAGGCCCAGAATATTATGGAAACAAGAACCACCAAATGTAAAGGTCCTGTAATATTTGGTATCTTTAGATTTTTCTCCGCTGGTTCACATGACCCCCAATTTATTTTTAGAAAGGCAGCAATTCCCTCTTGGATACGGTGCAATACCTTGTACCCGAATGTTGCTTTGCACAAATAAACCATAGAAAGTGTTGACTTAAAAATAAAACATTGGAAAAGGAGAAAGTTTTTTTCTCTGCGAAAATTTCCGGAAAAGCTGTAAACAAAGGCAGGTTTGGCTCAGTGGTTGAGTGACTCTGTTGAGCTGTTGAGGATGGAGAACATATCAAACCTCACGGAGTGAGGAAATGTTTGTAAAACAGTTAGTAAATCATAGGCAGCAAGGTCACCATGTTTAACAGCAGGAATGACACTTTGCCAAAACCCCAGCTGTGAAAGGGCGTATACGCGCACGGGCTTGTCTCTCATTTATTCTTTTTCACATCTGATTTTTAATTTTAAAAAAATAATTCTATTTCTTTACAGGCAGGAAGAATCTACAGGATTTCAAATTGAGGAGCTCTGCCAGGACTGACACACACATCCATCACATAATCTCAATACCTGGTTTTGTTTCACCAAACAGAACATAAGCTGTTAAAGCATCAAGAAATTCTCGTCAGCCTGAACGATTTCCCTACAGATTGATACCGACTGACCTTTTTATCTCAGGGACAGAGTTTTAAGTTCTCACTGCTGCTCCAAATTCACACACAGGAAAAAACCCAACAATCTGGCCTCTCCGAGAGCTGGCACAGCCAGAGGGTGAAATTAAATATTTTTAAATACAGACACTACAAACCCATGTATGAATACAGGGAGTCCAATTCATCTGATGCCAAAAAACCCAGGAATGATTATTTCAAGTTGAAAAGTTGTCATGAAATCACTTCATAATATGGAAAGATTTATAAAATGACTCACCTGCTACTGTAGAAATCAAACATCCTGCGGTGTGTCACTGGCAGGCAGCATATAGCAAAGGAAGTACTTAAGCACATACTTGACTTCAACTCCTCGCATGTTTGAAGTTAAGCATGTATGTAAGTGCTTTGCTGGACGGGGGCCTATATGCTGGACAATGATGATAAAAAAAATATTCCTTCCAAATTACTTATGTATTACATCTCTATTAAAACTTTGGGGTTTAAATCACAGTTTATGATGAGGTTTTGAAGTGTCCTGTTCCTCTGTTCACTACATTATGAGAGAACGCCATCAGGAACTGGGAGAAAAACTTGGTCGACAGCGATGAAAACAGATTTTGCTTACTGGGAAGAGCCCACGGGGCACTCCTGCTTCCTTTAGGTGGCAGAAAAGTGACATTACAGTTAGTATAAGCACAGTAGGTAGGCAAGAGATTAAATAAGAAATAATTTGATCAATGCCTGTTAAATGTAGGTAAGAACTACAGCATGACATTAAGCCACTGAAGTTTAATACCAAAGTTAAATGTCCTTTTGCTCCATATTGGAGGAAAAAACCAGGAATAAAGAAATACTCAATTTGAGGGGGGCAGTTTTTTCTTTTAAATTATCTTCTGTTTTGTAGTATGAATCCTTTCTTTTGGTCTAGTTCTGCTGCGTTCTTTACAAAGCGAAAGTTTAAGTTAAAATGACTCCTGAATCCAAACTCTACTCGTTTTGGACAAGCTCACAATGTGGTTAAAATTTTCAGACGGCTCTCCTCATCCCTGGCCAAACCAAACCCTTCTACCTTAAGAAATTTTTTGTGTGTGTTTTGGGGGGTGGGTAACCAAGCTAAAGATTTGAACTTTGCAGATGAAACTCACACTGCTTTTAAATGCACTTCTAGTCCTCAGCCCCGCTCTGGCAAGTACTGCAGCACCGGTGGGCCAGCACAGAGGTCCATTAGCGCAGCCGTGCTGGGCCGAAGGCAGCACGGCCACCACGGAGAGCCCCGCTTTGTCAGCGTGCTCCTGGGCAGACGTGCATTTAAAGCTGTGTTCCTAGGAAAAGGAAGGAAGGAAATGACTTTAAGCTACATTTAAGCTACTATTTTCACTGGTTTTGCCGCTTCAAAACCAAAGATGACTACTAAGGAAAAATATTCGTAGTATAAATTTCATATGGAAAAGCACTAATTCATGAGTGAAGCTACATTTATAGGGGACTTTGTAAGGATCAAGTGAGTTAACACCAAATAATAAAAATTGAGGCCAACTGTGTGTATATGTACATGGCAAGGCACTAATTCTTCCGACACTGTATTTATAGAAACAGGAGTTTCTATATGATTATGATCATATTTAACAAGAACTCTACCAATCAATGTAACAGGAGGAAGAGGAAATTTATCCTCAAGGCAATTAACTGAAAAACACTAAGACAAGAGTGTTTGTTTAGTATTATGTAAACCTGAAAGTGACTTAAAATAATTAAACCACAGTAGTGCAACTTCAATCATTTTACCTATCTCTGTTTTAAGAAGAAAGACTCTTTCTTAAATGGAAAATCCTACAGTGAAATGATAGACCTGACTATTAATTAACCAGTCCTGTGTGTTGAACATTCCCACTTGGTTAATCTTCTGGAAAGAAATTACTGTTTCATTTTATGAATTCTTCTTCTTTGCTCATTACATGAAGCTTTCAGCATGTCTGCTACCGTATAGTTTATTTTTCAGTCTTTTCTTCTTTGGTCTTTCCTGTTCAAGTTCTGCTCAGTAATATGGATCAGTTGTGCTTTGTTGAGCAGTTCAATGAGATTAAATCAACAATATGTTTTAAACTGCCAGTACATAAGTTAAAATTTACCTCCCTTAATCCATCTTATGCACTTCAGAACTGTACTCCAAGAACCAGAGATAGTAATTAACAGACAATATGCTTACCATTTAATTACTAAAATTTCTAAGGAAAGCTCTTGCTACCTAATGTTACTTTGCCATCTCTTGTTTAATGCACAACCCCTCCTCCCATTTCTACATCTGAGACATTCTTGTGCCTCCACCGTCACTGAGATATTTAGGGACCTATTCCAACCCACCCCATCTTAGTCCGCAGGAATAGGAATTTGTTTATTTGTTACCAACGAAGCTAAAACCGTACTGCAGTACGCTTCAAAAGAAACTGATGGAGTTCAGAAATTCACATGAAGCCCTGCTGTTACAGATGGCGGCTCTTCTTTGTCGAGAAGCCTCCAGATTACTGCCATGGGAAGCTTGCGTTCTTAGCCCAGCTACGCATTTCCCTTGGACAGAAAACTGGCCTCAAGTAACATTGGCCTGCCTATTCCTCTAAGCACCAGATTTGTTAGAGTGAAAAACAAACACGCTTTTTCAGGTTTTGAAAGGTAGATTATGTGCCCCGAAAGAGAAGTTTATTTGACCTGGATTCTGGACTTGAAATTATTCAAGCACATCCCATGGATGTTACTGGTCTCAGATGCTTCCTACCAGTTACTTCATGTAATAGTACTTGAAATGCTTTAAATTTTCTCTCACCTGGCTTTCTGCTTCCGTCAAACTCCGTAAAGAAACAAATTTACAATACACACTTTTATCATATTTGTTCCAACTATTGCTATTTGTGAGGGTTTCCAGCAGTAACACCGCCATACTCAAACAGCGTTATTCTTACACATACTAAGCTTTATAGACAATAGAAATTACAGAAGTATATCTGAATTATTATTTTGTATACACAGATATCCTTTAACGCAGATGACTCTTGTGTTTCAACGCAATGCATGCCTTGGTCTTTTAACTTGATACGCCAACATCATCCATTGCTTTAAATCTCTTGTCCTGTTTAGACTACCCAGATCCCATCAGTTTTCTTATTTTACTGAGTTTTGTTTCACAGAAACTAAACAAGTAGGCACTTTAGAAAATTAACCCTGTCAAGACAGAAGTCTAGCAACAATCTTTAGAAGAAATGACACTGCTTGGCTTTGACATTCCTGTGTTCTCTTTCCCCCTTCAATGCTGAATTTTTCCATCGAGCTCACTACCTTGCAGGCAGAGCTTAGCTCAACCATCCATCTCTAACGTTAACCCCGACACCTGGTCTTCAAAACCACATTTCAGAAAGACGAGTGAAGAGAAAAAAATTCAGAAGCCTGAAGCTAGCAACTACAAAAGAAATCAAGCAGTGTATTAATACTTCTATTAATCCTCCTCCTGTTGTCCTTTATGGTATTAGAACCTCTTTAAACTATTCTCATTTTTATATGTGTTCTTTTAAGCTGTAAAAGTCTCAAGGTATACTTTTCACTAAAAAAAAGTCAAATGACTATATCTGAGGAAAAACGTAGATTCGTTTCTTCAGGAAACGTACTCCTAACCGGCCACGGCAAAGCCACTTCAGCTTCTCCAAATACCCTTGGCACACACGTCTATTTAAAATCACGCTCCTCTTGCGCCGGAGCAGGGCCCTTATCTCTGGCGGAGGTTGCTGGCCCTGCACAGGCCGGTCGGTGTTTCCAATTTCCTTATATAACGAGGCTCCGATGTCGGGAGGAAGTGGGCAGATACTGAGAAATCAGGGAGGATAAAAAGCACTAGACCCGTAACCTCTGAGGTCAGGAGGTTATGACTTCAGGGCCTAAGAGTAAGGTGGAAGGATGTGTTCAGGTAGTTTTAAATTACCTTGTTTTACTGGCCTTTTCCAAGAGGAAGAGAGGTAAGATCAAACGCAGAAGATTAATATCGCATACATGAATATATACACACGGCTAACATGAACGTTACTTCTTTTTTCCAACTGTAAGTGGTTTGACTCAATGTTCAGAGTTGAAAAATATTCTCTCCCCTGCAACATAGTTGTGATTTCATATTCAGAAGAGCTGCAATGCTGACAAGCTATCCAAGAACTCTTTTAGCCTCTCTGCAAATAATTACTTACAGAACCAAAAGATGAATTTGTATGAAGGTAATTTGTTTTCTAAATACTGAAGGTGTGGGTACATGTATGACGAACTGTAAATGGAAAATATAGCTTTAGCCATACATGTAGGATTTTATGCATCTGCACGTGCAGCAGAAAGGACAGAAATCCTCTCCCCATGTACAGAGCAGAAGTGAAGTCCCATTTTCAACTTGGATGCTCCAGTAACGGCTTCATGATCATCAAAGAACTGACACCACTGGTCAGGATGGCATGAAACAAAGAAGCCATAACGTAAAATTAATGATCACAAAACCCCATCAGCAACTGTGAAAGGACCTCCCTGACATCACCGTGTGGCTGGCAATGATGTTGAAGGAAAGAATATTTAATGGCTCATGGCTGCCCAAATTTCTGCTTGCCTTGTCGCTCCAGCTCAAAGCTGGAGTGTTGGAGATCTAGTGTTCCCCATCGCAGAAGTGGTGGAGTGTTTCTAAAGTACCTACTTTTGGCCGTAGAAGGAGCTCAGCTGCTGCAGGTTTTGGTTTTGTTTTTTTATTTTTCTTTTTTAATATCTGAAGACGACACCAACATAAAGTAAAACAGAAAACAAATGTGGCAATCACTGCAGAAAAGTACCAGTCTTATAAACTACAAAAGAAAAGTACAGACCACAGAAAACTGTAGATAAAGGGCTTGATTTTTGTCAAACTAAAATGAAAATGTGGACTTTCAACCTATGACAGAAAGCATTTTGTTTCACATTACAAATACGAAAAGAAAGATGTGTGTTCTTTTGAATAAAGGAAACAACTAATTGTTCAGAAGATAATAAATACCTGAAAATTCAGTTTCTTAATTTCTTATGTGAAAAAGAAACAACTGTGATCTTTTCTTACGAAAGCAGCCTCTGAATTTCCAGTGAACTTCCACCTTCATGGACAACTTTGGAAACAGCCCTCCGTGATTCAGGATTTCCTTATCTGCTACCTAGCGCTAAGTAAGGGGATGTTGTACAATTAACATTACAGAACAGCACTTGGTAGAGTTCTGCACAAAGCACACATTATGAGCAATGTCCTCAGCAATTTACAGGTTAGAGTTCTTGCTAAAGGACAGATACAGTACTGAACCTTGTAATGAGAAATCTAACCCATTCCACTTCAGTATAAATTCTCTTTTATAGGAGATTTGCCTCAACAGCAAAAGATACCATTAGTAAATCAATCCTGAAAAACGTTCCTCTATTTGTGCTTGAATGAAAGGTACAGAATGTAAAGGTCTATTTGTTCAATTGATATAATGCGCACCTATACGATGATCTCTGCATTTGTATGATGCCTTTGAAATTGCTGCATCATGTATCACTGCAACGATCTCTTCTTTACCATAAAACCTAAATCCACATCTGTGAACTCTGAAAGGCCATTCACATTTAAGACTTTTTCACCAAAAGTTTTCTGCATCATGATATGCAGTTGTTAGGGTTAAGATTCTTCCTTGACTTGACAGACAAAAACGTGCTAAGATCACAGTTACAGGTAAAAGCAAATTATAGGAATAAACCGTATCTGCCAATTAGATCTCAGAGGCATGGCCAGCAAACTTCTTTGTCTCGACTTCCTTCGGATATATAAATATATATATAAATACTCAAAAGACACGAACGGAGCATAAATCTTCACATGATTCTTCAATCTGTCTACAAATGACCATGACATTACATATAAACTATTCTATATAATATATATGCTTCCCTTTTAAACAGTTAAGGAGTGTATCAGACACCGTGATAAACACAGAAAACCGAGCGTGAATACCAATAAATGCAAGCCTTCCGTCTCGGAAACTCTTCACTTATTTGATTAAGTTAGGTGAAAAACAGAGCAGTCATGCTTGTAGCTTTTCTTCCTTTTTCCTTTCCTCCACTCTTTTTATTTCTAATGCGAATCGGAAGTCTATGTGGAGCAGCCTGGCTAGCCCCGGTCTAACCTCCCCATCTGGAAGGGAACTAACCAGCCTTGGGGCTACTTCCAACCCTTCCCAGCTGTTGGGTTTGGGTTTTTTGTTTTTGCGGGCTTGAGAAAGCATATTTATATAAATGATTGCCATATCCTTTGCCAGCTGTTGACCCTGCTCTTGTCCCGGTTGGGGCATGTTTTTCATTTTTAGCGGCCACAGACTGGAACTGACCCTGACAGAGTTAGCACGCTATGCAAACAGCTTCACGCGTTCTTGCTGTGACAGATAAGACAATGGCTGCCCAGTGCAAGCCGCAGGACCGGTGTTTCCCTTTGGGCTAATGTCACACAGCCCCGAGCTGGAAGTAGCAGTTAGAAAAAATAAATGATGAGATTCACAGCACCGGTGGGAGGCTTCCTGTCCCCAGCAGAAGTGCTCGGTGATTTCAGATACCGCTCTTATTAGCAAAAGGGTTAACAAAAACACACGTGAAAAGGCATTTTCACTCGGCCACATTGCACTTTAGGTACCAGAAAGTTCCTGAACTGAACTGTCAAAACATTCCTGAACGATTTTCGTAGACCTGGTTTTCCTCCCGTGGAACGACGAGCTGATGAGTCTTCACTAAAGCCCTTGAAAAAAACTGCAGCTAAATCATCAGCTAAATAATAATAATAATTAAAAAAATCAATTGCAACCTACAATGATAATAACTTCAAACTTTCAGATCAATGCAGCTGACAAGGAAAACTGCTTTCTCCGTATTCCAAAGCACTGCTCTGGAAACACATCCAGCATACTAAATACACCCGCACTTCCTGGTCACCTGTGGCTATGCTTGAACAAGAACGTTTTGAACTACATTAAAAAAGGGGAATGCTCTTAACAAACACTTCTGAAGAAACGGCAGTTACTCATTATGGCTGTTATCTCATTAACTAATACTGCTGTAGTTAAATGGGACACAGACAATGAACTCTAGCCTTTACAACTTTCATAAGCATTATCAGATTTTTTGATAATAAGTAGAGGTGGCATATGTGTTCTGTTTAGTATGCAGAAGAGCCTCATTTTATTCTCAATGCACAGATTTAATTAAAAATAAATTTACTGTTAACGCTTAAAGTGGTGCCAAGATTATCCAAACAGAAGGTTTATGATACTTAATAATTGATAAGAGGAGGGAAATTCACAGATTGCAACTGATTATTATTTAGTAGGTCTGTTTGCAAAGGTGAAAGTGGCATTACAGCTAGCCAAAAGGAAAAAAAAAATCCTTTCTTTTATAATTTGTACATTTAGAAAAATTTGAATTTAGCACACACTTTCTAGAAGCATTTGGAATGAAACAGATTACAGATCACAACAGCTTCACTGATTGCTTCAGATAATATTGAAGGTATTCAAAGTGTTTTCTAAAACACCAGCTTCAGTCCAATTCCACACAAGAGGAGGGTTTTTTTTGGTTTTGGGTTTTTTTTTTTTGGGGGGGGGGTGTGTGTGTGTTTGTTTGTTTGTTTGTTTTTTAATATCAGCACATAGAGGTGATCAGCTTCTTTAAGGCCATGATTCTCAGCTTGGATTTCAAACCAGCTTTAGCACAATGTGCCAGAAATTTCCACAAGCGCTGAGAGAATTAACTGATGGGATCTTTGAAGCCTCTCTATCCCAGATTAACTAATGAAAAATCTGTGAAATCACAGTTCAATCTTCTTTTTTTTATGGCTAGATGTGTTTGCAATGGTTGGGATGACAAGATGCTCCCAAGCCATCTGGCTCCTCACACAGGATTTGATTCAGAAAATTAATAGTAACACCATTGGTGTGCACATATTGCAACAATCCAGAAATCTAGTCCTGTTACACAACGGAACGCAGAGGTTTTGTAATTGCCCGAATAGGTTACGTAGATTGAAAATGCTGATGCTAGCCTTAGAAAACATTTTCATAAAATAGTGTGAGTAATGAGTGAGCAATTTCACCGAACACCAAACCTCAGGCTGCCCCGCACTGTTCACCCTCTGCACCCTCCGAACGGAGCCGTCTCCTCAAGCGCGGGTCACTAATTCACTTCATGGTGAGAAGCCTGACTTTGAGCACTCCCCTCAGAATGAAAAGGGAAAAAATATTTTTCTACTTTCATGTATTATGCAAATTTAGTATCTATAAATAATGCAGCTTTGAGCTTTCAATAAGTGCTATCTAGCATGTATCAGCCTACGAATTAAATTCTTCTTTTAAGACTATCATACTACATACGTTTTCATGGATGAGCAAAAGATCCATTAGAGAGGCAGACTGCAGGTTTTATTCACAAATCAAATTCTGAACATCCAAACAACCGAACTGTGGGAATTTAAAGGCAGCTTTAGATAACTTTCCTGAGTATAATTCAGAAAACCCATGATTCTGTATGAAAAAGAAAAGCTTTTTGGCAGAAGTACTGCTTACCGGAACAGACTTAGGGTTGAAAGAAACTGGTATAAACTACCTATGTTAGATAAATTGTGTATTAAAATGTTACTTTAAAAAATTATTTTAGTTTGGTTCAAGATGAACATCTTACTATATTTTACATAATTCAAAGCTTATTGCCATTAAAATTCATTAGATCCGTGTATTCAAATCCACTATGTATCTTTGGAAACACCAAGCTAATGTGTTTAACTGCAACCGTAAATTTTCAGCTTTCTTTAAAGGTTTCTACACAGAGTGTTTGGATGCTGCAGCAGAGATTGCCTGGCAGAGGAGACAAAAAGAGCTCTCGGGGAAACACTGCTGTGTCAAATGCCTGAAAAAGACGGGAACAGAGGGAATTTCAAACAGGTACGTTAACTTTCAGAGCGCGCAGTGGTGAAGAGATGTTCAGGACTGTACACGATTCAAAACACAGTGTAACTTGTAAATACAGGGAACATTAATGGGAACAGTTTTGTCTCTTTTAACAGCACTGATGGATTTCCTTACTGTGCGGTAAGAAGTTGAAATAGATAGGTGAAGTCTTGTACTCCTTTTTTCATTATGAATTTTTAAACCCCTTAAAGGTTCCAGAAAATACAGTATACGAAGTCTATAATAAAAAATTACTTTGCCTTTAGAGCATTAAAAGCAAAAGCTTCTATAAAAGTCCAGGAGGTGAGAGATCCTCAGGGAATATTCTTTTCCCCTTGAACCCTCACAGTTGCAACGTATATGTTCTAAATAAATAAAAGACTAACAAGCCATCCCTTGCAAACACATCGGCCAAGATATTTGGAGCAGGGAGCAACACTCGCGTGTTTTCTCTCTCACTGCTCATTTGGAAACACCTTTGGGGGAACTGTTTTTAGAGGGCTGCACTTTCTCAAAAGCAGGTCCCTTCAACGTGCCAGGCTGCACTCCCAAATTACTTGCCACTTCTGCAAACCCTGATTTCAGGTTCTTCTTGATAGCCTGGGTTTGCACGTTCCTGAAAAACCTGACAAAAGGGGAAAACCTTTTGCGTGTGAAAGAAAAACTTGACTTTTTTTCTTCTATAAAAACCTCCTCTACCTCATCAGTTCTGAGTTCAGGTTTCAATCACTGCTGCTGATGATCTTTTTTATTTTGCGACGTGTCGGATTAGTCTGACTCTGCTCCTGCTGAAGCCAATGGAAAACTCCCACTGCTTCCAAGCAGAAGGGAATTAAGCCTTAAATGAATCATTTTACTTTGGTGAAAAGATCAGGAAGCCCGTAAGAACAGATGGACATAGATACAAAATCTAAGAGACTTAATTACCCCAGAAAACCCAAAATTAAAACCCTAGAAAATATCTTGCAGCCAAATTACTTGAGGTACAAAAGTTTTACTAAGTTCGGTAGGCGCCGAGGCCCCAGTACGTACAGGGCTGCCCTATTTGCTGCTAAACTTAGGTTAATAGCCGATGACCCTTTCCATTCTTAACCTCGAGCACTGACCTCCTGACCTACCCCCAGTGATGGTGTTTATAAGCATGTTGCCACTGGTGTAAATAAAAAAGGAACACAATGTGCTGAAATTGTTACTGGTGATGACAACTGACACGCATTTTACACTGCCAGTGGGCAAAACCATCAATAAATAACTGCAAATCTGTTGTTAATGTGTTTAGAGCTTCTTGCAACGATCATGTCATTTTTGCCGTTTTTCCTCTTTTCCTCTACATGTATCTTTGTGGGACGAACAAAAAGCTTCCAATAAGGAAGCCAGACAAAAACAAGGCAGCTTATGGGTAAGGTTTACCGTTAGCCAACAGCTGGAATTTCTACCTTCCACGGTACTCCTTCAGCTATGAAAAAAAGCATGAAAATATGCTGCACCATAGATCAAGCAAAATGGTATACTTTCTAAAACCTTCAAAGTAAAAAAGCATGGCTCATGATGAAAATACAGGCTTTGAAAGACCCTGTCTATGGGGTACTGTGAAAACTCTTGTTCTCCACACAGCCCGCAAGAAGCTAACCAAAGCAAACTTCGTAATAAATTAACTTTTTAAAAAGCCCTATAGAAATGCATAAAAATAAGACAAAAGGACAGACCCTAACTCTCACCCATCTCTTTTTTTTTTTTAAACTATGCTTTGTTTTGTTTTTTAATTAATTTGTTTCTAAGCTTTTTTTATTGTAAATTCAATTTTAATCCGGATGGTTAGTTTTCAAAATATACAATCACATTTTACATAAATTCAAACACACTGAACAGAGGTTTCTGTGGGAAGCTTGTGTCTTTTACTGAAGCTATTGCAACGCACATGTATTTCTATTAATTTATGTGAATTACTTCCCATTAAAAATTGCGCAGAGTTTAAATGTTCACACGACTCCTTTCGGTAGGAGCTCTGAGGACACTAGGGCAGCGTGGTGATAACCTGTATTAGCCATCGCAGCTGAGCCAAAGCGCGGTGCTGTTACACACCCAACGCCCCGCTGCTGCCCCGGAACAGACCCCTCGCATCGCCAACCCCCTGGTTGTTCTCTGTCAAAGGAAAACAGAGAGAAAAAACAAGGGGGAAACCACCGAGCAAAAATTTCAGACAGCTTTAAGCACTTCTGAGTTGAAACGGTCTATTCTGTTCATCTAATTGTCTAAAACAACTTGTTAAGAGACTGTACGAAATACCGCTGCAAAGGCCAACTCCAGGAACAGCACAAAAACCAAAACCACACCTCAGAAAAGAGGGGATTCCTGACAACCGACCGACCAGGAAATGCAGAAAAGAATAATATCAATATGTAAGCACTTCTGAAAGTCCTGCTTTATCAGCTATATTCCGGGCCCGGTGCTTAGCTGGTTCTCTCAACCAACCTGCCGAATCTTTCATTTTAATGGTGTACAGCTAAAATCTTTTTTTTTGTTGTTGTTGCTGCTGCTACAATTCAATGAGACAAAAGGTACATGAACATGTTTTTAAAAGGAACAAGTTATAAAAATGATTATAGTAGATGTAACAGCCTATAAAATATGATCAAATAATAGTCATCTATCTTTCTCAAAAAGAAAAATTAGATTATGCGTAATTGTAAAATCTAATTTACATTCTCCTATTTCCAATTTAAATTTCCACTTTTATGAAATATTCTCTGCTTCAAAGTTGTGCATGTGTAAAAGATGCTTTGACATGCTTCTAATTGATTCGTTTTACACTATCGAAAGGATAACAGTGATTTGCAAAAGAATTTTTTTCTGTCTTGCACACATCTCTCATTTGCCCATCTTAATTCAATTAAAGGAAGTAAAGACTGTTTGACCGATGAATGAACCATATTTTAACTGAGGACATTTCTATGTAAACTGGAATATACCAACCACTAATTCTCAGCCAGTTACTTCCGATCTGCAACTTTTATTTTGAAAGGTCACGGCATGGTCACAGAAAAGACAGAGGATATTAAATGCTGGCAAGCATTTTATAATAGTGCAAAACTGCAGGCTGATATCAAAAGCAAAAGATTTTAAACTCAAATGCAATTTATATGCAAACATTCCCTATTTATTCCTAGCTATCAGTGTAGCTGGAAGTTCAAACTTTAAAGCAACGCCTCTCCCTACTCAGTGCATTTTATGTCTATTCCTTGGAAGGACAGTAAAGAAAATACAATTTTTCTATTTCCCATAGGCCTTATATTATATTGGTGGTAACTGGTACACCCGAGACACTAAAAATCTCACTTCTGTGCATCTTGGTGGGTTGTTAAGGAAATATGTATAGGAACACTGAGCCCATCTACCAAAATTTATTTGTACAAAGACAAGGTGGGAAGTATGTGGTATGCCCTGTGACAGGTTAGTGTGTGTCTGCATATATCCATATTATCCATACCCTGTAAATACAATTTCTGCTATGAACAGTAGTATAACCCTCACCTTTGAGTTGCAGTCTTCACACCGACCTGGGATACCCTGGAATATCGGTATATATTTAAATCCAGCAAAGAGGTTAAAAGTGGAACAGAAAGCAAGAATCTTCAGCTTCAATGCTTAATTTAAACACGTTCTATTATTTTCCGAGGATCTAAAGGAGGTGGTGTCATCCACCTTGTACACATCAAGAAAGTTGTGAAGATAACGAGGGTATTTGTTTCTACGTCAAGTAGAAAAGTTCTCCATCCTCACCCTCTCCCCAGACATGGGCACTTTGCTGCTCTTGCACTGCAAGGCGAGAGGAGAAAAATTCCTTCAAGTTCAAGAATAATAAAGCAGATTTGATTAGCCTCATCCAAACGAGCAGGAGCAGCACAATACAGGGGTGGGTTCAGCAGTGGGGAGCGCTGGGTAACATCAAGACTTTCTGTAAAGTATTATTAGACAAAGATGACATTTTGAGAAGAAATATGTATTAATATATTTGCAGGATTACACCCTTAACACCTTTTGGACACTGCTCTTAACCTCACTGCTTAACAAGAGGTGCTACAGTCAACAATAGAGGAGAGAACATTACAATAAGGATATTTTTTAAGGAAATACTTGCTGACAGCATGCTGAAAATGAGGATAAACACATGCCTACTGTTTCAAAACAGCAGCAAAGGCTGAGCTTTTATTAAATAAACATGGCAAACAAGCTAGCTGAAGCCCACAGGCAAGACGCTCTGTCACCAGAGAGGTGAAGATGATGAGATGTGTCCTTGAACCAGCTAGTTGTGAAGTCCCTCCTGAATCAAACAGCACCAGGGAATACCCGAGGGGTTTAAGTCTGAATTTCTACTGAAGAACAAAGCATGTTGGGACACGTTCACACCAATGACACGGACAAGTTACAGATGAATGAGGAGAACCAAATGTGCTTTCTCTCACTACCAAGGTGGCCACTGCTGCCTTCAAGCTGACCGAAGATCCCAAACAGCTAAGTCTTGCTACCAGACCCTCCTAACAACAGATTACCAACCTGAACAGCTTCACTTCAAAAATGCAAGTTAGAGGTTACATAATGTGCTTTTGTTTTGTAAGCCAATATGTTGCCAGAAGACCTTCAGCTGAACTGGTGCACACTGGCGAGTCAGAAGCCATTTCTAACCAGCCACCAGAAAAACGCATAAAATACCAAGTGGAAGATACACGTTACCACTCTGCTTCTGCTTTGCAGATAGAAGAGAGGAATAAGAGACACACGGCTTTGCCTCAGAACAGATCTCGGCCAAGAGTTGTTTGGGTTTGGGTTTTTTTTTTTAATTTAACACATACCTAGGCTAAAAGTGAATGCAATAAATTTTAATTAGGATGGGGTCTATACTTGTTGACAAAATTAGTTGCTGAAAATACAAAACCCTTGACAGATTTTAGTTCTCGCATTCTAGCAACTAGGTACAATTTGAGTCAGGTATGAAAACCTCCCATTTGCACCTCACAGCACAGACCACCGTCTTTCATCGGAGCCGTGCTGGGGTCCAGACCTGACCTCCGCCTCTTCACCACCCGCGCTGTCCTGCTCCCTGGCCAGAGGTCACCCTCAGTGTAACGATGGTCGTTCAAAGCCAGATCTACCACGTCTACAACGTCATGCTACAAAGAGGGTCTTCTCCTGCCAAACAACTTGGCAACAAACTCCTGGTTAAGTTTTGGCATGATGCCTAACTGCACCATTCCTTCTGAAACAGAAAACATTAACAGTACGAAGTGCCAAGGCTGTTTTCCAGAAGCAGACAATGATAATACAGGGGACAGAAGCAAATTGGTTTTGTGAATGTTAACACAAAAACGTGCTAAGAGTCGGCCAGAAGACCATCACTACTTTAAACGGTAATGGGACCTTACATGAATTAAACCAGCCAAACTCTGACCGCTCTTGCTGAGCATCAGCAGAGCCCTCGACCAGCCCTACTGAACTGCACCACTGTAACAGGACAGTTAAAACGACTCCTCCCCGCTACTTGTGGATCGAGAATTACTCCTTACAAGTAAGGTAGGCAGAACGCGGCCATTCGTTTTAGCTAGCGTTATAAATAAAGAACATCCAGCTTGTACGACAGGTAAGAATTATTCCCATTTGTGAGTTTTTCCTGGAGTGAGAGCAAACTCCACTAAATATTCCTGTCTGCCTCCGTGTGCACAAAGAGCCCGGAGCACATAAATCTGTAGTACTATTGCTCTTAGAAGGACCAAGACATACACACCGATGCCCATATGCTGTGCATACGATTTAAAGAAAATAACGCTCTTCTGGAGCGAGCACTGCAAGTCATTTTGGGGAAGCCACTGTGGCATCCGCAGCAGCGCGGCTAAACCCCATTAGCAGCACGGTGGAAGGTAACGGGTACGGTAGCGGAGGGGACGGCCACCGCCGAGCTCCTCCAGCACTGCCCGGCCATGCTGCTGTGTTAATGACCTCGCAGCAGTAGACAGATCCAGTCCTTCTGCTTTTCTTTCTCACTGAATGATTTCCCTAAAGCCAAAGCTGGGCAAAATGCCACTAATGCTGCCGTAAAACTCCCGCTGTGTTAGGAGGGAGGCAGGCGACTGAGGGTTAGGAGGTAATCAAGCTTACAGATTAAGGCTCAGTAAAGCTACAAGATCAGCACAGCTCGGGGTGTTTATTAACTCTTTGAAAACCAAGATGTATGATTTCGTATCACATTAATATAAAGGACGTTTTCTAACAAGACCTGACAGCTGAACTATTTTGCAAGATTAATTCTAATTTGTGCAAAGCTAGGAGTCCAGAAGAAACACTCTTCAAACCTATTTGGATCAATTTCATTATAAAATGTGCTTCAAACTATGAGACTGCATGAGCAAAAACCTCCTGAGAATTACAGAGAAGTAGAATTTGCTAATCATTCTTCCATTCAGAAACATTGCTTTTGAAATTAAACAGGGTAACCTGAAAGTCAGCGAGTTAAACATACTTCTACCCCCTTGGTGCATTAAAGCTGTGACCTGGGAATTACTCTTTTTTAGCAGTGCAGAATGGGTTAATTTCTTAATATAAAATGAGGTTGCTGCAATCTGGGTGTTTTTTGTTTTGTTTTGTTTGTAACACAAAGCAAAACATACTCTACAGATGCTTGATTAAAATGCAACAGCTGTTTATGGCGGTGCATTTTCCGCTAATTTACTAGGGCAGATTTTTCAAGGAGCCTTGTTTTATTGCATCTTCATTTGCATAAACATTCATATACCAGAGCTGTCTGTCCACTTGTCCCTGGCTTGGCTAATATTTAAGGTTTAAATTCAAATTCAACTAAGCCATCCACTCCCATAAAGAAAAAAGAGTTTTGAGAGTAAGGGGTTACACTCTGTCCCATGATCTAACCTGCACTTTGTATGTATTTAAGTTCTCAATCCAAAATATTTCATTTTTTGGCATCATATGCAACTAGTATTTAATCTGCTCTTCACATCTGTCTGGGTAGGCCTGGTGCATTATTTTATATTATTATTTCCCTTTTGTTTATTTGATCTATTACATTCCTTAAGCTTGATGACTAATCCAAATTATTAACAAATACAAAAGGGTTTATGTAAATTATTACGACGAACAAAAACAAATCACAATTATAACATTGTTAAGTGAATTAGACAACAATGGCTACAGCTTCCCTATCATAGATTGAGGCGGATGAATTTGAACTTTATTGACAGTTGCAGCAGAAAGCCTTAATCACTAAGCACCAGTATAGTCTGGTTTTCATAGGGTAATGACCCATCTATATATTCATAACAAGGGTCTCATTCATCATAATTCATATTAAAAAAAAACTCTTGCAAAACTAATGGAGGGAATGTGTGAAAAGTGATTGGATGGGTAAAACTGTATGGGGCTGGAAAGGCTTTAATTGATTTTATTGTGCTGTGTCTAAGCCTCCTTGCACAGTACATCAGATCTGTATCTAACTGCATTTCAATTGATTTTCACTGATAGGCTTCTTTCTTAGGTCTAGGGCTTAAGTACTAAACTAATAAAAGGATAAAAGACTTTGTAATACAGATTTTGAAAATAATGTGCACACATGATTTCTATGGAAGAAAATTGTACGATATGTGTTTGTCCTACCAAAGTGACTACAACCAAATGTAACATAAAAAAATGCAACTAACGTGAAGAAGATTACTAAGGGGGGGGTGGGGAGGAGAGGGAAGGAAAAAAGAAAATAAGGAAACAATGTCCCTTGGCTAAAATCAGCTTGATTGTAAGCAGACTTGACTTCAATGGAGTTGTACCTGCTCACATTAGGGGTGATTTTGACTGATACCTCAAACTTGATTGAAAGAGATTATAATTCATTTCAGATGTGGGTTAGTTCTTCAAAAATTTAAATAATGAATCATACATATTCTGATAAAAGTATCTAACATACATATCCTGATAAAATTACCTAAAGCAAAATGAACTGGTTTTTAACTGTTTTTGTACGATCATATTCTTGGACCTTTAAAATACATTAATTTTTAAAGCATCTAACCTGTGGCAGTAACATTATGTCAGATACAAAACCCCCTTTAATGCAACTGTGCATTTATAGCACAGTTCAGATAACAGCTTGTTCAAGCTCTAGAACGTTGCTGAATTGGGCTTCATATCAAATGGCCACGATGAAGTTGAAAAAGGTGCTTGTTGCAGATAAAAAGCGATAGCGCAGTTTGAATAACTGATTATTAAAGCAACAGGTTCACCTAAAGGGAACACATATTAAATGCAAACACCCAAACACAGGGGGAAAAAAATCTAAAATTTGGGAAGTGAAAACATCTTCAGAAAGACAGTTTTCCATTTTTTATTCTACATATCCCACCATCATTTGCTAATACTGTTGCAAACTACACTATCTGCTACTCAGATGGTTTGTAACATCTGTATAACAAATGATAATGTATAATAGTTGTTCTGGTTTTGTGTTGCTTTATGAGGCTTGGTGTTGATAATCTCCAAAGCACACCCATGATTCTTTAAATTAAACATAAGAATCTTGTCTCACAGTACAGCTAGGTTATCCATGTGTAAGAGCCCAAGCCAAGTAATTACACATCCGCTCAAAGGATTAGACACATAAGATTTCTTTAAATTTTTAATAAAACTGCACAGCTGTTGTAGGGAAAAAACTCTTTTGTTCTAGATTTTTTAAAACCATTAAGCTCAACGTGATTCACAGTTATGCTTCAAGAGAAGTACTTTAAAAGTATTTCTGTTAGGCACTTTTTTTAGTAGATTTAACATCAATTTAACCTCATGGCAACAGATTTGAGTCAGGAATAACCTAAAGGAAAAGTATTTGGTCAAGTTTTAAAGAACATTTCTCTGCTTTTACCAGAACACCTGCAAATGCATTTTACTTAACAATATAACCACTTAAAGCGCACATTAGCCAGTGCACATAAAACCGTGTTACGTTTGGTTTCATGAAGTTAGCCTGTGGGACAAGCGGAAAGCTGACGTTTGAACAGCATTGCACGATGGGGCACGACGGACAGAGCCTCCCCGACAGCCTTTGCCGCCCTGCAAAACAGGTCGAATTGCCTCAGGACAAGTGCCACAACTGAGAAATAACTGCGGCTTGGGAAACGGGCAACGAATTGCCCAAACGCTGCAGCAACAAGCAAGTGGATTCTGCCCCAGCAGCTCTTCCAGCGCTGATGGTTCAATCAAGACAGAGGTGCAGGGCGAGGTGTGCCTCAGCTGCTGTGAAACCGCAGATTGCTGGAAGTTCATCAGACCAGCGCACGGCCAACACTGCACCGCAAATGAGAAGCAGCAGCGTTAGCTGAAATGCCTACCAGAAACATGAAAGCAGCAGACGTGCGTTCTTCAGAAGATAAATGAGTAGCTGGAATAAAATCAGGACCTGGCACTGGTGACGTAGGCAGAGATAGGGAGAGTGACACCAAACGGGTGACACCATCCAAACAAGCTCTAGCAAAATCAGGATGAACTGGAGAGGACCAACGGACCATGCTGGCTGAACACGGCTAAGAACAAGCCCTTTATATGGCCTTCAAACATGCTTCCAGAGCCTTTAAGGAAAGAGAAGGAACAAACCTGGACAACGATGGCAATAACGAGGATGGACTGTTCAGAAGAGAGGGCAGTTCCGAGGACTATACCCAACAGAGGCAAAAGATGTATTAGCAGAAAGTACAAGGTCAGGAATGCAGAAGTCTGAGTGCCTGTCAGCTAGAAGGGCTGGGGGAAAAACCCGAGGTCTTTCGGCTGCAGGACGGTGACGGGCTAGCTGCCTGGCATGGCCGTGCTCCAGCACGTATCACAGAAAACAGAAATATTATGTTGTTCAGCACAGCGGCGAGATGTCATCTCAAACATGCGTACCAATACCCGTGTTCAAGCTGAAAACTTGAAAGAGATACAAAGCCGTCTGACGAGGGGAACAGAAACCCTGGCTCAGATAAGGGAGGGAAAGCAGCAGGGCTTTTTCCCGTTTCAGCTGTAAGCCAGGACGTGTATGACCACTCTCCACAAACACTCCAGGGACATAAGCGCCAGGGAAGGAAAAACTATTTAAGTTAAAGGACAGCATCAGCACAAAACCAGGTGTACCTTAGAAGATTTCTAATCATCAAAGCCGCAAGAAGTATGGGGACAGCGCTCTGGCGTGAAGACGGAGGGACACGGGACGTGCCGGTCAGGGTGCTGGCTGTGCTACAGCCACTCTCATCACCCGGGTCCGTCCATTCCGGCCTGTTTTTCTAATTCAAGTATTTTACAGGACTTTGGTTTTGTACCTTGGTGTAAATTTACTACCATAAAACTGTTGCAATAATATGCAATATTACTAAACAACCAATATGTAGGATTTACAAGATAAGCTATGGTATGCAGGTATATTTACAACGAATCTAAATCTCTAAAGATTTTAATGAACTGCAGCTGACCTTGATCAGTGATTCAAAGCCTGGAGCAGCTTCTACTCTCTCACACATTACTAACCTTTGCTACAACATTTATCAATTTACCTTCTTGATCTCTCAAGCAGGTCATGTTTTCTAATCAGCCACTAGCTCAAAGACCTACATCCCAATTAAATTACTGAACGAAGACATGCTGGAATGTAGGCTTCTTTTAGAAGAATTAGCACAAAATACACTTAAATATTGGATTTGCCAAGTCTGAACTGATTTTTTTAAACATTTCTATATAATATGCAAGTTACAGACACGTATCCTACTCATAATTAGAACTTAATGTCATCCCTAAAACACACTGTTTCCTTGGATGTTTTCTATTTTTGCTTCCCCAAGTGTTCTGTGCATAAATACCGACCTGAGCTTTAAATCATCTACGCTGAGCCATGAGCTCTTCAGACATTGGCTTGTCTGAAATCTTAGCATATGAAAAACTACACAGATGTTTATTATTAAGCATAGGAGTAGCTTCACAGACTTAAAACCACTTGCACTTAAAGTTAGACGCTTATTAAAACATCCACAAGATCTGAGCCTAATTTTTCTTCTCTTTCAATGCAGCATATATATTGAAGTTGCCGTAGAAAAAGAAAGTGCTAATCGTACAGCTGTAGGGCTCCTTGCAGCCCCTCAGGGCAGCGTGTCTGACGGCAGGCTCCCGAGAGGCCCCAAAGCAGCAAAGCTTTGGGCTGAAAGATTTGCGTTGGTGGCAGCAGCCGCCCGCTCTCCGCCGCTGCCTCTCCTGGGTCCGTCCTGCACAGCAGGGGCGACAGCGACCCCCAACATTTCAGCCAGACGATGGGCCGCCCCTTGCTTTGGTCTAAAAAGCAGGTTGTGCAAAACTTGCTTTCTGCTGCCTCCTCCTCCGCCGGCCAGGAGCAGCGTGCTGACAGACCCCGCACGATGTGCAGTAGCTCATCCGCACATGCACGGTAGCTCTGATATTTCCTGGATTTGACGCACATGTTGAGAATGACTGTACCCAGCATGTGCAAAAACACAGTCACACAGAAGGGGGGAAAAATGGTAACACGTAGTGCTCAGCCTCACAGCAGCCTCGCTGGACTGCTAAAGATCATAAATATCATACACATTGCTGTTATTTTTAAGAGAGCATTGCTGCAAACACAGGTGAAGGTAAGGAATCCCCTGACATTTATATTTCTTTCCCTGTTTCTATTTTTTGCCACTTTCAGAATTAGCAATCAGTAATGACAAATACTGACAAATCCCAAATACCCAACTCTTCCCAAAACATACACAATCAAGTCATATTTGCAGTCACTAAGACAGAGATGATGGACATTCAGAGCATCAAAGAAGCACCATTTTCAGACAAAATTTAGATTCCAACGGGGCTTCCTCTGATTTTGAAAAGCAACTTGCTTGTACTTGTAGTCCTAGCTTATAAGTGTCAGCACACACTTGTTTCTACCAGACTCAAGCCTTCCACAATCCCCTCCCTTTATCGAACATTTCACAGCAAATTCAGAGTCGGTCAACAAGCCATATAAGAAATGTGAAGCCACGTTTGCATTTTACGTAACATGAAGAGTTTGCGTTATTTTAGTTTTCATGAAGGTGGAGGAGATGCCAATCCTGCAGGTGCAGTCTAGTAAGAACAGCTTTGGTACTGCTGAATCCAACTCCTCCCTACTGTAAATTTGCTTTATAGCTGTAATGCCAGTCTGCGCAGCACCTAGAATCTAACACCACCACCTTTCCTGACTGCTAGTGTTTTTATAACTCATTTTTAGGATAAAATTGTGGTTTCAAATGCAAAACACACAAAAAGAGTAAAATATGCTGAATTCTGATAGCAAGAGAAGCTGTGCATACATTAAAGCTAGGGCAGGTAATTGATATCCTTGTTTAATCACAAGGTGATCCTATCCATAGCACAGCACCCCGTCTAGCAAGCACCACATACACAAAATGCATAACCCACCGCGCTACAGCGCTACCACTGCTATTTACCGAGCAGGGGGTCTCAACCCCAGCAGAGGCAGGGACAGGCGCCAGCATACCCACAGGCTTACAAGGATAAGAGGTCTCTGTAAGGTGGAGGGATCCGAGATGTGAAAAACGATGAGAACTCCCGAATTAAGGAAATCCAGGCAGGTGAGCAAGTATCAGCTAGTTCAAAAAGAGACGATGTATTCAGAGTAAAAATAACAAACTGGTCAAACATTGTATTGTTTTTCTATTTCCATTTTCTTCCTAAATGCTAATACTTCAGTTATATGAGGAATATAATTTATATGAATTTATATGTATAAAATACTTCTGATGTTTAAAAAAGGGAGTGTTGAACCCCAATACTTTGGGGATTAAATCTGCTAACATTTCTGGCCCCTTGTCCATCCTACTGCACAACTCTCTCTCATTCTGTGCATACCAGTAAAACTGGCTGCGTATTTTTTTTTTTCTTTTCCCCCTGCAATAGTTATAGCAAAGATGATTCCCCTGTAGTAATGCAAGAGCTCTGCCAAGGGTAACAGTTCAGGACTTCTTCATTTAAGGAGTACTTCAGGATACATAAGCCTCCTAGGTATTGTATTTTGATGACTGCTGTCACTGGAAAATAAAAACATGTTGCAAAACAGATCCATGACATGTACAAGAAAATACTACTTGGTCCAAGTTTAATTTATTTGTTGACAGAGAAGATCTACTGTGCTTAATGTAAAGTTCAATAGAAATACATGTAATACAGATATCTAGAATCATAACTGCAATAAAATAAGCTCTGCATTTATCTGGCTGTTAAATGCAATTCAAAATTTATTGGTAAAAAGGAATCAAATTTGGTTATGGCATAAAATATATTTCTTGCCTTACAAGAGCAACCTAACCGAGTTCCATTCATCACAACAAATCAGTGCTGTTAATCTCTGCCCAGTGACTTTGTTTACAAGCGGCGTGCAGCGGCACACGGCATCAGCGGCCAGGGAAACGGGCTGCACTCTCTACCTTGCAACAAATCCAGAAAAGAAAGAGCAGCAGCTACAAATATCATTGCCCACAGCAAACGTCAGCCTCCAGATGGCTTGCTTTGCCATTGTTTTCAGTTATTATTTTTTAAATAAAGACATCAGCTGACATTCGAGTCCTGAGTGGATACTCTCAGGTTCACTATTAGTCAGAAATCTTTTATGCTGATCCTCTGAGCTAATACACGGAGACCCAGGCATTCACTCCACAACTACTTTTTAAATAGTGATTTTAAATGGTGACAATAATAATTCACAGCGAACATCCATGACAAAAAGAAAAAAAAAGTTTCATCAGTTCCTCTAGATGCTATTTTAGTCTGTTCTTCTCAGGAAGGATATACGTTAAAGCACATTTAGTTTAAAGAACACTTTTACTTATTGCACGTATCTTCCCCAATTACAGATTCATAAGAGCAAGAGGATTTCCTTGGTCAGAAATTCAGTATGTTTCTTTTTGCCTTTAGCTTACTACACTGGCTACTGAAAATACAGTATACTAAAAATGAAATAACTTTCCCATTTTAATGTGGTTATAAGCTTCCTGCTAGGCTGTGACCTAACTGAGACTTTTGATCTTAGCTTTCTCAAAACATGTTATTCTTCAGAGTCTGTAAAACATTTTAGCTACAGATCTCCTGCAATCATTACTGAAAGCTACAGGGAACAAAATAATAAAGAAAGAGGGGAAAAAACTCAGTTTATCAAAGTCAATGGAAATACAAGGTATTAATTATGCTAAATGAAGAAATATGGGCATTTGGTTACTTTTGTGGGTCAGAAATATTTTAATC